>NC_141873.1:395168542-396584792 GCF_056163025.1 Triticum urartu | reverse complement strand
TGGTGCTCCTGGATGTTTGCGGGGTATATGGATATATATAGGAGGAAGAAGTAGGTCGGTGGAGCTACGAGGGGCCCATGAGGGTGGGGGCGCGCCCAGGGGGTAGGCGCGCCTCCCTGCCTCGTGGCCGCCTCGCTTCTTTCTTGACGTCTACTCCAAGTCCCCTAGATCACGTTTGTTCCAAAAATAAATCTCCCGAAGGTTTCATTCCGTTTGATATTCCTTTTCTGCAAAACACTGAAATAGGCAAAAAACAGCAATTTGTACTGGGCCTTGGGTTAGTAGGTTAGTCCCAAAAATAATATAAAAGTGTATAATAAAGCCCATTAAACATACAAAACAGATAATATAATAGCATGGAACAATCAAAAATTATAGATAAGTTGGAGACATATCAACGCTTAATTGGACTTTCACAAAGCACATACCTTGATAAAGTTTTGACGAAGTTCAAAATGGACCAGTCGAAGAAAGGGTTCTTGCTTGTGTTACAAGGTGTGAAGTTGAGTCAGACTCAATGCTCGACCACTGCAGAAGATAGTGAGAAAATGAAAGTCATTCCCTATGCCTCAGCCATAGGCTCTATCTTGTATGCAATGCTGTGTACCAGACCTGATGTGTGCCTTGCTATAAGTCTAGTAGGGAGGTACCAAAGTAATCCAGGAGTGGATCACTGGACAGCGGTCAAGGACATCCTGAATGTTGGGGAACGTAGTAATTTCAAAAAAAATTCCTACGCACACGCAAGATCATGGTGATGTATAGCAACGAGAGGGGAGAGTGTGTCCACGAACCCTCGTAGACCGAAAGCGAAAGCGTTAGCACAATGTGGTTGATGTAGTCGTACGTCTTCACGATCCGATCGATCAAGTACCGAACGCACGGCACCTCCGAGTTCTGCACACGTTCAACTCGATGACATCCCTCGAACTCCGATCCAGCCGAGCTTTGGGGAGAGTTCCGTCAGCACGGTGGCGTGGTGACGATGATGATGTTCTACCGATGCAGGGCTTCGCCTAAGCACCGCTATGATATTATCGAGGTGGATTATGGTGGAGGGGGGCACCACACAGGCTAAGATATTTAAGAGATCAATTGTTGTTCCTAAGAGGTGCCTCCCTCCCCGTATATAAAGGAGTGGAGGAGGGGGAGGGGCCGGCCACCCTAGGCGCGCCCCATGATGAGTCCTACTCCCACCGGGAGTAGGACCCCCCCCCCCTTTCCATGTGGGAGTAGGAGAGGAGAGGGAAGGAGAGAGAGGGGGAAAGGAAAGGGGGGCGCCCCCTCCTTTTCCAATTCGGACTGGAGGGAAGAGGGGGCGGCTGCCCTTGGCCGCCCCTCCTCTTCTCCACTAGGGCCCAATAGGCCCATTAGTCTCCCCGGGGGTTCCGGTAACCCCTCGGTACTCCGGTATATGCCCGAAACTCCCCGAAACCATTCTGATGTCCGAACATAGTCGTCCAATATATCGATCTCTACGTCTCAACCATTTCGAGACTTCTCGTTATGTCCGTGATCACATCCGGGACTCCGAACTACCTTCGGTACATCAAAACACATAAACTCATAATATAACCGTCATCGAACTTTAAGCGTGCGGACCCTAAGGGTTCGAGAACTATGTAGACATGACCGAGACACGTCTCTGGTCAATAACCAATAGCGGAACCTGGATGCTCATATTGGCTCCCACATATTCTACAAAGATCTTTATCGGTCAAACCGCATAACAACATATGTTTGTTCCCTTTGTCATCGGTATGTTACTTGCCCGAGATTCGATCGTCGGTATCTCAATACCTAGTTCAATCTCATTACCGGCAAGTCTCTTTACTCGTTTCGTAATACATCATCCCGCAACTAACTCATTAGTTACAATGCTTGCAAGGCTTAAGTGATGTGTATTACCGAGTGGGCCCAGAGATACCTCTCCGACAATCGGAGTGACAAATCCTAATCTCGAAATACGCCAACCCAACAAGTACCTTCGGAGACACCTGTACAGCACCTTTATAATCACCCAGTTACGTTGTGACATTTGGTAGCACACAAAGTGTTCCTCCGGTAAACGGGAGTTGCATAATCTCATAGTCATAGGAACATGTATAAGTCATGAAGAAAGCAATAGCAACATACTAAACGATCAAGTGCTAAGCTAACAGAATGGGTCAAGTCAATCACATCATTCTCCTAATGATGTGATCTCGTTAATAAAATGACAACTCTTTATCTATGGCTAGGAAACATAACCATCTTTGATCAACGAGCTAGTCAAGTAGAGGCATACTAGTGACACTCTGTTTGTCTATGTAGTCACACATGTATCATGTTTCCGGTTAATACAATTCTAGCATGAATAATAAACATTTATCATGATATAAGGAAATAAATAATAACTTTATTATTGCCTCTAGGGCATATTTCCTTCAGTCTCCCACTTGCACTAGAGTCAATAATCTAGATTACACAGTAATGATTCTAACACCCATGGAGCCTTGGTGTTGATCATGTTTTGCTCGTGGAAGAGGCTTAGTCAACGGGTCTGCAACATTCAGATCCGTATGTATCTTGCAAATCTCTATGTCTCCCACCTGGACTTGATCCCGGATGGAGTTGAAGCATCTCTTGATGTGCTTGGTTCTCTTGTGAAATCTGGATTCCTTTGCCAAAGAAATTGCATCAGTATTGTCACAAAAGATTTTCATTGGACCCAATGCACTAGGTATGACACCTAGATCGGATATGAACTCCTTCATCCAGACTCCTTCATTTGCTGCTTCCAAAGCAGCTATGTACTCCGCTTCACATGTAGATCCTGCTACGACGCTTTGTTTAGAACTGCACCAACTGACAGCTCCACCGTTTAATAAAAACACGTATCCGGTTTGCGATTTAGAATCGACCGGATCAGTGTCAAAGCTTGCATCGACTTAACCATTTACGACGAGCTCTTTGTCACCTCCATAAATGAGAAACATATCCTTCGTCCTTTTCAGGTATTTCAGGATGTTCTTGACCGCTGTCCAGTGATCCACTCCTGGATTACTTTGGTACCTCCCTGCTAAACTAATAGCAAGGCACACAACAGGTCTGGTACACAGCATTGCATACATGATAGAGCCTATGGCTGAAGCATAGGGAACATCTTTCATTTTCTCTCTATCTTCTGCGGTGGTCGAGCATTGAGTCTTACTCAACTTCACACCTTGTAATACAGGCAAGAACGCTTTGTTTGCTTGATCCATTTTGAACTTCTTCAAAACTTTGTCAAGGTATGTGCTTTGTGAAAGTCCAATTAAGCGTCTCGATCTATCTCTATAGATCTTGATGCCCAATATATAAGCAGCTTCACCGAGGTCCTTCATTGAAAAACTCTTATTCAAATATCCTTTTATGCTATACAGAAATTCTATACCATTTCCAATCAACAATATGTCATCCACATATAATATCAGAAATGCTACAAAGCTCCGACTCACTTTCTTGTAAATACAGGCTTCTCCAAAAGTCTGTATAAAACCATATGCTTTGATCACACTATCAAAACGTTTATTCCAACTCCGAGAGGCTTGCACCAGTCCATAAATGGATCGCTGGAGCTCGCACACTTTGTTAGCTCCCTTTGGATCGACAAAACCTTCCGGTTGCATCATATACAACTCTTCTTCCAGAAATCCATTCAGGAATGCAGTTTTGACATCCATTTGCCAAATTTCATAATCATAAAATGCGGAAATTGCTAACATGATTCGGACAAACTTAAGCATCGCTATGGGTGAGAAGGTCTCATCGTAGTCAATCCCTTGAACTTGTCGAAAACCTTTTGCAACAAGTCGAGCTTTATAGACAGTAACATTACCGCCAGCGTCAGTCTTCTTCTTGAAGATCCATTTATTCTCGATGGCTTGCCGATCATCGGGCAAGTCAACCAAAGTCCACACTTTGTTCTCATACATGGATCCCATCTCAGATTTCATGGCCTCAAGCCATTTTGTGGAATCTGGGCTCACCATCGCTTATTCATAGTTCGTACGTTCGTCATGGTCTAGTAACATAACCTCCAGAACAGGATTACCGTACCACTCTGGTGCAGATCTTACTCTGGTTGACCTACGAGGTTCAGTAACAACTTGATCTGAAGTTTCATGATCATCATCATTAACTTCCTCACTAATTGGTGTAGACGTCATAGGAACCGGTTTCTGTGATGAACTACTTTCCAATAAGGGAGCAGGTACTGTTACCTCATCGAGTTCTACTTTCCTCCCACTCACTTCTTTCGAGAGAAACTCCTTCTCTAGAAAGGATCCATTCTTAGCAACGAATGTCTTGCCTTCAAATCTGTGATAGAAGGTGTACCCAACAGTTTCCTTTGGGTATCCTATGAAGACACATTTCTCCGATTTGGGTTCGAGCTTATCAGGTTGAAGCTTTTTCACATAAGCATCGCAGCCCCAAACTTTAAGAAACGACAACTTCAGTTTCTTGCCAAACCATAGTTCATAAGGTGTTGTCTCAACGGATTTTGATGGTGCCCTATTTAACATGAATGCGGCCGTCTCTAAAGTATAACCCCAAAATGATAGCGGTAAATCAGTAAGAGACATCATAGATCGCACTATATCTAGTAAAGAACGATTACGACGTTTGGACACACCATTACGTTGTGGTGTTTCGGGTGGCATGAGTTGCGAAACTATTACGCATTGTTTCAAATGTAGACCAAACTCGTAACTCAAATATTCTCCTCCACGATCAGATTGTAGAAACTTTACTTTCTTGTTACGATGATTTTCAACTTCACTCTGAAATTCTTTGAACTTTTCAAATGTTTCAGACTTAAGTTTCATTAAGTAGATATACCCATATCTGCTTAAACCATCTGTGAAGGTGAGAAAATAATGATACCCGCCGCGAGCCTCGACATTCATTGGACCACATACATCAGTATGTATGATCTCCAACAAATCAGTTGCTCGCTCCATAGTTCCGGAGAACGGCATTTTAGTCATCTTGCCCATGAGGCATGATTCGCAAGTACCAAGTGATTCATAATCAAGTGATTCCAGAAGTCCATCAGTATGGAGTTTCTTCATGCGCTTTACACCAATATGACCCAAACGGCAGTGCCACAAATAAGTTGCACTATCATTATCAACTCTGCATCTTTTGGCTTCAACATTATGAATATGTGTATCACTACTATCGAGATTCATCAAAAATAGACCACTCTTCAAGGGTGCATGACCATAAAAGATATTACTCATATAAATAGAACAACCATTATTCTCAGATTTAAATGAATAATCGTCTCGCATCAAACAAGATCCAGATATAATGTTTATGCTCAATGCTGGCACCAAATAACAATTATTTAGGTCTAAAACTAATCCCGAAGGTAGATGTAGAGGTAGCATGCCGATGGCGATCACATTGACTTTGGAACCATTTCCCACGCGCATCGTCACCTCGTCCATAGCCAGTGTTCGCTTAATCCGTAGTCCCTGTTTTGAGTTGCAAATATTAGCAACAGAACCAGTATCAAATACCCAGGTGCTACTGCGAACTCTGGTAGGGTACACATCAATAACATGTATATCACATATACATTTGTTCACCTTGCCATCCTTCTTATCCGCCAAATACTTGGGGCAGTTTCGCTTCTAGTGACCAGTCTGCTTGCAGTAGAAGCACTCAGTCTCAGGCTTAGGTCCAGACTTGGGTTTCTTCTCTTGAGCAGCAACTTGTTTGCTGTTCTTCTTGAAGTCCCCCTTCTTCTTCCCTTTGCCCTTTTTCTTGAAACTGGTGGTCTTATTGACCATCAACACTTGATGCTCCTTCTTGATTTCTACCTCCGCAGCCTTTAGCATTGCGCAGAGCTCGGGAATTGTCTTATCCATCCCTTGCATGTTATAGTTCATCACGAAGCTCTTGTAGCTTGGTGGCAGTGATTGAAGAATTCTGTCAATGATGCTATCATCCAGAAGATTAACTCCCAGTTGAATCAAGTGATTGTTATACCCAGACATTCTGAGTATATGCTCACTGACAGAACTATTCTCCTCCATCATGCAGCTGTAGAACTTATTGGAGACTTCATATCTCTCAATCCGGGCATTTGCTTGAAATATTAACTTCAACTCCTGGAACATCTCATATGCTCCATGACGTTCAAAACGTCGTTGAAGTGCCGGTTCTAAGCCATAAAGCATGGCACACTGAACTATCGAGTAGTCATCAGCTTTGCTCTGTCAGACGTTCATAACATCTGGTGTTGCTCCTGCGGTAGGTTTGGCACCTAGAGCTGCTTCCAGGACGTAATTCTTCTGTGCAGCAATGAGGATAATCCTCAAGTTACGGACCCAGTCCGTGTAATTGCTACCATCATCTTTCAACTTTGCTTTCTCAAGGAACGCATTAAAATTCAACGGAACAACAGCACGAGCCATCTATCTACAACAAACATAGACATGCAAAATACTATCAGGTACTAAGTTCATGGTAAATTTAAGTTCAATTAATCATATTACTTAAGAACTCCCACTTAGATAGACATCCCTCTAATCATCTAAGTGATCACGTGATCCAAATCAACTAAACCATAACCGATCATCACGTGAAATGGAGTAGTTTTCAATGGTGAACATCACTATGTTGATCATATCTACTATATGATTCATGCTCGACCTTTCGGTCTCAGTGTTCCGAGGCCATATCTGCATATGCTAGGCTCGTCAAGTTTAACCTGAGTATTCTGCGTGTGCAAAACTGTCTTGCACCCGTTGTAGATGGACGTAGAGCTTATCACACCCGATCATCACGTGGTGTCTGGGCACGACGAACTTTGGCAACGGTACATACTCAGGGAGAACACTTTTTATCTCGAAATTTAGTGAGAGATCATCTTATAATGCTACCGTCAATCAAAGCAAAATAAGATGCATAAAAGATAAACATCACATGCAATCAATATAAGTGATATGATATGGCCATCATCATCTTGTGCCTTTGATCTCCATCTCCAAAGCACCATCATGATCACCATCGTCACCGGCGCGACACCTTGATCTCCATCGTAGCATCGTTGTCGTCTCGCCAACTATTGCTTCTATGACTATCGCTACCGCTTAGTGATAAAGTAAAGAAATTACAGGGCGATTGCATTGCATACAATAAAGCGACAACCATATGGCTCCTGCCAGTTGCGGATAACTTTGTTACAAAACATGATCATCTCATACAATAAATATAGCATCATGTCTTGACCATATCACATCACAACATGCCCTGCAAAAACAAGATAGACATCCTCTACTTTGTTGTTGCAAGTTTTACGTGGCTGCTACGGGCTGAGCAAGAACCGTTCTTACCTACGCATCAAAACCACAACGATAGTTCGTCAAGTTAGTGTTGTTTTAACCTTCTCAAGGACCGGGCGTAGCCACACTCGATTCAACTAAAGTTGGAGAAACTGACACCCGCCAGCCACTTGTGTGCAAAGCACGTCGGTAGAACCAGTCTCGCGTAAGTGTACGCGTAATGTCGGTCCGGGCTACTTCATCCAACAATACCGCTGAACCAAAGTATGACATGCTGGTAAGCAGTATGACTTGTATCGCCCACAACTCACTTGTGTTCTACTCGTGCATATAACATCAACGCATAAAACCAGGCTCGGATGCCACTGTTGGGGAATGTAGTAATTTCAAAAAATTCCTACGCACACGCAAGATCATGGTGATGCATAGCAACGAGAGGGGAGAGTGTGTCCACGTACCCTCGTAGACCGAAAGAAGAAGAGTTAGCACAACGAGGTTGATGTAGTCGTACGTCTTCATGATCCGACCGATCAAGTATGGAACACACGGCACCTCCGAGTTCTGCACACGTTCAACTCGATGACGTCCCTCGAACTCCGATCCAGCCAAGCTTTGAGGGAGAGTTTCGTCAGCACGACGGCGTGGTGACTATGATGATGTTCTACCGACGCAGGGCTTCGCCTAAGCACCGCTACGATATTATCGAGGTGGATTATGGTGGAGGGGGAACCGCACACGGCTAAGAGATCCAAGAGATCAATTGTTGTCCCTAAGGGGTGCCTCCCTCCTCGTATATAAAGGAGTGGAGGAGGGGAGGGGGCCGGCCACCCTAAGCTCGCCCCATGAGGAGTCCTACTCCCACCGGGAGTAAGACTCCCCCTTTCCATGTGGGAGTAGGAGAGGAGAGGGAAGGAGAGAGAGGGGGAAAGGAAAGGGGAGCGCAGCCCCCCCCCATCCTTGTCCAATTCAGACTGGGGGGAAGGGGGCGCGTGGCTGCCCTTGGACACCCCTCCTCTTCTCCACTAGGGCCCAATAGGCCCATTAGTCTCCCCGGGGGGTTCCGGTAACCCCCCGGTACTCCGGTATATGCCCGAAACTCCCCGAAACCATTCTGGTGTCCGAACATAGTCGTCCAATATATTGATCTTTACGTCTCGACCATTTCGAGACTCCTCGTTATGTCCGTGATCACATCCGGGACTCCGAACTACCTTCGGTACATCAAAACACATAAACTCATAATATAACCGTCATCGAACTTGAAGCATGCGGACCCTGCGGGTTCGAGAACTATGTAGACATGACCGAGACACGTCTCCGGTCAATAACCAATACGGAACCTGGATGCTCATATTGGCTCCCACATATTCTACGAAGATCTTTATCAGTCAAACCGCATAACAACATACGTTTTTTCCCTTTGTCATTAGTATGTTACTTGCCTGAGATTCGATCATCGGTATCTCAATACCTAGTTCAATCTCGTTACCGGCAAGTCTCTTTACTCATTCTGTAATACATCATCCCGCAACTAACTCATTAGTTACAATGCTTGCAAGGCTTAAGTGATGTGTATTACCGAATGGGCCCAGAGATACCTCTCCGATAATCAGAGTGACGAATCCTAATCTCGAAATACGCCAACCCAACAAGTACCTTCGGAGACACCTGTAGAGCACCTTTATAATCACCCAGTTACATTGTAACGTTTGGTAGCACACAAAGTGTTCCTCCGGTAAACGGGAGTTGCATAATCTCATAGTCATAGGAACATGTATAAGTCATGAAGAAAGCAGTAGCAACATACTAAACGATCAAGTGCTAAGCTAACGGAATGGATCAAGTCAATCACATCATTCTCCTAATGATCATCATTCTCCTAATGATGTGATCCCATTAATCAAATGACAACTCTTTGTCTATGGCTAGGAAACATAACCATCTTTGATCAACGAGCTAGTCAAGTAGAGGCATACTAGTGACACTCTGTTTGTCTATGTATTCACACATGTATCATGTTTCCGGTTAATACAATTCTAGCATGAATAATAAACATTTATCATGATATAAGGAAATAAATCATAACTTTATTATTGCCTCTAGGGCATATTTCCTTCACTGAAGTACCTAAAAAGTACTAAGGATATGTTTATCGTATATGGAGGTGACAAAGAGCTCGTCGTAAATGGTTACGTCGATGCTAGCTTTGACACTGTTCTGGATGACTCTAAGTCACACATCGGATACGTATTTATATTGAATGGTGGAGCTATCAGTTGGTGCAGTTCCAAGCAAAGCATCATGGCGGGATCTACGTGTGAAGCGGAGTACATAGCTGCTTCGAAAGCAGCGAATGAAGGAGTCTGGATGAAGGAGTTCATATCCGATCTAGGTGTAATACCTAGTGCATCGGGTCCAATGGAAATCTTTTGTGACAGTACTAGAGCAATTGCCTTGGCGAAGGAATCTAGATTTCTCAAAATAACCAAACACATCAACAGACGCTTCAACTCCATCCGTGATCAAGTCAAGGAGGGAGACATAGAAATTTGCAAAATACATATGGATCTGAATGTGGCAGACCCTTGACTAAGCCTCTTCCATGAGCAAAACATGATCAACACCAAGACTCCATGGGTGTTAGAATCATTACAATGTAATCTAGATTATTGACTCTAGTGCAAGTGGGAGACTAAAGGAAATATGCCCTAGAGGCAATAATAAAGTTGTTATTTATATTTCCTTATTTCATGATAAATGTTTATTATTCATGCTAGAATTGTATTAACCGGAAGATACATGTGTGGATACATAGACAAAACACCGTGTCCCTAGTAAGCCTCTACTAGACTAGCTCGTTAATCAAAAATGGTTAAGTTTCCTAACCATAGACATGTGTTGTCATTTGATGAACGGGATCACATCATTAGGAGAATGATGTGATGGACAAGACCCATCCGTTAGCTTAGCATAATGATTGTTAAGTTTTATTGGTATTGCTTTCTTCATGACTTATACATATTCCTTTGACTATGAGATTATGCAACTCCCGGATACCGGAGTGATACCTTGTGTGCTATCAAACGTCACAACGTAACTGGGTGATTATAAAGATGCTCTATAGGTATCTCCGAAGGTGTTTGTTGGGTTGGCATAGATCGAGATTAGGGTTTGTCACTCCGAGTATCGGAGAGGTATCTCTAGGCCCTCTCGGTAATGCACATCGTAATAAGCCTAATGAGTTAGTTACGGGATGATGTATTACAGAATGAGTAAAGATGCTTGCCGGTAACAAGATTGAACTAGGTATGAAGATACCGACGATGGAATCTCGGGTAAGTAACATACCAATGACAAAGCGAATAACGTATGTTGTCATTACGGTACGACCGATAAATATCTTCGTAGAATATGTGGGAACCAATATGAGCATCCAGGTTCCGCTATTGGTTATTGACCGGAGAGGTATCTCGGTCATGTCTACATAGTTCTCGAACCCGTAGGGTCCGCACGCTTAACATTCGATGACGATTTGTATTATATGAGTTATGTGATTTGGTGACCGAATGTTGTTCGGAGTCCCGGATGAGATCTCGGACATGATGAGGAGTCTTGAAATGGCCGATAGGTAAAGATTCATATATAGGACGATAGTATTTGGACACCGGAAGTGTTCCGGGGGTACCGGCTACGTATCGGGTCACCGGAAGGGGTTCCGGACAACCCCTGGCAAGCTATATGGGCTTAATGGGCCTAGTGAGGGACAGACCAGCCCACATGGGGCTGGTGCGCCCCTCCACCAGTCCGCCAGCCCTACGGAAGGCAAGGGAGGAGGGCTAGCCCCTCTTTCCTTCCCCTTCTGAAGGAAGAAAGGAAAGGGGGGGCACCACCTCCTCCTTCCTTCTCCTAGTGCCAAAACAAGGAAGGGGCGAATTGGGGTGGGAGCCCAAGTAGGAATTGGCCTACTTGGGCGCCCCCTGCCTACCTCTTCCCCCTTCGACCTATATATATGGGGAGGGGGGCCCTAGAGGACACACAAACATCTGTTAGCCGTGTGCGGCGCCCCCCTCCACAGTTTACGCCTCCGGTCATATTGTCGTAGTGCTTAGGCCAAGCCCTGCGCTGATCACCTTACCATCACCGTCAGCACGTCGTCGTGCTGACGAAACTCTCCCTCGATAATTTTCTGGATCAAGAGTTCGAGGGACATCATCGAGCTGAACGTGTGCATAACTCGGAGGTGTCGTACGTTCGATGCTTGATCGGTCGGAACAAGAAGAAGTTTGATACGTCTCCAACGTATCTATAATTTTTGATTGCTCCATGCTATATTATCTACTGTTTTAGGCAATATTGGGATTTATTTTCCACTTTTATATTATTTTTGGCACTAACCTATTAACCGGAGGCCCAGCCCAGATTTGCTGTTTTATGCCTATTTCAGTGTTTCGAGAAAAAGGAATATCAAACGGAGTCGAAACGGAACGAAATCAACTGGAGAAGTTATTTTTGGAAGGAAAGCAACCCAGGGAACTTGGAGTGCACGTCAGGGGAGACACTGGCTGCCCACGAGGGTGGGGGCGCGCCCACCCCCCTAGGGCGTGCCCCCCTGCCTCCTGGGCCCCCGTGGCTCCTCCGACGTACTTCCTGCACCCGCATATATCGACGTATCCTAAAACTTCCAAAAAAAGAATAGATCGGGAGTTCCGCCGCCAAAAGCCTCCGTAGCCATCGAAAGCCAATCTAGACCCGTTGCGGCACCCTGCCGGAGGGGGCAATCCTTCTTCGGTGGCCTTCTTCATCATCCCGGTGCTCTCCATGACGAGGAGGGAGTAGTTCTCCCTCGGCGCTAAGGGTATGTACCAGTAGCTATGTGTTTGATCTCTCTCTCTCGTGTTCTTGAGGTGATACGATCTTGATGTATCGCGAGCTTTGCTATTATAGTTGGATCCTATGTTTCTCCTCCCCCTCTTCTCTCTTGTAATGAATTGAGTTTCCCCTTTGAAGTAATCTTATCCGATTGAGTCTTTAAAGATTTGAGAACACTTGATGTATGTCTTGCCGTGGATATCAGTGGTGACAATGGGATATCACGTTATTCACTTGATGTATGTTTTGGTGACCAACTTGCGGGTTCCTCCCATGAACCTATCCATAGGGGTTGGCACACGTTTTCGTCGTGATTCTCTGGTAGAACTTTGGGGCACTCTTCGAGGTCCTTTGTGTTGGTTGAATAGATGAATCTGAGATTGTGTGATGCATATCATATAATCATGCCCACGAATACTTGAGGTGACATTGGAGTATCTAGGTGACATTAGGGTTTTGATTGATTTGTGTCTTAAGGTGTTATTCTAGTACGAACTCTAGGGCTGTTTGTGACACTTATAGGAATAGCCCAACGGATTGATTGGAAAGAATAACTTTGAGGTGGTTTCGTACCCTACCATAATATCTTCGTTCGTTCTCCGCTATTAGTGACTTTGGAGTGACTCTTTGTTGCATGCTGAGGGATAGTTTTATGATCCAATTATGTTAGTATTGTTGAGAGGACTTGCACTAGTGAAAGTATGAACCCTAGGCCTTGTTTCAATGCATTGCAATACCGTTTACGCTCACTTTTATCATTAGTTACCTTGATGTTTTTATAATTTAAGATTACAAATACCTTTATCTACCATCCATATACCACTTGTATCACCATCTCTTCGCCGAACTAGTGCACCTATACAATTTACCATTGTATTGGGTGTGTTGGGGACATAAGAGACTCTTTGTTATTGTTGGAAATATGCCCTAGAGGCAATAATAAATTAGTTATTATTATATTTCCTTGTTCATGATAATCTTTTATTATCCATGCTAGAATTGTATTGATAGGAAACTCAGATACATGTGTGGATACATAGACAACACCATGTCCCTAGTAAGCCTCTAGTTGACTGGCTCGTTGATCAATAGATGGTTACGGTTTCCTGACCATGGACATTGGATGTCATTGATAACGGGATCACATCATTGGGAGAATGATGTGATGGACAAGACCCAATCCTAAGCATAGCACAAGATCATGTAGTTCGTATGCTAAAGCTTTTCTAATGTCAAGTATCATTTCCTTAGACCATGAGATTGTGCAACTCCCGGATACCGTAGGAATGCTTTGGGTGTACCAAACGTCACAACGTAACTGGGTGACTATAAAGGTACACTACAGGTATCTCCGAAAGTGTCTGTTGGGTTGGCACGAATCGAGACTGGGATTTGTCACTCCGTGTAAACGGAGAGGTATCTCTGGGCCCACTCGGTAGGACATCATCATAATGTGCACAATGTGATCAAGGAGTTGATCACGGGATGATGTGTTACGGAACGAGTAAAAGAGACTTGCCGGTAACGAGATTGAACAACGTATCGGGATACCGACGATCGAATCTCGGGCAAGTATCGTACCGCTAGACAAAGGGAATTGTATACGGGATTGATTAAGTCCTTGACATCGTGGTTCATCTGATGAGATCATCGTGGAACATGTGGGAGCCAACATGGGTATCCAGATCCCGCTGTTGGTTATTGACCGGAGAACGTCTCGGTCATGTCTGCATGTCTCCCGAACCCGTAGGGTCTACACACTTAAGGTTCGATGACGCTAGGGTTATAAAGGAAGTTTGTATGTGGTAACCGAATGTTGTTCGGAGTCCCAGATGAGATCCCGGACGTCACGAGGAGTTCCGGAATGGTCCGGAGGTAAAGATTTATATATGGGAAGTCCTGTTTTGGTCACCGGAAGAGTTTCGGGGTTTATCGGTAACGTACCGGGACCACCGGGAGGGTCCCGGGGTCCACCAAGTGGGGCCACCAACCCCAGAAGGTTGCGTGGGCCAAGAGTGGTGAGGGACCAGCCCCTTAGTGGGCTGGTGCGCCTCCCACCAAGGCCCAAGGCGCAGGGAGAGTGGGAGGGGGCAAACCCTAGGTCCAGATGGGCCTTAAGGCCCACCCTAGGGGCGCCTCCCCCTCTCCCCTCTCTTGGCCGCCACCCAAGACCCATCTAGGGCTGCCGCCCCTCTAGGGGTGGGAACCCTAGAGGGGGCGCAGCCTCCTCCCCTTCCCTTATATATATGAGGCCTAGGGACTGCCCATAACACACGTGATTCGATCTCTCGTTGGTGCAGCCCTGCATCTCTTCTTCCTCCTCTTCTGTGGTGCTTGGCGAAGCCCTGCAGGATTGCCACGCTCCTCCACCACCACCACGCTGTTGTACTGCTGCTGGATAGAGTCTTACTCAACCTCTCCCTCTCTCCTTGCTGGATCAAGGCATGGGAGACGTCACCGGGCTGTACGTGTGTTGAACGCGGAGGTGCCGTCCGTTCGGCACTAGGATCTCCGGTGATTTGGATCACGACGAGTACGACTCCATCAACCCCGTTCTCTTGAACGCTTCCGCTTAGCGATCTACAAGGGTATGTAGATGCACTCTCCTTCCCCTCATTGCTGGTCTCTCCATGGATAGATCTTGGTGACACGTAGGAAAATTTTGAATTTATGCTACGTTCCCCAACAGTGGCATCATGAGCTAGGTCTATGCGTAGTTTCTATGCACGAGTAGAACACAAAGTAGTTGTGGGCGTTGATTTTGTTCAATATGCTTGTCGTTACTAGTCTTATCTTGATTCGGCGGCATCGTGGGATGAAGCGGCCCGGACCAACCTTACACGTACACTTACGTGAGACCGGTTCCACCGACAAACATGCACTAGTTGCATAAGGTGGCTGGCGGGTGTTTGTCTGTCCCACTTTAGTCGGATCGGATTCGATGAACAGGGTCCTTATGAAGGGTAAATAGCAATTGGCATATCACGTTGTGGTCTTTGCGTAGGTAAGAAACGTTCTTGCTAGAAACCCATAGCAGCCACGTAAAAACATGCAAACAACAATTAGAGGACGTCTAACTTGTTTTTGCAGGGTATGCTATGTGATGTGATATGGCCAAAGGATGTGATGAATGATATATGTGATGTATGAGATTGATCATGTTCTTGTAATAGGAATCACGACTTGCATGTCGATGAGTATGACAACCGGCAGGAGCCATAGGAGTTGTCTTTATTTATTTATGACCTGCGAGTCAATATAAACGTCATGTAATTACTTTACTTTATTGCTAAAGCGTTAGCCGTAGTAGTAGAAGTAATAGATGACGTGACAACTTCATGAAGACACGATGATGGAGATCATGATGATGGAGATCATGGTGTCATGCCGGTGACGATGATGATCATGGAGCCCCGAAGATGGAGATCAAGAGGAGCAAAGTGATGATGGCCATATCATGTCACTATTTGATTGCATGTGATGTTTATCATGTTTATGCATCTTGTTTACTTAGAACAATGGTAGTAAATAAGATGATCCCTCATTAAAATTTCAAGAAAGTGTTCCCCCTAACTGTGCACCGTTGCGACAGTTCGTTGTTTCAAAGCACCACGTGATGATCGGGTGTTTGATTCAGACGTTCACATACAACGGGTGTAAGACAGATTTACACATGCAAACACTTAGGTTGACCTGATGAGCCTAGCATGTACAGACATGGCCTCGGAACACAAGAGACCGAAAGGTCGAGCATGAGTCGTATAGAAGATACGATCAACATGAAGATGTTCACCGATGTTGACTAGTCCGTCTCACGTGATGATCGGACACGGCCTAGTTGACTCGGATCATGTAATCACTTAGATGACTAGAGGGATGTCTATCTGAGTGGGAGTTCATAAGATGAACTTAAATTATCCTGAACATAGTCAAAAGGTCTTCGCAAATTATCTCGTAGCTCGCGTTTCAGTTCTACTGTTTAGTTATGTTCCTAGAGAAAAATTAGTTGAAAGTTGATAGTAGCATTTATGCGGACAATAGAAGGCTTATGTCCTTAATGCATCGCTCAGTGTGCTGAACCTCGAACGTCGTCTATGGATGTTGCGAACATCTGACATACACATTTTGATAACTACGTGATAGTTCAGTTAAACGGTTTAGAATTGAGGCACCGAAGACGGTTTTGAAACGTCGCGAAACATATGAGATGTTTTGAGGGCTGCAATTGGGATTTCAGGCTCGTGCCCACGTCAAGAGGTATAAGACCTCCGACGATTTTCTTAGCCTGCAAACAAGGGAGAAAAGCTCAATTGTTGAGCTTGTGCTTAGATTGTCTGAGTACAACAATCATTTGAATCAAGTGGGAGTTGATCTTCCAGATAAGATAGTGATGTTTCTCCGAAGTCATTACCACCAAGCTGCTAGAGCTTCGTGATGAACTATAATGTGTCAGGGACATATATGATGATCCTTGAGATATTCGCGATGTTTGACACCGCGAAAGTAGAAATCAAGAAGGAGCATCAATTGTTGATGGTTAGTGAAACCACTAGTTTCAAGAAGGGCAAGGGCAAGAAGGGATACTTCATGACACGGCAACTCAGCTGCTGCTCTAGTGAAGAAACCCAAGGTTGAACCCGAACCCGAGACTAAGTGCTTCTGTAATAAGGGGAACAACCACTGGAGCAGAATTACCCTAGATACTTGGTAGATTAGAAGGCTGGCAAGGTCGATAGAAGTATATTGGATATACATTGTGTTGATGTGTACTTTACTAGTACTCCTAGTAGCACCAGGGTATTAGATACCGGTTCGGTTGCTAAGTGTTAGTAACTCGAAATAAAAGCTACGGAATAAACGGAGACTAGCTAAAGGTGAGCTGACGATATGTGTTGGAAGTATTTCCAATGTTGATATGATCAAGCATCGCACGCTCCCTCTACCATCGAGATTGGTGTTTGCGTTGAGCATAGACATGATTGGATTATGTCTATCGCAATACGGTTATTCATTTAAGGAGAATAACGGTTACTCTGTTTATTTGAATAATACCTTCAATGGTCTTGCACCTAAAATGAATGGTTCATTGAATCTCGATCATAGTGATACACATGTTCATGCCAAAAGATATAAGATAGTAATGATAGTACCACCTACTTGTGGCACTGCCACGTAAGTCATATCGGTATAGAACGCATGAAGAAGCTCCATGTTGATGGATCTTTGGGCTCACTCGTTTTTGAAAAGTTTGAGACATGCAAACCATGTCTATTGGTGTGTATGCATGAAGAAACTCCATGCAAATGGACCGTTTGGACTCACTTGATTTTGAATCACTTGAGGCATGCAAATCATACCACATGGGCAAGATGACTGAAAGCCTCGGTTTCAGTAAAATGGAACTAGAAAGCAAATTGTTGGAAGTAATACATTTTGATGTGTGCAGTCCAATGAGTGCTGAGGCATGTAGTGGATATCGTTATGTTCTTTCTTCACAGATGATTTGAGTAGATGTTGAGTACATTTACTTGATGAATCACGAGTCTGAATTATTGAAAGGTTCAAGTAATTTCAGTGTGAAGTTGAAAGATCGTCATGACAAGAGGATAAAAGATCTATGATATGATCATAGAGATGAATATCTGAATTACGAGTTTGGCACAAAGTTAAGACATTGTGGAAATCGTTTCACAACTAATACAGCCTGGAACACCATAGTGTGATGGTGTGTCCGAACATCATAACTGCACCCTATTGGATATGATGCATACCATGTCTCTTATCGAATTACCACAATAGTTTATGGGTTAAGCATTAGAGACAACCACATTCACTTTAAATAGGGCACCACGTAATTCCGATGAGATGACACCGTATGAACTATGGTTTAGAGAAACCTAAGCTGTCATTTGTTAAAAGCTTGGGGCTGCGACGCTTATGTGGAAAAGTTTCAGGCCGATAAGCTCGAACCCAAAGCGGATAAATGCATCTTCATAGGACAACCCAAAAACAGTTGGGTATACCTCCTGTCTCAGATCCGAAAGCAATAAAGGATTGTTTCTAGAATCGGGTCCTTTCTCGAGGAAAAGTTTCTCTCGAAAGAATTGAGTGGGGGGATGGTGGAGACTTGATGAGGTTATTGAACCGTCACTTCAACTAGTGTATAGCAGGGCACAAAGAGTTGTTCCTGTGGCACCTACACCAATTGAAGTGGAAGCTTATGATATTGATCATGAGACTTCGGATCAAGTCACTCCCAAACCTCGTGGGATGACAAGGATGCGTACTACTTCAGAGTGGTACGTAATCCTGTCTTGGAAGTCATGTTGCTAGACAACAATGAACCTACGAGCTATGGAGAAGCGATGGTGGGCCTAGATTCCGATAAATGGCTTGAGGCCATATAATCCGAGAGAGGATCCATGTATGAAAACAAAGTGTAGACTTTGGAAGAACTACTTGATGGTCGTAAGGCTGTTGAGTGTAGATGGATTTTAAAAGGAAGACGGACAATGATGGTAAATGTCACCATTAAGAAAGCTCGACTTGTCGTTAAGATGTTTTCTGACAAGTTCAAGGAGTTGACTACGGTGAGATTTTCTCACTCGTAGCGATGCTAAGAGTCTGTTGGAATTATATTAGCAGTCACTGCATTATTTATGAAATCTTGCAGATAGGATGTCAAAACATTGTTTCCTCGACGATTTTCTTGAGGAAAGGTTGTATGTGATACAACCGAAAGGTTTTGTCAATCCTGAAAAGATGCTAATAAGGATGCAAAGCTCCAGCAATCCTTCTGAGGACTGGAGTGAGCATCTCGAAGTTGGAATGTACACTTTGATGAGATGATCAAAGATTTTTATACAAAGTTTATGAGAAACTTGTATTTCCAAAGAAGTGAGTGGGAGCACTATAGAATTTCTGATGAGTATATGTTTTAACATATTGTTGATCGGAAATGACGTAGAATTTCTGGAAAGCATATAGGGTTATTTGGAAAGTGTTTTCAATGGAAAACCTGGATTAAGCTACTTGAGCATTGAGCATCAAGATCTATAAGGATAGATCAAAATGCTTAATGGTACTTTCAAATGAGCACATACCTTGACATGATCTTGAAGGTGTTCAAGATGGATCAGTCAAAGAAGGAGTTCTTGCCTGAGTTGTAAGGTATGAAGTTAAGACTTAAAGCTCGACCACGGCAGAAGAGAGAGAAAGGACAAAGGTCGTCCCCTATGCTTAAGACATAGGCTCTACAGTATGCTATGCTGTGTACCGCACCTGAAATGTGCCTTGCCATGAGTCAGTCAAGGGGTACAAGAGTGATCCAAGAATGGATCACAGGACAGCGGTCAAAGTTATCCTTAGTAACTAGTGGACTAAGGAATTTTCTCGATTATGGAGGTGGTAAAAGAGTTCATCGTAAAGGGTTACGTCGATGCAAGCTTAACACCTATCCGGATAGCTCTGAGTAGAGATATCGGATACGTATAATGGAGAAACAATTTAGAATAGCTCCAAGTAGAACAGTTATTTGGAATAGCTCCAAATAGAACGTGGTAGCTACATCTAGGAGATGACATAGAGATTTGTAAAGCACACACGGATCTGAAAGGTTCAGACCCGTTGACTAAAACCTCTCTCACAAGCAACATGATCAAACCCAGAACTCATTGAGTGTTAATCACATAGTGATGTGAACTAGATTATTGACTCTAGTAAACTCTTTGGATGTTGGTCACATGGCGATGTGACCTGTGAGTGTTAATCACATGGCGATGTGAACTAGATTATTGACTCTAGTGCAAGTGGGAGACTGTTGGAAATATGCCCTAGAGGCAATAATAAATTAGTTATTATTATATTTCCTTGTTCATGATAATCGTTTATTATCCATGCTAGAATTGTATTGATAGGAAACTCAGATACATGTGTGGATACATAGACAACACCATGTCCCTAGTAAGCCTCTAGTTGACTGGCTCGTTGATCAATAGATGGTTACGGTTTCCTGACCATGGACATTGGATGTCATTGATAACGGGATCACATCATTAGGAGAATGATGTGATGGACAAGACCCAATCCTAAGCATAGCACAAGATCATGTAGTTCGTATGCTAAAGCTTTTCTAATGTCAAGTATCATTTCCTTAGACCATGAGATTGTGCAACTCCCGGATACCGTAGGAATGCTTTGGGTGTACCAAACGTCACAACGTAACTGGGTGACTATAAAGGTACACTACAGGTATCTCCGAAAGTGTCTGTTGGGTTGGCACGAATCGAGACTGGGATTTGTCACTCCGTGTAAACGGAGAGGTATCTCTGGGCCCACTCGGTAGGACATCATCATAATGTGCACAATGTGATCAAGGAGTTGATCACGGGATGATGTGTTACGGAACGAGTAAAAGAGACTTGCCGGTAACGAGATTGAACAACGTATCGGGATACCGACGATCGAATCTCGGGCAAGTATCGTGCCGCTAGACAAAGGGAATTGTATACGGGATTGATTAAGTCCTTGACATCGTGGTTCATCTGATGAGATCATCGTGGAACATGTGGGAGCCAACATGGGTATCCAGATCCCGCTGTTGGTTATTGACCGGAGAACGTCTCGGTCATGTCTGCATGTCTCCCGAACCCGTAGGGTCTACACACTTAAGGTTCGATGACGCTAGGGTTATAAAGGAAGTTTGTATGTGGTAACCGAATGTTGTTCGGAGTCCCAGATGAGATCCCGGACGTCACGAGGAGTTCCGGAATGGTCCGGAGGTAAAGATTTATATATGGGAAGTCCTGTTTTGGTCACCGGAAGAGTTTCGGGGTTTATCGGTAACGTACCGGGACCACCGGGAGGGTCCCAGGGTCCACCAAGTGGGGCCACCAACCCCAGAAGGTTGCGTGGGCCAAGAGTGGTGAGGGACCAGCCCCTTAGTGGGCTGGTGCGCCTCCCACCAAGGCCCAAGGCGCAGGGAGAGTGGGAGGGGGCAAACCCTAGGTCCAGATGGGCCTTAAGGCCCACCCTAGGGGCGCCTCCCCCTCTCCCCTCTCTTGGCCGCCACCCAAGACCCATCTAGGGCTGCCGCCCCTCTAGGGGTGGGAACCCTAGAGGGGGCGCAGCCTCCTCCCCTTCCCTTATATATATGAGGCCTAGGGACTGCCCATAACACACGTGATTCGATCTCTCGTTGGTGCAGCCCTGCATCTCTTCTTCCTCCTCTTCTGTGGTGCTTGGCGAGGCCCTGCAGGATTGCCACGCTCCTCCACCACCACCACGCCGTTGTGCTGCTGCTGGATAGAGTCTTCCTCAACCTCTCCCTCTCTCCTTGCTGGATCAAGGCATGGGAGACGTCACCGGGCTGTACGTGTGTTGAACGCGGAGGTGCCGTCCGTTCGGCACTAGGATCTCCGGTGATTTGGATCACGACGAGTACGACTCCATCAACCCCGTTCTCTTGAACGCTTCCGCTTAGCGATCTACAAGGGTATGTAGATGCACTCTCCTTCCCCTCGTTGCTGGTCTCTCCATGGATAGATCTTGGTGACACGTAGGAAAATTTTGAATTTATGCTACGTTCCCCAACAGTTATTTGGTTGCAGGGTTGCTTGAGAGAGAACATCTTCATCCTACGCCTCCTACGGATTGATAAACCTTAGGTCATCCACTTGAGGGAAATTTTCTACTGTCCTACAAACCTCTGCACTTGGAGGCCCAACAACGTCTATAAGAAGAAGGTTGTGTAGTAGACATCAAGCTCTTTTCTGGCGCCGTTGTCGGGGAGGTGAGTGCTTGAAGGTATAACTTTAGATCTTGCAATTGAGTCTTTTAGTTTCTTGTTTTATCACTAGTTTAGTTTATAAAAGAAAACTATAAAAAAATGGAATTGAGTTTGTCTCATACGCTTCACCTTTTTAATATCTTTCGTAAGTATGATGGAAAGGATAATTGTGATCAAGTGCTAGAAGAAGAAATCTATAAAATGTTTGGCACTAAATATTTGAATGATGAGCATGATTGCAATGTTGTTAGTATGAGTTCCTTGAATATCCATCATGCTAATGATATGCAAAGCCACAAGCTTGGGGAAGCTATGTTTGATGAAGATGATATTTTTTGCCCCCCAAGCTTTGATGAGCAAATTTATTATGATGAAAGCATGCCTCCTATTTATGATGATTATTGTGATGACACATATGCTTTAAAGAATAATAACAATGAACCTTGTCATCTTGATCTTAATTTTCAATCACATGATAGTTACTTTGTTGAGTTTGCTCCCACTATTATTCATGAGAAGAATTTTGCTTGTGTTGAGAGTAGTAAATTTTCTATGCTTGTAGATCATGAAAAGAATGCTTTAGGTGTTGGTTATATTGTTGAATTCATTCATGATGCTACTTAAAATTATTATGAGGGAGGAATATATGCTTGTAGGAATTGCAATAATATCAAGTTTCCTCTCTGTGTGCTTAAAGTTTTGAAGTTATGCTTGTTTTGCCTTCCTATGCTAGTTGATTATTGTTCCCATAAGTTGTTTGCTCACAAAACCCCTATGCATAGGAAGTGTGTTAGACATAAATGTGCTAGTCATATTCTTCATGATGATCTCTTTATGTTACAATTCTTATCTTTTATGTGAGCATCGTTGAAATCATCATGCCTAGCTAGGGGCGTTAAACGATAGCGCTTGTTGGGAGGCAACCCAATTTTATTTTCATTCCTTGCCTTTTGTTCCTGTTTAGTAATAAATAATTCATCTAGCCTCTGTTTAGATGTGGTTTTATGCTTTTAATTAGTGTTTGTGCCAAGTAGAACCTTTGGGAAGACTTGGGGGAAGTCTTTGCGATCATGCTGTAAAAAACAGAAACTTTAGCGCTCACGAAAATTGCTGCCATTTTTATTTAGAGAGTGATATTTAGTTAATTCTTTTTTAATATGATTAATAGATAAATTCCTCAGGTCCAGAAATTTATTTGAGAATTTTATGAGTTCCATAATTATACGTTTGATTCAGATTACTACAGACTGTTCTGTTTTTGACAGATTCTGTTTTTCGTGTGTTGTTTTCTTATTTTGATGAATCTATGGCTAGTAAAATAGTTTATAAACCATAGAGAAGTTGGAATACAGTAGGTTTAACACCAATATAAATAAAGAATGAGTTCACTACAGTACCTCGAAGTGGTGATTTATTTTCTTATACTAACGGAGCTTACGAGTTTTCTGTTAAGTTTTGTGTTGTGAAGTTTTCAAGTTTTGGGTAAGGATTCGATGGACTATGGAATAAGAGTGGCAAGAGCCTAAGCTTGGGGATGTCCAGGGCACCCCAAGGTAATATTAAAGGATAGACAAGAGCCTAAGCTTGGGGATGCCCCGGAAGGCATCCCCTCTTTCGTCTTCGTTCATCGGTAACTTTACTTGGAGCTATATTTTTATTCGCCACATGATATGTGTTTTGCTTGGAGCATCAATTTATTTTGTTAGGATTTGATTCATATTATTTAGAACAATGTTTTGCATCTTTTATTTCAATAAAAGTGGCATTGATAGCCTTTACTATGCCTATGTTACAAGTATACATGTTGCTGTTTGAAAACAGAAAGTTTACCGCTGTTGCAATAATTCCCTATAAAAGTCAGAATGTGATAAAATGTTGAAACCTTTTGCATATTAAGCTCTGATAAATTTACTATAGGGGGAATTTTATTTCATAATTTTTGGAGCTAGGGAAGTATGGATGTTGCAGCATTCTTTACAGACTATCCTGTTTAGGCAGATTGCTGTTATGTTTACATTGTTTGCATATGTTTGCTTCTTTAGTGATTCTATTTGAGGATAGGACTATTAAATATGCAGAGGCATTTAGTATGAAATGTTGAATAATAATTTTAGGGATTTGCTACAGTAGAGTATGATAAGGTTTTGGCAATGGTTTATACTAACTTATCTCACGAGTCCTTGTTGAGTTTTGTGTGGATGAAGCTTTTGAGATTTAGGGAGACCGTGATATGAGAGGAATTAAGGAGACACAAAATCTCAAGCTTGGGGATGCCCAAGGCACCCCAAGATAATATTTCAAGAAGTCTCAAGCATCTAAGTTTGGGGATGCCCCGGTTGGCATCCCACCTTTCTTCTTCAACAACTATCGGTTAGTATCGGATGATCCTAAGTTTTTGCTTCTTCACATGATGTTTGCTATTCTTAGATGTCATTTTCTTTTTCTTTGCTTTCTGTTTGAATAAAATACCAAGATATGAAATTATTAAATGTTAGAGAGTCTTCACATAGTTGCATAATTATTCGACTACTCATTGATCTTCACTTATATCTTTCGGAGTAGTTTGTTGTTGCTCTAGTGCTTCACTTATATCCTTTTAGAGCATGGTGGTAGTTTTATTTTGAAGAAATAGATGAACTCTCATGCTTCACTTATATTATTTTGAGAGTCTTACTAGCATGGTAATTTGCTTAAATAATCCTAATATGCTAGGTATACAAGAAGAATAGTAAAATTCTCTTATGAGTGTGTTGAATACTAAGAGAAGTTTGATGCTTGATGATTGTTTTGAGATATGGAGATGGTAATATTAGAGTCATGCTAGTTGAGTAGTTGTGAATTTGAGAAATACTTGTGTTGAAGTTTGTGATTCCCGTAGCATGCACGTATGGTGAACCGTTATGTGATGAAGTCGGAGCATGATTTATTTATTGATTGCCTTCCTTATGAGTGGCGGTCGGGGACGAGCGATGGTATTTTCCTACCAATCTATCCCCCTAGGAGCATGCGCATAGTACTTTTTTTAGATAACTAATAGATTTTTGCAATAAGTATGTGAGTTCTTTATGACTAATGTTGAGTCCATGGATCATACGCACTCTCACCCTTCCACCATGCTAGCCTCTCTAGTACCGCGCAACTTTCGCCGGTACCATAAACCCACCATATACCTTCCTCAAAACAGCCACCATACCTACCTATCATGGCATTTCCATAGCCATTCCGAGATATATTGCCATGCAACTTTCCACCATTCCGTTTATTATGACACGCTCCATCATTGTCATATTGCTTTGCATGATCATGTAGTTGACATCGTATTTGTGGCAAAGCCACCGTTCATAATTCTTCCATACATGTCACTCATGAGTCATTGCACATCCCGGTACACCGTCGGAGGCATTCATATAGAGTCATATCTTGTTCTAAGTATCGAGTTGTAATTCTTGAGTTGTAAGTAAATAAAAGTGTGATGATCATCATTATTAGAGCATTGTCCCAGTGAGGAAAGGATGATGGAGACTATGATTCCCCCACAAGTCGGGATGAGACTCCGGACGAAAAATAAATAAAAGAGGCCAAAGAAGCCCAAATAAAAAAAAGAAAGAAAAGAGGCCAAAGAAGCCCAAATAAAAAAAGAGAAAAGAGGCCATAAAAAGAGAAGGCCCAAATAAAAAATAAAAATAAAAAAATGAGAGAAAAAGAGAGAAGGGGCAATGCTACTATCTTTTTACCACACTTGTGCTTCAAAGTAGCACCATGATCTTCATGATAGAGAGTCTCCTATGTTGTCACTTTCATTATAAAACTTGGCTTGTATATTCCAATGATGGGCTTCCTCAAAATGCCCTAGGTCTTCGTGAGCGAGCAAGTTGGATGCACACCCACTAGTTTCTTTTGTTGAGCTTTCATACACTTATAGCTCTAGTGCATCCGTTGCATGGCAATCCCTACTCACTCACATTGATATCTATTGATGGGCATCTCCATAGCCCGTTGATACGCCTAGTTGATGTGAGACTATCTTCTCCTTTTTGTCTTCTCCACAACCACCATTCTATTCCATCTATAGTGCTATGTCCATGGCTCATGCTCATATATTGCGTGAAGATTGAAAAAGTTTGAGAACATCAAAAGTATGAAACAATTGCTTGTCTTGTCATCGGGGTTGTGCATGATTTAAATACTTTGTGTGGTGAAGATAGAGCATAGCCAGACTATATGATTTTGTAGGGATAGCTTTCTTTGGCCATGATATTTTGAGAAGACATAATTGCTTTATTAGTATGCTTGAAGTATTATTATTTTTATGTCAATATGAACTTTTGTTTTGAATCTTTCGGATCTGAATATTCATGCCACAATTAAGAAGAATTACATTGAAATTATGCGAAGTAGCACTCCACATCAAAAATTATCTTTTTATCATTTACCTACTCGAGGACGAGCAGGAATTAAGCTTGGGGATGCTTGATACGTCTCCAACGTATCTATAATTTTTGATTGCTCCATGCTATATTATCTACTATTTTAGGCAATATTGGGCTTTATTTTCCACTTTTATATTATTTTTGGGACTAACCTATTAACCGGAGGCCCAGCCCAGATTTGTTGTTTTATGCCTATTTCAGTGTTTCGAGAAAAAGGAATATCAAATGGAGTCGAAACGGAACGAAATCAACTGGAGAAGTTATTTTTGGAAGGAAAGCAACCCAGGGAACTTGGAGTGCACGTCAGGGGAGACACTGGCTGCCCACGAGGGTGGGGGCGCGCCCACCCCCCTAGGGCGTGCCCCCCTGCCTCCTGGGCCCCCGTGGCTCCTCCGATGTACTTCCTGCACCCGCATATATCGACGTATCCTAAAACTTCCAAAAAAAGAATAGATCGGGAGTTCCGCCGCCAAAAGCCTCCGTAGCCATCGAAAGCCAATCTAGACCCGTTTCGGCACCCTGCCGGAGGGGGCAATCCTTCTTCGGTGGCCTTCTTCATCATCCCGGTGCTCTCCATGACGAGGAGGGAGTAGTTCTCCCTCGGCGCTAAGGGTATGTACCAGTAGCTATGTGTTTGATCTCTCTCTCTCTCGTGTTCTTGAGGTGATACGATCTTGATGTATCGCGAGCTTTGCTATTATAGTTGGATCCTATGTTTCTCCTCCCCCTCTTCTCTCTTGTAATGAATTGAGTTTCCCCTTTGAAGTAATCTTATCCGATTGAGTCTTTAAAGATTTGAGAACACTTGATGTATGTCTTGCCGTGGATATATGTTGTGACAATGGGATATCACGTTATTCACTTGATGTATGCTTTGGTGACCAACTTGCGGGTTCCACCCATGAACCTATGCATAGGGGTTGGCACACGTTTTCGTCGTGATTCTCTGGTAGAACTTTGGGGCACTCTTTGAGGTCCTTTGTGTTGGTTGAATAGATGAATCTGAGATTGTGTGATGCATATCGTATAATCATGCCCACGAATACTTGAGGTGACATTGGAGTACCTAGGTGACATTAGGGTTTTGATTGATTTGTGTCTTAAGGTGTTATTCTAGTACAAACTCTAGGGCTGTTTGTGACACTTATAGGAATAGCCCAACGGATTGATTGGAAAGAATAACTTTGAGGTGGTTTCGTACCCTACCATAATCTCTTCGTTCGTTCTCCGCTATTAGTGACTTTGGAGTGACTCTTTGTTGCATGTTGAGGGATAGTTTTATGATCCAATTATGTTAGTATTGTTGAGAGGACTTGCACTAGTGAAAGTATGAACCCTAGGCCTTGTTTCAACGTATTGCAATTCCGTTTACGCTCACTTTTATCATTAGTTACCTTGTTGTTTTTATAATTTCAGATTACAAATACCTTTATCTACCATCCATATACCACTTGTATCACCATCTCTTCGCCGAACTAGTGCACCTATACAATTTACCATTGTATTGGATGTGTTGGGGACACAAGAGACTCTTTGTTATTTGGTTGCAGGGTTGCTTGAGAGAGAACATCTTCATCCTACGCCTCCTACGGATTGATAAACCTTAGGTCATCCACTTGAGGGAAATTTGCTACTGTCCTACAAACCTCTGCACTTGGAGGCCCAACAACGTCTACAAGAAGAAGGCTGTGTAGTAGACATCAAAGTTCGATTACATCAACTGCGTTGTCAAACGATTTTGCTTTCGGTCTACAAGGGTATGTGGACACACTCTCCCCCTCTCGTTGCTATGCATCTCCTAGATAGATCTTGCGTGAGCGTAGGAAATTTTTTGAAATTGCATACTACGTTTTCTAACAACTTTCACTAGAATGTCAATGGACGTAGGAATAACATCCTCAACAACGGTTGGGTCACGTGCCATGAGGAAAAGGAAACCATTGTTCATGGCCACTTTTCCTACACATTCAGCCATCCCACTCAACGCGACTTCAGTTGGTCTGATCTGGGATCGCCACTTGTGAGCTTGAGGAGATCGGTGTGCCATTTTCGGCGGAGGAGGTCAAAGTTGTCGTCATGGGAATGGCTGGTGACAAGGTGCCGGGTCAAGATGGCTTCCCTGCGTGTTCATAAAATCCTATTGGGGCATTATTGCTTCCGATATCATGGCAGTTATCCACTTATTCTCTCACCTCTATACGGAAAAAATTCACTGACCCAACTCAGTGAATATTGCTCTACTTCCCAAAAAATCTCACTGGCCCAATTCTCCGGTGCATTCTGTATCATGCTATGACTATGAGGCGGCTTCACGAATTGCCTGGAAAGAGGCCCTAGGTTCAGAAACCTCCATGTCTGCTGATGATGCGGTTATATTTGTCGCACTCACCAAGGAGGATGTGGTCATTATTTCTCAAATTATCATCATTTTCGACCATGTTATTGGTCTCGTTACAAACTTTCGTAAGACCCTATAGCGCCTATCTGATGCCATGGCTTCCCTTTGGATGACATTCTGCCAGCCTCTTAGTTATGGTCTCTACGTTCCCGGTAAAGTACCTTGGCCAAACACATTCACTTCCAACACCTTGAGGACAAAATCACAAGCAAGCTCAAACCTTCACAAGGAAACATTTTAACATAGTCAACGGGCGTGTTTGGGTCAAACCATGTTATCCCCACAAAACCTCTACCACCTCATGACCCTAGGTGTTCCTCATGGGGTCAAACGATATGCCTACAAGCGTGGCAGAGCTTTTCTTTGGGCATGAACAAACAAAGTCACATTTGGCAAATGCAAGGCCAACCACTATGTTAAAACGATACTCTGAATGTAGTTTATATGTTTCTATGAAAGTTCATATAGACTTTGTTATATGCAGTTGGGCAACTTGTTGTTAGCTTGTTTGTTGACTATGATAAAATGTGCTACTAAACTATGATACATCGTAATGCATATGATCGAATATGTAAATTCTTGCTAGTTATATGTATAATTGTGGTGGGAAGCCCAGGTTGTTGGCCCCAACCACAAAATCTAGCTGCGGCGGGCGATGGAATTTGGACCGCCACAACTACAACGTCTAGCTGTGGCGGGCGTGAGGAGATGCCCGCCACTGGAGGTGCTCTACCAGTGGCGGGCGTGCACCCACCACTGATGGGGTACTAGCAGTGGCGGGAGGTCGGTGGCGGGCGCCCCTGGGAGGCTTGCCCACCACTGATGGCCTTTTTGTGCCTGCCACTGCTAGGCATTCCTGCAGTAGTGATGGGGGAAACGAGAGACGATGTTTACCCAGGTTCGGGCCCTCTCGAAGAGGTAAACCCCTACACCATGCTTTGATTATATTGATGTGATGGAGTATCAAGTACAAGATGATCTACCTCGAGATCGTATGATTGTGTTCTAAACCCTAAGGTTGATAATCGTGCCTTTAGAGACTAAACCCACGACTTATATACACACCGGGAGTACCTAGGTTACATATATGGTCGATTGCCAATCATGCCGACTGGTGAGCTATCCTTGAAATACACGCTAAGTCTTCAGAGGTTTCTATCTTGATTACGCCAAGGAGCACAGCTCCCAGAGTCCTTCCTTATGAAGATCGACGGGTCGTAAGTTCGGCCCGTGGACTGTGGGCCATATAGGTTAGTACCCCTAAGTCCATGACACCATCAAGCACCGACGAGGGCTCTATGATAGTTTGTGTCGTGAGATTTGTCGACTTTCTTCGGATATTGGTGGTTGGTATGTCTTTCAAGGAGAAGAACTGGCTGGCTATTGGTGCGATGGCATTGATATCTTCTTCTGTGTTGTTTTATGGCATGGTTCGGTTTCTTCAACTCTCTAGACTGGTGGTGATGGATTGCAAGCCTGTACTGCGTGGGGTGATGATTCAACCGATGTTTCTTTAGTGACTTATACATCTCGTCTTTAAGCGAAGAGTGGCTATTGCAGTCTTTAAAGCCTGATATAGCGAGGGCATTTGTAGGTGTCTCTTTCCTTTACTGTTGGTTCAGTGTATTTTCAATCTTCGACGTACAGTCGGAGGAAGAAGAAGACTAGTTTGATTTTCAATTCCTGACTCTAGTTGCCTTTCCATTGTATTGACAATTGTTTTCCTGATAAGATGCCCTTTGGGTGTCATTTTTAATATAAAAACACTCATAAAAGATGCTTCCCCATTAGGAGGCTTATAAGATAGAAATAGTGTTTTGGGTATAAACATGTCATTTTTATTTTATTTTAGGGTGAAACAAAACAAGGCACTTGATCAAAGTCATCGGTATGGGTAGTGCTTGCACCTCTCTAGGTACTTGTAGGGGTACCTTTAAATAAGAAATTATTCTTGCTATGGAGGTTAGAAAAGTTTACTATGATGATTAATGTGATGGGATACGTTGAAGTTTATTTGGAACATATCACTTTCTTTTTTTCCTAAGAGTTACTCCTTAAATTTTGTACTCAGATGTTTTTGCGGGGGGTACTTGCAGCAAACCTTTTTTCCCCATTGGGCATACGTGTTTAATCTAGGGAAATTGTTACCTTATCTATTCCACACCAAATATCAACTTCACTAAATTGAATAAGCAGAAAAGAAATTCTTGTTTATATTGAAACTGAAAGCATATGTTACATCCACCACCACTATCTGACCTCTGTCCATTACCATGTCGCCGCTTGGCCACCTTCACCCTTCTAGCTCCATGACCCTTCCACTTCTTCATCTTGCTCACCTATACCTAGTCGTCACCACTACCACCACCGGCGATGTCATATCGGGGCATCGTCACCCATCAAACCTTCCTCTAAGCCCTCATGGAGCCCATCATCCATCCAACGCCAATTAACCTCCTGTTAGCCCCCCTTTCCCCATCAGCCTCCTCATCCTCCTTTCTCTCACGCTTCTTTGATTCCTCCTCCACAAACGAAAATGCTCAAGCACACGATCTCTAAAACTAGGAACTAGATGTTTGACATGGAGTTGCTCTGTGTATATGATGACAACAATCAGAAGGACCGAACAATCGATACAATATTTCTGTAAGTCTGATGCCAAGCATCAGAATAATTAAAATGGTGGCACAACCTGGGTCGTGAGTTCCTTTTTTTAGAAGGAGCATCGGAATGATAAAGGTGTTGTTGTTTGATCAGATGACACCTATGGGAATACATTCGATGTAAAGTCATGTGTCATTCTCCTATGAGAGGGTCCCAAGCCTCCACAAAATACTTAACGAGCTTAGTGACATGCTCGCAAGTATGACATAAGTTGTATGTGCTCAAGATGCATGCCTTTTATCATATATAATACTTTCTCCATTCACCCGTGATTTTTAAAAAAAAATACAAGATGCTCTAACTTTTTTTGTGAAATCGGATGTATATAGACATGTTTTAATGTGTTTGTTCACTTATTTCAGTCTGTATATAGTCCATACTGAAATATCCAAAACATCTTATATTTGTGAACAAAGGGAGGAATACTATATGTAAGTAACTCTGCATTAAGTCATAGAATAGTATGGTAAAAGAGAGTGAATAATATTAGATACCCTTTCTGTTCTTGTCATATGCAAGACGAGAAATGTTGCTATCACTTTTTTAATCGAATGCAAAAGATTTGCCTCATTCATTAATTAAGAGGAAAATGTGTATTCTAGTATAACTCTACCCAACTATAAAAAGATGTTGGTCTCCCTGCAAAATATTTCTCAAATGATACCAATGTTTTGTAACTTCCATGGCATCCGTGCGATACTTTTTTTTCCTCCTAGAAGTACAAGTTTTTTTTAAACAATCTTACGAAACTTTATTCATCTGTCACAATGTTTATAGGGATGAAAGAAAGACTATCGGGCTGGCTTAACCAGACATGGTGGCCAGCCCCCAATGCTAATGCATGTTTCGCTAAATTGTGAGCTCCAAAATTTGAGATCCTACCTTCATGAACTATATTATACATGAAATAAAAGAAGGTAAGTGTTGTTTGATCTCCTGAAGGACGGCACCCTATGTCACCGAACTTTCCGTCTTAGTCTCCTCCACCACCACTTTGCAATCAGACACAACCTGGATCAGGCGTATATAAAGGTCATATCATAGCACAAATCGGCTACATCAAGACTACTATTTGAGGAAGTTTGGTATCCCAAAACTGTTGTGCAGCGCTAGAGAGAAGAAAATATATCAATATCAAGAAGTCACTTTTATCTTTTTCTAGTAAGGCCCAGTCAGCTAAATTCAAATAACACCGCTAACATCCATTTGTGAACGGAGCACTAAAAGATCTTCTTGTTCAAATGATAATAATGCAGTAAAAGTCGACTGTAGCTGATCAACCAAAAATAAATTCTCAAAAATAAAACCTGATCAATCAATTAGCTGACTGGGCCAGATGAGATGAGGCAGTTAGATCCGGTCGGGTTCCTAAAACCTGCCCACGCAAAAGCGATAGCGAGAACTATCTATCATCGTTGGGACCCAAAACCCAATCGCCTCGCTCGCGTCTCAGTGGCATGCATGCGAAAAAGGTGCGTGGGAAATGGAGGTCGCTGTCCCTGACCGCGATCTGAAATCCATCCATCCACACAATAATTGTACTACTACATGCAGGGACCAAATAGTATCATGCATCTGCATCTGATGCCTTTCTGTCCCTTTGCAGTTGCCAAGATCAAAATATGATCCCTGTGATGTTCGACTCAGGAGTCACTGAGTTTTTCGACAACTTGTCCCAGAAAAGTTGGGAATTCATTCGCATCTTGCTTGCTATATGTGGAGCAGGGGGTGGCGATGGGTGGTGAATCATTCTCTTGTTTGCTTGCTCGTATCAATTGTAGGGGTACACTTACTTATTTTAAAAGGCTAGAGCGAATTTTTCGAACATGCTGACCACTTGGTGGTCCAATTGGAATTGGTTCATCGTTTGTTCTTGTTTGCGTCTCTTTGCGGCCACTCTCCACGGTAGTGTCACGTCTCTCTCCATTTGAGGCAATATCACGTGTCCTATTCCCCCGTTTAATGAATGTCAGTCATCAAACCTAGTTGTTTTATAAATGTCGGTACCATTTTATCTTTTACTATTATAAAGTGAAGTTGGTATGTCCTTTGCTTCCATGGCTTCTACATCCTCCCATCAATTCACACCCGTCCAATTGATTTATTTTCAGTTTTATTTGTTTGACATCACATCTTCTTCTTTCGTCAATATGGAAACTAAGCCTTTTTTATTTGCCAAATTGGAAATGAAGCACCCCCTGATTTATTTCCAATTTTATTTGTTCGACATCACATCTTCTTTGTTCACTATATGAAAACGTAGTACATGGAAATAAAATGTCCAGCCAGGTGTCCCCTAATCCATTATTGTATACCTGGAATCTTCACATATACACAATTGCACAGTTATGTGGTTAAAAACCAAAGTGTGTGCGGGTGACAGTGGAAGGGGATTGTGACCAAACAAGTCAATGACATAGGTGATCAGATTGGATTGGGGAGGCGGGGATAGTGGAGGGAAGGTATATGTGAATCAAAATTGATGTGAACCAAAAAATATGTATTCCCTCATTGCAATGCACGTGCAATCAACTAGTAAAAGCAAAATGGCAACACCTGTGTAGAGTATGGACCGGTGCTAGGAGTACTTTGGGCATCTTCAATACTATACCTCAAACAAATGCCCTCAAATGTTCGCACTACTAGGAAAAGGGCTATAGTTCATATGGACATTAATGACGCACCATGTATGTGGTGCGTCACTGCTATATAGCAGTGGCGCACCAGATACAGGTGCGCCATTAGTGTCCTCATTACTAATGGCGCATCAGACATACGGTGCGCCATTACTAGCAAATTTTATTTTTTTATTTTTCCAAAACTATTAATGATGCATCAGGGCACAGTGCGTCATTACTAGTTTTAACTAATAATGACGCACCACACGCTCGGTGCGTCATTACTGACATTTTTTTACTTTTTTTCAAAAGTAGTAATGGTGCACCTGGGCGAAGTGTTTTTTTTTTTTTGCAAAACTAGTAATGGCGCACCCCTGGCAGGTGCGCCATTAGTAACCAGGATTACTAATGGCGCATTTGTAGGTGGTGCGCCATTAGTAACCTGAGACCAGCTAGATATTTTGGACAACTACCTACTACACTCACTTTCCCCACTTCATTCTCTCCTCCTCCTCCTCCAAGCTTGTCTCGGCTGCCTCCTCCTCACCTCATTTGCATCATAGATTCACCCAAATTAAGTGGTTAAATTACTTTTTTTGATAGGTAAGTAAGGGGAAAGCTTTCTTTATGTTGTAGATCTACTTTTTTCTCCCTCCAACAACGTGCACATGCACTTTTTATGGCCTAGCTAGATCTACGTATGTTTGTGGTGTTGCATATGTTTGTGGTGTTGCATATATGTTTGTGTTTGCAGGTACCGGTATTTGAAATGCGATAGTTGCCAATATTTTGCCGGAATGTTGATTCATTTCCGTTTCGGCAAGAATTTGGCACTATGCATTCTTTTTGGTCCTATTTTTAGGCAAAGTCATGCCAAATTTTTTCTTGGTTCTAAAATATCGTTTTGCTCTACCCCGCAGGCGTCCATGGTCCGCACGATGACCGAAGGCATCGTGAATAGGTTTTTGAGCTCCGCGAAGGCCGAGATGCTTCAAAAGAACGAGACGAAGATAAGATGTCCGTGTTGAAGATGCAAGCTGAAGAGCCTTATTGCGGACCCGGATTCCGGACAGGTGCGGGACCACCTGCTCTTGCGTGGTTTCATGGATGGCTATCGGTGGCAAGGTGATGAAGATGACTATGAACTCGTCCATGGGGGGCGGGCAAGAAATGAGGAAGGGCAGCAAGACAACCACCGCGGGGAGGGCGGGCGAGAAGACGAAGAATATCCAGGACATGATCACGACGGTGATGCCGGACATGATGATGAGGAAGATCAATATGAAGGGCATGATCATGAAGATGAAGATGCCGAAGCAGACCACGATGGACCATCGATGGGCTGGGTGCAGGACCCTCATATTCAAGAGCTACTTCTCAAGCAGACGGATAACGCAAGAGCTGCCGCCTGAGAGAAAGCCAAGCTGGATCAACTGGAGATAGACGCGGTTACTCCATTGTATGAAGGATGCAGGCCCGAGGATACCTGCCTAAAAGTAACGCCCATGGCTCTAGAGATGAAGGTAAAACACAAAATGACCGACGCATGCTTCGACGAGAACATGTCATTCTGGCACGAACGTCTTCCCAAGGGGAACAAGTGCCCGACCAGTTTCGAGGAGGCGAAGAAAATTGTGTGTCCTCTGGATTTACCGCACGTGAAATACCATGTGTGCATGAACAATTGCATCATTTATCGGGACGAGCACGCGGAGTCTACCATATGTCTGGTGTGCGGCGTCACTCGATACAAGAAGAGGAAGAAAGCTCCTCGAAAAGTGGTGTGGTACTTTCTGATCACTCCTCGTCTGCAGCGGTATTTCACGGACCCTAAGCTAGCAAAGCTCCTGCATTGGCACGCGGATAGGGAAGAGAAGAAGCGAGAGGATGACGGAAATGATCCGGAGATAAATAAAAAAGACAAGATGTTGAGTCACCCTAAGGATGCAAGCTAGTGGCAAGCGTTGAACTTCGAACACCCAGAATTTGGGGACGATCCAAGGAATATCGTGATGGGCGCGAGCACCGATGGAGTCAATCCGTTTGGCAGCCAGAGAAGCACACATAGCACTTGGTCTGTGTTTGTGTGGATGTACAACCTCCCCCTTAGTTGTGCATGAAGAGGAAGTACATTCACATGAGTATGCTAATTGAAGGGCCGAAACAACCAGGGAACGACATCAGTCTGTATCTGGGGCTGCTGAAAGAGGAGATAAACACGCTATGGAAAACGCCAGCCAATACGTGGGACGCTGCAGAGAAAGAATATTTCCCTATGAGAGTCGCACTGCTCACGACGGTGCACGACTATCTCGGTTACGGATATCTCGCGGGGCACGTGGTCCACGGATTTCTGGATGCGTCAGGTGCATGGATGACACAACGTATCGCCAGCTAGATAGAGATCCCGGGTCTTCGAAAACCGTGTTCATGGGACATCGAAGGTGGCTTCGCGACGATGACCCATGGAGAAAACGCAAGGATCTGTTCGATGGTGAAACCGAACCCCGAAGACGCCCGTGTACGAGGAGCGGTGAGGAAATAGACGAGCTGTTGAAAAATTGGAAAGATTGCCCACTACCGGGAAAGAAGCAAAAGGCGCCAGAGCCGGGAAAGAAGCGAAAGGCGCCAGAGCCGCTGCTGAAGGTATGGAAAACGAGGTCTGTTTTCTGGGACTTGCCGTACTGGAAGATCCACCGTGTGCCTCACAGCCTTGATGTCATGCATATCACGAAGAACATGTGCGAGAGTCTGCTTGGTACCCTGCTCAACATGCCAGAGAGGACCAAAGATGGTCCGAAAGCAAGGGCGGACTTGAAATCAATCGGCATCAGGGAGGAGCTTCACGCTAATGATGATGATGATGATGATGATGAGGCGAAGCAGGACACTGAAAGTCATCGCAAAGGCAAAAAGGCCAAGAAGACCAGAAATGACTACCCTCCCACGTGCTTCACTCTAAGTCAGGAGGAGATCGACTAGTTTTTCACCTGCCTCGTAGGAGTAAAACTTCCTTGCGGTTACGCGGGGAAGATAAGCAGATACCTAAACTCAGCGAAGCATAAGTTCAGTGGGATGAAGTCTCACGACTGTCACGTGCTGATGACGCAGATACTTCCAGTTGCAATCCGTGGGATCATGGACGCGCACGTCCATGAAACGCTATTTGGCCTATGCAACTTTTTCGACGACATCTCTCAGAAGTCGGTTGGCGTGAGGCATCTTAGAAGGCTACAGGAAAAGATCGTGGTGATACTATGCGAGCTTGAGATGTACTTCCCGCCCGCATTCTTCGATGTTATGGTGCATCTGCTGGTCCATATCGTGGAGGATATCATCCAACTCGGGTCGACGTTCCTGCACAACATGATGCCGTTCGAAAGGATGAATGGTGTCATCAAAGGATACGTTCACAACATGTCATGTCCAGAGGGAAGCTTAGCCAGGGGCTTTCTAACCGAAGAGTGCATCTCCTACTGCACGAATTATCTAGGCATCGAAAACCCCGTTGGTCTGCCCGTCAACAGGCACCTCGGCAGGTTCGCTGGATGGGGTCACCGCGAGGGTCGCCGCGAAATGCATATCGACTTCAAGGGACGACTCGCCGACTTTGAAAGAGCAAACCTAGTCGCGCTACAACACATAGACGTGGTCGATCCTTGGGTGGTAGAGCACAAAACCTTTATTGAGAAGATGTACAATGACCGAGGCCAACAGAGGACGGACGGAGATATAATCAAAGAGCACAACTCATGTTTCACGCGTTGGTTCAAGGAGAAGCTTCTGTCGTACCCTTTACATGAGGATTCTTCCGCGGAAGAAAAACTCATATTCGCCTTGTCATAGGGCGCCAAGCACAACCTGATGACCTATGAGGCGTACGATATCAACGGCTACACATTCTACACCAAGGACAAGGACATGAAGAGCGATGGTTATCAGAACTCCGGGGTAACAATGGAATCCTACACCGGTAACGACAAGGGCAGATACTACGGAAGGATCAAGGAGATCTGGGAGCTGAGCTACGCTGGAGAGAAGGTCCCGATGTTCCGTGTCAGATGGGCCAAGAGCGTCATAAAAGAAGATCAGTATTTCACCACCATGGTTATACCCGAAGCCAAATCCAAGACCGCGGGCGCAAACGTCACCGCGAAAAATGAGCCATGGGTACTGGCTTCCCAAGTGGACCAATGCTTCTTCATTACCGACCCGTCAAAACCCAGTCATGTTGTCGTGAGGAGAGGCAAAAGGAAGATCATCGGAATGGATGGAGTCGCTAATGAGCAAGACTTCGACAAGTACGGTGACCCGAAGATGGAACATGACGGCGACGATGAAGTGCCATACACCACAAGAAGAAGCAGGACCACCCTACCTAAAGGACGTCCGTTCAACAGAAGAACTCCATTTGCGAAAAAGAACGGCAAGAAGATTGTGAAAAGATAGCTAGCTAAGATCGATTGTATTTAAATCGTAGTCTTGATTTCTCGATTGTATTTCGACATTTTGAAATGATATTTCTTCTGTTCTAGTCCTCATGAATATTGAATTTGTTAATATTTTTTGAACTCATGAATATTTTTAAATTTCATGGGCACTTTTTGAATTCATGAATATTCTTCAAATTTGATGATATTTTTTCATATTCATAAATGTTTTACCAATTCACAAATGAATGCAACTAAAAATCCAAAAAAATATTGATGATATTTTTAAATAACAAATTTGATGATGTTTTCAAATAACAAATTTGATGATATTTTCAATTAAAAATAAAAAAACAAATTTGATGATATTTAAAAAACCAAATTTGATGATATTTGATGATATCTTCTGTTCTAGTCCTCATGAAAATAACAAATTTGATAAAAAAACAAATTATTAGATGTAACAAAAAATAATGAATTTTTTTTACTAATGGTGCACCAGAGGAGCGTGCGCCATTGCTATCAGAAAAAAATTACTAATGGCGCACTATCAGTGTTTTTATGGCGCACCCTAGATGGTGCGCCATTACTAACATTCCCCCCTCTAGCTGGATACCCCTTCGCCCGATCCCCCTTCCCTCTCCCTCGCCAGATCCCCTTCCCTCCCTTTCCACACCTGCTCCGACGACCCCCGCGCCCGCTCCACACCCGCTCTGGCTCCCATGTTGGATAAGGCCGAGCCAGACCCCTGTGCAAACCCTAGCACCTCCCCACTTCCCCTCCCCTCGCGCTGCTTCACCCGACTAGGTCGTCGCCGGCAGTCACCGCGACCACCGTCGTCCCCGCACCCCACCAAGGAGTCCAGGAGCTCTGCAGTGGTCTTATACATCATCTACGGCCACCCGTTCGAACTCGACGACTCTGCATCATGCGGATCGAGGTCTTCTTCCACCTCCGGCCACCGCGGCCTCACCATCGATCCGCGTCACCTCGTCAACCTCGGCCCCGCACGAGCTCGCCATCGTCTTCCTCTCGGTGAGCTGCACCGGTTCCCCTTCCCCCCCCCCTTCGATTTTGTCGCCGTAGACTGTCGCACCACCGCGCCCTAGCTCCTGGTTGCCGCCCCCCGTGGCCGTGCTCCCCTCAGGGATTAGGAACTTAATAGTTGAATGTTGAATTGCTGATGCTATCTGAGCTTCACCATGCAGTATCATGGATTTGCAGTTCATGCCATATATGCTTATGGGTTTGCAATCAATCCAGTACTAGTACTTGTTGCCAAGATTGTGAAATGCAAGTTCCTATTCTTGTAGTGGAATAATTATATTGCCCATTTGCATATCAGTAGAGCTAAATCCATGTTTTAATGCTTAGATGCATTTAAGGAGGAAATCATTATCTGCCATCTTCTTGGAGAGTGGATCAGTTATTCTGACCATCAGTATGAGTAGTCATTACCTTACAGTTATCCGGCTGGGCTTTTTTCTTCTTAAAAGCTTCAACTTCAAAGTGTAGTTTTACAAGTTGCTGCAACTTTAGGAATTTGGGCCAGCTCCAGCTATACATTTTATCACTTATTCTTTTCTCAGAATATGGAACCTATTTGTGTAATCTGACCTATCTCTCCTTGATTTTGATGTTGTTGCTAGAACTGCCATGAATGCTCAGTATATATAAATTTAGATATTTATATGGTCGCTGGGTGCTCCTAGTATACCGTTTGAGGGGTTCATAGTGCTGCAGTAGCTCTAGGCAGAGCATGGCCAAGCTGGCATGTTACTACCATAGAGGTACCTAAATCTATAGGTGTAATTTGTGTTTTTGTTCCAGATTTGAGGTTGTGGCTTTGGCATTGTTCTGCTTCTTACATCTATCACTATCGTATATGTCAAACTTGAGATTAACCAAATAAATATTCTGGATACTCATGTTTACTCAGTTTAGGATACTCTCTACTTATTCTGTCTTGAGGAATCAGGAAACCTAAAAGTGCTGGTGTGTTGGACTGTACTATGTTGGACAGAATTTTATGTTTGGACTTGGGTGAATGTAACCAGACTTATACTCTCAGATTTTGTCATAGTTGATGGTGTGAGGACTTATAATGTGATAAAGTATTTTCATTGTTGCAACACCTCCATATGAAAGTAGAGGCACATTATGGTGCTAGTTTGCTGGGTTTTGTCTCCGACCATCGTGTCGTGATGATTTTGCAGGTACCCCGAGAGGCCCTTGAGTTTGCCGGAATGTCGATTAACTTCCGTTCCGGCAAATTCGGGTACTCCATATGTCCTATTTTCAGCAAAGGTCATGCTGAAATTTTCCGTGAATTTTAGCATGACTTTGCTAAAAATAGGACATATGGGGTACTTGCGACTAATGCATGGGCCGGGGTATCTTAGTACTTAATTAAGTAGGATCAAATGCCTCTTGTGTTATGCATGGGCCTCAGCGTTGACAAACCCTAAATGATAAAACCTTGGCTTTTAGGGTGCCTCGGTGTTGATAAAAACCTAAACGATGAAAGCTTAGGCTTTTAGGGTGCCTCGGCGTCGACAAACCCTAAATGATAAAAGCTTAGCTTTTAGGATGCCTCAGTGTCGACAAACCCTAAATGATGAGACCATGATCTTGTTCCTTGACAATAACCAACTTTTTGACCAACATTTTTTCCTATTTAGAGCAAAACATGGCCCACAACGATGATGCCGGTGGTTCGGGCAAGGCATTCTGGGAGCTGTCCCGGGAGATGGAGGAAGAACCTCACCGCTATGAGGACGCCACGGAAGACACCGATCCCGACTACACAACCCCTAGTGGCATCAGGGATGACACCACCGATGGTGTCGCCGAGGATGCCACCACTGATGATGGTGGCACACGCACAGATGGCAGCCAACCGAAGAGGCAACGGAAGGACCGGCGCCCGAACGTGCTCGGCACCGTCAAGGAGGAATGTACTGAAGTGTCCTCCGAGGGGCATCCAACGGTGCCCAAAGAAATAGTCAAGGGGTACGCGGGACAGCTCGGGTGCATTCTCCGGAGCACCGTCTCGATCAACACCGAGAACCTAAGGCATCATGACCGAGGGAATTTGTGCAACATCCTCTTCACGAAGCTGCACGAACGATACAAGTCCCCCGGTGACTTCGCAAACACACGTCTCTCAAGGAATAAAGTGAACAGTGCCGCCCTCACGAAGATGAGCACGACCCTGGCTACTTGGAGAGCCTCGGTGAAGAGCATGATTGAAAAAGGTGATAGTTATGAGAAGATCAAGGAGAAAAATCCTTCGATCAGCGAAGATGACTACCGGGAGTTCAAGATCAAGTGCGAGAGCAACGCATCTGCGGAATCAAGTCAGTGGGGGAAAGAGATGCGGGACTTGAACTTAGGGGTCCACAAACTCGGTCCCGGCGGTTACTGATACGTCTCCGTCGTATCTATAATTTTTGATTGTTCCATGCCAATATTATTCAACTTTCATATACTTTTGGCAACTTTTTATACTATTTTTGGGACTAACATATTGATCCAGTGCCCAGTGCCAGTTCCTGTCTGTTGCATGTTTTTGGTTTCGCATAATATCCATATCAAACGGAGTCCAAACGGGATAAAAACGGATGGAGCTTATTTTTGGAAAATATGGAAAATTTGGAAGGAAAATCAACGTGAACCAGTGCCCGAGGTGGTCACGAGGCAGGGCCCCCCCCCTTAGGGCGCGCCCCCTGCCCTCGTGAGCCCACCGTAAGGCGGTTGACGCTCTTCTTTTGCCGCAAGAAAGCTAATATTTGGAAAAAATCACGGCGAAGGTTTCAGGCCAATTGGAGTTACGGATCTCCATATATACACGAAACGGTGAAACAGAGCAAGAACAGAACGCAGAACCAGAGAGAAACAGAGAGATAGATCCAATCTCGGAGGGGCTCTCGCCCCTCCCATGCCATGGAGGCCAAGGACTAGAGGGGAAACCCTTCTCCCATCTAGGGAGGAGGTCAAGGAAGAAGAGGAAGAAGGGGGCCCCTCTCCCCCTCTCCTCCGGTGGCGCCGGAACGCTGCCGTGGCCACCATCATCATCACCGCGATCTTCACCAACACCTCTGCCATCTTCACCAACATCCCCATCACCTTCCCCCCTCTATCTACAGCGGTCCACTCTCCCGCAACCCGATGTACCCTCTACTTGAACATGGTGCTTTATGCTTCATATTATTATCCAATGATGTGTTGCCATCCTATGATGTCTGAGTAGATTTTCGTTGTCCTATCGGTGGTTGATGAATTGCTATGATTGATTTAATTTGCTTGTGGTTATGTTGCTGTCCTTTGGTGCCCATCATATGATTGCACGCGTGGATGACACCATAGGTTTAGTTGTATGTTGATAGGACTATGTATTGGAGGGCAAGAGTGACAGAAGCTTCAACCTAGCATAGAAATTGATGCATACGGGATTGAAGGGGGACCAATATATCTTAATGCTATGGTTGGGTTTTACCTTAATGAACATTAGTAGTTGCAGATGCTTGCTAATAGTTCCAATCATAAGTGCAAAGAATTCCAAGTCAGGGATGACATGCTAGCAGTGGCCTCTCCCACATAATACTTGCTATCGGTCTAGTAAAGTAGTCAATTGCTTAAGGGGCAATTTCGCAACTCCTACCACCACTTTTCCACACTCACTATATTTACTTTATTTTTTCTTTATCTAAACAACCACTACTTTTTATTTACGTACTCTTTATTATCTTGCAAACCTATCCAACAACACCTACAAAGTACTTCTAGTTTCATACTTGTTCTAGGTAAAGCGAACATCAAGCATGCATAGAGTTGTATCGGTGGTCGATAGAACTTTAGGGAATATTTGTTCTACCTTTAGCTCCTCGTTGGGTTCGACACTCTTACTTATCGAAAACTGTTGCGATCCCCTATACTTGTGGGTTATCAAGACCTTTTTCTAGCGCCGTTGCCGGGGAGCAATAGAGTGGGGTGAATATTCTCGTGTGTGCTTGTTTGCTTTATCACTAAGTAATTTTTATTTGCTGTTCTTAGTTGTTCTCTATCTTTAGTTATGGATATGGAACATGAAATACCAAAAAAATTAGGTGTACTTGCTACTCATGGAGATGGGGAACCTCCTAAAACCCTCGATGCTGGTTATGTGAAAAATATTATGTACTACTTTAATAATCCTGAGAAAACCCCATTCAATTATGTAATGGGAGTAATGTTGGATCAACATGGATACTTTAGGGATTACCGCTTGACACAAAAAGGGAAACTATTATGGGATCAAATTCATATATTGAATTGGTATTCTAGGCAACTATGCTTGAGATATGATTATACTTGTTGCTCTAAGGTGAAGGCTCCACACCTTCCCTTTTCATGTGAATTTAATGATAATGAAACCTTCTTATGCTAATGGTATATATGATTACTATGATGTGGAACAAATAGAAGAATTTGTTGCTTTTATGGGTGCTTATGAAATTGAATCTATGTTTAAAGAGTTTGAAGATTTTGATGATGTTGTTTATAGACCTGAAAATTTAGCCATCCTGAAATATTGTTATGAGAATTATGAATACAATTACGAAATTAATGCGCTTATTAAGAAAGTCTCCGCTATCCAAGAAGAGACTAATAGTTTGCAGGAACCTATGGAAGAAGAAGTTGATGAAACTGTGAGCTCATTGGATGAAAAAGATGAGGAGGAGAGCGAAGAACAAAAGGAGGAAGAGCGGATTAGCTACCCATGCCCACCTTCTAATGAGAGTAACTCTTCAGCTCATACATTGTTTAATTTCCCTTCGTGCTTACCGAAGGATGATTTCTATGATGACTATTATGATCCCGTTGATTCTTTTGAAATATCCCTTTTTGATGATGCTTGCTGTACTTGTGGCCAATATGCCAATATGAATTATGCTTATGGAGATGAACTTGCTATAGTTCCTTATGTTAAACATGAAATTGTTGCTATTGCACCCACACATGATAGTCCTATTATCTTTTTGAATTCTCCAAACTACACTATATCAGAGAAGTTTGCTCTTATTAAGGAATTATATTGATGGGTTGCCTTTTACCGTTGCACATGATGATTTTGATGAATATAATATGCATGTGCTTGCTGCTCCTACTTGCAATTATTATGAGAGAGGAACTATATCTCCACCTCTCTATGTTTCCAATATGATAAAATTGCAAGAAACTGTTTATACTATGCATTGGCCTTTACTTTGTGTGCATGCATTGTTCTTTTATGACATGCCGATGCATAGGAATAGAGTTAGACTTTTTCATTACATGATATATGTTACCTTGTGCTCACTACTAAATGCTAAATCATTGTTAATTAAAATTGGCTTTGATATACCTTGGGATCCGGGTGGATTCACTACTTGAGCACTATATGGCTAGCTTAATGGCTTTAAAGAAAGCGCTGCCAGGGAGACAACCCGGAAGTTTTAGAGAGTCATTTATTTCTGTTGAGTGCTTTCATATAGTTTAAAAACAAAAAAAAATAAAGAGGGGAACCCAAAACTTTTTCAAAAAGGAAAGTGAAAGTGAGAAAGACAAGCATTGTTGAAGTGGGAGAGCTCCTTGAACTTTGTTCATGCTCACTGAAACTTTGTGAATCTTGATTACAGAAACTTTTCAAAAAAATTAATTATCCCCTTGTACAATTCCATTGTATTAAAAAAAATGTGCCAAGGTTTGCCTTTAGGATTTTTACATTTGCTTGATGGTTTGTACGATGCAGGACAGAAACTTTGGCTGTAGTGCACGATTTTACATTTTTAGCTGGAACGTCAAATGGTTATGATTATTTTTGCATTGTCTTCCTATACAAATTTTTTATTTTTCCTAATTTTGGTAGAATTTTTCAAGTATCATAAGTATGGTTAATGTTCAGATTATTACAAACTGTTCTGTTTTAGACAGATTCTGTTTTTGATGCATAGTTTGCTTGTTTTGATGAAACTATCAATTTATTTAGTGGATTAAGCCATGAAAAAGTTATATTACAGTAGACACAATGCAAAAATAAAATATTAATTGGTTTTCAACAGTACTTAGAGTAGTGATTTGCTTTATTATACTAACGGATCTTACCGAGTTTTCTGTTGAAGTTTTGTGTGGATGAAGTGTTCGATGATCGAGAAGGTTTCCATGTGAGAAGAAGGAAGAGAGGCAAGAGCTCAAGCTTGGGGATGCCCGAGGCACCCCAAGTAAATATTCAAGGAGACTCAAGCGTCTAAGCTTGGGGATGCTGGGGAGGAGACCCCTCTTTCTTCAACAAATATCAGTATGTTTTCGGATTCGTTTCGTTCATGCGATATGTGCAAGTCTTGGAGCGTCTTTTGCATTTAGGTTTTTATTTTTCTTTTTATGCACCATGCTGGTATGAGATAGTCCTTGGTTGATTTATAGAATTCTCTTTGCACTTCACTTATATTTTTTGAGTATGGCTTCATAGAATGCTTCATGTGCTTCACTTATATCATTTGAAGTTTGGATTGCCTGTTCCTCTTTACTTAGACAACCGCCATTTGTAGAATGCTCTTTTGCTTCACTTATATTTGTTAGAGCGTGGGCATATCTTTTGTAGAAAGAATTAAACTCTCTTGCTTCATTTATATCTATTTAGAGAGATGACAGGAATTGGTCATTCACATGGTTAATCATAAAATCCTACATAAACTTGTAGATCGCTGAATATGATATGTTTGATTCCTTGCAATAGTTTTGCGATATAAAGATGGTGATATTAGAGTCATGCTAGTGGGTAGTTGCGGATAGTAGAAATACTTGTGTTGAGGTTTGTGATTCCCGTAGCATGCACGTATGATGAACCATTATGTAACGAAGTCGGAGCATGATTTATTTATTGATTGTCTTCCTTATGAGTGGCGGTCGGGGACGAGCGATGGTCTTTTCCTACCAATCTACCCCCCTAGGAGCATGCGCGTAGTACTTTGTTTCGATGACTAATAGATGTTTGCAATAAGTATGTGAGTTCTTTATGACTAATGTTGAGTCCATGGATTATACGCACTCTCACCCTTCCACCATTGCTAGCCTCTCTAGTACTGTGCAACTTTCGCCGGTACTATAAACCCACCATATACCTTCCTCAAAACAGCCACCATACCTACCTATCATGGCATTTCCATAGCCATTACGAAATATATTTCCATGCAACTTTCATCATCATCATATACATGATTTGAGCATTCATTGTCATATTGCTTTGCATGATCGTAAGATAGCTAGCATGATGTTTTCATGGCTTGTCCGTTTTTTGATGTCATTGCTACGCTAGATCATTGCACATCCCGATACACCGCCGGAGGCATCCATATAGAGTCATACTTTGTTCTAGACATTGAGTTGTAATATTGAGTTGTAAGTAAATAAAAGTGTGATGATCATCATTATTAGAGCATTGCCCCAGTGAGGAAAGGATGATGGAGACTATGATTCCCCCATAAGTCGGGATGAGACTTCGGACTTTACAAAAAAATAAAAGAGGCCAAAGAAGCCCAAATAAAAAAGAGAGGCCAAAGAAGCCCACCAAAAAAATAAAAAAAATAAAAATAAAAAAAAATGAGAGAAAAAGAGAGAGGGGGCAGTGCTACTATCCTTTTTCCACGCTTGTGCTTCAAAGTAGCATCATGTTCTTCATATAGAGAGTCTCTTGAGTTATCACTTTCATATACTAGTGAGAATTTTCATTATAGAACTTGGCTTGTATATTACGATGATGGGCTTCCTCAAATGCCCGAGGTCTTCATGAGCAAGCAAGTTGGATGCACACTCACTTAGTTTCAGTTAGAGATTTCATACACTTATAGCTCTAGTGCATCCGTTGCATGGCAATCCGTACTCACTCACATTGATATCTATTGATGGGCATCTCCATAGCCCGTTGATACGCCTAGTTGATGTGAGACTATCTTCTCCTTTTTGTCTTCTTCACAACCACCATTCTATTCCACCTATAGTGCTATGTCCATGGCTCACGCTCATGTATTGCGTGAAAGTTGAAAAGGTTTGAGAACATCAAAAGTATGAAATAATTGCTTGGCTTGTCATCGGGGTTGTGCATGATGTGAATATTTTGTGTGGTGAATATGGAGCATAGCCAGACTATATGATTTTGTAGGGATAACTTTCTTTAGCCATGTTATTTTGAAAAGACATGATTGCTTTATTAGTAGGATTGAAGTATTAATTATTTTTATGTCAAATGATAGACTATTGCTTTGAATCACTCGTGTCTTAATATTCATGCCATGATTAGATATGTGATCAAGATTATGCTAGGTAGCATTCCACATCAAAAATTATCTTTTTTTATCATTTACCTACTCGAGGACGAGCAGGAATTAGTTACAGAGTGGCGGAACCTATACGGGACAAGGAGGACACGGAGCGTGCCGAGCAAGGCCTACCGCCCCTCTTCGAGAAATACCGTGACAAGTAGACTAGGAACTATGTCAGGGCCTGGTACAAGATTGACCCGGTAACCAAGGAGCTTACCACGGATCCGAAGACCAAGGCGCTTGAGCGTGTTCTGGTAAGGAATACACCCCCGCGTAATTAGCTCCATATGGTTGCATTCTACTTAATGAAGCCAAATTTCTAAATGGTTCATGTTCCTTCCGCAGGACACTGAAAGCAGTAGCGCGGGGTCGTCTCAAAGCTCCCCTTTCGACACCCCTTTAAATAGGGCGTTGAACGTAATGAAAAACAAGGATAAGCTCAGTAAGCCGACGTCAGCTGGTCGTGTGGCCGGCAAAGGCTTGTCCACGAAATGGTTGGAGTACTATACCGCTGGGCGAAAGGAGAGAAAGACCAGCTCGGAAAGCTAGGAGTGCGAGGTTCAACAACTCAAGGCACAAGTGGCGCGGATTCCGAAGATCGTCGAAGAGCAAGTGTGAGACCAACTGGGAGCGACGATCACCGCCATTATGCCTACCTTGGTTTCTGGGCTGCAGGCATGGATTGCGGGCGGCCAATAGGGGCCGCCCCCGATTCCCAGCTTCACGGGCAGCAACTCGTGCAACGCGCCGGCGGCGCCATTGGTGTCTTCGGCGGAGGCGGCATTGGTGTCTCCCACGGTGGCGCCGGCATTGCAGCTTAATACACCTGGGTGTGGGAAGAATACGCCGGCCGGCACCTCGGCAGCAAGCGGCCCCTCCGTCACTTGCACGCCCGCTATTGGTGGTGCCTCTACATTAGCCGAGCTCGACGCCATCACGGTAACTAATTAATCCTCTCGGCCGATGACTTCGTCTCCTTGCCTTTGACTGGCATCCCTGACGCCCTACATGTTTTCGCAGGGTGCCGCTGACGTTCCGTGCACTCTCCTGCACTTCCTGAACGACGAGTTGGTCGATGTCGCCAAGGGCAGAATCGTTCAACTAGGCAGCCGCGTGTTCCACGGTAATCAGATGCCACCCACTGTTTATAGGGTTCAACTGGTTCGGGTGCTGCCGGGCTTCGACAACATGTTACCTCCGTATCGACCCCATGGGGCCGACGAAGATGATGTGATGACCCTCAGAGCCTGCATAAACTGGCCCATACTTTGGCCGAAGAGCCAGATTCGTTTGGGGGCGGGGGACACCACCCCACAGACAACACCGCCAGTCGTGCCGGCGCCAAGCCATGGCAAGACCCCCTCAACGCTACCGGACATGCCGGACATGGATATGGCACAGGATCCGGACATGCATATGGCACAGGAACCGGACAACGCCGACGACGACAATGGCGGTACATTTACCAACGTCGATAAGTACTTCAACGAACATGGGTACGGTGATGAATTCTTGGGGCCTCCTTCTGAAGAAGCCAACCCTGCAAAAGACGATCTAGCTGGTACCACGGAGAAACCCAGTTGCAACAGGCGTCGTCTGGCGTTCGGTTCTCAGGAGACGCCTCCAGCTGCTGCCTTCACCGAGCCTCAAATAGCCGAGGTGCCAAATATTATCAGCCCCAACACACTCAAGAAGGCTGTCTGTGAGAAGAACTTGATCCCATTATAGCAGAAGAAGAAGGGACGGAAAAGAAAGAATAACAAGGGTGCGAGCCAGCCGGCACCGAGTATGATCCATGCTCAGGACGGGCCACCTACATCTAAGGATATCTCAAGGAGGGTGCATGTGGCGGGTAGGCCGATGCTACCGACTAATCTGCTCAATGCTGCAACCGGTGCAATGCGGAGTCTGCATGATAGTGTTCTTTCTTTGGAGAAGCGGCGTCTCTCCGAGAATGATCTGGCATACCCAGTTTTCGTGGCCAAGGTGCCAGAGGGCAAGGGCTTTGTCAATAGCGCCATCGGGGGTATGATCGTCCTGCGGTTTGATGACATCTTCGCTATGTTTAACCTTCATCCGCTGCACTACACCTTCGTTCGGCTATTTTCGCTGAGTATGGAGATGTGGATCATTAGAGACAAGACTCCGGACATCGTGATAGTCGACCCCTTCTACATGCGTGCCAAGATCTTAGGCAGCGCTGGGGACCGGCTAGTCGCGAGTTCATACCTCGAAGGCGTCATTCTGGCAAACCCAGATAAGGATAACTTCCTTGTGCCTTACTTTCCCGAGTAAGTCATCCCCTCACCGCCCCGTAACATATGATTTCTTAGATTTCGATCGTTCTTTTTTTCTAGCATTCCGTGTTTTGTGTAGTGACACACATTGCACACTCATCCTCTTAAGCCCGAAATATTCCATGGCCACGTATTTCGACTCGGACCGTCAGTCGAAGAAAGACTACACAAATATCAAGAAAGTTCTTGATGATGTTCTCCCCGGCTACGCCAGATCTGGAGGCACCTTCAGCAGGCCAATTCGTAGGTACGACAAGCACGTGTTCGCCCACAAAACGGCGTTCCCCTGCGTCAAGCAGCCGCCTGGCGGTCAGAAGGATGCCTACTACGCCCTTCATCACATGTGGGCGATCGTACAGGACCATAATCACCTTCTGTTACCAAATAATCTCAAAGATTGGGCCGCAAGCTTGTCGGCAATCCAGGACGCGAACATCAGACAAGAATTCTTTTGCATCCAGTCGGAGTTTGCGTAAATCATCCATCAAGATGTCCTTCATACCTCGGGGCAGTTCTACCTCAGATATCAACCGTCGAACAGTGAGATAGAAATAACGCTACAAATGCAGGCTGACAACGCCCGTGATTTCATGACCATCACGATAGACGGCGGCTTCATCCATGCTCCGGTCCCTGAATCGAGTCAAAAGTAGTGATGCTATGTCTAGTTCTGAAATATCGATTAGCTCACGTTGTAATTAAACTTTAATGAACTTGTATGTCTCTTTGGTTTGGACAGTCGCTCAACTTATATGTAATTGATGCTATTTATTAGTAGGACCATGAATCGTGCTATTAATGTCTTGCTTTTCTCTTCCGATTCTTTTGTTGCATACTTATATATTGCTTATGTATTGTCTGTGAATTGCTACTAACGTTTTGTTTGGCTAGTGCATAGAGATGTCATCGTATGTCGTGTACAAGGGTAAGGTTCCTGGAGTCTACGACGACTGGGAGGAGTGTCGGAGACAGGTTCACCGTTTCAGCGGTAATAGTTACAAAAGGTACACCACTAGGGCGGAGGCGGAAGCTAGATACGCACGCTATCTAGCGGGAGAGAGGAGGGAGCGGAGGAGGAACCGGATGAAGACCAGTTTCATCACGATGATGCTCATCGTGATGACCGCAACTCTCTTCTATGTGATGGTAGTTTAGATGATCGATATCGACTTGTAATGTGAAGACAAACTCGCTACTCGCGGTCTCGAGACTTGTAATATTCTAACTTTGTTCGATATTTTGAATTCGGAGACTAGCTAATATGATGAATTGTATTCGGCGACTAATCTTCTATTGTATTCGATAAATCTGCTGTTGCTGTGTGGTCCTGTCTATATTCTGTGCAATAATATATTTTGTAACCTGTGCAAATATCAGAAAAAAAATTCTAATATTCATACTAGTGGCGCACCATACAGCACATTAGTGGCGCACTGCTGTAAAAATACTAGTGGCGCATTGTCTGTTAGTGCGCCATTAGTAACCCAGAGCAGAAGGTAAATATGGCCCCCTGGGAGGCATACTAATAGCGCACCATGGGACATACTAATGGCGCACTGCCTGGTGCGCCACTACTGTCTGATATACTAATGGCGCACCAGGAATGCGCCATTAGTATTAGTTACTAATGACGTGATGATAGTGGCGCACCTGTAGTGCGCCATTAATGGCCAAAACAGGTGCGCGACTAACAGGCCTTTTCCTAGTAGTGTCGCCGACACTATCCAAGGCTAAACCTCAAATATCCATGCAATGTGGATTGACATAGTATATGGCATTTAACGGTTTAGATAGTTCATACATTTTTAGCACTACATACTTATAAAACGAACTAAACTACTCGTAATCGTACTCCTCATTAGAGGAGAGCTCGATTACCCTTTGCTAGAGCCACCGACCTCGTGGCCATTGGCGGCATCTCCTCCATGTCAGAGTCCTCCTCCTCGAATGTTTAGTCCCACTCAAAGTGGCGGATGAGCAGTTTACGGCCCACCACACGCTCGGATTTGAGGGACTTGAGGATGGAGCAGTTCTTGGTGACGACGGCGGGGTCGACAATGAGCTTGGCCATGGCAGCGGCGACGGCAAGCTACGCCTCCACCATGCACTGCTTGGTCTCCACGGCGAGCGCCACATGGTATTGTGTTTCCCCATCCTCCCACGAGAGTAGGTGAATGGCGTTGCCACCCTCAGCTGCAGCACCGACAATGTCTCCTCCCACGGTTTACGATATGCTCCTTCGCAGGACCCGCCCCCCTCATCCGCGATCCCCATGTGGTCATCGTTCTTCTCCATGGGATCTATGGGGTCGCCATCCTCCTGCGCCGAGCTTGGGTCCTCACCAACAATCACTCGTGTCACATGCCACCACCTAGGCACACTCCATGGCGGCAAGCTGTGTGCGCCGCTCAACCAAGAGCCCGCAGTAGGTCGGATGACACGACATCTGTGTGGGGGGGAGGGGTGGTGTGTGTGTGGCAGAGCGGAGCATGACATGGTCAACAAAAAGCTCGGATCCGGGCGACAACACGGATGGATGGAAGAAGTGGGGGTGTCTGTGGTTTTGAGAGTCATGAGCCGACTTTTAATAGTCGGGGGAGGCTCCTTAGGTGGCGCGCCGGCCACCGCGCCATGAATGTGTGGTAGGCTTAGCATTGAGTTTCAATGGCTTGGAGGAAAAAAACGCAGGCTCTGCAGGAGGAGGGTTTTTGGGTAAATCTGGGTTGTCGGGGTCCGACATTGACGGACATCCGGATTTCCCTACTCCGTAACTCAATTTGGAATCAAACTGAAAGATTTCAGACCCACACACACGTCCGACCCAAAGTATGGGTCCGTGTGGAGGCGTAAAAATGTCCAAAGCATCCGATTCAAATATTTGAGACCGAAGTAGGATCCACGTCGTAAGATGCCCTTTGGAATCAACACATAGGAAATAGTGTTAGATTGTACCATCACACCAACCCTATCTAGCAAATCTTCCACCAAGTAAGTGAGTGATCACCCTCACAATAGAGAACCTACAGTAGGGCGTCGGCGGACCGATCACTGGCATGTCAAAAAGAAACCCATTTGGGCACCTCAAACCAGTCTCAAACGTCCGGGTTGTCCGGCACCCTGATATGTCTCCAACATACTTATAATTTTTGATTGTTTCATGTTATTATATTATTAATCTTGGATACTTTATATGACTTTTTATACTATTTTATATCATTTTTGGGACTAACCTATTAACCCGGTGCCTAGTGTCAGTTGCTATTTTATGCTCTTTTGGGTTTTCAGAAAATTAGTACCAAACAAAGTCCAAACGCTACTAAACTTTTTAACAATTTTTTTATGAACAAGAGAGACCGTAAAAGCTTCGGGAGAAGACCAGACGACAAGGCAATAGGGCGCGCCCTAGGGGGCGCGTCATGTTCCCTTGTGGGCCCCACGAGGCTACGTATGACCTAATTCCACCTCCATAAATTCTCAAATATTGGAAAACCAATAGAGAGCCACATGAAACCCTTTTTCCGTCGCCGTAAGTTTCTGTTCTTCTGTGATCCCATCTGGAGGCCTTTTCAGGTACTCTGTCGGAGGGGGAATCGATCACGGAAGGCTTCTGTATCATCCTTGCTGCCTTTCGATGATGTGTGAGTAGTTCACCACATGCCTATGGGTTCATAGCTAGTAGCTAGATGGCTTCTTCTCTCTCTTTGATCTTCAATACAATGTTCTCTTCGATGTTCTTGGAAATAGTTATCTCTACTATACTACATCTCCCCTTGTCTTCGGGGAAAATCCTAACGCACCTCACAAGTAGCACACGCCTCATATCCAGCCCTGCGCGTAGCTCCGAGCGAGGCAGCTCGCTCCGCGCCGCCCGTCCGTCGACCTCCTCCCCCTCCGGTTGCTGCTCCTCAAGGGCGGCGATTGGTTTGAGTGCCCTCTTCGTCGGTACCGCAGACGCGGACACTCAATCTGAGGTGCGTGCCGCCCGCTGCGAGAAGCAGCGGGCTAGGGAAAGGGCTCAGATGTGGTCGCACGGTCCTTCCCCCATCGTCGCGGGCTGCCGGCAGGGCCCGGTGAGAAGGAGTGCCTCCTCACATGGGTATACCGTCGGTCGCTTACGACGGCGCAGACGGACACCGGCTAGCTCCTTTGAAAAAACGTGAAGGCGCTCTGGCTTGGGTCGTAGTAAACCTGGTCATTCACCGGGCCGGGCTTGTGGAAGCCCGAAGCAAAAAATCCCAAACCCGGGCCCGGCCCGTTCCAAAACACATGAACAGTTGCATTTTTCAATTAAAACAATAATATTTAGGGTATTAAATAATAAAATATACCTCTATTTCGAATAAAGTATACATTTATGATCATTTTGGGCTTTTTTGGGCTTTCGGGCCAGGTTGTCCATGCATATGTCTAGGTTGGAGCAGTCCGCACGCGAGGCAGCGGAGGCGGCGAGAGTGGCTAAGCTAAAGACGAAGCAGGAACACGTCGTCCGAAGGATGAAGGGCTTCATCGACTCCTCCGATGACCCACCTCTGCGGCCGACGCCTATGTGTACGCCTACAGCAACTCTGGTGACCGGAAGGGTAAAGGGCCGAGAAAGTGGTGAAGCCCCGCCATCTCTCCGTCTTCTATTTCAAGTATTAGTAATCTAATTTAGAATTTATTGTCGGTTATATGGAATATGTGAACTATGGAGATCTTTTGATGATCGGATTGAATGCTTTAGTAAGAATATAGTGTATCAGATTTGAGATACACGGCTGTGGATGTGGCAATTTGAGAATTGTCTGGCCCTCCCGTATAGGGTGCCGGATTTGTTAACCGCAGCTGTAGATGCTCTTAGGAATAGTGGATTCGATTTTTATTATACCCTATAACCCAACGTGTTTCGCGTGGGTTTTTCTTCTGGTTTCCAGTGGCAATCAAAACGTTTCTCCTGCAAATAAAAAAAAGGAGTTGTTTTTCTTAACCAACCGATAGTTTGTCGTTCATCACGCGGTGCGAGCAAAACCGGCGGTATATACCCGAAAATGACGGCGTCACCGTGCCAAATCGCAGGCCTGATGGAACAATCAACCGCGTGGTACATGCGTGCAGTTTTATAACCTGCCGTTTTGTCCCTGAAAAGAACAGATACAGAAAAGTTAAGAGCGACAGCTACCCTACCCAGTCACGAGAGAAAGAAGAGCGCTAGCTACTCATGCTAGCAGTACGTGCGGAGCGAAGCGATATATCTATTGCACTTTTTTCTTTAAGATAATAATCCCATATGTAGGCGCATACATTTACCCTTATGAACATACATATACATTCTATTCGTATGAGCATCTCCGAAAACTAAGAAAGCATATCATCTTGAGATTTTATGAAGTCATTATAAACGCCTTATAGTCGATAAGAAAACATTTTCTTTCGCTGAACGCACATCGTCATAAATTCTGAAATAAATCCTAATAAATACGAGCATCAAAATTTAAACCTTTAAAAACACCACCTTATTGCAACCATCTAACCACAGACTGGTTCGCGTATGCTAGAAGTTTCTATCAGCCGTGGTGCGTGCGGCGATCTTTTGGCTTCTCGTCCTTTTCCGCCCGACCCTATCGCGCCGCGGAGCCACGTCCGCGTGTTTGTTGTTACCTTATATATATACTCCTACCGAAGATAAGTCCGGTCCACGTCGCACTCGATCGATCGCCGTCGCTTTCGGATGCCTTGCCTTGCCTGATGCCTAGGTACGCGGGCGCGTGAATGGCGAGGTGAAAACTGTGTACCAGTACGACTTGAATGATGAGTGATCCCAAAATGAAAAAGATTGATAGGATGTCCAGTCATGACTTGCAAATTAGTACTACTACTCCACTAGAGAATGTTTTGTTGGCTCTTGGCAGGATTCCAGGAGTAGGAAAAGCGTACATGGCGTGTTTTTTCTTTTTGCCTGAACTGCAAACGTACTAGCAATAAATAATTCAAGCTGTCTAAAAACATGCATGGCTGTCGTAGACATGAAAGAACATTTCCAGAAGCTTGGGGTCCATGGGAAAGGAAAATTCTTTTGAGCTGAGTACGAAAGCGACCCACGTGAGAATTTTCCAAGGATTCTAGTCCTGTAAACCAAACAGGTTCAATACCACATAAAAAGAATTGGATCAAAAGGGTTCTAGAGACACGCCCAAGTTCAAACAGGCTCAGCCCGCGCTTGATAAAGAGTGTGCAGATGCTCGACCTGGTAAAAACACTTTTCACAAATATTTGTAAAACAAACAAAAACTCATGTTGCAAGTTCAAAAGAACCTGAAGTGTGTCAATGTAAAACTAGTGCATGATGGCACTGTTGTGGACACTAAATGGTAAAACCTCCCCAAGAGAATGAATTCACAATACAGACAAGCCATCCAGCGGCATAGTCCATCTATTCTGAAGTAGAAGAGCTGCGAAATGCAGCAACCGGTGAAAAAACATGTGCAAACGACGAACATGCATAAAACAGTGACTTGGTGACAGACTCGCTCAAATACATTACTACTGAATATAATACACATCGCATAGCAGAAGAAGCATAGCCCGAAACGAGACCCATTTCTCCAGTTTACCAAGATTTATGACTTTAATTAAAGTTCAACAGACCACCCACCGTTCCAGACCAGCGACAGGACACGCCAGAAACCATATGACATGGGTACGATATGTTTTAACTTTATAAGACGACTCCGGGAAGAGCAAGGAACGCCTCGGCTCCTTGCTCCGACACATACACATCAAAACACGGAACACCGGGGTGGGTTTCAAACGTCGGGCGCCTTCGGGGAGCCCTCATGAGTCTTTGGCGTGTCCGAAGCCTTCTTCGCCTTGTGCGTCTCCACTGCAGCCTTGAAATCTTCCCGGATGCCGGTATCCTTGAACTTCAGAGCAAATGTGGTGAGCCCGCTCGGTGATTCGCCGATGCTGTTGATGCAAGAAAACGTCACGCCCTTCTTGTCCATGTCCTTCAGTGTCATGTCATCATAAAGGCTTGCATTCAGAATGAGCCGGTAGTTGCCCTTGGCCCTCATGACGAGCCGAGATCTCTCACCGCCAGATACCGGGATGTTCAGCTTCAGTTCACCCCTTCCTCTTTCCTTCCAGCCGCCGTCGAGGTACTCGTATATAGCAGAGTCAGCAGTGAATACAGCCTTCTCGTTCTCTTCGCCGGTTTCAACTGGGCCCTCTGACATGGCAAATTTCTTCGGTGCGTCTGCTGCAGTGGCGAGTGATGGGGCAGAACTCCCATTGTTGGTAGCACCAATGTTGAAAGAAGGGAATGATGAGCCATCACTCTTTAGCCCAAATAGGGGAGCATTTGAGCTGTCTTTAGAGCCTGAGCCAAATGAAAATGATGAGCCTGAAAATCCAGTTCCAGCCAGTCCTGTGAAAGCATTTTGGCCACTTGACAGATTGGTGAAGGAGAAAAGAGGTGTCGGCGATGATGACTGCCCTTTGTTATCAGCATCCTTCTGCTCAGATGATCCATCCTTGGTTCCCGATTCAGCTTCACCATTTTTCTCATCATCATCCTTGCTAACTTTATCTTCACCTGCAGCTTCATCCACTGCTTTCTTCTCTTCAGCATCTCCATCATTTGTTTTGCCCTCGATTTCAGATGTCTTGCTGTTATCTTCCTTGGGTTCTTCAACAACCACTTTGTCATCACCAGTTCCATCCACTGTAACTTCTGCCTTGCCATCTGACTCAACAAGTTGAGAGGGTGCTTCAGTTAAGGCACTGGACTTGCCATTGCTAACATCAGAAGGTGGAGGCTCTGAGACTGTGATACTTGCTTGAGCAATGGAATCACTGGGCGTGAATCTAATTGCAGAGAAAGGATTTGAAGAAGCAGCTGCTGATGGCTGCTGACGCCGAACCTTTACAATCTTCCGGGTTGCCATCACTTCTTCACTAGCTTTCTTAAATGTTCCCGTCTCTTGTTCCGATGAGTCATCATCAGGCTCGGGGTGATCCTTGTTGATTTGTTTGTCTGCAACCCTCTTCCTAGAAGTTTGAGCATGTTCCTCGTCCGCCATCCTTACAAGTTTTGGCTACATTAATATAAAAAACATCAACAAACTGAAGAGAACATTAACAAAATAGTTTGCAGAAGTAACCATGCAACATCAGAGATCAGCACAGTTTTAAAGGATTTTGATTATGCAGATTCCTTCTTTTTGTATTGCTCCAACCCACCTACAGAATAAACCATAAAGCAAACTAAAAAGTTGAAAGAGAACTAAACATGAATACTTTCCCGACTTCACCCAGCATCTCTGTAACTAAAGACTAAACAAGATTTGTGAAGGAAAACTATGTTGCCAATAACAATATGTCAAATGGTAATTTCTGGGTTGGCGCAAGTGGGGAACAAATCTTTTCATGCGACACGATGCTGGCACAGTACTGACATACCAAAGGCATGGTATCATCTCCTAGAGAGCTACAAGCCATGTGTTCCCAGTATCTGTCAGTCAGACAACTCCCCTGTCTTGCACATGTCATGTGTGCAACATTATGCTTAAAGACATAGCCATATAGGTGCTCTTTGGCAGCTAAAGCAGAATAATTTCTATTCCCTCTGTTCCTAAATATAAGTCTTTTTAAATATTACAATAGAGACTACATTCGGAGCAAAATGAGTGAATCTATACTCTAAAATATGTCTATATACATCCGTATGTAGTCCATATTGAAATCTCTAAAAGGACTTATATTTAGGAATGGAGGGAGTATACAACAACGACAAATATTCAATCAGAGTACAAATAAAAATCTAGCCTACCCAAATATACTGATGTAGAGGAAAACTCCTAATGGCAGCCAAGCTGCAGTGCAAACTTGATTGACATGGCAATAAGTTATGCAAAATTAAAAACATAACTATTTCGAAAATTAAGTAAAATGGCAAACTTATGTGAATAGAAAACACTAAGCTAAATTTGTCTAAGTTTTTTTTCTGTATTGGATAATTGACATAACAAACAAAACTATAATACTGGACATTAGCCAAGCGACATAGGTAGGTGGACAAGTTACAGTACATCTTATTGATATAGAAGGGAAAGCACCAAAGCTGGAGCTCATTATAGCATAGTTTGAATGTTTTATTCGCAGATACAAAACTTTGCAGCCATAGTCATATAGACCAAAGCAGCCAGTCTTCATTACACATGTTAACAAAATTAACTCTCGAGGCAGAAACTCAATGATTTAACATATCTTACACAAAATGTATTATGGTAAACCTACACGAGATATTACTTAATGAATAGCACCAAGTTCCTTTGAAGCTTGTATACTTTGTGTCATAGATTCATCCTAAATCAACATCTATGTAACTTCGTAAGTTCGTAACTGCCATGCCTAGCTATTAGAGTTTCATTCCGCTACAAAAGCTTTTGTTTCATGTCTTCTACTAATATTGATGTTCCTCGCATGTTTTGGGTTTGTATGTCAAATTACAATATTTCTAGGCATACATACATAGTTTTTTTTTACAGATCTAGACATACATAGGAACATAGCTTAATATAAAGGTGTAGGTCAGATTATTATACTTTGTAAAAGTAGACAGGAAATAGGGGCCAGGTCAAAAACTAAAGAAGCCCTAGGGAAGAAAAAAAACTATCATACTAACCCTAACATACATCCTAGAAAAAAGAAAGCACAAAGGTCAAAGAGCAAAGACTCCATGCTTTAACTTATCAAAATCCTACAAGAAATTCATAATGAAACCGATAGTGAGTATGCTACAGCAAGCATAACATACACAAAGAACTAATACTTCAAAATTAAACACCAAGATGGGTCACTAAATGGGAATTTTCTCTGACAAAGTAGGAACCCATATGAATATTATAAAACTATTCATACCACAGGCTACGCACCACAGTCTCGTTTTTGCTGTGAGAAACCAGGAAACGATGCAGCTACTCCAGATCTTCCCAGTGCCGTCTCAACCTACTCAACGAGCGACCCATTACCGCATCCAACAACCTAACTCGCGTCTCAACCCTAGCCCGAGAGACGGAGCGCGTGGTCCTCGCTCGGCGCGTGAGGAAGGGGAAAACGCAAGGGAGGATAATTGTCGCACCTTGAGCCGGGGAGACGAACGAAGCCGGCCGGATCAGGATGGCGGAGAACCTCCGGCGGGGGGAGCTGCGACGGCGACCGAGCGAGCCGCTACGGAGGACGGCGACGAGCTCGGCCGGGGAGACGGAGGCGGATGGAGACGACGAGCGCGCGCGGAGCGTAGCCGGGGAAGAGCGGCGCGAAGAAAACCTAGGGAGGAGAAGCGGGCGACGAAGGCGTGAGCCGAGTGGCGACGGCGGCGCCTAGATTTCGCTCCTCCGGAAACCCTTTGTGGTTTCTACCTGGTTGAATCCAGCGTGATGGGCCTTGGTGGGCCGAAAAGGCGGAGCAACGAATAGAAATTAGGAAGATATTTTTTTACCCCTCAAAAAAAGGAAGATTATTTTTTTCTCAAAAAAAGGAAAATTATTTTATCTTGCGTATCGAAAGGAGGATATCAGGATAATATGTAATATTTCCCTTTATATAGTAAGGTTTTGAACTGCATATATTTGGCAATTATGACTAAGTTTATGTGGCTGAACAAGAAAAAAAAGAGGCTAAATTGCATATGTGTCAAACTATCAGCAAAGTTATTAGATCCATTAAATCGACAATGTATATGTATTTTATCGCCCTTAAGCACTATCTCTCATTTTAACTATCAACAAAGCTATTAGATCCATTAAATCGACAATGTATATGTATTTTATCGCCCTTAAGCACTATCTCTCATTTTAACTATCAGCAAAGCTATTAGATCCATTAAATCGACAATGTATATGTATTTTATCGCCCTTAAGCACTATCTCTCATTTTGGACTCTAACTAACAAATGTTAACATAGCAACCTAGCTTAGAAGTTGCCTCCATGGACTAGAATAAATGAGTTGACCTGGTTCGATTGCTATAAGAGAACAATTGATTTTATTTTTTACGTAAAGGGCAAAGGCCATAAATTCAGTTCCACAAACCCTTATAAAAAAGGCTTGGAGTGTGTTATGTCGGTTTGTTGTGGCCACTGTTGATTTTCTTTTTGGTCCCGCGTGTTGGTGGGTTTATGGGTTTCTCACCGGCGATTTTTTCTCTGGTCCCATATGTCGGTGGGTTTGTACGTTTCCAATTTGGCTCGTTTGTCGAAGGTGCTTCTGCGGTGCTTGTGGGTGTTGTGATACATGGGGGGTGGGTCTTCTTCTTCTCCCCTGCTTGCCACACACATCGTACTCTTTTCGTTGTTGCGAGGGCTTCTTCAAGCTTTCTCAACATTGGTGCTTTGTTTGCCGGCAGTGGCGGCCGGTGGCCCGTTACCTTTTTGTACCAACTGAGGTTCGAATTTGTTTGGCTCCTGACTAAGTCGGGTATTTTCTTTACGCTCACTATCCTTTTGCTTCATCGTAACCGCATGTCTCTGGAGATTCTGCTTTGTTTTTTGTATATACCTGTTTCTATTGACGTCGGTGTTGTTCGAGGTAGCTTGCTTCTTCGCAACGATGCCCATGTTGCCCCCCTCTTTCTGGTTGTTTCCATCTGGTTTCTTTTGCGCCTCTTATCCTTGCTCGATGTCCTTTTTTCTCCCCTTGCTTGCAGGTCATCTTAGCAGTTGTTTGTTCTTCGTATGTGCCTGTTCTTAGGCCTGAGTGCGGTTGTTGGAGGTCAACCACTTCTCCGCTTTGTTGCTTCTATTGTCATCTTCCTTTTTCCTTCTCATAGTGGAAGGATTATCTATTTGTCAATAAGAAAGCAATAGCAATAAACTGAACGATCAATATGCTAAGCTAACATATGGGTCTTGTCCATCATATCATTCTCATAATGATGTGATCCCGTTATCAAATGACAACACATGTCTATGATTAGGAAACCTTAACCATCTTTGATCAACGAGCTAGTCTAGTAGAGGCTTACTAGGGACACAGTATTTGTTTATGTATTCACACATGTATTTAAGTTTCCGGTCAATACAATTCTAGCATGAATAATAAACCTTTATCATCAATAAGGAAATATAAAATAACAACTTTATTATTGCCTCCAGGGCATATTTCCTTCAGTCTCCCACTTGCACTAGAGTCAATAATCTAGTTCACATCACCATGTGATTAACACACATAGTTCACATCGTCATGTGACCAACACCCAATGAGTTACTAGAGTCAATAATCTAGTTCACATCGCCATGTGATTAACACGCAAAGAGTACTAAGGTGTGATCATGTTTTGCTTGTGAGAGAAGTTTCGTCAACGGGTCTGTCACATTAAAATACATATATATTTTGTAAATTTCTATCTCTACAAAGCTCTGCATGAAGCTACTCTAACTAATTGCTTCCACTTTCAATATGTATCCAGATTGAGACTCAGAGTCATCTGAATCGGCGTCAAAGTTTGCATCGACGTAACCCTTTACGACGAACTCTTTATCACCTCCATAATCGAGAAACATTTCCTTAGTCCTCTTTTAGGTATCTAAGGATAATTTTGACCACTCTCTAGTGATCTACTCCCACTACTGTACCCCCTTGCCAAACTCATGGCAAGGTACACAGTAGGTCAGGTACAAAGCATGACATACTTTATAGAACCTATGGCTAAGGCATAGGGAATGACTTTCATTCTCTCTCTATCTTCTGCCGTGGTTGGGTTTTGAGTCTTACTCAACTTCACACATTGCAGCACAGGCAAGAACCCTTTATTTGACAGATATATTTTGAACTTCTTCAAATTTTTGCCAAGGTATCTACTTTGTGGAAGTCCTATTAAGTGTCTCGATCCATCCCTATAGATCTTGATGCCCAATATGTAAGTAGCTTCACTAAGGTCTTTTATTGAAAAATTCTTATTCCAGTATCCTTTTATGCTATCCAGAAATTATATATCATTTCCAATCAACAATATGGCATCCACATATAATATCAGAAATGCTACAGAGCTCCCACTCACTTTCTTGTAAATACAGGCTTCACCGTAAGTCTGTATAAACCATATGCTTTGATCACCTCATCAAAGCGTACATTCCAACTCTGAGATGCTTGCACCAGTCCATAGATGGATCGCTGGAGTTTGCACACTTTGTTAGAACCTTTTAGGATCGACAAAACCTTCTGGTTGCATCATATACAACTCTTCTTTAAGAAATCCATTAAGGAATGCAGTTTTGACATCCATTTGCTAGATTTTATAATTAGAAAATGCGGCAATTGCTAACATGATTCGGGCAGACTTAAGCATCGCTACGGGTGAGAAAGTCTCATCGTATTCAACTCCTTAAACTTGTCGAAAACCTTTTGCGACAAGTCGAGCTTTGTAGACAGTAACATTACCATCAACGTCAGTCTTCTTCCTGAAGATCCATTTATTCTCTATGGCTTGTCGATCATCGGGCAAGTCCACCAAAGTCCACACTTTGTTCTCATACATGGATCCTATCTCAGATTTCATGGCCTCAAGCCATCTGTCAGAATCTGCGCTCATCATAGCTTCTTATAGTTCATAGGTTTTCCTTGGTCTAATAACATAACTTCCAGGACAGGATTACCGTACCACTCTAGTGCGGAACGTGTCTTGGATGACCTACGAAATTAAGTATTAACTTCATCTGAAGTTTCATGATCATCATCATTAGCTTCCTCTCTAGTTGGTGTAGGCATCACGGGAACGATTTTTTCTGATGTGCTACTTTCCAGTTCGAGAGAAGGTACAACTCCCTCATCAAGTTCTACTTTCCTCCCACTCACTTCTTTTGAGAGAAACTCCTTCTCTAGAAAGGACCCATTTTTAGCAACAAAGATCTTGCCTTCGGATCTGTGGTAGAAAGTGTACCCAATAGTTTCTTTAGGGTATCCTATGAAGATGCACTTCTCCAATTTTGGTTCGAGCTTATCAGGCTGAAGCCTTTTGACATAAGTGTCGCATCCCCAAACTTTAAGAAATGACAGCTTAGGTTTCTTGCCAAACCATAGTGTCATCTCAACGGATTTAGACAGTGCCCTATTTTACGTGAATGTGGATGTCTGCAATGCATAACCCCAAAACAATAGTGGCAAATTGGTAAGAGACATCATAGAATGCACCATATCTAATAAAGTATGGTTATGACGTTTGGACACACCATTACGCTGTGGTGTTCCAGGTGGCGTGAGTTGTGAAACTATTTCACATTGTTTTAAATGAAGGCTCGTAACTCAAATATTTGCTTCTGCGATCAGATCGTAGAAACTTTACTTTCTTGTTACGATGATTCTCCAATTCATTATGAAATTCTTTGAACTTTTCAAACGTTTCAAACTTGTGTTTCATCAAGTAGCTAGATATACCCATACATACTCAAATCATCTGTGAATGTGAGAAAATAACGATACCTGCCGCATGCTTCAACACTCATCGGACTGCATACATCAATATTCATTATTTCCAATAAGTCATTAGCTCGCTCCATTGTTCCGGAGAACAGAGTTTTAGTCATCTGGCCCATGAGGCATGGTTCGCAAGTATCAAGTGATTCCAAAAGTCCATCCGCATGGAGTTTCTCTATGCGCTTTACACCAATACGACCTAAACGGCAGTGCCACAAGTATGTTACACTATCATTATCAACTTTGCATCTTTTGGCATCAATATTATGAATATGTGTATCACTACGATCGAGATTCAATAAACCATTCACATTGGGTGTATGACCATAGAAGGTCTTATTCATGTAAACAGAACAACAATTATTCTCTAACTTAAATGAATAATCGTATTGCAATAAACACGATCTAATCATGTTCATGATCAACGCAAACACCAAATAGTATTTATTTAGGCTCAACACTAATACCGAAGGTAGAGGGAGTGTGCGATGGTGATCATATCAATCTTGGAATCATTTCCAACACACATCGTCACCTTGCTCTTAACTAGTCTTTGTTTATTCTGCAACTCCTGTTTCGAGTTACTAATCTTAGCAACCGAACCAGTATCAAATACCCAGGGGCTACTACGAATACTAGTAAGGTACACATCAATAACATGTATACCAAATATACCTTTGTTCAGTTTGCCATCCTTCTTATCCTCTAGGTATTTGGGGCAGTTCCGCTTCCAGTGACCATTCCCTTTGCAGTAGAAGCACTCAGTTTCAGGCTTAATTTCAACTTTGGGCTTCTTCACGGGAGTGGCAACTTGCTTGCCATTCTTCTTGAAGTTCCCTTTCTTTCCCTTTGCCCTTTTTCTTGAAACTAGTGGTTTTTAACCATCAACACTTGATGCTCTTTCTTGATTTCTACCTTCGCTGATTTTAGAATCGCGAAGAGCTCGGGAATCATTTTCGTCATCCCTTGCATATTATAGTTAATCACGAAGTTCTAGTAGCTTGGTGATAGTGACTAGAGAACTCTCTCAATCACTATCTTATCTGGAATATTAAATCCCACTTGAATCAAGCGATTGTAGTACCCAGACATTCTGAGCACATGCTCACCGGTTGAGCTATTCTCCTCCAACTTGTAGGCAAAGTACTTGTGAGAGGCCTCATACCTCCTGACACGGGCATGAGTCTAAAATACCAATTTCATCTCTTGGAACATCTCATATGCTCTGTGGCATTCAAAATGTTTTTGAAGCCCCGGTTCTAAGCCGTAAAGCTTGGTGCACTAAACTATTAAGTACTCATCATATCGAGATTGCCAAACATTGATAGCGTCTGCATCTGCTCCTGCAATAGGTCTGTCACCTAGCGGTGCATCAAGGACATAATTCTTCCATCCAGCAATGTGGATAATCCTCAATTGTTGTGTCTCTGGGGTGCCCCCCTACCCCGTATATAAAGGAGTGGAGGAGGGGGCCGGCCAAGGAGGGTGGCGCGCCCAAGGGGGGGAGTCCAACTCCCACCGGGAGTAGGACTCCCCTTTTTCCTATTAGGAGTAGGAGAAGGAAGGAAGAGGAAGGAGGGAGGAAGGAAAGGGGGGGCCGCCCCCCCTCCTAATTCGGATTGGGCTTGGGGGGGCGCCCCCTCCCTTGATCCTTTCCCCTCCTTTCCACTAAGGCCCAATAAGGCCCATATACCTCCCGGGGGGTTCCGATAACCTCTCGGTGATACGGTATTTTCCCAATCTTACCCGGAACCTTTCCGGTGTCCAAATATAGTCGTCCAATATATCGATCTTTATGTCTCGACCATTTCGAGACTCCTCGTCAAGTCCGTGATCACATCCAGGACTCTGAACAACCTTCGGTACATCAAAATATATAAACTCATAATGAAATTGCCATCGTAACGTTAAGCGTGCGGACCCTAAGGGTTCGAGAACAATGTAGACATGACTGAGACACGTCTCCGGTCAATAACCAATAGCGGAACCTGGATGCTCATATTGGCTCCTACATATTCTACGAAGATCTTTATCGGTCAGACCGCATAACAACATACGTTGTTCCCTTTGTCATCGGTATGTTACTTGCCCGAGATTCGATCGTCGGTATCTCAATACCTAGTTCAATCTCGTTACCGGCAAGTCTCTTTACTCGTTCTGTAATACATCATATTGCAACTAACTTATTAGTTGCATTGCTTGCAAGGCTTAAGTGATGTGTATTACCGAGAGGGCCCAGAGATACCTCTTCGACAATCGGAGCGACAAATCCTAATCTCGAAATACGCCAACCCAACATGTACCTTTGGAGACACCTGTAGAGCACCTTTATAATCACCCAGTTACGTTGTGACGTTTGGTAGCACACAAAGTGTTCCTCCGGTAAATGGGAGTTGCATAATCTCATAGTCATAGGAACATGTATAAGTCATGAAGAAAACAATAGCAACAAACTAAACGATCAAGTGCTATGCTAACAGAATGGGTCAAGTCAATCACATCATTCTCCTAATGATGTGATCCCGTTAATCAAATGACAACTCATGTCTATGGTTAGGAAACATAACCATCTTTGATCAACGAGCTAGTCAAGTAGAGGCATACTAGTGACACTCTGTTTGTCTATGTATTCACACATGTATTATGTTTCCGGTTAATACAATTCTAGCATGAATAATAAACATTTATCATGATATAAGGAAATAAATAATAACTTTATTATTGCCTCTAGGGCATATTTCCTTCAGTCTCCCACTTGCACTAGAGTCAATAATCTAGTTCACATTGCCATGTGATTTAATACCAATAGTTCACATCACCATGTGATTAACACCCATAGTTCACATCGTCATCTGACCAATACCCAAAGGGTTTACTAGAGTCAATAATCTAGTTCACATCGCTATGTGATTACTACCCAAAGAGTACTAAGGTGTGATCATGTTTTGCTTGTGAGGGTTCTATGTTAACAATGCTCTGCATGGAGCTACTCTAGCTAATTTCTCCCACTTTCAATATGTATCCAGATTGAGACTTTGAGTCATCTGGATCAGTGTCAAAACTTGCATCGATGTAACCCTTTACGACGAACCTTTTGTCACCTCCATAATCGGGAAACATATCCTTATTCCACTAAGGATAATTTTGACCAATGTCCAGTGATCTACTCCTAGATCACTATTGTACTCCCTTGCCAAACACAGGGCAGGGTATACAATAGGTCTGGTACACAGCATGACATACTTTATAGAACCTATGGTTGAGGCATAGGGAATGACTTTCATTCTCTCTCTATCTTCTGTTGTGGTCGGGTTTTGAGTCTTACTCAGTTTCACACCTTGTAACACAGGCAAGAACTCTTTCTTTGACTGTTCCATTTTGAACTACTTCAAAATCTTGTCAAGGTATGTACTCATTGAAAAACTTATCAAGCGTTTTGATCTATCTCTATAGATCTTGATGCTCAATATGTAAGCAGCTTCACCGAGGTCTTTCTTTGAAAAACTCCTTTCAAACATTCCTTTATGCTTTGCAGAATAATTCTACATTATCTCCGATCAATAATATGTCATTCACATATACTTATCAGAAATGTTGTAGTGCTCCCACTCACTTTCTTGTAAATACAGGCTTCACCGCAAGTCTGTATAAAACTATATGCTTTGATCAACTTATCAAAACGTATATTCCAACTCCGAGATGCTTGCACCAGTCCATAGATGGATCGCTGGAGCTTGCATATTTTGTTAGTACCTTTAGGATCGACAAAACCTTCTGGTTGCATCATATACAACTTTTCTTTAATGAATCCATTAAGGAATGCAGTTTTGTTTATCCATTTGCCAGATTTCATAAAATGCGGCAATTGCTAACATGATTCGGACAGACTTAAGCATAGATACGAGTGAGAAACTCTCATCGTAGTCAACACCTTGAACTTGTCAAAAACCTTTTTGCGACAATTCTAGCTTTGTAGATAGTAACACTACTATCAGCGTCCGTCTTCCTCTTGAAGATCCATTTAATCTCAATGGCTCGCTGATCAATGGGCAAGTCAATCAAAGTCCACACTTTGTTCTCATACATGGATCTCATCTCAGATTTCATGGCCTCAAGCCATTTCACGGAATCTGGGCTCATCATCGCTTCCTCATAGTTCGTAGGTTCATCATGGTCAAGTAACAAGGCCTCCAGAACAGGATTACCATACCACTCTGGTGCGGATCTCACTCTGGTTTACCTACGAGGTTCGGTAGTAACTTGATCTGAAGTTACATGATCATCATCATTAGCTTCCTCACTAATTGGTGTAGTAGTCACAGGAACAGATTTCTGTGATGAACTACTTTCCAATAAGGGAGCATGTACAGTTACCTCATCAAGTTCTACTTTTCTCCCACTCACTTCTTTCGAGAGAAACTCCTTCTCTAGAAAGGATCCATTCTTAGCAACAAAAGTCTTGCCTTCGGATCTGTGATAGAAGGTGTACCCAATAGTTTCCTTTGGGTATCTTATGAATACACATTTCTCCGATTTGGGTTCGAGCTTATCAGGTTGAAGCTTTTTCACATAAGCATCGCAGCCCCAAACTTTCAGAAACGACAACTTTGGTTTCTTGCCAAACCACAGTTCGTAAGGCGTCGTCTCAACGGATTTCGATGGTGCCCTATTTAACGTGAATGCAGCCGTCTCTAAAGCATAACCCCAAAACGATAGCGGTAAATCTGTAAGAGACATCATAGATCGCACCATATCTAGTAAAGTACGATTATGACATTCGGACACACCATTACGCTGCGGTGTTCCGGGTGGCGTGAGTTGCGAAACTATTCCGCATTGCTTCAAATGTAGACCAAACTCGTAACTCAAATATTTTACTTCTATGATCATATCGTAGAAATTTTTATTTTTGTTACGATGATTCTCCACTTCACTCTGAAATTCTTTGAACTTTTCAAATATTCCAGACTTGTGTTTCATCAAGTAGATATACTCATATCTGCTCAAATCATCTGTGAAGATCAGAAAATAATGATACCTGCCGCGAGCCTCAATATTCATCGGACCACATACATCAGTATGTATGATTTCCAACAAATTTGTTGCTCGCTCCATTGTTCCGGAGAACTGAGTCTTAGTCATCTTGCCCATGAGGCACGGTTCACAAGCATCAACTGATTCATAATCAAGTGATTCCAAAAGCCCATCAGCATGGATTTTCTTCATGCGCTTTACACCAATATGACCTAAACGACAGTGCCACAAATAAGTTGCACTATCATTATTAACTTTGCATCTTTTGGCTTCAATATTATGAGAATGTGTATCACCACGATCGAGATCCAACAAACCATTTTCATTGGGTGTATGACCATAGAAGGTTTTATTCATGTAAACAGAACAACAATTTATTCTCTTACTTAAATGAATAACCGTATTGCAATAAACATGATCAAATCATATTCATGCTCAACGCAAACACCAAATAACACTTATTTAGGTTCAATACTAATCCCGAAAGTATAGGGAGTGTGCGATGATGATCAAATCAATCTTGGAACCACTTCCAACACACATCGTCACTTCACCCTTAACTAGTCTCTATTCATTCTGCAACTCCCATTTCGAGTTACTACTCTTAGCAACTGAACCAGTATCAAATACCAAGGGGTTGCTACGAACACTAGTAAAATACATGTCAATAATTTGTATATCAAATATACCTTTGTTCACTTTGCCATCCTTCTTATCCGCCAAATACTTGGGGCAGTTCCACTTCCAGTGACCAGTCCCTTTGCAGTAGAAGCACTTAGTCTCAGGCTTAGGACCAGACTTGGGCTTCTTCACTTGAGCAGCAACTTGCTTGCCGTTCTTCTTGAAGTTCCCTTTCTTTCCCTTTGCCCTTTTCTTGAAACTAGTGGTCTTGTTAATCATCAACACTTGATGCTCTTTCTTGATTTCTACCTTCATCGATTTCAGCATCACGAAGAACTTGGGAATCGTTTCCGGTATCCCTTGCATATTATAGTTCATCACGAAGTTCTACTAACTTGGTGATGGTGACTAGAGAATTCTGTCAATCACTATTCTATCTGGAAGATTAACTCCCACTTGATTCAAGCGATTGTAGTACCCAGACAATCTGAGCACATGCTCACTGCTTGAGCTATTCTCCTCCATCTTTTAGCTATAGAACTTGTTGGAGACTTCATATCTCTCAACTCGGGTATTTGCTTGAAATATTAACTTCAACTCCTGGAACATCCATATGATCCATGACGTTCAAAACGTCTTTGAAATCCCGATTCTAAGTTGTTAAGCATGGTGCACTAAACTATCAAGTAGTCATCATATTGAGCTAGCCAAACGTTCATCACGTCTGCATCTTCTCCTGCAATAGGTCAGTCACCTAGCGGTGCATCAAGGACATAATTCTTCTGTGCAGCAATGAGGATAAACCTCAGATCACGGACCCAGTCCGCATCATTGCTACTATCATCTTTCAACTTAGTTTTCTCTAGGAACACATATAAAACATAGGGAAGCAATAACGCGAGCTATTGATCTACAACATAGATATGCAAATACTATCAGGACTAAGTTCATGATAAATTAAAGTTCAATTAATCATATTACTTAAGAACTCCCACTTAGAAAGACATCCCTCTAATCTTCTAAGTGATCACGTGATCCAAATCAACTAAAACATAACCGATCATCACGTGAAATGGGGTAGTTTTCAGTGGTGAACATCGCTATGTTGATCATATCTACTATATGATTCACGCTCGACCTTTCGGTCTCAGTGTTCCGAGGCCATATCTGCATATGCTAGGCTCGTCAAGTTTAACCTGAGTATTCTGCGTGTGCAAAACTGGCTTGCACCCGTTGTAGATGGACGTAGAGCTTATCACACCCGATCATCACGTGGTTTCTGGGCACGACAAACTTTGGCAACGGTGCATACTCAGGGAGAACACTTTTATCTTGAAATTTAGTGAGAGATCATCTTATAATGCTACCGTTAATTAAAGCAAGATAAGATGCATAAAAGATAAACATCACATGCAATCAAAATATGTGACATGATATGGCCATCATCATCTTGTGCCTTTGATCTCCATCTCCAAAACATCGTCATGATTTCCATCGTCACCGGCATGACACCATGATCTCCATCATCTTGATCTATATCAATGTTTCATCACATGGTCGTCTCGCCAACTATTGCTCTTGCAACTATTGCTATCGCATAACGATAATTGTAAAGCAATTATTTGGCGTTTGCATCTTATGCAATAAACAGACAACCATAAGGCTTCTGCCAGTTGCCGATAACTTCAACAAAACATGATCATCTTATACAACAAATTATATCTCATCACGTCTTGACCATATCACATCACAACATGCCCTGCAAAAACAAGTTAGACGTCCTCTACTTTGTTGTTGCAAGTTTTACGTGGCTGCTACGGGCTGAGCAAGAACCATTCTTACCTACGCATTAAAACCACAACGATAGTTTGTCAAGTTAGTGTTGTTTTAACCTTCTCAAGGACCGGGCGTAGCCACACTCGGTTCAACTAAAGTTGGAGAAACTGACACCCGCTAGTCGCTTGTGTGCACAGCACGGCGGTAAAACCAGTCTCGCGTAAGCGTACGCGTAATGTCGGTCCGGGCCGCTTCATCCAACAATACCGCCGAACCAAAGTGTGACATGCTGGTAAGCAGTATGACTTATATCGCCCACAACTCACTTGTGTTCTACTCGTTCATATTACATCAACGCATAAAACCTGGCTCGGATGCCACTGTTGGGGAACTTAGTAATTTCAAAAAAAAAATCCTACGCACACGCAAGATCATGGTGATGCACAACAACGAGAGGGGAGAGTGTTGTCTATGTACCCTCGTAGATCGGAAGCGGAAGCGTTATAACAACGCGGTTGATGTAGTCGTACGTCTTCACGGCCCGACCGATCAAGCATCGAAACTACGACACCTCCGAGTTTTTGCACACGTTCAGCTCGATGACGATCCCCGGACTCCGATCCAGCAAAGTGTCGGGGATGAGTTCCGTCAGCACGACGGCGTGGTGACGATCTTGATGTTCTACCGTCGCAGGGCTTCGCCTAAGCACCACTACAATATTATCGAGGATTATGGTGGAGGGGGGCACCGCACACGGCTAAGAGATCAATGATCAATTGTTGTGTCTCTGGGGTGCCCCCTGCCCCCGTATATAAAGGAGTGGAGGAGGGGGCCGGCCAAGGAGGGTGGCGCGCCCAAGGGGGGGAGTCCAACTCCCACCGGGAGTAGGACTCCCCTTTTTCCTATTAGGAGTAGGAGAATGAAGGAAGAGGAAGGAGGGAGGAAGGAAAGGGGGGCCGGCCCCCCTCCCAATTCGGATTGGGCTTGGGGGGGGGCACCCCCTCCCTTGCTCCTTTCCCCTCCTTTCCACTAAGGCCCAATAAGGCCCATATACCTCCCGGGGGGTTCCGATAACCTCTCGGTGATCCGGTATTGTCCCAATCTTACCCGGAACCTTTCCAGTGTCCAAATATAGTCGTCCAATATATCGATCTTTATGTCTCGACCATTTCGAGACTCCTCGTCAAGTCCGTGATCACATCCGGGACTCCGAACAACCTTCGGTACATCAAAATATATAAACTCATAATGAAACTGTCATCGTAACATTAAGCGTGCGGACCCTACGGGTTCGAGAACAATGTAGACATGACCGAGACACGTCTCTGGTCAATAACCAATAGCGGAACCTGGATGCTCATATTGGCTCCTACATATTCTACGAAGATCTTTATCGGTCAGACCACATAACAACATACGTTGTTCCCTTTGTCATTGGTATGTTACTTGCCCGAGATTCGATCATCGGTATCTCAATACCTAGTTCAATCTCGTTACCGGCAAGTCTCTTTACTCGTTCCATAATACATCGTCTTGCAACTAACTTATTAGTTGCATTGCTTGCAAGGCTTAAGTGATGTGTATTACCGAGAGGGCCCAGAGATACCTCTCCGACAATCGGAGCGACAAATCCTAATCTTGAAATACGCCAACCCAACATGTACCTTTGGAGACACCTGTAGAGCACCTTTATAATCACCCAATTATGTTGTGATGTTTGGTAGCACACAAAGTGTTCCTCCGGTAAACGGGAGTTGCATAATCTCATAGTCATAGGAACATGTATAAGTCATGAAGAAAGCAATAGCAACAAACTAAACGATCAAGTGCCATGCTAACAGAATGGGTCAAGTCAATCACATCATTCTCCTAATGATGTGATCCCGTTAATCAAATGACAACTCATGTCTATGGTTAGGAAACATAACCATATTTGATCAACGAGCTAGTCAAGTAGAGGCATACTAGTGACACTCTGTTTGTCTATGTATTCACACATGTATTATGTTTCCGGTTAATACAATTCTAGCATGAATAATAAACATTTATCATGATATAAGGAAATAAATAATAACTTTATTATTGCCTCTAGGGCATATTTCCTTCAGTGCTCCCATCTTTTGGCCCATATACTTCCCGGGGGTGCCCGGAACCCCTTCCGGTGATCCGGTAACTACCCGGTGCACTTCGAACTCTTTCGGTGTCCAAATATCATCGTCCTATATATCAATCTTTACCTCCGGACCATTCTGGAGCTCCCCATCATGTCCGTGATCTCATCCGGGACTTCGAACAACATTCGGTCACCAAATCATATAACTCATATAACTATATGGTCAACAAAAGTTAAGCGTGCGAACCCTACAGGTTCGAGAACTATGTAGACATGACTGAGACACCTCTTCGGTCAATAACCAATAGCGGAACCTGGATGCCCATATTGGCTCCTACATATTCCAACATCTTTATCAGTTGAACCTTATGACAACATACATAATTCCCTTTGTCTAGTGGTATGTTACTTGCCCGAGATTCGATAATCGGTATCTTCATACCTAGTTCAGTCTCATTACTGGCAAGTCTCTTTACTCGTTCCATAATACATCACCTTGTAACTAACTCCTTAGTCATTTGCTTGCAAGCTTATGATGTGTATTACCGAGAGGGCCCAGAGATACCTCTCTGGTACTCGGAGTGACAAATCCTAATCTCGATCTATGCCAACTCAACAAACACCTTCGGAGATACCTATAGAGCATCTTTATGATCACCCAGGTACGTTGTGACGTTTGATAGCACACAGGGTATTCCTCTGGTATCCAAGCTAACAGATGGGTCTTGTCCATCACATCATTCTCCTAATGATGTTATCCCATTATCAAATGACAACACATGTATATGGTTAGGAAACCTTAACCATCTTTGATCAACGAGCTAGTCTAGTAGAGGCTTACTAGGGACACGGTATTTGTTTATGTATTCACACATGTATTTAAGTTTCCGATCAATACAATTCTAGCATGAATAATAAACCTTTATCATGAATAAGGAAATATAAAATAACAACTTTATTATTGCCTCTAGGACATATTTCCTTCAAATCTTGCTAATAAAATTGGATCAAAAGCGGGGGATGTTGTTCAATTATTAAGGGAAAAGGAAACCGTAGTTAACGAAAGAGTAGAAGAAAGTCCCTCTCGGATTGATAAGTTGGAAGAAATTTTTAGTAACTTAAGCTTGACTTTTTTTGTTAAAACTATTTAAAAAACTCTTATAAAAATTTGCAAGCCTACACAAGCCACTAAGAACAAGGATGCCACTTCTAGTAGCAACAAGGAAGATCTTAATTTTGTTGAAGTGGTAAAAGGCCCTTCTTGTAAGAATGAAATTTTCAATCTTATTCCTAGAAGTATTATTATTGAAAATATGCATGCTAAATCTTTGAAGAATTGTAGTTGTGTAATTGAGGAGTTGAAAACTAAAGATGACAATACTTGAATCTATGCATTATGCCTAGCTAGGGGCATAAAACGATAGTGCTTGTTGGGAGGCAACCCAATGAATATTTTTTTGCCTTTTTCTGTCCATTCTTTAGTGTTTACACAATTATTCTACTGTTATGATTGTGTTTTTATGTTTTAATTAGTGTTTGTGCCAAGTAAAGCCTTTGGGATCATGTTGGGTGATAGTAGATTTGATCTTGTTGAAAAACAGAAACTTTTGCGTCCAGTAGCAGAATTGTAAAACATCACAAAAGTGTCAAAAAATTCTGATTTTTTTACACAAGATTGATATACAAATTGCCCATGTTGTCTCAATTTTTTAGAATTTTTGGAGTTGAAGAAGTATGGTTAGAGTTCAGATTACTACAGACTATTCTGTTTTTGACAGATTCTGTTTTCCTTGCATTGTGTGCTAATTTTGATGAATCTATGGATTGTATCAGGGGGTATAAGCCACGGTAAAGTTGGAATACAGTAGGTATAATGCAATAATAAAATATGAATGGGTTTGCAACAGTACTTAGAGTGGTGATTTGCTTTATTATTCTAACAGATCTCACGAAGGTTTTGTTAAGTTTTGTGTGATTGAATTTTTCAATTTTTGGGTGAGATCACGGTGAATGAAGGAATAAGGAGTTAAAAGAGCCTAAGCTTGGGGATGCCCATGGCACCCCAAGTTAATATTCAAGGAGAACCAAGCAACTAAGCTTGGGGATGCCCCGGAAGGCATCCCCTCTTTCTTCTAACAACCATCAGTAATTTTACTTGGAGCTATATTTTTATTCGTCACATATCATGAGTTTTACTTACTGTGTCTTGTATTATATGAGTCTTTGCTTGTTTTGCTTTTTAGTTTGTCACAATCATCCTTGCTGGACACACCTACTTGAGAGAGCCAAAATTATGCTATGATTTGTTAGAATTGCTCTATGTGCTTCACTTAAATTTTTTGAGCTATGGAATTGCTCTAGTGCTTCATTTATATATTTTTTAGCACAGTGTGCTTTAATTTTTGAAGAAATACTCTCATGCTTCACTTAGATTTATTTGAGAGTTAGTAAATTTTTGAGTAAATTCTCTCATTCTTTACTTATATTATTTTGAGAGATGAAAAATGTTATGCTAATGTTCTTGATGTGTACTACACAACTTTATTCTTGTAGACACGTGTTGGGCCTCGAAGCGCACAGTTTTGTAGAACAGTAGCAATTTTCCCTCAAGTGGATGACCCAAGGTTTATCAATCCGTGGGAGGCGTAGGATGAAGATAGTCTCTCTCAAACAACTCTGCAACCAAATAATAAAAAGTCTCTTATGTCCCCAACACACCAAATACAATGGTAATTTGTATAGGTGCACTAGTTCGGCGAAGAGATGGTGATACAAGTGTAATATGGATAGTAGATATTAATCTTTGTAATAAGAACAATAAAAAATAGCAAGGCATCAATTGATAAAATGGAGCACAAATGGTATTGCAATGCTTGAAAATGAGGCCTAGGGTCCGTACTTTCGCTAGTGCAATCTCTCAACAATGCTAATCTAATTGGATCATATAACCATCCCTCAAAGTGCAATGAAGAATCACTCCAAAGTTCTTATCTAGCGGAGAACATAAGAAGAAATTGTTTGTAGCTATTCTTTCTGGTCGATCTATCCAAGAGTTCGTACTAAAATAACACCTAGTTATTCTTTCCGATCGATCTATCAAGAGTTTGTACTAAAATAACATGTAGCTATTCTTTCTGATCGATCTATCAAGAGTTCGTACTAAAATAACACCAAAGCAAAATTCAGATTCATAATACTCAATCCAACACAAAGAACCTCGAAGAGTGCCCCAAGATTTCTACTGGAGAAACAAAAGACAAGAACGTGCATCAACCCCTATGCATAGATTACCCCAATGTCTCCTCGGGAATCTGCGAGTTGAGTGACAAAACATATCTCAAGTGAATCAATATAATACCCCATTGCCACCACGGGAATCCATATGCAAGACATATATCAAGCGCTCTCAAATCCATAAAAGTATTCAATCCGATAAAACGAAATCTCAAAGGGAAAACTCAATTAATCACAACAAGATAGACAGGGGAAAACACCATATGATCCAACTATACTAACAAAGCCCACGATACATCAAGATTGTGACATCTCAAGAACATGAGAGAGAGAGATTAAACACATAGCTACTGGTACAAACCCTCCTCATCAAGGTGGCCGCCGGGATGATGAAGATGGCCACCGGTGATGATTTCCCCCTCCGGCAGGGTGCCGGAACAAGGTCTAGATTGGTTTTTCGTGGCTACAGAGGCTTGCGGCAATGAAACTTTTGATATAGGGTTACCCTGAGGGTTTTTGGAATATTTGGGAATTTGTAGGGCGAAGAGGCGATGCGGGAGGCCACCAACGTGGGCATAACCCACCTGGGCACGCCTAGGCCCCCAAGCGTGCCCTGGGGGGGGGGTGTGCACCCTCGGGCCTCCCCTCTGGCACTTCTTTGGCCACTGGATGTCTTCTGGTCCAAAAAATTCTCCAAAAAGTTTCACTGCGTTTGGACTCCGTTTGGTATTGATTTCCTCCAATGTAAAAAACAAGCCAAAAACAGCAACTAGCAATAGGCACTATGTCAATAGGTTAGTCCCAAAAAATGATATAAAGTTACTATAAAATGATTGTTAAACATCCAAGAATGATAATATATCAGCATGAATACTTCATAAATTATAGATACATTGGAGACGTATCAGCATCCCCAAGCTTAATTCCTACTCGTCCTCGAGTAGGTAAATGATAAAAGAAATAATTTATGAAGTTTGAATGCTAGAAAGTGCATAAGTTTGATCGATGATAATTTCAATCACTTTTCCTAGCATCATAACAACAATTCTTTCTCATAAAACTTTTCATGTTAAAGTAGCAACCAATTCACATGTTAAGGTTCAAACAATGATTTTTCTTGAAACTCAATGATACGTCTCCGTCGTATCTAATTTTCCAAACTCTTTTGCCCTTCTTTTGGACTCTAACTTGCATGATTTGAATGGGACTAACCCAGACTGACCCTGCTTTCAGTAGAATTGCCATGGTGTTATTTTTGTGCAGAATAAAAGGTTCTCGGAATGACCTGAAACTTTAGGGAAATAAGTTTTGGAATTAATAAAAAATATTGGTGAAATAATCAAGTGAAGGGGGCCCACACCCTGGCCACAAGGGTGGGCGCGCCATCCGACCTTGTGGGCCCCCTGGACCTCCACCGACCTCAACTCCAACTCCATATATTCACGTTCGGGGAGAAAACAATCAGAAAGAAGGATTCGTCGGGTTTTATGATATGGAGCCGCCGCCAAGCCCTGTTCTTCCTTGGGAGGGCAGATCTGGAGTCCGTTTGGGGCTCCGGAGAGGGGAATCCGTCGCCATCGTCATCATCAACCATCCTCCACCACCAATTTCATGAGGCTCACCGCCTACCGTGAGTAATCCCATCATAGGCTTGCTGGACCATGATGGGTTGGATGAGATTTACCATGTAATCGAGTTAGTTTTGTTAGGGTTTGATCCCTAGTATCCATTATGTTTTAAGATTGATGTTGCTATAACTTTGCTATGCCTAATGCTTGTCATTAGGGCCCGAGTGCCATGATTTCAGATCTGAACCTATTATGTTTTCATGAATATATTTGTGTTCTTGATCCTATCTTGCAAGTCAATAGTCACCTACTACGTGTTATGATCTGGCAACCCCGGAGTGACAATAGTCGGGACCACTCCCGGTGATGACCGTAGTTTGAGGAGTTCATGTATTCACTAAGTGCTAATGCTTTGGTCTGGTACTCTACTAAAAGGAGGCCTTAATATCCCTTAGTTTCAAATAGGACCCCGCTACCACGGGAGGGTAGGACAAAAGATGTCATGCAAGTTCTTTTCCATAAGCACGTATGACTATATTCGGAATACATGCCTACATTATATTGATGAACTTGAGCTAGTTCTGTGTCACCCTATGTTATAACCGTTGCATGATGAATGCCATCCGACATAATTATCCATCATGGATACATTGCCTACGAGCTTTTCACATATCGATCTTTGCTAAGTCACTTTTTTCGTTGCTACTGTTACGATTGCTACAAAACTACTACTGTTACTTTTGTCACCGTTACCGCTACTTCCATATTACTTTGCTGCAGATATTAAGTATTTTTAGGTGTGGTTGAAGTGACAACTCGGTTGCTAATACTCGAGAATATTCTTTGGCTCCCCTTGTGTCGAATCAATACATTTGGGTTGAATACTCTACCCTCGAAAACTGTTGCGATCCCCTATACTTGTGGGTTATCAAGACCTTTTTTCTGGCGCCGTTGCCGGGAAGCATAGCTCTATTCTCCGAGTCACTTGGGATTTATATTTGTTGATCACTATGAGGAACTTGAAAGATCAAAGAACCATGATTTTTCCCTCAACTACGAGGGGAGGTAAGGAACTGTCATCTAGCTCTGCAGTTGATTCTCCTTCTATTTTGAGTAAACTTGTGACACCTACACCTGCCATTGAATCTGATATGTCGCATGTTATTGATGATGCCACTTCTGCTATGCATGATGCCTATGATGAAACTACTTCTCTGCTTGATAATACTGTGCTACTAGGTGAATTTCTTGATGAACAACTTGCTAGGGTTAGAGAGAGTGAAATTACTGAAACTGATGATATTATTGAAATTGAAGATTATGATTCTCCCCTAGATATGAATTGCCTATTGGTCCAGAGGGATATGTTATGGATGAAGAAACTGCTAGAGACTTCTTTGCTTGCAATGATAGAGAGGATCTTAAGAAATTGTTAGCTAAGCTGAAAGAAAAATCCTTGAATGCTAGAATGAAATATGATCCCGCTTTTGCTACTTCACCTATCTTTGTCGATCCTAAGTTAATTATTTTGGTTGAATCTAATCCTTTTCATGGTTATGAATCTGAAACTGTCGTGTCACATCTTACTAAATTGAATGATATAGCCACCCTATTTGCTCATGAGGAAAAAATCGCTATTACTATATTCTCAAACTGTTTCCTTTCTCATTAAAGGGTGATGCTAAGTTATGGTTTAATTCTCTTGCTCCTGGTTGTGTGCGTAGTCCCCAGTATATGATTTACTACTTATCTGCAAGATATTTCCCCGCTCATAAGAAACAAGCTGCTTTAAAGGAATATTTAATTTTGTGCAAATTGAAAAAGAGAGCCTACCACAAGCTTGGGGGAGGCTTCTCCGATTACTTAATGCTTTGCCTGATCATCCTCTCAAGAAAAATGAAATACTTGATATCTTTTATAATGGACTAACCAATGCTTCCAGAGACCACCTGGATAGTTGTGCTGGTTGTGTTTTCAGGGAAACAACTGTTGAGCAAGCTGAATTGCTATTGAATAATATATTGAGTAATGATAATGATTGGACACTTCTTGAACCACCTCCGAAGCCAACTCCGAAGAAAAGGGGTATTCTATTTCTCAGTCCTGAAGATATGCAAGAGGCAAATAAATCTTTGAAAGAAAAAGGTATTAAAGCTGAAGACATTAAGAATTTACCACCTATTGAAGAAATACATCGTCTTGATAATCCGACATAGGTAGTAGAGGTAAACTCTCTTCGTAGATTTGATGAAGGCGATATTCCTTATAATAAGTCTGTTAGTCAATGCTTGGATGATTTTGATAATTTTATTGTTAAACACTGGTGCGCGTCGGTCCTAAACAAACGGTTTTTAACCCCTTTCCGCAATGACATTTGGAACCATCGCCAAGTGAGTGTGGGCGATAGGGGGGTCCTTCCCACACAACCCAGAAACCGTCGGGGATAGGGAGCCTTCATGCATACAGTTGTCCCTATATAATCGTTTTTGATATCTGGAATATCCCAAATGCTTCATCCTTGCTACTCGTTTGTGCTCGCATTGCCATCGCAGTCGGAGTTTTGTGGTTCTGCCTAAAACTAGGCAGATTCCAGGCACGGGAGTTTTCCAGGCAGATTCTAGGCATGGTAGTTTTACAATGCTTGCCACATCACAAACAGTTCATGATTATAATCCGTGTACGATAGGTAGACAATCACACACATTTAGTTTTCCCGCACCGTATGTGATAGTGTCTGACATCACACACGCTTTGCAAACGGCAATTGTGTGCATTCTTGCACATGTTTCCTCTCTGTGAACCATCTCGGATTATGGTGTATATCGCAAACGTTTGTGTTTTACCAACCGTGTGTGACGTAATGACCTGCACAACGTAATTTCGCCCTAATTTAATTGCTGCTATTTAAAATTGTACCTAATTTAAACTTGAAAGTAGGCTATAGCTTTATTCATATCCATCAGGTTCAAACAACCAATGCATTATTCGATTCACAGGTACATATGTTTAAGAATTACAGAAGCACCAAATAAAGAATGATGTACTAGGGTTCTATACTTGTACTATTACAGATGGTAAAGAAAGAGGCGACAGACATTCCAGTTGCTGAACAAGGTGAAGCGGAATGGCCCTATTGTGCTCTCGTGGATGCAGAAGGCATGCAGGACTCTAGTCCAACCCCTTGTGATGACCGGCCACCAATCATGTAGTTTGAGAGACAATCTTGAGTAAACTGCTTCAAGATCCACTGCAAAAGAAAAAAGATTCAGATATTGCCATCTAACACAACTCATTACGAGCAGTAAAAAGAAGGCTACAGGGTTCTTACTTACCATCCTGCAGTTCACTGTTGTCGTGCATAAAGTGTAAACAAATAGTTTGATTGACATCTTTTGACCCATTTTAGTAACAATCTTTATTAGTTTCCTCACTTGATGTGAAGGAAATATGCCCTAGAGGCAATAATAAAGTTATTATATATTTCCTTATATCATGATAAATGTTTATTATTCATGCTAGAATTGTATTAACCGGAAACATAATACATGTGTGAATACATAGACAAACAAAGTGTCACTAGTATGCCTCTACTTGACTAGCTCGTTGATTAAAGATGGTCATGTTTCCTAACCACAGACATGAGTTGTCATTTGATTAACGGGATCACATCATTAGCAGAATGATGTGATTGACTTGACCCATTCCGTTAGCATAGAACTTGATCGTTTAATTTGTTGCTATTGCTTTCTTCATGACTTATACATGTTCCTATGACTATGCGATTATGCAACTCCCGTTTACCAGAGGAACACTTTGTGTGCCACCAAACGTCACAACGTAACTAGGTGATTATAAAGGTACTCTACAGGTGTCTCCGAAGGTACTTGTTGGGTTGGCGTATTTCGAGATTAGGATTTGTCAATCCGATTGTCGGAGAGGTATCTCTGGGCCCTCTCGGTAAAGCACATCACCTAAAGCCTTGCAAGCATTGCAACTAATGAGTTAGTTGCGAGATGATGTATTACGGAACGAGTAAAGAGACTTGCCGGTAACGAGATTGAACTAGGTATTGAGATACCGACGATCGAATCTCGGGCAAGTAACATACCGATGACAAAGGGAACAACGTATGTTGTTATGCGGTCTGACCGATAAAGATCTTCGTAGAATATGTGGGAGCCAATATGAGCATCCAGGTTCCGCTATTGGTTATTGACCGTAGACGTGTCTCGGTCATGTCTACATTGTTCTCGAACCCGTAGGGTCCGCACGCTTAAGGTTTCGATGACAGTTATATTATGAGTTTATGAGTTTTGATGTACCGAAGGAGTTTGGAGTCCCGGATGAGATCGGGGACATGACGAGGAGTCTCGAAATGGTCGAGACATAAAGATCGATATATTAGATGACTATATTCGGACATTGGAAAGGTTCCGAGTGATTCGGGTATTTTTCGGAGTACTGGAGAGTTACGGGAATACGTATTGGGCCTTATTGGGCCATACGGGAAAGAAGGAAAAGGGCCTCAAGGGTGGCCGCACCCCTCCCCTTGGTCTGGTCCGAATTGGACTAGGGAAGGGGGGCACCCCCTTCCTTCCTTCTCCTTTTCCCTTCCCTTTCCTTCCCTCCTACTCCTACTACTTGGAAGGGCTCCTAGTTCTACTAGGAAAGGGGGAATCCTACTCCCGGTGGGATTAGGACTCCCCTAGGGCGCGGCATAGAGAGGGCCGGCCCCTCCCCTCCTCCACTCCTTTATATACGTGGCCAGGGGGCACCCCATAGACACACAAGTTGATCTTCGTGATCGTTCTCTTAGCCGTGTGCGGTGCCCCCCTCCACCATAATCCTCGATAATATTGTAGCGGTGCTTAGGCGAAGCCCTGCGACGGTAGAACATCAAGATCGTCACCACGCCGTCGTGCTGACGAAACTCTTCCCCAACACTTTGCTGGATCGGAGTCCGGGGATCGTCATCGAGCTGAACGTGTGCTAGAACTCGGAGGTGCCGTAGTTTCAGTGCTTGATCGGTCGGGCCGTGAAGACGTATGACTACATCAACCGCGTTGTGCTAACGCTTCCGCTTCCGGTCTATGAGGGTACGTAGACAACACTCTCCCCTCTCGTTGCTATGCATCACCATGATCTTGCGTGTGCGTAGGATTTTTTTTAAATTACTATGTTCCCCAATAGTGGCATCCGAGCCTAGGTTTTATGTGTTGATGTTATATGCACGAGTAGAACACAAGTGAGTTGTGGGCAATATAAGTCATACTGCTTACCAGCATGTCATACTTTGGTTCGGCGGTATTGTTGGATGAAGCGGCCCGAACCGACATTACGCGTACGCTTACGCGAGACTGGTTCTACCAACGTGCTTTGCACACAGGTGGCTGGCGGGTGTCAGTTTCTCCAACTTTAGTTGAACTGAGTGTGGCTACGCCCGGTCCTTGTGAAGGTTAAAACAGCACCAACTTGACAAACTATCATTGTGGTTTTGATGCGTAGGTAAGATTGGTTCTTGCTTAAGCCCGTAGCAGCCACGTAAAACTTGCAACAAACAAAGTAGAGGACGTCTAACTTGTTTTTGCAGGGCATGTTGTGATGTGATATGGTCAAGACATGATGCTAAATTTTATTGTATGAGATGATCATGTTTTGTAACCGAGTTATCGGCAACTGGCAGGAGCCATATGGTTGTCGCTTTATTGTATGCAATGCAATCACCCTGTAATGCTTTACTTTATCACTGAGCGGTAGCGATAGTCGTAGAAGCATAAGATTGGCGAGACGACAACGATGCTACAATGGAGATCATGGTGTCACACCGGTGACGATGGTAATCATGACGATGCTTCGGAGATGGAGATCACAAGCACAAGATGATGATGGCCATATCATATCACTTATATTGATTGCATGTGATGTTTATCTTTTATGCATCTTATCTTGCTTTGATTGATGGTAGCATTATAAGATGATCTCTCACTAAATTTCAAGATAAAAGTGTTCTCCCTAAGTATGCACCGTTGCCAAATTTCGTCATGCCCAGACACCACATGATGATCGAGTGTGATAAGTTCTACGTCCATCTACAATGGGTGCAAGCCAATTTTGCACACGCAGAATACTCAGGTTAAACTTGACGAGCCTAGCATATGCAGATATGGCCTCGGAACACTGAGACCGAAAGTTCGAGCGTGAATCATATAGTAGATATGATCAACATAATGATGTTCACCATTGAAAGCTACTCCATTTCAAGTGATGATCGGTTATGGTTTAGTTGATTTGGATCACGTGATCACTTAGATGATTAGAGGGATGTCTATCTAAGTGGGAGTTCTTAAGTAATATGATTAATTGAACTTTAATTTATCATGAACTTAGTCCTGGTAGTATTAGCATATCTATGTTGTAGATCAATAGCTCGCGTTTAGCTCCCCTGTTTTATTTTTGATATGTTCCTAGAGAAAACTAAGTTGAAAGATGTTAGTAGCAATGATGCGGATTGGATCCGTGATCTGAGGTTTATCCTCATTGCTGCATAGAAGAATTATGTCTTTGATGCACCGCTAGGTGACAAACCTATTGCAGGAGCAGATGCAGATGTTATGAACATTTGGCTAGCTCAATATGATGACTACTTGATAGTTTAGTGCACCCTGCTTAAACGGCTTAGAATCGGGACTTCAAAGACGTTTTGAACGTCATGGACCATATGAGATGTTCCAGGAGTTGAAGTTAATATTTCAAGCAAATACCCGAGTTGAGAGATATGAAGTCTCCAACAAGTTCTATAGCTAAAAGATGGAGGAGAATAGCTCAAGCAGTGAGCATGTGCTCAGATTGTCTGGGTACTACAATCGCTTGAATCAAGTGGGAGTTAATCTTCCAGATAAAATAGTGATTGACAGAATTCTCTAGTCACCATCACCAAGTTAGTAGAACTTCGTGATGAACTATAATATGCAAGGGATAACGGAAACGATTCCAAGCTCTTTGTGATGCTGAAATCAACGAAGGTAGAAATCAAGAAAAGCATCAAGTGTTGATGGTAAACAAAACCACTAGTTTCAAGTAAAGGGACAAAGGGAAGAAAGGGGATCTTCAAGAAGAACGACAAGCAAGTTGCTGCTCAAGTGAAAAACCCAAGTCTGGACCTAAGCCTGAAACTGAGTGCTTCTACTGCAAAGGGACTGGTCACTGGAAGCGGAACTACCCCAAGTAATTGGCGGATAAGAAGGATGGCAAAGTGAACATAGGTATATTTGATATACATGTTATTGATGTGTACTTTACTAGTGTTTATAGCAACCCCTCAGTATTTGATACTAGTTCAGTTGCTAAGAGTGGTAACTCAAAACGGGAGTTGCAGAATGAACAGAGACTAGTTAAGGGTGAAGTGATGATGTGTGTTGGAAGTGGTTCCAAGATTGATTTGATCATCATCGCATAGTCCCTATACTTTCGGGATTAGTGTTGAACCTAAATAAGTGTTATTTGGTGTTTGCGTTGAGCATACATATGATTGGATCATGTTTATTGCAATACGGTTATTCATGTAAGTTATAGAATAATTGTTGTTCTGTTTACATGAATAAAACCTTCTATGGTCATACACCCAATGAAAATGGTTTGTTGGATCTCGATCGTGGTGATACACATATTCATAATATTGAAGCCAAAAGATGCAAAGTTAATAATGATAGTGTAACTTATTTGTGGCACTGCCGTTTAGGTCATATTGGTGTAAAGCGCTTGAAGAAAATCCATGCTGATGGGTTTTTGGAATCACTTGATTATGAATCAGTTGATGCTTGCGAACCATGCCTCATGGGCAAGATGACTAAGACTCCGTTCTACAGAACAATGGAGCGAGCAACAAATTTGTTGGAAATCATACATACTGATGTATGTGGTCCGATGAATATTGAGGCTCGTGGCAGGTATCATTATTTTCTGATCTTCACAAATGATTTGAGCAGATATGAGTATATCTTCTTGATGAAACACAAGTCTGAAATATTTGAAAAGTTCAAAGAATTTCAGAGTGAAGTGGAGAATCATCGTAACAAAAATAAAAGTTTCTACGATAGGATCGCAGAAGTAAAATATTTGAGTTACGAGTTCGGCCTTTAGTTAAAACAATGTGAAATAGTTTCACTACTCACGCCACCTGGAACACCACAGTGTAATGGTGTGTCCGAACATCATAACCGTACTTTATTAGATATGGTGCGATCTATGATGTCTCTTACCGATCTACCACTATCATTTTAGGGTTATGCATTAGAGACAGCTGCATTCACGTTAAATAGGGCACCATCTAAATCCGTTGAGACGACACTGTATGAACTATGGTTTGGCAAGAAACCTAAGCCGTCGTTTCTTAAAGTTTGAGGTTGCAATGCTTATGTGAAAAAGTTTCAACCTGATAAGCTCTAACCCAAATCGGAGAAGTGCGTCTTCATAGGATACCCAAAAGAAAATGTTGGGTACACCTTCTATCACAGATCCGAAGGCAATATATTCGTTGCTTTGAACGGATCCTTTCTGGAAAAGGAGTTTCTCTCGAAAGAAGTGAGTGGGAGGAAAGTAGAACTTGATGAGGTAACTGTACCTGCTCCCTTATTGGAAAGTAGTTCATCACAGAAATCTGTTCCTGTGACTACTACACCGATTAGTGAAGAAGCTAATGATGATGATCATGTAACTTCAGATCAAGTTACTACCGAACCTTGTAGGTAAACCAGAGTGAGATCCACACCAGAGTGGTACGGTAATCCTGTTCTGGAGGTCATGTTACTTGACCATGACGAGCCTACGAACTATGAGGAAACGATGATGAGCCCAGATTCCGTGAAATGGCTTGAGGCCATGAAATCTGAGATGAGATCCATGTATGAGAACAATGTATGGACTTTGATTCACTTACCCATTGATCGGCGAGCCATTGAGATTAAATGGATCTTCAGAGGAAGACGGACGCTGATAGTAGTGTTACTATCTACAAAGCTAGAATTGTCGCAAAAAGGTTTTCGACAAGTTCAAGGTGTTGACTACGATGAGAGTTTCTCACTCGTATCTATGCTTAAGTCTGGCCGAATCATGTTAGCAATTGCCGCATTTTTTGAAATCTGGCAAATGGATAAACAAAACTGCATTCCTTAATGGATTTATTAAATAAGAGTTGTATATGATGCAACCAGAAGGTTTTGTCAATCCTAAAGGTACTAACAAAATATGCAAGCTCCAACGATCCATCTATGGACTGGTGCAAACATCTCAGAGTTGGAATATACGCTTTGATAAGTTGATCATGTTGGGGAACGTAGCAATAATTCAAAATTTTCCTACGTGTCACCAAGATCAATCTATGGACTCATCTAGCAACGAGGGAGGAGTGGATCTACATACCCTTGTAGATCGCGCGCGGAAGCGTTCAAGAGAACGGGGTTGATGGAGTCGTACTCGTCGTGATCCAAATCACCGATGATCCTAGCGCCGAACGGACGGCACCTCCGCGTTCAACACACGTACGGAGCAGCAACGTCTCCTCCTTCTTGATCCAGCAATGGGGGAGGAGAGGTTGATGGAGATCCAGCAGCACGACGGCGTGGTGGTGGAAGTAGCGGGATTCCAACAGGGCTTCGCCAAGCGCTACGGGAGGAGGGAGATGTGTCATGGGAGGGAGAGGGAGGCGCCAGGGCTTAGGTATGGTTGCCCTCCCTTCCCCCCACTATATATAGGGCCAAGGGAGAGGGGGGAGGCGCAGCCTTGGCCCTTCCTCCAAGGAAGGGTGCGGCCAGGGAGGAGTCCCTCCTCCCCAAGGCACCTCGGAGGTGCCTTCCCCCTTTAGGACTCTTCCTCTCCCTTGATTCTTGGCGCATGGGCCTCTTGGGGCTGGTGCCCTTGGCCCATATAGGCCAAGGCGCACCCCCTACAGCCCATGTGGCCCCCCGGGGCAGGTGGCCCCACCCGGTGGACCCCCGGGACCCTTCCGGTGGTCTCGGTACAATACCGGTGACCCCGAAACTTGTCCCGATGGCCGATACAGCACTTCCTATATATAATTCTTTACCTCCGGACCATTCCTAAACTCCTCGTGACGTCCGGGATCTCATCCGGGACTCCGAACAACTTTCGGGTTACCGCATACTAATATCTCTATAATCGTAGCGTCACCGAACCTTAAGTGTGTAGACCCTACGGGTTTGGGAGACATGCAGACATGACCGAGATGACTCTCCGGTCAATAACCAACAGCGGGATCTGGATACCCATGTTGGCTCCCAAATGTTCCACGATTATCTCATCGGATGAACCACGATGTCAAGGACTTAATCAATCCCGTATACAATTCCCTTTGTCTATCGGTACGACACTTGCCCGAGATTCGATCGTCGGTATCCCGATACCTTGTTCAATCTCGTTACCGGCAAGTCTCTTTACTCGTTTCGTAACACATCATCCCGTGATCAACTCCTTGATCACATTGTGCACATTATGATGATGTCTACCGAGTGGGCCCAGAGATACCTCTCCGTTTACACGGAGTGACAAATCCCAGTCTCGATTCGTGCCAACCCAACAGACACTTTCGGAGATACCTGTAGTGTACCTTTATAGCCACCCAGTTACGTTGTGACATTTGGCACACCCAAAGCACTCCTACGGTATCCGGGAGTTGCACAATCTCATGGTCTAAGGAAATGATACTTGACATTAGAAAAGCTTTAGCATACGAACTACACGATCTTGTGCTAGGCTTAGGATTGGGTCTTGTCCATCACATCATTCTCCTAATGATGTGATCCCGTTATCAATGACATCCAATGTCCATGGTCAGGAAACCGTAACCATCTATTGATCAACGAGCTAGTCAACTAGAGGCTTACTAGGGACATGGTGTTGTCTATGTATCCACACATGTATCTGAGTTTCCTATCAATACAATTCTAGCATGGATAATAAACGATTATCATGAACAAGGAAATATAATAATAACTAATTTATTATTGCCTCTAGGGCATATTTCCAACAGTCTCCCACTTGCACTAGAGTCAATAATCCAGTTCACATCGATATGTGATTAACACTCAAGGTCACATCCCCATGTGACTAACACCCAAAGAGTTTACTAGAGTCAATAATCTAGTTCACATTACCATGTGATTAACACTCGATGAGTTCTGGGTTTGAACATGTTATGCTTGTGAGAGATGTTATAGTCAACGGGTCTGAATCTTTCAGATCCGTATGTACTTCGCAAATCTCTATGTCATCTTGTAGATGCAGCTACTACGCTATATTTGGAGCCATTTCAAATAACTGTTCTACTTGGAGCTATTCTAAATTGTTGCTCCATTATACGTATCCGGTATCTCTACTCAGAGCTATCCGGATAGGTGTTAAGCTTGCATCGACGTAACCCTTTACGACGAACTCTTTTACCACCTCCATAATCAAGAAAATTCCTTATTCCTCTAAGGATAATTTAGACCGCTATCTGGTGATATACTCCTAGATTACCTTTGTACCCTCTTGCCAGATATGTGGCAAGGCGCACATCAGGTGCGGTACTCAGCATGGCATATCGTATAGAGCCTATGACAAAAGCATAGGGGACGACCTTCGTCCTTCCTCTTTCTTCTACCGTGGTCGAGCTTTAAGTCTTAACTTCATACCTTACAACTCAGGTAAGAACTCCTTATTTGACTGATCCATCTTGAACACCTTCAAGATCATGTCAAGGTATGTGCTCATTTGAAAGCACTATTAAGCGTTTTGATCTATCCTTATAAATCTTGATGCTCAATGTTCAAGTAGCTTAATCCAGGCTTTCCATTGAAAAACACTTTCAAATAACCCTATATGCTTTCCAGAAATTCTACGTCATTTATGATCCATAATATGTCAACAACATATACTCATCAGAAATTCTATAGTGCTCCCACTCACTTCTTTGGAAATACAAGTTTCTCATAAACTTTGTATACACCCAAAATCTTTGATCATCTCATCAAAGCATACATTCCAACTCCGAGATGCTTACTCCAGTCCTTAGAAGGATTGCTGGAGCTTTGCATACTTATTAGCATCTTTCAGGATTGACAAAACCTTCCGGTTGTATCACATACAACCTTTCCTCAAGAAAATCGTCGAGGAAACAATGTTTTGACATCCTATCTGCAAGATTTCATAAATAATGGAGTAATTGCTAATATAATTCCAACAGACTCTTAGCATCGCTACGAGTGATAAAGTCTCACGTAGTCAACTCCTTGAACTTGTCAGAAACTTCTTAACGACAAGTCGAGCTTTCTTAATGGTGATACTTACCATCATTGCCTGTCTTCCTTTTAAAATCCATATGTACCTAACAGCCTTACGACCATCAAGTAGTTCTTCCAAAGTCTACACTTTGTTTTCATACATGGATCCTCTCTCGGATTTTATGGCCTCGAGCCATTTATCAGAATCCGGGCCCACCATCGCTTCTCCATAGCTCGTAGGTTCATTGTTGTCTAGCAACATGACTTCCAAGACAGGATTACGTACCACTTTGAAGTAGTACGCATCCTTGTCGACCTACGAGGTTTGGTAGTGACTTGATCCGAAGTTTCATGATCACTATCATAAGCTTCCACTTCAGTTGGTGTAGGTGCCACAGGAACAACTTCCCATGCCCTGTCACACACTAATTGAAGAGACGGTTCAATAACCTCATCAAGTCTCCACCATCCTCCCACTCAATTCTTTCGAGAGAAACTTTTCCCCGAGAAAGAACCCGATTCTAGAAACAATCCCTTATTGCTTTCGAATCTGAGACAGGAGGTATACCCAACTGTTTTGGGTGTCCTATGAAGATGCATTTATCCGCTTTGGGTTCGAGCTTATCATCCTGTAACTTTTTCACATAAGCGTCGCAGCCCCAAACTTTTAAGAAATGACAGCTTAGGTTTCCCTAAACCATAGTTCATACGGTGTCATCTCATCGGAATTACGTGGTGCCCTATTTAAAGTGAATGTGGTTGTCTTTAATGCCTAACCCATAAACTATCATGGTAATTCGATAAGAGACATCATGGTTTGCATCATATCCAATAGGGTGCAGTTATGATGTTCGAACACACCATCACACTATGGTGTTCCAGGCTGTATTAGTTGTGAAACAATTTCCACAATGTCTTAATTCTGTGCCAAACTCGTAATTCAGATATTCATCTCTATGATCATATCATAGATATTTTATCCTCTTGTCACGACGATCTTTCAACTTCACCCTGAAATTACTTGAACCTTTCAATAATTCAGACTCATGATTCATCAAGTAAATATACTCAACATCTACTCAAATCAACTGTGAAGTAAGAACACAACGATATCCACTACACGCCTCAGCACTCATTGGACTGCACACATCAAAATGTATTACTTCCAACAAGTTGCTTTCTAGTTCCATTTTACTGAAAACGAGGCTTTCAGTCATCTTGCCCATGTGGTATGATTTGCATGTCTCAAGTGATTCAAAATCAAGTGAGTCCAAACAGTCCCTTTGCATGGAGTTTCTTCATGCATATACACCAATAGACATGGTTCGCATGTCTCAAACTTTTCAAAAACGAGTGAGTCCAAAGATCCATCAACATGGAGCTTCTTCATGCGTTTTATACCGATATGACTTACGTGGCAGTGCCACAAGTAGGTGGTACTATCATTACTATCTTTTGGTATGAACATGTGTATCATTACGATCGAGATTCAATAAACCATTCATTTTAGGTGTAAGACCATTGAAGGTATTATTCAAATAAACAGAGTAACCATTATTCTCTTTAAATGAATAACCGTATTGCGATAGACATAATCCAATCATGTCTATGCTCAACACAAACACCAAATAACAATTATTTAGGTTTTAATACCAATCTCGATGGTAGAGGGAGCGTGCGATGCTTGATCATATCAACCTTGGAAACACTTCCAACACATATCGTCAGCTCACCTTTAGCTAGTCTCCGTTTATTCCGTAGCCTTTTGTTTCGAGTTACTAACACTTAGCAACCGAACCGGTATCTAATACCCTGGTGCTACTAGGAGTACTAGTAAAGTACACATCAACACAATGTATATCCAATATACTTCTATCGACCTTGCCAGCCTTCTCATCTACCAAGTATCTAGGGTAATTCTGCTCCAGTGGCTGTTCCCCTTATTACAGAAACACTCAGTCTCGGGTTTGGGTTCAACCTTGGGTTTCTTCACTAGAGCAGCAGCTGAATTGTCATTTCATGAAGTATCCCTTTGTTCCCTTGCCCTTCTTGAAACTAGTGGTTTCACCAACCATCAACAATTGATGCTCCTTCTTGATTTCTACTTTCGCGGTGTCAAACATCACGAATATCTCAAGGATCATCATATATGTCCCTGATATCATAGTTCATCACGAAGCTCTAGCAGCTTGGTGGTAATGACTTCGGAGAACCATCACTATTTCATCTGGAAGATCAACTCCCACTCGATTCAAGCGATTGTTGTACTTAGACAATCTGAGCAAAATCTCAACAATTGAGCTTTTCTCCCTTAGTTTGCAGGCTAAGAAAATCGTCGGAGGTCTTATACCTCTTGACGTGGGCACGAGCCTGAAATCCCAATTTCAGCCCTCGAAACATCTCATATGTTTCGCGACGTTTCAAAACCGTCTTCGGTGCCTCAACTCTAAACCGTTTAACTGAACTATCACGTAGTTATCAAAATGTGTATGTCAGATGTTCGCAACATCCACAGACAACGTTCGAGGTTCAGCACACTGAGCGGTGCATTAAGGACATAAGCCTTCTATGAAGCAATGAGGACAATCCTCAGTTTACGGACCTAGTCCGCATAATTGCTACTATCAACTTTCAACTAAATTTTCTCTAGGAACATAACTAAACAGTAGAACTGAAGCTCAAGCTACGACATAATTTGCGAAGACCTTTTGACTATGTTCAGGATAATTAAGTTCATCTTATGAACTCCCACTCAGATAGACATCCCTCTAGTCATCTAAGTGATTACATGATCCGAGTCAACTAGGCCGTGTCCGATCATCACGTGAGACGGACTAGTCAACATCGGTGAACATCTTCATGTTGATCGTATCTACCATACGACTCATGCTCGACCTTTCGGTCTCTTGTGTTTCGAGGCCATGTCTGTACATGCTAGGCTCGTCAAGTCAACCTAAGTGTTTCGCGTGTGTAAATCTGGCTTACACCCGTTGTATGTGAACGTAAGAATCTATCACACCCGATCATCACATGGTGCTTCGAAACGACGAACTTTCGCAACCGTGCACAGTTAGGGGGAACACCTTCTTGAAATTTTAGTGAGGGATCATCTTATTTACTACCGTCGTTCTAAGTAAACAAGATGTATAAACATGATAAACATCACATGCAATCAAATAATAGTGACATGATATGGCCAATATCATATAGCTCCTTTGATCTCCATCTTGGGGCTCCATGATCATCTTGTCACCGGCATGACACCATGATCTCCATCATCATGATCTCTATCATCGTGTCTTCATGAAGTTGTCTCGTCAACTATTACTTCTACTACTATAGCTAACGGTTAGCAATAAAGTAAAGTAATTACATGACGTTTATGTTGACACGCAGGTCATAAATAAATTAAGACAACTCCTATGGCTCCTGCCGGTTGTCATACTCATCGACATGCAAGTCGTGATTCCTATTACAAGAACATGATCAATCTCATACATCACATATATCATTCATCACATCCTTTTGGCCATATCACATCACATAGCATACCCTGCAAAAACAAGTTAGACGTCCTCTAATTGTTGTTTGCATGTTTTACGTGGCTGCTATGGGTTTCTAGCAAGAACGTTTCTTACCTACGCAAAAACCACAACATGATATGCCAATTGCTATTTACCCTTCATAAGGACCCTTTTCATCGAATCCGATCCGACTAAAGTGGGAGAGACAGACACCCGCTAGCCACCTTATGCAACTAGTGCATGTCAGTCGGTGGAACCAGTCTCACGTAAGAGTACGTGTAAGGTCGGTCCAGGCCGCTTCATCCCACAATGCCGCCGAATCAAGATTGGACTAGTAATGGTAAGCATATTGAACAAAATCAACGCCCACAACTACTTTGTGTTCTACTCGTGCATAGAAACTACGCATAGACCTAGCTCATGATGCCACTGTTGGGGAACGTAGCAATAATTCAAAATTTTCCTACGTGTCACCAAGATCAATCTATGGAGTCATCTAGCAACGAGGGAGGAGTGGATCTACATACCCTTGTAGATTGCACGCGGAAGCGTTCAAGAGAACGGGGTTGATGGAGTCGTACTCGTCGTGATCCAAATCACCGATGATCCTAGCGCCGAACGGACGGCACCTCCGCGTTCAACACACGTACGGAGCAGCGACGTCTCCTCCTTCTTGATCCAGCAAGGGGGGAGGAGAGGTTGATGGAGATCCAGCAGCACGACGGCGTGGTGGTGGAAGTAGCGGGATTCCAACAGGGCTTCGCCAAGCGCTACGGGAGGAGGGATATGTGTCATGGGAGGGAGAGGGAGGCGCCAGGGCTTAGGTATGGTTGCCCTCCCTTCCCCCCACTATATATAGGGCCAAGGGAGAGGGGGGAGGCGCAGCCTTGGCCCTTCCTCCAAGGAAGGGTGCGGCCAGGGAGGAGTCCCTCCTCCCCAAGGCACCTCGGAGGTGCCTTCCCCCTTTAGGACTCTTCCTCTCCCTTGATTCTTGGCGCATGGGCCTCTTGGGGCTGGTGCCCTTGGCCCATATAGGCCAAGGCGCACCCCCTACAGCCCATGTGGCCCCCCAGGGCAGGTGGCCCCACTCGGTGGACCCCCGGGACCCTTCCGGTGGTCTCGGTACAATACCGGTGACCCCGAAACTTGTCCCGATGGCCGAAACAGCACTTCCTATATATAATTCTTTACCTTTGGACCATTCCGGAACTCCTCGTGACGTCTGGGATCTCATCCGGGACTCTGAACAACTTTCGGGTTACCGCATACTAATATCTCTATAATCCTAGTGTCACCGAACCTTAAGTGTGTAGACCCTACGGGTTCGGGAGACATGCAGACATGACCGAGATGACTCTTCGGTCAATAACCAACAGCGGGATCTGGATACCCATGTTGGCTCCCACATGTTCCACGATGATCTCATCGGATGAACCACGATGTCAAGGACTTAATCAATCCTGTATACAATTCCCTTTGTCTATCGGTACGACACTTGCCCGAGATTCGATCGTCGGTATCCCGATACCTTGTTCAATCTCGTTACCGGCAAGTCTCTTTACTCGTTTCGTAACACATCATCCCGTGATCAAATCCTTGATCACATTGTGCACATTATGATGATGTCTACCGAGTGGGCCCAGAGATACCTCTCCGTTTACACGGAGTGACAAATCTCAGTCTTGATTCGTGCCAACCCAATAGACACTTTCGGAGATACCTGTAGTGTACCTTTATAGCCACCCAGTTACGTTGTGACGTTTGGCACACCCAAAGCACTCCTACGGTATCCGAGAGTTGCCCAATCTCATGGTCTAAGGAAATGATACTTGACATTAGAAAAGCTTTAGCATACGAACTACACGATCTTGTGCTAGGCTTAGGATTGGGTCTTGTCCATCACATCATTCTCCTAATGATGTGATCCCGTTATCAATGACATCCAATGTCCATGGTCAGGAAACTGTAACCATCTATTGATCAACGAGCTAGTCAACTAGAGGCTTACTAGGGACATGGTGTTGTCTATGTATCCACACATGTATCTGAGTTTCCTATCAATACAATTCTAGCATGGATAATAAACGATTATCATGAACAAGGAAATATAATAATAACTAATTTATTATTGCCTCTAGGGCATATTTCCAACAGATCAAGCATATAGTTTTATACAGACTTGCGGTGAAGCCTGTATTTACAAGAAAGTGAGTGGGAGCACTACAACATTTCTGATAAGTATATGTGAATGACATATTATTGATCGGAGATAATGTAGAATTATTCTGCAAAGCATAAAGGAATGTTTGAAAGGAGTTTTTCAAAGAAAGACCTCGGTGAAGCTGCTTACATATTGAGCATCAAGATCTATAGAGATAGATCAAAACGCTTGATAAGTTTTTCAATGAGTACATACCTTGACAAGATTTTGAAGTAGTTCAAAATGGAACAGTCAAAGAAAGAGTTCTTGCCTGTGTTACAAGGTGTGAAACTGAGTAAGACTCAAAACCCGACCACAGCAGAAGATGGAGAGAGAATGAAAGTCATTCCCTATGCCTCAACCATAGGTTCTATAAAGTATGCCATGCTGTGTACCAGACCTATTGTATACCCTGCCCTGTGTTTGGCAAGGGAGTACAACAGTGATCTAGGAGTAGATCACTGGACATTGGTCAAAATTATCCTTAGTGGAATAAGGATATGTTTCTCGATTATGGAGGTGACAAAAGGTTCGTCGTAAAGGGTTACATCGATGCAAGTTTTGACACTGATCCAGATGACTCAAAGTCTCAATCTGGATACATATTGAAAGTGGGAGCAATTAGCTAGAGTAGCTCCGTGCAGAGCATTGTTAACATACAAATTTGCAAAATACTTACGGATCTGAATGTGGCAGACCCGTTGACTAAAATTCTCTCACAAGCAAAACATGATCACACCTCAGTACTCTTTGGGTGTTAATCACATAGCGATGTGAACTAGATTATTGACTCTAGTAGACCCTTTGGGTGTTGGTCACATGTCGATGTGAACTATGGGTGTTAATCACATGGTGATGTAAACTATTGATGTTAAATCACATGGTGATGTGAACTAGATTATTGACTCTACTGCAAGTGGGAGACTGAAGGAAATATGCCCTAGAGGCAATAAGAAAGTTATTATATATTTCCTTATATCATTATTGTTGGGGAACGTAGTAATTTCAAAAAATTTCCTACGCACACGCAAGATCATGGTGATGCATAGCAACGAGGGGAGAGTATGATCTACGTACCCTTGTAGATCGCAACGGAAGTGTTGACATAACGTAGAGGAAGTAGTCATACGTATTCTTCTCGATCCGACCGATCCAAGCACCGTTACTCCGGCACCTCCGAGTTCTTAGCACACGTACAGCTCGATGACGATCCCCGGGCTCCGATCCAGCAAAGCGTCGGGGAAGAGTTCCGTCAGCACGACGGCGTGGTGACGATCTTGATGTTCTACCGACGTAGGGCTTCGCCTAAGCACTACAACGATATGATCGAGGTGGAATATGGTGGCAGGGGGCACCGCACACGGCTAAGGAACGATCTCAATGATCAACTTGTGTGTCTATGGGGTGCCCCCTGCCCCGGTATATAAAGGAGTGGAGGAGGGGAGGGCCGTCCCTCTCTATGGCGCGCCCTAGGGGAGTCCTACTCCCACCGGGAGTAGGATTCCCCCTTTCCTAGTCCAACCAGGAGTCCTTCCATGTATTAGGAGTAGGAGTCAAGGCAAGGGAAAAGAGGAGAGAAGGAAGGAGGGGGCGCAGCCCTTCCCCCTAGTCCAATTCGGACTAGGCCTTGGGGGGCGCCCAACCTATCCTATCTCTTTCCCCTAAAGCCCAATAAGGCCCATATACTCCCCGGCGAATTCCCGTAACTCTCCGGTACTCCGAAAAATACTCGGATCACTCGGAACCTTTCCGATGTCCGAATATAGTCGTCCAATATATCGATTTTTACGTCTCGACCATTTCGAGACTCCTCGTCATGTCCCCGATCTCATCTGGGACTCCGAACTCCTTCGGTACATCAAAACTCATAAACTCATAATATAACTGTCATCGAAACCTTAAGCGTGCGGACCCTACGGTTCGAGAACAATGTAGACATGACCGAGACACGTCTCCGGTCAATAACCAATAGCGGGACCTGGATGCCCATATTGGCTCCTACATATTCTACGAAGATCTTTATCGGTCAGACCGCATAACAACATACGTTGTTCCCTTTGTCATCGGTATGTTACTTGCCCGAGATTCGATCGTTGGTATCCAATACCTAGTTCAATCTCGTTACCGGCAAGTCTCTTTACTCGTTCCGTAATACATCATCTCACAACTAACATCTTAGTTGCAATGCTTGCAAGGCTTATGTGATGTGCATTACCGAGAGGGCCCAGAGATACCTCTCCGACAATCGGAGTGACAAATCCTAATCTCGAAATACGCCAACCCAACATCTACCTTTGGAGACACCTGTAATGCTCCTTTATAATCACCCAGTTACGTTGTGACGTTTGGTAGCACCCAAAGTGTTCCTCCGGTAAACGGGAGTTGCATAATCTCATAGTTACAGGAACATGTATAAGTCATGAAGAAAGCAATAGCAACATACTGAACGATTGGGTGCTAAGCCAATGGAATGGGTCATGTCAATCAGATCATTCACCTAATGATGTGATCCCGCTAATCAAATAACAACTCATTGTTCATGGTTAGTAAACATAACCATCTTTGATTAACGGGCTAGTCAAGTAGAGGCATACTAGTGACACTTTGTTTGTCTATGTATTCACACATGTATTATGTTTCCGGTTAATACAATTCTAGCATGAATAATAAACATTTATCATGATATAAGGAAATAAATAATAACTTTATTATTGCCTCTAGGGCATATTTCCTTCAGTCTCCCACTTGCACTAGAGTCAATAATCTAGTTCACATCGCTATGTGATTAACACCAATAGTTCACATCTTTATGTGATTGGTTCACATCTCCATGTGACTAACACCCAAAGGGTTTACTAGATTCAATAATCTAGTTCACATCGCTATGTGATTAACACCCAAAGAGTGATCATGTTTTGCTTGTGAGAGAAATTTAGTCAGCGGGCCTGCCAAATTCAGATCCGTATGTATTTTGCAAAATTCTATGTCTACAATGCTCTGCACGGAGCTACTCTAGCTAATTGCTCCCACTTTCAATATGTATCCAGATTGAGACTTAGAATCATCTGGATTAGTGTCAAAAACTTGCATCGACGTAACCCTTTACGACGAACCTTTTTGTCACGTCCATAATCGAGAAACATATCCTTTATTTTACTAAGGATAATTCTGACCGTTGTCCAGTGATCTACTCCTAGATCACTATTGTACTCCCTTGCCAAATCAGTGCAGGGTATACAATAGATCTGGTATACAGTATGACATACTTTATAGAACCTATGGCCAAGGCATAGGGAATGACTTTCATTCTCTTTCTATCTTCTGCCGTGGTCGGGCTTTGAGTCTTACTCAACTTCACACCTTGTAATACAGGCAAGAACTCTTTCTTTGACTGCTCCATTTTGAACTACTTCAAAATCTTGTCAAGGTATGTACTCATTGAAAAAACTTATCAAGCGTCTTGATCTATCTCTATAGATCTTGAAGCTCAATATGTAAGCAGCTTTACCGAGGTCTTTCTTTGAAAAACTCCTTTCAAACACTCCTTTATGCTTTGCAGAATAATTCTACATTATTTCCGATCAACAATATGTCATACACATATACTTATCAGAAATGATGTAGTGCTCCGACTCACTTTCTTGTAAATACAGGCTTCACCGCAAGTCTGTATAAAACTATATGCTTTGATCAACTTATCAAAGTGTATATTCCAACTCCGAGATTCTTGCACCAGTCCATAGATGGATCGCTGGAGCTTGCATATTTAGTTAACACCTTTAGGATCGACAAAACCTTCTAGTTGCATCGTATACAACTCTTCTTTAATAAATCCATTAAGGAATGCAGTTTTGTTTATCCATTTGCCAGATTTCATAAAATGTGGCAATTGCTAACATGATTCGGACAGACTTAAGCATAGATACGAGTGAGAAAATCTCATCGTAGTCAACACCTTGAACTTGTCGAAAACCTTTTGCGACAATTCTAGCTTTGTAGATAGTAACACTACTATCAGCGTCCGTCTTCCTCTTGAAGATCCATTTATTTTCTATGGCTTGCCGATCATCGGGCAAGTCAACCAAAGTCCATACTTTGTTCTCATACATGGATCATATCTCAGATTTCATGGCCTCAAACCATTTCGCGGAATCTGGGCTCATCATCGCTTCCTCATAGTTCGCAAGTTTTCATGGTCTAGTAACATGACTTCCAGAACAGGATTACCGTACCACTCTGGTGCGGATCTCACTCTGGTTTACCTACGAGATTTGGTAGTAACTTGATCTGAAGTTACATGATCATCATCATTAGCTTCCTCACTAATTGGTGTAGTAGTCACAGGAACAGATTTCTATGATGAACTACTTTCCAATAAGGGAGCAGGTACAGTTACCTCATCAAGTTCTACTTTCCTCCCACTCACTTCTTTCGAGAGAAACTCCTTCTCTAGAAAAGCTCCGAATTTAGCAACAAAAGTTTTGCCTTCGGATTTGTGATAGAAGGTGTACCCAACAGTCTCCTTTGGGTATCCTATGAAGACATATTTCTCTGATTTGGGTTTGAGCTTATTAGGATGAAACCTTTTCATATAAGCATCACAACCCCAAACTTTAAGAAACGACAACTTTGGTTTCTTGCCAAACCACAGTTCAGATTGTGTCGTCTCAACGGACTTAGATGGTGCCCTATTTAACGTGAATGCAGCTGTCTCTAATGCATAACCCCAAAACGATAATGGTAGATCGGTAAGAGACATCATAGATCACACCATATCTAATAAAGTACGGTTATGACGTTCGGACACACCATTACATTGTGGTGTTCCAGGTGGCGTGAGTAGTGAAACTATTTCACATTGTTTTAACTGAAGGCCAAACTCGTAACTCAAATATTTTACCTCTGCGATCATATCGTAGAAACTTTTATTTTCTTGTTACGATTATTCTCCACTTCACTCTGAAATTCTTTGAACTTTTCAAATGTTTCAGACCTTTGTTTCATCAAGTAGATATACTCATATCTGCTCAAATCATCTGTGAAGATCAGAAAATAATGATATCTATCGCGAGCCTCAATATTCATCGGACCACATACATCAGTATGTATGATTTCCAACAAATCTGTTGCTTGCTTCATTGTTCCGGAGAACAGCGTTTTAGTCATCTTGCCCATGAGGCATGGTTCGCAAGCATCAAGTGATTCATAATCAAGTGATTCCAAAATCCCATCAGCATGGAGTTTCTTCATGCGCTTTACTCCAATATGACCTAAACGGCAGTGCTACAAATAAGTTGCACTATCATTATTAACTTTGCATCTTTTGGTTTCAATATTATGATTATGTGTATCACTACGATCGAGATCCAACGAACTATTTTCATTGGGTGTGTAACCATATAAGGTTTTATTCATGTAAACAGAACAACAATTTATTCTCTTACTTAAATGAATAACCGTATTACAATAAACATGATCAAATCATATTCATGCTTAACGCAAACACCAAATAACACTTATTCAGGTTCAACACTAATCCCGAAAGTATAGGGAGTGTGCGATGATGATCATATCAATCTTGGAACCACTTCCAACACACATCGTCACTTCACCCTTAACTAGTCTATGTTTATTCTGCAACTCCCGTTTTGAGTTACTAATCTTAGCAACTGATCCAGTATCAAATACTGTGGGGTTGCTGTAAACACTAGTAAACTACACATCAATAACATGTATATCAAATATACTTATGTTTACTTTGCCATCCTTCTTATCTGCCAATCACTTGGGGTAGTTCCGCTTCCAGTGACCAGTCCCTTTGAAGTAGAAGCACTTAGTCTCAGGCTTAGGATCAGACTTGGGCTTCTTCACTTGAGCAGCAACTTGCTTGCCGTTCTTCTTGAAGTTCCCCTTCTTCCCTTTGCCCTTTTCTTGAAACTAGTGGTCTTGTCAACCATCAACACTTGATGTTTTTCTTGATTTCTACCTTCATTGATTTCAGCATCACGAAGAGCTTGGGAGTTGTTTCCGTTATCCCTTGCATATTATAGTTCATCACGAAGTTCTACTAACTTGGTGATGGTGACTAGAGAATTCTGTCAATCACTATCTTATCTGGAAGATTAACTCCCACTTGATTCAAGCGATTGTTGTACTCAGAGAATCTAGGCACATGCTCACTAGTTGAGCGATTCTCCTCCATCTTTTAGCTATAGAACTTGTTGGAGACTTCATATCTCTCAACTCGGGTATTTGCTTGAAATATTAACTTCAACTCCAGGAACATCTCATATGGTCCATGACGTTCAAAACGTCTTTGAAGTCCCGATTCTAAGCTGTTAAGCATGGTGCACTAAACTATCAAGTAGTCATCATATTGAGCTAGCCAAACGTTCATAACGTCTGCATCTGCTCCTGTAATAGGTCTGTCACCTAGCGGTGCATCAAGGACATAATTCTTCTGTGCAGCAATGAGGATAAACCTCAGATCACGGATCCAATCCGCATCTTTGCTACTAACATCTTTCAACACAATTTTTTCTAGGAACATATCAAAATAAACACATGAAAGCAACAATGCGAGCTATTGATCCACAACATAGATATGCTAATACTACCAGGACTAAGTTCATGATAAATTAAAGTTCAATTAATCATATTACTTAAGAACTCCCACTTAGATAGACATCCCTCTAATCTTCTAAGTGATCACGTGATCCAAATCAACTAAACCATGTCCGATCATCACGTGAGATGGAGTAGTTTCATCGGTGAACATCATTATGTTGATCATATCTACTATATGATTCACGCTCGACCTTTCGGTCTCCGTGTTCCGAGGCCATATCTGCATATGCTAGGCTCATCAAGTATAACCCGAGTATTCTGCGTGTGCAAAACTGGCTTGCACCCGTTGTAAATGGACGTAGAGCTTATCACACCCGATCATCACGTGGTGTCTGGGCACGATGAACTTTGGCAACGGTGCATACTCACTAAATTTCAAGATAAAAGTGTTCTCCCTGAGTATGCACCGTAGCCAAAGTTCGTCATGCCCAGACACCACGTGATGATCGGGTGTGATAAGCTCTACGTCCATCTACAATGGGTGCAAGCCAGTTTTGCACACGCAGAATACTCAGGTTAAACTTGACGAGCCTAGCATATGCAGATATGGCCTCGGAACACTGAGACCGAAAGGTCGAGCGTGAATCATATAGTAGATATGATCAACATAATGATGTTCACCATTGAAAGCTGCTCCATTTCACGTGATGATCGGTTATGGTTTAGTTGATTTGGATCACGTGATCACTTAGATGATTAGAGGGATGTCTATCTAAGTGGGAGTTCTTAAGTAATATGATTAATTGAACTTTAATTTATCATGAACTTAGTCCTGGTAGTATTAGCATATCTATGTTGTAGATCAATAGCTCGCGTTTAGCTCCCCTGTTTTATTTTTGATATGTTCCTAGAGAAAACTAAGTTGAAAGATGTTAGTAGCAATGATGCGGATTGGATCCGTGATCTGAGGTTTATCCTCATTGCTGCATAGAAGAATTATGTCTTTGATGCACCGCTAGGTGACAAACCTATTGCAGGAGCAGATGCAGATGTTATGAACATTTGGCTAGCTCAATATGATGACTACTTGATAGTTTAGTGCACCCTGCTTAAACGGCTTAGAATCGGGACTTCAAAGACGTTTTGAACGTCATGGACCGTATGAGATGTTCCAGGAGTTGAAGTTAATATTTCAAGCAAATACCCGAGTTGAGAGATATGAAGTCTCCAACAAGTTAATATTTCAAGCAAATAGTTCTCCAACAAGTTGAGCAGATGCATTGCAACTAATGAGTTAGTTGCGAGATGATGTATTACGGAACGAGTAAAGAGACTTGCCGGTAACGAGATTGAACTAGGTATTGAGATACCGACGATCGAATCTCGGGCAAGTAACATACCGATGACAAAGGGAACAACGTATGTTGTTATGCGGTCTGACCGATAAAGATCTTCGTAGAATATGTGGGAGCCAATATGAGCATCCAGGTTCTGCTATTGGTTATTGACCGGAGACGTGTCTCAGTCATGTCTACATTGTTCTCGAACCCGTAGGGTCCGCACGCTTAAGGTTTGGATGACAGTTATATTATGAGTTTATGAGTTTTGATGTACCGAAGGAGTTTGGAGTCCCGAATGAGATCGGGGACATGACGAGGAGTCTCGAAATGGTCGAGTTGTGAAGATCGATATATTGGACGACTATATTCGGACATTGGAAAGGTTCCGAGTGATTCGGGTATTTTTCGGAGTACCGGAGAGTTACGGGAATACGTATTGGGCCTTATTGGGCCATACGGGAAAGAAGGAAAAGGGCCTCAAGGGTGGCCGCACACCTCCCCTTGTCTGGTCCGAATTGGACTAGGGAAGGGGGCGCCCCCTTCCTTCCTTCTCCTTTTCCCTTCCCTTTCCTTCCCTCCTACTCCTACTACTTGGAAGGGCTCCTAGTTCTACTAGGAAAGGGGGAATCCTACTCCCAGTGGGAGTAGGTGTGACACCCCGAGACCGATGTGCCAGGTGTCGTCCAGTTATTCACTGTCGTTGCCATGTCATTTTCTTGCGTGTTGCATTTCATCATGTCATTATGTGCATTGCATCATCATGTTTTCAAAACCTGCATCCGTCCGGGTTCCCCCAGTTCCTTCTGTTGTCTGTTCTGAGCCCAGCCACACTTGCACGCGCCCGCGGCACGTCCAAAATATTATTTTATAAGTGGTCGCAAAATGTTCTCGGAATGGGATGAAAGTTGGCATGCGGTGTTTTTATGTTGTAGGTAGGCCGCCTGCCAAGTTTCATCGCGTTCGGAGTCCGTTTGACGCCCCAACGGATAAGTATAGCGGTAGTATAGCCGGTCTAACGTCGGACGTTTTCGGTCTCCGAAAACTGTTGCCGGGCTTTCCCTCTCTTTCCTCTCTAGAACGTCTACACAGCCCACTACCTACCGCCATGTCCAACCTAACCTCTCTCGTCAGCCCGCGGCCCTCCTTGCGTGCGCGCCCGAAAGCTGTCCCGGACCCGACCCGGACTGTCGCTACCGTCACGTCCGGATCATCCCCAAACATCTACAGAACGTCTCCGTTTTGTTAATTGGACTTCCTAATATATTTTTCGTGATCATCCGATTACGATCGGAGGGACAAGTTAGCCCCTAACCCAAAACTCATTTGATATAAATATCAGATCAAACCCTAGCCTATCCTGTCCAATCCACCAATCCTCCTCGCGGCCGCCACTCTCTTCATCGGGATCCTCCCATATCCATCCACCCTTTCCCAGCCAATCCTGACCAACTCCCTCTTTTTCAGCACCGGTCCAACCTCCTCCTCTCGAGAGCCCCGACCAGAGCACCACCGAGCAGAGCATCGGCCAACCCCCGAGCGCCGCCCTCACCCAACCAGCTCTCAGCCGCCTCCCCTTCCCTGCTCCCGTGCGTGTCCAGCACCAAAGGAGAGGTGCTCCTCGAGCCCTCGATCCAGCGCGCAGGCGCCTGAGCGCCTCCTCACCTTGTCCCCGCACCGCTCGTCGGAAGATCCACCTGGTCTCCTGCCTCACCGGAGGTCGACTATGGTCGCCCAGGCCAGTGCTCTGCCGTTCCTCTCCGCCTTCTCCTCCCTTCCCTTTCCCCGTTCTCTTCCTCACGCCCTCTCTGTCTCCCTCGCAGGGAGTAACCCTGGCCGCCAGGGCTCGAACTCACACCGCCGGCGTCCTGCGCACCCCGTGCTCCGTTCCTCGCGCCATCGCTCGGATCCGGTGACCCTGCCCCGGATCCACCCGTCCCTGGCCTCGCCGCATGACGCCATGCCCTCGCCTTGCCGGAGTTCCAGCCAGCGCACCTCCAGGGCCTTGCCTCGCCGTGGCTCCCGCTGAACCTCCGCGTAGCTTGCGTTTTTCTTCAGAGACGAGCAGTGCAGCTCGCCCGATGCCTGTTGACGCGTCGCCCTCCCGTGTGGGCTGCCACATCGCTTGCAGGCCTCGCAGCACTCAAGGCCCATCTGAGATCCAGCAAGGCCCAGCTCCCTTGGCCCATGGTGAGGCGCCCCCAGCAGCGCCTCGTTTGTTTTGTTTTTTTCTTCTTCTACTCATTTGGCCCAACTTGCACCATATTTGGCCCATAGATGTTTTTTTAGTTCTGTGAATTTACTAATTTTCCTTCACATGCATAATTACAAAATATGCCATCATTTTAAAAATGCTCACACCTAAATAACCGTGCATCGGTTTCAAACAAACTTAACATGAAAGTTGCTTAGATTTTCGTCTAGTTTCATAATATGCAACTTTCATGCATGTTTGAAATGGTTAAAATGCTGTTTGGTTAAATTTGCTCCTATGCCATGTTAAAAAGATTTATTTCATAACTTATTAACCGTAGCTCCAAATTTAATAAACTTTATATGTAAATGGGGTAGAAAAATGCCTATATTATCATGATGGCTTTACTTTGCATGTTTAACAACTCTAAAATTATGTTTAGGGCAGAACAGTACCAAACCTAATATATGCATATGAGGAGTTTCCGGACTTGTTGTTTTGTTGTTTCGGCCTCATTTAAACTTGCCTAGATTAGATAGTTTCATCATGCTTCCCCTCTTGCCATTGTTTAACAACATTTAATATTGTTGGGTACATAAACGAGATCGAACTAAATAACTTGAATGTGGTGTTTCGTCAATATGCAGCGGAGTTGCATATTGAGCTCCACTTAATTTGTAGGGTTGTTTGTGCACTTTGCCATGCCATGCTTCATTAAACCGGACATGCATCATACTTGTTTGTGCATCATGCCATGATTATGTGGTGGTTGTTTACTATGTTGTTTGCTCTTTTCCGGTGTTGTTTCTTTGGGTTGGTTCCGATAACGTCGCGTTTGTGAGGACCCGTTCGACTACGCCCGTTTGTCTTTTTCATGGACTCGTTCTTCTTCCTTGCGGGATTTCAGGCAAGATGACCATACCCTCAAAATCACTTCTATCTTTGCTCGCTAGTTGCTCGATCTTTTGCTATGCCTATGCTACGATACCTACTACTTGCTTATCATGCCTCCCATATTGTTGAACCAAGCCTCTAACCCACCTTGTTCTAGCAATTGTTTGGCTATGTTACCGCTTTGCTCAGCCCCTCTTATAGCGTTGTTAGTTGCAGGTGAAAATTAAAGTTTGTTCCTTGTTGGAACATGGAGATGTTGTTCCTTGTTGGAACATGTTTACTTGTTGGGATATCACAATATCTCTTATTTAATTAATGCATCTATATACTTGGTAAAGGGTGGAAGGCTCGGCCTTATGCCTGGTGTTTTGTTCCACTCTTGCCGCCCTAGTTTCCGTCATATCGGTGTTATGTTCCCGGATTTTGCGTTCCTTACGCGGTTGGGTTATAATGGGAACCCCTTGACAGTTCGCCTTGAATAAAACTCCTCCAGCAATGCCCAACATTGGTTTTACCATTCGCCACCTAGACTTTTCTTTTCCCTTGGGAGTTGCGCTCCTGAGGGTCATCTTTATTTTAACCCCCCCGGGCCAGTGCTCCTCTGAGTGTTGGTCCGAACTGAGCTGCCTGCGGGGCCACCTCGGGGAAACTTGAGGGTTGGTTTTACTCGTAGCTAGTCTCATCTGAGTGTGCCCTGAGAACGAGATATGTGCAGCTCCTATCGGGATTTGTCGGCACATTCGGGCGGTGTTGCTGGACTTGTTTTACAATTTTTGAAATGTCTTGTAACCGGGATTCCGAGTCTGATCGGGTCTTCTCGCTAGAAGGAATATCCTTCGTTGATCGTGAGAGCTTGTGATGGGCTAAGTTGGGACACCCCTGCAGGGATTTGAACTTTCAAAAGCCGTGCCCGCGGTTATGGGCAGATGGGAATTTGTTAATGTCTGGTTGTAGAAAACCTGAAGTTGACCTTAATTAAAATACATCAACCGCGTGTGTAACCGTGATGGTCTCTTTCCGGCGGAGTCCGGGAAGTGAACACGGTGTTGAAGTTATGCTTGACGTAGGTTGTTCTAGGATCACTTCTTGATCATAGTTGTTCGATCGTGCTTTGCCTTCTCTTCTCGCTCTCTTTTGCGTATGTTAGCCACCATATATGCTAGTCGCTTGCTGCAGCTCCACCTCATACTTTTACCTTACCCTTAAGCTTAAATAGTCTTGATCGCGAGGGTGTGAGATTGCTGAGTCCCCGTGACTCATAGATACTTCCAAAACCAGCTTGCAGGTGCCGATGAGTCCGTGCAGATGACGCAACCAAGCCCAGGAGGAGCTCGATGAAGATCTTGTCCCTTGTGTTGTTTCGTTCTAGTTGATCGGTAGTGGAGCCCAGTTGGGGTCGATCGGGGATCTGTGTAGCATTTGGGGTAGTCTTCTTTTATTTTGGTTCCGTAGTCGGACCTTGATTGTATTTGGATGATGTAATGCTTTATTCATGTAATTGTGTGAAGTGGCGATTGTAAGCCAACTATGTATCTCTGTTCCTTATGTATTACATGGGTTGTGTGAAGATTACCTCACTTGCGACATTGCTTTCAATGCGGTTATGCCTCTAAGTCGTGCTTCGACACGTGGGAGATATAGCCGCATCGAGGGCGTTACAAGTTGGTATCAGAGCCTTCCCCGACCTTAGGATCCCCCTGGTTGATCGAATAGCTGGCGTTGTTGAGTCGAGAAAAAAATGTTTTGAGTCATTTAGGATTATATATGTCGGAGAGTTAGGAATTCTTTTTACTCCTCAGTCCCTTCGTCGCTCTGGTGAGGCATCCCGACGTAGAGTTTTGACTCTTCTCTTCTCAAATTTCACTAAATTTTTTTTAGGATCACGCGGGTATCTTGTAATCGTTCCGATGGTTTTGTGACGAGAACATTGTTCTTGGTGCCTCCTAACATTTAGGGGTTGTGGCAGTGTCCCGGGGAGTTGAGCTCCGAGGTGTTGTCGTCACAATTTTATCGTTGCAGTTCTGGAATACCTGAGTTCGCCAACATCGAAAATCTCTTTTATGCAGTTGTTGGTGAGATAACCTCGACGCCACCCAGTACTGGGGCGGGAGTTCGGGAGTATTGCCATAACTCGTATAACGGATGCTTTTCGAAGGTTGAGGTAGACGATTTCCGAAGGTTTCTTGGTTATGTGTTGAATGATGGATACAGCTGGATGTAGGATTTGCTAGATTTGGGTGAGATATTATGCTTCCCCTGTATCCCCAACACCTGATTGCATAACCGGAAAATTTCGGGAGTTTATAAGTGGTATTCAAGTAGATCTTAGGATATCTTTCCGACAGATGTATGATATGAAATTGGGGTTCGACGTCTAGTGGCCCGCCTATCCACGGTTGGTTTAAAGTGGTCTCGTTGTGTCTTAAAGAGTCCTTGGCTATGCCGACTCGGGGATGCTTCATATGTCATGTGCACTGCCTTGTACATGATGGTGCTGTACGATCGAGCCCGTGTAGGCCCCACCACGAAAACTTCGGACGAAATCTCTATCATATGTTTGTTCCGGCTTATTCTGCAAGCCAATCCTTTGTTTTGTTTTCAGTTGTGGTATTCGAGTTGCTTCAATGTCAAATGTTGATTCCATACCTTTCCTAAGTGGTGTTCTCGTACTCCGATGCGAATACTAATCCTCCTTGATAATCGAGATTGTTATGCCAATCTTGTTCAACAGGTGTGCTTCTCTTCAAGTGGATCCGATCATTTCAACATCCGCAAGATCAATTCTAAGTTTCTCAACGGTGTTCGTTTCTTCCATTCCAAATTGTCTTTGTTTTTCCCACCCTCCATCCCTTTGTTTTTCTTCAAGGACCCATATTTCTTATTCAAGTATCCTTTTATTGTTGTGAAGTCTTTCCATTCTTTTCCGTCAATGTTCTTATCCGGTGATTCTCATGAAGATGCACCACAAGTTCACCATTCTTTATTCTTTTCATCTCCGATGGATTCAAGTCAAGATTTGTCGATTATATCCTTTTATCGTTTCTAATACCTTCTCTTGCCGGTGCACCTCTAAATCATTAACTTTTCGTTATTCATTTGTTCCAGAGTGCCGAAGATATCTCGAAGATTCGTGTTTCCACTCTTCTTTCATTCAAGCTATTTCGAGGATGTTATATCATTCAAGCCTTTTAATTCAACCGGTGCAATCTATCTTCCAAGCGACCTTTTCAACGGTGTTTCTTTCAGTGGGCCCTAACCCACGGTCTTTTTCCAGGATCTTATCTGACTCTTCTCATTTTTCCCGGAGTATTCTCCAAGTTTGACGTAAGAATGACTCATCATCAGTCATATGTATTTCTCCAAGATCTTTCAAATTCTTTTCATCATTGGTTCAACTTTTCTATTCTTCTTATTCCGGAGTATCTCAACGATTCATGGTGTTGTTTCTCGTCATCATTCTCGGATTTGAAGACCGAAGAATAGTTTTCCTCCATACCTTGCTCCATTTCTCTTCAAGATTCGTGATTCTAGCTTTTTGCCATCCTCTCATAATTGTTTTTGATGTGAGAATTCTTTTCACCCATCCGGAGCATGTCATGAGTTGTTTTTCCATTTCTTTTCCCCGAAGGCCATCTTTTCAAATATTATTCATTCCTCAGCTTTCAGCTCTCGTTCTCCAATTTTACCGGTGCATCATTCAAGTATATATATTCTCTAATTAGCTCGTGATCTTTTGTTCTCGTGGATCTAATTTTCCTCAAGTATTTTCATTCGTTCTCTAATCCTTTCCGGTGATTTATCCCTTTACTTCATTCTTTGTCAATGCTTACGGTGGTTCGTTCAAGATTTTTCCTTCTCTCTTATCATATCAATTTATTCGTTATTTCAATTCTACCGGTGGTTCGTTGAAGACCTTCCCAAGTTTGACGCTATATCTATCTTAATCTTTTCAACGAGAATAAGTTGTATGCGAAACCCGCTGTTTGTCATCAATTTAATTGGTGAAGGATAAGCATAATGTAATTCTTATTCTTTGTTTCATTGTGTAAATTCAATTTGTTATTCCGGAGGCGCATCAAATTCTCGGTTTCACTTGTTTCATCTTTTCTTTTCCGGAGTTCCAAGCTCTCTCAATTTATTTCATCGTGAGGGTCCATCTAATCATTACAAGGTTTCACCTTGTGTTTTTCAATTTCTCTTTCCTTTTGCTTGATCATCCTTTTATTACCGGAGGTTCTACATGATGGTTTCATCAAGGATTTAATTTCCTTCTCAAAGTGTTCATCAACATTCTTTTCTAAGGAACTCAAGTATTCTTCTTCGTGTAATCCGGAGTGCAATTCTTTCTACCATATTATTGGAGGTGATATTATGTCATTCTTGATAACGTGAACTCATGTTTCATGATTCACATGTTGTTAAGAATGAGGTATTTTAAATCCATCAACCTTTTCGTTGGAGTTATCTTGTGTCATGTTTCACCTAAAGCCTTTCCTAAGGACTGTTGCTATTTATGGTGCTCATAAATGACCCAAGTTCTTCATCTATCCTCCCGGTGTAATAGCTTTCTCGTCTCCTTGTTCATACCAATCCAATTCTTTTCCCGTGAGTGGCAGGTTGTCACCTCATAATTTGAGATGTATTCCATAAGACCATATCAAGCGTATTCTTTTCGTTGTTGGTGTTCCAACAACTCCGTTCGACCCTTCTCCTAAAGATGCCTTTTCAAGCTCTTTTGTGGCAGAAGTTGACATTTTCTTCTCCATTCTCCTATTTCAATTATCTATCTTCTATTCTTTCATTCCGGAGGCATTACGATGTTGTTCTTTTCACCCATCATCTCATTTGGTCAAAGATCATGTTCTTTTCATGCCTATACATTTAACCGGAGTGTTGTGCCCTTTTGCTCAAGTTCTTTTCGCCTTATCAAGTCTTGCATCTCTTTTAACCGGAGTGCCATACGAATTTGTTCTTCCTTGTTCCTCTTCCCTACCGGAGTGCTTTCAACTTTGTTCTACTTCGTTGCATTCTTACTTTCAAGTTGTTCAACTTCTCAAGATTCTTTGGTTTCACTCATTTATTAAAGAAGCAACTTAGTTTTACCTCTTGTCCTTCTCTTCTTTTTCCCTCCGGTGCCATTCTAGATCTCGGGACGAGATCCTCTCGTAGTGGTGGAGTGTTGTGACGCCCCGAGACTTATGTGCCAGGTGTCGTCCAGTTATTCGCTGTCGTTGCCATGTCATTTGCTTGCGTGTTGCATTTCATCATGTCATTATGTGCATTGCATCATCATGTTTTCAAAACCTGCATCCGTCCGGGTTCCCCCAGTTCCTTCTGTTGTCTGTTCTGAGCCCAGCCACACTTGCACGCGCCCGTGGCACGTCCGAAATATTATTTTATAAGTGGCCGGAAAATGTTCTCGGAATGGGATGAAAGTTGGCATGCGGTGTTTTTATGTTGTAGGTAGGCCGCCTGCCAAGTTTCATCGCGTTCGGAGTCCGTTTGACGCCCCAACGGATAACTATAGCGGCAGTATAGCCGGTCTAACGTCGGACGTTTTCGGTCTCCGAAAACTGTTGCCGGGCTTTCCCTCTCTTTCCTGTCTAGAATGTCTACACAGCCCACTACCTACCGCCATGTCCAACCTAACCTCTCTCGTCAGGCCGCGGCCTCCTCGCGCGCACGCCCGAAAGCTGTCCCGGACCCGACCCGGACTGTCGGTACCGTCGTGTCCGGATCATCCCCAAACATCTACAAAACGTCTCCGTTTTGTTAATTGGACTTCCTAATATATTTTTTCGCGATCGTCCGATTGCGATCGGAGGGACAAGTTAGCCCCTAACCCAAAACTCATCTGATATAAATATCAGATCAAACCCTAGCCTATCCTATCCAATCCACCAATCCTCCTCGCAGCCGCCACTCTCTTCATCGGGATCCTCCCATATCCATCCACCCTTTCCCAGCCGATCCTGACCAACTCCCTCTTTTTCAGCACCGGTCCAACCTCCTCCTCCCGAGAGCCCCGACCAGAGCACCACCGAGCAGAGCATCGGCCAACCCCCGAGCGCCGCCCTCACCCAACGAGCTCTCAGCCGCCTCCCCTTCCCTGCTCCCGTGCATGTCCAGCACCAAAGGAGAGGTGCTCCTCTTGCCCTCGATCCAGCGCGCAGGCGCCTGAGCGCCTCCTCACCTCGTCCCCGCGCCGCTCGTCGGAAGATCCACCAGGTCTCCTGCCTCGCCGGAGGTCGACTACGGTCGCCCAGGCCAGTGCTCTGCCGTTCCTCTCTCCCTTCTCCTCCCTTCCCTTTCCCCGTTCTCTTCCTCACGCCCTCTCTGTCTCCCTCGCAGGGAGTAACCCTGGCCGCCAGGGCTCAAACTCACGCCGCCGGCGTCTTGCGCCCCCCGTGCTCCGTTCCTCACGCCATCGCTTGGATCCGGTGACCCTGCCCCGGATCCACCCGTCCCTGGCCTTGCCGCATGACGCCATGCCCTCGCCTTGCCGGAGTTCCAACCAACGCACCTCCAGGGCCTTGCCTCGCCGTGGCTCTCGCTGAACCTCCCCGTCGCTGGCGTTTTTCTTCAGAGACGAGCAGTGCAGCTCGCCCGATGCCTGTTGACGCGTCGCCCTCCCGTGTGAGCTGCCACATCGCCTGCAGGCCTCCCAGCGCTCAAGGCCCATCTGAGCTCCAGCAAGGCCCAGCTCCCTTGGCCCATGGTGAGGCGCCCCCAGCAGCGCCTCGTCTGTTTTGTTTTTTTTCTTCTTCTACTCATTTGGCCCAACTTGCACCAGATTTGGCCCATAGATGTTTTTTTAGTTCTATGAATTTACTAATTTTCCTTCACATGCATAATTACAAAATATGCCATCATTTTAAAAATGCTCACACCTAAATAACCGTGCATCGGTTTCAAACAAACTTAACATGAAAGTTGCTTAGATTTTCGTCTAGTTTCATAATATGCAACTTTCATGCATGTTTGAAATGGTTAAAATGCTGTTTGGTTAAATTTGCTCCTATGCCATGTTAAAATGATTTATTTCATAACTTATTAACCGTAGCTCCAAATTTAATAAACTTTATATGTAAATGGGGTAGAAAAATGCCTAGATTATCATGATGGCTTTACTTTGCATTTTTAACAACTCTAAAATTATGTTTAGGGCAGAACAGTACCAAACCTAATATATGCATATGAGGAGTTTCCAGACTTGTTGTTTTGTTGTTCCGGCCTCATTTAAACTTGCCTAGATTAGATAGTTTCATCATGCTTCCCCTCTTGCCATTGTTTAACAACATTTAATATTGTTGGGTACATAAACGAGATCGAACTAAATAACTTGAATGTGGTGTTTCGTCAATATGCAACGGAGTTGCATATTGAGCTCCACTTAATTTGTAGGGTTGTTTGTGCACTTTGCCATGCCATGCTTCATTAAACCGGAGATGCATCATACTTGTTTGTGCATCATGCCATGATTATGTGGTGGTTGTTTACTATGTTGTTTGCTCTTTTCCGGTGTTGCTTCTTCGGGTTGGTTCCAATAACGTCGCGTTTGTGAGGACCCGTTCGACTATGCCCGTTTGTCTTCTTCATGGACTCGTTCTTCTTCCTTGTGGGATTTCAGGCAAGATGACCATACCCTTGAAATCACTTCTATCTTTGCTTGCTAGTTGCTCGCTCTTTTGCTATGCCTATGCTGCGATACCTACTACTTGCTTATCATGCCTCCCATATTGTTGAACCAAGCCTCTAACCCACCTTGTCCTAGCAAACCGTTGTTTGGCTATGTTACCGCTTTGCTCAGCCCCTCTTATAGCGTTGTTAGTTGCAGGTGAAGATTAAAGTTTGTTCCTTGTTGGAAAATGGAGATGTTGTTCCTTGTTGGAACATGTTTACTTGTTGGGATATCACAATATCTCTTATTTAATTAATGCATCTATATACTTGGTAAAGGGTGGAAGGCTCGACCTTATGCCTGGTGTTTTGTTCCACTCTTGCCGCCCTAGTTTCCGTCATATCGGTGTTATGTTCCCGGATTTTGCGTTCCTTACGCGGTTGGGTTATAATGGGAACCCCTTGACAGTTCGCCTTGAATAAAACTCCTCCAGCAATGCCCAACATTGGTTTTACCATTCGCCACCTAGCCTTTTCTTTTCCCTTGGGAGTCGCGCTCCTGAGGGTCATCTTTATTTTAACCCCCCCGGTCCAGTGCTCCTCTGAGTGTTGGTCCGAACTGAGCTGCCTGCGGGGCCACCTCGGGGAAACTTGAGGGTTGGTTTTACTCGTAGCTAGTCTCATCTGAGTGTGCCCTGAGAACGAGATATGTGCAACTCCTATCGGGATTTGTCGGCACATTCGGGCGGTGTTGCTGGACTTGTTTTACCATTGTTGAAATGTCTTGTAACCGGGATTTCGAGTCTGATCGGGTCTTCCCGCTAGAAGGAATATCCTTCGTTGACCGTGAGAGCTTGTGATGGGCTAAGTTGGGACACCCCTGCAGGGATTTGAACTTTTGAAAGCCGTGCCCGCGGTTATGGGCAGATGGGAATTTGTTAATGTCCGGTTGTAGAAAACCTGAAGTTGACCTTAATTAAAATACATCAACCGCGTGTGTAACCGTGATGGTCTCTTTCCGGCGGAGTCCGGGAAGTGAACACGGTGTTGGAGTTATGCTTACGTAGGTTGTTCTAGGATCACTTCTTGATCATAGTTGTTCGATCGTGCTTTGCCTTCTCTTCTCGCTCTCTTTTGCGTATGTTAGCCACCATATATGCTAGTCACTTGCTGCAGCTCCACCTCATACTTTTACCTTACCCTTAAGCTTAAATAGTCTTGATCGCGAGGGTGTGAGATTGCTGAGTCCCCGTGACTCACAGATACTTCCAAAATCAGCTTGCAGGTGCCGATGAGTCCGTGCAGATGATGCAACCAAGCCCAGGAGGAGCTCGATGAAGATCTTGTCCCTTGTGTTGTTTTGTTCTAGTTGATCGGTAGTGGAGCCCAGTTGGGGTCGATCGGGGATCTGTGTAGCATTTGGGGTAGTCTTCTTTTATTTTGGTTCCATAGTCGGACCTTGATTGTATTTGGATGATGTAATGCTTTATTCACGTAATTGTGTGAAGTGGCGATTGTAAGCCAACTATGTATTTCTGTCCCTTATGTATTACATGGGTTGTGTGAAGATTACCTCACTTGCGACATTGCTTTCAATGCGGTTATTCCTCTAAGTCGTGCTTCGACACGTGGGAGATATAGCCGCATCGAGGGCGTTACAGTAGGACTCCCCTAGGGCGCGCCATAGAGAGGGCCGGCCCCTCCCCTCCTCCACTCCTTTATATACGTGGCCAGGGGGCACCCCATAGACACACAAGTTGATCTTCGTGATCGTTCTCTTAGCCGTGTGTGGTGCCCCCCTGCACCATAATCCTCGATAATATTGTAGCGGTGCTTAGGCGAAGCCCTGCGATGGTAGAACATCAAGATCGTCACCACGCCGTCGTGCTGACGGAACTCTTCCCCGACACTTTGCTGGATCAGAGTCTGGGGATCGTCATCGAGCTGAATGTGTGCTAGAACTCGGAGGTGCCGTAGTTTCGGTGCTTGATCGGTCGGGCCGTGAAGACGTATGACTACATCAACCGCGTTGTGCTAACGCTTCCGCTTCCGGTCTACGAGGGTACGTAGACAACACTCTCCCCTCTCGTTGCTATGCATCACCATGATCTTGCGTGTGCGTAGGAATTTTTTTGAAATTACCATGTTCCCCAACATGATGCTGGTTCATGAATATCTCATTGCTCCATACGCAGAAAGGGTCGAAGTGTGGATCTTTGGCAATGATATATGTACCTAAAAGCACCAAGTTAATATTAGAAGCTAAACAACAATTGAAAATGATGTAGTACAATACTCCATCCATCCCATTATATAAGATTTTATTACATGTATATCTAGACATCATCAGAACATTAAGGTAACACTCTTCCTTGTTGCTATGTAGCCTGGGATTGCATATTTAGTCATTCAGTACAATGCATGTTGCTAAACAACAACTGAAAAACGAAAAGGCATGTTAACTGCAATATCCTTAACAGCAACCAAATATCGTAATTCATAGTGGTATTGTTGAAACTGTTATTGATGAAATTGAACTGCACGGCAAATAGTTGCACATATAGAGCATCACATTGCGAAGAACTGAAATGAACAAGTCATAAGGACATCTCTAGGCGATCCTTAAAAAGTTAAAGGACTAAAACCCTTAGTGGATATATATACTCCAGCAATTTTTGGCCTTTGCTAGTCGATCCCCTAAACTTAAGGTTGTAAACTTCAATTTGATCAAGTTCAAAGCAGGTTCAACCGAAAGTAGCATGCATTCAAACATAAACATAGATAGTTTTGCATAACCGAACATAAAACATAAATTAAACTAAGCTAAACTACTTTCAGTTGAAGTAGAGGTCGAGCCAATCCTTCCTCGTCATGTACGGTGTGCTGCGAGCTGGGTCCGGGCCAGTACCGTCGTCGGGGTCATTGGGGAAGGCACTCCTCCACTCGTTGAAGTCGATCTCCTCGTCCTCGGGGCCCACCTCGACGCCCTCCGCGTCACTGTCGCCGCCGCCTTCGACCTCGTCATCAGAGGAGAGCGCGATAACCTCGCCGCCGTCCTCGCCGCCTTCGACCTCGTCATCAGAGGAGAGCCCGATAACCTCACCGCCCTCCATGCCGGCAAAGATCGCCCGCTCCACCTCCATGAGCTTCGGGTGCTGCAGGCGGAGCTCTTGCATGTAGGCCTCATCGACGGCCTCGGCCTCGAGATGCTCCCATGCCTCGCGGTCCTCCCGCGCCATAGCCGAGCTCACCACCCCTGGCTCCGACGGAACGAGGTGGACCAGACGTGTGCTGAAGGGGAAATTGAGCCTAGCCACCGCGCCGTGGTAGCGGACCTGCCAGCGGTCGTACTCCATGGCCGCGAGCTCGGCCGTGTGGAAGCTACCGAGCCACCGACGGATGTGGGTCTCTCGATCTGTAATCTCAGCGACCCATGTCCCCCACCGCCGCTGCCGGACCCCGAGGTAGGACTTCATTGGCTGTCGGGTCCGGGGGAGGACGGGGAAGTTCTTGAACCGGCATAGGGGCGCGGCGGCGGGCGGATCGGGGGACCGGCGATGGCGGATTGGGCCTGCGGAGGACGACGGGGACACCTCGGCGGCCACCTCGCCAGCGTTGGGCGAAAAGGCCGCAATAAACCTCTTTTTGGCCATTGGCTACTCGAGCTCCCCGGCACATAGGCAGAGGTTGAGGATGGAGGCGCCGGCGATGGCGGCAACCTACCAATGGTTTCGAGGGTTGTGTGTGTCTGTGCAAGCGGAGGTTGTGTTAGGAAATACCGCGGCAACTGAAAATTTTACTAGGCGGGAGTAACAAGGCGGGGCTATTGAAAATTTGGATCAAGGGCGAGCAGATATTTTTGAGATTGCGAGGGATGCAGAGGCGGGAGTAAAATGCCGGGGCTACTGAAAATTTGAATCAAGAGATTGAAGCAGAGCGGGAGTAACAAACATCGCACACGGTCCGCACATACTAATCATGTTCTATCGAACATTAAAACCTTCCAGGCAGTAGATAGTTTCGAGATTGCGAGGGATGCAGAGACGGGAGTTTTGGGGGAGCGAGCTAGTGTGCTTGACACACCGGTTGTGGACTGTAGCTGACGCACCTTCTCGCGTAAGCCATAAGCATACTATACACCGACGGTGCTCCAAGATATTTTGTACTACATCTCACACGGTTGGTGAGAATAAACTATGTGGGGTCTACTTGATTTGAATTACAAAATGGGGTCACAGCGGCAATGGACGCTGTTTGAATTGCTAGACCTTTTATCTGCAATGAACATGCAGCTATATGTGTGTCGTAAAAGAATTGGAATTATCCAAGGTTTGTTTGGAAATTTCATACATTAAACTGGTTTTCTAGCCATTTCAGGTGCACAATTCAAAATTAAACTACATGCACATGCTCCGGTGCATACAAATTGGCTGTAAAATCAAATCTGTGTCCTTCAGTGCATGCTTAGGTCCCATGGAAGAAATGGGAATGAATTTTTCGGGGTTCGTTTGGCCTTTTTTATACATTAACTGGGTTTTCTAGGCATTTTATGTGCATAATTCAAATTTGAACTACAAGCACATGCTCCAATGCACTAAAGTTGGTTGAAAAATCACATGTGTGTCCTTGGGTGAATTTATAGGTCCCATGCAAGAGATGGGAATGAATTTCAAACACCAGGGCACTGTTGATTGCTAGCAAAACATTGAGATACCTGGTTTTTAAATTCTAGTAAATCCAAAACTCGTCTAAATTTCATGAAACTTGGCATGCTATCATGGAGCGGCATCAACATGCCGTGGTGAATATTTGGTCCCATTTGGGGTATGTTCGGGTATAAGCTTCTCACAAACCATAGCTTCTCACAACAAGTCTGATGGTTTCGATAGGGAACGTACCACCTTTGGGGATGGGACGATATCTGTTGCCTCTTATTGCTTTCAAAAAATTTCTAGTGTCAACATAGAACAACAGGAGTGTTGTGTTCAATCTTGGAATTTTTCGGGGTTCGTTTGGCCTTTTTTATACATTAACTGGGTTTTCTAGGCATTTTATGTGCATAATTCAAATTTGAACTACAAGCACATGGTCCAATGCACCAAAGTTGGTTTAAAAATCACATGTGTGTCCTTGGGTGAATTTCTAGGTCCCATGCAAGAGATGGGAATGAAATTCAAACACCATGGCATAGTTGATTGCCGACAAAATGTTGATATGCCTGGTTTTTAAATTCTAGTAAGTCCAAAACTCATCTGAAATTCATGAAACTTGGCATGCTATCATGGAGCGGCATCAACATGCCTTGGTGAAAATTTTGTCCCATTTGGGGCAGGTTCGGGTATAAGCTTCTGACAAACTAGAGCTTCTCAGAACAAGCATGATGGTTTCGATAGGGAACGTACCACCTTTGGTGACGGGATGATATCCGTTGCCTCTTATTGCTTTCTAAATTTTTCTAGTGTCAACATAGAACAACAGGAGTGTTGCGTTCAATCTTGGAATTTTTCGGGGTTCGTTTGGCCTTTTTATACATTAACTGGGTTTTCTTTTTTTTGACCAAAGAACAGTAGGGTAAATCCCCTACTGTGAGTCATTTTCATTTATAAAGAGAGTATCCAAATTACATAATAAATTGGTTGTTGGGGGGACAACCAAGAAGATACAATCTAGGGGGAGGAAAGTAAGGAAATTATTGAAAAATTAAATATTGTCTATCCATGAAGACATGCCCTCTTTTAGAGTGGGTTTAGCCCTCAGCATGGTCATTTTGAAATATCTGACAAAGTCAATCTTGCAATCATTTATTGAGCAAGGTATCCCTTCAAAGATCATCCCATTCCTTTGGTTCCATATGCTCCAGCAACCAAGAATCATGATTTCCATGAAGTGGTCAATTTTATATCTGTGTTTAGCATCAATAATCATATTGTTGATATCCATATCCGAATTCCATTCAAATCCAATGTTCCACCCGAAACCTTGACTAAATGGACAAGTGAATAGAAGATGAGTCCTGTCTTCATTGTTGCATAGAACACATACAGTGGAATCCAGGTGCATGCCTTTTCTGGTCAAAAGATCACATGTATTTATTCTGTCATTTAGCATGAGCCAACAGAAAAATTTATGTCTTGGAAGACAACATGATTTCCATATCCATTTAAATGTGTCAGCTGCATCTTCACCATTCATAAGGTATCCATAGATCTTCTTTGTAATGTTCTTATTGTTACCCCAGTTGAAGGTCCATGTGTCCTTATCATCTGAGTTTCTGATATTGTTTAGTTCTCCTGATAGTAAGTGGAATTGTTGATGGGCTTGAATGGAGAGTGGAAGTTGGAACAGACTGTAAAGGTTATCCAGTTTCTTGGCTTCTTTGATTGATATGATTTCCTTTTGGGTAAAAGAGTGAAGCTCAAGGTATTTAGTTTTCCTAATATCAGCATTCCATATGCCATCCCATAGCAGATTAGTGCAACCAGATTTGATGTCACAAGTAGTCATTTCCTTGAAAAAGTCATACATTTTCATGCAATCTTTCCACCAAAAGGATCCTTTGCTCCTGTTGTAATGAGGGACCTCATTGTTGTGGTAGTGAGCTTCCCAGATTAATTTTACCCATGGGACATCCACTTTGTTATAGAACTTGAACAAGTGCTTTATGGGAAGAGCTTTATTTTGTTCTCTAAGATTCAAAACCCCTAGTCCTCCTTGCTGTTTGGGTTTACATATCATCTCCCAGCTAGCCAGGCATTTACCACCTTTATTGATTTCATTTCCATACCAGAGGAAATTTCTGCTTGATTTATCCACATGGTCCAGAATGGTGACATGGACTTTAAGAGAACACATGGCAAATATAGGCATTGAAGCAACAACAGAGTTGACATAAGTGAGTCTCCCAGAATGGTTCATGAACCTGGCAACCCCTGATAATCTCTTATCAATTCTAGATATAACTGGGATGAGGTCATGAACAGAGGGTTTGGTGGTGCCCATAGGTAGTCCAAGATAGTTGAATGGAAGGCTTTCAACTTTACAACCAAAAGAGTTTGCAAGATTGTTGATTGATTGTTGATCCATATTTATTGGAATCATGGATGATTTGCTATAATTAACAAACAATCCAGTGGACATACTGAATAGATTAAGCAGGTATTTGAGATGGCTGAGTTGCTCTTCATCAGCAGGCATGATCAATAAAGTATCATCGGCATATTGAATAATGGGGTAGTCAAGGCCATATGCCTGATTTGTGGGGAGAGTGATTTCACCATTTGCCCAAGCAGCATTAATAATAGACTGAAGAAGATCAGCAACAATGATATATAGAAGTGGAGAGTGAGGATCTCCTTGTCTGACTCCTCTTTTACATATAATTTTTTTCCCAGCAACACCATTTAACAGGACAAATGTTGATGCAGTATTGAGTATATTGGTTACCCAATTTATCCATCTTGGACCAAATCACTTAGCTTTCAACATGGCAATAATTGCATTGTATTCAATCTTGTCAAAAGCTTTCTCAAAATCAAGTTTGAGTATGATGATAGGTTTTCTAGACTGATGGCATAGATGATTGTATTCAAATGCAAACCCCAAGCAGTCCTGGATATTTCTCCCTTTTATGAAACCATATTGATTCTGATGAATGACAGAGGTAATGATTTTCTGAGCTCTATTGGCCATTAGTTTTGTGATGATTTTGAGAGGAAGGCTGACCAAGGAAATGGGTCTGAAATCATTCATGTCAATAGGGTTTGTAATCTTTGGGATGAGAGTAATAAAAGCAGTATTAATGCTCTGAATATTAATGTTCCCTTCAAAAAAAAAATCCCAGATCATAGTGTAAATATCTTGTTTGATGATATCCCAACATTTCTGCAGAAATAAGCCATTAAACCCATCAGGTCCTGGTGCTCTGTCAGAGTGGATGTCTTTAATAACTTGGTCAATTTCATCCATGGAAAAAGGGGCCTCAAGTTCAGATAGATCTTTAGGCTGAATAAGTTCCTCAAGGTTGAGTAACATAGGGGGGTTGATAGCTTTTCCCAATCTATCTTTGTATGATTTCCAAATAATGGCAGCCTTGTGATCATGATTTTGAAACGGAGTACCATATTCATCTTGTAGAGAAGTTATGAAATAATTCTTCCTGTAGCTTTGGGTAGCCATGGCATGAAAAAATTCAGTATTTTCATCATCAAGCTGAATACTCCTCATCTTAGACCTGGATTTCCAATATAATCTTTTGACTTCCAATAACTTGGCTATGTGATTCTTGATAATAGTTCTGAAGTTTGTTTCAATAGTGCTCAGATTCCTTTGATCCTCAATGCCATCAACCATAGATAGAACATAGTTACAAGCAGAAATATTAGTGTTAAGTTTTGATAGATTTTTGCTCCATTTCTTTAAACCCATTCTGAGACATTTGACCTGGCAGCAGTATCCTTGGCAGAGTTTGGCAATTGTTGATTTCTGTTCCAACATTGAATAACAGTCTCATAGAACCCATCAAATTCAAGCCAATAATTTTCAAATCTGAATATAGAGGATTTTGGAATATCATAGCCTATCTGAATGTGAATAGGAATATGATCTGATGTGACTCTAGCAAGTGGGTGTGCTAAAGTATTTGGGAATGTTAGGGTCCAGTTGGCAGAAGTAAAAATCCAGTCAAGCTTTTCCAGTAGTGGAGAGTCCTACATGTTAGACCATGTTAACTGGGTTTTCTAGGCATTTTATGTGCATAATTCAAATTTGAACTACAAGCACATGCTCCAATGCACTAAAGTTGGTTGAAAAATCACATGTGTGTCCTTGGGTGAATTTCTAGGTTCCATGCAATAGATGGGAATGAAATTCAAACACCAGCGCATTGTTGATTGTCGGCAAAACGTTGAGATGCCTGGTTTTTAAATTCTAGTAAATCCAAAACTCGTATGAAATTCATGAAACTTGGCATGCTATCATGGAGCGACATCAACATGCCATGGTAAAAAATTTGTCCCATTTGGGGCAGGTTTGGGTATAAACTTCTCACAAACCAGAGCTTCTCACAACAAGCATCATGGTTTCGGTAGGGAACATCCCACCTTTGGGGACGAAACGATATCCGCTGCCTCTTATTGCTTCCAATTTTTTTCTCGTGTCAACATAGAACAACAGGAGTGTTGTGTCAATTTTATTGATTTTTGGGGGTTTGTTTGGACATTTTTATGCATTAACTGAGTTTTCAATGCATTTATGTGCATAATTCAAATTTGAACTACATGCACATGCTCCAGTGCATATAAATTGGTTGAAAAATCAAATCTGTGTCCTTGGGTGCATGCTTAGGTCCCATGCAAGAAATGGGAATGAATTTCAAACACCAGGGCACCGTTGATTGCCGGCAAAACATTGAGATGCCTGTTTTTAAATTCTAGTAAATCCAAAACTCGTCTGAAATTCATGAAACTTGGCATGCTTTCATGGAGCAGCATCAACATGCCGTGGTAAAAAATTTGTCCCGTTTGGGGCAGGTTTGGGTATATGCTTCTCACAAACCAGAGCTTCTTACAACAAGCATCATGGTTTCGGTAGGGAACGTCCCACCTTTGGGGACGAAATGATATCCACTGCCTCTTATTGCTTCCAAATTTTTTCTCGTGTCAACATAGAACAACAGGAGTGTTGTGTCAATTTTAGTGATTTTTTGGGGTTTGTTTGGACATTTTATGCATCAATTGAGTTTTCAATGCATTTATGTGCATAATTCAAATTTGAACTGCATGCACATGCTCCAGTGCATATAAATTGGTTGAAAAATCAAATCTGTGTCCTTGGGTGCATGCTTAGGTCCCATGCAAGAAATGGGAATGAATTTGAAACACCAGGGCACCGTTGATTGTCGGAAAAACATTGAGATGCCTAGTTTTTAAATTCTAGTAAATCCAAAACTTGTCTGAAATTCATGAAACTTGGCATGCTTTCATGGAATGGCACCCGACATGACGTGGTATTTTTTGTGTCCTTTTTGAGAGAAGGCGCACTCGAATAATGTCTGCCAACAAAGGCATTTTGAAAAAATAGCTGCCACTTTAATATCTTAAATGTTTGTATAATTCACACCATGTGCGTTCTGTTAACCATTCACGTGTCTTGGTTTTAATGGCTGTAGGAGGTGCCGTGCAGATAGTTGCTTGACCGTGACTGAACGGGAGGCGTGCGAGCGCAGTCCGGTGCGCAGGCTGACCGAGAGGCATGCAAGCTGTCCTCCAATGCGCAGGCTCACCGGGAAGCGTGCGAGTTGTACGCTGCGCAGGCTCACTGGGAAGCAAGCCCTTTGGCTTCCATGGCCGCCTGCCTTCCTCTCCATTAATGGCGCCCGAGCCACTGTTTAATACGGGCGGCCTTACTGTTCGCCTCCCATTCCCCCCGCTGACCTCCACCGCCATGGCACAGAATGATCATCTGCCACTAGTCTTCAAGTTTGGTTAAGTCGACTCTGAGCTAGAGGAGATAGAAAATAAGGAGGAATGGGGCCTCATGGACATGGCCCAGAACAAGCTGGCCGCGGTAGTTGTTGCCCCCGCTCCCGTCCCAGTTCCCATCCCCGCGCCTGCACCAGCGACCATCCCCGTATTAGTAACGGGCAGGTCACCGAGCACTATCGCAGAGCTGGAAGCCGTGGGCGTCAGCGAGGTCTCCGTGAACCCGCGTGAGCTCGTGTACATGCCAGCGCTAGTGCCCGTGCCTGTGCCTGTGCGTGCACCTCCATCCACCGTGGCGCCGACCCCCGTGCGTTTGGCTGCACCCGCTGCGCCCGTGCGCGCCCCTCCACCCACCGCGGGGCCGGTCCCCGTGCGTTTGGCTGCACCCTCGCGCTCGTGCCGCCCTCAGCGGCATGGGACGCTGCCATCGACCGCTACCTCTCAGCGGTGCCAGTTGTCATCCTCCCGCGCCCCGCCCGTCTATCGCGCGACGACATGATGTTTGATTTACAAGTGAAGAACATTTTGTGCTGCCTTGAAGACTTCAACAACGGCGTCCCGGAGGACGACAACGACGGCGCGGCACGCCGCCTCCGCCGCCACCGAAAATTGTTTTTTGGGGTTTAATACTGTATCTCAAATTCTCGATCATATGAATATAAATTCGCAGTGTGACTGAATGAAAGATATGGTTTGAACGAACTTGCGTTTTTCTCTCTTAATGTACATACTTATCAAATGATTTTCTTTTAAAAAACGTCAATGGTTTTTAAATATAAAACACTCATCGCAAACGTTTTAGTTAGAACACCCGTATGCAAAACGACAGCTTCCCCAGGAAGCCAAGGGAAAATGTGCCGAGCAGGATTTCTGCATCCCTTCAACGCAAACAGTTGTTTTGCATGACCCGTGTGCAACCACGTACAAACAATTGGGTAAGAGTTGCTTATCTGTCATTTTGGGTATGTTGCCATTTCTCAAACTGGAAACATTGACATTTGTTTATCTAGTAACATTGCCATTTGTCAACCTTGTAACACTGCGATTTGTCAAAACATGCAGCTACAAGTCACTAGCATCATCTAATTTTTGCAACTAAAATCACTAGCACTGTTCATATGGACACCACTAGCAGGCGTGAGTTCATGGACGCATATGCAAATGTACCATTGATTACATACAACAAGTCATCAACCCACAATGACAACGAGGATACACGTTGGATTATAGATCATTTCCAACAAAACATTTTAGTAAAGTTTTTCTCACACAAAAAATAATAAAGCGATGAAATGAACTTCAGCTCAACGACTCGTCGGTGTTGGAAATGCTTGCTTTGAACCAGAAGTGATTCTCTGGGAAGGGCCAGCTACTGTCAATCTCGAGACCAACACAAGACTAATCATCGAGGCTGAAGCGGCCTATGTCAGGACCCATATTGGGACGGTAGGGAAGCATATTAATGTCTGAGGTATAGATACAGTTGCTTCTCATAAATGGTAGTAACGTTGTGTCAACAGTAGTTGGATCGCCTTCCACCATCATTGGATAGTTTTGTCCAAGGAAGAGCGAGTTTCCTCCAAGACTTTCAATACTGAACCAGGGAGAAGGTGTTGGCGCTAGTACACTAGTATCCATCCCAAATACCCTGCAACGGATGTTGGAATAGGTCCGGTGAGTGCGACCATACGAGACAACACCTTCTTCCTTAGTAACATCAGCAGTGTCCTGTATACAGACAAGAAGAGGTGATCCGCCAGGTGCCACTGAGTATATGGGTCCTGCTCGTCCTCATGCTCGTGAATAAAATTTTCAAGTATAGGTGGTGGAATGTTCACATGACCTTGGAAACACAAGAAGGTTAATTAGTAAAGGGAAACTAGCTAACCCGCATGCATGTGGATGAAACAATTATAATTATGGTGGAAGACAGACGTACCGAAATCATAAGGATTCCATGCAAAAACAGTGCCACAAGTGGTGGCAACAAACACAAGACCCTCGTATTGAATTGCATCACAGTACTCATCCGTGTATAGAAACTGATTTTTGAACAATATCCATCAAGTCAAACCATGAAGGATGGCAACAAGCTTGTCGAAGATAGAGACAACACAAGCATTCCTATGACCCCAAGAGCGGTTGGGAACTCGACAAATTGCTATCTTCCGTGGACAACAATCAGCATGATCGTATTTGAACTCACGTAGAATACCGGTGTACTCAACCTCTGGGCAGTCGTCTGAGATTTTTCGAAGTGGAACCCGGTGATGAGTGTACACATTCACAAGTTCCCACTCGCAGTTGTACCCAATATAAACAACCCAATCTCCATTTGCGCCTGCCCAAGCCTTGCCCTCAAGCGATGGCATCTTAACATCATACGTATCATTATCAAGCAGCATCAACTTACACAAGGCGAGGCTTCCCTCGTCCCCGCGCTAGTCAGCAGGGTCACGGCGAAGAAGATAGGGGATATCAAACCGCTCCTGGACCCTTGGGTTCCTTGTAATGATGTTATTAGTTGAGTCGAGAATGGTCTTGAACGAACCTGCCAAGCTAGCCGAGGTGATGACGTCGCACCGATCAAATGAGTTCCTCCACAGCCTCATCATTCAGATTGGGGCAAGAATAATGGGGTCGTTTCCGGCTTGTTCCCTCCATGGAGAAGACAATCAAACAATGGCAGAAGGAAGGGTGAAGGCAAATGGAGGAGGGAGGAAGAGCTAGCGTGCGACAACAGTTCCAAATCGAGAGGGAAAGGCAAAGAGTCGGTGGATGATACGTCTCCATCGTATCTACTTTTCAAACACTTTTGACCCTGTTTTGGACTCTAACTTGCATGATTTGAATGGAACTAACCTGGACTGACGCTGTTTTTAGCGGAATTGCCGTGATGTTATTTCTGTGCAAAAATAAAAGTTCTCGGAATGACCTGAAACTTCACGGAGAATATTTTTGGAATTTATAAAAATACTGGTGAAAGAATCAACATCAGGGGGCCCACACCCTGTCCATGAGGGTGGGGGGCGCGCCCCCTGTCTCATGGGCCCCCTGAGGCTCCACCAACCTCAACTCCAACTCTATATATTCACGTTCGGGGAGAAAAAATCAGAGAGAAGGATTCATCACGTTTTACGATACGGAGCCGCCGCCAAGCCATAATCTCTCTCGGGAGGGCTGACCTGGAGTCCGTTCGGGGCTCCGGAGAGGGGAATCCATCGCCATCGTCATCATCAACCTTCCTCCATCACCAATTTCATGATGCTCATTGCCGTGCTGAGTAATTCCATCGTAGGCTTGCTGGACGGTGATGGGTTGGATGAGATTTATCATGTAATCGAGTTAGTTTTGTTAGGGTTTGATCCCTAGTATCCATTATGTTCTGAGATTGATGTTGCTATGACTTTGCTACGCTTAATGCTTGTCACTAGGGCCTGAGTGCCATGATTTCATATCTGAACCTATTATGTTTCCATGAATATATGTGAGTTCTTGATCCTATTTTGCAATTCAATAGTCACCTACTATGTGTTATGATCCGGTAACCCCGAAGTGATAATAATTGGGACCACTCCCGGTGATGACTATAGTTTGAGGAGTTCATGTCTTCACTAAGTGTTAATGCTTTGTTCTGGTACTCTATTAAAAGGAGGCCTTAATATCCCTTAGTTTCCGATAGGACCCCACTGCCACGGGAGGGTAAGACAAAAGATGCCATGCAAGTTCTTTTCCATAAGCACATATGACTATATTCGGAATACATGCCTACATTACATTGATGAACTAGAGCTAGTTCTGTGTCACCCTATGTTATAACTGTTACATGAGGAATCGCATCCGACATAATTATCCATCACTGATCCATTGCCTACGAGATTTTCACATATTGATCCTTGCTTAGTTACTTTTTCGTTGCCACTATTACAATCACTACAAAACCAATACTGTTACTTTTGCCACCGTTACTGTTACTTCCATATTACTTTGCTACTAAATACTTTGCTGCAGATATTAAGTCTTTCAGGTGCGGTTGAATTGACAACTCAACTGTTAATACTTGAGAATATTCTTTGGCTCCCCTTGTGTCGAATCGATAAATTTGGGTTGAATACTCTACCCTCGAAAACTGTTGCGATCCCCTATACTTGTGGGTTATCAAGACTTTTCTGGCGCCATTGCCAGGGAGCATAGCTCTATTCTTTGAGTCACTTGGGATTTATATCTGTTGATCACTATGAGGAACTTGAAAGATGAAAGAACCAAGATTTATCCCTCAACTACGAGGGGAGGTATGGAACTGCCATCTAGCTCTGCACTTGATCCAGCTTCTGTTTTGAGTAAACTTGTGACACCTACTCCTGCTATTTATTCTGATATGTCGCATGTTATTGATGATGCCACTTCTGCTTTACATGATGCTTATGATGAAACTACTTCTATGCTTGATAATACTGTGCCATTAGGTGAATTTCTTGATGAACAACTTGCTAGGGTTAGAGAGAATGAAATTATTGAAACTAATAATAATGATGAAAGTAATGATGAAGATTCTCCTCCTAGATATGAATTGCCTGTTGTGCCTGAAGGTTATGTTATGGATGAAGAAACTGCTAGAGACTTTTTAGCTTGCAATGATGGATATGGTCTTACGAAATTGTTAGCTAAGCTGAAAGAAAAATCCTTGAATGCTAGAATGAAATATGACCCTGCTTTTGCTACTTCACCTATCTGTATCACTGATAAGGATTATGATTTCTCTGTCGATCCCGAGTTAATTACTTTGGTTGAATCCGATCCTTTTTATGGCTATGAATCTAAAACTGTTGTGGCACATCTTACTAAATTAAATGATATAGCCACCCTGTTCACTAATGAGGAAAAAATCCGTTACTACTATATCCTTAAGTTATTTCCGTTCTCATTAAAGGGTGATGGTAAAACATGGTTTAATTCTCTTGATCCTGGTTGTGTGCGTAGCCCCGAGGATATGATTTATTACTTCTCTGCTAAATATTTCCCCATTCATAAGAAACAAGCAGCCTTAAGGGAAATATATAATTTTGTGCAAATTGAAGAAGAGAGTCTCCCACAAGATTGGGGGAGGCTTCTCCGATTACTTAATGCTTTTCCTGATCATCCTCTCAAGAAAAATGAAATACTTGATATCTTTTATAATGGACAAACCGATGCTTCCAGATACCACCTGGATAGTTGTGCTGGTTGTGTTTTCATGGAAAGAACCGTTGATCAAGCTGAATTGCTATTCAATAATATGTTTTAGTAATGATAATGATTGGACACTTCCTGAACCAACTCCTAAGCCAACTCCAAAGAAAAGGGGTATTCTATTTCTCAGTCCTGAAGATATGCAAGAGGCAATGAAATCTATGAAAGAAAAAGGTATTAAAGCTGAAGATGTTAAGAATTTACCACCTATTGAAGAAATACATGGTCTTGATAACCCGACACTGGTAGTAAAGGTAAATTCTCCCTATAGATTTGATAAGGGTGAAATCCCATCTACTAAGTTTGCTAGCCAATGCTTGGATGAGTTTGACAATTTTATTGTTAAACAAGAAGACTTCAATGCTTATGTTGGTAGACAATTGAAACGTAATGCTTATATGATTGAACACTTGAGTGATTATATGTCTAGAGTTAAAGGTGAACTTAAACTCATTAGTAAACATGCTTCTATGGTTACCACTCAAGTAGAACAAGTACTTAAGCTCAGAATGATTTGCTCAATGAATTAAATAATAAGAAAAATGAAAATGTTGTTAGAGTTGTGACAAGAGGGGGTAAAATGACTCAGGAACCTTTGTATCCTGAAGGCCACCCTAAGAGAATTGAGCAATATTCTCAGAGAACTAATGTTGATGCACCTAGTTCTTCTAAGAAGAAGAAAACTAAAAATGATAGGACTTTGCATGCTTCTAGTGAACTTGTTGCTGACACACCTGAGAATCCTAATGATATTTCTATTTCTGATGCTGAAACACAATCTGGTAAGGAACATGAACCTAGTGATAATGTTAATGATGATGATCATATTGATGCTCAACCTAGCAATGACAATGATGTAGAGATTGAACCTGCTGTTGATCTTGATAACCCACAATCAAAGAATCAACGTTATGATAAGAGAGACTTCGTTGCTTAGAAGCACAGTAAAGAAAAAGAACCATGGGTTCAGAAACTTGCTACCTCTTGAGCACTGCTTTGGTTTTTCCCCGAAGAGGAAGGGATGATGCAGCAAAGTAGCACAAGTATTTCCCTCAGTTTTTGAGAACCAAGGTATCAATCCAGTAGGAGGCTACGCGCGAGTCCCTCGCACCTTCACAAAACAAATAAATCCTCGCAACCAACGCGATAAGGGGTTGTCAATCCCTACACGGCCACTTACGAGAGTGAGATCTGATAGATATGATAAGATAATATTTTTGGTATTTTTATGATAAAGATGCAAAGTAAAATAAAAGCAAAGCAAAAAGCAAAGTGAATAACTAAGTATTGGAAGATTAATATGATGAAGATAGACCCGGGGGCCATAGGTTTCACTAGTGGCTTCTCTCAAGAGCATAAGTATTCTACGGTGGGTGAACGAATTACTGTTGAGCAATTGACAGAATTGAGCATAGTTATGAGAATATCTAGGCATGATCATGCACTACAAAAAAATACACTTCCGTGATGATACATGTTTGTCATAGTAGGTCACATTTTTTGTCATGCATGTACATCCATGACGATTTTATGACAGAATCAAGATAGTCATACCTGTGCTGTCGTAGAAGTGTTCCATGACATTACCAAAATTATCATCATGGAAGTGTCCACTTCCATGACGATAAATCGCGCGTCACAGAAGTGCTTTCGTCAAGGGTGGCCGACATGTGGCATCCACCATAACGGAACGCCGCTAAGCTATCGGGTCGGATTTTGGATCCGATAACCCGTTAATAGCCCTGACCAATGGGAAATTTCCACGTGTAAAATTCTGATTGGCCGAAGGGAACACCTGTCAGCTCGTCAGTGGGCTAGATGTCGCTCGTCCATTGGAGGAGACATGCCTATGATACGTCGACACGTGGCTGGGCCCAACAGAGGCCCATATAGGTTAAAAAGGCCGGCCCAGTCAAAGGCCCGTAGAACTTAATCAGGTACTAGTGGGCTAGCCCAATAACGACCTTTTTAATAAAGGCCCATTTACGGCCCGAAGCCAGATCTGGCCCGTTAATTGTTCGCCCAATATTTGGGCCCATTTATGGCCCGAAGCCAGATCTGGCCTGTTAATTGTTCACCCAATATTTGGGCCCATTTGCGGGCTGAAGCCAGATCTGGCCCATTAATTGTTCGCCGAATATTTGGGCCGAACTACAGCCTAGTGACTTTCGGCCTGTTAGAGGCCTGATGTAGACATGGGCCCATTTCAGCCTGGTGTGACTTTCGGCCTGGGAATGGCCCGTGCTGCCCATGGGCCATATATGGTCCGACGGGACATCGGGCCCACTAATGGCCCGTCCTAAAGGTGGCAATAGTTAAGCCCAACGTGACTTTGGGCCTGTTAAAGGCCTGTCACGTAATTCGGCCCGTTGATGCCTGTGCTAAGCTTTCAGCCTCTTAAAGGCCCATGATATCAGTGGGCCAACTAAGGCCCGAGATATGTTTCGACCTGGTAACGGCCCGTGAGCTAACTGGGCCCAAAACGGACCGGTCTACATTTCGGCCTGCTGAAGGCCCGTCGACGACTAGTGAAAATTGAGGCCCAACATGCATTTTGGCCTGCGAAAGGCCAGTGGTTTCATCTCGGCCGTAACAGGTCAGTACAATATTCAGCCTATTAATGGCCCAAACACTACCTGGGCCAAACTAAGCACCGGGTCGACAAAAGGCCCAACTAAAATATAGGCCGGTGTAAGTTTGGGCCTGGCGCAATGTGTGAAGGCCCCAATCATTCAGGCCCAAGAAAGACGCAGGCCGGCCCAATTGTGGCCCGCTAAAAACCTGGCCCGTTAGAGTCGAATGTTTCGGTCCGGTCGACTACATCTATTTTTTTTTTCAGTTAGCGAATGATGGCAGTAACTAGTAGGAATTAAGAACAAACCTACTCTATACAATAAAGAAATTACAGCATAGTAACTAAGAATAAACCTACACTATACAATAAAGGATTTAAGGTATATTACATCCACTGGGCATCGAAGTTCGCCACTAGTGATCATAAAGCGCAACGAAGAAGCAGATTACAAAAAATGGGCACCATTACAGCGTAACAAAATAATACTAAACTGAGACCACTTCCAAGACAGTTCAAGAAAGGTTAGCCTTGCGGGGGAACTGCTGCGCAAGCTACTGAGCAAGGCTGTGAGACCGGCCTAGCATGTCGGTCATAGCTTCTAGGTGTAGCTGTTTAGCGATGAGGTTCTCATTGGTGTTCTCCGCAATCTTTCTTAGAGATAGGACTTCAAGTCGAAGTTGAGTTGCAGAATGCCTTTCTGCTAGAACTTGGGACTGAAGAAGTCAAACTGATTCAGACAACGAATTCTGTGAGCTTGTCTGACTGTTAGTCTCAAGTAACTTGAACACTGCATCAAGACAAGACTTTGGGGTTGTCTCGCTATCTTCAAGATGTTTTGCCTTCTTTGCTGCAATATATGTTGGGTTTGTCTCACAGCCTTCAGCAGACTTGTGCATGCCATCAGGCATATCACCCTGAAACAAAGCAGAGAGATGACAGGTTTTGCACGTGTATAAACAAAGATGATAACTGTTCTGTCAATTCTATCCAATTTCAAATTAGAAAATAAAGAGTAAGTTCAAAATATCAATATCATAATTTGGCATTGTTCATAATGCGGGGAGCTTCACCACACTACTGGATTACCATGTCAACATAACAAGCATAGAAGAAGGGAAAAAAATCATTGTATCTATTTTGGATAATGTGCATGGCATGTTGTTCATATCATCAGCCACATCAGTAAGATAAAACAGGAGATGATATGACAAGGTGCAAACGTGGGCTGCTTCGCCACACACTGGATTATAGATCCACAAAAACAAGCATACATATAGGGAGTATTAAGTAATGTGCATGGTATGAATAAGGAATTTGGTTTTACAAGTAAAACTTAGAACTTACGGTTCTTACGAACATGCATTTTGGTAGAAACAGCAAACTAAACAGCAGTAAACGATAGGGAGTATGAGCAAATTAAACAGCAGTTGAGCATAAAGGCTTTAGAAGGACTGACTTACATTAACAGTTAACATCGGCTTTATAATGCCCTTCTCCGTGTCAAGGGAAGGATAACTCAAGAATTTCAGCACATAATCTTCTTCATAGGCATTGCCTGTACTCTACATTTTGTAGAGAGTAATTATAGATATGATAATACTGGAAGGGTTAGAGGATAATGAAGATAAGATGCAGATTGATGCTACATAATAAACTACCAATCCCTGGAAGTACAAGCGTTACAGGACAAAATGTACTGACAAGAGCAATGAGCTACACTTCTGCACTGGCATTGTCTGTGTATTCTACTTGTTGGTAAGATTAAATATAGATCTGATCTTTTTTAGTAAATGGTGGGCGAGGGAGATAAGATGCAGAATGCTACAAAAGGAACCAATCCCTCTTACCATAATACAAGAGTGTTTTGAACACTGGTGTACTGTACAAAACGTTCTTATATTATGGGACGGAGGGAGTAGCTATTAATGTAAGTACAATGATAGACCACGTTCAGTCCTTACAAGAGGACTGCAGAGCTAAACCTCTTCAAAAGCATTGGGTTGATTCTAAATTTATGTAAGAGTCCATACGGATCTTATAATGTCCACCAAATGGACGATTACGAGGCTAACATGTGTAGTGATGCTACATAATCAAACAGCTATGAAAGTAAGTATGGTCATACAGGGCAAGAGGTACTCACAAGAGCAATGCAGTGTGCAATGTAGTTGCGAGATTCTATGGTCCCTTGAGAACGAATGTTCTTCTGCTAACAGTTTTCGTACAAGTGAGACATTAAGGCAAATGCAGAAATGTAGTTCAAATTGTGATGTGATATCATAGACTGTACCTTACGCTGCAGCCGAGACCAATGTGTAACAAGATTATTCCAGGTACCGTCGGATAAATGTAGCACCAGAGACTTTACAGAAATTTCGTTTAGAGGCTTGCCATCGAAGTGCCCTTGCCTCAGGTAGGAATGATACTTCATCAGCGAGTGCTTGAAAAGCGCAACCAACCCTTGCTCGTCATCACATTCCAGTTTGCTCCTCGCCTATTTAAAAGAATGAAATCTTGTGTCTTCTGTCAGCAGAAACATATGAAGTAATGACCATGAATAACATTAGTACATTACTTACGTGTAAGTTGCGGAGGAAGACTGGAAATTGTTCTGTGTCTGTGGTATAATCTTTCCATGAAGGAAAGATGCGCACAAAGTTCCTGACAACAACATAAGCTTCCTCTTCTAAACTGGGAAGAAATGGAATAGGGATCCTATTTGCTGCAATTGGGGCTCTCTCTGGTTCGAAAAGGGATTTGGCAACTGGATTTGGTGTACTCTTTGCTAGAATGGGGGTTTTGCGTCGTACAACTGGTGCTATGTCAACTGGCATAATCATACTGTTTGCTGCAGTTGGGGTCTGCTGAGTTGGGGCATCAGAAATGACCAGTGTAGTAGGGCTAGAGTCTGCTAGAGTTGGGGTATTTTGTGGGTCAGGTGATATTGCAACTACACCTAATGGGCTATTTGATTTATCAGGTGCCACTACCTTTTCCAAATACTTTGCTTGTGCTCCTCCATGATCAGCAATCACCCTCTTCCTTTTGAACGTCTGATACACAAGAACAGCATTTGAATGGATAAATATGGTATGATGACAGATGGAACATGCACTGAAAATGGATACGCAGGGCGTATTCACATACATGATGTGTAAACTAAGCTAATGGCAGTTCAACAAAGTAGAAGCAATGCAAAGCATTAGTTGCAAGATATGTGCGAGCAATGTAACCTTGGAAAGTTAGAGCAAGTACCTTGATGGGTGAATAAGATAGGGCATCTTACTCTGACTCCTCCACTAGGGAGCTACATTGACTTAGGTCTCCCTCTAGCTCAGAATCACTGTTAGGATCATATTCTGAGCATGAATCTGTAGGTGGAGAGCGTTTGCATTGCATTGCATCCAGACTTGATTTCAGTCCCTTAATGCCAAGTTTGACAGCCATGGCATTGTTCTGCTTTATTCTTTTAATGTGCGCAAGCTCATAATCATTATGATGCTGTTCAGAATCTGAGATTCATGAAAACATAAAAAGTAGTCAGATTATCTATGGAATGCATTGCGGATTCAACTCGGAGAGTGTCTCCCTATAAACCCCTGCATATGCAAAGTTCACCTCCCCAACCGTGCTGACCAGACCACACACAGAAATACAAACCCCTTATGTCTCTATAATAGGCAGGCACACATTTCAAAACTGAAGTAGGAACATTAGAATCATATGAAATTCGTATTTGAACAAATAAACTAAGCAATTATGAGTGGCGTAATGTTTAGCTTCAAGGGTGGAGTTTTGGTAGTGCGACACAAAGCAAGTAGGCAGATTGTATTCCATGTAAAAGATCGAAACCTATGTAAAAGCTGGAAATGACACTTTCTTTCTATACAATGTAGTGTTTGTTACCCACACATGATGGAAGAGATCACATAGAGAAATACTATTCACTCATGTCTACGGTTCCAGTATTTAGAAACAGGGTGGTCCACCCTAAAAGAATATTGACAACAAATATGACAAGGCAAGCATAGATGTAGTGAATCAATCATTTACTTGTGAGCTTACTAGGACAAGTATGCAGAATTGTAACTGCAGTAAGAGACCGTCCAAAATCTGAATGAAGAAGTTTGTCTAGCACTTATTGTTTGCAACTAACCGACTTGAATAATTGGATATTATATCGAATGAGTAAGAAAGACAAGTAAAATTGTCAACAAACCTGGCTTGCAGTAGTAATTTGGGTCAATGTCACTATGACCAACAATCCAAAATGACTAGTTTCTGTTCCGAGGGCCGGAATTTTGAAAACCCTGTGAACTTTAGAGGTACTAAAGATTACCAAAATACATCTGAACCATTAAGTGTAGGTAGCACTGAGCACACAACAAACCCTAATGACAGTCCTGCCTAATGAGTAATGAATCAATTAGAAAATGGGTGATGAGGAGTGTCTGCTGAGTGTTGAGGACGTATCTCAGGATAAATCGGGTTGGCTTGGTGGGTGCTGCACGCCTGAGCCCTGAACGGACTGGGAAGGCAGGCACGGTGGCATGCCCAGGCAGCGGTGACGCTGTTGGGAGAGCGGCTCCTGGCCTCCTGTTAGTCCGGCGTCTCCTCCTAGAGTCATGCCGTCCGGGGACGGCAAGTCGCCGGCGAGGCAGGCGGCTGGGGGCGAGTAGAGATCGGAAGCGCAGCAGAACAGAGGGGAATCGGGGCCTGGGACGACCCAAAATCCCAGGGTGGGCACCCTGTAGAGATACACACCCGAGCGGCGAACATGCATTTTTGAAACTAATTTAGGAACATTTAGCTGACCAATTAAACAACTCTAGTTTAATAATATCAGATTCATATTTGAACAACTAAGCTTGTTTAGCTTGATGGGTGGAGCAGTGTTATTATGACACGAAGCACGTATTCTGATCGTATAGTGATCATAAAAGGGGGAAACTCTAAGCATATTTTTTTTAGCAAAAGAGGGTTTCCCCTCCGGTTTCTATTAAACAAACCACCATGGAACCAACATGATCAATTAAACCCTAAGCATGATCAATTAAACCGTATTATGGCTGTGCCATGGCAGATTTGAAGCTGCAAACCGGAGAAATGATATTTAGCATCCATTGTTTGCTTTGAACTAAGAACTAAATTCTAAGAGCTGAAAAGAAAGTAGAGTAACCAAGTTAAGATCTATTTTCTGGTTGAGATCAAAAAGTCGAGGAGATATGAAGTACCACCTCTCTTGCGGCGCCGTGTAGGCATCGGGGGTGCGATGGCTGTCGGTGGCGTTGAAGCAGATCTGCGATGGTAGATGGGTGCATCAGGGGATAAGTCCCGTTGCGGTGGAAGAGAAGGTCGTGTGAGCGGCCCCGGCAAAGAGGACGAAGGAGCCGATGAAGCGAGAGGACGCATGCAAGGCTATTGGTCTGTCGCCATGGATGAGAAACGTCCATCTCTAGCAGTGGACGACGCGGTCTTGGTAGGCGCTCCGGCATGGTGGAGGACGGTGGCGATGGATGTGGTGGAGGACGGCGGCGATGGATGGGGTGGCGGACGGAGGCTGGTGTGGGGATGGGGTGTTCTAGCGCGAACGGTGTATGAATGGGAAAATGGAGGGAGAGGTACGGGGAACCATGTTTTTGGGACGCACCTATCTGAAATATGGGAAAGTTATGAACTTAGCCTCCGTTTAAAATTTGGACGTCTCGTCGGTTGGGGATAGGACGGTAATCTCGCATCTCGCCAATATTTTCCCAGAGCGATTTCGGGCGAGGAGAGGGTGGTTGGCGCCCACGGTATATGAACGGGGTCGACAGGTAGGGCGGTTGTGTCACGTCTGAGTGAAGTTAAAAACCTGCCCCTATTGAAAATATTTGCCTACATCAATTTCGGCCAAGTCGAGTTTGTTTTGCCGCCCACCATGTATGAATGGGGAATGGAGGGAGAAACAGAGGTCTTTCGGACGAGCTTGAATCAAATGAGTTTTGCCGCCCATGTTGGACGCCCACCGTGACAGAATGGGCTCAGAGGCGGTCGTGTCACGTCTAATTGAAGTTACTAACCTACCCCTATTTAGAGCAGTGGAAATCGGGCCGATGGATTGTCCGTGTAATGGGTAGACAGTAATTTCCATCTCCCAAACACTTGGCTTCGGGCAGCCGTCGTGGGAGTGGACATTTTGCTGCTTCTTTTGAATTTTGGGACAATAAGCATCCACGTTTACCCTGGCAACTAAATTCGAATCCATTTTGTATTGCTATATGAATCTTTATAAATCATTCTATGTGTTTTTATATATCTTCAAAAGGACGACAAAGATGTATTCCACTGTCATATATGAATATGGTTTACAAATGCCGATACTCAAATTCAGAAACTAGAATCCAGTTTAAGGTGAATTCAAATATTTGGAACACTTCATGTCCAACTCAAATGTCACACACATCATAATGTGTACTCCCATTTAGATATGTACACAAGCGATGTATCAAGATTCAAATACCGAGTCAATCAACCAAGAATGTATATAACTAACAGACATATAAACACTTATAGAGTATATGGATCAATAATATCAACTAACATACATAAGCCAGGCCGCTGTACTTTTTTTTGGCTACAACAACATCCTTTTTTAGCCAGCATCATGGCCCTTTCCGATGCGTGCCACTTATGGTCCATCTATACTACTACTATTGCTGAATGCACATTCAGCCCGATTGGCATATTTGTAGGTCTGGCATAGCAATCCAAATGAAATGTCTCCGAGTCTTATCAATTAATACAGACTTGTGCTCAAATAAAATTACAAACCAAAAAACAAAAAAAACAATTATTACATGATCTCTAAAACAAATGGTTTGATTGATTACATGAACAGACAACACAAAGGTTATTCAACTATGGAAAGAACATTTCACCTATGATTTACCAAGTAGGAATTTAATTTCCTTTTTTCCTTTAGGACCTTAATAATCTGGTCAGTCTCAGCTTGTTTCGTTTTGAAATCCACCAAATATTTAATGGTTGTCTTGAGTACTGCTTGTGATTGTGTTGTTTGCTTCCTCAACATGTCAACTTCATCTCTAAGTGCAGAAGCAGAATCTCTTTCTACCACTAGTTTAGCCTCTAGAGCATCAGCAGTTGGCAATTCATAATGCACGATTTGGCCGGTGCCACTGCTGTGGGATGATGCAACGTCCATGGGGACCTCGCTCTTTGATCTTGGGCTAACCTGTTTTGCCATTAAAGTTCCGATTGGATTCAGAAAAGTTGAAGTTAGCAAAACATCTCAACTGGGAGTTATAACAGCAAACCAGTTAAACAAACAAGGAATTAAAGAGTTTCAATTGGATGCTGAAAAATAGTTATTAACAGCATTGTAACCCGCTATTGCAGCAGAAAAGCAGTTAAACAAACAAGTAGATATTTAAGTTAAGGCAAACAGGTAATTCTTAACAGTAAGTATCAAACACATAGATAGGCGCAGTCTACAATATGATTAACAGGCTGTGCCATTATGTAATCAGTAGCAAACTAAATTAAGCCAAGCAACGTAATTGAACAATTTTGCAATAAGTGGCTAACTAAAATTCCGAGAAGCAGGTAACTGAACTTATGCTAGTTCTTTGTACAGGCACACTGCAACTTCTTTTTCGCTTACAAGGTTGTACGAAGGAGTCCATGGCATCAATTGCTTGGATACGCAGTCCTAATACTTCTTTCTTCCCACACTGCATGGGTAAGTCGAATGGTTAATCTGGTAAGATGGTGCGTCCTTGATATGTTATATGAGGACGTGTAGTCAGACTAGTTGTAGCCAAACACATCACACTGGCTTTTACTGTATATTTCATGCGATTACTTTTGGCATATCGAGATCTAAGCAATCTACAATAGGATGAAAAGACTGGCATCCTTCACATTATTGGCGAACTCAGTTCATAGAAACAAGCAATTCAACCATTCTGTGGGTAAATCAAAAGCGCCATTGGAATATTTTTCACTATCCAATCATACACGCAAAAAGGGGCGACGCCACCATAGGGGCTGGTATGGGCGGCCGCCTCAGGTGGCTGGAAAGTGTGCACCTAGTTTGAGTCGTCCAGGTTGGCCCATGCTAATTTTGTTCGTCCCAACGCACGAGCAGGCAATGTAAAAAATGAAGAAAAATGTTTCAATTTGGATGGGCCAATAACATAAGTGCAAGGCAGGCCCTATAGCAGGCTCGCGGCCCAAACGAGCGCCTCCCGTATCGATCGACAACAGGAAAAATCCCAATTCATTTGCTCCAGCCTCCAGTCTGGTTCGCTCCTAACCTAGCCGCCGCTGGACAGACCGACACATCACTTCCTCGCGCCCTCGTTGGAGGGCGGTCGCCGGGCTTCAAGTGAACAGAAGGACAAGAAGATGACGATCCAACCCTGGGTGTAGCCTGCGTGGGAGGCAGCGGTGGTAGCACGGGCATGGCATCGAGCTTGCGCAAATGGACAGTCGCAGCTTGCAAGAGTAGCATGCGCAATGAGCAAGTACATCACATCCCTGATTATATCTAATTCAACTGTTCAATTTCTGGCCAATAGTTAAACCTGACGGTGTTGTAAAACTGCTTGTATGTAGGGAATCTATGAGAAAATGGAACCAATTTCTACTTATTTTATAACTCCCCCAATCAATACTGAACTGACTGAATCTGATGTATCTAATCAAGTTTCCAGTGCAAACATACAAGCTCATGTTGTTCTTGAGCCTGAAATGTCTAATGAACAGACTGCTAATGAAGGATTTGATGCAAACATTTTACATGCTCCTGGTGATGAACATATAGTGTCTAATGAGGGATCTAATGCAAGCATTTTGCAAGCTCATTGAAGGATTTAGTGTCCAATGATGATCTACTATGTTGAGAGAGATAGAGATTTGTAGGCATTGATGACAAGCAAATTATAGTGCATTTTCATAGCTTGAGGGAACATCGAGGCCATCTACCAGAAAGTCCCCGTATCATGACAACATAGCATAAATACTTTTCTAATCTGTTGTTTGAAACTATTGGCATATTTGTGCATGATAGATATATTGATATGCAGTTTGCGCACTGGTTATACGTGCAATTATACTTCGATATTTTCAGCCAGAGAACGAATAATTCAAGCAGGCATAGACCATGCTTGTAGTCCTTGTACACCATGTTGCATTTTGTGTTTTTTGGTGCTTGCATCATTTAGTGTTTATAATCTGAACTACTTTGGATCATTAGCTGGTTTTCAAAGTGCATGTAGCTTCACATTTCTCAAGTTATGTTGATTTCCGGAGTGCAACTGCCTTCGTATTTTTTAAGTTAAATGTTCGCCCCTGGTAACTTGAATTCGTGGATCAACCACTGCACACAAATCATGCATGAATGCCAGTACGAATTAAATGAAATGCAGGGACTTACGCTAGCTCGTTGTACAGGCTCACTGCAGCTCTGCTTGCGCTTGGGATGTTCCATGTACAAGTCCATGTTACCACTTGCTTGGATGTGCAGGCCTTGTGCTCCTTGCATCCCCCTCTGCATTTTTGACACGGCGAATGGTTGATCAAATAAGAGGAATCGACCTTGATGTTGTACCGGAGGACAGATACTTACAAGGTTATACGGGTGTGCAGGATGTGTACTAGATCCCGTAGCATCGTCATGCTTCGCTAAGAAATGGATTTGCTTGTTTCAGATGATATCTCCAGAAGAAATAAGAGTTAAAGTCAGAGTTGCATAGGCGTGTAAGCTAAGAGAGCAGTGAAAGGATATCCAAACATCGTCGGAACAGTGCACAAGGGAGTGATATGTGGATACCTAGTTCGGGTCGACGTTTGGGCATGCTCGCCTAGCTAGAGTGCGGGTCACTTCAGAGCCGTTGAGGGTGATGCGCTGGCGTTGGCTGGCCGCGCACGGATGGAGATCTTGAGTGGCAGCGGAGCGCTACGATGCGGTGGACGAGACCATTGGTGAAGCCCCAACGGCCTCGGGGGGCGGAGGTGCGACGATGTGCTCGGTGAAGTAGCCCCGGTGAGCCGGGAGACGGCGTCGGTGAAGCGCACCTGATGCGGTGGAACTCGATGTCTGTGAGGCACGTCGGTTGCGGCGGCCGACATTGTCGGTGGACCACCCGGTGCGGTGGACGAGGGCGTAGATGAGGTAGCTCCGGTGCGGTGGTGAAGCGCGACCGTCGTCTTCGTCATTGTCGTCCGGCACAGAGGTGGGGAACGGTGGGGAAAGAGATGAGACGAGGGGCGATTCGAGGGTTAGCGGCGAATTAGGGATTTGAGCAATTTGGGCGCGGAAGGGGACGGTGGAGAAGAGAGATTTTGCAGGGCTGGAATTGGGGCCGCCAGATATTTCAATCCGAAACGTGGAAGCGCGAACTTATATTGTCGTTGTCCTTTTTTGGGGGGAGGGGGGTGGGTGGCTGGGTGCTACGCGTCCGTCCGACACACGCGACCACCCCGATAGGACTATGCTTCGGTGCCTTAAGGCACCTGCCTTTGTGTCCATGACATGTGGGCCCAACAGGTGGCTGGCCCACATGTCAGTGACCCAAAGGCAGTTGCCTTTAAGGCACCGAAGCAGCGTCCACCCCGACACGACCCTGGTCTGCCTGGTGCGCCTACATTTGAGAATGCAAACGAATCTTCTTTCATTTGCAAACGAATCTGTATGTATTACCATGCCCGTGTTTTCCTTTCAATAATTAGTCATTCGAAACGAGATACTCCATCCATTCACTTTTGTAAGTCGTTTCAGACAACTTAAAATGAACTGTTTTGCACATTGTCCAAAATGTCTTCAAGGTCTTATAAAAGTGAACAGATGGAGTACTATAAATTAATTAATGAGGAGTTATTTGAAAAAAAATCGAAACGGTACCCACGCTAACGTGGATTAGAGTGTGTGTCACATAATTAGTTATTTGAATTAGAGTGTGTGTCACGTAGTTAGTTATTTGAATTAGAGTGTGTGTCACGTAGCGATCTCCAATTCTAACGTGGATTTCGCATTTCACTGTATCCACGCTACTTTTTTAATACAAATTCATATGTATATGATGAACACCATGGTAGTGAGAAAACTTTTGGATGGATTCAAACATATGACCTACGAAATAGCACAACAAACTGAGTCAATGTCAACTTTTCGAAACTTAGTATGGCACGAATTCGAAATAATTACCCGTATGCCTGGTCCTCGCTTCAAATCTTACAATGTACACCGAATTGAAACATTGATATTAAGTCTCATACTATGTACATTCAAATGTTGTTTTTAGCCCCCCCACAAACGCTACATACTTCCTGTATCGGTCAATCTTCCTCTCCTAACCACCTTAGGAAGCTATCGGTTTCCAACACACATTCATTCTTTCTCTCCATGTTTCGATCTCTAAGTCTCTCAACTACACAACCCCTTTTTCCACTCTGTTACCAAATGTGTTTACCTCACACACCCGCCATTGCACCCCATGCCGAGCTCTCTCCCCTCCTCTCCCTCTCACCCTCTCGCGCTAAATACATGCATTGCCTATCTAGCCCCCCAACCTCTCGTGTGCACACACGCACGTTGTATATCTAGGTCACTCCATCGAGACTGTCTCACTCTTTCTTCTGCACGGCGGGCCACACTCGCTCAATCTCGCTCTCTTTATCTGAGTCTCGTTTAACCTCGTTTTCTTTCACACACAAATGATATATCTCCCTGTTCGGTCCTCGATCGACACACTCTATACTCTCTCACGCAGATTATCTATCTAGGTCAGTCCATCCAAGCCGCTGCCACTCTTTCGACCTCATGGTGGGCCACACTCACTCATTCTCTCTCTCTCTCTCCGTATGTCTCGATTGACCTCGCTCTTTCTCGGACAAAAATGATATATCACCATGTTTGAGCCCAATTCGACCTATTCACATTGTATACTCTCTCACGCACATCGTCTATCTAGGTCACTCTCTCCAACCCGTCTCACTCTTTCGATCGCACAACGACCCTATGTGATTGGTTGACCTTGCTTCCTCCCACGCACAAAATATATCTACACGTCTGTGACTGGATCATCTCTCAAGCTCTATCTTACAACCCTCACCCTTGCCAAAAAGCTCAATCGGACAATATCTCTCTAGAGCATATATATTTGTTCAATGAATGTCGGACCACACTCACTTTGTCTCTCTATCTATATGTCTCTCGACTGACCTCGCTTTCTCACACCATATCTTCCACGCATTGAAGCTACTACCTCTCCAACCCTTGCAAAGCCGGAGCTATTTACATTGTGAGGGGCACTCCAACCTTGGATTAATTTGTGTAGGCATTTATTCCGGTCGGTTTAGATTATATTTTCATAGCATTCGGCCCACAACTAGTCCAAACACCGTTGCAACCCAGGCAACTGCCCTAGTTGATTTCCCTCTGGCTCGGTCATCGCTCTCTCGCACATCCTTTCTCACCTTCAACGTTGCACCATGGTATTATTGAAAAAACTATGTTGTTCTCTTTAATTATTATAAATAAGCTACAAAACTACACACTGATAGTCCACTTGGAATGGAACAAATTTCGACCCACAAATTAAAGTGCTACAAACTACACATCGAGGGGCCCACACATCATGAAACAAATTTGGACCCATATACAAATTAAAAAATAAAGGACGAGGATCGAACATGCGACCGGGCCTTCAAGCCGCACATCAATAGGCAACATACGTAGAATAGCAATGTTTGTTGTACCCCCTTTGTTCACATAATGTTTTTATATTACCACAACCGAATTAATGGATAACATGTAATATTATTTTTAGTACTATTCACCTTCACTTACTGGTGGGTTCCATGTGTGCTCTCTCTCTCCTCCCCTTCTGCATTTAGACGCATGGGCAAACAGGAAGAACTCGCGGGCGATGCTGCTGTTGACCATATCTGGACGCGTTCACAAGTCACGGCACCAGTTTCACGTACTAGCAGCACTAGTCAATGTGTACGTGCTATGCACGTTAATTTGGAAGTATATTAAGTGCAAGCGGATATTAACTACTAGGATATTATTTGCGTGTTGTCATGTGATTAGCACTATTTTTGGCATGAAATTAACTGCACGCTAAACATGTTGAGCGCTTGACATTGAAGCAGTCTAGGTCGTTGGATGACAAGGAATACATGTGGCTTGATGACGTTTTACATTTATTTTGATACGGCTCTAGCAGAACATTCAATCGATCAAACCATACATTTCGTTCAGTCTGACTCCGACTTTAAACTATACGACGATCGATATAAAATAAACGGAAATGATAAACGTTCGGATTTTAAGCATGGCAATCCGAATGTTTTTCATGGCAAATTTAGATTATGCGGCGGCGGCGGGGGCGTCTCGCGGTGGGAAGCGGCTCCTCTGCCGTGCTCTGTGTGTCGTCGGGCCACTGACCGACGGCGACAGCGGCGTCTTGCGCCGTTGTTGGCGTACTCCTGGACGTTGGCCTAGCTTCAAGGAAGGCCAAAATGTTCTGGACTTCGGAGCGAGTCAACTGGCGGGAGGAGGCGACTGGCGTTGGTGCAAGGAAGCGGTCGACGGCGGCCATCCATGCCGCTGAGGGGGGCACTGGCACCCGCGCGGGGACAGGCGCTGTCAACGGCGCAGCGGAGACATTTGTGTGCACGGGCATCGGCACGGGCACGCACGTCAGTGCACGCACAGGCGCATGCGCTGGCAGGTGCACGGGCACCGGCACGAGCGTGCGCATCAGTGCACGTGCTGGCAGGTGCACGGGCACGTGAAAGTCGGCGGGGACCTCGTGGAACCCCGTGGGATCAAGCTCGGCGACAATGTGCGGCTCCCATCCCATCAATGCCATGGGGATGGGCGCTGGCGCAGTCGGGGCAACGGGAGCCGGAACGGGAGCGGGGACAGGCGCGGCGTCTTCCCGCAAGGCCAGTTCAAGCTCATCCCAAAGCGCCTTATGTTCTTGAGACTCCGGCTGGGTGTCTTCCTCAGGAAACTGGAACACTAAGGGCAGACCATCGTGATGCGGCATGGCATACGTTTAGGTCAGGCTAGTTGGAGGTAGACGACAGGAGAATCGGAGAGGAAGAGAGAGGATTGTAGCGATACCTTGTAGTGCGGGGTTGATTTTAAACTGCGGCGCCAGCGACATTAAAAGTGGGAGCAGTTGGGACGACAGTGGGCGGCGGAGCCTGGTCAAAGGGCTCGCCTCCCGGTGAGCCTACACAGCGGTTTGCTCGCACGCCTCCCGTCGACTCACACGCTTGCTCGGACGGCACCTGCTGATGAGAAGTGGGCACTCGTGGCGGCACGTAAATGCCCACGGTTTCAATAGTGAAAGCGTTTGCCTTAACGTGATAGGTCTTTGTTCCAAAATACCTTGGCTCTTCATCTGTGCAAGTTGTCATAAGCAGCTTGTCTCAAATTGAAGAAAAAACTTACGAAGTAATATTTGTGCCATATCACGTGACCATGCTTAGTTTCAAGAATTTATGCTCACTTTTGGATTTTTTGAAATTTAAGATCCAGGATTCGAAACAATATCATAACCTGCATCATGCAATAAATTTTCAAGCCGTACATCTGTCCTATTGTATTTCTTAAGAAATGATTTGGTCAAACATTTTGCTTAGTTAGACTTCAAACAAGTTATATATGCAGAGTAAAAGGATAATCCCTCCGTACTAGTGCATTGCCTGATATATTAACTCAAGTACTAGGCACAAACAAACAGGCTCAATTATGTGCTCATCCTGGTGTAGTAGTAGTAGTACTAGGCAATGCAGTTGACGGGTGACCTTGACGAGCGGCGACCGAGGGAATTGAACCGTGCTCGACACGTTAGGCAACATTGTCTAGTTACTAAAGCATCCCTCCGTTGTTCATCGGTAGTCATTATGGACTAGGGACATGAGGGGAATTTCCTAGGGATGGAATTCTGGCCGCCAGATATTTCGACTTGAAACGCTGAGGCTCGACTGGTCAGGGTTTCCTAATGTGCGTACCACGCACGCCACCGAAGGACACGGGCCTGGTTTTTTTTAAGATCAACACGAGCCAAGGTCTGGCTGGTACGCCATTGGGTCCTACCATTCGAGAATACGAAAGGAACCTTTTAAATTGCCGAACGAATCTATGTGTATTACAATACCCGTATTTTCCTTGCAAATACTAATCTGAACGTGGTAATTGATTTATGACGAGTTGTTGAATTAGAGTGAGTTTGTGATATAGTGATCTCAATGTGGATTTCACATTTCATGCTATCCCTAGTAAGTTTTCCAATGCAAATTCAAATTTAAAAGATGAAAAATATGGAGGTGAGAAAATTTTGTATGTATCAAGCATATGACCACACACACACACAAAGAGAGACACACACACATGAACACAACAATCCAATAAGTATAGTGCATCTATTTTTCCAAACCATGCATGTATGACTCGAATTCAAAAATACTCCTTCTATTCCTAAATATTAGTATTTTAGAGAGTTCAACAAGTGACTACATACGGAGCAAAATGAGTGAATCTAGACTCTAAAATATGTCTATATACATCCGTATGTGCCAGTCCATTTGAAGCCTTTAAAAAGACTAATATTTAGGAACGAAGGGAGTAAAATGTAAGACATCCATGGTCCTCAGTTCAATATTTAAAATGAACATGAAACTGAAACATGAATATTAAGTCTAGTACTACAGTACATGCAAATGTTGTGTTTAGGCGGAGCCATGATTGTCGGGGGTCAACCCCTTGACCTTAGATAAAATTGTGGAGCTCTGTTTAGGGTTGTTTAGATTATATTTGTCCCCACCCTCCCAACCACCGATTGGTTGTGCACCCCCACCCCTCCTCCCTGGGAGAATATCATGTGCCCCCATACCTTAGATGCTATATGCCGATACGAGTTGCTTGGAGCTTGTAGATCTGAGATATAGCAACTCACATGATGTGTCTTAATATTTTTGCAGGAAACCTTGATGAGTTTGAGAATTGCACACAATTTGTACAAAAACTACTTAGATGCCCTTTGATCCCATATCCAACGACCTCGAAGCTCGTATCACCGTAGCATCTAAGATGAAGGAGGACATCATATTCTCCTGTATGTAAGAATATCATGTGCTACCACACCTTAGATGCTTTGGTGATACAAGCTCTTCAGAGGCGTTGGATTTGTGACCCAACACCTCCACGGTGGTTCGAATGGTTTTTTGCAGAAAAGCTCCAAAAGAGTTCGGCCAGTGCTTACAAGCACAAAGACTGCTCAGATGCCATTGGATCTCAGATCAAACGACCTCCAAGCTCGTATCACCGTAGCATCCAAGCTGTGATAGCACCTTATGTTTTCTCGCACGGGAGAGTATGAGGTGCTCCCGCACCGTAGATTCTATGGTGATACGAGTTCACTGAGATCTAACGGCCCAGAGTAGGAGGTTTGAATGTTTTTGCAATATACGCCCGATAGAGTTTGGGAAATGCGCAGAAAGTACAAGTACTATGCATGTGCCATCTAATCACTGATCATATGACCTAGATGCTCATATCACCGTAGCGGGTAATTAAGCTACGGGGAGCACCTAATATGAGCACCGGGGAGCCGTTGGATCGAAGATGCAGCGGCACACACGAGGCTTGAATGTTTTATTTGCAAAAAAACCTTTGGAGAGTTTGGAAATTGCGCATAATTACAAAGACTACTCCCAAGCCATTGGATCTCACTTCCAACGGTGTAAAAACTCGTATCACCATAGTATCTAAGCTGCGGGGTGGATGTGATATTCTATGCTGCTGTCATTTTTGTTCGTAAACGTGCAAAATACGTGTAACTCGTGCCGTTACTTTTCTAACCGCGCAAAGTGTTTGTTCAAGAAAACCATCCTACACTGAAATATCGGAACAACACACGGGGGTCCCACTTGTCATTAATCAAATTTGGACCTAAAACTAACAAATCTGAAAGATGAGATTCGAACTGGCAACCTAGACTACAAAGCGTAAGTCGATAGCCTGAAAAAATGAATGGTTGTTGGCTTTGTCCCATAACTTGATTTTATATAGTACTTGCATTGAGTAGAGTAGAGGTAGTGCCTCATCAACACGTGCATGACCGTTGTCTCACTTACTGGTGGGTCCCAGGTCCGTGATCTCAATCTCTCTTCTCTCCATCGTCTAACCTTTGCACGGGCACACACAAAGAGCGGCGCTAGCTTGCTATGGTGTTATTACAACTAAAAAAAGATTGGAAAATAGAAGAATCACCTAGAATAAGAGACGTTGTGGCTGGTCGAGACGGAGCTAACCACATCTATCCTCCGTGCCATGTTTGTATGATGAAGCCGTGTGGCTAGTGGAGTGTTTTCGACCGACTGGCTGGGTCCCGAGGTCGAACCATAGGTACTACGTCTGATACAGTATATTTTTACACGCACATTTTTCCTCCGTGCCGAGACGTGGCACACCCTACCGCGCGGTTTCGGGGTCCTCTCGGGTGGTGCACGCATATATTCTTCCTGACGTGGGATGCCCTACCGCGCGTTTTCTAGGTCCTCCTCGGTCATAGCACCGAAGCAAGTAAATGAGTCATCAAATCATGAAAGACCACCTTTCCCGCCGAGTACATCAGTGAAGCACGGTGGCTAGCTAGTTGGGCTAGTTCGACCGATTAGCTAGGCCGCCGCCACATTTGTCTTTTCACCCCTTTTTTTATCTACTTGCCGGCAGGTAAATTTAAATATCCACCGCGGCATTGCTCTGGTGTTTGGGTGCGGCAGGATTTTTAATTTTTTGATTGACGGGAGCAGGTGCAGCAGCAATTAGTCATGGTGACTCCGCCTGTAAAAACCCACTGCTCCCTGATGTGAGAAGTCGTCGACTGGTGTTTTACCGTGGTGAAAACCAAAAGATTCCCCGCTCCCTCCGCCTTCCTGTAGATTGCATTGCCTTTCAGCCGTTTCGCCCCCTTTGCTTCCTCTCCCCATTGCTTCTACCTGGTGCCATGGTGGCGCAACAGATCACAGAGTCCGAGGTGAGGCGCCTGACATAGGAGCTCCATGCCAAGGATGCGGAGCTTAGGGCCAAGGACGTGGAACTCCGTGAGCTCAAGGAGGAGAGGAGTGCCATGCTCCTCCGTTATGTGCGGGAGTTCACGGAGCTTCAAAAGCAGCAGGCGTCCACCACAAAGATGCTCGCAGCGTCGGCGGCGTTGCTGCAGAAAGCGAGAGATACGATAGGCCGTCAGGGGAGCCGACTGGAGCACGAGCGGGCCGATCGTGCCGAGGTCTAGGATCGCCTCAGCCACTTGGTGAACCAAGTTGCCACGCACGTGTTGCGGCTGCGCGATGCCTACCGTCGTGCCAGCGCGACGATGCCAGCCGTCGGGCTAAACCCGTTCGACCACCCGGTCGACTTCAACGAGCTGCGGCTTCCTGACCTGGTCTCCTTCTTCACCTATATCTCCGAGGAGCTGAGCCGTCTCCGCGTGATGGTGGGAGCTGAGCTGGACAAGGAGGGGTTGCGGGATGCCCTCGCCGTTGCCGGGCGAATCCTTTCAGGGCTCCGTCACCAGAATCCATTCGTGCCATTGGACGCCGTCTTTGATCAGCTGGCTCCCGTCGACCGGGAGCGGGCTCTATGGGCGGTTGCACCCTGCATCACCAACGTCGTGCGCCTCGAGAAGCAGAGGGACTTCGGTGGTGTTTAGGCGCCCTCTGCATGGGCATGTCCATGTCTCGGCGCAACATGACCGTTGGATCAAACTCAGACGGTGCAGATCGGTCACTGTAGCACAAAGCGTGTGGGTGTGTTTGGTTGCATTCTCATCTCAATATAGTTGTTTCCTCTTTGTGTATTTTTGTCAACCTACTAGTGTGGACTCATGCACCCTTCATGCACTCTGCCAAACACCCAAAAGTGGGTCGAGAAGGGAACTTTTGCTCCCATCCCGTGCACCCTTCATACACCCTGCCTAACACTATTCGTGCTTCATATGGTTCATGTTTCGTGGAGTACTATAGCACCGTACTCTCCGTGCGCTGTGGACCTAGTTCTGTTAACATTGATGTCACCGTTCATTCTCGACCGGACAGTCGAAAAAGCGGTACTATGTTACATATAGGAGTAGTTGACATGCGCACAACATCATTTGTTATCGTCATATCTTACTACACTAGCATCAAGATTGTGTAGTACTGACGTATGAACCACTGCACATGCCTAGTAGTAGGAGCACTATGTATGTTCAAGTGGATGCTGTGTTTCACACTCCTCCGTCGTAAGAGTGGAAACGCTTGCTGTAATCATTTTTTTCTTCAGAAAAACAGTGGACACGCTCTACCGTGCGGATCCTCCTCCAGCCATGCACTAAATTACTCACTTTCGCCGACGTGTGGGACAGCCAGCACCTGGGCCACCAGCCATGCACTAAATTACTCCATAGTAGAGTGACGGTAGACTACCCCGATCGAACTACCGCAGTAATGCCCAATGAGCCGTCAAATCACAAAACCCCCTCCTTTCCAGCAGTAAGTTGGACGGACAAAGCAACGATCATTTAACTCTTCTCTCTCAGCTTCCTGCCTTGAAGAAAACCCCCACTCGCTTCGCTTCTCCCTCATCTCGTTCCTCCTTTCACTCTTCTCTCTCTGCTTCCTCTCTTGGATGGACGCCGGAGCACCGGCCGACGTGATGTCTATGGCTCTGGCCAAAACCGTCGATGCTCATGGTATGAAGAAGCGCAAGCACCCCGCCGAGACTATCGCAGACAAGCTCAAAGCCATTGCCCTGTCCAAGCCCCCCTCTTCGGGATCCCTCATTAAGCAAGTCCAGGTAATGTCTCTTGTTGACGATCTTTTTCTCGATCTTGATCGTGTTTTTTCATCTAACACGCAGTACTAGTACTGGTAGTACAACTTTCTAGGTGATCTTGCATGTGATTTTAGTGTGCCAAATGACGGTTCTAAATTCCTCTTTTGACCAAAACATGCGAGAGGTTGACACTAATTTCTTATAGATTAATTTCAACTACTTCCTCTGTCCCAAATTTATTGTCTTAGATTTGTCTAGATACGGATGTATCTGATACTAAAATGTGACTTGATACATCCGTATCTAGACAAATCTAAGACAAGAATTTTGGGATGGAGGGAGTACTTTATGAACATCAATGCAACCTTTTAAGAGGGTATATTTGCCTCAGTAACTTGTGTTATGGATATTGCATGTAATCCATCTGCTCTCATGCCTTTGAAGACATGTTCTAGTGTCTTTGTTCACTCATTTCTGTGCGTATATGTAGTCATATATGGAGTATAATATCGAAAATCATCTTATATTTCTGAACGGAGGTAGTAATAAAATATGGTTTCTGTTTGAATTAGAACCAGGTCCGCAGTGGAGATGAAGTTCTCAAAGTCATGTCGTGTGAACTGGAAGACCTGATGATGAGTTCTACTGCTGAACTATCCAGCTGCTGTGTCCTTGTCGCCACGTGTCCTGAACTAGTGTTTTCCTGTAGCATTGTTGTCAGGCGTGTTCTCGAGGCTGTACTTGACCACAACAATTTCCTGGCCGTGCCTTCGATTATGAAGGGTGTGGTTCTTGTAAAGCTTCCCAACAAATTTGATGCGGCCTGTCTTCATCATCATGTTTATGAGTAGAAATACCACTCTGTTAGGTTCTCCAAGGTTGACAAGATGGTGATGGTGCATGTAGACATCTCACACAAAGTCCATGGCCTAGTCAGTTATGCGGGGTTCATCCTGTAGGTCGGTGGCAAGAAATAGTCTACAGAGTTTAGTTAGTGCAAGTTTGCTTGTCTGTAGTAAGTACTATTGTTCAGTACTTGATTTGTGTTTGTGAACCCTGTATTGTTTATTAGTACTGCCGCTTTTGGTGTGTGGTCAGTCCTGAGAACGGTCTATGTTAATGTCTGTCCACTCAATTCAGTCTGTATATTTTGAAGTATCCAGATCATATTTTTTGTGAGGACAGTTTATCAATTATGGTTACACTCCAATATCTGTATGCATTGCAGGGTTTATCACACCCACCAGGATTTCCAGTCCCATGGATGTTCGGTCCATACAATTTGTCACGACCTTTGGACTGTCCTGCTTGTGGGAGTAGGTGGGGCCCCTGCATGCCACGCGTAGTTGGATGATCAATGTTCTGTTTAGTACTTCAACATAGTGATTTCCTGGTAAGGATTCACTCGTGTCACATCAAGTAAATCTTATCGATTTACTGTCTAAATCTTATTGATTTAATGTCATGTTTTCTTTCTTTTCCTGCAATTTTACGATGCAGGTTTTGCCATGTGACATTCATCACAGAATAAACCGTTTGGTTTGCTCTACGATGGCTATTTTTGCAGGTTTCACTTCTTATGTCGTGTCAGTAACGAAGGCACTGTCCATCACTTATATTACTGGAAAAAATTGGATCAGTCTGTTGTCTGAGTAAAAGCTGAATCCCTATGATGAACTGCAGTTTAGTTTAACAAAAACGCCACAATTAGTCCTTCTCGCGTTTAAAAGAAATGAAGAAAAAAACTAGATCACGTTCACGGATCCTAGTCAAGTTAGAAAGCTGATCATAGCAGAGCAGACACGATCGCCGCTGTCTCGCACAGATCGAACACCAGCAGTTGCTCTAGCACTGACAGCGGCAACAACTCAGTCTGATCCAGCTGAGGATTGGGCACCGACCGCGCCAGCGGATCAGTCTGATCTACCGGAGGATCGGGCATCGACACCGGCACCTGCTCCGACACCAGCACCAGCTCTACAAGGAGCACCATCTCCGGCAGCAACAGCGGTTGTGGCACCTGCACCAACACTTGCACTTGCATCTGCTCCGGCCCGTGCACTTGCACCGATAACAGATTGGGCTGCAGTTCGCACTTCATATACCAAAGTCCTGACAAAAACCGACATGTCCACCTTCTTTGTAAGCATTGGCCGCCCAAGTGCTTCGTTCTTTTTTCTTTCCATGTTGTTTCACATGATTCACTGTGTTGATCTAACTCTTTGGGTATGTCTTCTTGTTTGCAAACAGAGAATTCCTAGAGCAACGAGTGAGTCGTTCAACAATCCGGGCGACCGCGGCCAAGTTTCTCTTACCATGCGCAGCCTTGGTGTGAATGAACCTGCTCAATATACCGTAAGTACAAAGGATGGTCGCATGATGATTGATGCTAAAGGATGGTCAAGGTTCAAATCTAAATCATATCTTGCGGTAGGGGATGATGTCAAAATCGTACTTTCTCGGCAAGGAGAGCTGGTCCAAATCAACTTTGAAATTCTTCAGTAGCAGCACGCAACTGCCGAACTGATCTATCCTCCGAGAGATTTTGATGTAATAATCTGGCATGGTGAAACAAGTGTCCTGTGTGTATAAGTAGTACGACAGTATTATTTATCACATGGTATATCGTTGATAGAATTGCAACTCTGATTGCTGGTTAGGAACTGTCGTTCGATTTCATTCCAACAGCTGCCGTGCTTTATTCAATTTTGTGTATTCGCCTTGCGACATCATCTAAAACCAGTGCCGTACCGATCGGTTGCAATATGAAAAGTGCTGAGGCAGAACACATGGGCCCCCAAACATGTAGGGTCGGCCTACGGCCCAAAGTCCAGAACCGTGAGCCTATCTGAGTATTATATTCTTAGCTGAACCCCCATAAAAAAAGCTGAACCTCCATAATGCCTGTGCATTGCAGAGGGAGTATATTTCTCAGCAAGGTGAGCTTGTGATATAATAGATTTGTATATTTCTTTACAGAGGGAGTATCTCTCTGTCAAAAAATATATTTATGTGTAACTAGTTACTCCTGTCTTTCAACTTCCTTTCGCTGATATGTGGGGTAACCGGCAACGGGGTCCACGTGCCATATGCACAAATTAGAGTGCACAACTTCATGGTAGACACACCCCGGTCATAGTGCCGCACTAATGCCCAATGAGCCGTCAAATCACACCCCCTTTCCAGCTTTAGCAGTAAGCTGGACAGACAAAGCGGCAATATTTCACTGGGCATGAATCCCCTTCTCCCTCGTCTGCTTGTTCAGGGAAAACCCCCTCTCGGCGATTGCATAGGGTTTTCTCATGGAGAAATAGGTACGAATTCTTCATCCATCCCCGATAAATCCAAGTCCCTTGGTCGCAGGTAATCCTAGGATGGCAGCCGCCGCCGTTGATGCATTTTTCTTCCTACCGAATCTAGTGTGTTTCATTTGCAGTGCCCAAAGTGCGAGTACCCTACAGGTTTTTGCGCCCTCGGCGAGACGCCACACTTGTTCCTTCTCATCCTAACTTAGCATTTTGAAACACGCACAGTATGTTCCTAGAATCCTGTTTTCTATCCGGGAGGGTGGTGGTTTTTTGAACATGCTGTGTTCTCATATTATTTTTCCTGCACTGTATTATTTGCTCTGCCAGAACACATGTACTCAAGATGCTCGGCCTTGACATAACTGAATACACTAGTTTAATGGTTAGAGTGAAGACAAGCCATGGATATAAGTTCTGAGTTGGGTTCATGAACCAAGAAGATCGCTGCTTTTTTATGGCCGAACTTGGATAAACTTTCTCAAGTGTTATGGACTGAAAGTTGGCGCACGAATGTTGATGGAAATAGCAGAACCTGGTCTCATCTTCACTGCGATCTTCCACCCCAACGTTGTTCCAATTGTTCATCCATGTTAGTTTTGTATCTGGTTCTTGCTTGTTGCCTCGATTACTTCTTAATCCACCTATTCTGTCTAACTAATCACAATTTAACTTTAGAAGTAGCAACGAATCTCTCACGAAGATGCTACTTCTAACTAATATTTTCTTATAATTGGTGGCACGTGTAGGTTTTTTCAGAGTTAAGCAGTCTGCTCGTTTGTTACTCTGTAATAACTCGGCTGTTACTAATGGCACTGAAGTTTACTGGATCGACATCCACAAGTTCCTACACTTTATTGATCGTCTTGAGGTCCCTGTGGGGCGTTTCAATGGTGGAAGGCCACGTGGGATATGTGTGCCACTGCTGCACTCGTTGAACAGGTCCAATTGTGTCGAGAAACTTATGGTACGAGCTATTTTCTGTTATATATGTTGTTCATAAACTATTGCTTATACACAGTTTTACAGCTGTGATCTTCTTGAAACAGGACCTGCCGAGTTCTATTATTCCTATACAGATGCCTGACCATGGTCGGGTCAGACTTGCGCTTGGTCACAACATGATGTTTATGTCGACCTACTCAATTCCCCTTGGAGGTGAAAAGATACTTATTCATGGGTGGTCTCAAATAATGAAGGCCCGTCCATCTTGGAGAATAGGACAGAAGATTATGTTCATGCTTTTCCATGGCTCTAAAGTGAATATCCTATTTATTGACCACGTTGCGAGATGAAGCCGCTTTCAGAAGGTTGTGGATGCGTGGGGTGGCGCCTGGGCCTTGTCCTAGGGCTTGGCGGCCTCACCCTTGGTTAACTGTAGGCAAAGTAGCACTGTTCGAGGCGTGCTTTGTACGGTTGAATCTGTATAAGTACTCATACTGCTTTTAGCTTTGGTTGTTAAGTGCCCCTGCTGGTTTCAGTTAAGGTTGTTAAGTACTCCTGCTGCTTTTATAGTCTATCGTGTTTCTTCAGTCCTGTCTTCCTCCAGCCGCCAAAACCAAACCAGCGCTGGCGGGGCCGCCTGCTTCCGCCTCCCACTGTTGGCTGCGCCTCAGCGCACGCATCGCCGCCCCACGGTCTCCTAAATCGTTAACGCCGATGTCCTCCACGTGCTTTGGTGCGCTCGCCGCGGCGCCGCCCTCTCGCGTTGTCAACATGGTCAACAAACAACAGGAATCGGCAGAAGTACGTGGAGAGGATGACAGTAGGGGCCCACCACGTCAGCGTATGGAAAAATAAAATGCTTCCTCCTAGTGTTTTCCCGACATCTGGGACCCACGACATTGTGAGCGTATATAGTCAATAGACAAGAGAACAACACAAGATCGGCTGACACCTGGGACGTAGCTACTCGAGCAGTAATTTTTTTGTTTGGTATTGTTGAGATGGAGCAGGGTTTGAACTGGGCTGTGGCCCATCTAGCCCAGGCTTATATTTTATGTTCACCATGTGACCAGCCCAGCTATTTTTTCTTTGTGAAAATGAGCCCAGTTTATTTTTTCTGAAGAATACCCAATCCAGGCCTACTTATTTTTCTATGCCCTGATGGGCTGCAACTCTTTCAAGACGCCTGCAAATCTTGAAAGTAATATGAAATGGGTTGTAAATATAAAACAGATGACAAATTGGCAATTACTTTATAATTTCTGAATTTTTTCACATTTTCAGATTCCTATTTCACTGGGCATTAACCTAATTTAAATATATCTTCAAAGTACTTTAAATCTGGCTCGACATTTCCGTATTAAAAATAGTTTGGAACCCACAGAAATATGCAAAATTGGCCCTGGCCAACCAAAAAAACGACTGCAATAAATTGCATAAGAAGTTGCCATGAGCTATATATAAATTATTAAAAAAAGAGGGAGTGGTCTGACTTGTGGGCCTGTTTAGTTGACGCCTATGCAAATTTTTTTAGTTATTATATACGTCAACAAACGATTCTAGCAGACATAACCGTTGGATGTCAATCCAACAGCCGTCGTGTTTCTTCAATCTCTGATCTTCTTGCTCCAGCCGCCAAAGCAGCGCCGGTGGGACCGCCTACTCCCGCCTCCCGTGGCCGGCTGTGCTGCTGCGCCGGCCTCAGCGCCCCCTACTACTCCCACCGCCGGCCAGGGCATGCCTCTACTCACCCACACCCCCTGTTATTCTGTGGCGATGGCAACCTCACACCGCAGCCGAACCGGTGAACCCTCGTACTCCTCTCCGCGCAGGCTTCCACTGCCGCGTCTTTCCCGGCTCCGCGTCGTCCCCTTCCTAGGCCTCGTCGTCGTCCACCGCCGTGGTGCTCTCGGCGCGGCGTGGTCTATGTGGTCAACGACCGACTTCCATCAGAAGAGTACTGTACGTGGAGAGGCTGACAGCTGGGTCCACGGCAGCCGCAAGGAAGTGCCTCCTTATTACACGGAAAATAATTATTCCTCCACCTGACAGCAGGGACCCACCGGACGGGCCACCAGTATTTCGCCAAAAAACATTTCCCCTCGACTGCTGGGACCCACAGGACAGGCCACCCTATTTCGCGAAAAAACGGTCCCCTCGCTGTCAGCTCGGACCCACCGGAAGTGCCTCCTTATTACGCACAAAAAAATGAATACCCCCTTCTAGCTGGGACCCACCTTGGTGGGAGGCTGACTTGTGGGCCTACTAAGTTGATTGGGACGGAGGCCTTTGTCAACTTTAGTCAATATATGAACGATTCTAGCTCCAGTGACCGTACGATGTCCATCCAACGGCCGTAGTGCTTCTTCAACCTCTAGTCTTCTTACTCCAGCCGCCCAAAGCAGCGCCGGTCGTGCCGCCTGCTCCTGCCGCCCGTGGCCGGCTGTGATGCCACGGAGGCCTCACCGCCCCTACTACTCCCACCGCTGGCCAGGCCATCCCTCTATGCACCCACACCCCCTGTTATTCTGCGGTGACGGCAACCTCACACCGCAGCCGAACGAGTGAACCCTCATACTCCTCTACGTGTGGGCATCCACTGCCGCGTCTTTCCCGGCTCCGCGTCGTCCCCTTCCTAGGCCTCGCCGTCGTCCACCGCCCTAGTGCTCTTGGCACGACGTGGTCAACATGGTCAAGGAATGGCTTCCATCGGACGTGGACTGTACGTGGAGAGGCTGACAGCTGGGTCCACGGCTGCAGCAAGGAAGTGCCTCCTTATTACGCGCAAAATAATTATTCCTCCACCTGACAGCGGGGACCCACCGGACGGGCCACCGTATTTCGCGAAAAAACATTTCCCCCTGACTGCTGGGACCCACCAGCTACATCTTCGCACGCAAGGAAGTGCGTCCAAAAAATGATTTGCCCTCCTGACTGTTGGGACCCACCAGCTACATCTTCGCACGCAAGGAAGTGCGTCCGAAAAAACGATTCGCCCCCTGACTGCTGGAACCCACCAGCTACATCTTCGCACGCAAGGAAGTGTGTCCGGGCAAAAAAAAAACAAAATGATTCCCCCTGACTGCTGGGACCCAACAGCTACACCTTCGCACGCAAGTAAGTGCATCCGGGCAAAAAAAACAATTCGCCCCTCAGACTGCTGGGACCCACCAGCTACATCTTCACATGCAAGGAAGTGCCTGACAGTCGGGACCCACTTGGTTGAAGCGTACATAGCGTTGTCATTCTGGTCGCGAACGTGTACATACATATATACTGGTCGATGTAGAGGCGCACACGTGTCGTAGTAGAGGCACGCATGTAGCATGTACACATATGTACATCGGCCAGGGTGCAAGAAAGAAAATACGGCCACGTACGTACATATGGGAAGGGTCTCGAACGCCTACTCGCGCATACGTACGGCTAGGGCTCGTGTACATGGCTGGGTCGAAATGGAGAAACATCGTCGTCGTCGTGTTCATGGGGAGGCAACAGAATGTGTCGTGTTCATGGGGAGGGAACGGAATGCGTCGTGTTCATGGGGAGGCAACGGAACGCATCGTGTTCATCAGGAGGCAACGGAACGCGTGGGAGCCAACCGGCTGGGTCGGAACGGAATGCGTGGTCGTGTTCTTCGGGAGGGCTTGGACGGAACATGCGATGGAAACGAGGCCTGGCGTACCGCAAAACGAAGGAAACGACCTTGTGTTCGACCGACCACGTTCAAAACGGGATCCTGTTCATCGGGAGGGGTCTGGCTACCGCAAAACGGAGGAAACGGACCTCCTACGGTCGAAACGGGGGTCCTGTTGATCGAGAGGGGTGTGGTGTACCGCAAAACGGAGGAAACAGACTTGTGTTGTAGCGCTACGGTCGAAACGGGGGTCCTGTTGATCGGGAGGGGTGTGGCGTACTGCAAAACGGGACTCCACGGGATACTGTTCATCTCCACCGTCGACCTCCTCCAGCCTCCACGGGCTACCGTCCACCTCCTCCAGCCTCCACGGGCTCCTGTTCATCCAGCCTCCACCGCGCGCTACTCCACCGGCTACTGTTCAACCACCCCTCCACGGGCACCCCTCCACCGTCTACTGTTCATCTAGCCCTCCACACCACGGGGTCCTGTTCAACCACCCCTCCATGGGCACCCCTCCACCGTCTACTGTTCATCCAGCCCTCCACACCACGGGGTCCTGTTCATCCAGAGGCAACGCCACCGCTCACTGTTCATCCAAACCCCCCCACAATGCTCACTGTTCATCCAATCGATCGACTTTAGTTAGCAGCAGTAGCCAAGGAATCGCTCGATCGGGTTCAGTTAACAGCCATCGATCGATCGCTCGGGTTCAGTAACGCGTAGCCTGCAGTGCAATCGCTCGGGTTTAGTTAGAGCCCAACGCCTCGCACACACGCGCGTATGTGTACGAGAGAAACGCGCATCGCTCGGCCCCCGACCTTCCACCGTAACCAGGAACTCCCCGAAAATTTTCCTCCCCCTTGGTTCTACCATGGTTTTTTCCATCATGCACGTCCCAAAGAATGTTATGCAGCTGCGTCTCCGGCACGCCCAAGATGAAAAGCCCATTTTCTATCATGATTTTTTGTCATAGAAGTAGGAGCCCACCACATCTATGATGATACCGGGTTTTGTCACAATTATCGTCATAGAAGTGTCATATGTATGACAGAATTTTTTTTCGTTCGGCCCAAAATGTCACGGATGTGTCTTTTTTTGTAGTGATGTATATAGGCATCACGTTCGAGACAAGTAGACCGACTCCTGCCTGCATCTACTACTATTACTCCACTCATAAACCGCTATCCAACATGCATCTAGAGTATTAAGTTCATGAAAACAGAGTAACGCCTTAAGCAAGATGACCTGATGTAGAGGGACAAACTCATGCAATATGATGAAAACCCCATCTTGTTATCCTCGATGGCAACAATACAATACGTGCCTTGCTGCCCCTACTGTCACTGGGAAAGGACACCGCAAGATTGAACCCAAAGCTAAGCACTTCTCCCATTGCAAGAAAGATCAATCTAGTAGGCCAAAGCAAACTGATAATTCGAAGAGACTTGCAAAGATAACCAATCATACATAAAAGAATTTAGAGAATATTCAAATATTGTTCATAGATAGACTTGATCATAAACCCACAATTCATCGTTCTCAATAAACACACCGCAAAAAGAAGATTACATCGAATAGATCTCCACAAGAGAGGGGGAGAACATTGTATTGAGATCCAAAAAGAGAGAAGAAGCCATCTAGCTAATAACTATGGACCCGTAGGTCTGAGGTGAACTACTCACACTTCATCGGAGGGGCTATGGTGATGATGTAGAAGCCCTCCGTGATGGATACCCCCTCCGACGGAGCTCCGGAACAGGCCCCAAGATGGGATCTCGTGGATACATAAAGTTGCGGCAGTGGAATTAGGGTTTTGGCTCCGTATATGATCGTTTGGGGGTACGTAGGTATATATAGGAGGAAGGAGTACGTCGGTGGAGCAACAGGGGGCCCACGAGGGTGGAGGGCGCACCTGGGGGGGGGGGTAGGCACGCCCCCTACCTCGTGGCCTCCTCCTTTGTGTCTTGACGTAGGGTCCAAGTCTCCTGGATCATGTTCGGTGAGAAAATCACGTTCCCGAAGGTTTCATTCCGTTTGGACTCCGTTTGATATTCCTTTTCTTCGAAACCCTAAAATAGGCAAAAAAACAGCAATTCTGGGCTAGGCCTCCGGTTAATAGGTTAGTCCCAAAAATAATATAAAAGTGGATAATAAAGCCCAATAATGTCCAAAACAGTAGATAATATAGCATGGAGCAATCAAAAATTATAGATACATTGGAGACGTATCAAAACCCATGCATTTTCCTCCTAAACCATCCAAGAAAAAGGATGATGAGGATTTTGAGCGCTTTGCTGAAATGATTAGACCTATCTTTTTGCGTATGCGTTTGACTGATATGCTTAAAATGAATCCTTATGCTAAGTATATGAAAGATATTTTTACAAATAAAAGAAAGATACCGGAAGCTGAAATTTCTACCATGCTTGCTAATTATACTTTTAAGGGTGGAATACCAGAGAAACTGGGAGATCCAGGAGTACCAACTATACCATGCTCCATTAAAATAAACTATGTTAAAACTGCTTTATGTGATCTTGGAGCCGGTGTTAGTGTTATGCCTCTCTCTTTATATCGTAGACTTGATTTGAATAAGTTGACACCTACTGAAATATCTTTGCAAATGGCCGATAAATCAACTGCTATACCTGTCAATATTTGTGAGGATGTGCCTATTGTGGTTGCAAACGTTAGTATTTTAATGGACTTTGTTATTCTTGATATTCCTGAGGACGATAGTATGTCGATTATCCTTGGTAGACCCTTTTTGAATACTGCAGGGGCTGTTATTGATTGCAACAAAGGCAATGTAACTTTTCATGTTAATGGTAATGAGCATACGGTACACTTTCTGAGGAAACAACCTCAAGTCCAGAATATCAATTCTATTGGAAAAATTCCAACAATTACTATTGGAGGTTTTGAATTTCCTCTTCCTACTGTCAAGAAGAAATATGATATTCTTATTGTTGGGGACATGCATATCCCCGGTGAGGCAACTTAGTGTTATTTGAAAATTCTCCGGTTTCATGCGATTTGGAAAGAGTTTGTTAAGACTTGATCAACCTTATTAGTGGATTCCTTTGATGAGCATGAGATGGATGAAGTTAGAAAGCACAACTCTCTGTACCCTCTTTTTACTTTCTGTTATTTATATTAAATAAAGCAAAAATAGTATTTTCTGTCTATTTTATGAATTATCCTTGCAATAAAAAATACCCCGAAAATAAAAGTTATCCAAATGCCTTGAAAACTTTAGATGATTTTTTGTAGAATATTTAAGAATATTTGGCACTGAGAACACACCTGGGGGCCACACCACCTGGCCACGAGGTTCCAGGGCGCGCCCCTGCCTCCTGGACCCCACGTGGGTCCCCTCCACTTATTCTTGCAGCCACACACTTTGTCTTCCTCTAGAACCAATCATCCACTAGCTCAAACCCGTGTTCTAGCTCATTTTGCTGCCATTTTTGATCTACTTGTTCAAAGCTCCATTCACAAAACTGCTTTGGGGGATTGTTCTTTGTTTTGTGACTCCTCCAATGGTCCAATTAGTTTTTGTTCTAGTGCTTTACTTATTGCAATTTTTTCCTGCTTGGGTGACCCTGTTCTTGAGCTTGCATGTCAAATTTAGGTGGTCAAAAGTAGTTTTAATGCATGATATGGCCTCTAGGCACTTGTAGGAGTAGTTGCTATCAATCTTTTTGAGTATGGTTCACTTTTATTTTGAGTCACTAAAAATTTCAGAAATTTTTCAAAGAAAGAAAATGATGAAAAGATTGTTGAGGGGCTCTTCGAGCCAAAGCTCGAATGATAAGCAAAGTGAAGAGAATAAGAAGCCCAAATATAATCTCCCTCGCACTGCGGAGGTTCGGCCGTGCGAATGGCCTTGTGATGAGTTCTTGAGAGCAGCCGAGATTTATGAAGACTTTTATTATTTGGCTGAGAATCCAGGCCTCAACGACTTCCTCCGCGACTAGCGCGAACAGTATCTCTTCCTCACTAATATTTTCGCGCAAAATTTTTTACTTTCATGCTAAGAAATCACCACCTTCAGTGGAATCTCATTTATATGATGAGGTTAAGGAGATGTCACTTTATGATTTTTGTCAGGTCTGTAAGATACCCTTTGAGGGTAGTGTCGGTGTGAAAACCGGCGGATCTCGGGTAGGGGGTCCCGCACTGTGCGTTTAAGGCGGATGGTAACAGGAGGCGGGGGACACAATGTTTACCCAGGTTCGGGCCCTCTTGATGGAGGTAATACCCTACTTCCTCCTTGATTAATCTTGATGATATGAGTATTACAAGAGTTGATCTACCACGAGATCGTAGAGGCTAAACCCTAGAAGCTAGCCTATGATTATGATTGTTGTTGTCCTACGGACTAAACCCTCTGGTTTATATAGACACCGGAGGGGGCTAGGGTTACACAGAGTCGATTAAAAGGGAGGAGATCTACATATCCTAATTGCCAAGCTTGCCTTCCATGCAAAGGAGAGTCCCACCCGGACACGGAACAAAGTCTTCAATCTTGTATCTTCATAGTCCAACAGCCCGGCCAAAGTATATAGTCCGGCTGTCCGAGGACCCCCTAATCCAGGACTCCCTCAGTAGCCCCTGAACCAGGCTTCAATGACGATGAGTCCAGCACGCAGATTGTCTTCGGCATTGCAAGGCGGGTTCCTTCTCTGAATACTCCATAGAAGATTTTGAACACAAGGATCGTGTCCGGCTCTGCAAAACAAATTCCACATACCACCGTAGAGAGTATATTATTCCACAAATCTAATCTGCTGACAACTCTTCATAACATGACATCCTAACGTGGCCCGGTCATTACGAACCATTTCTCCCTGCCCGCCACTACACGTGTTGCGAGGCGGTTTTATTGGCACATCCTGTCGAAGCAGAGATCATGTTCCCCTTATCACGGGATTCTCATCAATACGGGTGTGGGTAACCCAATCGTGCCTGCTGGAATGACTCCTCAATTTTAGGAAAGTTCCGAATGACCACGCGGAGGACGCTTGATATTCATCCTCTTTATAAAGGGGACAAGGCCTGTCCTTTTCTTCTCGCGCTCGATCCTTCCCTTCCCCCACCTCGAATTCCAACACCCGAGGCTTAGGCTAAGCACTTCAGACCTTCAATCATGTCCGGATCCAACCTTCAAGGCCGGTGGATGGCCTCTTCTGTCACAGAGGAGGATGTCGGCGTTCTGGGAACGGGGGTCCCCAGACTTGCCTGCCTGCGGCCTGCGGCGTGGCTCAAAGGGGGCCCAGCACGGCCCATCTTCATCAACACAAACCCAAGACCCTCGCGACGGGCCAAGCCTCGCGGGGCAGACGACACGGAGCTTCCTCAGGCACGGCCTCGTCAGGCTAGCTCGCGAGGAGGCGGAGAGATCAAGGCGGGGTACCTCATGAGGTGCTCGTGACGCAAGCCATGACGACCAAGGGCGCCAGGCGGGCGCCAACCTGTGCAGTGTCCTACTTTCCTCTTTGGTGCAAAGGGAGCAAGCGCAGGCGAGAGCATCAAGCAAAGGCACCCGTTTCGGTGCAACGAGACCAAGACCAGTCCAACGGCAGGAAGGAAGTCATTGTGGAGCCCAAGCCAGCGTCACCACCAGAGTCTTTGGCAGGCGAGGACCAACTTTAGTCAGGATAAGTGTACCAGATGTTCCCCTTCAAAACGATCAATTGTTGGCACCCTTCCCGCTCAATATTTGGGGAAGAGGCCCAGGGCCTTTGCCTATAAATAGGACTAGCCACCCATAGGGTAGAAGGATCGAGAATCGGCCAACCCAGCATCGAGGTCAGATTGCAATCGAGAAGAGAGAGAGAGAAGGGTGACTGAACTCCTCCTAGCAGTTCATCCCCCCAGCAAAGAACAGACCCTCGCGAGGCTGTTCTTCCTTGTATTACTCATCATCATCAGCCCAAGAGGCAATCCACCACACCACACACTGGAGTAGGGTATTACACCACAACGGTGGCCCGAACCAGTATAAACCCTGTGTCTCTTGTGCTGTTCTTTCCATAGCTTATATCTTAGCGAGGCGGAGGGGTGCAGGTAGGTAGAAGGCGAAATTTCCGCGCGCACCCCAGTGTTCGAACCTCAAGGGTCTGCCGGAATCCGAAATCCGACATTTGGCGCGCAAGGTAGGGGTGCGCCGGAATTCATCTTCCACCACCCCGTTCTCCTCCGACCATCGCGTCCATGTCTGACGCTCGTCGACCACCCAGACGGCTCCTGTCGGCGGGCGTCCTCACCGTTCCCCGTCACCTGCCATCAACGCCGCCACCGGCCCGGCGGGGGACGAGCGGAAAGCGTCGTCTCAGCATCCGTCCGTGCGGCAAGACGGCCGCACCGCTACTCCCTCGCTCACCCTAGCTGGTTCTTCATCCCGCGCGCTCCGCGCGCCCATGGAGGCTCGAGCTGCGCTCATCGTGGCAAACGAGCTCCTGCGCTACCGTCCCGTCGACGACGTCTACCAAGAATGGCTCGACCGCGTCGCCGAGCTCGTCCGCGCCGCAGGGGGCTCTCCTGCGCCGTCCGTTCCGCTGCAACGCACCCCGCCCCGCGTGATCGACAAAGCTCCGGCGGCGCCCCGGCCGCCTCCTCCTCAAGAAGGCGCCATGGCTCCAAGGCGCGTGGCCCCTGGGCGGAACCCGCTCCGTCAGGTGCCAGCGCGGCAAGAGCAGAGCTGCCAAGAAGTCCCTCGCCCGCAAGAAGCTGCCCGGGCGCTCCCTGCTCCAGCACGTCGCGACCATGCTCCTGCTCCCGCATGTCAAGACCCCGCGCTGCTCCCGGCTGCAGCGCGTGGGGACATGCAAGACCAAGCTCTCCGTCACCCAAGGCCTCCCGTGGCCACAGCAGGCTGCCATGCCTTCACCACCGAGCTACACAGCGTCTCGTGGCCCGGCAAGTTCAAGCCAGACCTGCCTCCTCGGTACGACGGCATGGCCGACCCTGCGGAGTTCCTCCAGCTCTATGAGCTGGGCATCAAAGTTGCCAACAGAGACGAGAAGGTCATGGCGAACTGGTTTCCCATGGCGCTCAAGGACGGGGCCCGCACCTGGCTCCAGGCACGATCTCCTCCTGGGACGAGATGCGCACCCGCTTCATCGCCAACTTCTAAGGTACTCGCGACCGACCGCCCGCCGTGAGCGACATGCGCCGCATCAAGCAACAACCCGGAGAGACCCTGCAGAAGTACATCCAGCGCTTCAACAACGCACGCCTCAAGATTCCCAAGGTGACTGAGGAGGCCATCATCTCAGCCTTCTCCGACGGCGTGCGCGATGTCAAGATGAAGGAGGAGCTGGCGATGCATGAAGACCTGTGCACTTCCTTGGAGTTGTTCAACTTGGCAACCAAGTGTGCCAGGGCTGAGGAAGGGCGTCTCTCCCTCCTCGAGCTGCCTGCCGCAGACCCAGAAGAGAAGAAGCCCAAGGCCAAGGATGTGAAGCGCAAGGGGGCTGCCGTGCTCGCGGCAGAACCAGACACCAAGCGGGGCAGAGATCAGCCCGAACCTCCCAAGGGCAGTCGATACTGTGTGTACCATGACCTCCACACCCACAACACCAACGAGTGTCAAGAGATCCGAGCCGTACGAGAAGGAAGGATCGGCCGTCGCCCCGACCGTGGTGACCGGGGCTACGGTCGAGGAGGAGTAAGGAACGCAGGACACTGGGAAGACCGTTGCCCACGCTAGGGGTGGCACGATCGACCTCGCGAGGATCGCTGGCAAGACCCGCCTCGCGAGGGAGACTGGAGGGATCAGCCTCGCGAGGATCGCCCGCAAGGCAACACAGGCCTCCCTCTGCTGCCACTGCAGCCAAGGAGAAACGAGGACCGCCATCAGGATGAGGGGGCTGGGGGCTTCCAGGAGCTGCGCGCGGTCGCCTGCATCCTGGGCGGGGCTCAAGCCCTAGCCTCTCAACGCATCTTCAAGCAGTTCGCCCGCGAAGTGAATGCAGTCCTCCCCAAGCTGGAAGCCATGCGCCCTCTCAGGTGGTCGGCGTGCGCCATCATGTTCAGCTCAGCAGATCAGCTCAAGTGCGCGGCCACGGCCGGAGTCCTCCCGATGCTTCGTTCCCCAATCATCAGCAACATGGTGGTCACCAGGACCCTCATCGATGGCGGGGCAGGGCTCAACGTCCTGTCCGTGGAAACATTCCACAATCTCCAAGTGCCCTACACCTAGCTTCAGCCAACCAAGCCTTTCCCCGGAGTCACCGACGGCTCCACGGTCCCGATTGGGCAGGTCTGCCTCCCTGTCACCTTCGGGGCACGCGACAACTAACGCACCGAGCTCATCGACTTCGACGTCGCTCACATTCGCCTGCCGTACAACGCCACCCTTGGGTACCCGGCGCTGGCCAAGTTCATGGCCGTGACTGACCACGGCTACAACGTCCTCAAGATGCTAGGAAGTGGCGGAGTCATCACGGTGCCCTGTGAAGAGAAGGACGCAGTGTGTTCCCTGGAACGAGCCTTTCAGGCCGCATCACTGGAAGAGCCGGATCGCGGAAGCATGAGGCTTCCCGAGACCGCCCCCAAGAAGAAGAAGACATCGTCCGGCCCGGCCCCTCAGGAGGCAGGCCCCTCAGGGCCCGCGCCTGCCCAGGGGGAACCTCCTTCCATCGCATAGGAAAGCGCGCCCGGCGCCCTCCTCAGGCAGGGCTCGGGGGCTCTCCCCTGGAGGGCCACCGACCTAGCTAAGGTCACGAGGGAGGCGCTTGGGCACCACATGTAGGCGTGTTTCGAAGCACGTTTCCCTCAAGAAGGAGTAAGGCAAGGAGGGCCATACCCTCAGGAGTTCGTCAGCAAGGCCATTCAGGAGCTACAGGGGTCAAGAGTCATGAGAGGCGGCCGCCGCCTACCAGCTGTGGCTCCCCATCCAGGCGAGGATGGTGGGCTGCGCGTCTGCATCGACATACCAGGGCTCAATCGAGTCACCTCTCTGGAGCGCCTCTGGCCCTCGCGAGTGGGGCGCTGCGAAGGTGCACCCCACAGCTACATTCGCATGCCTTACGGCTTGCCGAACACGGTTGCCACGTACCAGCGCCTCATGAGGGGCATCATGGAGGCTCAAGAGGCCACGCGTTCCGCAGCCCTGGCGGAGATGGAGATGGTCCGCGAGGAGCCACCAGCGCCTCCAGAGCCTCTCGAGGCCCCTGGGCCTAGGGGCTCGTGAGGATCGGCTTCCGCAGCCCACCGAGTCAGCTACACCAACACTCCTTCGTCCTCAACATCATCAGGTGACATCTTTCAAGTTTCATTTCCAGCTGGGAGCGCCCCCCCGGGCTGCATTATTCCCAGGCCGCATGGGTCCGTCCCTGCGGCATGCATCCTTTTTATTTCATGTTGTTAGCTTACCTTGTTGGGGGCGCCCCATGGGCTGCATCATCCCCAAGTCACTCGGGCCAGACCCAGCGGCATGTATCCCTTTTGCGTTTATTTCCGGCTATGCGTTCGACCCAACATGCTTGATTATTTGATGCCTGTCCACGGCACCTCTTATTCTCCATGCCGACCACTTGCACGTTAAAGGGGGGGGGGGTACCTGAGCATCGCGACTCAGGGCTCTTACTGGCTCTCCAGCCCTCACCCTCTGGCCTTGTCCACGGCATCGCGACCTGGCATACCAGCGACGGCTGAGACCAGCTCGAGGGCCGGGACCCGAGGACGTAGAGTGCCGGCATCTAATCAAGTTTGCAGGGACACATCACAAGATAAGGCCCAGTGCCAGGCGCAACCCGCCTAGAGGTAGGGCCCCGTGAGTCCCGCACTGGCTCACGGGTGCCTAGATACACCTCGCCAGGCCCTACCGTGCCAGCCACGTGTCAGGGCGGGGCTGTACACGCCCCGGGGGCTCCTCCCGGAGGGGAGCCCCCTCCCACGTACCAGTGGAAGCACCATGCTCCGCGCTGGCTGATGAGACTGCCGAGGAGCGGCTATGCCCATACACATACGGAAGCACTATGCTCCGCGCTGGTGATAAACAACTGAGGGCGGCCCCCGGGCCGCATCAACCTTAGGGAGCCCAGAGCTCAGTGTCTAGCCTCATCGTAATGCCTCCCCTCGGGAGTGCCGCGCGAGGGGGCTGGGCATGGGGGCTGCGCCTGGGTCACTCCCAGACGCACGCCACCCAGCCAGGCCCCCTCGGGCCTGGTTCGTCGCGCGTCTCTCCCCAAGCGGAGCCAAGGTACGAAGGCCGTTTGAGCGTCAAGGGGGACTCCTGAGCATCGCGACTCAGGAGCCTAACTAGTCACGTAGCCCCTCACCCCTTAGTTCCGAAAGGCTAACGGCGGTTGAGGTATGCGCGCGGCCGGGCTCTGTAGACGTAGAACGGTAGATCCACCCACATCACACCTCCCTACTTGCTGTTCGTGCGCCAAGGGGGACTCCTGAGCATCGCGACTCAGGAGCCTAACTTGTCACGTAGCCCCTCACTCCTTGGTCTCGTCCTGGTTTCCGGTCGGGGCTAATGGCGGCTTAGGTATGTGCGGGGCCGGGCTCTGCCGGTGTAGAACATAAGCAAGTAGGAAGGAAAAGCGTAAATTTCAAGGAATTCAAAAGCAAATATTACAGTCCACACTGTTATCTCAATGCCAAACACAAGTTTAAACGCCTCCCCGAGGCATGATACATGTGCAGGAATGAAAGGCAGGACAGGAGCCACGACGGAGTCACTAGTCGGCGGTGGAGCAGCGCGGAGTGGGTTCGCCTCATGGAGCAGCAGGGTCGGCAGCGCCTTGCTTCGGCTTGGTGCTGAAGGCCCGGAACTTCCCCAGTAGAGCCTCTGCGCGACCATTCACGGCCTCGGCAGCGGCAGCGGCACGCTCGCCGCTTACTGGCTCCAACAGGCTGTCGAGGTCGACGCCGGGATCGCAAAGGTAGATGTGGGTGAGGACCCGCGTCAGCGCAGCAGAAGACAGGACACGTGCCTCGGCCTCGGCCGTGGGGCCAAGGCTAAGGGTGACATCTTCAAGAGCACGAACCAAGAAGGGAAGCAGCTTGGCGGGGCCGTCCTCGGCGCCAGGCAGCGGGCTCTCCAGGCCGCTGTCGTAAAGCGTCCTCAGCGAGGAGCGAGCCTTCGCCTCCATCTCCGCGAAGGCCACGCGGTGTTCGGCAAGAACCTGGGCCTTGTCGTCCAGCTCGACCTTCCTCGCCCCCAGCTCCTACTCCAGCGCGCCTAGGCGGTCGCGGCGCTTCCTGAGCTTGGCCTCCCAGCCCTCGACGGCCGCCTCGCGAGCCTTCACACCTTCTTCCTGCTCTTGGCGAAGGCGGACCTCTTTCGCGAGCTGGTCCCGCAAGCCTTGAAGCTCGTCCTCCAGCGCCTTGCAGCGACCACGGACGTCGACCACCTCCCCCAGGGCTGCGTCATGAGCAGCCTTCGCCTCAAGGACGGCCTGCCTCTCCTCATCGCAAGCCGTCGAGGCCTGGACCAGCGCCGCCCGAATCGAAGCATCGGAGCGAATCCATCCTGAAGCCAGCTCCAAGCGCCCGGCCACCAAGCAAGGGTCGGCACCAAGAAGATCCTGCCGCAGCTGGTCCAGCTCAGCAGCAGCACGCTCCAGAACGGCAGGAGGAGTCGGAGAGACATCAGTCGGTGGAGTAGGAGGAGAAGGCGGCAGCGCGACCACAACATCCTGAGGTGAAGCCTGCTGCGCCCCAACGGCTGTAGTGGTGGCAGCAGGCAAAGGCACCCCGGGAGTCACTTGGACCATGGGGGCTGAGCTCGCCCTAGCCGGCTCAGCCAGGCCTCACGAGGACGACCGGGCAGGAGAAGCCCACGCGTCGCGGTCACCTTCCTTCGTGGGCAGAGGCACTGCCACGGATGGAGCCTCAGGAGCTCCCTTCGGCTTCTTTGCTACGGGCGCCAGCCTATCCAAGAGATGCGGACGTCAAGCCTCAGAAGCAGAACAAGAAATAAAGACAAGAATCAAGCGCTTACGGGTCGTCGCCAGTAAGCTCAAGTGGCCTCCGGCCAAATTTGAAGCCTGAAAGCCGTCTGGAAGGGTCAACCTCGGGAAGCTTGGAAGCGGAAGGCGCGTTTGTGGTCCGCCTCGGGGCCGGGGCAGACCCGCGGGAGATCAGCCCGGTCCTGTCCTTCTTCGGGATCAGGGGCAAGCTCCCGCCGTCCTGCTCGTCATCATCCTCGTCGTCATCGCTCGGAGAGAGGCGGAGAACGCGGGACCTGCGCCGGGGGAGGGGAGCCCTCGACTCTCCGTCAGTCGCCTCGGAGTCAGGTCCTTTTTCCCGCTCCCCTCCTTCCTGCTCTTCGCTGGAGTCGTCGGAGGACACGTCCACCGATTCCCCAGGAGTCTCCATGGGCATGGGCCCGTCCCCGTTGAAGACAGGCATGGACTCCACTACCTGCTCCCAGTCGTCGCAGAGGAACAAGGGCATAGGAGCGCCCTCCAACCTCGCCACATCGCCCCCGACCAGAGATTGGAGGACCGCAGCCAGATCTTCGTCAGCCAAGGCCGCGGGGCTCGAATGGGGCCTCCACATCGGAAGTGAGTACTGCTGAAGCGGAGCTAGCTGGGGCTCCAGGAATTCCCTCAGCAGCGACGCGCCGGTCAGCTTCGCCGCTGCCATGTTGGCCGGCCTCAGATCCGCGTCCATCTTCTCCAACACCAGCTTCGCGCGGGGGTCCACGAGCTCCGCTCAACCCCAATCGCTGGAGCTCGTGGGTTGCTTCGTGGGCAAGATCAGCCGAGGGTGGATGCGCCCAGCATCAGCGAAGACCCACTTGCTCCTGAAGCCCTCAATCCTTTTCCCAGGGTTTGAAATGGCAATGGCGCCACCGTACGCGATGAAGCTTGCGCACGCGGAAGCAGGAACGCGAGAGGTCCGGAGGTAGAAGTAGTGGCGCAGCAAGGCCACTGAGGGCTGCACCCCTACATGAGCCTCGCAGTAATAGGCGAAGATTGCCAGGAGAAGGACGGAGTTGGGGTGGAGATGCAGAGCATGTAGCTTATAATGGCAGAGGACAGAGAAGAAGAACTCGGAGAAGGAAGGTACCAGGCCAGCAGTAATGGCGCTTACAAAGAACGGATAGAAGGTGCTCCCTTGGCCCTTAGGGGTGGCGAAGCCAGCCTTGAACACCTTCGCCCCATCGATGCCCTGCGCCGCCGCCATCCGGCGCAACCGGGCGAGGCTCGCCTCCGACACGTTCGGCGAGTCCAGGGCAGATGAGTACCAAGCTCAGGCCGGGGACTGACGAGGCGCCATGGCTTCCTAGGTCACGCGGTCGGAGTAGATCTAGAAATTTTGGAGGAAGGAAGGAGAGGCGCAAGAAAGGGGATCTGAGCAGCAACCGGAGAAAGCAAAAAGCAAAGCCTAGGTAGATGCCGCTCCTTTATCAACTCACGCAGTTGTGGAGACGCCCACGTCCAGTCAACCGCCATGCGGCGCCCAAGGCCGCAGGCTGTTAGGGCCCGCGGCGCTTCGCTCTTGCCCTTTTGCCTCCCTTCACGGCCAAGTCTGGGCGCGCCTTGGGCCCGGGGGCTACTATCGGCGTTCTGGGAACGGGGGTCCCCGGACTTGCCTGCCTGCGGCGTGGCTCAAAGGGGGCCCAGCACGGCCCATCTTCATCAACACAAACCCAAGACCCTCGCGAGGGGCCAAGCCTCGCGGGGCGGACGACACGGAGCTTCCTCAAGCACGGCCTCATCAGGCTGGCTCGCGAGGAGGCAGAGAGATCAAGGCGGGGTACCTCACGAGGTGCCCGTGACGCAAGCCATGACGACCAAGGGCGCCAGGCGGGCGCCAGCCCGTGCAGTGTCCTCCTTTCCTCTTTGGTGCAAAGGGAGCAAGCGCAGGCGAGAGCATCAAGCAAAGGCACCTGTTTCAGTGCAACGAGACCAAGACCAGTCCAACGGCAGGAAGGAAGTCATTGTGGAGCCCAAGCCAGCGTCACCACCAGAGTCTTTGGCAGGCGAGGACCAACTTTAGTCAGGATAAGTGTACCAGATGTTCCCCTTCAAAACGGCCAATTGTTGGCGCCCTTCCCTCTCAATATTTGGGGAAGAGGCCCAGGGCCTTTGCCTATAAATAGGACTAGCCACCCACAGGGTAGAAGGATCGAGAATCGGCCAACCCAGCATCGAGGTTGGATCGCAATCGAGAAGAGAGAGAGAGAGAAGGGTGACTGAACTCCTCCTAGCAGTTCATCCCCCAGCCAAGAACATACCCTCGCGAGGCTGTTCTTCCTTGTATTACTCATCATCATCAGCCCAAGAGGCAATCCACCACACCACACACTGGAGTAGGGTATTACACCACAACGGTGGCCCGAACCAGTATAAACCGTATGTCTCTTGTGCTGTTCTTTCCATAGCTTAGATCTTAGCGAGGCGGAGGGGTGCAGGTAGGTAGAAGGCGAAATCTCCACGCGCACCCCAGTGTTCGAACCTCAAGGGTCTGCCGGAACCCGAAATCCGACAGAGGACATCAAGAAGCTAAGAGAAGCCAGGTATCTGACCGCCGAAATTTTGCATAGGCTGCCTGCTTAAGGGCAGGTCATCCCCGCTCCCGAACCCAACGAGAGTGTCGTATTTGTTTCCGACTTCCTCCGAGGGCTAGGCTTTAGTCTTGATCCCTTTGTAAGAGGGCTCATGTTCTATTATGGGCTCGACTTCCACGATCTAGCTCCAGAGTCCATCCTTCACATCTTGTCGTTTATCGTCGTGTGTGAGGCCTTCCTCCGCATCACCCCACACTTCGGATTATGGCTCAAGACTTTCAATGTGAAGCCAAAATGATTGATGGGCGACATGCAGAATGCGGAGGTGCCATAATAAGTAAAGGCGTTGATGCTCCATGGCCAAAGGGTTCCTTCCCGGAGATGTCCGACTTATGGTAGTGGGAGTGGTTTTACATCACAACTCCCCGAAGTACTAAGTGGGTAGCTGCCCCCGCCTTCCGTTCGGGCCTCCCGCCACAACTGGCGTCATGGGTCAACAAGGGGCTGGACTGGGGGCCAGTTAATGACGTGCCGACATTGCAGAGTCGCATCCGAGATCTCCTCAAGAGAGATGTCAACCTTGTCAAGGTAATGCAAGCCATGCTAGTTCGTCGGGTCCTGCCATGCCAACATCGACCTCTCCATATGTGTGAGTTCAACTCAGAAGGACCGCAAACTATTTAGCAATTCTTTGGTGTGACGCTCGAAGGGATGTATGGATTGTTCTTCGGATCACGAATAAAGTGTCCGGACACCACCGAGGATGCGGGTCTAAACTGCAATCGTCTAGATACCCACGTAAGTAATTCTGCGGTCGAACACGCTATCTTTTCATTTGTCATAACATCATTCTGAAAAATTGCTCTTGGCCAGGACTGTATAAGAAAGGCGAAGATGATCAAGTGTTCAGCCCCCCTTCCCGAAGGCTCACCGGATCCTGTACTAGCCAAGATGCTTGAGCACGCACCTTATCAAGTGCCATCAGGGGAAGATAAAGGGAGGAATAAAAAGCCGAAAGTGGGCCTCATGCATTACTCATCCAAACCGGGGGAATTAGTGTCTCCGCGAAGGAGGATAATCGGGGAGAAGAATCTGAAATTCCCTCTCCCCAAGGAAGGAAAAGGACCACCTCTGAAGACTTGGAAACAAGGGTTTCCAAACGAGGGAATAAACCTTCACCAGGGGGCCCTGCCCCGGAGGGCATCCTTACCGCACAGTGCCTACAAGGGGATCAGCTCTCCACCGAGTTGTAAGTGAACAAGAGTACTTTTGGTAAATACATCCTGCTTTATCTCCGAGGACAATAACCGAGACATATGTCTCGCAGTCGGGATCGTAGCCCTTCTCGACAGAGTTCGTCTTCGGGGGATCTTCTTACGGAGATGATGGAGAGCGAAACGCCTCCCCCTGTCTCCCCGCCTCCTGGGGCGGACGACCCCGAGGTGTCATCACGGAGGATTTCTCCTGATCCGCCAAGGCCAGAAGGTAACCCTTCGGCCACCCGGAGTCCGAAGTATTCGGCTCCTAAGGTCAGCAACAGAAAGAGTCCAGGATTGTCCGGTGCACAACTGGACGTACCGATGGGTCTTTTGGAGCAAGCGACTATCTCATAGGAGCATCATACTTTAATGGGTACGGTGGTTGAGAGGATCTCATCCGCCACAAGTGGGTTGCATGAAGCTTTTACGAGCCTGCTAAGAGGCTTTGAGGTACGCAAAGTAATATATAAATTTTTTGATGGTACCACACACACTAGGTGTGCTCTATACAGATAATAGCCCCTGAGACTCTGGTTGCTGTCCAGAGGCGGCAAACATAGGATCATAGTCCCAGGTAATGATCGCGCTGCTTTGATGTGCAGGTGGCTGACGGTCTGGTGGCTGGCCGGACTGCTGAGTTTGCCGGACTGAGCCGGCAACTTGACGCGGCAGATGCCGACATTGCGCTTGTGAACAAGCGGCTTGACGAGGCACAGGGTATGTATTTTCGGGTGGTCAACAAATATTAAGAGGAACATGATGCTAGTATCTATAATATGTTGTGACTGCAGATGGAGCTGCCGCCGTGGAGACCCTTCGGACGAAACTTGCCTGAGCCAAGGAACAAGCCAGGAGGAGTGATGCGGCCGCCCTAAAGGCGGCCGAAGACTTAAGAGCCGAACAGGCTATTCATCACAAGAGCAAAGATAAAATAGCCAAGATGGCTGTTGAGCTGAAGGATGCCGCCGCCCGGTATGAGCTTCTTGAAAAGGAAAGCCAAGCAAAAACGGCGGACCTGAAGAAAGCCATGGTAGCAGCCAAGGAAACCCGCTCTAAAATCAGAGCAGCGAAGGAGGAGCTTCGTCAAGCCGGAGATATCATGGCTGGGAAGCCCTTTTTGTTGCAGACGAAGTTTGGAGATCCGAAGTATGCTCCTCTGGATCAATTATGGAGTGCTGCAGACGCGTACGTGGACTTGGCAATGAGTGCTGCTGATGCGACTGCATTTTTCAAAGATAAAAAAGATCACGAAGTGGAAAAGTTGTTCTGATTGCAGTTCAGTGCTCCAACGTGTCCGCTGCTGTTATATGAGCAAATGGCCGAGTGGGCTAAGCTCCATAGGTTGTTCGGGATTGCCATGAGGTCTGTCGTGGATCATCTTTGGCCGGAAGGACCAAGGCCAAATAGTTATTTTAGTTTAGTGCAACGATTCCTTGGTGCTATGCCGCATATCAACGCCGTAAAGAGGTCAGTGTGCATAGAGGGTGCGCGGATGGCACTTGCCCGTGTTAAGACATACTGGGCAGAGATGGATGCCACCGCTATTGCAACCCAGGGTCCGGCCATAGGCCAGGTCTCGGCCGAGCACTATGTTGAAGAAGTTCTAGAAGGCGCTCGTTTAATAGAGGCTCCGTGCTTGAAGAGTATCATGTTCGAGTGACATGTATCCCAATTGTAAAAACAACACTATTTGGATTATAAAGGCTGTGTTTATACTTTTGCCTGAAAGTATTATGATGACTCATGTGCGGCCGTTGATGTATGTATATAACCTGAAAGTTTGCAGTCGTCGGCTTCAGCCCCCACGCATATAATGCGGGGGTGTTCGGAAAAGCGCGTATTCACACTTGATCCAACGTCTTGGTCCATTAAGGAGGTGATAGCGCGGTGAACAAGGCAATCGGACTATATTGCTTTAACACTTTCACTTAGCCATAGGAGTTTGATAGTGGGGCTACTATATAGCCCCTGGTACTTCCGCGCTTATCCGAATACGATGCACGTACATACATGACCGGGAAACCGGTCCTTTGTTAATGCGGAGGAATTGAGAAGATTCCGCTGAGTCCTCGAGTGGTTGACTAGTCTCACGCTTCATCATGACAGTCAGTTTTCGGCTTCCTCTACTGAGGTGCTCATCCAGATGAACCAGGGCACAATCGCAATAGTTCTCCTGGTGCCACCTTAGCCGATGGAGCGGAACGTAAGGTAGCAAAACACGGGAGCCGGGCAAACCCAACTATTGACCAAAGACATGATTCGGAGCTGATGCATATAAGGCCAAACTTGCGACGCCGAACACTCCCAAAGGTATTTGGTCTTTACAACATATACTGGAGTAAGTAACGCCCTCGATAAGTAAGCCCTGAATTTCCAGGTACGTGCATTAGGCTGATGTGACGAAATGCCAATAATGCCAGCATCCCTCTTGGATATGTTGAGTATCCGGATGGTGTGAAGCAACAAGAGAGAGTAAAAAAGGTTTACACAGGGTCTTAATCTAAAAATAAACCTTTGAACGGGGCCCTGCTGCACGTCTGCGCCTGTGTCTCCGTTGTGCCGTATCCTGGAGGGGTGTAGCACGATGATCATCTGTAAGAGAGAAAAACCAAGGTGAAAGTTTTCGTGCAAAAAATTGGTTATTCTTAATAAACCATTAAAATTCAATCTAAATAAGGTCAGGCCAAACTGTAGTCCTTTTTACGTGTGGGAAGCCCCTAGCACCACCTATGGGGGTATATCCATCGACCCAGTCTTAGGTTTATCTGAGCTGTTACAGCTAGTGGTGCACCGGACTCGTCTAGCCGTGTCCGCGGTCTTGACGACCGATCATTTATTCTGGTTGTAGAGGCCGCTCAGTGTTCGGCTGCTAAAACTGCCACACATTCTTCCGCACATAAGGAATGCTCTGTGTTTCCGCTAACTATGATGATGCCACGTGGACCGGGCATCTTAAGCTTAAGATAATCGTAATGCGCTATTGCATTAAAACGAGCGAAGGACGTTCTTCCGAGTAGTGCTTGATAGCCGCTTCGGAATGGAGTGATGTCGAAGGTTAACTTTTCACTTCGGAAGTTGTCGAGAGAACCGAATACAACCTCTAGTACTAGAGAGCCCGTGCAGTGGGCCTCCGGGCCTGGTATTACTCCTTTAAAGGTAGTATTGCTTTGGCTGATTCTTGTCGGGTCTATCCCCATTTTGCCGACTGTGTCCTGATATATCAGATTAAGACTACTGCCGCCGTCCATAAGGACTCGGGTGAGATCGTATCCGTCAATTATTGGGTCTAGTACCAAGGCAGCCGATCCTCCGTGCCGAATACTAGACGGGTGATCCCTACGATCAAAAGTGATTGGGCAGGCCGACCAGGGGTTGAACTTGGGGGTGACGGGCTCCACGACGCATACGTCTCGGAGTGCACGTTTGCTCCTCCTCTTTGTTACGTGAACCATGTTCACTGTTTTGACCTCTGGTGGGAATTTTTTCTGTCCCCCAGTGTTTTGCTGGCGAGGCTCAGCCTTGTCTTCACTTTGTGTCTCCCTCCCCTTGTGTTCGGCGTTTAGCTTGCCGGCCTGCTTGAAGACCCAACATTCTCTGTTGGTGTGATTTGCAGGTTTGTCGGAGGTGCCATGAATCTGACATAATCTGTCTAGAATCTTGTTTAGGCTGGATGGTTCATCTCTACTGCCTTCGAATGGCTTTTTCCGTTGACCGGGTCTAGAGCCCCTGAATTCGGCGTTTACCACCGTGTTGTCTGGGCTGTCTTCACTGTTTCGACACTTGCTTTTATTGCGTTGTGGTTTTCCATTGCCATCCATGACTTCGGATGTGTCTGGGTCGCTGGTGCCACTACGGGCCAGCCAACTATCTTCGCCCGCGCAAAAGCGGGTCATCAGGCTTGTTAGGGATGCCATTGTCTTCGGTTTTTCCTGGCCGAGGTGTCTGGCGAGCCATTCGTCCCGGACACTTGTTTGAAAGCCGCTAAGGATTTGGTGTCTGGGCAGTTGACAATTTGATTCTTCTTAGTGAGGAATCTGTTCCAAAACTTTCGGGCTGACTCTCCGGGCTGTTGAATTATGTGACTTAAATCGTCTGCATCCGGAGGTCGGACATAGGTCCCTTGAAAATTAGCCCTAAAAGCATCCTCAAGGTCTTCCCAACTTCCAATTGAGTTTTCGGGGAGGCTCTTCAGCCAGTGCCGAGCTGGTCCATTCAACTTGAGGGGCAATTATTTAATGGCGTGGAGTTCATCTCCGCGAGCCATGTGGATATGGAGGATAAAGTCCTCGATCCAGACCACAGGGTCTATCGTTCCGTCGTATGCCTCTATGTTCACGGGTTTGAATCCCTCGGGAAATTCATGATCCAGCACCTCATCGGTGGAGCATAGGGGGTGCGCGGCACCCCTGTATTTGGATGTGTCATGGCATTCTAACGGTTGTAGTGTTCGGTTTTGATTCTGTTCCGGAGCACGGTTCCTAGATCCATAGATGGACCTGGTAAGTCCGGCTTTTTGGTGCAAGTCCTCACGTAAATCGTGTACTGACTTATGTTCAACATCGTTAGCCGCCCTATCGCAGCCACGGGGTGGTCGATCCGGCAGATCGGTCGTTTTATTTTTCGGCTGTGTAGGCTCTAAAGCCTCGTCATCGAATTCAGGCAGCAGCTTGCGCTTTGGATAGCTCTTTGTGTGGCGACTGCCACCATACTTTTCTTCAGTGTCGAGCACTTTGTTCCATCTACTGTTGAGTGTATTTTGCGCGGCTTTAAGCCTTTGCTTCTGCTTCTTTAGACTCCTCGCGGTGGCAGTAAGCCTTCTATGGAGGTTCTCTTGCTCCAAGTGCCTTTTCGGGATGATGAGTGCATCATCGTCTGGACTGTTCTCCTCTCCGGAGACAGGTTGATTAGCTTTACCCTTGGCGTCGCCGTGATCGGGTAGTGGCTCCGTACTATGTTCACCGTCTGCTGGTTCATCCTGCTCTATTGCTGGGTCCATGTGATCATCGTTTCCTTGGTAGTCGACCGGGGTATTATTCTTTCCAACGTTGTTATCGCTGTTTTTGTCGAGGCAGGATTTGGAGCGGCGCCTACATCGTCGCTTTGGTTGCTTCCTGAGGGGATTGTCCTTCGCTGCATCCTTCCGTTCCTTGTCATTGTTTTCTTTGGGTGTATCCACCATGTATATATCATGTGATGAAGTGGCTGTCCAGCGCCCTGTGGGCGGTGGTTCCTGTTCCTCTCCTGCATCGTCGTCCGTACTTTCAATGTCTTCGGAGTCGAAATCAAGCATGTTGGTTAAATCATCGACAGTGGCTATTAAGTGGGTGGTGGGTGGGGAACGAATTTCTCCGTCGTCCGCTTCCCACTCAAGCCGGACATAGTTCGGCCAAGGGTCTCCTGATAAGGAGAGAGACCTCAATGAATTTAGCACGTCGCCCAAGGGCGAGTGTTGAAAGATATCCGTGGAGGTAAACTCCATGATTGGTGCCCAATCAGATTTGATAGGCACGGACGCAGGCGGTTCAGAGCCTGTGGCTGGGGATGAATCCAAGGGTCCGACAACACAGGTCTCATAGGGGGTGAAGTCAGTATTCGGCTCTATCGCCGCTGAGTGTGCGGCCTCCGTGGCGGGGTCCATCCACCAGTCCTCGGATGACATGATCTGCTGCGGATTGAGGGCCGGAGTAGCCATAGGTGTGATCTCCTGAACACCGTCCGGCGGCAGAGCTAAGTCATGCTCGTCGTGACTGTGCGGCGCACCTGACATGGGCTCGAATCCGTCGAAGATCATGTCTCCGCGGGTGTCTGCAGTATAGTTTAAGTTTTCAAACCTGATCTGATGGCCAGGGGCATAGCTCTCGATCTGCTCCAGATGGCCAAGCAAGTTGGCCCGCAGTGGGAAGCTGCCGAATACGTAGATCTGTCAGGGGAGAAAAACCTCACCCTGGATCACATCGTTGCCGATGGTCGAAGGAACCATCAAGCCTTATGGTGACGACACAATGGAACTCTCAATAAAAGCACCAATGTCGGTGTCAAAACTGGCGGATCTCGGGTAGGGGGTCCCGAACTGTGCGTCTAAGGCGGATGGTAACAGGAGGCGGGGGACACAATGTTTACCCAGGTTCGGGCCCTCTCGATGGAGGTAATACCCTACTTCCTGCTTGATTGATCTTGATGATATGAGTATTACAAGAGTTGATCTACCACGAGATCGTAGAGGCTAAACCCTAGAAGCTAGCCTATGATTATGATTGTTGTTGTCCTACGGACTAAACCCTTTGGTTTATATAGACACCAGAGGGGGCTAGGGTTACACAGATTCGGTTACAAGGGAGGAGATCTACAAATCGTAATTGCCAAGCTTGCTTCCACGCAAAGGACAGTCCCACCCGGACACGGGACGAAGTCTTCAATCTTGTATCTTCATAGTCCAACAGTCCGGCCAAAGTATATAGTCCGGTTGTCCGAGGACCCCCTATTCCAGGACTCCCTCAGGTAGCATAGAGGAACCACATCATAATGATGTGGAGGGGTTTATTGATATGATTGCTGTAGGGGAAACGAGGAAAGTTTCCGATGCAAGAATTACTAGCACACATTTTCATGTTCTACGTTACTTTGCAATATTTGCTAGTAGATGCTTAATTGGTCGCGGGAACAGTGGAAATCTTAGTGCCCCTGATATTGTTATTTTGCGCCATGCTTTGTTTCATGATACCACTTTCAGTTTAGGCGTTATTGTTGCTAAATGGTTAAATCTGAACCGTACAAAAGGCCCCATCTTCGGAGGCATCTTTGCTTCGGGCCTTGCTGCACACTTTAGGATACCTATTAGGCATTATGAGAAAGAGGAAAAGTTGCTGCCCCCTATTTTTATAAATTATAAGAGTATGGCAGCACATGATTTCATTGTTAAAGATAAGAAGAAGATGCTTAAGTATAAATTGTTTTTTTGATAAAAACTACTATGAGATTATTACCTTGCCTGCGCCCTCTTTGTTTAACATATTTTCAGGCACGTACCTCATTTTGCTGGAGGCCGTTCATGTATACTGGAGCCGGATACCAGCTCCAGAGCCTGAGCCGGAGCCACCCCTTGATCCTTATCGACAGTCTGTTTATCAGTGGGATCCGGAGGAGATCGCCAACCAGTGGCACCTAGAGGACACTCCTCCATACACCGGAGAGGGCAGCTTTGACCCGTGGCCATAGACCAACTTAGGCCAAAAGCCTAAGCTTGGGGGAGTACGTATTCCTCGCCGACATTACATTCATGTTCACACACTCATGCCAGTTGTCGGTGCTCATACTTTTTCAAGGTACTATCCATGCTAGCTTAATTTTTTTTTCCAGCATTCTTCTTGTATGTTTGAAAAAACCTTAAGAAAACCCAAAAAAATTGTTGTAGCTTTTAGCTAGTTTACTTTCCATGCTTGTAGTAGTAGTAATTAAAAGAAACCCAAAAAGATTTCTCGTTCTTCTTTTGCTTGTTGGGAGCTTTCTCGTGTAAATAGTTTTATTTCCTTTCTTTGGGGGTCGAGAGGAGAAGACCATGATGAAAATGTTGAGTGGCTCTCCAATGCATTATTGTTGACCTAACCAAGAGCCCATATTACCTTGTCATCTCCTGTGTATTAAATGCTTGCAGATTCCAGCTTAGTCCCATGCATGTGCACTATTATTATTATCCACACCGTTCGGTCGTGCAAGTGAAAGGAAATAATGACGATATATGATGGACTGATTGAGATGAGAGAAGCTGGTATGAACTCGATGTCGATGTCAAAACCGGCGGATCTCGGGTAGGGGGTCCCGAACTGTGCGTTTAAGGTCGATGGTAACAGGAGACAAGGGACACGATGTTTACCCAGGTTCGGGCCCTCTCTATGGAGGTAATACCCTACGCCCTGCTTGATTGATATTGATGAATAGGAGTATTACAAGAGTTGATTTACCTCGAGATCATATTGGCTAAACCCTAGAGGTCTAGCTTGTATGGCTATGATAATGAGTCTCTCCTATCCGGACTAAGTCCTCCGGTTTATATAGACACCGGGAGGATCTAGGGTTACACAAGGTCGGTTACAAAGAAGGGAATCTACATATCCGGTTGCCAAGCTTGCCTTCCACGCCAAGGAGAGTCCCATCCGGACATGGGTGCAGTCTTCGGTCTTCGTATCTTCACAGCCCATCAGTCCGGCCCATGGCTAACAGGCCGGACGCCCGAGGACCCCTTAGTCCCGGACTCCCTCAGTAGCCCCCGAACCAGGCTTCAATGACAAGGTGTTTGGCGCGCAGACTATCTTCGGCATTGCAAGGCGGGTTCCTCCTCCAACGTCTTCAAAGTAATGTGTTTGGCTTTCAATTCAATGTCACACTCCTCGGCTTATGTGCATTTATGACCTCATCCTCCACGTGTCGGGCGAATGTGGATGGTCAGGGTATTTTTTGCAAATAACACCCTAGCCCTGCAAGAAAGAATGTCTATTTAAGGGGATTGGATCTCAGATCCTTTTAGCATCATGTGGAGAAAATCCTCAGATACTGCCAGGCGAAACCATTCCAACATGGCCAACATTCCCAGCTCCTCTTCCTGTTCCAACCTAGAGAGAGGCGAGTGGGAGAGGTGCTCCGTGCCCCACAGCCAATTGGTGAAGCTACAAAGCAGGGATTTCTCCTTCCTCCAGATCTGGTCCCTGTTCAAGCAGGACTGGCCTCCTTCAACGGCAAAACCCAGGCGGAGGATTTCCCCAATCCGTCTGCGGGAGAACAAGTGTGCTTCGTCCCCTATCTTCTGAGGGCCGTGGGATTTCCATTTCACCCATTCCTCTAAGGGCTTCTGGGTACTACGGCCTCCAACTGCATAATTTTACCCCAGCCTCCGTCCTGCACATTGTGGGTTATGTCGCTTTATTCAAACTATTCCTGGGTTGCGAGGCCCATTTTGATTTGTGGAGAAGACTGTTCTGCCTCGTCCCTCGCAATCAAGGTGGGTCAATTTTTGAAGTGGGAGGAGCCGAAGTGTGGAGCATCGCCAGGACCGGATACCTATCCGGCACGCCGAAGAAAGCTCCTGAAGAGTGACCTTTCGAATGGTTCTACATCGACGATGTTGCTCTACCCGACCCCGTCCACATGGGCCTCCCCGAGTTTTCAAATGCTCCGCTGAAGAAATGCCATAGCTGGCGTCCTCAGAGCCTCGAGGAAGAGGATAGTGCAGAGATCAGCCTGCTTCTGGGCGAGATCAAGACGCTTGCCCAGTACGGATTGTCAATAGCCGATGTGATGGCGATTTCGATAACGCGGGGGGTCCAGCCACTTCAATACAGAGGGCTGCCCATGTGGCATTACCACAGAGAAGACGATGCCTCACACTATGGCCGAAAGGGCTCGAAGACTCCTGCCGCCCTAGCCAAAATACTAGCCGAGCTGTATAAAGGGGAGAAGAAGGAGTTCACCCATCTCCAAATTCGAGACGGGTTTTCCATGTATAATCCTCCCAGCTGGGTAAGGTTCAGCTCCACTATTTTATTCTTGTCCCTGAATCATTCTTGATAGGCAGCATCTTATCTTGCGCATAACAAGAATGGCGAAAGGCTGTCGAGGGGATCCATGACCCTGCCCCTCAGCCGGAGAATCGCAACCGAGATCTTGACCCCGGATATGAGGAAGACCCGGACATATTTGTGGAGCTTGAGGATGGAATATTCTATCAGACGAGCTACGACGGTACATATGTGCCCATTATCGCCGATTACCCCGGCCTCCTTCCTGCTTCATGTGTAAGTAATCCGAAGACACCTTATCCAAAAGAGTTTTCTCATTCCTCCTTACCCACCGCACTGTCCTGTGCTTAGAAGGGGAAGCGTTCGGCGTGCCATGCTGCCCCGGGAGCATCTCCGAAGAGAGCGTCCCCCATACCAGGCAAGCCTTCTAAGAGGAAGGCAAACAAAGATACGACCGAGCCTTCATCAAAGAGGTATGAATTTGCAAGTATGCACCTTTGCAGTCACATCCAACTGTGATCTTTCCGTTTACCCTGTATCGGGAAAAATGTGTGCCGGACTATATCCGGGGATCCGGTCGGTCATACTTCCCGCAGCCAGGATTCAAATCCCGCCGTGAAGACGGGGGCTGATGCGGGGTTGACGCCAGACTGTCCTCCAGCCGAGGACTCAGATGATGTATCCGTCACCAACTCGGAAGTGGAGAGCGCCATGAATCATCGGCGCCGCCTGGCCGTTTTACGAGACACTGGCTTTTCAGAAGAGTCATTTAACGCCTTCAGCTCGGCCGATGCATATATCCGAGCTGCTCGAGATGGGCTTAATAGAGCCACAAAACAACATTTAAAAGATGTGCAGGTAAGTTTGTTTTGTCTGACTATGATAACCATATGCCAGTAGCTCCCGAGACATAAAGTAGTTGAAACAACTGATTTAAGGATCAATGTACAACCAGGTGCTTATGGAGAAGAACACCCTGTTAACTCAGGAACTAGAAAAGTGTTGGAGCCAGATGTCTGCTGCCAATGGCGAACTAGAGAAATCGCAGAAGGCATCCCCCGGTAATGTTTCCCTACATCGAGAAATCATAATTGTACACTAATAATGCTGATATGGTTGCTTATCTTTGTATTGGATCATTAGACCAACTGCAAGAGCAGCTGGATGCCGCTCGAAGCGAAGAACATGGATCCAAAAAACTGCTAGCAGCGGGTGAACGTGTGTTAACAAAATTCGTTCAGGAGAAAAAGAAGCTCTAGGATTCAAACACCAAACTGGGTGAAGAACTGAAAGATGTGCGAGCTTAGCTAGCCGACTCCGTGAAGGAGAGCAAAAAACTGTGAGGTGGCATATTCAGTATGTGGTCGCATTTATCTTATAACAGTTTGGAAGTAAAAGTAGCTAATATAGCTATGATTGCAGGTATATTAATGGGCTGTCCCGAAGAGGAGGTGTCCGGATCATCAAGTGATCTTCTGCAAGGGCTGTCGCAGTTGCACGAGCAAGCTCGGCAGGCAATGCGGAGTGTAGCCAAGGCCTTATGGCCATCCGACTCCCCTCCAGGGAGTATGGAGAAGCTTGTAGAGCTGTTCAAGGGAGCGCGGCGGCGTATCCGACTGTGGAAGATATCAGCCTGCCGAGAGGGTGCGCGAGAAGCCTGGGCCATGATAAAAACACAATATACCAAGCTGGATCCGAATCACATGGCCTGGGTCGGACCGCTAGGGTCAAGGGGAAGAAATTCCCGTTAGTCTAGTATATGGCCAAGTAGAGGTGGCTGCTAGATACTCCCAACATGATTGTAAATTAGACTGCCTGTTAAACGGTATAGAGGAGGAAATTTTTGAGTCCTAAGTGACTATGTACTTTCCTTCTAGCTGGATAATAAGAACAATTGTCATGGGCAACCTTTTTGCTTCAACCTCCGGACCCGAAGGTGCGGAGTATTTCCAAATACCCTTACGGTAGAGTATACCGTGGTATGCATGGGAACTAGGCGTAGGGGTCATAGTTGCTTGAACAGACAATGTGTATCCGGCTAGTTATGTTATATTACATTATGTAAGAAACATCTTCTAGAGAGAATAGTTCTGTTAAGGGTTCCTTTCCCTGGGTATGCATGCATTTAATGTGCATGTCCGAACTACGATGGAAAAATCCGCAGAGTAAGTAACTTCTGGGGTTTCACAATGGAGTGAATGCAGAAACATCTTTAATTCGCCGACCGAATTTCCCCTTAAGAACGCTAGCTTTAGGCTTCACCCAGTCTGAGGTACACATCTGGATGGCCCGACAATAACAATCGTAGAGGTGCTCCCTTTATGCCCTAGCTGAACTAACGGGAACGTAGGGCATAAGCACAAGATCCAAGCAACCCAGCTTGGCCAAAACTGAAGTCATATCGATGCATATAGTGGCGAAGAAAAGGTACCTATGGAAAAACGCGTATGTGGTTGAAGGAAATATGCCCTAGAGGCAATAATAAAGTTATTATTTATTTCCTTATATCATGATAAATGTTTATTATTCATGCTAGAATTGTATTAACCGGAAACATGATACATGTGTGAATACATAGACAAACAGAATGTCACTAGTATGCCTCTACTTGACTAGCTCGTTAATCAAAGATGGTTATGTTTCCTAGCCATAGACAAAGAGTTGTCATTTAATTAACGGGATCACATCATTAGGAGAATGATGTGATTGACTTGACCCATTCTGTTAGCTTAGCACTTGATCATTTAGTTTGTTGCTATTGCTTTCTTCATGACTTACACATGTTCCTATGACTATGAGATTATGCAACTCCTGTTTACCGGAGGAACACTTTGTGTGCTACCAAACGTCACAATGTAACTGGGTGATTATAAAGGTGCTCTACAGGTGTCTCCAAAGGTACTTGTTGGGTTGGCGTATTTCGAGATTAGGATTTGTCACTCCGATTGTCGGAGAGGTATCTCTGGGCCCACTCGGCAATGCACAACACTATAAGCCTTGCAAGCAATGCAACTAATGAGTTAGTTGCGGGATGACGTATTACGGAACGAGTAAAGAGACTTTCCGGTAACGAGATTGAACTAGGTATTGAGATACCGACGATCGAATCTCGGGCAAGTAACATACCGATGACAAAGGGAACAACGTATGTTGTTATGTGGTTTGACCGATAAAGATCTTCATAGAATATGTAGGAGCCGATAAAGATCTACGTTGTTCTCGAACCCGTAGGGTCCACATGCTTAAAGTTAGATGACGATTATATTATGAGTTTATAGGTTTTGATGTACCGAAGGTAGTTCAGAGTCCCAGATGTGAACACGGACATGACGAGGAGTCTCAAAATGGCCGAGATGTAAAGATCGATATATTAGACGACTATGTTTGGACACCGGAAAGGTTTCGGACATTTATTGGAGTACCGGGGGTTATTGGAACCCCCCGGGAACTAATGGGCCTTGTTGCGCCTTAGTGGAGAGAGAGAGGGGCCGGCCAGGGCAAGAGGCACCCCCCTCCCCTTGAGTCCGAATAGGATAAAGAAAAGGGGGGGGGCAGCGCCCCCTTGCCTTTCCCCTCTCCCACTCCTTCCTCCCCCCTCCTTCTTGGACTAGGAAAGGGAGGGGCAAACCTACTTGGAGTAGGTTTCCCCCTCCTAGGGCGGGCCACCGCCTTGGCCGGCCCTCTCCTCCTCCCCCTTTATATATGGAGGAGGGGGCACCCCATAGACACAACAATTGATCTCTTGATCTCTTAGCCGTGTGCGGTGCCCCCCTCCAGCATAATCCACCTCGATCATATCGTAGCGATGCTTAGGCGAAGCCTTGCATCGGTAGAACGTCATCATCGTCACCACGCCGTCGTGCTGACGAAACTCTCCCTCAGCAGCTAGATCGGAGTTCGAGGGACGTCATCGAGTTGAACGTGTGCAGAACTCGGAGGTGCCGTGCATTCGGTACTTGATCGGTCGGATCGTGAAGATGTACGACTACATCAACTGCGTTGTGCTAATTCTTCCACTTCCGGTCTACGAGGGTACGTGGACACACTCTCCCCTCTCATTCCTATGCATCACCATGATCTTGCGTGTGCGCAGGAATTTTTTTGAAAATACTATGTTCCCCAACAGTGGCATCCGAGCCTGGTTTTATGCGTAGATGTCATATGCACCAGTAGAACACAAGTGAGTTGTGGGCGATACAAGTCATACTGCCTACCAGCATGTCATACTTTGGTTCGGCGGTATTGTTGGATGAAGCGCCCCAGACCAACATTACGCGTACGCTTATGCGAGACTGGTTCTACCGACGTGCTTTGCACACATGTGGCTAGTGGGTGTCAGTTTCTCCAACTTTAGTTGAACCGAGTGTGGCTACGCCCGGTCCTTGAGAAGGTTTAAACGGCACTAACTTGACGAACTATCGTTGTGGTTTTGATGCGTAGGTAAGAACGGTTCTTACTCAGCCCGTAGCAGCCACGTAAAACTTGCAACAACAAAGTAGAGGACGTCTAAGTTGTTTTTGCAGGGCATGTTGTGATGTGATATGGTCAAGGCATGATGCTATATTTTATTGTATGAGATGATCATGTTTTCTAACCGAGTTATCGGCAACTGGCAGGAGCCATATGGTTGTCGCTTTATTGTATGCAATGCAATCGCCCTGTAATGCTATACTTTATCACTAAGCGGTAGCGATAGTCGTAGAAGCATAAGTTGGCGAGACGACAAAAATGCTACGATGGAGATCAAGGTGTCATGCCGGTGACGATGGTGATCATGACGGTGCTTCGGAGATGGAGATCACAAGCACAAGATGATGATGGCCATATCATATCAATTATATTGATTGCATGTGATGTTTATCTTTTATGCATCTTATCTTGCTTTGATTGACGGTAGCATTATAAGATGAGCTCTCACTGAATTATCAAGGTATAAGTGTTCTCCCTGAGTATGCACTGTTGCGAAAGTTCTTCGTGCTGAGACACCACGTGATGATCGGGTGTGATAGGCTCTACGTTCAAATACAATGGGTGCAAAACAGTTGGACACGCGGAATACTCAGGTTAAACTTGACGAGCCTGGCATATAACAGATATGGCCTCGGAACACTGAGACCGAAACGTCGAGCGTGAATCATATAGTAGATATGATCAACATAGTGATGTTCACCATTGAAACTACTCCATCTCACGTGATGATCGGACATGGTTTAGTTGATATGGATCACGTGATCACTTAGAGGATTAGAGGGATGTCTATCTAAGTGGGAGTTCTTAAGTAATATGATTAATTGAACTTAAATTTATCATGAACTTAATACCTGATAGTATCTTGCTTGTCTATGTTGATTGTAGATAGATGGCACGTGCTATTGTTCCATTGAATTTTAATGCGTTCCTTGAGAAAGCAAAGTTGAAAGATGATGGTAGCAATTACACGGACTGGGTCCGTAACTTGAGGATTATCCTCATTGCTGCACAGAAGAATTACGTCCTGGAAGCACCGCTAGGTGTACCACCTGTGCCAACAACTGTAGACATTATGAATGCCTGGCAGTCGCGTGTTGATGACTACTCGATAGTTCAGTGTGCCATGCTTTACGGCTTAGAACCAGTACTTCAATGACGTTTTGAACATCATGGAGCATATGAGATGTTCGAGGAGTTGAAGTTAATATTTCAAGCAAATGCCCGGATTGAGAGATATGAAGTCTCCAATAAGTTCTACAGCTGCAAGATGGAGGAGAATAGTTCTGTCAGTGAGCATATACTCAGTATGTGTAGGTACTGCAATCACTTGATTCAACTGGGAGTTAATCTTCCGGATAATAGCGTCATTGACAGAATTCTTCAATCACTGCCACCAAGCTACAAAAGCTTCATGATGAACTATAACATGCAAGGGATGGATAAGATGATTCCCGAGCTCTTCACAATGCTAAAGGCCGCGGAGGTAGAAATCAAGAAGGAGCATCAAGTGTTGATGGTCAATAAGACCACCAATTTCCAGAAAAAGGGCAAAGGGAAGAAGAAGAAAGGGAACTTCAAGAAGAACGGCAAACAAGTTGCTTCTCAAGAGAAGAAACCCAAGTCTGGACCTAAGCCTGATACTGAGTGCTTCTACTGCAAGCAGACTGGTCACTAGAAGCGGAACTGCCCCAAGTATTTGGCAGATAAGAAGGATGGCAAGGTGAACAAAGGTATATGTGATATACATGTTATTGATGTGTACCTTACTAATGCTCGTAGTAGCACCTGGGTATTTGATATTGGTTCTGTTGCTAACATTTGCAACTCGAAACAGGGGCTACGGATTAAGCGAAGATTGGCTAAGGACGAGGTGACGATGCACGTGGGAAATGGTTCCAAAGTCGATGTGATCGCAGTCGGCACGCTACCTCTACATTTACCTTCGGGGTTAGTTTTAGACCTGAATAATTGTTATTTGGTGCCCGCGTTGAGCATGAACATTATATCTAGATCTTGTTTAATGCGAGATGGTTATTCATTTAAATCAAAGAATAATGGTTGTTCTATTTATATGAATAATATCTTTTATGGTCATGCACCCTTGAAGAGTGGTCTATTTTTGTTGAATCTCGATAGTAGTGATACACATATTCATAATATTGAAGCCAAAAGATGCAGAGTTGATAATGATAGTGCAACTTATTTGTGGCACTGCCGTTTAGGTCATATCGGTGTAAAGCGCATGAAGAAACTTCATACTGATGGACTTTTGGAACGACTTGATTATGAATCACTTGGTACTTGCGAACCATGCCTCATGGGCAAGATGACTAAAATGCCGTTCTCTGGAACTATGGAGCGAGCAACAGATTTGTTGGAAATCATACATATAGATGTGTGTGGTCCAATGAATATTGAGGCTCGTGGCGGGTATCGTTATTTTCTCACCTTCACATATGATTTTAGCAGATATGGGTATATCTACTTAATGAAACATAATTCTGAAACATTTGAAAAGTTCAAAGAATTTCAGAGTGAAGTTGAAAATCATTGTAACAAGAAAATAAAGTTTCTACGATCTGATCGTGGAGGAGAATATTTGAGTTACGAGTTTGGTCTTCATTTTAAACAATGCGGAATAGTTTCGCAACTCATGCCACCCGGAACACCACAGCGTAATGGTGTGTCCGAACGTCGTAATCGTACTTTACTAGATATGGTGCGATATATGATGTCTCTTACTGATTTACCGCTATCATTTTGGGGTTATGCTTTAGAGACGACTGCATTCACGTTATAGGGCACCATCAAAATCCGTTGAGACGATGCCTTATGAACTGTGGTTTGGCAAGAAACCATAGTTGTCGTTTCTTAAAGTTTGGGGCTGCGATGCTTATGTGAAAAAACTTCACCCTGATAAGCTTGAACCTAAATCGGAGAAATGTTTCTTCAAAGGATACCCAAAAGAGGCTGTTGGGTACACCTTCTGTCACAAATCCGAAGGCAAGACTTTTGTTGCTAAATTTGGAATCTTTCTAGAGAAGGAGTTTCTCATGAAAGAAGTGAGTGGGAGGAAAGTAGAACTTGATGAGGTAACTATACCTGCTCCCTTATTCGAGAGTAGTTCATCACAGAAACCAGTTTCTGTGACACCTGCACCAATCAGTGAGGAAGCTAATGATAATGATTATGAAGCTTTAGATCAAATTACTACCGAACCTCGTATATCAACCAGAGTAAGATCCGCACCAGAGTGGTACGTTAATCCTGTTCTAGAGGTTATGTTACTAGACCATGACGAACCTACAAACTATGAAGAAGCGATGGTGAGCCCAGATTCCGCAAAATGGCTCGAGGCCATGAAATCTGAGATGGGATCCATGTATGAGAACAAAGTGTGGACTTTGATTGACTTTCCCGTTGATCAGCGAGCCATTGAAAATAAATGGATCTTCAAGAAGAAGACTGACGCTGACGGTAATGTTACTATCTATAAAGCTCGACTTGTTGCAAAAGGTTTTTGACAAGTTCAAGGGATTGACTACTATTAGACTTTCTCACCCGTAGCGATGCTTAAGTCTGTCAGAATCATGTTAGCAATTGCTGCATTTTATAATTATGAAATTTGGCAAATGGATGTCAAAACTGCATTCTTGAATCGATTTCTGGAAGAAGAGTTGTATATGATGCAACCGGAAGGTTTTGTTGATCCAAAGGGAGCTAACAAAGTGTGCAAGCTCCAGGATCCATTTATGGACTGGTGCAAGCCTCTCAGAGTTGGAATAAACTCTTTGATAGTGTAATCAAAGCATATGGTTTTATACAGACTTTTGGAGAAGCCTGTATTTACAAGAAAGTGAGTGGGAGCTCTGTAGCGTTTCTAATATTATATGTGGATGACATATTGTTGATTGGAAATGATATAGAATTTCTGGATAGCATAAAAGGATATTTGAATAAGAGTTTTTCAATGAAGGACCTCGGTGAAGCTGCTTATATATTGGGCATCAAGATCTATAGAGATAGATCAAGACACTTAATTGGACTTTCACAAAGCACATACCTTGACAAAGTTTTGAAGAAGTTCAAAATGGATCAAGCAAAGAAAGGGTTCTTGCCTGTGTTACAAGGTGTGAAGTTGAGTAAGACTCAATGCTCGACCACTTTAGAAGGTAGAGAGAAGATGAAAGATATTCCCTATGCTTCAGCCATAGGCTCTATCATGTATGCAATGCTGTGTACCAGACCTGATGTGTGCCTTGCTATAAGTTTAGCAGGGAGGTACCAAAGTAATCCAGGAGTGGATCACTGGACAGCGGTCAAGAACATCCTGAAATACCTGAAAAGGACTAAGGATATGTTTCTCATTTATGGAGGTGACAAAGAGCTAGTCATAAATGGTTACGTCGATGCAAGCTTTGACACTGATCCGGACAATTCTAAATCGCAAACCGGATACGTGTTTACATTGAACGGTGGAGCTGTTAGTTGGTGCATTTCCAAACAAAGCATTGTGGCGGGATCTACGTGTGAAACAGAGTACATAGCTGCTCCGGAAGCAGCAAATGAAGGAGTTTGGATGAAGGAGTTCATATCTGATCTAGGTGTCATACCTAGTGCATCGGGTCCAATGAAAATCTTTTGTGACAATACTGGTGCAATTGCATTAGCAAAGGAATCCAGATTTCACAAGAGAACCAAGCACATCAAGAGACGCTTCAACTCCATCCGGGATCAAGTCCAGGTGGGAGACATAGAGATTTGCAAGATACATATGGATCTGAATGTTGCAGACCCGTTGACTAAGCCTCTTCCACGAGCAAACCATGATCAACACCAAGACTCCATGGGTGTTAGAATCATTACTGTGTAATCTAGATTATTGACTCTAGTGCAAGTGGGAGACTGAAGAAAATATGCCCTAGAGGCAATAATAAAGTTATTATTTATTTCCTTATATCATGATAAATGTTTATTATTCATGCTAGAATTGTATTAACCAGAAACATGATACATGTGTGAATACATTGACAAATAGAATGTCACTAGTATGCCTCTACTTGACTAGCTCGTTAATCAAAGATGGTTATGTTTCCTAGCCATAGACAAAGAGTTGTCATTTGATTAACGGGATCACATCATTAGGAGAATGATGTGATTGACTTAACCCATTCCGTTAGCTTAGCACCTGATCGTTTAGTTTGTCGCTATTGCTTTCTTCATGACTTATACATGTTCCTATGACTATGAGATTATGAAACTCCCGTTTATCGGAGGAACACTTTGTGTGCTACCGAACGTCACAACGTAACTAGGTGATTGTAAAGGTGCTCTACAGGTGTGTCCAAAGGTACTTGTTGGGTTGGCGTATTTCGAGATTAGGATTTGTCACTCCGATTGTCGGAGAGGTATCTCTGGGCCCACTCGGTAATGCACATCACTATAAGCCTTGCAAGCAACGCAACTAATGAGTTAGTTGCGGGATGACGTATTACGTAATGAGTAAAGAGACTTGCCGATAACGAGATTGAACTAGATATTGAGATACCGATGATCGAATCTCGGGCAAGTAACATACCGATGACAAAGGGAACAACGTATGTTGTTATGCGGTTTGAACGATAAAGATCTTCGTAGAATATGTAGGAGCCAATATGAGCAGCTAGGTTCCGCTATTGGTTATTGACTGGAGACGTGTCTCGGTCATGTCTACATAGTTCTCGAACCCGTAGGGTCCGCATGCTTAAAGTTAGATGATGGTTATATTATGAGTTTATATGATTTGATGTACCAAAGGTAGTTTGGAGTCCCGGATGTGATCACGGACATGACGAGGAGTCTCGAAATGGTCGAGACGTAAAGCTCGATATATTGGACGACTATGTTTGGACACCGGAAAGGTTCAGGAAGGTTTCGGACATTTATCGGAGTACCGGGGTTTACCGGAACCCCCCCGGGAACTAATGGGCCTTGTTGGCCTTAGTGGAGAGAGAGAGAGGGGCCGGCCAGGGCAAGAGGCGCGCCCCTCCCCTTGAGTTTGAATAGGACAAGGAAGGGGGGGCGCCCCCCTTGCCTTTCCCCTCACCCACTCCTTCCATCCCCCTCCCTCTTGGACTAGGAAAGGGAGGGGCAAACCTACTTGGAGTAGGTTTCCCCCTCCTAGGGCGCGCCACCCCCTTGGCCGTCCCTCTCCTCCTCCCCCCTTTATATACGGAGGAGGGGGCACCCCATAGACACAACAATTGATCTCTTGATCTCTTAGCCGTGTGCGGTGCCCGGCTCCACCATAATCCACCTCAATCATATCGTAGCGGTGCTTAGGCGAAGCCCTGCGTCGGTAGAACATCATCATCGTCACCACGTTGTCATGCTGACTAAACTCTCCCTCAACACTCGGCTGGATTGGAGTTCGAGGGATGTCATCGAGTTGAACGTGTGCAGAACTCGGAGGTGCCGTGTGTTCAGTACTTGATCGGTCGGATCGTGAAGATGTACGACTACATCAACCGCGTTGTGCTAATGCTTCCGCTTCCGGTCTACGAGGGTACGTGGACACACTCTCCCCTCTCGTTGCTATGCATCACCATGATCTTGCGTGTGCGTAGGATTTTTTTTGAAATTACCACGTTCCCCAATAGTGGTGAGCTTGATGCTCGAAGAATAATAGCAAGCTTCTGTACGAGAAGCCCCCAGGTATAATGAACGTACATATGTAGAGATGCACGCATCAGGTAAGGACGGTCTAGCCATACTGAAGCCGTAAGGCTAAAAAACGAAAAGAGAGAAGAAATAACAATAATAACAGGGGGGAGGAGACGAACACAGAGTTCGGCTCTAGGCATAGAATCGGCGTAGTTTGGCCGCATTCCAGGGGTTCGGCTATAGGTGATTGTCTGACGCGTCACGCAGGCGGTACGCTCCTCTGGTGAGAACTTCGTCAATGATGAAGGGACCCTCCCACTTGGGCTTGAGTTTGTCCTTTTTCTTCTCCGGCAGGCGTAGAACGAGTTCACCAACGTTATAAGTCTTGGGCGCACTTCTCTGCTTTGATACCTGCGAGCCTGCTGTTGATAAAATGTGGAACGGGCTTTTGCAACATCGGGCTCCTCCTCCAAGGCATCTAGGCTGTCCTGCCGATCAAGCTCAGCTTCTCTCTCTTCGTACATGCGCACTCTAGGTGAGTCATGAATAATATCGCAGGGTAACACTGCTTCTGCACCGTACACCATGAAGAAAGGTGTATATCCAGTAGTGCGGTTGGGTGTGGTCCGCAGCCCCTAGAGTACGGAGTCAAGTTCCTCCACCCAGTGCTTGTCTGATTCTTTCAAAGACCGCACTAGTCTAGGTTTGATGCCGCTCATAATAAGACCATTAGCCCATTCGACTTGACCGTTTGTTTGCGGGTGATAGACCAAGGCGTAATTGAGCTTAATGCCTAGATTAGCACACCAGGTTTTCACTTCATCGGCTATGAAATTAGAGCCATTATCGGTGATTATGCTGTGTGGGACACCATACCGGTGTACCACGACGGATATGAAATCTATCACTGGCCCCGCTTCGACCGTTTTAACTAGTTTGGCCTCTATCCACTTAGTGAATTTATCCACCATGACCAGCAGATACTTTCTCTTATGGCTTCCTCCTTTAAGGGGTCCTACCATATCGAGTCCCAGACCGCAAAAGGCCAAGTGATGGGGATTGTTTGCAAGGCAGTGGGGGGCATATGGATTTGGTTGGCAAAGAGTTGGCATCCGATGCAACATTGGACAAGGTCCTGTGCATCTGCTCGGGCCGTCGGCCAATAAAACCCTGTAGGGAAGGCCTTGCTAACAAGGGTCCGAGCTGCGGCATGGTGACCGCCGAGTCTGGCGTGAATTTCAGCCAAGAGCTGCCATCCCTCTTCCTCGGAGATACATCATTGAAGAACTCCGATAGCGCTTTTCTTGTAGAGCTCTCCATCATGAACCTTATAGGCCTTTGATCACCGGACGATGCAGCGGGCCTCATTCTGGTCCCCTAGAAGCTCCTTCTTGTTAAGGTAGGCCAGGAAGGGTTCGGTCCATGGAGCGATGACTGCCATGATGAGGTGCACCGACGATATTATTTCAGTGGCCGAGCCTCCGATGATGTTGGTGTTTTCAGAATCTGGGGTTATGTTCGGATCCGGACTAGTGTTGCCGTTTTCCCCCTGCCACACCATGGATGGCTTAAAAAGCCATTCCAGAAAGATATTGGGTGGAACGGGGCCGCGCTTAGCGCCGATACGAGCGAGGACGTCCGCCGCCTGATTACTTTCTCGAGCCACATGGTGGAACTCGAGCCCCTCGAACCGGGCCGACATTTTTATGATGGCATTACGGTAGGCTGCCATCTTTGGATCTTTGGCGTCAAGTCTCCATTTATTTGAGATATTGCAAGGTTTGAGTCGTCACGCACTTCTAGGCGTTGTATGCCCATGGAGACAGCCATCCGGAGACCATGCAATAAGGCCTCATATTCGGTTGCATTGTTGGATTCTGTGTATAGTATTTGGAGTACGTACTGAACGACGTATCCAATTGGTGATGTTAAGATGACGCCCGCCCCTAGCCCTGCCAGCTTTTTGGAGCCATCGAAATACATAACCCAATTGGAATATGCGCCGTATTCTTTAGGAAGTTTGGCCTCCGTCCATTCGGCGACGAAGTCAGCCAGTACTTGGGATTTAATAGCTCGACGTGGTTTGTATGTAATATCAAATGGAAGGAGCTCAATGGCCCATTTGGTGATCCGGCCCGTGGCATCGTGGTTGTTTATGATGTCGTTGAGTGGTACTTCGGAAGCCACCATGATCGAACATTCCTGGAAGTACTGACGGAGCTTTCGGATGCCATGAAGACCGCGTATGCTATCTTTTGATAATGGGGGTACCGGGATTTGCATGGTGTAAGGACAGTGGATACGTAGTATACTGGCTTCTGAAGAGGGAATTTGTGTCCGTCCTGTTCTTGTTCGACGACGAGCACGACGCTCACCACCTGATGTGTTGCCAATATGTATAACAATATCGGTTCGCCGACGTTTGGCGCGGCCAAGATTGGGTTGCTTGCAAGAAGGGTTTTTATTTCCTCCAGTCCGGCTGTTGCCGCGTCCGTCCACTCAAAGTGATCGGTTCGTTATAGAAGGCGATAGAGTGGCAGTGCCTTTTCTCCCAATCTGGAGATAAAGCAGCTTAGAGCTGCCACACAACCTGCGAGCTTTTGGACTTATTTAAGGTCTATTGGCATAGCCAATTGCGATAGAGCTCGGATTTTGGCTGGATTTGCTTCAATTCCTCTATTGGAAATGATGAAGCCCAGCAGTTTTCCGGTGGGGACGCCGAAAACGCACTTTTCAGGATTGAGCTTAATGTCATACGTGCGGAGGTTATCGAATGCGAGACGTAAATCGTCTATTAATGTTTCGACGCGCCTAGTTTTTATGACGACGTCGTCCACATAAGCTTCAACTATCTTGCCGATCTGTTTCTCCAGGCATGTTTGAATCATGCGTTGGTATGTGGCGCCGGCGTTCTTGAGCCCAAAGGGCATGGTGTTGAAGCAGATTGGCCCATATGGGGTAATGAATGCTGTTGCAGCTTGATCGGACTCCTTCATTTTGATTTGATTGTATCCGTAATATGCATCAAGAAAACACAGTGAGTCGTGTCCTGCGGTTGCATCAATGATCTGATCAATGCGGGGGAGGGGGAAGGGATCCTTAGGGCAAGCCTTATTGAGGTCTTTAAAATCGACGCACAACCGCCAGGATTTGTCCTTCTTTGGTACCATCACCAGGTTTGCCAGCCAGTCCGAATGTTTTATTTCTCTGATGAATCCGGCCTCAATTAGCTTGGCTAGCTCCTCCCCTATAGCTTGACGTTTGGGTTCGGAAAAGCACCGCAGTGTTTGATTGACCGGTTTGTATCCCTTTAATATATTGAGGCTGTGTTCGGCCAACTCGCGTGGGATTCCTGGCATATCATAAGGGTGCCAGGCGAATATATCCCAATTCTTGCGCAGGAACTCTCGTAGCGCGGCGTCGACCGTGGGGTCTAATTGTGCTCCGATGGATGCTGTCTTCTTGGGGTCCGTTGGATGGACTTGGAATTTGACTATTTCTTCTGCTGGTTTGAAGGAGGTGGATTTGGGTCGTTTATCTAAGACCACATCATCCCTATCCACCGTGGAGCGCAACACAGCTAATTCTTCGGCCGCGAGGGCTTCAGATAATGTCTCAAGGGCCAAGGATGCGGTTTTATTCTCAGCGCGATGTGCTATGTCCGGATCACTAGCTAGAGTGATTATACCATTGGGCCCAGGCATCTTAAGCTTCATGTATCCATAATGGGGTACCGCTTGGAAGCGCGTAAATGCATCTCGCCCTAAGGGGGCGTGATATCCGCTGTTGAAAGGGGCCACTTGGAAGGTTATTTCTTCGGACCGATAATTCTCCGGCGTGCCGAATACCACGTCGAGTGTTATTTTTCCTGCACACCGCGCCTCCCGACTGGGAATAATTCCTCAGAAGGTCGTGCTACTTTGCTCAATGCGGCTCCTATCTATTTCCATTTTGCAGAGTGTATCTTCGTAGATGAGGTTTAGTCCGCTGCCGCCGTCCACAAGGACCTTGGTAAGCCGAAAGCCGTCCACAATTGGACTAAGGACCAAGGCGGCTGGTGCTCGGACTGTCCTGCATTTTGGTTCGTCGCCGTCATTAAAAGTTATAGTTGTGTCATTCCAAGGGTTTATTGTTGCTATTTGACAGACTTCGGCGATTCCACGTAGTGCTCTCTTGCGCCTATTGTTTGAGGCGAATGTCTCGAAGACCATCAGTACTTTGGGGTCGTTGTCCTCTGGGGTGTTGTTCTGGGTTATTCTTGGTGAGGATATCCTCGTCGCTCTTGGCCACCTGCCAGAGTATCCAACATGCTCTAAGGCTATGTGTTGGTATGTTATCTGGTGTTGCGTGTATTTTGCATGGACCATCGAGCCATCCTTCCAGAACGGTTCCACACCCCATACTGTACTTGTATTTCTTTACTATTGAGCCACGCGTGTTGCAAGGGTGTGCCCTTTTTGCCTGAATGAGGGGTTGAGTGGGGACCGATGATTCCCAATGAGTTGCTTGAGTTTTCCAGGTGCTTTCCATTGCACTGTACTTCTGTACGATAGTTGCCAAGTTAGCGAAGTGTAGGATGCGATGGCGGTTGATGGCGTTGAGGATTCCTTCGTCCCTGTAGTTGTGGCGGAACACTGAGATCGCTTCCTCGTCGTGGCAATCTTTAATCTTGTTTTTGAGAAGAAGGAATCTGGCCCAGAAGTGGTGGACCGTTTCCTAAGACTGTTGTTTTATGCTCATGAGAGCGCTTGTATTCGGGTGGGTGGGTGGATTTAAATCAAAAATCCTGCCCCAGTTTTGGATACGGAGTCTGAAGGTCTTCCGAACTTAGCAGGCCGGGCTCCGGGATGTCCACTAATTTCCCGTCGTCCGATTCTATGTTCGAAGGGTAGGATGCTTCACCTCGCGGGTAGGTGTCCGGCTCTTCGAGACCAGAGATCCAGACATAGTCCATCCTTAATATGGAGGAAGAGTTATCGACTCGCTCCTCGACTACCAATGAAAGTCTTTATGCTCTTATTAATAAGATTTACTAACCTTATGATTTTGGAGAAGATAGGTGGAAGTTGTAAGTCCTATTGTAAGAATACTACCTATCTGGTGGGTGATCGGCAGAGATTTGATTCCTCTCTGATCGGGTTTAAGCCCAATCCGATCGTAGTCTGTAGCGACCCCCAGGGCGGCGATGCGATCTAGGAGCTCGTTTAAAGATGAAAGCTCCGTTGGATCCATCTGCTTGGAGTGTTCGGAGTTGATATGAAGGGGGTTTTCGATGACCCGAGAGGTCATCATTGGCTTAATGACCGAATGGGCAGTCATGGTAAAGCTGCCCACCCGGAGGGTTTGGCCTAGAGCCAGCGTTCCTCCGATGGTGATATTATCCTTGAGAACAAGGCGAGACTCGATCTTGTTATCGACAACACAGTGGAACTCTCAATGAAAGCACCAATGTCGGTGTCAAAACCGGCGGATCTCGGGTAGGGGGTCCTGAACTGTGCATCTAAGGTCGATGGTAACAGGAGACAAGGAACACGATGTTTACCCAGGTTCGGGCCCTCTCTATGGAGGTAATACCCTACGTCCTGCTTGATTGATATTGATGAATAGGAGTATTACAAGAGTTGATTTACCTCGAGATCATAATGGCTAAACCCTAAAGGTCTAGCTTGTATGGCTATGATAATGAGTCTCTCCTATCCGGACTAAGTCCTCTGGTTTATATAGACACCGGGAGGATCTAGGGTTACACAAGGTCGGCTACAAAGAAGGGAATCTACATATCCAGTCACCAAGCTTGCCTTCCACGCCAAGGAGAGTCCCATCCGGATACGGGTGCAGTCTTCGGTCTTCGTATCTTCACAGCCCATCAGTCCGGCCCATGGCTAACAGGCCGGACGCCTGAGGACCCCTTAGTCCAGGACTCCCTCACTTGACCTATCTTGTTTTTTCAAATGTGATTAGTTCATCGTTCCCGATTCAGCCTATTATGAATGAAACGTGTTTGCCATGACAATTAGAGATTATAGTTGCTCATGCCATGCTTAATTAGCTAGGAGTTTATAATGGTTTACCTTGCGTGCCAACATGCTATTAAAATGGTTGTGATGTGGTATGATAGGGTGGTATCCTCCTTTGAACGATTTGAGTGGCTTGACTTGGCACATGTTCACGCATGTAGTTGAAACAAAATCAACATGGCCTCCATGATATTTATGTTCATGGCGAATTATATCCTACTCATGCTTGCACTTGGTGTTGATTAATTTTAATGCATGTTCATGACTGTTGTCGCTCTCTAGCTGGTCACTTCCCAGTCTCTTTCTAGCCTTCACTTGTACTAAGTGAGAATACTGCTTGTGCATCCACTTCCATAAACCCCAAAAGTTATTCCATATGAGTCCACCATACCTTCCTATATGTGGTATCTACCTGCCGTTCCAAGCAAATTTGTATGTGCCAAACTCTAAACCTTCAAATGAAGTTATGTTTTGTATGCTCGAATAGCTCATGTATCTACTAGGGTTGTCTATATCTTCCATGCTAGGTGGGTTATTCTCAAGAGGAGTGGACTCCGCTCCTCATTCACGAGAAAATGGCTTGTAACCGGGATGCCCAGTCCCATGCTTAAATTAAAATAATTTCAAACAAAACTCCCCCAGGATTGTTGTTAGTTGGAGGCACCCGTTGTTTCGGACAAGCCATGGATTGATGTTTGTTGGTGGTGGGGGAGTATAAACTTTACCATTCTGTTTGGGAACCGCCTATAATGTGTGTAGCATGGAAGATATCGAGATCTCTTGGTTGTTATGTTGACAATGAAAGTACACCACTCAAAATATTATTTATCTCTATTTGAAAATCGAGCTCTGGCACCTCTACAAATCCCTGCTTCCCTCTACGAAGGGCCTATCTATTTAATTTTATGTTGAGTCATCACCCTCTTATTAAAAAGCACCAGTTGGAGAGCACCGCTGTCATTTGCATGCATTACTATTAGTTTACATCGAGTATGACTACGACTGGATCTCTTTTACCATGAATTACAATGTTTAGTCAGTCCTTGAACTTCAAAGGTGCTCTGAATTTATGTTTTGCGGTCTCAGAAAGGGCTAGCGAGATACCATCTTGTTATAACCTATTATGATTGTTTTGAGAAAGTGTTGTTATCCAAGATTTACTATTATTGCCCGCTAGTTGATTATGCCATTGATATGAGTAAACATGAGACCTAAATGTTGCTGTGAATATGGTTAGTTCATAATCTTTGCTGAAAACTTGAATGTTGGCTTTACATATTTACAACAACAAGATCAAATAGAGTTTGTAAAAGTTTTTCTTTATCACTTTCAGTTTGTCAACTGAATTGCTTGAGGACAAGCAAAGGTTTCGTATCTACTTTTCCAAACACATTTGACCTTGTTTTGGACTCTAACTTGCATGATTTGAATGGAACTAACCCGGACTGACACTGTTTTCAGCAGAATTGCCATGGTGTTATTTTTGTGCAGAAATAAAATTTCTCGGAATGAACTGAAACTTCACGGAGAATACTTTTGGAATTTATAAAAATACTAGCGAAAGAATCAACACCATGGGGCCCACACCCTGCCCACCCCCCTGGGGCGTGCCCCCTGTCTCGTGGGCCCCGTAAGGCTCCACCGACCTCAACTCCAACTCTATATATTCATGTTCAGGGAGAAAAATCAAAGAGAAGGATTCATCGTGTTTTACGATACGAAGCCGCCGCCAAGCCCTAATCTCTCTCAGGAGGGCTGATCTGGAGTCCGTTCAGGGCTCCAGAGAGGGGAATCCGTCGCCATCGTCATCGTCAACCTTCCTCCATCACCAATTTCATGATGCTCACTGCCGTGCGTGAGTAATTCCATTGTAGGCTTGCTGGACTGTGATGGGTTGGATGAGATTTATCATGTAATCGAGTTAGTTTTGTTAGGGTTTGATCCCTAGTATCCATTATGTTCTGAGATTGATGTTGCTATGACTTTGCGATGCTTAATGCTTGTCACTAGGGCCCGAGTGCCATGATTTCAGATCTGAACCTATTATGTTTCCATGAATATATGTGAGTTCTTGATCCTATTTTGCAAATCAATAGTCACCTACTATGTGTTATGATCCGGTAACCCCGAAGTGACAATAATCGGGACCACTCCCAGTGATGACTATAGTTTGAGGAGTTCATGTGTTCACTAAGTGTTAATGCTTTGTTCCGGTACTCTATTAAAAGGAGGCCTTAATATCCCTTAGTTTCCGATAGGAGCCCGCTGTCACGGGAGGGTAGGACAAAAGATGTCATGCAAGTTCTTTTCCATAAGCACGTATGCCTATATTCAGAATACATGCCTACATTACATTGATGAACTGGAGCTAGTTCTATGTCACCCTATGTTATAACTGTTACATGAGGAATCGCATCCGACTTAATTATCCATCACGGATCCATTGCCTATGAGCTTTTCACATATTGATCTTTGCTTAGTTACTTTTCCGTTGTCACTGTTACAATCACTACAAAACGAATACTGTTACTTTTGCCACAGTTACCGTGACTTCCATATTACTTTGCTACTAAATACTTTGCTGCAGATATTAAGTTTTTCAGGTGCGGTTGAATTGACAACTCAACTATTAATACTTGAGAATATTCTTTGGCTCCCCTTATGTCGAATCAATAAATTTGGGTTGAATACTCTACCCTCGAAAACTGTTGTGATCCCCTATACTTGTGGGTTATCAGTGGACGGTTGCCACGGTACACGAAGAGGCGCCTGGGGAGCGAACGGTTGCTACAGAGGTCACACACTGATGACAAGGGCCAAGTGAACCGCATGCAATCCCATCGCACAACACATACGTCTTGTTAAGTTGAACCGTTTTTGTTCTCTTGTGTCAACGCAAACAGTTCATCTGAGTGAACCGCATGCCATATATCACACACACCTTGATCTGGTTGACCGTTTCTTTTGTGTTGCCTAATCACAAACAGTTCATCTGAGTGAACCATATGCTGTATATCGCACACGCCTTCATCTGGATGCCCGTTTCTTTTGTTCCTCCTCATCGCAAACAGTTAATTGAACTGAACAATATGCCCTTCATCACACACACACATTAAAATCCGAACCATGTTTGATGCATCCGCAATCGCAAACTTTTACACATATTTCACAGTTTTCATACACTACCGTTTGTGACTATTGCATCACACATAGTTTCTCGAAGGGTCTCTGATCGTAGTGTCACGTTAGCAGCATCCTGTAGTTGTTGGGGAACGTAGTAATTTAAAAAAAAATCCTACGCACACGCAAGATCATGGTGATGCATAGCATCGAGAGGGAAGAGTGTTGTCCATGTGCCCTCATAGACCGTAAGCGGAAGCGTTATGACAACGCGGTTGATGTAGTCGTACGTCTTCACGATCGACCAATCCTAGCACCAAAGGTACGGTGTGTAACACCCACAATGCGGCTATATCTCCCACGTGTCGAGCCATGACTTAGAGGCATAGCCGCATGGTAGGTTTGTCGCAAGAGGGGTAATCTTCACACAATCCCATGTACTAAAAAAGAAAGGGGTAAAGAGTTGGCTTACAATCGCCACTTCACACAAATACAAGTTAAACATACATCATCTAGAATACAATCAAGGTCTGACTACGGAACCAAAATAAAAGAAGACAACCCCAAATGCTAGATCCTCGATCGTCCCAACTGGGCTCCACTACTGACCAACAGGAAACGAAACAAAACAATGATCAAGATCTTCAATGGGCTCCCACTTGAGCTGGGTTGCGTCACCCGCACTGGTATCATCGGCACCTGCAACTATTTGGAAGTATCTGCGAGTCACGAGGACTCAGCAATCTCACACCCGTGAGATCAAGACTATTTAAGCTTATGGGTAGGAGAAGGTAGTGAGGTGGAGCTGCAGCAAGCACTAAGAATATATGGTGGCTAACATACGCAGATAAGAGCGAGAAGAGAAGCAACACAACGGTCGTGAAGCTAGAAGTGATCAAGAAGTGATCCTGAAACTACTTACGTTCAAGCATAACACAAGAACCGTGTTCACTTCCCGGACTCCGCCGAAAAGAGAGCGTCACGGCTACACACGCGGTTGATGCACTTTAATTACGTCAAGTGTCAAGTTCTATACAACCGGACATTAACAAATTCCCATCTGCCACATAACTGCGGGCACAGATCTCGAAGGTTTATACCCTGCAGGGGTGTCCCAACTTAGCCCATCACAAGCTCTCACGGTCAACGAAGGATATTCCTTCTCCCGGGAAGACCCGATCAGTCTCCGAATCCCGGTTACAAGACATTTCAACAATGGTAAAACAAGACCAGCAAAGCCACCCGATGTGCCGACAATCCCAATAGGAGTCGCACGTATCCCGTTCTCAGGGAAACACCAGATGAGACAAGCTACGAGTAAAACCAGACCTCGAGTTTCCCTGAGGTGGCCCGACAGGCGGCTCGGTTCAGATCAACACTTAGAGAAGCACTGGCCAGGGGGGGGGGGTTAAAAATAAAGATGACCCTCGGGAGCACGACTCCCAAGGGAAAAGTATAGGTGGTGGTGAGGCAAATGGTAAAACCAAGGTTCGGCCTTGCTGGAGGAGTTTTATTCAAAGCAAACTGTCAAGGGTTCCCATAACACCCAACCGCGTTAGGAACGCAAAATCAAGGAACATAACACCGGTATGACGGAAACTAGGGCGGCAAGAGTGGAACAAAACACTAGACATAAGGCCAAGCCTTCCACCCTTTACAAAGTATATAGATGCATTAATTAAAAATAAGAGATATTGTGATATCCCAACATATGCATGTTCCAACATGGAACAAACTTCATCTTCACCTGCAACTAGCAACGCTATAAGAGGGGCTGAGCAAAAGGCGGTAACATAGCCAAACAACGGTTTGCTAGGAAGGTGGGTTAGAGGCTTGACATGGCAATATGGGAGGCATGATATAACAAGTGGTAGGTAGCGTGACATAGTGATAGAGTGAACAACTAGCAAGGAAAGATAGAAGTGATTTCTAGGGTATGGTCATCTTGCATGAGATCCCGTAAGGAAGAAGAACGAGTCCATGAAGAAGACAAACGGACGTAGTCGAACGGATCCTCAAAACTCCGGAACAAAGCCAAAGCTAACGAGAAGCAACCCGGAAAGAAGCAAGCAACATGGTAAACAACCGTCACATAAACATGGCATGATGCACAACCAAGTATGATGCATGTCCGGTTTAATGAGGCATGGCATGACAAAGTGCACAAACAAAACTACAAGTTAAGTGGAGCTCAATGTGCAACGAGTTGCATATTGACGAAACACCACATCAACCATTTAGTTCGCTCTTGTTTATGTACCCAACAATATTAAATGTTATTAAGCATGGCAAGAGGTGAAGCATATGAAAACTACCTATCTAGGCAAGTTCAAATGAGGCCGGAACAACAAGCAACAAGTCCGGAAAAATCCACATATGCAATGTATGGATTTGGCACTGTTCTACCCCAAACCATATTTTAGAGTTCTTAAACATGCAAGATGAGTACACCATGTTAAACTAGGCATTTTTCTACCCCATTTACATATAAAGTTTATTAAAATTGGAGTTACGATTATTTAGTTATGAATTAAATCATTTTAACATGGCAGTTTGCAAAATAAACACAAACAACAAGTTTAACATTTTTAATATGGATGAAAGTAGCATATTATGAAACTAGATGAATTTCTAAGCATTTTTCATATATAAATCATTTTAATCCCATGCACCATTTGTGAGTTATTAAATGCATGAAACATGAGGTTTTTTTCTGTAAAACTGTTGTCTCTGGAATAAATACTAAATTCACAGATCTGAAAAAAAACCTAAACAGGCTGAAACTTGAACTGGCCCAACAGGTGAAAAAAACAAGAGGGGAGGCACTGGAGCTGGCCTCACCATGGGCCTTGGCCCGTTCGGTGGGGAGGAGGCACGTTGGGCCCGATCAAGAGGCAACGACGTGGTCAACGCGAGCGGTCATCTCGCTCGACCACGGGCGAAGCAGAGGACGACAGAGGCGCGATGCAGGGGCAGGGGGGCATGAACTCTGGCTCCTCGACGTGAAGGTCACCGACGGTGATGGAGCTTGGGGAGGCGGCGACCGGGGCGACTCCGGCGGGTGATGCGTGCAACGAGGAGGAGGGTGCTCGTGCTCCTGCATCCATGAACGAGGCGCGGTCGGGGACTCCGGGCTGCTGCTACTAGCTAGCAATAGCGGGGTCGGCGGCGAGGTTCCAAGGAAGGAGGCGGCTCGTGGCCGCGCGGTGCTGGACTTGGCGGTGAGGGAACCAGGCGGAGGCGAGGGGAGCAGGTGCGCGGCGTGGAAGAAGACCATCGTCATGGCCGCGGGTCACAGGGAGGCATGGCTCCGGCAGGCAGGGGATGGCGACGAGGTGCATAAGGGCAGCTCCCATGGCCTCCTCATGTCCGCGGGGTCCTATTGGAGTGGCGTCTTGCTGCTAATTCAGTCGCCGGCGGCGACGGTGCCAGGTGGGTTCTGGGCAGAGGTGAGATCTTGGAGTGGGCGGATCCACGGCGACAAGGCGCAGGGGTCGCTGCGTTTCTCCGGTGAGGTACTTGGTGATACGTCTCCAACGTATCTATAATTTTTGATTGCTCCATGCTATTTTATCTACTGTTTTGGACTATATTGGGCTTTATTTTCCACTTCTATATTATTTTGGGACTAACCTATTAACCGGAGGCCCGGTCCAGAATTGATGTTTTTTGCCTATTTCAGTGTTTCGGAGAAACAGAATATCAAACGGAGTCCAAACGGAATAAAATCTTCAGGAACGTGATTTTCTCACCGAACGTGATCCAGGAGACTTGGACCCTACTCCAAGGAGTCAAAGAGGAGGTCACGAGGGTGGGGGCCCCCCTAGGGCACGCCCCCCTGCCTCGTGGGCCCCTCAGTGCTCCACCGACGTACTCCTTCCTCCTATATATACACACGTACCCCCAAACGATCAGACAGGAGCCAAAAACCTAATTCCACCGCCGCAACTTTCTGTATCCACGAGATCCCATCTTGGGGCCTGTTCCGGAGCTCTGCCGGAAGAGGGTCGTCATCACGGAGGGCTTCTACATCATCATAGCCTCTCCGATGAAGTGTGAGTAGTTTACCTCAGACCTTCGGGTCCATAGTTAGTAGCTAGATGGCTTCTTCTCTCTTTTTGGATCTCAATACAAAGTTCTCCCCCTCTCTTGTGGAGATCTATTCGATATAATCTTCTTTTTGCGGTGTGTTTGTTGAGACCGATGAATTGTGGGTTTATGATCAAGTCTATCTATGAATAATATTTGAATCTTCTCTAAATTCTTTTATGTATGATTGGTTATCTTTGCAAGTCTCTTCGAATTATCCGTTTGGTTTGGCCAACTAGATTGGTAGTTCTTGCCTTGGGAGAAGTGCTTAGCTTTGGGTTCGATATTGAGGTGTCCTTTCCCAGTGACAGAAGGGGCAGCAAGGCACGTATTGCATCGTTGCCATCGAGGATAACAAGATGGGGTTTATTTCATATTGCATGAATTTATCTCTCTACATCATGTCATCTTGCTTAAGGCGTTACTATGTTTTTAACTTAATACTCTAGATGCATGCTGGATAGCGGTCGATGAGTGGAGTAATAGTAGTAGATGCAGGCAGGAGTCGGTCTACTTGTCTCGGACGTGATGCCTATATACATGATCATACCTAGATATTCTCATAAATATGCTCAATTCTGCCAATTGCTCAACAGTAATTTGTTCACCCACCGTAGAATACTTATGCTCTTGAGAGAAGCCACTAGTGAAACCTATGGCCCCCGGGTCTATTCTCATCATATCAATCTCCATCATTTTAATCTTGCTTTGCTTTTTTACTTTGCCTTTACTTTTTACTTTGCATCTTTATACCAAAAATACCAAAAAATATTATATCTATCAGATCTCACTCTCGTAAGTGACCGTGAAGGGATTGACAACCCCTAATCGTGTTGGTTGTGAGTAGCTATCGCTTTGTGCAGGTACGAGGGACTTGAGCGTGGCCTCCTACTAGATTGATACCTTGGTTCTCAAAAACTGAGGGAAATACTTATGCTACTCTGCTGCAACATTCCTTCCTCTTCGGGGAAAACCAACGCAAGCTCAAGACGTAGCAAGAAGGATTTCTGGCGCCGTTGTCGGGGAGTCTACGCAAAAAGTCAACATACCAAGTACCCATCACAATCCCTATCTCTCACATTACATTATTTGCCATTTGCCTCTCATTTTCCTCTCCCCCACTTCACCCTTGCCATTTTATTCGCCCTCTCTCTCTCTCTATCCTCCCTCTCTATTTGCCTCTTTTGCCCATTTGCTCTTGTTTGCTTGCGTGCTAGTTTGTTTGCTTGTCGCCATGGCTAGTCTCATATCTTCCCCGTTGTCTCTTGAGAGTGAAGTTCTAAATTTTAAACAAAGGGAGGGAGAAAATCTAAAAGATGCTTGGTATAGAATTTGCAATGCTCAAAATAGATCTACCAGGAAGCAATCTACCTTAGTTCTTCTCCGCAATTTTTATGTAGGTGTTAATCCTTGGTATAGATATATTCTCGATACCATTACCGGAGGGAACTTCTTGGGTAGCCACACTTTTGATTCTTATAATGCCATGATAAATTTATTTGGCTCACCACCTCTTTTGGTTAATGGAGCCATGTTAACTTTGGAGCATGTTATGCAAAGACTTGAAATTATTGAAAATAAAGTTGCTACTATTGAATTAATTGAAAATCTAGATAAAAATATCCACAATCAAATTACTCAATATGGATCTAAGGTAGGAATGACTCTGAAAAATATTAAGGAAAAGGAACCCATAGTTAATGAGAAGATAAACATAGATTCTACTAGAATTGATAAACTTGAGGGTATCATTACAAACTTGGGAACCGCTTTTTCTTCCGTAAAGAATACTCCAAGTCCTCCTACTAAAATTGCCAAGCTTATGTATGTTCCTAAAAATAAGGGTGAATCATCTAGTAAGGAAACTGCGGATCTTAAATCTATAAGTATTCATCCCAATCTTTTTGCTATCATTAAGGAACCAATTGCTACAAATGAATTTTTTGATCTTGTGCCTAAAAGTTTGATAATCCCTAGAAAGAAATAAACTCCTAAGGGAAATAGATGCCTCATCAAAGAATTGCCAACCAAAGATGGCAATACTTAGATCTATCCTCGCTTTTATGCCTAGCTAGGGGCGTTAAACGATAGCGCTTGTTGGGAGGCAACCCAATTTTATTTTTATTCCTTGCTTTTTGCTCCTGCTTAGTGATAAATAAATTGTTTAGCCTCTGTTTTGTTTGTGTTTTTTGTGTTTAATTAGCGTTTGTTCAAAGTAGAACCGTTGGGAAGACTTGGGGAAAGTCTTGTTGAACTTGCTGTAAAAAACAGAAACTTTAGCGCTCACGAGAACTGCTGTAATTTTTATTTGAAGAGTGCTATTTAGTTAATTATTTTTGCAGATGATTAATAGATAAATTCCTCACGTCTAGCAATTTATTTTAGAATTTTTGGGGTTCCAGATCTTGCGCTAGCTACAGATTACTACAGACTGTTCTGTTTTTGACAGATTCTGTTTTTCGTGTGTTGTTTGCTTATTTTGATGAATCTATGGTTAGTAAAATAGTTTATAATCCATAGAGAAGTTGGAATACAGTAGGTTTAACACCAATAAAAATAAAGAATGAGTTCATTACAGTACCTTGAAGTGGTCTTTTGTTTTCTTTCGCTAACGGAGCTCACGAGTTTTCAATTTTGAGTTTTGTGTTGTGAAGTTTTCATGTTTTGGGTGAATTCTTTTGATGGATTATGGAACAAGGTGTGGCAAGAGCCTAAGATTGGGGATGCCCATGGCACCCCCAAGATAATCCAAGGACACCAAGAAGTCAAAGCTTGGGGATGCCCCGGGAGGCATCCCCTCTTTCGTCCACTTCCATCGGTAATTTACTTGGAACTATATTTTTATTCATCAACATGATATGTGTTTTGCTTGGAGTGTCTTGTATTATTTGTGTCTTTGTGTCTTAGTATGCCACAATCATCCTTGCTGTACACACCTTTTTGAGAGAGCCATACATGATTTAAAATTTGATAGAATACTCTATGTGCTTCACTTATATCTTTTGAGCTTAGTAGTTTTGCTCTATGTGCTTCACTTATATCTTTTGAGCGTTATAATTTTGCTCTATGTGCTTCACTTAGATCTTTTAGAGCACGGTGGTGGATTTGTTTTAAAGAAACTATTGATCTCTCATGCTTCACTTAAATTATTTTGAGAGTCTCTTAATAGCATGGTAATTTGCTTAATAATAATATGCTTGGTGTTCAAGATTTGTGAAACTTTCTTTTGAGTGTGTTGAATACTAAGAAAAGATTGAAGCATGATAATTGTTTTGAGATATGGAGGCGATAATATTAAAGTCATGCTAGTTGAGTTGTTGTGAATTTAAAGAATACTTGTGTTAAAGTTTGTGAATCCCATAGCATGCACGTATGGTGAACCGTTATGTGATGAAGTCGGAGCATGATTTATTTATTGATTGTCTTCCTTATGAGTGGCGGTCGGGGACGAGCGATGGTCTTTTCCTACCAATCTATCCCCCTAGGAGAATGCGCGTAATACTTTTCTTTGATAACTTCTAGATGTTTGCAATAAGTATATGAGTTCTTTATGACTAATGTTGAGTCCATGGATTATACGCACTCTCACCCTTCCACCTTTGCTAGCCTCTCTAATACCGCGCACCTTTCGCTGGTATCATACACCCACCATATACCTTCCTCAAAACAGCCACCATACCTACCTATTATGGCATTTCCATAGCCATTCCGAGATATATTGCCATGCAACATTCCACCGTTCTGTTTATGACACACTCCATCATTGTCATATTGCATATCCCGGTACACCACCGGAGGCATTCATATAGTCATATTTTGTTCTAAGTATCGAGTTGTAATTGTTGAGTTGTAAGAAAAATAGAAGTGTGATGATCATCATTATTAGAGCATTGTCCCAAGTGAGGAAAGAATTATGGAGACTATGATTCCCCCACAAGTCGGGATGAGACTCCAGACGAAAAAAGGGCCAAAGAAGCCCAAATAAAAAGAGGCCATAAAAAAGGCCCAAATAAATAAAAAAATGAGAGAAAAAGAGAGAAGGGACAATGTTACTATCCTTTTACCACACTTGTGCTTCAAAGTAGCACCATGATCTACATAGTAGAGAGTCTCTCATGTTATCACTTTCATATACTAGTGGGGAACTTTCATTATAGAACTTGGCTTGTATATTCCAATGATGGGCTTCCTCAAATTGCCCTAGGTCTTCATGAGCAAGCAAGTTGGATGCACACCCACTTAGTTTCTTTTTGAGCTTTCTTATACTTATAGCTCTAGTGCATCCGTTGCATGGCAATCCCTACTCACTCACATTGATATCTATTGATGGGCATCTCCATAGCCTGTTGATACGCCTAGTTGATGTGAGACTATTTTCTCCTTTTTGTCTTCTCCACAACCACCATTCTATTCCACCTATAGTGTTATATCCATGGCTCACGCTCATGTATTGCGTGAAGATTGAAAAAGTTTTGAAAAAGTTAGAGTATGAAACAATTGCTTGGCTTGTCATCGGGGTTGTGCATGATTTAAATACTTTGTGTGGTGAAGATAGAGCATAGCCAGACTATATGATTTTGTAGGGATAACTTTCTTTCGCCATGTTATTTTGAGAAGACATAATTGCTTTGTTAGTATGCTTGAAGTATTATTATTTTTATGTCGATATAAACTTTTGTCTTGAATCTTTCGAATCTGAATATTCATATCACAATTAAGAAGATTTACATTGAAATTATGCCAAGTAGCACTCCGCATCAAAAATTCTCTTTTTATCATTTACCTACTCGAGGACGAGCAGGAATTAAGCTTGGGGATGCCTGATACGTCTCCAACGTATCTATAATTTTTGATTGCTCCATGCTATATTATCTACTGTTTTGGACTATATTGGGCTTTATTTTCCACTTTTATATTATTTTTGGGACTAACCTATTAACCGGAGGCCCAGCCCAGAATTGCTGTTTTTTGCCTATTTCAGTGTTTCGGAGAAATAGAATATCAAACGGAGTCCAAACGGAATAAAATCTTCGGGAACGTGATTTTCTCACCGAACGTGATCCAGGAGACTTGGACCCTACTCCAAGGAGTCAAAGAGGAGGTCACGAGGGTGGGGGCGGCCCCCCTAGGCGCGCCCCCTACCTCGTGGGCCCCTTGGTGCTCCACCGATGTACTCCTTCCTCCTATATATACACACGTACCCGCAAACAATCAGACAGGAGCCAAAACCTAATTCCACCGCCGCAACTTTCTGTATCCACGAGATCCCATCTTGGGGCCTGTTCCGGAGCTCCGCCGGAAGAGGGCCGTCATCACGGAGGGCTTCTACATGATCATAGCCTCTCCGATGAAGTGTGAGTAGTTTACCTCAGACCTTCGGGTCCATAGTTAGTAGCTAGATGGCTTCTTCTCTCTTTTTGGATCTCAATACGAAGTTCTCCCCCTCTCTTGTGGAGATCTATTCGATGTAATCTTCTTTTTGCGGTGTGTTTGTTGAGATCGATGAATTGTGGGTTTATGATCAAGTCTATCTATGAATAATATTTGAATCTTCTCTGAATTCTTTTATGTATGATTGGTTATCTTTGCAAGTCTCTTCGAATTATCCATTTGGTTTTGCCAACTAGATTGGTAGTTCTTGCCTTGGGAGAAGTGCTTAGCTTTGGGTTCGATCTTGCGGTGTCCTTTCCCAGTGACAGAAGGGGCAGCAAGGCACGTATTGCATCGTTGCCATCAAGGATAACAATATGGGGTTTATTTCATATTGCATGAATTTATCTCTCTACATCATGTCATCTTGCTTAAGGCGTTACTCTGTTTTTAACTTAATACTCTAGATGCATGCTGGATAGCAGTCGATCAGTGGAGTAATAGTAGTAGATGCAGAATCGTTTCGGTCTACTTGTCATGGACGTGATGCCTATATACATGATCATGCCTAGATATTCTCATAACTATGCTCAATTCTGTCAATTGCTCAATAGTAATTTGTTCACCCACCGTAGAATACTTATGCTCTTGAGAGAAGCCACTAGTGAAACCTATGGCCCTCGGGTCTATTCTCATCATATCAATCTCCATCACTTTAATCTTGCTTTGCTTTTTTACTTTGCCTTTACTTTTTAATTTATATATTTATACCAAAAATACCAAAAAATATTATATCTATCAGATCTCACTCTCGTAAGTGACCTGAAGGGATTGACAACCCCTAATCGCGTTGGTTGCGAGTAGCTATCGCTTTGTGCAGGTACGAGGGACTTGAGTGTGGCCTCCTACTGGATTGATACCTTGGTTCTCAAAAACAGAGGGAAATCCTTACACTACTCTGCTGCATCATCCCTTCCTCTTCGGGGAAAACCAACGCAAGCTCAAGACGTAGCACTTGGTGGGGCGATGGGGTCCTCCATGGAGGGTCCCTATGGAGAGAGGCGAGAGGGATTTGACGGTGAGGAGTGAGGACGGGATAGAAGAGAAAGGAGGGAGCACGGGAAGCAGGGAGAGGGCGACGCCCTGGTGGTGCTTGCTCCGGCGAGCTCTGTCATGGATGCGGCCTCAGTCAGGGGAGCTCGGCTCCTGGATCGAGAGGGTGGGTGCGGGAAGGATGGATTGGAGGGGATGCACTGGTTGGGAGAGGGGATCGAGGAGGATTGGGCGAGGCGATCCCGAGGTGGGAGGCGACCCGGTGACGGTGGTGGAGGGACAAATCTCCTAGATTCTAGGGTTGGGTCCCGTATATATATATATTAAGTGGGTGTTTTGGTAGGGGTATTCAGTCCCTCCGATCGAAAACAAGTGGTTGCGAATAAATGGGTTAGGGAGTTCAAACAATGAACCAAAGACGTTTTAGGGATGTTGGGTGACGATCCGGACACAACGGTCATGAGTGCCCGGTCGGGTTTGGGGAAGTTTTCGGACGCACGAGGGGGTCTGAGAACTGTGCGGAGAGGGGGTCTGACAAAAGGCCACAGAGGAAAGGGGTGTTAGGAGGGGTTTAGAGGGGTTGGTTGTGACTGTCTAGAAGGCCGAGGGCTACGGGAGAGAAGAGAGAGAGAGAGAGAGACCCGGCAGCAGTTTTCGGAGACCGAAAACGTCCGACGAAAATACTGGCTATACTACCGCTATAGTTATCCGTTGGGGCGTCAAACGGACTCCGAATGCGATGAAACTTGGCAGGCGGCCTATCTACACTATAACAACACCGCATGCCAACTTTCAACCCATTCCGAGAACATTTTTCGGCCACTTATAAAATACTATTTCGGACATGCCGCGGGCGCGTGCGAGTGTGGTTGGGCTCAGAACGGACAACGGAGAGAACGGGGAGACCGGACGGATGCAAGTTTTGAAAACATGAGGATGCAATGGACATGATGGAAGACACCTGGGGCATCGGTCTCGGGGCGTTACAACACTCCACCACTACAAGAGGATCTCGTCCCGAGATCTAGGATGGCACCAGAGAAAAACAGAGGAGGGAGAGAAGAGGTAAAACTAAGTTTCTTCTTTGACAAATGATTGAAACCAAAGAACCTTGCGAGGTTGAACGAATTGAAAGAAAGAATACAACGAAGATGAACAAAGTTGAAAACACTCCGTTAGAAAAGAGGAACAAGGAACATTACTTGAGCCTTGTAGGTTTAAAGACATAAGAAAAGGGTTGCAATGGACAAGAAGTACATGCAAGCACTCCGGTTGAAACGAGATGTACAATGAACGATAAGGATCAATTATGACAACACTCTGGTTGGAAATGGAAGGCATAGAATATGAACTTGGCAAAAAGAAAGCACTTGGATGAGACTTCGGTTAGAAGAGGAATGATAGACACAACACTCTGGTTAAAACAAGATAGAGAAGGAATAAGAATGATATAATTTGGACAGTACTCTAACTCTAAATGGTAGGAATTGAACATGGATTTAACAAGACGAGAGGATACTTGATGAAATCAACAACCCACTACCTTCGGAGCTATTGAAAGAATGGCACAAGTGGTAAGAAAGATTTCAGACAGCACTCTGGTTGAGAAGGGAGGCAAAACTTGATAAGATGAAAAGAACTTGACAGGAGAACTGTCAGTGTCAAAACCGGCGAATCTCAGGTAGGGGGTCACGAACTGTGCGTCTAAGGCGGATGGTAACAGGAGGCAGGGGACACGATGTTTACCCAGGTTCGGGCCCTCTTGATGGAGGTAATACCCTACGTCCTACTTGATTGATCTTGATGATATGAGTATTACAAGAGTTGATCTACCACGAGATCGTAGAGGCTAAACCCTAGAAGCTAGACTATGGTATGATTATATGTTGTCCTGTGGACTAAACCCTCCAATTTATATAGACACCGGAGGGGGCTAGGGTTACACAAAGTCGGTTACAAGGGAGGAGATCTACATATCCGTATTGCCAAGCTTGCCTTCCACGCCAAGGAGAGTCCCATCCGGACACGGGACTAAGTCTTCGATCTTGTATCTTCATAGTCCAACAGTCCGGCCAAGGGATATAGTCCGGCTATCCAGAGACCCCCTGTCAGTGTCAAAACCGGCAGATCTCGGGTAGGGGGTCCCGAACTGTGCGTCTAAGGCGGATGGTAACAGGAGGCAGGGGACACGATGTTTTACCCAGGTTCGGGCCCTCTTGATTGAGGTAAAACCCTACGTCCTGCTAGATTTATTCTTGATGATATGAGTATTACAAGAGTTGATCTACCACGAGATCGTAGAGGCTAAACCCTAGAAGCTAGCCTATGGTATGATTGTATGTATATCTATCAACTAGTCTGGCCTCGGTTTATATAATGCACCAGAGGCCTAGGATAACAAGAGTCCTAGCTGAATACGCCGGTGGGGAGGAGTCCTTGTCTTGATCACCAAGTCTTGTAGAATCTTCCATGTATGCGGCAGCTGTCTGAACTGGCCCATGAGTATACGGCCATGGGGGTCCTTGGCCCAATCTAACAGATCGGGAGATGACGTGGTGAGTACCCCCTAGTCCAGGACACCGTCAGTAGCCCCCTGAACCGGTCTTCAAGTTAGAGACGCTCCTCGATTCTTCTGAACTGTTCTTCATCTTCGGTTGTCGGTCTTGGAAACTGGTTCAATAAATCTTCCCATCTTTGATCTTGAGGATCGACGAAATGCATTCGACGAGTTTACACATCGGGTATCCGAGGAGCCCCTTTAAGTTTCCGGCCTTTATCAATGCCTTGTTATTTTTATGCCACACCTCGGGTTTGAAGTTGTTCCCGGGAGGCAGTGTCCTCTTGCGTCCGAGCTCTAAGACGGATAGCATTCGAGGTATCTTTTGCAGCCGAGCACTAATGCCGAACTGCTTCGGAGCTCCAACGCCGAAATGTATCCGAGCTCCAACGCCGTGCTGTGTCCAAGCTCAAACGGCGGACTATATCCAGGATGTCATAGATCATCTTGATCCAAAAAAAGTTGAAGGAGTTTAGCCGAGCTTAATGCTGGAAATGCCCTCTATAGAGCCAGCCACTAGGGCCCGAGCTTTATGCCGGACTGCTTCCGAGGTGGTGCACCACCCCGACTGTGGGCCGATTTTTTGTCAATATTTTTGATTGGTGCAATTTATTCTCTGCCGAGATATATATCCAGTAGCCCTCAAGGTGTGTATCGGTTTAAAACCCGAGATGCACCTGAAGGATGACGGAAGACCGCTGATCCCACTAGCCGCTAAGACTCAGGTTGATTTGTAAAATTGGCCTGAGGATCAAGTCCTAGCTCGGCAGGATACTTCGGGACACAAAAAGCGGTGTGCTCAGTCCTCGAGACTCAGGTTGGGTGCGGCCGACCAACCTGAGGATAAAAATCTCCTCGGAAACTATATTGCACTTAAAATTTTCTGCATTGGATAGGCAATGCAGTAGCCCCCGAGACACTGGTCAGGTGGCAACACCAGATCATGGGATCGATGTGCCCCTTTAATATTTGTAAATAATAAGCTCGAAGCCCAGTAGCCCCCGAGCCCTAATGCGGGCACGGGTGGCCGAATTAAGGATCGATATCCATAGTAAAATCACAAATTATGTGTAATGACTCTATGTATCCAAGTACTTTACGTCATTAATGCTCAGATCCGCATTGTACAAAACTTTGTTGACCGACCATCGGCTTCCACCTCCTCGGCCAGTAGCTGAAGAGTGTTTGTCCTACTTTATAAAGCCTTTATGAGGGCAAAGATTTACGACAAACAAGGCAATCTGGCCATATGGTTTTATAAACAAAGGTACATAGAGAGATATGTTATATTACTATTTAACATAAGAAATGTCTTCCAAAGAAAATAGTCCCGCTATCGGTTCCTTTCTTTGGGTTGTCATGCTAAGCATGATCATGAAACCTCAGCTCTAATGTAAGAGCAAAATATCAAGGATTTAGTTTGGGAGGCCAGTTAATAGCCCCCGGTAGTGTTCGGCAACAGTCGAGGTCAAGCCGTAAACACTTCGGCCATTGTTATGAGTGGCCCGTCATTTAACACAGTCATCGGATCATTGACCAGTTTACACTTATTGTGATAGTCAGTTTTCGGCTTTCTCCACCGAGGTGCTTAACCGTGTGAGCTGGAAGCACAATCGCAGTGGTTCTCCCTTTGCATGCCTAGCCGAACAAAGTGGAACGTAGGAAACAAGTGCAGGAGCCGGGCAACCCAACTATTGACCGAAGACACAATTCAAAACGATGCATATATAGCAATATCCGAGAATATTTTTGCCGAATCTATAAAGGTGTCCAACATTGCACTGCGAGTCTTGTGCTGAAAACACACAAATAGTTTAAAAGTGCCATAAGCATGGAAAACCAAAAAACGTCAGTAAAAACTTGACGTCCGAACAAGATCAAGTGTTCAGTGCCAATCCGAAAATTGGTCATAGAAAAAAAGAGTGCTTTTGTCGTGCTTTAACATTACACATCCGATCTCAGGACTTCAAGAGGGTCAGCCTACGGCTGCAGCCTCCTATCCCGAAGGTGGAGTGCTTCTCGTTAGACCAGTTTAGCGAACTAAACTCGAGCAGTCACTAGAGAGAAAATGGGTTATCTGGCTATTGACCACACACTCATGTCGAAAAAGGAGCGATAGGAAAAGACTTTGCAACGACCAAGAAGAAAACACATTTACTATAAAATAGCTCATATAAATTTTAAGAGCCCCCAAGTGACTTGGGTAAAAGATTTTATGTATAATGATTGTATGTACCGAAGTACTTATATCATATCTTTGTTCAACTGAACTTTAAACGCATCTTAACCGACCGTCGGCTTCTCCCTCTTTGGTCAAGGACCGAAAAGTGTTATGTACTCCACTTGTCGAGAATATCGATAGTGTTTCCGATAACCAGACAACCGGGCCATAAGGCTGTAACAGACAAAGCGCGCTCAGGGAACTTATGCTATATTACAGATGAAGTGTAAGAAGCATCTTTGAAGAAAATAGTACCCCCACCGATACCTTTCTTCGGTGCTCATTATTACTATGAGACTTGTGCAATAGATTTTTTGTACTCATGAGTTCCGTTGTGTGCCGACCATGATTGAAAACAATAAGAGCGGTAGCTTTCGGCTTCACCCAGTCTGAGGTCAGAGCTCGGAGGACCCGGTCATGACAATCGCAGAGGTGCTCCCTTTACTCCCTAGCCGAACAATCGGGAACGTAGGGGTAAGCACATGAGCCAGGCAACCCAGCTTGCAAATCGCTTAAGTCAATATGGTGCATATTGTGGCGTAATACACGAACAAGGAACGAAGCCGTACAAGTATAATCATATGCAAGAGGAAAAGCTTCATAAAGGAAGCCCCCAAATAAACGGGGTATTTGAATATGTGTGTCACAAACAAAGTTTGGACAAGGAATTTTTTTACAAGCAACTTTTTTCCCAAAAAGTATAATGCTTGGTCGAACCGAACACAAGTTAAAAATTAAAACTCTGAGCATGAAGGCGACTTAGCTGGTTAATGTGTTCGGCATTGATGACGCGGTCCGAGCTTGATGTGGGACGAGGTTCCATCCCCCAAGCCGGTCCCGAGGTGGCGGAGCGGAGAGCTCGACACGCCGAAGTGGTGACATAGCACGGTCAATGCGGACCGGCAGAATGATGCCGAAGTCCCCGGATCATTTTCCTGTGCACAGAAAATAGTGCAAATAGGAGATAATAGTAATAATAATAATAAAAATCGTTGCATAATAAATAATTTATGCAAAGTGAGTAATAAAAGAAATATGGCCTGGCGCCGAAGTCAATGTCGATGCAGGGCATCGGCGTGATGCGGTAAAGGCGTGGCAAAGCCTGAATTCACAGGTCGGTCCGAGTTCCGGATGCCGCGTTCGCCGGACTATGTGCGGAAACTAACCGAACCACCACGCGACCGTCGTTAATGCGGCCATCATTTGATAGACCTATGTACAGATGATGGACAAACCAGAGTAATAATTCCTTGGGAAAAATAAACCCAAACAAGCAAAAAATACTAGGATTAATAGTACCTGGTTTATTTGTTGTAGCAATCCGAAGAAAGGTGATTCCCAAAATTGGGACTCGATCCGCACACTCATTGCCTGATGGGCGATAAAGCGACGGTATGGTGATGCTGGCCAAGGTTGGCTCGCCGAGGCAAAGCCCTCAGTCTAGCTATCATGACGGAGCTGGTCGGCTAATGACGCCGAAGTCTCCGGAGTAGGTTGATGAAGAGATGGCGAAGCCCCCGGTCTAGCCAAGATGTCGAAGCCTCGATGTCAGCTGATGAGTCGAAGTAGGTCGGCGTGATGGACACCAGCTTGAAGAAGCAATAGTGCGGCCCTGCCGATGCAGGTCGTGATGTGGTCGATGCCGGCTTGATGAAGCGACCGTGCGGCGATGCCGTTTTGCCCGCTCCGTGTAATCCGTGGGGAGGCGATGTTGGTGATGATTTATCCTTAGCGATGCCGGACTCTTGTTCGGCTTGCCGAGATGATGATCCGAAGAAGTTGAGCTCGGCTCAATAAAGTGACGACGTGTCTAGTGCAGGTCGGCAGCCTTGGAGCAATATCGTCGGACTAGTTTGACACCAGCATGATGATGAAGGCGACCTCAGGGGAGGCTTAAAAATTTACGCGCACGTGCTTAAGAACAACACACAATACCCTAGAAGAGAATTCCTCTAAAAAGGTTGTCCAATGTCACGTTCATAAAGAAACATGAATTCGGATCGGATTCGTATTACACGCAATGTTGACGTTGAGCCCCCGAGCTCCATGGATGATTCCTCCATGATCTTGATAGAGATCGGAGTTGATCGGAGCTGGAGTACGGTCCTCGGTCGAGCCAAGGTCACCAGTCGAGCCGGCGACGAAGATGCCGGCATCGCAGTTGACCTGCAGACGAGCCATTGATCCTTTTGCCGATCACACAGCGGAACTCTCAATGAAAGCACCAATGTCGGTGTCAAAACCGGCGGATCTCGAGTAGGGGGTCCCGAACTGTGCGTCTAAGGCAGATGGTAACAGGAGGCAGGGGACACGATGTTTTACCCAGGTTCGGGCCCTCTTGATGGAGGTAAAACCCTACGTCCTGCTTGATTTATTGTTGATGATATGAGTATTACAAGAGTTGATCTACCACGAGATCATAGAGGCTAAACCCTAGAAGCTCGCCTATGGTATGATTGTATGTGTATCTATCGACTAGCCTGGCCTCGGTTTATATAATGCACCAGAGGCCTAGGATAACAAGGGTCCTAGCTGAATACGCCGGTGGGGAGGAGTCCTTGTCTTGATCACCAAGTCTTGTAGAATCTTCCATGTATGCGGCAGCTGTCCGAAGTGGCCCATGAGTATACGGCCATGGGGGTCCTCAGCCCAATCTAACAGATCAGGAGATGACGTGGTGAGTACCCCCTAGTCCAGGAAACCGTCACCCCCTAATCCAAGACTCCCTTAGTAGCCCCTGAACTAGGCTTCAATGGTGATGAGTCCGGCTCACAGATTTGTCTTCGGCATTGCAAGGCGGGTTCCTCCTCCGAATACTCCATAGAAGATATTGAACACAAGGATAGTGTCTGGCTCTGCAAAACAAGTTCCACATAGCACCGTAGAGAGAATAATATTTCCACAAATCTAATCTGCTGACACGTTTGGCAGCATGACATCACACCACGGCCCGGTCATTATTCGAACCGCTTTTCTCAACCAGCACTTCACATATCGCGAGGCAGTTTTTTCGAGACGTCTTGTCGAAGCAGAGATCGTGTCCCCCTTATTACGGGATTCTCATCAATACGAACGGGGGTAACCCAATCGTGCCCGTTGGTATGACTCCTCGATTTTAGGCAAGTCCCAAACGGCCATGAGGAGGACGCTTGATATTCACCCTCTTTATAAAGAGGCCAAGGCCCATCCTTTTTTCCCTCTCGTACTCAATTGAATCCTTTCCCCGCCTCGAGTTCCAACACCTAAGGCTCAGGTCAGGTGCTTAGGACCTTCAACCATGTCCGGATCCAACCTTCAAGGTCGGTGGATGCCTCCCTCTGTCACAGAGGAAGACATCAAGAAGCTAAGAGAGGCCAGGTATTTGACCATCGAAATCTCGCACAGGCTGCCTGCTCGAGGGCAGGTCATTCCCACTCCCGAATCCAGCGAGAGCGTTGTATTCATCTCTCACTTCCTCCGAGGGCTAGGCCTCGCCCTGGATCCCTTTGTTAGGGGGCTCATGTTCTATTATGGGATGGATTTCCATGACCTCGCCCCAGATTCCCTCCTTCACATCTCGTCGTTCATCGTCGTGTGTGAGGCCTTCGTCCGCATTACCCCACACTTCGGCTGTGGCTCAAGACTTTCAATGTGAAGCCAAAGATGATCGATGGGCGACACGCAGAAGTGCGCAGGTGCCGTAATAAGAAAAAATGCTGATGTTCCATGGCCAGAGGGTTCCTTCCCTGAGGTGTCCAGTTTATGGCAACGGGAGTAGTTTTATATCACAGCTCCCTGGAGTACCAAGTGGGTAGCCACCCCAGCCTTTCGCTCGGGCCCCCCACCACAACTGACGTCATGGATCAACAAGGGGCTGGACTGGGGGCCAGTAAATGATGTGCCGATATTGCAGAGTCGCATCCGAGATCTCTTAGAGAGAGAGAGAGAGACGTCAGCCTAGCCACGGTAATGCAAGTCATGCTAGTTCGTCAAGTCCCGCCTTGCAAATGTCGACCCCTCTGTATGTGGGAATTCAACCCAGAAGGACCTCAAACTATTCAGCACTTCCTCGGCATGATGCTCGAAGAGATGTACAAATTGTTCTTCAGACCACAAATAAAGTGTCCGGACACCATCGAGGATGCAGGTCTGAGCTGTAATCGCCCAGATACCCAAGTAAGTAATCCCGTGGCCGAACACGCTGTCTTTTTATCTATCACAACATCATTCTGAAAAGTCGCTCTTTGACTAGGACTAGGTAACAAAGGCGAAGATGATCAGGTGTTCGGCCCCCCTTCCGGAAGGCTCGGCCAATCCAGTACTAGCCAGAATGCTCGAGCCGGCGCCTTATCAGGCACCCTCAGGGGAAGATAAAGGGGGGAATAAAGAGGCTGAAAGCAGGCCTCACTCATTATTCATCCCAACCGGGGGAATTAGCGCCTCCGCGAAGGAGGATGACCAGGGAGAAGAATCTGAAATTCCCTCTCCCCAAGGAAGGAAGAGGACCACCTCTGAAGACCCGGAAACAAAGGTTTCCAAACGGGGGAAGAAATCTTCGCCAGAGGGTCCTGCCTCGGAGGGTACTCTTGCCGCACAGTGCCTGCAAGGGGATCATCCCTCTGCCGAGTTGTAAGTAAACAAAAGGTACTTAATAGTAAAAATATCCTACATTATTTCTGAAGACAATAACCGAAGCATATATCTTGTAGTTCGGATCATAGCCCTTCTCGACAGAGTTCGTCTTCGGGGGATCTTCTTCCGGAGATGATGGAGAGCGAAACACCTCCCCATGCCACCCCGCCTCATGAGGCGGGCGACCCTAAAGTGTCATCGTGGAGGGTTTCTCCTGATCCGCCAAGGCCAGAGGGTAATCCTTCGGCCACCCGAAGTCCTCAGTATTCGGCTCCTAAAGAGATCAATAGAAGGAGTTCGGAACTGTCCGGTGTGCGATCGGACGCACTGAAGGATCTTCTGGAGCAAGCGGCCATCTCAGAAGCGCATCGTACGCTAATGGGTACGGTGATTGAGAGGATTTCATCCGCTGAAAGCGGGTTGCATGAAGCTTTTACAAGTCTACTGAAAGGCTTTAAGGTACGTGGAATAGTGTATGTTTTTGACAATACCGCACACGTTAGATGTGCCCTATGCAGATAGTAGCCCCTAAGACTCTGGTTGCCATCAAGAACGGCGGCAAATAGAGGATCATAGTCCCAGGAATAATTAGGCTACCTTTATGTGCAGATGGCTGAAGGTCCAGTGGCTAGCCGGACTAGTGAGTTTGCCAAGCTGAAGCGGCAACTTGATGCGGCTGATGCCGACATCGTGCTTGTTGATACGTCCATTTTGCATCATGATTTTATATCAATATTTATTGCATTATGGGCTGTTATTACAAATTATGTCACAGTACTTATGCCTATTCTCTCTTATTTTACAAGGTTTACATAAAGAGGGAGAATGTCGACAGCTGGGATTCTGGCTAGAAAAGGAGCAAATATTAGAGACCTATTCTGCACAGCTCCAAAAGTCCTGAAATTTCACAGATGATGTTTTCCAAATATATAAAAAACATTGAGCGCAAGAACCTCACCAGGGGGGCACACCCTGCCCACGAGGGTGGGGGGCGCGCCCTCGTGGGCCCCTGGTGGCCCTCCGGTGACCATCTTGTGCTATATGGACTCTTTCGATGGGAAAAAATCATAAGCCATCTTCTCGGACGGAACTCCGCCGCCACGAGGCAGAACCTTGGCAGAACCAATCTAGGGTTCTGGCGGGGCTGTTCTGCCGGGGAAACTTCCCTCCCGGAGGGGGAAATCATCGCCATCGTCATCACCAACGCTCCTCTCATCGGGAGAGGGCAATCTCCATCAACATCTTCATCAGCACCATCTCATCTCAAAACTCTAGTTCATCTCTTGTATCCAATTCTTGTCTCCAAGTCCGGGATTGGTGCTAGTAGGTTGCTAGTAGTGTTAATTACTCCTTGTAGTTGATGCTAGTTGGTTTAATTGGTGGAAGATCATATGTTCAGATCCTATATGCACATTAATACCCCTCTGATTATGAACATGTTTATGCTTTGTGAGTAGTTACTTTTGTTCCTGAGGACATGGGAGAAGTCTTGCTATTAGTAGTCATGTGAATTTGGTATTCGTTCGATATTTTGATGAGATGTATGTTGTCTCTCCTCTAGTGGTGTTATGTGAACATCGACTACATGACACTTCACCATTGTTTGGGCCTAGAGGAAGGCATTGGGAAGTAATAAGTAGATGATGGGTTGCTAGAGTGACAGAAGCTTAAACCCTAGTTTATGCGTTGCTTCGTAAGGGGCTGATTTGGATCCATATGTTTCATGCTATGGTTAGGTTTACCTTAATACTTTTGTTGTATTTGCGGATGCTTGCAATAGAGGTTAGTCATAAGTGGGATGTTTGTCCAAGTAAGGGCAGCACCCAAGCACCGGTCCACCCACATACCAAATTATCAAAGTATCGAACGCGAATCATATGAGCGTGATGAAAACCAGCTTGACGATATTCCCATGTGTCCTCGGGAGCGCTTTACATCATATAAGAGTTTGTCCAGGCTTGTCCTTTGGTACAAAAAGGATTGGGCCACCTTGCTGCACTTTATTTACTTTTGTTACTTGTTGCTTGTTACAAATTATCCTATCACAAAACTCTCTGTTACCACTTATTTCAGTACTTGCAGAGAATACCTTGCTGGAAACCGCTTATCATTTCCTTCTGCTCCTCGTTAGGTTCAACACTCTTACTTATCGAAAGGACTAGATAGATCCCCTATACTTGTGGGTCATCAAGACTCTTTTCTGGCGCCGTTGCCGGGGAGTGAAGCGCCTTTGGTAGGTGGAATTTGGTAAGGAAAAATTTATATAGTGTGCTGAAATTTACTATCACTTGTTACTATGGAAAGTAATCCTCTGAGGGGCTTATTCGGGGTATCTTCACCCTGACCAGTAGAGCAAAGAGTTGCTGCTCAACCTACTAAACCTACTGAAAATGAAAATGCTTGCTTCAAAATTCCTTTGGGTATGGTAGAAAAATTGCTAGCTAATCCTTTTTTGGGAGATGGAACAAAACATCCTGATGAGCATCTAATATATGTGGATGAAGTTTGTGGATTATTTAAGCTTGCAGGTGTACCCGGAGATGTTTTTAAGAAGAAGGTCTTCCCTTTATCTTTGAGGGAGATGCATCGAGATGGTACATGCTATGTGATGATATGGAGTCTTGGAATTACAAACGATTGAAATTGGAATTTCATCAAAAGTTTTATCCTACGCATCTTGTTCATCGTGATCGCAATTATATATATAATTTTTGGCCTCACGAAGGAGAAAGCATCACTCAAGCTTGGGGGAGGCTTAAATCAATGTTATATTCATGCCCCAATCATGTGCTCTCAAGAGAAATGATTATTCAAAGTTTTTATGCTCGGCTTTCTGATAACAATCACACCATGCTTGATACTTCTTGTGCTGGCTCTTTTATGATGAAGACTATTGAATTCAAATGGGATTTATTGGAAAGAATTAAACGCAACTCCGAAGATTGGGACCTCGACAATGGTAAGGAGTCAGGTATGACACCTAGTTTTGATTGTGTTAAATCTTTTATGGATACCGATATTTTCCATAAATTTAGCACTAAATATGGACTTGACTCCGAGATAGTAGCTTCTTTCTGTGAATCTTTGGCTGCTTATGTTGATCTCCCCAAGGAGAAGTGGTTTAAATATCATCCTCCCATAGAAGTAAAAGTAGCTGCACCTATTAAAGTTGAAGAAAAGACTATTACTTATAATGATCCTATTGTTCCTACTTCTTATGTTGAGAAACTGCCTTTCCCTGTTAGGATCAAGGATCATGCTAAAGCTTCAACTGTGGTTCGTAAAAGCAATATTAAAACATATACACCTCCTGAGCAAGTTAAAGTTGAACCTAATATTGTTATTGTTAAAGATCTCTTGTCTGATAATATAGATGGGCATGTTGTTTATTTCTGTGATGAAACTGCTAGAATTGCTAAACCCCGTGACACAGATAAACCTAAACCTATGGTAGGAATGCCTATCATTTCTGTTAAAATAGGAGATCATTGTTATCATGGCTTGTGTGATATGGGTGCTAGTGCTAGTGCAATACCTATTGGCTTATACAAAAAATTATGCATGACATTGCACCTGTTGAGTTAGAAGATATCGATGTCACAATTAAACTTGCTAATAGAGATACTATTTCACCAATGGGAATTGTTAAAGATGTTGAAGTCTTGTGTGGGAAAACTAAATATCCTGATGATTTTCTTGTTCTTGGTTCCCCACAAGATAGCTTTTGTCCCATTATATTTGGTAGACCCTTCTTAAATACTGTTAATGCTACCATAGATTGAAAAAGAGATGTTGTTACTATCGGTTTAGATGATATGAATCATGAATTTAATTTTTGTAAATTTAGTAGACAACACCGTGAAGAAGAATTACCTAGTAAGGATGAAATTATTGGTCTTGCTTCTATTGCCGTACCTCCAAGTGATCCTTTAGAACAATATTTGCTAGACCATGAAAATGACATGTTTATGAATGAAAGAAGGGAATTAGATGAAGTATTCTTTAAACAGGAACCTATTCTGAAACACAATTTACCTGTTGAAATCCTAGGGGGTCCTCATCCACCCAAGGGTGATCCCGTGTTTGAGCTTAAACTGTTACCGGATACTCTTAAATATGCTTATCTTGATGAGAAAAAGATATATCCTGTTATTATTAGTGCTAACCTTTCAGAACATGAAGAAGAGAGATTATTGAAAACTCTGAAGAAGCACCATGCTGCTATTGGGTATACTCTTGATGATCTTAAGGGCATTAGTCCGACTCTATGCCAACATAAAATTAATTTGGAAGAAGATGCTAAACTAGTTCGTGATCATCAACGCCGTCTGAATCCTAAAATGAAAGAAGTGGTAAGAGAGGAGATACTAAAGCTCCTTGAGACTGGTATAATTTACCCCGTTGCTGATAGTCAGTGGGTAAGCCCTGTCCATTGTGTCCCTAAGAAGGGAGGTATTACTGTTGTTCCCAATGACAAAGATGAATTGATTCCTCAAAGAATTATTACTGGTTATAGGATGGTAATTGATTTCCGCAAATTAAATAAGGCTACTAAAAAGGATCATTACCCCTTACCTTTGTCGATCAAATGCTAGAAAGATTATCCAAACATACACATTTTTGCTTTCTAGATGGTTATTTTGGTTTCTCTCAAATACCTGTGTCAGCCAAAGATCAATCAAAGACTACTTTTACATGCCCTTTTGGTACTTTTGCTTATAGACGTATGCCTTTTGGTTTAGGTAATGCACCTGCTACCTTTCAAAGATGCATGATGGCTATATTCTCTGACTTTTGTGAAAAGATTTGTGAGGTTTTCATGGACGACTTTTCCGTCTATGGATCTTCTTTTGATGAATGGTTAAGCAACCTTGATCGAGTTTTGCAGAGATGTGAAGAAACTAATCTTGTCTTGAATTGGGAAAAGTGCCACTTTATGGTTAATTAAGGTATTGTCTTGGGGCATAAAGTTTCTGAAAGCGGTATTGAAGTTGATAAAGCCAAGGTTGATGCTATGGAAAAGATGCCATGTCCCAAGGACATCAAAGGTATAAGAAGTTTCCTTGATCATGCCGGTTTATATAGGAGGTTCATTAAGGACTTATGAAAAATCTCTCGGCCTCTGACTAATTTATTACAAAAAGATATACCATTTGTTTTTGATGATGATTGTGTAGACACATTTGAAATACTTAAGAAAGCATTGATCTCTGCACCTATTGTCCAGCCACCTGATTGGAATTTACCCTTTGAAATTATGTGTGATGCTAGTGATTATGATGTAGGTGCTGTTCTAGGACAAAGAGTTGATAAGAAACTAAATGTTATTGAATATGCTATTAAAACTCTAGACAATGCTCAAAGAAATTATGCTACTACTGAAAAATAATTCTTAGCAGTTGTATTTGCTTCTGATAAGTTTAGACCTTATATTGTTGATTCTAATGTAACTATTCACACTGATCATGCTGCTATTAAATATCTTATGGAAAAGAAAGATGCTAAACCTAGACTTATTAGATGGGTTCTCTTGCTACAAGAATTTGACTTACATATTGTTGATAGAAAAGGAGCCGAGAACCCCTTTGCAGACAACTTGTCTAGGTTAGAAAATGTGCTTGATGACCCACTACCTATTGATGATAGCTTTCCTGATGAGCAATTAAATGTCATAAATGCTTCTCATACTACTCCATGGTATGCTGATTATGCTAATTACATTGTTGCTAAGTTTATACCACCTAGTTTCACATACCAGCAAAAGAAAAATTTCTTATATGATTTGAGGCATTAATTTTGGGATGACCCACATCTTTATAAAGAAGGAATAGATGGTGTTATTAGACGTTGTGTACCTGAGCATGAACAGGAATAGATCCTATGCAAGTGTCACTCCGAAGCTTATGGAGGGCACCATGCTGGAGATAGAACTGCACATAAGGTACTACAATCTGGTTTTTATTGGCCTACTCTCTTCAAGGATTCCCGTAAGTTTGTCTTATATTGTGATGAATGTCAAAGAATTGATAATATTAGTAGACGTCAAGAAATGCCTATGAATTATTCACTTGTTATTGAACCATTTGATGTTTGGGGCTTTGACTATATGGGACCTTTTCCTTCCCCTAATGGTTATACACATATTTCAGTTGATGTTGATTACGTTACTAAGTGGGTAGAAGCTATTCCAACTAGTAGTGCTAATCATAACACTTCTATTAAAATGCTTAAAGAAGTTATCTTTCCAAGGTTTGGAGTCCCTAGATATTTATTGACTGATGGTGGTTCACATTTTATTCAAGGTGCTTTCCGTAAAATGCTTGCTAAATATGATGTTAATCATAGAATTGCATCCCCTTATCACCCTCAGTCTAGTGGTCAAGTAGAATTGAGTAATGAGAACTCAAATTAATTTTGCAAAAGACTGTTAATAGGTCCAGAAAGAATTGGTCCAAGAAACTAGATGATGCATTATGGGCCTATAGAACTACATATAAAAACCCTATGGGTATGTCTCCGTATAAAATGGTCTATGGAAAAGCATGTCACTTACCTCTCGAACTAGAACACAAGGCTTATTGGGCTATTAAAGAACTAAATCATGATTATAAACTTGCCGGTGAGAAGAGGTTATTTGATATTAGCTCACTTGATGAATGGAGAACCCAAGCCTACGAAAATTCCAAGTTGTTTAAGGAAAAAGTTAAAAGGTGGCATGACAAAAGGATACAAAAGCGTGAGTTTAATGTAGGTGATTATGTATTGCTATACAACTCTCGTTTAAGATTTTTTGCAGGAAAGCTTCTCTCTAAATGGGAAGGTCCCTACGTTATCGAGGAGGTCTACCGTTCCGGTGCCATAAAAATCAACAACTTCGAAGGCACAAATCCAAAGGTGGTAAATGGTCAAAGAATCAAACATTATATCTCGGGCTATCCCATAAATGTTGAAACCAATGTTATTGAAACCATAACCCCGGAGGAGTACATAAGGGACACTTTCCGGAACGTTTCATACTCTGAAAAGGAATAGGTATGTGGTACGGTAAGTAAACCAACTCCAAAACAATTTTTAAAGGCAATATTTCTCCGTTTTGGAATATTTAGAAAAATAGAAAAATAAGCAGCAGTCCGGAAAGGACACAAGGGCTCCACGAGGGTGGAGGGCGCGCCCTACCCCCTGGCCGCGCCCCCCTACCTCGTGGGCACCTCGTGTGCTCTCCGGACTCCGTTTTCTTACAAGACACGTATTTTGGTCGGTAAAAATTCATTATATAACCTCCCGGGGGTTTTGACTCCTGTATCACACAAAAATCTCTTGTCTTTGTTTCGAGTTGTTTTTCTGACAGATCTAGATTATCATGACGTCTCCAAGTGCACCCAAGTACAAGTTCTTCGAGAAGGTCATTGTCGGTGTCAAAACCGGCGGATCTCGGGTAGGGGGTCCCGAACTGTGCGTCTAGGCCGGATGGTAACAGGAGGCAAGGGAGATGAAGTTTTACCCAGGTTCGGGCCCTCTTGATGGAGGTAAAACCCTACGTCCTGCTTGATTAATATTGATGATATGGGTAGTACAAGAGTAGATCTACCACGAGATCGGAGAGGCTAAACCCTAGATGCTAGCCTATGGTATGATTGTTGTTCTTTATGTTGTCCTACGGACTAAAACCCTCCGGTTTATATAGACACCGGAGAGGGTTAGGGTTACACAAAGTCGGTTACAATGGTAGGAGATCTACATATCCGTATCGCCAAGCTTGCCTTCCACGCCAAGGAAAGTCCCTTCCAGACACGGGACGAAGTCTTCAATATTGTATCTTCATAGTCCAGGAGTCCGGCTGAAGGTATAGTCCAGCCATCCGGACACCCCCTAATCCAGGGCTCCCTCAGTAGCCCCTGAACCAGGCATAGATGATGACGAGTCCGACGCGCAGATTGTTTTCGGCATTGCAAGGCGGGTTCCTCCTCCAAGTACTTCATAGAAGATTTTGAACACAAAGATAGTGTCCGGCTCTGCAAAATAAGTTTCTACGTATTGCCATAGAGAGAATAATATTTACACAAATCTAATCTGCTGACGTATTCCGTAGCGTGACATCACACCACGGCCAAGCCTTTATTCGAATCGTTTTATTGTCCCACCTCAGCGTGTCATGCGAGGCGGTTTCCTTGGCACGTCTCGTCGAAGCAGAGATCGTGTCCCCTTATTCCGGGATTCTCATCAATACGGGCGTGGGTAACCCAACCGCTTCTAGGACTCCTAGACTATAGGCAAGTCCAAACGGCCACAGAGAGGACGCTTGATATTCACCCTCTTTATAAAGAGACAAGGCTTTTATTTTTTCCCTCCCGTGCTCAATTGAATCCTTCCCCCACCTCAAGCTCAAACACCCAAAGTTCAGGTCAGGTGCTCCGAACCTTCAATCATGTCCGGATCTAGCCTTCAAGGCCGATGGGTGCCTTCCTCCGTCACGGAAGAAGACATCAAAAAGTTGAGGGAGGCCAGATATCTGACCGTCGAGGTTTTGCATCGGCTGCCTGCCCGAGGGCAGGCCGTCCCCTCCCCCGAACCCAACGAGAATGTCGTGTTCGTCTCCCACTTCCTCCAAGGTCTAGGCCTTGCTCTGGATCCTTTCGTCAGAGGTTTGATGTTTTATTATGGGCTAGATTTCCATGATCTAGCTCCAGACTCCTTTCTTCATATCATGACATTTATTGTCGTGTGTGACGCCTTCCTCCGGGTTACCCCTCACTTTGGCCTATGGCTCAAGACCTTTGAAGTAAAGCCGAAGATGATCGAGGGGCAACATGCAGCGTGTGGAGGCGCCTCGATATGCAAGATGACGGGAGCTCCATGGCCCAAAGGTTCCATTCCAGAGGTGTCTGAATTGTGGCAACAGGAGTGGTTCTACCTCACGGCTCCTAGAAGTGCCAAGTGGGCGGCCACCCCTGGTTTCCGCTCGGGCCCTCCACCACAACTGATGTCATGGATTAGTAGAGGTCTGAGCTGGGGTCCAGCCAAGGGCGTGCCTATACTGCAAAGCTGCATTCGAGATCTCTTCAATGGAGATTTTAGTTTGGTTGCGGTAATACAAGTTATGCTGGTTTGATTTCCTCGGCCTGACGCACGAGGAGATATACAAGTCATTTGTAACACCCTCGATGCGACTATATCTCCCATGTGTCGAGGCACGACTTAGAGGCATAATCGCATTGAAGGCATATGTCGCAAGTTAGGCAATCTTCACAACATCCCATGTAATATGAATAATAAAGGGGAGATAACATAGTTGGCTTACACTCGCCACGTCAAACAAGTACATAAATAACATTACATCAACCAACCACTCATGGCCCGACTACGGGGCCAAAATAAAAGAGAACCCAACATGCGACACGGTCCCAATCACCCCAACTGGGCACCACTACTGATCATCAGGAAAGGAAACATAGTAACATTGAGAGTCCTCGTCGAACTCCCACTTGAGCTCGAGCGCGTCACCTGGAGCGGAATCATCAGGCCCTGCATCTGGTGTAATAGTAATCTGTTAGCCACAGGGACTCAGCAATCTCGCACCCTCACGATCAAGACTATTTAAGCTTATAGGTAAGGCAAGGTAAAAATATATGTGGAGCTGCAGCAAGCGACTAGCATATATGGTGGCTAACTTATTCGCAAAAGAGAGCGAGAAGAGGGGGCAAAGCGCGAGCGAGAAACTAGAGAACAACCTGCGCAAACATTACTCCAACACCGTGTCCGCTTCCCGGACTTCGCCGAGAAGAGGCCATCACGGTAACACACTCAGTTGATTCATTTTAATTAAGTTAAGGTTCAAGTTATCTACAACCGGACATTAACAAATTCCCATCTGCCCATAACCGCGGGCACGGCTTTCGAAAGTTCAAATCCCTGCAGGGGAGTCCCAACTTAGCCCATGACAAGCTCTCACGGTCAACGAAGGAATAGACCTCCTCCCAAGACGTTCCGATCAGACTCAGTATCTCGGTTCTTCAAGACACTTCGACAGGTTAAAACAAGACCAGCAACACCGCCCGAATGTGCCGACAAATCCCGATAGGAGCTGCACATATCTCGTTCTCAAGGCACACTCAGATGAGCCAGACGTCGGGTAGGCCAGCCCAGAGTTGCCCCTGGTAGCCCTGGACATCGCTCGGTTAGACCAACACTCAGAGGAGCACTGGCCCGGGGGGGTTAAAACGATATAAAGAACGTCGGGATCGGAGTTACGGTTTGGAAATGGCAGGCGATTCAAATATGACACCGGTTTGCGATTTACAGCAAGTAGCCATCTAATTGCAATGAGATGAACATGCTACATCACCCAAACATGACAAAAAAATACATGGCAGGGATGCATTCAAGGTGCTTAAGAAAAGTCTAGCACTGAGCTATGGCCAATTCACCCATTAACAGGTTCAAACAAGCATGGCAAAAATGCATATGGTAAACAGATCTCAGACTTAGTGAAATTAACACTTGTCTGGAATTTCAGATCAGATATCACTCTTCGGAGCAACAAAACTATATGCTACAGGACCTGAACATGGAAAAGTAAATCATGGAATGGAGCTACTCAAAGAGCTTAACAAAAGTCCCTTAGTGACCTTGAGCCAAAAGGGATCAGAAAATACAATTGCAAGCATGTGAACATGGCAAAACCATAATCAGTTTTTAGACTTAGTGAAAAACTGGCACATGGTGAAACATAACTCAAGTAGGCATGTTTACGAGCTCGATGCACTCACTACGGAACAAGTCATGACAAGCTAAGCATACATCTATCAAGAACACACAAAATGCAAGCTAGACATGGCAAGAACAATAACATAGCATGCACGGATCAACTACAACAATATCGGCAAAATTGGAAACAAGTTGACAATCTGCCCAGATTCACAAAGTAGGAAAAGTAGAGCTCGATTGACAAAACATCCTTATTGATCATCCTAAAAAGAGGCACAGATCACTAGGAAACAACATGAACATATGGCCATATGAAATAAACAGCTCAAAGACTTAGTGGAAATGCTAAGTCCCTGAAAACAGAATTAACAAGTGCACCACTTTGCAAGCTTGTGCAAGTCACCACACACATCACAAAATTACATGGGTTGCACCTCTGGAAAGATGGCAAAACCCTTAACAAAACATATGTAGAGCATCAGGGCATATCATGCACACAATAATCATGGCAAAAATGACAAAAAGCTAAACAGAGTAGCAGATCTGACAATTATCTCAAGTAGCCCTCTTGTAACAGCATTTCGGGCATCAAGATGAACTCAAATGAAAATGATGCAATGTAATGAAATCATGTACTCTCGGAGATGAACATTTTGATATGCTATATGCATGAATCGGAGCTACGGATGCAAAGTTACGAGGCTATGAACATGAGCATATGGATTAGGGTTTCGAGAGAAAAAGTCAACCCGGGGAGATATTTTCAGATCTGGATCCAGTGCACGGAAACCGAGGTCCACCGGAATCTTTGCCGGAGAAGGGCAGGGCAGCGACGGGAGCTCACCGGCGGCCCGGATCCGGCCGCGGGACGGCGGGGAGCGGCGCGGTAGGGCCGCGGCGGCGGTTGTCGGCGGCGGGGAGGCGCGGGCGCGGCGGGGCCGCGGCGGCGGTCGTCGGCGGCGGGGCTGGCTTGTTCCTGCGGCGGCGGCTCGGAGGAGGAGGCGGCGCGCTCGGGCGGCGGGGGCCGGGCGGCGCAACGAGGGCGGCGCCCCTCGGGTAGTTGGCGGCGGCGATCGGGCCTCGGGGGCCCTCCCTGGGCCTCCCGGGCCGACAAAGTGGGGTGAGGCGGCGGCGAGTGAGGAGGGGACACGTGGCGGTGGCGGGGTCGGCCCGGACGTGTCCGTCGGTGGGATTTTTGTCCGGCGGCGCGCGGTGATGAGATCTAGGGTTTTCGGGGGGAAGGAGACGGAGATTTTCGGGGATCTTTAAATAGGCATAGAAGGAGCTAGGAGAGTCCAAATGAGGTGCGGTTTTCGGCCACACGATCGTGATCGAACGCTCTAGATGATGGAGAGGGTTTAGGTGGGTTTTGGGACAAATTGAAGGGGTGTTGGGCTGCTACACACACGAGGCCTTCTCGGTCCCTCGGTTAACCGTTGGAGTATCAAACGAAGTCCAAATGGTACGAAACTTGACAGGTGGTCTACCGGTAGTAAACCAAGGCCGCTTGGCAAGTCTCGGTCCAATCCGGAAATGTTTAATCCCCACACACAAAAGAAAGGTAGAAATGACCACCGGAGGAGAACGAAGCGCCGGAATGCAAAACGGACAACGGGGAAAATGCTCGAATGCATGAGACGAACACGTATGCAAATGCAATGCACATGATGACATGATATGAGATGCATGACAACGACAACAACACACGGGGACAAAGACCCGAACCCGAGAAAATAAAATAACTTAATGCCGGAAACGGCAAGAGTTGGAGTACGAATAGGGAAAGTTACATCCGGGGTGTTACATCATTCTTCGGACCTCGGGTAGAGTGTCCGGAAATCACCGAGGAAGTGGGCCTGAGCAGTAACCGCACCGCCGAACAGGTAAGGAATCTTCCGGCCGAACATACTATCTCTCATTTGTTACGAAGTTATTTTTGAGAGTTCGCTTTTTGACCAGGACTGGCTAACAAAGGCGAAGTTGATTCGGTGTTCGGCCCCCCTCCCTGAGGGTTTGGACAATCCGGTATTGGGGAGGATAATACGGGCGGACGCGGGCCCCCAACGCTGCCCATTCTAACCGAGGGAGCGAGCGTCTCCAAGAAGGAAGACGACCGGAGGAGGAAAAGGACTGCGCCCGGGGATTCGGAAGCCGAAGCTTCCAAACGGGAGAAGAAGTCTCCCACATAGGGTCCTACCTTGGGGGGTGCTTTTACTGCACAAATTCCACGTGGGGATCAATTCTCCAACGAGTTGTAAGTGACCCGAAATACTTTAGTAGCATAGGTATGCCATCTTTTTCTTTTGAGAAAATAACCACCGCATATATCTTTGCAGTTCGGGCCTTAGCCCCTCTCAAATGAGCTCATCTTCGGGGGATCTTCTTCTAGAGATGATGGAGAGAGAAACGCCTCCTCTGGACTCCTCCGCTCCGGAAGCGGGCGACCCCGAAGTGTCGTCGCGGAGGGCCTCTCCGAGTCCGGTGAGGCCAGAAGATAATCCCATTGACCGCCAAAGCTCCCAGTGTCCGGCTCCCGAAGAGAGCGGACAAAAGAGTCCGACACCGTCTGGTGTGCGATGGATGTTCTGAGGGAGTTGGTGGGGCGAGCGGCCATCTCATATGAACACCGTGTGCTGATGAATACGGTGATGGAGAGAATCTTGTCCGTCGAAAGCGGATTGCATGAAGCTTTTATGAGTCTACTGACAGGCTTTGAGGTACGTAAAATAATGTATGATAGTCCTGCACATGCTAGGTGTGCCCTGTGTAGATAGTAGCCCTTGAGACTCTGGTTGTCGTCGGAAACGACGACGAACAGAGGATCATATTCCCAGGTAATAACCATACTGCCTCTATGTGCAGGTAATGGAAGCTCCGGTGGCTAGCCGGACTAGCGAGTTTGCCCATTTAAAACGGCAGTTGGATGCGGCAGACGCCGACATCGAGCTTCTTAACAAAAGGCTTGACGAGGCACAGGGTAAGTGTCATTATCTGGTAAACGCCACATAGTAAGAGCAGCATGATGCCAGTATCTTTAATATGTTGTGACTGCAGATGGAGCTGCCACTGTTGAAGCCTTGCGGGCAGAACTTGCCCGAGCCAAGGAACAAGCGAGGTTTGGTAATGCGGCTGCTTTGAAGGCGGCCGAAGAGTTGAAAGCCGAGAAGGCCGCGCATGGCGAGAGCCGAGATATGATAGCCAAGATGGCCATAGAATTAAAAGCCGCCGCCGACCGTTGCCGGGTTCTTGAAAAGGAAAACCTAGCGAAGGCATCGGACCTTGAGAAGGCTGCTGCGACGAGAAAAGACATCCGCTCTGCTATGAGGGCGAAGAAGTAGGAGCTACGGGAAGCCGGGGATATTGTAGCTGGGAAATCCTTTATGTTGCGAAGGAAGTTCGGAGATCCACGGTATGCCTCTCTGGATCGGCTGTGGAGTTCGGAGGATGTATATATGGATTTGGCGGCGAGCGCTGCCGATGCGGCCAAGTACTTCCAGGGTTAGACGGACCGTGAAGTGGACCAGCTGTTTTGGACACAATTCCATTCTCCCGAGCATCCACTTTCATTGACTGACCAATTAGCCGAATGGGCCGAACTGAATCGGTTGTCCGGACTCGCCATGAGGTCTGTTGTGGATCCGCTATGGCCGGAAAGGCCAAAACCGAACAGCTATTTCAGCTTGGTGCAGCAGTTCCTTGACGTGGTGCCACGCATTAACGTGATGAAGAGGTCGGCATGCATAGATGGCTCACGGATGGCCTTTGCCCGTGTTAAAGCATACTGGGCGGAGATGGATGCTACCACTGTTGCAGCGCGGGATTCGTCCATAGGTCGAATGGCTGCTGAGCACTACTTTGAAGAATTTATTGAGGGTGCTCGTTTGATAGAGACCCAGTGCTCAAAAGATATTATGTTTGAGTGATATGTAATCTCATTGTAAGCGAAATGCTTTTATAAATTTTTATAAGGCTATTTTTATACTTTTGCCTGAAAGTAATATGATGCCTCCTGGGCGGCCGTTTATGTATACATGTGTATAACCTGAAAGATTGCAGCCGTCGGCTTCAACCCCCACGCATATAATGCGGAGGTGCTCGCAAAAAATACGTGTTCACACTTAACCCAACTTCTTGGTCCTATTAAGGAGGTGATAGCGGAGCAAGCGAGGCAACCGGACTATAATGCTTTAGCACTTTCACTTAGCCATAGGAGTTTGACAGGTGGCTCCGCACTCTCCCGATCCCAGGGTGCGTACATGCCTGGCCGGAAAACGGCCCTTCGTTAAGGCGGAGGAATTCTAACATTCCAACAGGTCATCGAGTGGTTGACCAGTCTCACGCTATATCATGACAGTCAGTTTTCGGCTTTCTCTACTGAGGTGCTCGTCCGGATGAACCAGGGCACAATCGCAGTAGTTCTCCTGGTGCTACCTTAGCCGGTAAAGCGGAACGTAAGGCACCAAAACACAGGATCCGGGAAAACCCAACATTTGACCAAAGACAATGATTCGGAGCTGATGCATATAGGGCCAAACTCGCGACGCCGAACACTCCCTAAGGTATTCGGTCTTTGTGGTATAAACTGGGCCTAAATAATGGCCTTTGTAAGAAGCCCCTTGTGTCAAGGTACGTGCATTGTTCTGGCGTGGCCACATGCCAAGACGTCAGCATCCTTCTGAACGGTGGATATGTATCAACAAGAGACAGTAAAAAAGGTTTACGCAGGGTCTTAATCTAAAAAGAATCCTTGGAGCGGGTCCCTGCTGCACGTCTGCACCTGTCTCTCCGTTGTGCCGTATCCTAGACGGGTGTAGCACGATGGTCGTCTATAAAAGATAGGAATTTAGGTGAAAAAGTTGTCGTGCAAAAAGATAGTTTTTAAAGAAACCATGTATAATTCAAGATGAGAAGAAATTGCCACTTGTCTGCGCGCGTTGAGCCCCTTGTATTGACAAATAGGGGTGTGACCAATTATTCGGTATAAATAGCGGCGCCAGACTTGATTAGTTGTGTCTGAGGTCTTGACGACCTATTGGATGATTTTGCTGGTCCGCGCGCCTTTAGTGTGCGGCTGCCAAGGCAGCCGCACTCTCTTCAGCGCGTAGAGATCGCTTGATATTTCCGTTCACTGAAATGATGCCACGTGGACCAGGCATCTTGAGTGTGAGGGAGGCGTAGTGTGGTATTGCATTAAAGCGAGCGAAAGCTTCGCGTCCGAGCAGTGGTTGATAGCCACTTTGGAACGGAGCGATGTGGAAGGTTAAATGCTCGCGACGGAAGTTATCGGGGGAGCCGAATATAACTTGTAGTAGGAGGGAGCCCGTACAATGAGCCCCTGGGCCTGGCGTTACTCCTTTAAAGGTAGTATTGCTATGGTGAATTTTTGTTGGGTCTAACCCCATCCCGCGGATTGTATCCTGATATATTAGGTTTAGATTGCTGCCACCATCCATCAAGACTCGTGTGAAGTGATATCTGCCAATTACTGGGTCTAATACCAGGGCAGCCCATCCTGCGCGTCGGATACTTGCTGAGTAATCGCGATGGTCGAAAGTGATCGGTTGAAACGACCAGTGGCAGGACTTCACGGTGACAGGCACTTGGGTATATTTTCCTGGGAGTGCCGCGTTGTTTTTTCCCTTGATCACGTGTAACACGTTTACTGTTTTGACTTCTGGTGGAAATTTCTTTTGTTCCCCAGTGTCTTGCTTGGGAGGCTCATCCTCGTCTTCACTTGGTGTATCCTCCCCCTTGTGTACGGCGTTGAGCTTGCCGGACTGCTTGAAGACCCAACATTCTCTGTGGGTATGATTAGTAGGTTTACCAGGAGTACTATGGATCTGACATACTTGGTCTAGAATTTTGTTGAGGCTGGACAGTTCATCCCTGCTGCCTTTAGAGGGCGGCTTTTGACCTGGCCGAGAGCTTTTGAATCCGACATTAACTATCGTGCCCTTCATGCTGTCTTCTTTATTCCGGCATTTGTTATTGCTGTTGCGCCGTGATTTCCTGTTTCCATCTCTAACTTCAGATGTACTGGGGTCGCTGGTGCTGCATCTGGCTAGCCAGCTGTCCTCACCCACGCAAAAGCGGGTCATGAGGCTTGTTAATGCAGCCATCGTTCTCTGCTTATTTTGGCCGAGGTGTCTGGCGAGCCATTCATCACGGACGCTACGCTTAAAAGATGCCAAGGCTTCGGCGTCCGGATAGTCGACAATCTGGTTCTTTTTAGTAAGAAACCTGTTCCAAAGCTTTCGGGCTGACTCTCCGGGCTGTTGAGTTATAGGACTCAAATCGTCCGCATCCGGAGTTTGGACATAAGTCCCTTGAAAATTTGCCTGAAAGGCGTCTTCGAGCTCTTCCCAACTTCCAATGGAGCTTTCGGGGAGGCCTTTAAGCCAATGACGAGCTGGCCCTTTGAGCTTGAGGGGTAAGTACTTGATGGCGTGGAGATCATCTCCTCGAGCCATATGGATATGAAGGATGTAGTCCTCAATCCAGACCGCAGGGTCTGTTGTTCTGTCCTATGTCTCTATGTTTATGGGTTTGAATCCCTCTGGAAATTCATGGTCCAGCACCTCATCGGTGAAACATAGGGGGTGTGCGGCACCCCTGTAGCTGGGTGTACTGCATTGTTCGGATGTTTGTTGTGTTGCATTGTATGTTCGGGCACGCTTGCGTGGTCCATAGATGGATCTTGTTGCGCCGTCCTTTGGGTGCGAGCCCTCGCATGGGTCGCGTGTTGTATTGTGAGTGGCGTTGTACGCCGCTCTGTGTTGGTAGAGGGGTCGTTTATCCGGCTAGGTGGCTGCTTTGATATTTGGTTGTGGGGGGTCTGAGGCCTCCTTATTGAATTCAGGTAGCAGCTTCCGCTTTGGGTAGCTCTTGGAGGGGCGATTGTCGCCGTACCTCACTGCTGTGTTGAGTATTTTACTCCATCTGATTTGGAGTGTGTCTTGCGCAGCCTTGAGCCTTTGCTTCTGCTTTTTAAGACTCCTCACGGTGGCAACAAGCCTTTTACGGGCATTCTGCTGCTCCGGGTGCCTGTCCGGCGTTATGTCGTCCGGACCATTATCCTTGATAGAATTTGTTTGTTCGGTTTGATTATCCAGATTGCCATTGTCCGGCAGCGGTTCGCCCTGCTCCAGCACTGGGTCTGTGTGATCATTATTTCTGTCGAGGCGGGATTTGGGGCGGCGCTTGCATCGCCGCTTTGACTGCTTTTCGAGGGAACAAGCCTTCGGTGCGTCCTTCCGCTCCTCCTCGTCATCTTTTGGTGCGTCCACCATGTATATGTCATTTGACGAGGTGGCTTTCCAGGGCCCAATAGGCGCTGGTTCTTCATCATCTCCTTCATCGGCATCCATACTATCGATGTCTTCGGAGTCGAAGTCGAGCATGTCGGTTAAATGGTCGATAGTGGCTACAAAGTGGTGGTGGGTGGGCTTTGAATTTGTTCATCGTCCGTATCCCAACCTTGTTGACCGTAGTCCGGCCAGGGCTCTCCTGATAAAGAGAGAGACTTTAGTGTCTTCAGAATATCGCCGAAAGGCGAGTGCTGAAAGATGTCCGCGGTAGTAAACTCCATGATCGGCGCCCAATCGGATTCGATCGGCAGGGGTGCGGAGGGTTTGGAGTCCGGAGAGGAGTCCGGCTCCTTGGAGTCACGAGTCTCGCGGAGTGCGGGGCTGGTGTTTGGCTCGATCGCCATTGGGATCGTAGCCCCCGAGGCGGCATCCAACCACGCATCCTCGATCGGCGCAGTTGGCTCCGAATTAAGGGTCGAAGCCGATGCGGGTGCGGCCTCCAGGGCACTGTTCGGCGGCAGAGCTAGATCATGCCCGTCGTGACAGTGCGGCGCGCTCGGCAGTGGCTCGAATCCGTCGAAGATCAAGTCCCCGTGGATGTCAGCCGTGTAGTTTAAACTTCCAAATCTGACCTGAGGCCAGGGGCATAGCTTTCGATCTGCTCCAGATGGCCAAGTGAATTGGCCCGCAGTGCGAAGCCGCCGAAGACGAAAATCTGTCAGGGGGGGAAGGTCTCTCCCTGGACTGCATCACTATTGATGATTGTAGGAGCCATCAAGCCTAACAGCGACGACGCAGAGGAACTCTCAATGAAAGCACCAATGTCGGTGTCAAAACCGACGGATCTCGGGTAGGGGGTCCCGAACTGTGCGTCTAGGCCGGATGGTAACAGGAGGCAAGGGACACGAAGTTTTACCCAGCTTCGGGCCCTCTTGATGGAGGTAAAACCCTACGTCCTGCTTGATTAATATTGATGATATGTGTAGTACAAGAGTAGATCTACCATGAGATCGGAGAGGCTAAACCCTAGAAGCTAGCCTATGGTATGATTGTTGTTCTGTATGTTGTCCTACAGACTAAAACCCTCCGGTTTATATAGACACCGGAGAGGGTTAGGGTTACACAAAGTCGGTTACAATGGTAGGAGATCTACATATCCGTATCGCCAAGCTTGCCTTCCACGCCAAGGAAAGTCCCTTCCGGACACGGGACGAAGTCTTCAATCTTGTATCTTCATAGTCCAGGAGTTCGGCTGAAGGTATAGTCCGGCCATCCGGACACCCCCTAATCCAGGACTCCCTCAGTCATCAACCCTTACCTAGCGGAGGTGCAGCGACACCCTCAAACCATTGAGATGCGTGATGGGTTGCTGCACATCCGTGATGCTGAAGGACCGAAGGGGACCGGAAGCATGGAGACGAGGCTCGAAGCAATGGAACAACAAGTTTTCAAGTGTCAGGGGATGGTGGAGCATGGACTCAACTCCAACTACATGATGATCGCAGAGTTCACCAACAAACACAAGATGGATGCCGAAAACATTGGGGAGACCATCTTCAAGCTTCACGAGAAAATTGAGCACCTCCAAGCTCAAATCTATGACCTGCAAAACCAGAACTGTGAGTATGAATATAGATTCAAAAGGATGAGTTTGGCTGAAGATTTGAGGATCCTGGAGACTCGGTCACCCTTCTATGATGGTGAGCCTATGCCTTGGAAGAAGGACGATAAGCCTACGCCATCAACAACATCACCACCGTCTCCTCCAACAAAGAAGAATTGAGTATCTGGTATGGGCACTCCACTCGGCAACTGCCAAGCTTGGGGGAGTGCCCCGGTATCGTATCACCATCACTTTTATCTTTACCGTTTTTCTTAGTTCGATCCTTTTGGTAATATTTTGATCTAGTAGAATAAAAGTTCTTAGTATGATCTACTCATGAATTTTGCTTTATTACCCTTCTATGTAATCGAGTCCGTGAGCTATATAATAAAGATTAGTGTTGAGTCAAGGGCTTGCTTATTTTTGCCATGAGCCCAAGTGAATAAAAGAAAAGAGAAAGAAATAAAAAGAAACAAAGAGATCATGTGAATCTTATGGAGAGTAATGAGCTCACTTGGAAAGAGTATGATGAATAAAAGTTGTTGAGGGTTGACAAACATAGTTTTGGTCATCATTGCAATTAATAAGAAGTAATAAATAAAGAGAGGTCTTCACATATAAATATACTATCTTGGACATCTTTTATGATTGTGAGCACTCATTAAAATATGACATGCTAAAGAGTTGACATTGGACAAGGAAGACAACATAATGGGTTATGTTTTCTTACATCTAAGATAAATTATATTGTCTTGGATCCTCCAACATCTTGAGCTTGCCTTTCTCCCTCATGCTAGCCAAATTCATTGCACCAAGTAGAGATACTACTTGTGCTTCCAAATACCCTTAAACCAGTTTTGCCATGAGAGTCCGCCATACCTACCTATGGATTGAGTAAGACCCATCAAGTAAGTTGTCATCGATGCAAGCAATAAAAATTGCTCTCTAGATATGTATGATTGATTGGTGTGGTAGAAATAAGCTTTATACAATCGTGTGATATGGGAGTAATAAAAGCGACAGACTGCATAATAAAGGTCCATATCACAAGTGGCAATATAAAGTGATGTTCTTCCGCATCATGATTTTGTGCATTTACCCACAAAAGCGCATGACAACCTCTTCTTCCCTCTACGAAGGGACTATCTTTTACTTTTATCTCCTACATTGCATAAGAGTCATGGTGATCTTCACCCTTCCTTTTTACACTTTATCCTTTGGCAAGCACAATATGTTGGAAAGATCCTGGTATATATGGCTATTTGGATGTGAGTTTTCATGAACTATTACTGTTGACATTACCCTTGAGGTAAGATGTTGGGAGGCAAAACTATAAGCCCCTATCTTTCTCTGTGTCCGATTAAAACTCCATACCCATAAGTATTGCGTGAGTGTCAGCAATTGTGAAAGACTATATGATAGTTGAGTATGTGGACTTGATGAAAAGCTCTTATACATTGACTCTTTCCTATGTTATGATAAATTGCAATTGCCTCAATGACTGAGATTATAGTTTGTCAGTTTTCAATGAAGTTTACAATTCATACTTGATATTGTGATTGAATTATTACTCTAGCATAAGATATCGTATGACAAGAATTATATAAGTTGTTGTTCTAAGAATGATCATGATGCCCTCATGTCCGTATTTTATTTTTTATCGACACCTTCATCTCTAAACATGTGGATATATTTTTCGATTTCGGCTTTTCGCTTGAGGACAAGCGAGGTCTAAGCTTGGGGGAGTTGATACGTCCATTTTGCATCATGCTTTTATATCAATATTTATTGCATCATGGGTTGTTATTACACATTATGTCACAATACGTATGCATATTCTATCTTATTTTACAAGGTTTACATAAAGAGGGAGAATGCCGGCAGCTGGGATTCTGGCTAGAAAAGGAGCAAATATTAGAGACCTATTCTGCACAGCTCCAAATGTCCTGAAACTTCACGGATGATGTTTTCCAAATATATAAAAAAAATTGAGCGCAAGAACCTCACCAGGGGGCCACACCCTGCCCACGAGGGTGGGAGCGCGCCCTACCACCCTGGGCGCACCCCCTACCTCGTGGGCCCCCTGGTGGCCCTCCGGTGACCATCTTCTGCTATATGGACTCTTTCGATGGAAAAAAAATCATAAGCCATCTTCTCGGACGAATCTCCGCCGCCACGAGGCAAAACCAATCTAGGGTTCTGGCAGGGCTGTTCTCCCGGGGAAACTTCCCTCCCGGAGGGGGAAATCACCGCCATCGTCATCACCAATGCTCCTCTCATCAGGAGAGGGCAATCTCCATCAACATCTTCATCAGCACCATCTCATCTCAAAACCCTAGTTCATCTCTTGTATCCAATTCTTGTCTCCAAGTCCGGGATTGGTGCTAGTAGGTTGCTAGTAGTGTTAATTACTCCTTGTAGTTGATGCTAGTTGGTTTAATTGGTGGAAGATCATATGTTCAGATCCTATATGCACATTAATACCCCTCTGATTATGAACATGTTTATGCTTTATGAGTAGTTACTTTTGTTCCTGAGGACATGGGAGAAGTCTTGCTATTAGTAGTCATGTGAATTTGGTATTCGTTCGATATTTTGATGATATGTATGTTGTCTCTCCTCTAGTGGTGTTATGTGAACGTCGACTACATGAAACTTCACCATTGTTTGGGCCTAGAGGAAGGCATTGGAAAGTAATAAGTAGATGATGGGTTGCTAGAGTGACAGAAGCTTAAATCCTAGTTTATGCGTTGCTTCGTAAGGGGCTGATTTGGATCCATATGTTTCATGATATGGTTAGGTTTACCTTAATACTTTTGTTGTATTTGCGGATGCTTGTAATAGAGGTTAATCATAAGTGGGATGTTTGTCCAAGTAAGGGTAGCACCCAAGCACCGGTCCACCCAAATACCAAATTATCAAAGTACCGAACGCGAATCATATGAGCGTGATGAAAACCAGCTTGACGATATTCCCATGTGTCCTCGGGAGCGCTTTACATCATATAAGAGTTTTTCCAGGCTTGTCCTTTGCTACAAAAAGGATTGGGCCACCTTGCTGCACTTTATTTACTTTTGTTACTTGTTGCTCATTACAAATTATCCTATCACAAAACTATCTGTTACCACTTATTTCAGTACTTGCAGAGAATACCTTGCTGGAAACCGCTTATCATTTCCTTCTGCTCCTCGTTGGGTTCGACACTCTTACTTATGGAAAGTATTATGATAGATCCCCTATACTTGTGGGTCATCACTTGTCAACAAGCGGCTCGACGAGGCACAGGGTATGTGATTTCTCCGGTGATCAACACATAGTAAGAGGAGCATGATGCTAGTATCTTTAATATGTTGTGACTGCAGATGGAGCCGCCACCGTGGAGACCCTTCGGGTGGAACTTGCCCAAGCCAAGGAACAAGATAGCAATAGTGATGTGGCCGCTCTAAAGGCGGTCGAAGAGCTGAGGGCCGAACAGGCTGCGCATTACCAAAGCAAGGAAAGAATAGACAAGATGGCGTTGAGTTGAAAGATGCCGCCAACTGTTACCAGCTTCTTGAAAAACATAGTCGGGTGAAGGCAGCGGACCTGGAGAAGGCCATGGTAGCAGCCAAGGAAGCCCGCTCTAAAATCAGAGCGGCGAAGGAGGAGCTGCGTCAAGCTGGGGATATCGCAGATGGGAAGCCATTTTTGTTGCGGACGAACTTCGGAGATCCGAAGTATGCCCCTCTTGATAAACTATGGAGTTCTGCAGACGCATACATGGATTTGGCAGCCAGTGCTGCTGATGTGGACGAGTACTTCAAAGATCAAAAAGATCATGAAGTGGAAAGGCTATTCTGGTCACAGTTCCATGTTCTAGTGCGTCCGCTGCTGTTGAATGAGCGAATGACCGAGTGGGCCGAGCTCCATAGGTTGTCCGTGCTTGCCATGAGGTCTGTTGTGGATCATCTGTGGCCGGAAGGGACAAGGCCGAATAGTTATTTTAGTTTAGTGCAACAGTTCGTTGGTGCTGTGCTGCACATCGATGCTATGAAGAGGCCGGCGTGCATAGAGGGTGCGCGTATGGCACTTGCCCGTGTCAAGACATACTTGGCAGAGATGGAGGCCACCGCTATTGCAACCCAGAGCTCGGCCGTAGGCTGGCTACCTGCCGAGCACTACTTTGAAGAAGTCCTTGAAGGCGCTCGTTCAATAGAGGCTCAGTGCTCGAAGAATATTATGTTCTAGTGACATGTATTCCCATTGTAAAAACAATGTTTTATTGACTTATAAAGGCCGTGTTTATACTTTTTCCTGAAAGTATTATGATGCCTCATATGTGGCCGTTTATGTATATATGTAAATAACCTAAAAGTTTGCAGTCATCGGCTTCAGCCCCCACGCATATAATGCGGGGGTGTTCGCAAAAAAAATGCGTATTCACACTTGATCCAACGTCTTGGTCCATTAAGGAGGTGGTAGCATAGTGAACGAGGCAATCGGACTAATTGCTTTAACACTTTCACTTAGCCATATGAGTTTGACAGTGGGGCTACTATATAGCCCCTGATACCTCCGCGCTCGTCCGAATACGGTGCGCGTACGTACATGACCGGGAAACAGCCCTTCGTTAATGCGGAGCAATCCCGAACATTCCGCTAAGTCATCGAGTGGTTGACCAGTCTCGCGCTTTATCATGACAGTCAGTTTTTGGCTTTGTCTACTGAGGTGCTCATCCGGATGAACCAGGGCACAATCGCAGTAGTTCTCCCGGTGCCGCCTTAGCCTATAGAGCGGAACGTAAGGTAGGAAAACACGGGAGCCGGGAAAACCCAACATTTGACCACAGACATGATCCGGAGCTGATGCATATAAGGCCAAACTCGCGACGCTGAACACTCCCTAAGGTATTCGGTCTTTATAACATCCGGGCTGAACAATGCCCTTAAAAATAAACCCCGAGTGTCCAGGTACATGCAATATTCTAACGTGGCGAAATGCCAATAACATCAGCATCCTTCTCGGTTGTAGTAAGTATCCGGAGGATGTGAACAACAAGAGACAGTAAAAAAGGTTTACGCAGGGTCTTAATCTAAAAAGAAACCTTTGAGCGGGTCCCTGCTGCACGTCTGCGCCCGTGTCTCCGTTGTGTCGTGTCCTGGACGGGTGCAGCACGATTGTGATCTGTAAAAGAGAAAAACTTAGGTGAAAGTTGTCGTGCCAAATTTTTTTGGTTATTTTTGATAAACCATTAAAATTCAAGATAAGTCAGGTTGAGCCGAACTAGCCCTGATTACACGCGGGAAGCCCCTGGTACTGTCTATGAGGGTTTAACCATCAAACCAATCTCAGGTATATCTAGTGATGCGCCGGACTCATCTAACCGTGTTCGCGGTCTTTACGACCTGTCATTTATTCTGGTTGGTGAGGTCGTCTAGTGCTCGGCTGTTAAAGCCGCCACACGTTCTTCCGCGCATAGAGAACGCTCAATATTTCCACTAACTGTGATGGTGCCCCGTGGACCAGGCATCTTAAGCTTAAGAGAAGCGTAATGTGGTACTGCATTAAAATGAGCGAAAGCCACTCTTCCGAGTAGTGCTTGATAGCCGCTTTGGAATGGAGCGATGTCGAAGGTTAACTTTTCGCTTCGGAAGTTGTCGGGAGAACCGAATACAACCTCTAGTAATAGAGAGCCCGTACGGCGGGCCTCTAGGCCTGGTATTACTCCCTTAAAGGTAGTATTACTGTGGCTTATTTTTGTCGGGTCTATCCCCATTTTGTGGACTGTGTCCTGATATATCAGATTTAGACCACTGCTGCCGTCCATAAGGACTCGTGTGAGATGGTATCTGTTTATTATTGGGTCTAACACCAAGGCAGCCAATCCTTCATGCCGGATGCTTGTCGGGTGATCCCTGCGATCAAAAGTGATCGGGCAGGCCAACCAGGGGTTGAACTTAGGGGTGACGGGCTCTATGGCGCGTATGTCTCGGAGTGCATGTTTGCTTCTCCTCTTCATCACGTGGATCATGTTTACTGTTTTAACCTCTGGTGGGAACTTTTTCTGTTCTCCAGTGCTTTGCTGGCGAGGTTCATCCTCGTCTTCGCTTGGTGTCTCCCTTCCCTTGTGTTCGGTGTTTAGCTTACCGGCCTACTTGAAGACCCAGCATTCTCTGTGGGTGTGATTTGCAGGTTTATCGGGGGTGCCATGAATCTGACGTAGTTTGTCTAGAATCTTGTTTAGGCTGGACGGTCCATCTCTGTTGCGTTTGAAAGGCTTTTTCCGCTGACCTGGTCGAGAGCCCCTGAATCCGGCGTTTACTGCCGTATTATCTGGGATGTCTTCTTTATTTCGACGCTTGCTTTCACTACGTCATGGTTTTCCATTGCCATCCCTGACTTCGGATGTGCTTGGGTCGCTGGTGCTACTACGGGATAACCAGCTATCTTCACCCATGCAAAAGCGGGCCATGAGGCTTGTCAGGGCTGCCATTGTTCTCGGTTTTTCTTGGCCGAGGTGTCTGGCGAGCCATTCGTCTCAGACGATGTGCTTGAAAGCTGCTAAGGTTTCGACGTCTGGGCAGTCGACGATTTGGTTCTTCTTAGTGAGAAACCTATTTCAAATCTTTCGGGCTGACTCTCTGGGCTGTTGAATTATATGACTTAAATCGTCTGCATCCGGAGGTCGGACATAGGTCCCTTGAAAATTAGCCCGAAAAGCATCCTCGAGCTCCTCCCAACTTCCAATTGAGTTTTTGGGGAGGCTTTTCAACCAGTGCCAAGCTGGTCCTTTAAGCTTGAGGGGCAAGTACTTGATGGCGTGGAGATCGTCTCCGCGAGCCATATGGATATGGAGGATAAAGTCCTCAATCCAGACCCTAGGGTCTGTGCTCCCGTCGTACGCCTCTATGTTCACTGGTTTGAATCCTTCTAGAAATTCATGGTTCAGCACCTCATCGGTGAAACATAGGGGGTGTGCGGCACCCCTGTATTTGGACGTATCATGGCGTTCAGACAGTTGTGGTATTCGATTTTGATTTTGTGCTGGAGCGCGCTTCCTAGCTAGATCCATAGATGGATATGGTCATACTGGATTTTTGGCGCAAGTCCTCACGTAGATCGTGTGTTGAGTTATGTGCGGCCTTGTTAGCCACTCTATCATGGCCACAAGGTGGTTGATCCGGTCGGTTGGCAGTTTTATTTTTCGGCTGTGTGGGCTCTACGGCCTCATCGTCGAATTTAGGTAATAGCTTGCGCTTTGGATAACTCTTTGTGTGGTAACTTCCACCATACTTTTCTTCGTTGTCAAGCACTTTGTTCCACTTGCTATTGAGCGTATTTTGTGCGGCATTAAGCCTTTGCTTCTGCTTCTTCAGACTCCTCACTGAGGCAATAAGCCTTCTGCGGATGTTCTCTTGTTCCAAGTGCGTTTCCGGGATGATGTGTGCATCTTCGTCCAGACTGTTTTCCTCCCCCGAGGGGGGTTGATGAGGTTTATCCTCGCCGTCACCGTGTTCGGACATCAGATCCATATTATTTTCGCCGTTTGCAGTTTCATCGTGCTCTGCCACTGGGTCAATGTGGTTGTCGTTTCCTCTGGAGTCGACTGGAGTGTTATTTTCTCTTGCACTGTTATCGCTATTTTTGCTATGGCGGGACTTAAAGCGGCACCGTAGACATCGGGGTTTGGGTTGCTTTTTGGAGGGGTCATCCCCCGCTGTCTCATCGCCATTGCCTTCTTTGGGGGTGTCCACCATGTATATATCATATGATGAGGTGGCGGTCCAGTGCCCCGTGGGCGGTGGTTCCTATTCGTCTCCTGCATCGTCGTCCATACCGTCGATGTCTTCGGAGTCGAAGTTGAGCATGTCGGTTAAATCATCGACAGCGGCTACTAAGTGGGTGGTGGGTGGGGAGCGAATTTCTTCGTCGTCCGCATCCCATTCTAGCCGGACATAGTTCGGCCAAGGTTCCCCTGACAAGGAGAGAGACATTAATGAATTGAGCATGTTGCCAAAAGGTGAGTGCTGAAAAATATCCGCGGAGGTGAACTCCATGATCGGCGCCCAATCGGATTCGATAGGCACGGATGCAGGTGGCTTGGAGTCTGTGGCAGGAGATGAATCCAGTGGTTCGGCAACACGGCTCTCATGAGGGGTGAAGTCAGTATCCGGCTCCATCGCCACTGAGAGTGCGGCCTCCATGGCGGGGTCTATCCAACCGTCCTCGGATGGCACAATTTACTCCAGATTGAAGGCCGGAGTAGTTGCAGGTGTGATCCCCCGAACACTGTCCGACGATAGAGCTAAATCATGCTCGTCGTGATCACGCGGCGCACCTGACATGGGCTCGAATCCGTCGAAGATCAAGTCTCCGCGGATGTCGGCAGTGTAGTTTAAGTTTCCAAACCTGACCTGATGGCCAGGGGTGTAGCTCTCGATCTGCTCCAGATGGCCAAGCGAGTTGGCCCGCAGTGCGAAGCCGCCGAATATGAAGATCTATCTGGGGAGGAAAACCTCACCCTGGACCACATCGTTACTGATGATCGAAGGAGCCATCAAGCCTTACGGTGACAACACAGTGGAACTCTCAATGAAAGCACCAATGTCGGTGTCAAAACCAGATGATCTCGGATAGGGGGTCCCGAACTGTGCGTCTAAGGCGAATGGTAACATGAGGCAGGGGACACGATGTTTACCCAGGTTCAGGCCCTCTCGATGGAGGTAATACCCTACGTCTTGCTTGATTGATCTTGATGATATGAGTATTACAAGAGTTGATCTACCACGAGATCATAGAGGCTAAACCCTAGAAGCTAGCCTATGGTATGATTGTATGTTATCCTACGGACTAAACCCTCTGGTTTATATAGACACCGGAGGGGGCTAGGGTTACACAAAGTCGGTTACAAGGGAGGAGATCTACATATCCATATTGCCAAGCTTGCCTTCCACGCCAAGGAGAGTCCCATCCGGACACGGGACTAAGTCTTCGATCTTGTATCTTCATAGTCCAACAGTCCGGCCAAGGGATATAGTCCGACTATCTGGAGACCCCCTAATCCAGGACTCCCTCAAGAACACTAGACTCTGGTTAAATGGATAAGCAAGGAAAGGAACATGATCTTGACAAAACAAGATGATGGGTCGAAGAGAGCAACATCACAATGCCTCCGGAAGAAAGAATAGAAGATAGCTCATTGGAATAAAAGAATGTAGAAGAAAATGCCAAATTCTGCCACAAATGAGCTTGGAGAGCACCCTTCCAAGAAGGTTATAACGGAATTGTTGGAAAACCAACAACGAAACAAATAAGCTTTTAGTGGGCTTATGAAAAGAATCTCAAAGTTGAGGCGCAATTCTGCCACTAACAGAAATAATGGATTGGATTGATAAAAAACAAGGAGATGAGAAACTTATTTCACTGAAAGGATAAATGAAGAACTTGGGTCGTTTATAACCACCATAAATAGCAACAGTCCTTAGTGAAAGCTTTAGGTGAAATATAACCCAAGATAACTCCAACAAAGAGATTGATGGATTGAGAAGAGCTCATGCTCGAAGAAATTGATGTGTTTAGCTATCTCATTCCTGACAACTTTTGAATCATGAAACATGAAGGAAATTGTCAAAAATGACATAACACCACCTCAAAAGATAAGGTAGAAAGAATTGCTCTTTGGAATGCAAGAAGAAGAATACTTGAGCTCCTCCAAGGAAAATCTTGAAGAACACTTCGAGAATGAATTAAATCTTTGAAGAACCACCATGTTTAGCCTTCGTGAGAACACCTGTAACAAAAGAATGATCAAACAAAAGAAAAGAGAAGTTGAATACACAAGGTGAAGCCTTGCAATGATTTAGGTGGAGCTTCGCGACGAGATAAAGCAGAAAACTTGAAACTCCAGAAAAGAAATGATGAAGCATCTCGAACCGAGAAATGTGACATGATGAACAACTTTGGAAAGAATTCATTAGATCACTTAGATGAAACAAAAATAAGAATTATGTTATGCGTATCCTTCACCAATTTAGATTGATGACAAGCAGCGGATTTGGCATAATACTTATTCCCGTTGAAAAGGATTGATGATAGATATAGCGTAGACTTGAATAAGGTCTTGATGGATCCACCGGTGGGGTTTGGAAACAACGAATGAATTGATATGATAACGAAGAAAGATAAGTCTCGAACCGAACCACCGTAAGAATTGAAAATGAACGAAGAAAAGATAAGGAAACACCAGGAAGAATTGGAGAACGAATGAAGATACTTGAGGGAATTTAGATACATGAGAACGAAGAGATCGTGAGCTGATTAGAGAATACTTGAATGATGCGCTGGTAAGATTTGGAGAACAATAGCTGAAAGCTGAGAATGAATAATTATGAGATGATGGGATCTAGAGAATCAAACTAAAAAGACTTCTGAATTGCTTTGGATGGTTGAAAAGAATTCTCACAATCAAAAACAATTATGAGAGGATGGCATCAAGCTTGAACTGAGAATCTTCGAGAGAAGGCACAAGATTTAGAGGAAAACACTTCTTCGGTTTTCAATGCAGAGAATGACGATGAGAAACACCACCATGAATTGTTGAGACACTTCGGAATAATTAAGAATATAAAGGTTGAATCAACAATGAAAAGAATTTGAAAGATCTTGGAGAAGACATATGACTGGTGATAACTCATTCTTATGTCAAACATTGAAATGAATTTGAGAGTAACTCTGGAAAAATTAGAAGAGTCGGGTAAGATCCTGGGAAAAGACCTGTGGGTTAGGGCCCACTCAAAAGATACATTGTTGAAAAACTTTTAAAGCAAGATTGCACCGGTTGAATTAAATGGCTTGAATGAGATAACATCCTCGAAAGAGCTTGAACGAATGCAGAGCGGAAAACACGAATCTCCTAAGATATCTTCAGCACTCCGGAACAATTGAATAGCGAGAAGTGGATGATTAAGAGGTGCACCGGTATGAGAAAACATTTGAAACGAGGAAAGGATATGATCAACAAAGCTTGAATTGATTCCACCAGAGAAGAAAGAAATGATGAATGATGAACTTGTAGAGCATCTTCATGAGAACCACCGGGTAAAAACATTGACGGAAAAGAATGGAGAGACTTCCCATTAATAAAAGGATACTTGATTAAGACATCAGATTCCTTGAAGGAAAAGGGTGGGAGGGCGGGAAAACAAAGGCAACTTGGGACGGATGAAACAAATAACGTTGAGAAGACTTTGAGTTGATCTTGCGGATGGGAAAAAAATAGGATCATCTTGAAGAGAATCATGCCGGTTGGGAAGAATTGACATGACAATCTCGATGATCATGAAGGATTAGCACTCCCATAGAAATATGAGAACACCATTTAGGAAAAGTTATGGATTCAACACTTGACTTTGAAGCAACTCAAATACCACAACTCAAAGCAAGACAAAGGATTGGCTTAGAAAATAAGCTAGACCAAACATATGATAGATCCCATATCGTATCATGTGTCTGTTGGAAAGATATTCTAGGAGTTACTTGAATTCCCACTTATAAACTCCTGAAACTTTCTGGTTATGCAACCAGGTGTTGGGGATACAGGGGAAGCATAATATCTCATCCAAACTAACAATCCCTACATCCAGTTGTATCCATCCTTCAACACATAACCAAGAAACCTTCGGAAATCGTGTACCTCAACCTTCGAAAAGCATTCATTATACGAGCTATGGCAATACTCCCGAATTCCCGCCCCAGTACTGGGTGGCATCGAGGTTATCTCACCAATAACTGCATAAAAGAGATTTTCGATGTCAGCGAACTTAGGTATTCCAGAACTGCAACGATAAAATTGTGACGACAACACCTCGGAGCTCAACTCCGCGGGACACTGCCACAACCCCTAAATGTCAGGAGGCACCAAGAACAATGTTCTCGTCACAAGACTATCGGAACAATTCCAAGATACCCGCGTGATCCTAAATTTTTTTCATGAAATTTGAGGAGAGAAAAGTCAAAACTTCTACGTTAGGAGGCCTCACCAGAGTGATGAAGGGACTGAGGAGTAAAAAGAATCCTACTCTCCGATGTATATAATCCTAAGACTCAAAACATTTTGTTCTAGACTCCACAACGTCAGTGATTCGATCAAGCAGGGGGCTCCTAAGTCGGGGAAGGCTCTGATTACCAACTTGAAACATCCATAATGCGGCTATATCTCCCACGTGTCGGGGCACGACTTAGAGGCATAGCCGCATGGTAGGTTTGTCGCCATAGGGGTAATCTTCACAAAATCCCATCTACTGAAAAACAAAGGGGTAAAGAATTGGCTTACAATCGCCACTTCACACAAATACAAGTTAAACATACATCATCCAGAATACAATCAAGGTCCGACTACGGAACCAAAATAAAAGAAGACAACCCCAAATGCTAGATCCCGGATCGTCCCAATTGGGCTCCACTACTAACCAACAGGGAACGAAACAAAACAACGATCAAGATCTTCAACGGGATCCCACTTGAGCTGGGTTGCGTCACCTGCACTGGTATCATCGGCACCTGCAACTATTTGGAAGTATCTGTGAGTCACCAGGACTCAGCAATCTCACACCCGCGAGATCAAGACTATTTAAGCTTATGGGTAGGAGAAGGTAGTGAGGTGGAGCTGCAGCAAGCAATAAGCATATATGGTGGCTAACATACGCAAATAAGAGCGAGAAGAGAAGCAACGCAACGGTCGTGAAGCTAGAAGTGATCAAGAAGTGACCCTGAAACTACTTACGTTCAAGCATAACACAAGAACCGTGTTCACTTCCCGGACTCCGCCGAAAAGAGACCATCACGGCTACACACGCGGTTGATGCATTTTAATTACGTTAAGTGTCAAGTTCTCTACAACCGGACATTAACAAATTCCCATCTTCCACATAACCACGGGCACGGCTCTCGAAAGTTTATACCCTACAGGGGTGTCCCAACTTAGCCCATCACAAGCTCTCACGGTCAACGAAGGATATTCCTTCTCCCAAGAAGACCCGATCAGTCTCAGAATCCCGGTTACAAGACATTTCGACAATGGTAAAACAAGACCAGCAAAGCCACCCGATGTGCCGACAATCCCGATAGGAGTCACACGTATCTCATTCTCAGGGCAACACCGGATGAGACAAGCTATGAGTAAAACCAGACCTCGAGTTTCCCCGAGGTGGCCTCGCAGGCGGCTCGGTTCGGACCAACACTTAGAGAAGCACTGGCCCGGGGGGGGGGGGGGTTAAAAGTAAAGATGACCCTCGGGAGTGCGACTCCCAAGGGAAAAGTATAGGTGGTGGTGAGGCAAATGGTAAAACCAAGGTTGGGCCTTGCTGGAGGAGTTTTATTCCAAGTGAACTGTCAAGGGGTTCCCATAACACCCAACCGCGTTAGGAACGCAAAATCAAGGAACATAACACCGGTATGACAGAAACTAGGGCGGCAAGAGTGGAACAAAACACCTGGCATAAGGCCAAGCCTTCCACCCTTTACCAAGTATATAGATGCATTAATTAAAAATAAGAGATATTGTGATATCCCAACATATCCATGTTCCAACATGGAACAAACTTCATCTTCACCTACAACTAGCAACGCTATAAGAGGGGCTGAGCAAAAGGCGGTAACATAGCCAAACAATGGTTTGCTAGGAAGGTGGGTTAGAGGCTTGACACGGCAATATGGGAGGCATGATATAACAAGTGGTAGGTAGCGCGACATAGCGATAGAGCGAACAACTAGCAAGAAAAGATAGAAGTGATTTCGAGGGTATGGTCATCATGCCTGAGATCCCGTAAGGAAGAAGAACGAGTCCATGAAGAAGACAAACGGACGTAGTCGAATGGATCCTCAAACTCCGGAACGAAGCCAAAGCTAACGAGAAGCAACCCGGAAAGAAGCAAGCAACATGGTAAACAACCGTCACATAAACATGGCATGATGCACAACCAAGTATGATGCATGTCAGGTTTAATGAGGCATGGCATGACAAAGTGCACAAACAAAACTACAAGTTAAGTGGAGCTCAATATGCAACGAGTTGCATATTGACGAAACACCACATCAAACATTTAGTTCGCTCTCGTTTATGTACCCAACAATATTAAATGTTATTAAACATGGCAAGAGGTGAAGCATATGAAAACTACCTATCTAGGCAAGTTTAAATGAGGCCAGAACAACAAGCAACAAGTCCGAAAAAATCCACATATGCAATGTATGGATTTGGTCTGTTCTGCCCTAAACCATATTTTAGAGTTGTTAAAAATGCAAGATGAGTACACCATGTTAACCTAGGCATTTTTCTACCCCATTTACATATAAAGTTTATTAAAATTGGAGTTACAGTTATTTAGTTATGAATTAAAATGAATGGCAATTTGCAAAATAAACACAAACAACAAGTTTAACATTTTTAACATGGATGAAAGTAGCATATTATGAAACTAGATGAATTTCTAAGCATTTTTCATATATAAATCATTTTAATCCGATGAACCATTTGTGAGTTATTAAATGCATGAAACATGAGGGTTTTTCTGTAGAACTGCTGTCTCTGGAATAAATACTAAATTCGCAGATCTAAAAAAAACCCTAAACAGGCCGAAACTTGAACTGGCCCAACAGGTGAAAAAAACAAGAGAGGCGCTGGAGCTGGCCTCACCATGGGCCTTGGCCCGTTCGGTGGGGAGGAGGCGCATTGGGCCCGATCAGGAGGCAACGATGTGGTCAACGCGAGCGGTCGTCTCGCTCGACCACGGGCGAAGCAGAGGATGGCAGAGGCGCGATGCAAGGGCAGGGGGCGTGAACTCCGGCTCCTCGACACGAAGGTCATCGGCGGCAACGGAGCTTGGCGAGGCAGCGACCGGGGCGACTCCGGCGGGCGATGCATGCAACGAGGAGGAGGGTGCTCGTGCTCCTGCATCCATGAACGAGGCACGGTCGGGGACTCCGGGCTGCTGTGTAACACCCTCGATGCGTCTATATCTCCCACGTGTCGAGGCACGACTTAGAGGCATAATCGCATTGAAGGCATATGTCGCAAGTTAGGCAATCTTCACAACATCCCATGTAATATGAATAATAAAGGGGAGATAACATAGTTGGCTTACACTCGCCACGTCAAACAAGTACATAAATAACATTACATCATCCAAACACTCATGGCCCGACTACGGCGCCAAAATAAAAGAGAACCCAACATGCGACAACGGTCCCGTTCACCCCCAACTGGGCACCACTACTGATCATCGGGAAAGGAAACATAGTAACATCGAGAGTCTTCGTCGAACTGCCACTTGAGCTCAAACGCGTCTCCTGGAGCAGAATCATCAGGCCCTGCATCTGGTGGAATAGTAATCTTTGAGCCACAGGGACTCAGCAATCTCGCGCCCTCGCGATCAAGACTATTTAAGCTTAAAGGTAAGGCAAGGTAAAATATGAGTGGAGCTGCAGCAAGCGACCAGCAAGTATGGTGGCTAGCTTATACGCAAAAGAGAGCGAGAAGAGGAGGCAAAGCGCGAGCGAGAAACTAGAGAACCACCTGCGCAAACATTACTCCAACACCGTGTCCACTTCCCGGACTCCGCCGAGAAGAGGCCATCATGGTAACACACTCAGTTGATTCATTTTAATTAAGTTAAGGTTCAAGTTATCTACAACCGGACATTAACAAATTCCCATCTGCCCATAACCGCGGGCATGGCTTTCGAAAGTTCAAATCCCTGCAGGGGAGTCCCAACTTAGCCCATGACAAGTTCTCATGGTCAACGAAGGAATAGACCTCCTACCAAGACGTTCCGATCAGACTCGGTATCTCGGTAATTCAAGACACTTCGACAGGTTAAAACAAGACCAGCAACACCACCCGAATGTGCCGACAAATCCCGATAGGAGCTGAACATATCTCGTTCTCAGGGCACACTCAGATGAGCCAGACGTCGGGTAGGCCAGCCCAGAGTTTCCCCTGGTAGCCCCGGACATCGCTCGGTTGGACCAACACTCAGAGGAGCACTGGCCCGGGGGGGTTAAAATAAGATGACCCTTGAGTCTGCAGAACCCAAGGGAAAGAAAAAGGCTAGGTGGAAAATGGTAAAACGAAGGTTGGGCATTGCTGGAAAAGCTTTAATCAAGGCGAACTATCAAGGGGTTCCCATTATAACCCAACCGCGTAAGGAACGCCAAATCCGGGAACACAACACCGATATGACGGAAACTAGGGCGGCAAGAGTGGAATAGAACACTAGGCGAGAGGCCGAGCCTTCCACCCTTTACCAAGTATATAGATGCATTAAGATAACATAGCAATATAATGATATCCCAACAAGTAAATATATGTTCCAACAAGGAACGGCCTCCAATCTTCACCTGCAACTAGCAACGCTATAAGAGGGGCTGAGCAAAGTGGTAACATAGCCAATCAACGGTTTGCTAGGACAATGGTGGGTTAGAGGTTTGACATGGCAATTTGGGAGGCTTGAAAACAAGTGGTAGGCATCGTAGCAATGGCATAGCAAAAGAGCGAGCAAACTAGCATAGCAAAGATAGTAGTGATTTCGAGGGTATGATCATCTTGCCTGCACAGTTGTCAGAGTTGACTGGATCCTCGAAAGCAAACTCAACGGGCTCCTCGTTAGTGAACTCGTCTCCTGGATCTACCCAAAAAAGACAAACAAGCAACAAGGATACAATCAACCACGTGCAAACTCAAACAACGCAATGCAAAGATGGTATGCTATGCGGGATGCGATGCGGGATGCGAAATGCAAGATATGACAGGAAATGCATGAACCTGGCCTCAACTTGGAAAACCAAGTGTGCCACTGGAAAGATGAGATGAAATCGCTTGAAAACGATATAAAGAACGCCGGAATCGGAGTTACGGTTTGGAAATGGCAAGCGATTCAAAAATGACACTGGTCTGCGATTTACAGCAAGTAGCCATCTAAATGCAATGAGATGAACATGCTATAGCACCCAAACATGACAAAAAAATACATGGCAGGGATGCACACAAGATTCTTAACAAAAGTCTAGCACTGAGCTACGGACAATTCATCCATTAACAGGTTCAGACAAGCATGGCAAAAATGCATATGGCAAACAGATTTCAGACTTAGTGAAATTAACACTTGTCTGGAATTTCAGATCAGGTAGCACTCTTCGGAGCAACAAAACTACATGCTGCAGGACCTGAACATGGCAAAGTAAAGCATGGCATGGAGATACTCAAAGAGCTTAACAAAAGTCCCTTAGTGAACTTGAGCCAAAAGGGACCAGAAAATACAATTGCAAGCATGTGAACATAGATAAAACATAATCAGTTTCCAGACTTAGTGAAAAACTGACACATGCTGAAATATAACTCAAGTAGGCATGTTTACGAGCTCGATGCACTCACTACGGTGCAAGTCATGGCAAGACAAGCATACACCCATCAAGAAGGCACAAAATTCAATCTAGACATGGAAAGAACAATAGCATAGCATGCACGGATCAACTACAACATCATCGGCAAAATTGCAAACAAGTTGACAATCTGCCCAGATTCACAAAGTAGAAAAAATAGAGCTCGATTGACTCAAGCTAGGGTGCTCCATAATTGCAAACAAAGACATGGATGGATAGATCACTACAATATTAACAAAACATCCTTACTAATCATCCTCAAAAGAGGCACGGATCACTAGGAAACAACATGAACATATGGCAACATGAGATAAACAGCTCAAGGACTTAGTGGAAATGCTAAGTTTCTGAAAACAGAATTACTAAGTGCACCACTTTGCAAGCTTGCACTAGTCACCACACACATCACAAAAATACATGGGTTGCACCTCTGGAAAGATGACAAAACCCTTAACAAAACACATGTAGAGCATCAGGGCATATCATGCACACATTAATCATGGCAAAAATGACAAAAAGCTAAATGGAGTAGCAGATCTGACAATTATCTCAAGTAGCCCTCTTCTAACAGCATTTCGGGCATCAAGATGAACTCAAATGAAAATGATGCAATGGAACGGAATGATGTACTCTCTGGGATGAACATTTTGATATGCTATATGCATGAATCGGAGCTACGGATGCAAAGTTACGCGGTCATGAACATGAGCACATGGACTAGAAAATCCGGGGACTTAGACGAAAAACAACCTCCGGATTAGGGTTTCTAGATCTGCACGCTTCCCGAGGCGGCGGCGCGCGCACTGTAGACGGCCGGGGTTCGGTTCGCCGGTGGGAGAGAAAGAAGAGGCGAGGATGAGGGCGGCCGGTGGTGGTGGAGCTTGCCGGCGTCGAGGAGGCGGCGGAAACGGCGCTGCGGCGGCGGGGACCCGCGGCGGCTGCGGCGGCCGGAGAAGGATGCAGCGGGCGGCGGCTCGCGGGCGATGGCGGCGTTGGCGCGAGGCCGGCAGGCGGCGGCTCGGCCCTGGATCCAGGCGGCGGCGGTCGGCGATCCAGGCGAGGGGGCGCGGGCGACTTGGGCCGCGGGGAGGGCCCGGTGCGGGCTTCGCTGGGCCGGCGGCGGGGAAGGTGGCACAATGACAAGTGGCGGCCTGGGAGTGGTGCGGCGGCTGTGTCCGGCCGGTGCGGATCTGGAATTTAGGGTTTCGGGGAGAGGGGGATCCGAAATTTCAGAGGAGGGGCTAGTTTTATAGGTAGAGGGAGCTAGGAGAGTCCAAAAGAGGTGCGGTTTGCGGCCACGCGATCGTGATCGAACGCTCTAGATGATGGAGCAGGTTTAGGTGGGTTTTGGGCCAAATTGGAGGGGTGTTGGGCTGCAACACACACGAGGCCTTTTCGGTCCCTCGGTTAACCGTTGGAGTATCAAACGAAGTCCAAATGATACGAAACTTGACAGGCGGTCTACCGGTAGTAAACCAAGGCCGCTTGGCAAGTCTCGGTCCAATCCGAAAATGTTTAATCCCCACACACGAAAGAAAGCTAGAAATGGCCACCGGAGGAGAACGAAACGCCGGAATGCAAAACGAACAACGGGGAAAAAGCTCGAATGCATGAGATGAACACGTATGCAAATGCAATGCACATGATGACATGATATGAGATGCATGACAGTGATAACAACACACGGAGACAAAGACCCGAACCCGAGATAATAAATTAACTTAACGCCGGAAACGGCAAGAGTTGGAGTACAAATTGTGAAGGTTACATCCGGGGTGTTACATGCTGCTACTAGCTGGCAATAGCGGGGTCGACGGCGAGGTTCCAAGGAAGGAGGCAGCTAGCGGCGGTGCGGTGCCGGACTTGGCGGTGAGGGAACCGGGCAGAGGCGAGGGGAGTAGGTGCGCGACGTGGAAGAAGACCATCGTCGTGGCCGCGGGTCACAGGGAGGCATGGCTCCGGCGGGCAGGGGATGGCGACGGGGTGCAGAAGGGAAGCTCTCATGGCCTCCTCATGTTCGCGGGGTCCTGCTGGAGTGGCGTCTTGCTGCTGATTCAGTCGCCGGCGGTGACGGCGCCAGGTGGGTTCTGGGCGGAGGCGAGATCTTGGAGCGGGCAGATCCATGACGACGAGGCGCGGGGGTCGCCACGTTGCCCCGGCGAGGTACTTGGCGGCGTGACGGGGTCCTCCATGGCGGGTCCCTATGGAGAGAGGCGAGAGGGAGTTGACGGTGAGGAGTGAGGATGGAAGATAAGAGAAAGGAGGGAGCACGGGAAGCATGGAGAGGGCGACGACCTGGTGGTGCTTGCTCCGGCGAGCTCGGTCGTGGATGCGGCCTTAGTCAGGGGAGCTCGGCTCCTGGATTGAGAGGGTGGGCGTGGGAAGGATGGATCAGAGGGGATGCATTGGTTGGGCGAGGGGATCGAGGAGGATCGGGTCAGGCGATCCCGAGGTGGGAGGCGACCCGGTGGCGGCGGTGGAGGGACAAATCTCCTAGATTCTAGGGCTGGATACCGTATATATATATATTAAGTGGGTTTTGGGTAGGGTTATTCAGTCCCTCCTGATCGAAAACGAGTGGTTCGAATAAATGGGTTAGGGAGTTCAAACAATGAACCGAAGACGTTTTAGGGATGTTGGGTGACGATCCGGACACAACGGTCACGAGTGCCCGGTCGGGTTCGGGGAAGTTTTCGGGCGCGCGAGGGGGTTTGAGAACTATGCAGAGAGGGGGTATGACAAAAGGCTACGGAGGCAAGGGGCGGGGGTTAGGAGGGGTTTAGAGGGTGTTACGGCATATCTCTCTCAAGGTAGTTTTGGTGATTGATGACAACATGTTTGCGGACTAATCTTGTGCTTTGAATAATTCACAGATTCTCCCCTGGCACGAGACGCCTTCTTCCCCTCAGAGTGTATTTCAAGACGGTGTAGCTCTTTCGTTTCTTTCTCGGTGGACTAGTGGCATAGAGGGCACCGTACTATCAAGAGGGGGTCCGTTGGGGTTTTGCATGGGTGGAATCATCACGTACACATCAGCTTCTCACCCTCCGAGCATTTCCTTTCCATTGAAGAGATCTCTCCTCTCTCTTCCTTTTCTTGTCTGGGTCAAAGCGGTAGTACCGCGCACCCAGCGGTAGTACCGCTGAGAAGCCACAAGCGGCAGTACCGCTCCGCAGCGGTAGTACCGCCCGTGGCTCCACAGCAGTAGTACCGCTGGGGGCCTGGCACCTCCGCCTTGTCCTCAGCTTCTTTGAGAGTTTTCTTCTCTCTCTCTCTCGCCCTAGCGGTAGTACCGCACTGCCTGCGGTACTATGGCCGAAGGGTCACAAGCAGCACTACCGCTCCACAGCGGTACTACCGCCCTTGACCCCACTGCCATAGTACCACTGGGCAGTCTGGTTCCTACCGCCTTGATTCGAGAGGTCTTTTTCTCGTGTCGGGTTTTGCGGCACTAGTCACGGTTGTAGTGGAGGTAGTACCGTTCCAGGAGCGGTAGTACCGCCCTACCACCACGGTAGTACCGCATTTGGGTCCGTTCCCTACTAGTCTCCTCAGCGCGGCAGTACCGCTGGCTGGCGCGGCAGTACCGTTGTCCAGGCGGTAGTACCGCCCCCCTCTCAGCGATAGTACCGCCCTGTGCGGGGCTGGTTGGTGGGGGGCAACGGGATTGTTGCACCCACTATAAAAGGGAGTCCCCTTCTTCCTTCTCACCTACCTCTTCCTCCCCCAAGCTCCATTTATTGCTCAAGCTCCATTAAATACTCCAAGCTTCATTTTCGCCCGATCTATCTCTCTAGCCAATCAAACTTGTTGATTTTCTCAGGAGTGGTTGAGAAGGCTCTGATCTACACTTCCACCAAGGGATTTTCGATTCCCCCACTCATCCCTAGCGGATCTTGTTACTCTTGGGTGTTTGAGCACCCAAGACGGTTGAGGTCACCTCGGAGCCATATTCCATTGTGGTGAAGCTTCGTGGTCTTGTTGGGAGCCTCCGATTAAGTTGTGGAGATTGCCCCAACCTTATTTGTAAAGGTTCGGTCGCCGGCTTCAAGGGCACCAATAGTGGAATCACGGCATCTCGCATTGTGTGAGGGCGTGAGGAGAATACGGTGGCCCTAGTGGCTTCTTGGGGAGCATTGTGCCTCCACACCGCTCCAACGGAGACGTACTTCCCCTCAAAAGGAAGGAACTTCGGTAACAAATCCTCGTCTTCACTGGATCCACTCTTGGTTATCTCTTACCTTTACTTGTGCAAGCTCTTTAGTGTTTCTACCCTTGCTTGCTTGTATGCTTGTTGTTATTGCATCATATAGATTGCTCACCTAGTTGCACATCTAGACAACCTACTTTGATGCAAAGTTTAATTTGGTAAAGAAAAGCTAAAAATTGGTAGTTTCCTATTCACCCCCCCCTCTAGTCAACCATATCGATCCTTTCAATTGGTATCAGAGCCTCGTCTCTTTATTAAGGACTTTACCGTCCAAAGAGTATGGTTGATACCGTAGACGGTGTGGAGGAACACTCCGGTGTGAATCCGATCTCGTCTATGGGAGATGGGGGAACTTCGGTCTCTCGTGAGGAGTTTAATGTGGCCTTGGAGACATTGAAAACCTGCATGACGACCGAAGTTGAAAGCATGTTTACTAAATTTCTTGAGGGGATTAAACTATCCACCGCACCGTTGAAAGTGGGTGATCCCGCCAACAAGGTGACGGATGCTATCCCCGACAAGGGGGAAGCTAGTAGTGAAAAGGCTCCTTCTTCTAGTGGCAAGAATGGCACCGACATCTTTGCCCATGTGGAACCACCACTTGTTTATGGTGGACCGGTTCCTTCCACTCATTTGAATCATCCCGGTCCTCCCCCTAAGATTGTGAAAAATGAGGACTTTGATTCTTGGGTTTACCACCTTAAACGTCATTTCAATGATGTGAACACTAACCTTTGGAGAATCATCGAAGAAGGTTTCTATCCACATGATCCAAGCAACTTCACTCCTCGAGAAGCCGCGGACAATCAATTCAATGAGAATGCTCTCTTCATCATTCAAGATGCAATTCCACCCGAAGACCTACCTCATCTTCGTCCCTTTGCCTTGGCCAAAGATGCATGGCATTGTGTCGTGTCTCTCTATCGGGGAAGCGCAAGCATTCAACGCTCCAACTATGAAGTGGTACAAGATGAGGCCGATGAGTTTGCAATGAAGGAAGATGAAGAACCTCGTGAGCTTTATCGGAGAGTAACCAAACTCGCGGTCTCACTATGAGATCACGGGAGCAAGGACACGGATGACAATTGGATCAAGCGCAAATTCCTCAAGGCAATGATGCCCTACCACAAGGCCATGTCCTCCGTCATTCGGCAAAGACCGGACTTCCACACTTTGACCTCAAGCGAAGTGTTGGATGAGTTTGTGGCCATGAACATTTTGGACAAGACTGCCGACAATGCGGTGCTCCGTTCTCAACGGGCAAAGAAGCCTAACCTTGCATTGAAGGCCAAGCTCACCGTGGAAGAAGAAGAAGAGGAAGAAGAGGAGAGCAACCCCGAAGATACGAAGTATGCATATCATGAACACATGGCACTTGCTTCAAGGCAATTTTGGAGCAAGAAAAACTCGAGGCCAAACTTTAGCAAAAACAACTCGAGTGGCACAAGGGGCAAGCAACATGTAAGGACTTGCTACAATTGCGGCAACGTGAGTCATTTCGTTGCGGAATGCCCATATGAGAAGAGGGAAGACAATGGTGGCAAACTCATCCGAAAGGACAAGGCCAAGTCGTTCCCCAACAAGAACAACTTCACCAAGAAGACTCCTCCCAAGGCTTTGGTTGTGCAAGAAGAGTATAATGAGGATGATGACGATGATGAAGATGATGAGTCGGTTCCCATGGCCTCCGTTGCCATTGCAACAACGTCACGGGTGTCTCTCTTCGACTCACCCAACGAGAGCATCACTGCCAAGTGCCTCATGGCTAAAGCCACCAACAAGGTAACCTCCAACATCAAAACTACCATCATTAATCATCCTTCCCCAACGGATAGGATTAATGAACTTGAGGAAGCTAATGTGGAGGCTAACAAGTTTGAGGCCTTTATGGGCAAACTCAAGGGAAAATCCAAGAAGCACTTTGTTGATCTCTTGGAACAACTTGGTGAGGCCAATGACATGATCGAGGCTCACAAAGACACCATCTCTAAGATGGAAGGGCATAGTCGTGACTATGCCGATGAGATTTCGGATCTTTCCAATGCTCTTGAGGAAGAGCGTGTTCTTCGTTTGGCTCTTGAGGAGTCACACAACGTTGATCATGCTAAGTTAAAGAAAGATTATGATCATGCCCTCATTGTTTCTCGTGTGCTAAATTCCGAGAAGGCCAAACTCAGGGTTGATCTTGATAGACTCAAAGAGGAGTTTGATATACTTGACAAGGCCCACAAGGCCTTGAAGGGTATTCATGCTAGTCTCAAGGAGTCTCATGATCAACTCCAAGTGAAGCTAACTAAGGAGAAAGCAACTTTTCCTCATATGGTTTTAATTGATAATGCAAATGCTACTAACCCGTGTTGTGAGCATATACATCTTGTTGAGGAAAATGCTAAGTTGAAGGAGCAACTTGAGAGAGGTCTTGCGACTTGCATACAAGGCAAGAAGAACCTCAACGATCTCTTGATCAACCAAAAGGGAGGTGTGGCCAAGGAAGGGGTTGGGTACGTGCCCAACTCCAAGAACAAGAAGAAGAATGACAAGACCAAATGACCTCCTCCCCACATGCAAACCTTTGTGAGGGAGGGAGAGAGTGCCCCCGAGGAGAAGAAGAAGAACAATGTCAAGAAGGGCAATGTCACCCCTCCCAACAAAGCCGGCGATTTTAATCCTTCTTATGTGTTATGCCGTGCTAGTGATGGGCATGTTTATGCCAAATTTGTTGGTTCTCTTCATGAGTACATTGAATGGTCTATTTGGGTTCCTAAGACCCTTGTTACTAACATCAAAGGACCCATATACAAAATGGGTACCTAAAACCAAGCATTGATCTCTTGTAGGTGTTTGCTTCCGGTGGTGGATCATGGTTGCTCGATGGCGGAGCTACAAATCATATGACCGGAAGCAAGGACTTGGTGGTGGACGTGCACAAAGTTCCATCTATTCCCACCAATGTCGAGTGGGGTGAAGCCTCATCATCTAAGGTATTGGGACTTGGCAAGGTGGTCATCTCTCATGATCTCACGATCGAGAAGGTCATGCTTGTTGAGTCCCTTGCATACAATTTACTTTCCGTTCGTCAACTTGCAATCATGGGCTTTGCCACTTTCTTTGATATCGATACCGTGGCCCTCTTGTGGAGCAAGACTCTTAAAGTAGCTTTTGTTGGGCATGTCGAGAACGGTCTATATGTGATTAACTTTTCGGAGCGACCCACTAAGACCGCGACATGCCTAATGGCTAAAGTTGATGTGGGATGGCTTTGGCATCGCCGTTTAGCCCATGTCAATATGAGATCTTTGCAAAGTCTCCTCAAGGGGGACCATGTCCGTGGACTAACGAATGTTAGTTTTGTTAAAGATCGTGCTTGCAGTGCCTGTATCGAAGGAAAGCTACATGAGAAGGCTCACCCTCCCACGACTATCATTTATTCAAAGAGGCCCTTGGAGCTCCTTCACATGGATCTTTTTGGGCCCCCATCCTTCGATAGTCTTGGAGGTAGGAAGTATTGCTTGGTGATTGTGGATGACTACTCAAGTTACACGTGGGTGTATTTCTTCAAGAGGAAGAGCGAGACCCAACAAACCGTCATTGACTTTGCAAATGAAGCACAACGTCAACACAATGCAAAGATCTTGACAATAAGAAGTGATAACGGCACCGAGTTCAAGAACTACACCTTGGATGAATTTCTTAGTGATGAGGGAATCAAGCATCAATATTCCGCACCATACACCCCTCAACAAAACGGTGTTGCGGAGAGGAAGAACCGGACGTTGATGGATGCGGCAAGGACCTTGATGGCGGAGTTCAAGTCTCCGTACAACTTTTGGGCCGAAGCCATCAACACCGCGTGTCATGCATCCAATCGGCTCTACCTCCGCAAGGGCTTGAACAAGACTCCATATGAGATACTCACCGGTAACAAGCCCAACCTCAAGTACTTCCGGGTATTCGGGTGTAAGTGTTTCATTCTCAAGAAAGGTGTTCGGTTGTCTAAATTTGAGGCTAGAGCTTATGAGGGCATATTTGTTGGTTATGCTACAAACTCTCATGCTTACCGTGTCCTCAATAAATCCAGGGGACTTATTGAGGAGACGTGTAACATGGAGTTTCATGAGAATAACGGCTCCCATGTGGAGCAAAGTGGCACTTGTGATGTAGGTGATGAAATTCCTCCTCAAGCCATAAGAAGAATGGGTGTTGGTTTCATCCTACCCATTGAGGAACCCCTTGTGGCCGAAGGAGAAGAACAATGCTCCACTCAAGTGGAGCCATCACCAACCCAAGGCCCACACGCTTCTGAAGAACAAAGTGAAGGCCCTCAACCTCATGAACAAGACCAAGGGCAAGATCATACTCAAGACGTTGTTGACACATCAAGTGATGCCCAAGCTCAAGTTCTCTCCCCCGAGCAAGTTCAAGATCAAGAACAAGGTCATGACGGCGCTCAAGATGATCAAGTAACCACTCCTCAACTCACCACCGAGGAGGAATTAGAGCGTCGTGCCGCCAAGGTTGCTTCCAAGCTCTCCACCAAGGATCATCTCATGACGAATGTGCTTGGAAGCTTAAGAAAGGGGGTAAGCACTCGTAGACAATTAGCAAATTATTGTGAGCATCACGCGTTTGTCTCTTGTGTGGAACCCCACAAGGTCTATGAGGCACTAGAAGATCCGGATTGGCTCAATGCCATGCACGAAGAACTCAACAACTTCGAGCGCAACAAAGTGTGCAGATTGGTGCCAAGGCCAATGGGGAACCACAATGTCATTGGAACCAAGTGGATATTCAAGAACAAGCAAGATGCCCATGGGATTATCATTCGCAACAAGGCTCGTTTGGTAGCACAAGGCTACTCCCAAGTCGAGGGTATCGACTACGGTGAAACCTTTGCTCCCGTTGCTCGTCTTGAATCCATTCGCATGTTGATTGCATATGCTTCTCATCATAACTTTAAGTTACAACAAATGGATGTGAAGAGTGCTTTTCTTAATGGTCCCATTAATGAATTGGTTTACGTCAAACAACCCCCCAAGTTCGAGGATCCCTACTTTCCCGATCATGTGTATCAACTCGATAAGGCACTCTATGGCCTTAAACAAGCCCCACGTGCGTGGTATGACCACCTTACCGAGTTGTTACAAGACCGTGGTTTTGAAGTTGGGCTAATCGACCCCACTCTTTTTACTAAGAAGGTCAAAGGGGAGTTGTTTGTGTGCCAATTATATGTTGATGATATTATCTTTGGTTCTCCTAACAAAGCTTTCAATGAGGAATTTGCCGCTCTCATGACCTCAAAGTTCGAGATGTCCTCCATGGGAGAGTTGAAGTTCTTTCTAGGGTTCAAAGTGAAGCAAAGAAGAGAAGGAACCTTCATCAATCAATCCAAATACACTCAAGACATGCTCAAGCGATTCAAGCTAAGTGACGTCAAGCCGGCCTCCACTCCAGTGCCCACCAAGTGCCAACTTGATTTAGATCCCAATGGTAAAGTGGTGGATCAAAAGGTATATCGTTCCATGATTGGATCCTTGCTTTACCTTTGTGCATCTAGAATGGACATCATGTTGAGTGTGGGAATTTGTGCACGGTTTCAAGCCGCACCTAAGGAAAGTCACTTTGTGGCGGTCAAACGAATCTTTCGATATTTGGCTCATACCCCAAACTTTGGCTTATGGTACCCAAGAGGATAAAACTTCAAGCTTGTAGGGTACTCGGATTCCGATTGGGCGGGAGACAAAGTGGATAGGAAGTCCACTTCCGGAGGGTGCCAATTCCTTGGTTACTCTTTGGTAAGTTGGTCTTCCAAAGAGCAAAGTTGTGTGTCTCTCTCGTCCACTGAGGCGGAGTATGTTGTCGCCGGTAGTTGTTGTGCACAACTTCTATGGATGAGGCAAACTTTAAAGGATTACGGTGTCACTTGTGACAAAGTGCCTCTTTGGTGTGACAATGAAAGTGCCATCAAGATTTCTCTCAACCCGGTGCAACACTTCAAGACGAAGCATATTGAGATTCAGTATCACTTCATCCGGTATCACATTAGGTGAGGAGAGATCGAGCTCAACTATGTCAACACTCATGACAACCTTGCAGATATTTTCATGAAGCCCTTGGATGAAGCAAGATTTCGCGAGTTAAGGCATGAGCTAAATATCATTGATTCGATCAATGTGGCTTGAACCCATGCACACCCTACCACGCTCAATTTGTTGTCTAGTTTAGGTGTAGGCATGGACATAGGGGGAGTGTTGTTCTCTCAATGAACTCTCCCTCCCCCCATTATGCATAAATTGATCAAGTCTTTCACTTTAGCCATTGTTGATGGCACTTGTGCTTCAAAGACGAGTTTTGGTCATGGGCCCAAGGTTAAAATCTTCGCAGTGCCATACCTTTTGACTCAAACATAGGTGGCCTCGGCCACCGCCCTCTTTTGTAGAGGTGTGTCTTGGTCGTTTGCTGGTGTGTTTTCTCTTGCCGTTTTTGTCGTTTCGTCGAGCTAAAGCCGTGTTTGTTTAGTTGCCGTGGCGTGCTGGGCGGTACTACCGCTGGTGGTGCGCGGTACTACCGCTCGTAAGCGGTACTACCCCCCCCCCCCAGCACGGTACTACCGCTGGGGGACGAGAACAGGGGGTTAAGTCGGGGCAGGGGGAGGTTTCTTCTCCCCCATACCCATTCACCTCGCCCCTCTTTTCTCTTCCTCTCTCTCCAGCCTCCACTCGCCGCGGGAGGGCTCCGGCGGATCTCCGTCTCCGGGGGCGTCCCTCTCCATTTCCTTTGGTGGAGTCGTTCCCCACCTCGTCCTCTTGCCATGGATGCCGGTATTGCCCCCGTTCCTTCTTTCATTTTGTCTCTTTTTCAGTTCTTGTTTCTTAGGGGCAATGGTGGTTGCATCTCTAGATTTTTGGCTAAATCTAGGCTTGAGTTGGTTGGAGAAGGCAACTAGACTATCTCGATTAGAGTTTGGTAGGATTATTTTTGAATTTGGTAGGCCGGTAGTGCCGGATCTGACCACGGTAGTAGGAACCCGCTGTTTCACCGCCTCGTGCTATAAGAAACTGTTGTTTCTCCGCCTCAAGCAGTACTACCGCTCTCTTTGGAGCGGTACTACCGCTTGACCTAGAGCGGTACTACCGCTCCCTTTGGGGCGGTACTACCGTGGGCAGGTCACGGTACTACCGCTGAATGCCAATTTCCATCATTTTCCTGCCTTACCTTGATCTTTTTGTTGAGTTTGTTGGCTTATGCTCGTTCTTTCTGGTTGTTTTGTGTGTTCTTGTGTTTGGCTCCAGGTGATGACCTTTCCGAGCAGCAAGGTCGCCGTATCAACCCCAGGCGTGCCACATCAAAACGCTACCGCACCTCAGAGCCAGCCGGTGGTTCCTCGAGCACCCAACCGCCTCCAGCAAGTGCATCTGCAAGTGTTCCTCCACCTCCTCAGCAATCGAAGCGAGCTGCCAACAAGCCAAAAGGGAATACTGTGACTGAGATGACCAACAAGGAGTTTTGGGAGAAGCGTCGCCGCAACCCCTATGCGGTGGACCAAGAACCCACTTTGGTCAACCGCCCGTTCTGGAACCGTTTTCAGTTTGCCATCTACTTTGATGTGATCAAGGCCAAGAAGATTCTTTTTGTTGATGTTTGCTCCATTGACACTGATGCTATGGAGAAGGACCTGGAGTACTTTGGCGAAGATCTTCAGATGTGCACTCAGCTGAACATTCTCAGGATCATGCAATTCAACAAGGATTTCGATGCGGATTTGGTGGCTCAATTCTATGCCACCGTCCATCTTGGGACAGATGTCGATAGGACTCTGACATGGATGACCAATGGCAAGCTGCTTTCTGTCAAGTGGAAGGCTTTCATGGAGTTACTTGATGTGGTGGATACCGGGCTTGAGACTCCTGTCGGTTTCCGCCCTCACCGCAATGCTACGTCCACCCACAAGCAAGCCCTTTGGCCCTACTGCACTGTGAAAGTTCATCCAGTAACTGAGAAGAAGACCTATGAGCTGTCTCCGTATCTGGACATTCTTCATCGCATATTCCGTGAGACTCTCTTCCCTCGGATCGGGAATCTGGATATGGTCCACTCTTACCTCGTGGACATGCTCCTTTTCTGTCAGCATGAGAAGGAAGCAAGCACTGGAGAGAGCCTGGATATCTCTCATGTCATGTGGTCTGAACTTCTATCTGCCGTGTCTGAGCGCAAGTGTCCTATCTATGGTCCATTCATCATGAGGCTCATTGAGAGGGCCTAGGCACAGACTTATCCCAGAGTGCTGCTAGAGACTGGAGACTTGGTTTCTCATGAGATCAAGCGTCTGAGGAAGAAGGACAACTAGACAGCGCCTCACACAGGGGGTCCATCTGCTACTGCTGCCACAGGGGGTCCGTCTGCTACTGCTGCCATGGGGACCGAGGGTGAGGCTGCTACTGATGCTCATGAGGAGGACTTTGGCCCCTCTAGTGCAGAACCATCGTGGGCACAGAAGCTTAAGCGCAAGATGAAGAAGCTTTTATGCATGGAGTCTCATGGTCAGTACATGATTCATGTGGCGGAGAAGCATGCCAGGACGCGCCACAAGGAGCTCATGCGTCAGATGGGAGCAACAGTTGCCAGTGGGTCTGAGGGCCAGATCACTGAAGAGGAGGACTGGATTCATCAGAATTGCCACTGGACCAACTCCGATGCCGAGCAGTTTTCGACCCACGATGAAGATGCAGAGATGTGATGTTCGAGATCTTCCTCCTCCCATCACCTGGAGTCGTAGTGTCACTCTATGCCCTTTTTGGTGTTTCGCTGCCAAAGGGGGGGAGAGTGTAGGGTTTTGCTTCTTGTGTCGTGCTTTGAGTCTTGTGGTTTCTTGTGTGTTCTCTCGGTGTCCTTCTTTGGTTTGGTTTGGTGTGAGTCCTAAGTTCTAGACATATGGTGTGAGACATATGCTCCCTATCGCTACCTTATTACTTATGTCATTTCAGAGTACTGTAGTTTATTGTGAGATGCATGCTTGTCCTGTTTATTCACTTCTCTCATATATCGTGTGCTTAGTATTGTTGGACTATAAAATATAGGGGGAGTGTTGATCCGAATGTGTGTGTTGTGCCATCTCTTGGTGCACACATTCTGGGGGAGCCCGTCTATATTTTGTAGTTCTTAGCTTTCTTCGTTTTATTTCTTTTCCTTGCGCAAATCCCTAGTTGTCATCAATCCACCAAAAAGGGGGAGATTGTTACGGCATATCTCTCTCAAGGTAGTTTTGGTGATTGATGACAACATGTTTGCGGACTAATCTTGTGCTTTGAATAATTCACAGATTCTCCCCTGGCACGAGACGCCTTCTTCCCCTCGGAGTGTATTTCAAGACGGTGTAGCTCTTTCGTTTCTTTCTCGATGGACTAGTTGCATAGAGGGCACCGTACTATCAAGAGCGGGTCCGCTGGGGTTTTTCATGGGTGGAATCATCATGTACACATCAGCTTCTCACCCTCCGAGCATTTCCTTTCCATTGAAGAGATCTCTCCTCTCTCTTCCTTGTCCTGTCTGGGTCAAAGCGGTAGTACCGCGCACCCAGCGGTAGTACCGCGCACCCAGCGGTAGTACCGCTGAGAAGCCACAAGCGGCAGTACCGCTCCGCAGCGGTAGTACCGCCCGTGGCTCCACAGCAGTAGTACCGCTGGGGGCCTGGCACCTCCGCCTTGTCCTCAGCTTCTTTGAGAGTTTTCTTCTCTCTCTCTCTCGCCCCAGCGGTAGTACCGCACTGCCTGCGGTACTACGACCGAAGGGTCACAAGCAGCAGTACCGCTCCACAGCGGTACTACCGCCCTTGACCCCACTGCCGTAGTACCGCTGGGCAGTCTGGTTCCTACCGCCTCGATTCGAGAGGTCTTTTTCTCGTGTCGGGTTTTGAGGCACTAGTCACGGTTGTAGTGGCGGTAGTACCGTTCCAGGAGTGGTAGTACCGCCCTACCACCGCGGTAGTACCACATTTGGGTCCGTACCCTACTAGTCTCCTCAGCGCAGCAGTACCGCTGGTTGGCGCGGCAGTACCGTTGTCCTGGCGGTAGTACCGCCCCCCTCTCAGCGGTAGTACCGCCCTGTGCGGGGCTGGTTGGTGGGGGGCAATGGGATTGTTGCACCCACTATAAAAGGGAGTCCCCTTCTTCCTTCTCACCTACCTCTTCCTCCCCCAAGCTCCATTTATTGCTCAAGCTCCATTAAATACTCCAAGCTTCATTTTCGCCCGATCTATCTCTCTAGCCAATCAAACTTGTTGATTTTCTCAGGAGTGGTTGAGAAGGCTCCGATCTACACTTCCACCAAGGGATTTTCGATTCCCCCACTCATCCCTAGCGGATCTTGTTACTCTTGGGTGTTTGAGCACCCAAGACGGTTGAGGTCACCTCAGAGCCATATTTCATTGTGGTGAAGCTTCGTGGTCTTGTTGGGAGCCTCCGATTAAGTTGTGGAGATTGCCCCAACCTTGTTTGTAAACGTTCGGTTGCCGCCTTCAAGGGCACCAATAGTGGAATCACGGAATCTCGCATTGTGTGAGGGCGTGAGGAGAATACGGTGGCCCTAGTGGCTTCTTGGGGAGCATTGTGCCTCCACACCGCTCCAACGGAGACGTACTTCCCCTCAAAAGGAAGGAACTTCGGTAACACATCCTCGTCTTCACCGGATCCACTCTTGGTTATCTCTTACCTTTACTTGTGCAAGCTCTTTAGTGTTTCTACCCTTGCTTGCTTGTATGCTTGTTGTTATTGCATCATATAGGTTGCTCACCTAGTTGCACATCTAGACAACCTACTTTGATGCAAAGTTTAATTTGGTAAAGAAAAGCTAAAAATTGGTAGTTGCCTATTCACCCCCCCTCTAGTCAACCATATCGATCCTTTCAGAGGGGTTGGTTGTGACTGTGTAGATGGACGAGGGCTGCGGGAGAGAAGAGAGAGAGAGAGCCCCGATAGCAGTTTTTGGAGACTGAAAATGTCCGACAAAAAGACCGGCTATTCTGCTGCTATAGTTATCCGTTGGGGCAACAAACGGACTCCGAATGCGATGAAACTTGGCAGGCGGTCTATCTACACTATAACAACACGACATGCCAACTTTCAACCCATTCTGAGAACATTTTCTATCCACTTATAAAATACTATGTCGGACATGCCGCGGGCGCTTGCGAGTGTGGTTGGGCTCAGAATGGACAACAGAGAGAACGGGGAGACTGGACGGATGCAAGTTTTGAAAACATGAGGATGCAATGCACATGATGAACATGCAAGCGAATGACAAGGCAACAATAGCGAATAACTGGAAGACACCTGGCGCATCGGTCTTGGGGCGTTACACGGTACCTCCGCGATCTGCACACGTTCGGCTTGGTGACGTCCCACGAACTCACGATCCAGCAGAGTGTCGAGGGAGAGCTTCGTCAGCACAACGGCGTGATGACGGTGATGATGATGATACCGGAACAGGGCTTCGCCTAAGCACCACTACGATATGACCGAGGTGGATTATGGTGGAGGGGGGCACCGCACATGGCTAAGAGATCAATGATCAACTTGTGTGTCTATGGGGTGCCCCCCTCCCCCATATATAAAGGAGTGGAGGAGGGGGAGGGCCGGCCCTCTACTATGGCGCGCCCTAGGGAGTCCTACTCCCACCGGGAGTAGGATTCCCCCCTTTCCAAGTAGGAGTAGGAGAGAAGGAAGGGAAGGAGAGAAGAGAAGGAAGGAGGGGGCGCCGCCCCTCCCCCTAGTCCAATTCGGACTAGGGCACTAGGAATTGGGGGGCGCGGCCTCTAGGCAGCCCCTCTCTCTTTCCCCTAAAGCCCAATAAGGCTCATATACTCCCCGGGGGGGAGGGGGTTCCTGTAACCTCCCGGTACTCCGAAAAATGCCCGAACTCATCCGGAACCGTTCCGATGTCCAAACATAGGCTTCCAATATATCGATCTTTACGTCTCGACCATTTCGAGACTCCTCGTCGTGTCCTTGATCAATTTCGGGACTCCGAACTACCTTCGGTTCATCAAAACACATAAACTCATAATACCAATCGTCACCGAACGTTAAGCGTGCGGACCCTATGGATTCAAGAACTATGTAGACATGACCGAGACACGCCTCCGGTCAATAACCAATAGCGGAGCCTGGATTTTCATATTGGCTCCCACATATTCTACGGAGATCTTTATCGGTCAAACCACATAACGATATACGTTGTTCCCTTTGTCATCGGCATGTTACTTGCCTGAGATTCGATCGTCGGTATCTCAATACCTAGTTCAATCTCGTTACCGGGAAGTCTCTTTACTCGTTCCGTAATGCTACATCCCGTAACTAACTTATTAGCTACATTTCTTGCAAGGCTTATAGTGATGTACATTACCAAGAGAGCCCAGAGATACCTCTCCGACAATCGGAGTGACAAATCGTAATCTCGATCTATGCCAACTCAACAAACACCATCGGAGACACCTGTAGAGCACCTTTATAATCACCCAGTTACGTTGTGACATTTGGTAGCACACAAAGTGTTCCTCCGGTATTCAGGAGTTGCATGATCTCATAGTCATAGGAACATGTATAAGTTATGGAGAAAGCAATAGCAACAAACTAAACGATCATCGTGCTAAGCTAACGGATGGGTCAAGTCAATCACATCATTCTCTAATGATGTGATCCCGTTAATCAAATGACAACTCATGTCTATGGTTAGGAAACATAACCATCATTGATTCAACGAGATAGTCAAGTAGAGGCAAACTAGTGACACTCTGTTTGTCTATGTATTCACACATGTACTAAGTTTCTGGTTAATACAATTCTAGCATGAATAATAAACATTTATCATGATATAAGGAAATATAAATAACAACTTTATTATTGCCTCTAGGGCATATTTCCTTCAGTCTCCCACTTGCACTAGAGTCAATAATCTAGATTACATTGCAATGATTCTAACACCCATGGAGTCTTGGTGCTAATCATGTTTTGATCGTGAGAGAGGCTTAGTTAATGAGTCTGCAACATTCAGATCCGTATGTATCTTGCAAATCTCTATGTCTCCCTCCTTGACTTGATCGCAGATGGAATTGAAGCGTCTCTTGATGTGCTTGGTTCTCTTGAGAAATCTGGATTCCTTTGCTAAAGCAATTGCACCAATATTGTCACAACAGATTTTCATTTGATCCAATGCACTAGGTATGACACCTAGATCGGATATGAACTCCTTCATCCAGACTCCTTCATTTGCTTCTTCTGAAGCAGCTATGTATTCCGCTTCACACGTAGATCCCGCCACGACGCTCTGCTTGGAACTGCACCAACTGACAGCTCCACCATTTAATAAAAATATGTATCCGGTTTGTGACTTAGAGTATCCGGATCAGTGTCAAAGCTTGCATCAACATAACCATTTACGACGAGCTCTTTGTCACCTCCATATACGAGAAACATATCCTTAGTCCTTTTCAGGTATTTTAGGATATTCTTGACCGTTGTGCAGTGATCCAGTCCTGGATTACTTCGGTACCTCCCTGCTAAACTGATAACAAGGCACACATCAGGTCGGGTACATAACATTGCATACATGATAGAGCCTATGGCTGAAGCATAGGGAACACCTTTCATTTTCTCTCTATCTTCTACAGTGGTCGGGCATTGAGTCTGACTCAACTTCACACCTTGTAATATAGGCAAGAACCCTTCCTTTGCTTGATCCATTTTGAACTTCTTCAAAACTTTATCAAGGTATGTGCTTTGTGAAAGTCCAATTAATCGTCTTGATCTATCTCTATAGATCTTGATGCCCAATATATAAGCAGCTTCACTAAGGTCTTTCATTGAAAAATTCTTATTCAAGTATCCTTTTATGCTCTTCAAAAATTCAGTATCATTTCCGATCAACAATATCTCATCTACATATAATATCAGAAATGCTACAGAGCTCCCACTCACTCTCTTGTAAATACAGGCTTCTCCAAAAGTCTGTATAAAACACATGCTTTGATCACACTATCAAAGAGTATATTCCAACTCCGAGAGGCTTGCACCAGTCCATAAATGGATCGCTGGAGCTTGCACACTTTGTTAGCACCTGTTGGATCGACAAAACCTTCTGGTTGCATCATATACAACTCTTCTGTAAGATATCCATTAAGGAATGCAGTTTTGACATCCATTTGCCAAATTTCATAATCATAAAATGCGGCAATTGCTAACATGATTCGGACAGACTTAAGCATCACTACGGGTGAGAAGGTCTCATCATAGTCAACTCCTTGAACTTGTCGAAAACCTTTTGCAACAAGTCGAGCTTTGTAGAAAGTAATATTACCGTCAGCGTCAGTCTTCTTCTTGAAGATCCATTTATTCTCTATGGCCTGCCGTTCATCGGGCAAGTTAACCAAAGTCCATACTTTGTTCTCATACATGGATCCCATATCAGATTTATGGCCTTAAGCCATTTTGCAGAATCTGGGATCACCATCGCTTCCTCATAGTTCGTAGGTTCGTCATGGTCAGGTAACACGACTTCCAGAACAGGATTACCGTAACACTTTGGTGTGGATCTTACTCTGGTTGACCTACGAGGTTCGGTAGTATCTTGATCAGAAGTTTCATGATCATCATCATTAGTTTCCTCACTTACTTGTGTAGGAATCACTGGAACTGATTTCAGTGATGAAATATTTTCCAATAAGGGAGAAGGTACAATTACCTCATCAAGTTCTACTTTCCTCCCACTCACTTCTTCCGAGAGAAACTCATTCTCTAGAAAGGATCCATTCTTAGCAACGAATATCTTGCCTTCGGATCTGTGATAGAATGTGTACCCAACAGTCTCCTTTTGGTATCCTATGAAGACACATTTCTCCGATTTGGGTTCGAGCTTATCAGGCTGAAGCTTTTTCACATAAGCATTGCAGCCCCTAACTTTAAGAAACAACAACTTGGGTTTCTTGACAAACCACAGTTCATAGGGTGTCGTCTCAACGAATTTAGATAGTGCCCTATTTAACGTGAATGCAGCTGTCTCTAAAGCATAACCCCAAAATGATAGCGGTAAATCAGTGAGAGACATCATAGACCGCACCATCTAATAAAGTGTGGTTATGACGTTCGGACACACCATTACGTAGTGGTGTTCCAAGTGGCGTGAGTTGCGAAACTATTCCGCATTGTTTCGAATGAAGTACAAACTCATAACTCAAATATTCACCTCCATGATCAGATCGCTGAAATTTGATTTTATTGTTACGATGTTTTTCCACTTCACTCTGAAATTCTTTGAACTTTTCGAATGTTTCAGACTTATGTTTAATTAAGTAGATATACCCATATCTGCTCAAATCATCTGTGAAGGTGAGAAAATAACGATATCCTCCGCGAGCTTCAATGTTCATTGGACCACATACATCAGTATGTATGATTTCCAATAACTCTGTTGCTCGCTCCATTGTTCCGGAGAACAGAGTTTTAGTCATCTTGCCCATGAGGCATGGTTCGCAAGTACCAAGTGATTCATAATGAAGTGATTCCAGAAGTCCATCAGAATGGAGTTTCTTCATGCGCTTTACACCAATATGACCTAAATGGCGGTGCCACAAATAAGTTGCACTATCATTATCAACTCTGCATCTTTTGGCTTCAATACTATGAACATGTGTATCACTACTATTAGGATTTAGTAAAAATAGACCACTCATCAAGGGTGCATGACCATAAAAGATATTACTCATATAAATAGAACAACCATTATTCTTTGATTTAAATGAATAACCATCTCGCATCAAACAAGATCCAGATATAATGTTCATGCTCAACGCTGGCACCAAATAACAATTATTTAGGTCTAAAACTAATCCCGAAGGTAGATGTAGAGGTAGTGTGCCGACGGCGATCACATCGACTTTGGAACCGTTTCCCACGCGCATCGTCACCTCATCCTTAGCCAAGCTTCGCTTAATCCGTAGCCCTTGTTTCGAGTTGCAAATGTTAGCAACTGAACCAGTATCAAATACCCAGGCACTACTGCAAGCATTAGTAAGGTACACATCAATAACATGTATATCAAATATACCTTTCACTTTGGCATCCTTCTTCTCCGCCAAATACTTGGGGCAGTTCCGCTTCCAGTGACCAGTTCCTTTGCAGTAGAAGCACTCAGTCTCAGGCTTAGGTCTAGACTTGGGTTTCTTCACTTGAGCAGCAATAGGCTTGCTGTTCTTCTTGAAGTTCCCCTTGTTCCCTTTACCCTTTTTTCTTGAAACTGGTGGTCTTGTTGACCATCAACACTTGATGCTCCTTCTTGATTTCTACCTCTGCAGCCTTTAGCATTGCCAAGAGCTCACGAATCGTCTTATCCATCCCTTGCATATTATAGTTCATCACAAAGCTCTTGTAGCTTGGTCGCAGTGATTGAAAAACTCGGTCAGTGACACTTTTATCAGGAAGATTAACTCCCAATTGAGTCAAGTGATTGTGGTACCCAGACATTCTGAGTATATGTTCACTGACAGAACTATTCTCCTCCATCTTGCATCTATAGAACTTAGTGGAGACTTCATATCTCTCAATCCGGGCATTTGCTTGAAATATTAACTTCAACTCCTGGAACATCTCATATGCTCCATGACTTTCAAAACATCGTTGAAGTCCTGGTTCTAAGCTGTAAAGCATGGCCCACTGAACTATCGAGTAGTCATCCGCTTTGCTCTGCCAGGTGTTCACATCATCTAGCGTTGCTCCTGCAACGGGTTTGTCACCTAGCCATGCTTTCAGGACGTAATTCTTCTGTGCAGCAATGATGATAATACTCAAGTAATGGACCCAGTCTGTGTAGTAGCTACCATCATCTTTCAACTTAGCTTTCTCTAGGAACGCATTAAAATTCAATGGAACAACAACACGGTCCATCTATCTACAACAACATAGACATGCAAAAATACTATCAGGTACTAAGTTCATGATAAATTAAAGTTCAATTAATCAAATTAATTAAGAACTCCCACTTAGATAGGCATCTCTCTAATCATCTAAGTGATCACGTGATCCATATCAACTAAACCATGTCTGATCATCATGTGAGATGGAGTAGTTTTCAACGGTGAACATCACTATGTTGATCATATCTACTATATGACTCTGATACGTCTCCGTCGTATCTACTTTTCCAAACACTTTTGCCCTTGTTTTGGACTCTAACTTGCATGATTTGAATGGAACTGACCCGGACTGACGTTGTTTTCAGCAGAATTGCAATAGTGTTATTTTTGTGCGGAATTAAAAGTTCTCGGAATGACCAGAAAATCAATGGAGATTATTTTTGGAATATATAAAAAATACTGAAGAAGAATCCACGTCAGGTGGTCCACACCTTGTCCACGAGGGTGGGGGGCGCGCCCCCTGCCTCGTGGGCCCCCTGATGCTCCACCGACCTCAACTCCAACTCCATATATTCACTTTCAAGGAGAAAAAATCAGAGAGAAGGATTCATCATGTTTTACGATACGGAGCCGCCGCCAAGCCCTAAACTCTCTCAGGAGGGCTGATCTAGAGTCCGTTCGGGGCTCCGGAGAGGGGAATCCGTCGCCATCGTTATCATCAACCTTCCTCCATCACCAATTTCATGATGCTCACCGCCGTGCGTGAGTAAGGCTTGCTAGACGGTGATGGGTTGGATGAGATTTATCATGTAATCAAGTTAGTTTTGTTAGGGTTTGATCCCTAGTATCCACTATGTTCTGAGATTGATATTGCTATGACTTTGCTATGCTTAATGCTTGTCACTAGGGCCCGAGTGCCATGATTTCAGATCTGAACCTATTATGTTTTCATGAATATATGTGAGTTCTTGATCCTATCTTGCAAATCTATAGTCACCTATTATGTGTTATGATCCGTTAACCCCGAAGTGACAATAATCAGGACCATTACCAGTGATGACCGTAGTTTGAGGAGTTCATGTATTCACTATGTGTTAATGCTTTTGTCCGGTACTCTATTAAAAGGAGGCCTTAATATCCCTTAGTTTCCAATAGGACCCCGCTGCCACGGGAGGGTAGGACAAAAGATGTCATGCAAGTTCTTTTCCATAAGCACGTATTACTATATTCGGAATACATGCCTACATTACATTGATGAACTAGAGCTAGTTTTGTGTCACCCTATGTTATAACTATTGCATGAATGATCGCATCCGACATAATTCTCCATCACCGATCCAATGCCTACGAGCTTTTCTTATATTGTTCTTCGCTTATTTACTTTTCCGTTGCTACTGTAACAATCACTATAAAAACCAAAAATATTACTTTTGCTACCATTACCACTACTATCATATTACTTTGCTACTAAACACTTTGCTGCAGATACTAAGTTTCTAGCTGTGGTTGAATTGACAACTCAGCTGCTAATACTTGATAATATTCTTTGGTTCCCCTTGTGTCGAATCAATAAATTTGGGTTGAATACTCTACCCTCGAAAACTGTTGCGATCCCCTATACTTGTGGGTTATCAAGACTATTTTCCGGTGTCGTTGCCGAGGAGCATAGCTCTATTCTTTGAGTCACTTGGGATTTATATCTGCTTATTATTATGAAGAACTTAAAAGATCAAAGAACCAAGATTTTTCCCTCAACTATGAGGGGAGGTAAGGAACTGCCATCTAGCGCTGCACTTGATTCACCTTCTGTTTTGAGTAAACTTGCAACACCTATTGCTGCTATTGATTTTGATAGGTCGCGTGTTATTGATGATGCCACTTCAGCTTTGCATGATACTTATGATGGAACTACCTTTATGCTTGATACTACTGTGCCATTAGGTGAATTTCTTGATGAACAACTTGCTAGGGCTAGAGAGAATGAAATTATTGAAATTGATAATATTGATGAAAGTGATGATGAAGATTCTCCCCTAGATATGAATTGCCTGTTGTTCCTGAGGGTTATGTTATGGATGAAGAAACTGCTAGAGACTTTCTTGCTTGCAATGATAGATCTGATCTTAAGAAATTATTAGCTAAGCTTAAAGAGAAGTCTTTGAATGCTAGAATGAAATATGACCCTGCTTTTGCTACTTCACCTATCTTTATTACTGATAAGGATTATGATTTCTCTATCGATCCTGAGTTAATTACTTTGGTTGAATCTGATCCTTTCTATGGCCATGAATCTGAAACTGGTGTGGCACATCTTACTAAATTAAATGATATAGCCACCCTGTTTATTCATGATGAGAAAACTTGCTATTACTTTATCCTTAGGTTGTTTCCGTTCTCATTAAAGGGTGATGCTAAGGCTTGGTTTAATTCTCTTGATCCTGGTTGTGTGCGTAGTCCCCAGGATATGATTTATTACTTCTCTGCTAAATATTTCCCCGCTCATAAGAAACAAGCTGCTTTAAGGGAAATATATAATTTTGTGCAAATTGAAGAAGAGAGTCTCCCACAAGCTTGGGGGAGGCTTCTCCGATTACTTAATGCTTTTCCTGATCATCCTCTAAAGAAAAATGAAATACTTGATATCTTTTATAATGGACTAACCGATGCTTCCAGAGATTACCTGGATAGTTGTGCTGGTTGTGTTTTCAGGGAAAGAATTGTTGATCAAGCTGAATTGCTATTGAATAATATGTTGACTAATGAAAATAATTGGACACTTCCTGAACCAACTCCTAAGCCAACTCTGAAGAAAAGGGGTATTCTATTTCTCAGTCCTGAAGATATGCAAGAGGCAAAGAAATCTATGAAAGAAAAAGGTATTAAAGCCGAAGATGTTAAGAATTTACCACCTATCGAAGAAATACATGGTCTCGATAACCCGACACAGGTAGTAAAGGTAAATTCTCTCTATACATTCGATAAATGCAAAATCCCATTTACTAAGTTTGCTAGCCAATGCTTGGATGAGTTTGATGACTTTATGGTTAAGCAAGAAAACTTCAATGCTTATGTTGGTAGACAATTGAAACATAACGATGATATGCTTGAACACTTGAGTGATTATATGTCTAGAGTTAAAGGTGAACTTAAACTTATTAGTGAACATGCTTCTATGGTTACCACTCAAGTAGAAAAAGTACTTAGGCTCAGAATGATTTGCTCAATGAATTAAATAATAAGAAGAATGATAATGCTGTTAGAGTTATGACTAGAGGAGGTAAAATGACTCAGGAACCTTTGTATCGTGAGGGCCACCCTAAGAGAATTGAGCAAGATTCTTAGAGAACTAATGTTGATGCACATAGTCCTTCTAAAAAGAAGAAAAAGAAAAATGATAGGACTATGCATGCTTCTAGTGTACATGTTGTTCACACACCTGAGAATCCCAATGATATTTCTATTTCTGATGCTGAAAGACAATCTGGTAATGAACATGAACCTAGTGATAATGTTAATGATGATGTTCATGTTGATGCTCAACCTAGCAATGATAATCATGTAGAGATTCAACCTAATGTTGATCTTGATAACCCACAATCAAAGAATCAACGTTATTATAAGAGAGACTTTGTTGCTAGGAAGCACGGTAAGGAAAGAGAACCATGGGTTCAGAAACATATGCCTTTTCCTCCTAAACCATCCAAGAAAAAGGATGATGAGGATTTTGAGCGCTTTGCTAAAATGATTAGCCTATCTTTTTGCGTATGCATTTAACTGATATGCTTAAAATGAACCCTTATGCTAAATACTTGAAGGAAATTGTTACTAATAAGAGAAAGATACCAGAAGCTGAAATTTCCACTATGCTTTCTAATTACACTTTTTAGGGTGGAATACCAAAGAAACTTGGAGATCTCGGAGTACCAACTATACCATGCTCCATTAAAAGAAACTATGTTAAAACTGCTTTATGTGATCTTGGAGCCGGTGTTAGTGTTATGCCTCTCTCTTTATACCGTAGACTTTATTTGAATAAGTTGACACCTACTGAAATATCTTTGCAAATGGCTGATAAATCAACTGCTATACCTGTCGGTATTTGTGAGAGGATGTGCCTGTTGTGGTTGCAAACGTTACTATTTTAACGGTCTTTGTTATTCTTGATATTCCCGAGGATGATAGTATGTCTATTATTCTTGGAAGACCCTTTTTGAATACTGCAGGGGCTGTTATTGATTGCAACAAAGGCAATGTCACTTTTCATGTTAATGGTAATGAGCATACGGTGCATTTTCCGAGGAAACAACCTCAAGTCCACAGTATCAATTCTATGGAAAAATTTCAAAAATTACTATTGGAGGTTTTGAATTTCCTCTTCCAACTGTCAAGAAGAAATATGATATTTTTATTGTTGGGGATGTGCATATCCCCGTTGAGGTAACCTAGTGTTATTTGAAATTTCTCCGGTTTCATGTTATTCGAAATGAGTTTGTTAACAAGACCTGATGAACCTTGTTAGGGATTCCTTTTGATGAGCCTGAGATGGATAAAGCAAAAATAGTATTTTTCTGTCTGTTTTCTGAATTATCCATGCAATAAAAATACCCCGAAAATAAAAGTTCTCCAAATGCCCTGAAATTTAAATATGATTTTTTCTAGAATATTTGAGAATATCTGGCACAGAAAACACAGCAGGGGGAGGGCGCGCCCACCCCCCTGGGCGCACCCCCTGCCTCGTGGACCCCACGTGGGTCCCCTCCACTTATTCCAGCCACCACACACTCTTTCTTCCTCCCCAGAAAATCATTAGCCAGCTCAAACCCGAGTTCTTGCTCATCTTGCTGCCATTTTCGATCTCCTTGCTCAAAGCTCCATTCACAAAACTGCTTTGGGGGATTGTTCTTTGGTATGTGACTCCTCCAATGGTCAAATTAGTTTTTGTTCTAATGTTTTATTCATTGCAAATTTTTTCTGCTTAGGTGACCTTGTTCTTGAACTTGCATGTCAAATTTATGTGGTCAAAAGTAGTTTTAATGCATGAAATAGCCTCTAGGCACTTGTAGGAGTAGTTACTATCAATCTTGTTGAGTTTGGTTCACTTTTATTTTTGAGTCACTAAAAATTTCAGAAATTTTTCACAGGAAGAAATATGTTTAGGAAAATGTACCAAGGTGGTTCCTCAAGGAAGCAAGGACCCAGGCCCGCAATATGCGAGCTGGACAATGAACTACCAAGAGATGCTCAAGTGCGGCCTTGTGAATGGCCGTCAGAGGACTTTATGGTTCGGGCAGGGATTGAGGAGGAATTTGAAGCATATGTGTGTAACGCCGATCTTGAGAGCTTCGTGGAAGATAAGTGCCGTCAGTACCTCTATTTAATTGATTCATTTGTGAGAAGGTTTAAATTTACATCATCACGCAATTCTCAAACTGTCCTATTTGATCTTTATGATAAATCTTATACCATGGACTTAGAAGATTTTAATACTGCCTGTAAACTCCCATAGTGGGGTAATGTTAGTGAACCTCGCAAATCTGAATATAAAGACTTTCTTGGTAGTATAACTGTGGGGGAATCTAGGGAAATCACACAAACTACCATAGGGAGCATTCATTTTCCTGCAATACATTATTTAGCTCTCTTCATAGGTAGATGCATAAATGGTAAGGATGAGGCATGTCACATGTGTGTTCCTGATCTTAGTGTTCTCAAGAGTGCTGTATTAGGAGATAGACAATATAACTTGGGGGCCATTGTTGCACATAGGTTGCATAATAATAGTATTAATGGAGATTTCTTTGGTGGAATTTATGCAACCCGTTTAGCTAATTTTCTTGAGATACCCATACGTGGAGATGATATTGAGTTGCGTCCTGCTTATTTAGATTATAATGCCATGGTTCTTCATCAGTTTGTTGAGAGGAACAATCAGCTCCTCCAGTATCGACTAATCTTCGACAGACGACACACCTATCACGTCGCTCTCCCTGCTCCTACTTTCTTTCAATTTTAGGCAAAAGGGAGATATGTTATAACCAGGGAGGAGGCGACCGAGTATGATAGGAGGGCGGAGGCAACTTGCCTCCAAGCTGCAGCTCATCAGGCAATTGCCGCTGCATCTCAGTACGACCCCAGCTACAACTTTGATCCATCGGCATAGACCAACTTAGGCCAAAAGCCTAAGCTTGGCGGAGTACGTATCTCTCACCGACATTACATTCATGTTCACACACTCATGACAGTTGTCGGTGCTTATACTTTTTCATTATATCATCCATGCTAGTTTATTTTGTTTTTCTCGCTTTCTTCTTGTGTGTTTGGAAAACCTTAAGAAAAACCATAAAAATTAGTTGTAGCTTTTAGTTAGTTTACTTTTCATGCCTATAGTAATAGTAATTTAAAAGAAAAACCAAAAACATTTCTCGTTCTTCTATTGCTTGTTGGGAGCTTTCCCGTGTAAATAGTTTTGTTTTATTTCTTTCCTTTGGGGGTCGAGAGGAGAAGACCTTAATGAAAATGTTGAATGGCTCTCATATGTATTATTGTTGATCTAGCAAAGAATTCATATCACCTTGTCTTCTGTCTTGAATTGAATGCTTGCAGATTCTAGCTTAGTCCAATGCACGTGTAACAACCTGGATTTTTGCCCTTTTCTTTTTCCTTTAATTTTCTCCGATTTCCTGTTTTGTTTTGCTTTTTCGTGGCTATGTGGTTCTGAAACTTGGGAAGATCATGTCTTCCTAGGTTTTATAGTGGCTTGTAACCCTATTCATCATCCCAAGATCATTTCATTTCCATCCTTGACCTAACCCAAAATTCTTTTGTTGGGAATATTCCTTTTCTGATAAAGGAATAACCCTTAAACCCTAGGTTGTGAAGCAACCTATATTTATGTCACTTCTAAAATTCCCAAATAATTCTCATAATTTTTTGGGGTAATATGTTCCTCAAATATGGAAAAATATATCATTGGCCATGTTTCCCATCATGCTCAATAAATTCATTTCCTATTCTGTCCTAAATGGCACATTGTGAAGCAAGTGCCATTTATCTTCGCCCAATTCAACCCAAAATTCTTGTACATCTTTTACTGTCCAAATAATTGCCTCATGCCAAAATTCAACTCAATTTGCCTAGTAAATATTCTTGAGCAATTTTTCAAAGTTCCTGTCTGAGGGAAGTGATTGTGAAGGAAGTATAAGCTAGGCATATACAAATGAGTTGAAATTTTGCAAGGTTCTTCCTATGGTCAAGTCATGACTCTCCACCAAATATGAGCTCATGTACCTCATCTATGTGAGCCCAGATCCAAATCTTAGTTTCTGGTCAGATTTTCAGTTTATGAAGCAACTATATTTTATATTGCTTCAATTGAGCTGAAAATTTACGAGGACATGCTTCTAACTATATAAACTCCTTCCATCAACTTTTACCTTAATTGGTTAATCCAATTGCCCTGTGTAAGTTTTCCAAATTTCTGTCCAGAATGAAGCTTTGTGAAGTAAGTGCCACTTTGGTATTTCTAAATGGCATGAAATTTTTAAAGCAGCTTCATATCATCTTATAACCCCTCTATGCCAAATTTCAGCTCACATAGATTAAGTATGTGAGTGTATCATCGAAATCCCTAATTCAGGCTAGTATTGCACTTTCTACACCAACCGTCATCTAAACTCCTCCTTTTAGTCTGGTTTTCGGTGATCAGCATCACCTTAGTATGTGACCATCATCAGACAAACTAGTTACCACGTTACCTAGCTGGTTTAATCACAACAAGTTACAAACACCTTCTTACTGATTTATTTTTGGAGTTAAGTACAAATCTCTTCTTTGCCCCTGAACCGATTTATTTCCTCATTTTGACTGAGGGCACCAAGGTCCATTCACTGGACATGGTTGGCACGCCAAAGAGCACGGCTTGCGCCAGTGCGCGTGGTGATCACGCTTGCGTCATGGCCGCAGGCGTGCTCTTGCTGGTTCCGACCACTATGCTCGTCTCCTCCCTCCTCGTCACGACCTCAAACCTTGTCCAGGAGCTCAACCGTGCTCGACTGCGTCGCCCTGCATCGGTGCTTCGTCGTCGTTCACCTTAAATGCGCCACTAGAACAGTGCCCGTGCCATGCCCAACCTCTGACCTCCATTAGAGCACTGCTCAAGCTCGCTTGTGAGCTCTAGAGCATTCCCCGCAGCTATATAAGCGTGCCCCGAGCCGTCCCGCAGGTCACCCATATCTCCCTCGCCTCATTTGGTCACCAGGATCGCCCCATCTCGTCGGAGTCCGCCGTTTTCCTCCATAGCCGCCTCGGCCTCGGCTTGGTTCCCACCAGTCCGAGCCTCCTCTCCTCCTCCTACCATGTCCACCGACTCCCCCTCGTCCCACTGAGCCTGCCCACACCACCAGTTCGTCGCCGGAGTCCCTCTAGCCGCGCCTCCCGGAGCTTGGCCGTCGCTGTTGCTCTTGGCCACCACCCTGACCGAGCCCATCCGGTGCTCCTCTCTCCCTACCATCGCCACCAGAGCCTCCACCACTCTCCGGCGAGCCTCCCCAAGCCCTCCACCTCGCCTCCCCGCCGCCGGAGACCCCTGCCCGTCACCACCACCGCCCGCCCCTGCCTCCTCGGTTCCTCTCTGAACGGGACCCCCTCGCCGCCCCGGTCCCGCAGGTGCCCTCGGCCGGGCCGGGGATCGCCGGAGCTGGCCGGCCCCTTGGCCGCTTCCCTCCCCTGCCTCTGCTCTGTCTCACGGGAGAACAGGCGAGCGGGAGGACGGAGACGACCGAGCCTGGCCCCCCCCTGCGCCTGGACCCCACCTGTAAGCCTCTCCTCCCCCTGGTCCACATGTTTAAGTGGAGACATATTCCAAGAAATACGTTTTCTTCTCTTGAAAGCGTACATTCATTCTACTTCAACCAAGAATACATTTGATCAGTCTGAAAACGTATTTCTCCTTATGCGCTTTCTGTTTTTCCTCCCAGGGACCCGTTGGTGATGAAAATATTCACAGATTGGTCCCTGATCTTCAACTTCTCACAACTTCTCAACCGTAACTCCGATTGAGGTGAAACCAACGCTCACCTCTTCGTATCGTCGAGCTCTATCTTTTGGTAACATTTTCACTAGATGGTTCCACAGTGAAAATGACCATTTTCCCTTGCCTCAAATCAGGCCCCTCCAAGAGAGAACCGTCCGACGTTTCGTTCCACGGTTTCACCGCACTTCCTCCCGGTGGTTTCTTCATCCCCAGGCAAGCCACAATACCCACTTGCATGATAGTCATGCAGTAGCCATGGTTTTCAACTTGAATAATATATTAAATGTTTGCTTGCTTAAAATATGGTTATAGTTGTTTCGGTAATGCTTATGGATTCATGATTACTTTCTTGCTATGTTGTTATGCACCTGGTTGTCATGCCCTGCTAGTTGCTAGTATTCCTTTCATATGCTTATGCTTGCTAGTGGTAAATATTGATGTTGGTAATGATCTTCGGTGCATAACTGTCGTCTGTCCCGAGTACCGTTGTTATGCATGTTCCATTGCATCGAGTTGGTTAAATGCATGCATGATGGCATTGTTGATACGTTCTTGCATGATGTTTATTGTTGATGCTAGTGGTCATGTTATGCTATGAGTAGTGTTGTACTGGTAATATTCATGCTCTTCATTATGCCATGCTCAGTTGGAGATGATTCATTGTTGATATGGTGGCTAGTTATGTTGCACCCATACTTATGTTGATATCATGCTCATGCATTGTAATTGTATCATGTTATTTTATCATGGCTCGACATATTTGCATTCAAGTTTAACCGGATTAAATTGAACTTGAACACCTGTTGGCTAAGTCATGGTGCCACCATATCAAACTGACCAGTGCAACCACGCTTACCTTTATGGGATGGTCCTAACTAGGTCTATTGTCGTGCCTCTCACCGGTGCCTCAAAACGAGGGAAGGTTATGGGCGTGCGGTACCCTGGCCCGGTAAGCAGACATAACCTTGTGTGCCCGTTGTTGTTGTTGTTATTATGGATCCGGTCCTCGTGAGGGACGTTTGGCCACGACGGTGGTCGTTGTGTCTTTGGTAGACACGGGGCCACCCAAGACTAGCCCAGTTGGGAGTGGGTCGGAGTGGCCGGGAGAGTGTCATGGCAATAGATCGGTTTTGTCGGAACGCCGTTGGTCCACCCTAATGGGAGTTCAAGGCCATGGGTTCCGTAGTGTGGGTACAGTGTACTAACCTCTGTAGAGTGTATATTAAGTCTATCGATAGCCTCGCCCGCGGATAAGGGCCCAGTTCATAGTTGGTCACACTATGAGTCAACAGTAATAATAATAATAATAATAATAATAATAATAATAATGTGCTCGATGAGGAGATAAGTTGGTTGTGATTGCCGGAAGGATCACTGTTTGAGATAAGTTGGTTGCGATCGCCGGAAGGATCACGGTTTGAGACCAAGTGTTGGTCGTGGTTGGGATCGCCGGAATGATCACTGTGGTATCAAGGATACCGAGTTGTTGGATATTCATGATGTTGTGCGAGAATCGTGGGTAAAGATCAAGCTCCTTGTGGTCATTTGATGATTACTACGGTATTGTTTATACCAAGCTTGATTTGATCCTGATATGATCGTGTAATGTCCGAAGTTGGTAAGTGATGCATGTGATGGTTATGAGGTAACCCGAGCAGAATAAATGGTGCATGTAGTGTCATCATGTTGCATGCTAGTATCATCAGATTTATATGGTCATGCCATGATCATATTGTTCTAGCAGTATTATGTTCATGTTGTTCATGTTATGTTATCCTGATGATCTCATGATAATTCCTGCTTGACCTGTAATTGCCATACCGTTGTTTGTCTTGAATGCTTCTGGTTATTGTGAGCTTGCAAGTACATTCAATGTACTGACCTAGCGTGTCATGCCAGTTTGTAGGTTGTGCCTAGATTGCTTGCTTGTTTGGTGTTGTTCTTGTGTTTGCGAGCTAGGATAAACGTTCCAGCCAGAGTCCCTGCGGATTGGAGTCCATCACCACCGTTCGTTGTTCCGCTGCGAGTAGTTGTTCCGCTGCTTCAAGTTGTTATGCTGCTTGTATAGAGAAACCGTGGTTGGCGTAGTGTCGCTGTACCGATGTTATTCATTATAATATTGGAACCCTTGTATTCATACCCGTGTTGTAATAGAGAGGTGGTTTGTTCTATACTAAGAAGTGATGTATTCCAGAAGACTTCACCTTGATCTCTGGGCTGGAATACGGGGCGTTCTGGTTTTCTCTGAGCCGGGGTGCCACAGGCTTGGTATTAGAGCAGGTTCGGCTGTAGAGTGTCCTAGTCCCCTGGAATGTTAGAAAATGGTAGTATAGGGTTTGGTTGTTGCCCTTGCTTGCTGCATTTGGTTGTTGCATTTGTTTGCTATATATAGTATTATTTCGGTTACCATTAACCCCTGTTTCATGCGTAGATGGCGGTCAACTTCCATGAGTTCAGTGCCCTTCCCTTAGCTCCTAGTGCTGTTCCTATTGACTTTAGTCCCACGCCTGCACCTCTCAGCTTTGTCGCCCTCCTTGGCGACATGTGGCGTAGTATTTATCCCCTCAGAGATCCACCTCATTATCAAGTATTCCAGTTTTCTGCTGGAGGAAGAATTCGGGAATACATTGCTCATGTTCATCTGTCAGCCCTGATTCCTGTCGGTAAGCGCACCTATAGTTTCCACGGTGGTTACAGCACTACTCCTGAGCGTTCCATTCAGCTTGCTGCCATGGCAGGAGTCACCAGTCTTCGTCATCAAGAGAGCATGGTGCAAGAGAACCGTGCTTATCAATATTATCCCACCATCATCGAGAATCCTAGGCGAATCCAATTTCCCTACGTCAACCTTCAAGATGACCCGGCTATCCTCGCCATGTCCCGTTACATGACGGCCGAGTGTCTTCTTATTTCTGAGTTAGTCTGAGACGCCATTCGGGCCAGGAGATTGCTTGGTGTCGCTTTACCTCAGTCTCCGCCATCTTCTCCAACTCATCCGCCTCGTCCATCCGGAGTTTCAGAGTCAACTGTTCCACTCGCTACTCCCTTAGCTTCCTCGTCAGTTCACGAGCGTTTGCTCAAGCGTAGGATGTAGTCATTCGCGTAGTGCTTGTGCATCTGTTGTAGCATCATGCTTGTGTGTGCCTATGTGGAGCAGCTTTGTAGCTTGTTTGTTGTGTGCTTTGTTGCAATAAATCGTTCTCTCGTGCTTCTCTGTGTTTGAATCCTCGGTGTTACCCTCTTATGGAAATTACTCCTTGACTGACACCAGATCAGAAGAAGTCGAAAGCAGTACAGATATACATCAAGAAATCCAGTTAAAAGCAATAGGGTTTTCAGTCGACAGCATTGTATTGCAGACATCCGTCTGGATACAAATTGTATTTTGATCAGACTTTCAGCAACAAGTACCTGTCATAGATACACTTTATCGCAGCCAAAATTAAATCAGAAAGTGGACAAAATTGGATCAACAGTGCATTTCAAGTCAAAGGAATGGGCTATGCACAATGATTGGATGTGCCATAAGGCAAAATTAAAACCTTGCGACACCCAGAAGTCAGTCCAAATGCACAGTGAATTCAGTAAGGACAGTCAGACAATTCTTGTCATATAAATAATCAGCTACCGGACTACCAAATATATATATATATATATGACATTCCGTTCACAAAGAAAATCAGTCCCGTCCTTCGCCACAATTTATTGACAAAGTGTACAAAGATAAGGTTCCCACTCTGCATCGATAGGGTATGAATGGATTCCATGCAAGATATTCAGTCTTCTCGATAAAATACTGCAAAAGCTTCTGGCATAAGGTACCGAGTCTTCCCTAGCAAGGTCTTTAAGGGGGGAAGCTTATGAGGTACAATACCCCGTTTTTCCTCAAGAAGATATCCACCGAAGGCTTCGAGCATAAGCCATCCAGCCTTCCTCAGCACGATATCCCAGTGGTTTCCAAATGCAAGCTGCCCAATCTTCTTCAATACGACACTAATACAAGACATTAAATTATGAATTGTCAGCATATGGCAGTGTTTTCCAAGTGGCAGATCTGCGACAATTTGGTCTGAACAAAAATCAGTCAGAACAAAGGTATGCCTCGAGAATCAGATATTTTATCATTCAAGGAGTATGCTGCCACGTCCATGCAAGTCTCTCGCACAAGGAAGAATTCACGGTACACATCCGACAACCTCACCGGTTATTCAAGAAACAAAAACCAGTGGGTGATGCCATAATCAACAAGTCTTGAAGGAAAGACAACATTGAGACAATAATCTTGACAGTGATTATCAAGATCAGTCCCGCACATCCAACCATGTGATGTTATTAACCCTGTCACTATCCGGCATAATCCACAACAGTATTGAGATCTGTATAACCACACGTGAGCCGGATAAATATACCGAGGCTCAAAACATGAACCAGACCAAGGTATGATTGCCAGATATTGTACGTAATAGTATTCAGGGCCGCAAAAATAATCAAGGATATATATAAGGCCCCGCTCTTTCAGTTGAGGATCCAGATGAAGAAAGTAATAAGAGCAAGACCAACAATACATGTATGCCGGTTATTATGTGAAAAATGTGGATGCCCAAGTCCGTCTTATTCCATGACAAACCCAAGCAAAGATCCACCTAAGAGGTATACTCCATTGTGGTAAGGACCTCATAAGCGAGGCAACCAGCTCAGTCCACAGTATGCTCAGAACTGTCAGTATGGAATACCCAAGTCAGCCCAATCAGACTCATGGATAGCTCAATATATTGACCTCAACACCCGCGATGGAGCATCGCATAGACTGTTATTCCCAGGGAGATAGTGGCAAAAAAATGAAGAATCAGTGTGAAAACATATACTTTGAGGATTATTATTTCTCGCAGAGGGGAAGCAATTAAGAGAATAGCCTGTGTGGATGGGATTTTTTGCCAAGATCACCGCCAGTCAAGTCTGCAAATCTTATCATCAGGAGATGGTATTTTTCTATCAGTTACGACAAGCGACAGCCAAACCTTTGGTAGAACTTCGATACTCAAGACCGTGAAGCCAGTCAAGATAAGTCAGAAACTTCTGCAAGATGTCAGAATCCATTAGCAAAACAGGTTTGATCCCCCTCACTGTCTTGAACCCCGAAGGCACGTCTATATTTGAGGAAACCGATGCCTAGGTAGAAGAGATTCTTTGTTCCATGAGAAGATATGTTCCCCAACTCCATGGAATATTCTCGGTACTCGATACTAGAACAACATTTCTAGCAAGGATCAATATCAAGAAGGACAAGTATGTCCGTACAAATAATATTTCAGATGTCAGCTCAGCCAACAAATGTGAAAAGAAAATTTGAGTCAATATAAACATGAACATATGAGGTACGTCCTATCAGAATGTCAGATACGGTGAAGCAAACCACCCCAGATCAAGACAGCCAGTTATATCCAATTCAATGGAAATATTATATGAGAATGAATAAAAGAAACCCGAGTTGGAAACGGTTTCTTCAAGTCAGAATATTATTTAACCTTGAGCAACCAAATCTCGAGGACGAGATTTCTTTAAGGGGGAAGGTTTGTAATAGCCTGGATTTTTGCCCTTTTCTTTTTCCTTTGATTTTCTCGGATTTCCTGTTTTGTTTTGCTTTTCCGTGGCTATGTGGTTCTGAAACTTGGGAAGATCATGTCTTCCTAGGTTTTATAGTGGCTTGTCACCCTCTTCATCATCCCAAGATTATGTCATTTCCATCCTTGACCTAACCCAAAATTCTTTTGTTGGGAATATTCCTTTTTTGATAAAGGAATAACCCTTAAAACCCTAGGTTGTGAAGCAACCTATATTTATGTCACTTCTAAAATTCCCAAATAATTATCATAAATTTTTTGGGTAATATCTTCCTCAAATATGGAAAAATATATCATTGGCCATGTTTCCCATCATGCTCAATAAATTCATTTCCTATTCTGTCCTAAATGGCACATTGTGAAGCAAGTGCCATTTATCTTTGCCCAATTCAACCCAAACTTCTTGGACATCTTTTCCTATCCAAATAATTGCCTCATGCCAAAATTCAACTCAATTTTCCTAGTAAATATTCCTGAGCAATTTTTCAAAGTTCCTGACTGAGGGAAGTGATTGTGAAGGAAGTACAAGCTAGGGAAGTGTATGGATGAACCCGGGTACATATGAACCCACATTGGAAAACATATTTCTAAATTCTAAAAAAATCTGCAAAAGAGTTGCACGGGTATGTCTCCATGTTCTATGTGCGTGCATAAAGTTTCACGGAAAAATAACTTTTTTGTGGCCTGTGCAAAAAAGACAAAAAGTTATGTCGTGGAACACTATTTAAAAGCACCGAAATTTGTCTTTTTTGTGGAGACAAAACAAAAAGACATTTTTTCGCAAAACTTTGTGCCGCGTACACACATTTGTGAATATGTATGCATGATATTTTCTTTTGAATTTTTTGACACTTCAAAACATGCTTAAAATGCATTTTTTGAAAAGTGGATGCATATGCCCATGGGTGCAGGGAGTGCCCTCTCGTACAAGCTAGGCATATCCAAATGAGTTGCAATTTTGCAAGGTCCTTCCTATGGTCAAATCATGACTCTCCACAAAATATGAGCTCATGTAACTCATCTATGTGAGCCCAGATCCAAATCTTAGTTTCTGGTCAGATTTTCAGTTTATGAAGCAACTATATTTTATATTGCTTCAATTGAGATGAAAATTTACCAGGACATGCTTCTACCTATATAAACTCCCTCCACCAAGTTTTACCTCAATTGGTTAATCCAATTGCCCTGTGTAATTTTTCCAAGTTTCTTGCCAGAATGAAGCTTTGTGAAGCAAGTTGAGGGAGTCCTGGATTAGGGGGTCTCTGGACAGCCGGACTATATCCTTTGGCCGGACTGTTGCACTATAAAGATACAAGATTGAAGAATTCGTCTCGTGTCCGGATGGGACTCTCCTTGGCATGGAAGGCAAGCTTGGCAATGCGGATATGTAGATCTCCTCCCTTGTAACCGACTCTATGTAACCCTAGCCCCCTCCGGTGTCTATATAAACCGGAGGGTTTAGTCCGCAGGACAATATACAATCATACCATAGGCTAGCTTCTAGGGTTTAGCCTCTACGATCTCGTGGTAGATCAACTCTTGTAATACTCATATCATCAAGAACAATCAAGCAGGATGTAGGGTATTACCTCCATCAAGAGGGCCCGATCCTGGGTAAACATCGTGTCCCCTGCCTCCTGTTACCATCCGCCTTATACGCACAGTTCGGGACCCCCTACCCGAGATCTGCCGGTTTTGACACACACATTGGTGCTTTCATTGAGAGTTCCACTGTGCCGTCACCGTAAGGCTTGATGGCCCCTTTGATCATCGGTAACGATGCGGTCCAGGGTGAGGTTTTCCTCCCCGAACAGATCTTCATATTCAGTGGCTTCACATTGCGGGCCAATTCGCTTGGCCATCTGGAGCAGATCGAGAGCTACGCCCCTGGCCATCAGGTCAAGTTCGGAAACCTAAACTAAACTGCCGACATCCGCGGAGACTTGATCTTCAACGGATTCGAGCCCATGTCAGGTGCGCTGCACAATCATGACGAGCATGACGTAACTCTGCCGTCGAACAGTGTTCGGGAGATCGCATCTGCAACTACTCCGACCTTCAATCCGGAGCAAATTGCGCCATCCGAGGACGGAGGGATAGACCCCGCCATGGAGGCCGCACTCTCAGTGGCGATGGAGCCAGATACTGATTTCACCCCTTATGAGAGCCATGTTGCCGAACCACTGGATTCGTCTCCAGCCACGGACTCCGAGCCGCCTACATTCGTTCCTATCGGATCCGATTGGGCGCTGATCATGGAGTTCACCTCCGCGGATATCTTTCAGCACTCACCTTTCGGTGATGTGCTAAATTCATTAAGGTCTCTCTCCTTAACGGGAGAACCTTGGCCGAACTATGTCCGGCTAGAATGGGATGCGGACGACGAAGAAATTCGCTGCCCACCCACCACCCACTTAGTAGCCACTGTCGATGATTTAACCGACATGCTCGACTTCGACTCCGAAGACATCGACGGTATGGATGACGATGCAGGAGACGAACAGGAACCACCGCCCACAGGGTGCTGGACCGCTACCTCATCATATGATATATACATGGTGGACACCCCCAAAGAAGGCAATGGCGGCGAGACAGTGGAGGATGACCCCTCCAAGAAGCAATCCAAGCGCCGATGTCAGCGGCGCCGTTCTAAGTCCCGCCATAGTAAATGTAGTGATACCGGCACAAGAGACAATAACACTTCGGATAGTGCCGAAGACAACCACAGTCCCCTCCAGCACAATGTAGAGCGGGAAGGCAAACAAGCTAGCCCTCTAGAGCAGGCAACAGATGGAAAATCGAAGGAGGACAATTACATGCCTCTCTCCAAAGACGAGGGGAGCCTCGGCGACGAAGAATTTATCGTACCTGAGGATCCCGTCGAGCATGAGCGCTTCAAGCACCAGCTTATGGCCACAGCAAATAGCCTGAAGAAAAAGCAACAACAGCTTCAAGCTGATCAAGACTTGCTAGCAGACAGATGGACCGAAGTCCTTGCAGCCGAGGAATACGAACTCGAGCGCCCCTCCAAGAGTTATCCAAAGCGCAGGTTGCTACCTCACCTCGAGGAGGAAGCATTGAAACCCACATCACCAGTGTACGATGCGGCTGACCGGCCACCTCATGGCCGAGCTAGAGAGGCGCTTCAGCCTGAAGTTTAGCCTGCACCCCGCCACCACTCAAACAAAAATACCAAGGCCCGGGGCAACGCACGGGACCTGCGAGATGTATTGGACAGCAGGGCAAAACATGCAAGGTCAATATACGGGTCACAGGGCCGCACGCCAATGCGGGACGACGACCGTCGCGCCGGATACACTAAAAGTAAATCCGACCGGGCTGAATATAACAGACAAAACTCATATGAACTGCATCGTGATATACCCTGACACAGAGGCGCCGCACACCCCCTATGCTTCACTGATGAAGTTATGGATCACGAATTCCGGGAGGGTTTTTAACCCATAAATATCGAATCGTATGATGGTACAACAGATCCCGCTGTATGGATTGAGGATTTCCTCCTCCACATCCACATGGCTTGCGGTGATGATCTGCATGCCATCAAGTACCTCCCACTAAAACTCAAAGGACAAGCTCGGCATTGGCTGAATAGCTTGCCAGCAGACTCCGTCGGCAGTTGGGAGGATTTGGAAGACGCATTCCTTGACAACTTCCAAGGCACTTATGTGCGACCACCGGATGCTGATGACTTGAGCCATATAACTCAGCAGCCAGGGGAATCGGCCAGGCAATTCTGGATACGGTTCCTAACTAAGAAAAACCAAATTGTCGACTGTCCGGATGCAGAGGCCTTAGCGGCATTCAAGCATAACATCCGTGACGAGTGGCTCGCCCGGCACCTCGGTCAGGAGAAGCCGAAATCTATGGCAGCCCTCACGACACTCATGACCCGCTTTTGCGCGAGGGAGGATAGTTGGCTGGCTTGCAGCAACAACACACCAAGGAATCCGGGCACTTCAGATACCAAAGATACCAACGGCAGACCACGTCGTAACAGACAAAAGCGCCGCAACAACGGCGATAACACCAATGATACGTTAGTCAATGCCGGATTCAGAGGCTCTAGATCCGGTCAGCGGAAAAAGCCATTCAAAAGAAGTACTCCGGGCCCATCCAGTTTGGGCTGCATACTTGATCGCTCGTGTCAAATCCACGGCACCCCTGATAAGCCAGCCATTCACACCAACAGAGAATGCTGAGTGTTCAAGCAGGCCGGCAAGTTGAATGCCGAAAACAAGGACAAGGGGCTGCATAGTGATGACGAGGAGGAGCCCCGGCAGCCGAACACTGGAGGACAGAAGAGGTTCCCCCCACAAGCGAAGACAGTGAACATGATATACGCAACCCACATTCCTAAGAGGGAACGAAAGCGTGCACTAAGGGACATCTATGCGATAGAGCCCGTCGCCCCAAAATTCAACCCATGGTCCTCTTGTCCGATCACTTTCGATCACAGGGACCACCCCACTAGTATCCGTCATGGCGGATCCGCCACATTGGTCCTAGACCCCATCATCGACGGATTTCACCTCACTCGAATCCTTATGGACGGAGGCAGCAGCCTGAACCTGCTCTATCAGGATACAATGCGCAAAATGGGTATAGATCCCTCGAGGATCAAACCCACCAAAACCACCTTTAAGTGCGTCATCCCAGGTGTAGAGGCCCATTGCACGGGCTCAATCATACTGGAAGTGGTCTTCGGATCTCCGGACAACTTCCGAAGCGAGGAGTTAATCTTCGATATCGTCCCATTCCGCAGTGGCTATCATGCACTGCTCGGGCAAACCGCATTTGCCAAATTCAATGCGGTACCGCATTACGCATACCTCAAGCTCAAGATGCCAGGACCTAGGGGGGTCATAACAGTCAATGAAATACAGAACGCTCACTCCACACAGAAGAGCACACTGCGGCCCTCGCAGCAGAAGCACAAAGCAGCCTTTTAAGGCAAACCGCCAATTCGACGGTACAGCCCCCGAACACCGTCAAGCGAGTCCGGAGTAACCTGCAACAGGATCGCCTGGCACGTTCAGAGCTCACCTAGCAACTCGGCCCCCGTCCTAGTCCCATTCAAGCGACAAAATCCGTGCCGCGCGTACATAATTACGCACTGAAAATACCATGGGCATAGGCGGAGGCACGATCAACGCACGTTCCGCAACGCGGCTTAACCACCCTAGGGATTGTATACCTTTATCATTTTTTCTCTTTTAGGACCTAACTCTCTGGAAGCCCTTTCCGGCAGTATGATTGCCAGACACATTACAGGAAGCAACAACCAAGGAGGCAAGAAGCTAAGACGTACACGGGAACCCCAGGTGGTCTCTAATAATAATCAATATACCCTCTTTCTACTATCCATACACAGCTTGCCCTTGGATAGGACATGTCAAATAGTCCTATTTTCTGCTTATTGCAGTACTGTATCGGTATGCTTTGACGTATTATTTAAATAACAATGCATAGCATTAGTCTATTATTGCATTATTCATCCTTTTTTTCTTATATGTTCATCTACGACAACTTGCACCCGTACATTCTGGTACGGCCAGTACGCCAGGGGCTTTCGTTTACCCCATAATACGGCGTGAGAAGTCCGAACACTTTCGACAGTGCGGCACCCCGAACTTATAGCATTATATGCATCAGCTCCGAATCATGTCTTGGGTCAATAGTTGGGTTTGCCCGGCTCCCATGCTTTGGTACCTTACGTTCCGCTATATCGGCTAAGGTAGCGCTGGGAGAACTACTGCGATTGTGTCCAGGTTCTTCTGGACAAGCACCTCAGTAGAGAAAGCCGAAAACTGACTTTCATGATAAGGCGAGAGCTGGTCGCTGTTCGAGAGGTCTTAAGTCCTTAAAGACTTTTTTCGCTTTAGGCAGGGAGTCGGCCTTGCCCGACTTAGGCGTATATAGTGCCCCAAATTCGGCCTTCCGAATACTAGGGGCTTCGCCAAAATTTAAAATTGTAGACTTCTATGGCTAAGTGAGAGTGATAAAACCTTATAGTCCGATTGCTTGGTTCGTTGTGCTAAACACCTCCCTCGAAGGACCCAAAATTGGGATAAAGAGTGCTCAGGTTTATCCCGAACACCCTAGTACTAGTTAGATGGGGGTAGAAGCCGACGACTGGCCAACTCTCAGATTTTATGAACGACCGCATAGAAGGTAATATTTTAAATTCAAAAAGCGTTGCATAGCGCAAATGAACTCGTTTTCAAATAAACAGGATCACATAAGCATGTTCATTCAAAAATTACATCCCTGGCACATTCAGGACACTTTCATAATACATTTCGGGGTTGCGATGCTCCTTGCCCTCCGGCGGCCCCTCCTTCACCAGCTTCACGGTGTCCAGCTTCGCCCAGTGCACCTTTGCCCGAGCAAAAGCCCTGCGCGGACCCTCGATGCAGACCGACTGCTTTATGACTTCAAGCCGTGGGCAGGCATCCACAAGCCGCCTCACCAGACCGAAGTAGCTGCCGGGCAGGGGCTCGCCAGGCCACATCCGGACTATAAGACCCTTCATGGCCTGTTCGGCCGCCTTGTGAAGCTTGACCAATTGCTTCAGCTGGTCGCTCAAGGGCATTGGGTGTTCGGTCCCAGTATACTGAGACCAGAATAACTTTTCCGTGAGCTCCCCTCCTCAGCTCAATAAAACTCCGCGGCATCCAGTACACTGTGGGGAAGATCTGCGAACGCTCCTGGAGAGCTCCGAACTCGGGTAAGTACAAGGAAAGTTTCCTTCACATGCTTGCTTTGCATAATGAATGCCTTACCTGTTGCTATCTTCTTCACCGCATCAATCTCCTGGAGGACCTTGTGGGTTTCAGCCTTGGCGCCCCGGGCGCTTTCGAGCGCCTTTGCAAGCTTGGACTGTGTCTTAGAGTCAAGCTCCAAGGACTCGTGTTTCTTGGCGAGAGCCTCGAGCTCTTGCCGCACCTCGCCTACTTGGGCTTCTTGCTTTTCCCGCTCAAGGCACTCCTTGGCCGCTTTGTCTTTGGCCTCGGACAGCACCTTCTTCAGGGTCGCCACCTCAGTCGTGGCCCCTAGCAAATTCATGATGATCCTATTACTTTACAACTGAACTTCTTTTTAAAAACATAGACAAGGTATTTGTTACCTTTGCTCTCCTCGAGCTGCCTCTTGGTAAGGCCGAGCTCGTTCTCGGAGTGCTCCAGGTCCTGCGGCAATATTTTCTTATATTTTGATTGCTCACCTCAAAGCCTGTTAGGAGGCTGGCGCAAGCTTCGGTCAGTCCGTTTTTGGCGGACTGAACTTTCTCGATCACCGCACTCGTGATAGTGCGGTGCTCTTCGTTGATGGAAGCGCCGCGAAGCGCTTCCAGCAAGTTTTCCGGTGCCTCTGGATGGACAGAGGACACCGGCACGAGCGGCTTGCCCACCTTAATGGGGGATCATCTGCCGGAGTCCGGAACCATCGAAGGTTCTGGCGCAGTGTTCGGCTGGGGGCCGAACTCGGAGCCCGTGGGAGTTTTGCTCACTTTGCGCCTAGGGTCCGGGAGGTCGCCTCGAGGCGTCCCCAGGACCACCTCCCCTCGGCTCGGTGCCTTTCGAGACAACATCTCGATGCTGTCCGTAGGGCGAGGGGTGGAGGCGGTCGAAAGAGAACCGTTGTTCATATCCGACGAGTCCAACGAACCTCTCGACGAAGATACGTCGAGATGAGCTCGGGACGGACTGCATAATCATGTTCGGCATGAGGAGAAGCAGTGCAATAAAACATAACCATGAATTACTATGGTGTCTGGATACTTACGACTTCGCCAGGGGCTTGACCCTGGGTAGCCACTCGTCGCCGCTGTAGGCGGCCATCATGGAGCAGTCCGGAGGGAGGGTCCTTCCCTTCTTGGACCCTTCGGCCTCCCCGGTTGGGGTGGCGTTCCTTTTCTTGTCTCCCCCGGCTGGGGGGGGAGAACTTTTCTCTTCCTCCTCCTCGTTTTCATGGGAGGAGTGCGTGTCGGAGTCATCGGACGATGAGTCCGATACAACCTTGCGCCGGAGACCCTTTTGGGTCCCTGTGGCCTTCTTCTTGTTCTTCTTCTCCGGCACCTCGTAAGGTGCTGGAGCTAGCATCTCCGTTAGGAGAGCATCTGCAGGATCTTCAGGTAGGGGGGCTGGGCAATCGAGCTGCTCCACTATCTTTATCCATTCCTGTTAAATGGCATGGGAGCTTAGATCCCGCACATCATTTAACTGGGGCAAATAAATACCCTGTGAGATACAAAAACTTACCGGATTGGCATGGCGCTTTGCGCTGAGTCCGCGGTCCTTGTTGAGGGAAGGAGGTACCTCGGTGCCCTTGAACAGCACCCTCCAAACGTCCTTGTGCATCGTGTCGTAGAGCTCTCGCAGCGTCTGGTGCTTGGCCGGGTCGAACTCCCACAAATTGAATGCCCGTCGTTGACATGGGAGAATCCGACGGAAGAGCATGACCTGGACCATGTTGACGAGCTTGATTTTCTTGCTCATCATGTTCCTAATGCAGGTCTGGAGTCCGGTCAGCTCTACCAAGGAACCCCAAGACAGGCCCTTCTCTTTCCAGGAAGTGAGCCGCGTGGGGATTCCGGATCGGAATTTATGGGCCGCCACCTAGTTGGTGTCGCGCGACTCGGTGATGTAGAACCACCCCGACTGCCACCCCTTTATGGTCTCCACATAGGAGCCTTCGAGCCTGACGTTAGCCATTTTGCCCACCATGGCGCCTCCGCACTCTACTTGCTAGCCGACCACCACCTTCGGTTTAACATTGAAGGTCTTCAGCCACAGTCCTAAGTGGGGCCTGATGCGGAGGAAGGCCTTGCATACGACGATAAACGCCGAGATGTTGAGGATGAAATTGGGGGATAGATCATGAAAATCCAGCCCGTAGTAGAACATGAGCCCGCGGACAAACGGGTGGAGGGGAAATCCCAGTCCGCGGACGAAGTGGGTAAGAAAAACTACCCTCGCATGGGGTTCGGGCGTAGGGATGATCTGCCCTGCATCTGGCAGCCAGTGCGCGATATCCGCAGCCAGATATCCGGCTTCCTGTAACTTTGTGATGTTCTCCTCCGGGACGGAGGAGACCATCCACTTGCCTCCCGCTCCGGACATGCTTGGAGTGGTTTGAGAAGAAAGACGCGAACTTGGGCGCTGGAGCTCGAGTGTGCGAGAATGGGTAAGCAAGGAGGAAGAAGGCGTGGGTAAAAAGGGTGAATCCTTGTTCCTTTATAAGGGCGGAAGAGGCGATGCGCCTCCCCACTTGCCTGGTATAATCGCTTATTCCCCAAACGCCATAATTGATGGCGCGGTTGGGTTACCCACGTCCGTATTGATGATAATCCCGTAATAAGGGGACATGATCTCTTCTTTGATAAGACGTGACAAGAAAACCGCCTCGCGATATGTGCGGTGCTGGTTGAGAAAAATGGTTCAAATAATGACCGGGCCGTGACGTGCTGTCATGCTGTCAAACGTGTCAGCAGATTAGATTTGTGGAAATATTATTCTCTCTATAGTGGTATGTGGAACTTGTTTTGCAGAGCCGGACACTATCCTTGTGTTTAAAATCTTCTATGGAGTATTTCGAGAGGAACCCGCCTTGCAATGCCGAAGAAAAATATGCGTGCCAGACTCATCATCATTGAAGCCTAGTTCAGGGGCTACTGAGGGAGTCCTGGATTAGGGGGTCTCCGGACAGCCGAACTATATCCTTTGGCCGGGCTGTTGGACTATGAAGATACAAGATTGAAGACTTCGTCTCGTGTCCGTATGGGACTCTCCTCGGCGTGGAAGGCAAGCTTGGCAATACGGATATGTAGATCTCCTCCCTTGTAACCGACTCTGTGTAACCCTAGCCCCCTCCGGTGTCTATATAAAGCGGAGGGTTTAGTCCATAGGACAATACACAATCATACCATATGCTAGCTTCTAGGGTTTAGCCTCTACGATCTCGTGGTAGATCAACTCTTGTAATACTCATATCATCAAGAACAATCAAGCAGGACGTAGGGTATTACTTCCATCAAAAGGGCCCAAACCTGGGTAAACATCGTGTCCCCTGCCTCCTGTTACCATCCGCCTTAGATGCACAGTTCGGGACCCCCTACCCGAGATCCGCCGGTTTTGACACCGACACAAGTGCCACTTTGGTATTTCCAAATGGCATGAAATTTTACCAGCAGCTTCATATCATCTTATAACCCCTCTATGCCAAATTTCAGCTCACAGAGATCAAGTATGTGAGTGTATCATCCAAATCCCTAATTCTGGCCAGTATTGCACTTTCTACTGCAACCCTCATCTAAACTCCTCCTTTTAGTCTGGTTTTTGGTGATCAGCATCACCTTAGTATGTGATCATCATCAGGCAAACTAGTTACCACGTTACCTAGCTGGTTTAACCACAGCAAGTGACAAACACCTTCTTACTAATTTACTTTTGGAGCTAAGTGCAAATCTCTTCTTTGCCCCTCGACCGATTTATTTCCTCGTTTTGACTGAGGGCACCAAGGTCCATCCACTGGACATGGTTGGCCACGCCAAAGAGCGCCGCTTGCGCCAGTGCGCGTGGTGATCACGCTTGCGTCATGGCTGCAGGCGTGCTCTGGTTGGTTTCGGCCACTATGCTCGTCTCCTCCTCCTCGTCTCGACCTCAAACCTTGTCCAGGAGCTCGCCCGTTCTCGACTGCGTCGCCCTGCATCGGTGCTTCGTCGTCGTTCGCCTTAAATGCGCCGCTAGAACAGTGCCCATGCCATGCCCAGCCTCTAACCTCCATTAGAGCAATGTTCAAGCTCGCTTGTGAGCTCCAGAGCCTTCCCCGTGGCTATATAAGCGTGCCCCGAGCCCTCCCGCAGCGCACCCATCTCTCCCTCGCCTCATTTGGTCACCAGGATCGCCCCATCTCGCCAGAGTCCGCCGTTTTCCTCCATGGCCGCCTCGACCTCGGCTTGGTTCCGACCAGTCTGAGCCTCCTCTCCTCCTCCTACCATGTCCACGGACTCCCCTTGTCCCACTGAGCCTACCCACACTACAAAAAAAGACACATCTGTGACATTTTGGGCCGAACGAATTTTTTTCTTTCATACATATGACACTTCTATGACGATAATTGTGACAAAACCCGGTATCATCATAGATGTGGTGGGCTCCTACTTCTATGACAAAAAATCATGACAGAAAATGGGCTTTTCGTCCTGGGCGGGCCGGAGACACAGCTGCATGACATTCATTGGGCCGTCCATGATGGAAAAAACCATGGTAGAAGCGAGGGGGAGGAAAATTTCGGGGAGTTCCCGGTTACGGTGGGAGGTTGGGGGCCGAGCGATGCGCGTTTCTCTCGTACACGTACGCGTGTGTGTGCGAGGCATTGGCTCTAACTGAACCCGAGCGAGGCATTGGGATCTAACTAAACCCGAGCGATTGCACTGCAGGCTACGCGTTACTGAACCCGAGCGATCGATCGATGGCTGTTAACTGTACCCGATCGAGCGATTCCTTCGGGGCTGCTACTAACTGAAGCCGATCGATTGGATGAATAGTGAGCGCTGCGGGGGGGGGGGGGGGTTGGATGAACAGTGAGCGGTGGCGTTGCCTCTGGATGAACAGGACCCCATGGTGTGGTGGAGGGCTGGATGAACAGTAGACGGTGGAGGGGTGCCCATGGAGGGGTGGTTGAATAGGACCCCGTGGTGTGGAGGGCTGGATGAACAGTAGACAGTGGAGGGGTGGTTGAACAGTAGCCGGTGGAGTAGCGCGCGGTGGAGGCTGGATGAACAGGAGCCCATGGAGGCTGGAGGAGGTCGACGGTAGCCTGTGGAGGCTGGAGGAGGTCGACGGTGGAGATGAACTGTATCCCGTGGAGTCCCGTTTTGCGGTACGCCACACCCCTCCCGATGAACAGGACCCCCATTTCGACTGCAGCGCTCCAACACAAGTCCGTTTCGTCCGTTTTGCGGTATGCCACACCCCTCCCGATCAACAGGACCCCCGTTTCGACCGTAGGAGGTCCGTTTCGTCCGTTTTGCGGTATGCCACACCCCTCCCGGTCAACAGGACCCCCGTTTCAATCGTAGGAGGTCCGTTTCGTCCGTTTTGCGGTACGCCAGACCCCTCTCGATGAACAGGATCCCGTTTCGAACATGGCCGGTCGAACACAAGGTCATTTCCTCCGTTGTGCGGTACGCCAGGCCTCGTTTCCATTGCCTGTTCCATCCAAGCCCTCCCGTGAACATGACCTCGCATTCCGTTCCGACCCAGCCGGTTGGCTCCCACGCGTTTTTTTGCCTCCCGATGAACACGACGCATACCGTTGCCTCCCCATGAACACGACGCATTCCGTTGCCTCCCCATGAACAAGACGACGATGATGTTTCTCCGTTCCGACCCAGCCATGTACACGAGCCCTGGCCATATGTATGCGCGAGTAGGCGTTCGAGACCGCACCCGTATGTACACATACGTGGCCATATTTTCTTTCTTGCACTCAGGCCGCTGTATGTACGTGTACATGCTACGTGCGCGTCTCTACTACAACACGTACGTGCCTCTACTACGACACGTGCGCGCCTCTACATCCACCAGTATATATGTACATACACGTTCGTGACCAGAATGAAAACGCTACGTACGCTTCGACCAGGTGGGTCCCGACTGTCAGGCACTTCCTTGCCTATGAAGATGTAGCCGGTGGATCCCAGCAGTCAGGGGGGCGAATCATTTTTTTGCCCGGACGCACTTCCTTGCGTGCGAAGATGTAGCTGGTGGGTCCCAGCAGTCAGGGGGAAACGTTTTTTCACGAAATACAGTGGCCCGTCCGGTGGGACCCAGCTGTCAGGTGGAGGAATCATTATTTTCCATGTAATAAGGAGGCACTTCCTTGCTGCGGCCGTGGACCCAGCTGTCATCCTCTCCACGTGTAGTCCACGTCCGATGGAAGTCGTTCCTTGACCACGTTGACCATGCCAAGAGCACCAGGGCGGTGGACGACGGCGAGGCCTAGGAAGGGACGACGGGGAGCCGGGGAAGACGCGGCAGTGGAAGCCCGCGCGGAGAGGAGTACGAGGGTTCACTGGTTCAGCTGCGGTGTGAGGCTGCCGTCGCCGCAGGGTCTGGCCAACGGTGGGAATAGTAGGGGGCGGTGAGGCCTCCGCGGCAGCACAGCCGGCCACGGGAGGCAGGAGCATGTAGCACGACCAGCGCTGCTTTGGGCGGATGGAGCAAGAAGACCAGAGGTTGAAGAAGCACTACGGCCGTTGGATGGACATCGTACGGTCACTAGAGCTAGAATCGTTCAGATTGACTAAAGTTGACAAAGGCCCCCGTCCAAGTGAACTTAGTAGGCCCACAAGTCAGCCTCCCACCATGGTGGGTCCCAGCTAGCAGGGGGAGTATTCATTTTTTTGTGCGTAATAAGGAGGCACTTCCAGTGGGTCCGAGCTGACAGCGGGGGAATGTTTTTTTCGCGAATTACGCTAGCCCGTCCGATGGGTCCCACCAGTCAGGGGGAAACATTTTTTTCGCGATATAAGGTGGCCCGTCCGGTGGGTCCCTGCTGTCAGGTGGAGGAATAATTATTTTGCGCATAATAAGGAGGCACTTCCTTGTGGCCGCCTGGACCCAGCTGTCAGCCTCTCCATGTACAGTACTCTTCCGATGGAAGTCGGTCATTGACCACATTGACCACGCCGCGCCGAGAGCACCAGGGCGGTGGTCTGGACAACGGTGAGGCCTAGGAAGGGGACGACGCGGAGCCGGGGAAGACGCAATAGTGGAAGCCCGTGCGGAGAGGAGTACGAGGTTTCACTGGTTCGGCTGCGGTGTGAGGCTGCCATCGCCGCAGAATAACAGGGGGTGTGGGTGACTAGAGGGATGGCCTGGCCAGCGGTGGGAGTAGTACGGGGCAGTGAGGCCTCCGCGGCATCACAGCTGGCCGCGGGAGGCAGGAGCACACGACACGACCGGCGCTGCTTTGGGCGGCTGGAGCAAGAACACCAGAGGTTGAAGAAGCACTACGGCGGTTGGATGGACATCATACAATCACTTCAGCTAGAATCGTTTATATTGACTAAGTTGACAAAGCCCTTGGTACACGTCAACTTAGTAGGCCCACAACTCGGATTTGGCAGAGAACATATAGCCCATTTGCTATTTGTAAGAATGTACATCCCATTTTTTAATTCTAATGGAATTTACTACAGCCCATTTATAGTTTGTTAAATGTACAACCCAACCCCTAGCTAGGACAACGATTAATAATTTCAAACAACCGCTCAAAACAGAATTAAAAAAAATTCCCACATTTTAATGGGATCCAAAATATTTTTATCCGAAATTTCTAGTCAGGTCGAATATAATTTCAAAATAAAGTTGTATTACGTTAAAATCCAACGAAATATTGCGCGCGCAACAAGTAATGAAATTAAAATTATCAAATTCCAAAAATAATATATTTTTCAAACTAATTACGTGTTTGGTGCATAGTAACTGTCCAGTTATTATAATTACATCCCATTTATTATTTCTTAAAGTCCATTTTCTTGTTAAGCCTAATGCATACCTCCTAGGAAAGTTTGCAGCCCAGCGGGGCGAAGAATAACAAGTTGACCCGGATATTGTGTACAACTGTCGGCCCGGTTGCATTGCTGATGTTGAAAAAAGGCCTGTGTAGTATAACCTAACATGGTTACTCAGCCCACATTCAGTGACGCTGGAAAGGCCCAAACAAGGCTTCTGTACAACTTTTTGAAGTCACTGAGCTCAATTAATAACTTAAGAAAAAAGTTAGATTACAGCAGAACCTAATTAAAAGCTGTCATGAGCAAATAAATAATTCAACGGGTCCCACTTGTGTGTCTGCGTGTGTGTGCATGTGTGTGTGTGAGAGAGAGAGATAGAGAGAGAGACCCATCGGTCGATGCTCGTAAATACATCTTTCAGCCATATGCATTGCTGATGCTCGGTAAAAACTTATATAGTTGACACAATCATATAGAACATCATAGCACACTGAACTTGCATACAAAAATTTCACGCAGGCGACACAATTAGGATGGAAGCAGTGGATCGCTACATGAAGGGCTATGTTGAAACCAACAAAGTCGTACATAACGGTTCATCGTCTTAATCAATGACGGGGAAATATCTTGAATGTTGTGCAAAGAAAACAGACAGACAACACAATAAGTTCTGCTAGCACATTAAGTTGACGTACAACCCTTTCTAAAAAAAGTTCAGGTACAAAATTAGAATAGGTCACAATCAAATGTACTGGCATATCAGTGCTTCACACCCATAGCTCAGATTTAACTAGTACTCCCTCCGTCCGGGAAAAGTTGTCCACAGGGCAGTGTATTTGTTTTTTTGCAAAAAAAAACCCACAGAGTTTTAAACACGTCACAAAGAAGTCCATCTCCTTCCTTCCTCCTCCCCCGTCGCCCGCGCCTTGCAGCCATCACCGGCTACCCATCTGCGCTGCTGCACGCCTGGATCTACGCCGCGACCAACACCAGAACCATGGCCCAGCCCGCGACCAACAACAGCGCCGCCGCCCGCTTGCACCTGTGCCGCGGCTTACCACCTGCACCGCCCGCCGTGAAGGCGACCTGCGCCGACGCCCTCCTCGAGCTACGCCACCAGCCCCGTTGAAGGTCCCCGCCCACATTCGCCCACCTTCGCCGCCCACCTACGCCTCCAATTTCGTTCGCTTCGGCCGCCGGCACCGTGGACAATTCCGGCCACTACCGCCTCTCATGCTACTACTGGTGGACGACGCCGGCGCCGTGGACCTCTGATGCTGCTTTTGCCTTTTCTCCTGCCTCGCCTCTGCTGCCACTCCCACCTGTGCTGGTGAGTCTGCCCCGCCCGCCTCTGCTACCACTGTTGTTCAATTTGTTGCTGTGAGTCTGAATTTGCTGTTCTCAGTACAGGCAGAGAAAATCAGTCAGGAGATACAAAGCTAGAGAAATAATCCAGGACAAAGGCTGTACACTGCTGCTAAATGATGAACAGATTATAGTGAAAATTTAGTTTGATGCCATCAAATTCATTGCGTAATACTCTTGGCATTCTTGGAGATCTGCTAGTTTTTGGAAGTTTTTCTTGCTACAGTTAACTGAAAATGTTCAGTGTTCCAATACTGTAGAGAAACTACAGTGCCTGTAATTCAGTTATGACTCCTTTACTGAAACTATAGTGTTTGCTAAAACTGAGATGTAAACTAAAGGAGTTTGTGATTTCCAGAAGCTGTAGCATACTCCAACAAGTGATAAATGCACTCAAAAGTTCACTGAGAAAATGCAGAGGCTACTCACTTGTTACTTAAAGTTTTCTGGAGTGATAAATGCACGCAAAAGAAGTTCAGTTATCTGTTATTGTTGCTGTATGAATTCCAACCAGGTCAATTTGTTGTCAATTACTCTGTAATACTCAACCAGGCTTATGCAAAATGAAGATCAACCATGTATATTTGGATTTATTTGAATCATTTGAATTTATTTGCTTTATTTGGATTTATACACCATTTGTCCAATTGCAAACATACCTAAAGTTTCCAATTGTCCAATTTCAGTCATTCATTTTACAGAGAGCTAAGCATAGCCATGACTCTTCCCCAAATATTCCTGTAGAATCATTTCAAGTAGCACAAAAATGAAAACTGAAAACTGCCACAACCCCTTAACCAAGAGTTGATAAGAACATGTCCCTAAAATTGGAATTATTTGAATTAGCTAGGTTTATTCTTCTTCATATATAGAAAAAGATGAATATTGTTCGTCTACTAGTTACTTCAAATTTAGAACTGAATAAACACTTGTCATCTTCAGTAAACACTTGTAAATCTAGAGTGGTTTTAAACTTAGAATGCACCAAGTACTAATATCCTTTGCCGGGCTACACACCATCTACTTGGAGTAGACAACAAGATTCACAAAGACATGCACGCTTCAATAGACTTGTGAATGCTAGCAAAGTGATAAGTAAAAACTTGGATGTTCTCAAAAATATAGCACCAGAGGACATTAAGTGAACTGGCCTGTATGCTAAAGGCAAGGAAATGCCACCTTCTTTTCTTCTTCGAGCAGTTGATGAACTGGCCTGTATGCTGCAGCTACACATAGGTTCTGCAGAAAATGCGCCAAAAGAGTTACACACAGGTGAAGTAAGTGGAAAGCAACATTTAATCTCCACTTCTTTTCTTTTGGTAGTGAAATTCAATCTGAATTTTGTAAGCACAGAAAATGCACCAATACTGAACATTTATTCCCACCTCCACCACCATCTTGTCAGTTTTGACAGTGTGTGTATGGAGTAGTTTTGTCAGTAGTATAATTGTGCATCATGTAAACATGATGAGAATGATTAAGGGTTCAGCAATCAGATTATAATTATGACCAGAATAGAGGAACAAATATCATGGTTAGTTTTATGTAAAAAAATCATAAATGGAGTTACTCACTTGAAGTTACTATAGTTACTCACTTGAACTTACTGTAGTAGTGGCCAAAATTCAGAAAAGTTACTAAACAGTAGAAGTAGTGGCCAAAATTCAAAGTACTAAAAAGATTCTACACTAAATATACAGTGTTATCCAAAGTACTAAAAAGAGGGAAGATTTGGGTGTGAAAGAGGGAAGATTTGGGAGGCAGGCAAGGGGGGCAGGGGAGCTGCGTGAGGCAGGAGGGAGCGACGGAGGAGGACACGCGGGAGAGTAGCACAGCGAAGCTAAGCAGGGGAGCTCTGGCGCGGGAGAGCAGGGAAGCAGTGCGGCGAATCTGAGCAGGGGAGCTCAGGCGTCCACGCGTCCGTGCATGCCACTGTTGAGCGACAGCACGCAGCGACCGAAGGCAGGACTAACCAAATTCTCGTGCATGCCCAATCAACGCCCTGCCGCGATGCATGTAGTGGTCATTCTGGTGCATCAAGGACGGCATGCAGATCATTCCACACTTGAGAAGAGGAAAAATGGAAAGGTAGAACGCGGCAGAAGAGGAAGAGAACGCTGGCTAAAGAGGCTAGGAGGGGTTCGAGCAGGAAGTTAATGCTCCACGCCTAAAGGTTTTGGGAAAACCTGATTTCATAAGGTGACTTATACTCACCTAAACGGAAGGAGTATTCCTTAACCAGAGAATGTTGTGTCTCCCACTCACGCGCTCAAAAAAAACTACGACACATTTTTTATCTGTTTGCATGCATAGGTCCCACCTATCAGGAAGGATGGGCACATACACGAACAGGTACGACTCATCAGTCTACCCGCATAGCCTTTTCGTTTAGTCTACCTAGCCGTCTAATCAACTTCCTGCACGCCACTTCTCCCATTTACTTCTCCATCGGGAACCGATTCTCCTCAGCTTCTTCACCTCCCCTTCGTCTTCATTTGCATCCAAACCCCACTGCGTTCACATTGTTTTAACCTCTTTAAATAATCATCTACTACTTCAGTTAGAATAGCCATCTAATCCTAATTCTCCAAACCATAGCCCTCCGTTCCAGCGGTTCCAAATGGCGGAAGAGATTGCTACCTCTTGAGCACTGCGTTGGATTTCCCCGAAGAGGATGGGATGATGCAGCAAAGTAGCATAAGTATTGCCCTCAGTTTTTGAGAACCAAGGTATCAATCCAGTAGGAGGCTGTGCTCGAGTCCCTCGTACCTACACAAAAACAATAGCTCAACGCAACCAACGCGCTTAGGGGTTGTCAATCCCTTCACGGTCACTTACGAACGTGAGATCTGATAGAGATGATAAATAATATTTTTTGGTATTTTTGGTATAGAGATGCAAAGTAAATAAAGTAAAAGCAAAGCAATAATAAAGTGATGGAGATTGATATGATGAGAAAGAGACCCGGGGGCCATAGGTTTCACTAGTGGCTTCTCTCAAGAGCATAAGTATTCTACGACGGGTGAACAAATTAGTGTTGACCAATTGACAGAATTTAGCATAGTTATGAGAATATCTAGGTATGATCATGTATATAGGCATCATGTCCGAGACAAGTAGACCGAAACGATTCTGCATCTACTACTATTACTCCACTCATCGACCGCTATCCAGCATGCATCTAGAGTATTAAGTTAAAAACAGAGGAACGCCTTAAGCAAGATGACATGATGTAGAGGGATAGTTTCATGCAATATGATAAAAACCCCATCTTGTTATCCTCAATGGCAACGATACATTACGTGCCTTGCTGCCCCTTCTGTCACTGGGAAAGGACACCGCAAGATCGAACCCAAAGCTAAGCACTTCTCCCATGGCAAGAACAACCAATCTAGTAGGCCAAACCAAACTGATAATTTGAAGAGACTTGCAAAGATAACCAATCATACATAAAAGAATTCAGAGAAGATTCAAATATTATTCATAGATAGACTTGATCATAAACCAACAATTCATCGGTCTCAACGAACACACCGCAAAAAGAAGATTACATCGAATAGATCTCCACAAGAGAGGGGGAGAACATTGTATTGAGATCCATAAAGAGAGAAGAAGCCATCTAGCTACTAGCTATGGACCCGTAGGTCTAAATTAAACTACTCACACTTCATCGGAGGGGCTTCGATGATGATGTAGAAGCCCTCCGTGATCGATGCCTCCTCCGGCGAAGCTCCGGAACAGGCCCCAAGATGGGATCTCGTGGATACAGAAAGTTGCGGTGGTGGAATTAGGTTTTTGGCTACGTTCCCGATCGTTTGGGGGTACGTGGATATATATAGGAGGAAGAAGTACGTCGGTGGAGCTTCGAGGGGCCCACGAGGCAGGGGGCGCGCCCTGGGGGGGGGCACCCCCTACCCTCGTGACCACCTCGTGGCTTTCTTGACGGAGGGTCCAAGTCTCATGGATCTTATCTGATGAGAAAATCACGTTTCCGAAGGTTTCATTCCGTTTGGACTCCATTTGATATTCCTTTTCTTCGAAACCCTAAAACAGGCAAAAAACAGCAATTCTGGGTTGGGCCTCCGGTTAATAGGTTAGTCCCAAAAATAATGTAAAGGTGGATAATAAAGCCCAATAATGTCTAAAATAGTAGATAATATAGCATGGAGAAATCAGAAATTATAGATACGTTTGAGACGTATCAGAGATCGAGATGCAGGTTTTTAGTGTCCAACATGTCCTCGTCAAAGGCTCGATGCGCATAGTTGCCACCATCACCGTCCACCCAAGGGTTGTTCGGTAGTGGATCAACAATGTATCCAACTCCCTTGAAAAGGTAGAGATGAGGGTCATCGGTCTCGACGCAGAGTACACGGAGCGTGCCCCTGGGAAGATCCAGTGCACCGCCGTCCTTCAGCTGTGCCACGAAGATGATGTTTTGGTGTACCACATCATACACTCGCCCTCCATACCACGTGAGCTTTACGATTTCTTGTCTCGGGAGGACGTATACTTCTGTGGGGCAACCATCAAAGGGGACAAACAGAAGCTGAAGCCATACAACCTTGATTTGAAAAGCATCGCTGACCTACAAACCAGAATCAAAATTCCTGTAGAAGATTGTGATAAACAGACACCATCCCTATTCGACGTAGCAAATTTTTTTCTCGGTACAAATCTTAAGAAGGGTGACGATACGGTGGCATTAAGGTCATCTGGATGGGAGAATTATCCCTTGACGTACGAGCGGATAAAATATGCTGCCCTCGATGCCCGTGTGAGTTTCAAGATAGCTGCAAGGTCCAAAGAGCTTGTTGCGAAGCCGTCTCGCATGGAGAATGAGAACAATAAGAAGAAGAAGAATTAGAAGAAGAAGAAAAGGCTGCACCAGCAGGAGGGCATTATGGATGGATGAACTATTTCCTCTCTTGTAAAAAAAATTATTCCCTCTCGGTGTATATTGATATAGATGGACTATTTCGATGGTGTGCATGTCTTTGGAACAGAGTAGTAGCGTGATTCCGCTTGACTATAAGGAACTATTTATCCACATATATAGCTTTCTCTACTGCTCCTTCCACTGATCGGTATGCAGTGCATGTGTCCGTAGACATGACAGCTTGTGTGCATGACTTGTGGGCCACCAAAAATGCGGCGAGCATCAAGTTTCTACCACAGCCACCCGCGATTCCCACAACGCCGCTCGAACCCATGAAACCACACGTCCCCGACCTGCGGCTCACCCCTCTTGGCCCCACTGCCCCTCTGCCTACGGGAGCATTACATGTGGACCAGTCACCTATCGGGTCAACATGTTACTGACTCAAAGGTAGGTATAGTAAGGCGCTGAAGCTCAGTCCCGACGGCCCTGAGAGGGAAATATAACTCCTGCGCCAGGGCTTGTGGTGCTCCCGCAGCACGAACTCGTGCCAAACTCGAGATTTGTTTCTTTACTATACATGCACGCAACGATTTAATGGACATTGTAATCTCAACATGTGATGGGGAGCTCTAAATTTGAATTTGAAACTTATAAAACGAAAAGATTCAAAACAAATAAACTGGGAGAGAGGAAGTATATCGTAGGATGTGTCCCATACAAAATAAGTCCCCTGGTTTGTTACCGCGAAGATGCGGTTAGAAAGGATCACATCGTCTTCCTACTCGTACGACAACAAATCGGCCACAGACATCATGGTCCACCTTTGACCGCCATGTGCAAGGTTCGTGCTATCTTATGCAATCTCACCGTGGTTCCATCGTACCAATTCATGCGGTGGCCCGTTGCATGGCTGATCCCAATGTTGGAAAAAGGTTCTACGGGAATGGTGTCACCGTTGTTAATGTTGTGCAAATTGATGTTGGTACCCACCCGTACATATGCAAGCCAATCTCCACTCGCACCGAGCCTAACCTGTGAAACAATGGGAAGGGGAGAATTAGGAAATGGACACGGAAGTAGTCTTTAGAATACATTTACTATGTGATCAAACTCATCTTACCTGCTCATCGGAGGAAATCCGAGTGCCCCTCAACGTAGGCATCTCAAGGGGCGTCAACTTGCAACTACGGCCACGCCGCGCTGGAGAGACCCCCAAGGAAACATCCTCGTGCGTTCCACGGAACATCAAGATGCATTTGTATGAGTATTTTATCTTGTGAGAGAAAAGGATGAACGAGGGAAGGCCTCTAGAGATATAGATGGACACTACTACTACCAATGTGCTGGCCCATGCGTTGCAATGGATCCAAAGTAGTAGAATAATACTTGTTCATGTGCTTGAAATATAAACACTCTAGTTTTGATATACATGTGTCAGCAGACATGACAGCTTGTCCATGGAAGTTGAATCACGACGACCATCACATTTCTTGTTTCTACCACTGCCACACCCACACGCGATTCCCACGACGCCGCTCCAACCCACGGCACGACGTCCCCCGACGTGGACGTGGATCCTCTGACGTGGCTATCACTGCCTTGCCCTGCCTCTCCTTCGCTGACATGTGGGACCCACGCTCATGGGTCCCACATGTCAGTGATAGAATGGTAGGATTGTTCGCGCCCCTCATCCCTCTCGGCCCCACCGCTCCTCTGCCTTTGTGTGCATGACATGCGGGCCAGCTGAACTGCGATGACCATCAACTTTCTACCACACACACACCCGATTGGACGCGGTTTGCCTGCTCCGCTGCTGTGCTCCGATCCGTACTCCCGCACCATCGAGTTTTCATCCAGCGGCTGTGACACATTTCGTCCCGGGCATCAATCCTCAGCTGGAGTACTTATGTACTCCCTCCGGTCCTTTTTACTCTGCACATTGGATTTGCCGAAAGTCAAACTTTGCTAAGTTTGACCAAATTTATATTAGAAATTATTATCATCTATAATATCGAATAAATATAATATTAAAATACATTACAAGATGAATCTAATGATATTGGTGTTGTTATGTGAATGTCTATAATTTTTTAGATAAACTTGGTCAAAGTTGGATGAGATTGACTTCGGACAAACCTAATATGCAGAGTAAAAAGGACCGGAGGGAGTACTACAGGTAGTACCCGCCGGTGTGGCCATCTACGCCTCGTAACGCCCCGACGCCCAGCTGTAGCACCCTCGCCATGGCCCCGTCACCACCGGCCGGTTCATCTCGAACGAGTGAGTCGCGAACCACGCCACCACCATGAGAATGGCATGTGGGCCAGCCGCATTTAAGGTCCGCATGTCATTGACTCATAGGCTGGGCACTAAGCCACTGATGTTCGGTCCCGTGGGCCCCAAGAGGGAAATGTAACTCATGCGGCATGCCTTGTGGTGCTCCCGTAGTACGAGCTCATGCCAAAACTGGAATTTGTTTCTTACTACTACCAACTAGTACTAGTAAGGTACACGTGCATTGCACGCATGAGATTCTGGTGGTTTGTGCATTATGCTTCTACATGTGGAGCTTTCTGGATTCTAACATGTGGCAAAATCTGGTGGAATGTAAGGTTAGGCAAGTTTGATTAACTTAGGTGAGTGTTTGCTTCAAGCCACACCTTACGCAAGCCACACTAAGGCCCCACATGACATACACACAAAAAATGTGGCAAGATTCCCTTAGGCTTGCCAACTTGTTTCTCTCGTTTTGAAGAACTAATAACTTTGCCTAAGCTTAGTTGTGGCAAAGTTAGTCATGAATTAAGTTCAACCATGGAGTCTTCTAGATTATACATGTGGCAGAATTTGGTGGATGATATCCAACGGCCAGTAGTGCTTGGATTTGCCATCTTTGTACTGTCGGATTGGCTTCATCCAATGACCAACTTTCAAAGTTTTTCACACACTATATAGGGGGTATAGATATAGATGTGCCGGCCGTTGCAATGGATCCAAAGTATATATATCTATTTAGTGGAGTGCACTCTAAACACATTATCTATTTATTTTTCTCTAACCTTCCATAGCCATGCAACCAAGCCACATAAGCTTCATGGGTGCCGCCCACATCATATTATTCATACTCTGTTGATTGAAGAAAAGATAAATCACCCAAAACAAGATAATGTGTTTAGAGTGCACTCCACTAAATAGATATATATACTACTAGTAGGAGTAGTACTAGTACGGAATGCTCCTACTCTATCAACGAGCCCCGTCTGACACCAAATTTCTTGGCTTCCGTGCTACAGCTAGATCTTCCCCTCGTTTCTGTTTTCCAACATTGCGGCGGGCGGGGTGTCGGTTTGCTCAATGGCGATCCCACATGAAAGTGAAAATGCTAGGCAACACGCCTTCCCTAAGCTATGTGTCATGCCGGACGGGCCGTGTTGTACTCCCGATTCCCGGGCATGTGGGGATGCGACGCGAATGCGACAGGTCTTTTCCTTTTACCAGCAATGTGCTCGTGTGTTGCGATGGATCCAAAGTAGTAGAATAGTAGTATTTGTTCACCAGCTTGAAAGAAATCACTATTGTTTTGATATACTCCTAATATATTACTCCCTCCATACATAAATATTTGTCTTTTTTGAGATTTCAAATGGACTATCACATACGGATTATATAGACATATTCTAGTGTTTCTAGCAAGATGCCCGCGCGTTACACGAAGTTGATGGAAAAGGTAAGCACAACTTATAAATTGACGGATGGAGTATGAGTTACAGTGATGCATATAATTAAGCAAAGGGATCGCACATGTCGGTATTGACTGGAACGAGAATGCAACAGCACAATAAGAATTAAGGCCACGATGATGCGATCGTAGTGGTGGTTACAAAAGGCAAGAAGAAAGATGGATCCACGAACGTACGACCTCCTCCTCCTCAACTTAGTGCGCCGGGCCACCGACCGGCGGCTTTTGTGGCGAGGTCGAGGTGCTTCTCAGCAAAGGCATCCACGGCTTCCAGCCGGTTGAGGAAGGCCAACGTCGTAGCGTCCTCACTGGCCTTGTAGATACCTATGTACACGATTTCCTCGTACATGTGGATGTGTAGGTCGACGAATTCTTGCAGGGCGAGGCGCCTCGCGGCGAGCGCGACCTCCAGGTGGATATTCTTCGTGGCGTCGGTGGGCAGTCGCAGGGCCACCAGTGCTTGAAAGAGGTTTCGGCCAAGGAGGCCGATTAGGGTGGCAGGCAATGAGGATCCCGGGCGCGCGGGCTGGAGGAGAACGGCGATGTCGTCTGCGAGCTTCTTGAGGACGGTGAACTTGTTGCTGGTGGCAACGATCATCTGGTCCAACTGAGAGTCATAGTTGGTGTCGAAGGCGGCCATCCACCAGCCGGTCTCCAACACCGTTTGGAGAGAATCCTCGGCGCCATGCCGCAGGCCGGCATCGTGGACCATCTGGCGCAGCCGCTGGCCGCTCACGAGCATCGCTGCCATGGGTTTGGAGTGAGCTCTTTTGCACTTAGTGTAGGTGCTTAGGCAAATGCTTAGGTGCGTACGATGTGGTAGATGCATTGGAATGGAGGGGCGCCTTTATATGAGGGCAATGAGGGCAAACTGTGTTGCATTCACATCGTGCGGCCTCTTTTCCCGGACCTCCTCCCATTACTTCCCTCATGCATTAATTGAAGGAGGATGCATTGGCTGTTCAACATATCGGGAACCGCTACTCCCTCCCTCGTCTGCATTAAAGCCGTATCGGGAACTGCGCAGCCCGCTGTCAAATCGAATACTCCCTCCGTCTAGGTGAGTATTAAGTCATCTTATGAAAACCAAATAGTAAACACATAGGCGTGGTGCATTAACTCTCACGTTGTTTCTTATTTTTTGACATAAATAGAGGAATCAACCAAGAAGAGATGTGGGGCTTGTATGCTTTTAATGACTTGAGACTATCAAACATGACATGCAGTGGTCATTTCGTTGCACAAGAACAAATACAACCCACGTCAGCACACACACATCTTATATAGCATCACATCCAATGGCTATAAAAGATGAATGCGACCAAATTATATCTCATCTAGATGAGTTCTAGCAAAACTGTATTAATAATACTTAGTACTCCTGCGCCATGTATCATATATTAGTATCATGTAGTACTTTATTTATTTATGAGGTATCCAGATGGCACTGCACCACCAAGAAAAGAGGGTAACATCAAAATTACAGACTACTTTTTTGAGTATGTTGGTAAGGTCCGGTCATAGTCACTTGTTGAAATCCCTAAAAAGACAAATACTCCCTCCATCCGGAAATACTTGTCATCAAAATGGATAAAAGGAAATGTATCTAGACGTATTTTAGTTTTAGATACATCTCTTTTTATCCATTTTGATGACAAGTATTTTCGGACGGAGGGAGTAGAAAACATAGTTGGTGATGATGGTGTGCGTGCCATCCTGCAATATAGGCCGTCTGATTTATATCTAGTAGATAGGAAAGAAACTATGGCAATTTTGCAAAAATATACCCACACATCTCTCCACGTTCGCAAATAAGGCCTTCCCTCGTTCAACCTTTTCTCTCACAAGATAAACTACTCATACAAATGCATCTTGAGGTGTCCATAGAATCAAAGAGAGGGATGATGTGTGTGTGTGTGTGTGCGCGCGCGATCGATAAAGAGTGCCATCGAATTTGTGTGTGCCCACGTCAAAGATATAGAGTGGTTGGCCTACTGGAATGTGAGATGGGACATGTGCAGTTTATCTCGGTGGCATGGATACCTGCATCGCTCGACTATCGGTGTGTGGTGGGGGAAGAGGGAGGCCCAATTAACTATAGAGGTACAATGGCTGGTATATGTGTGGAGGAGGAGAGAGGCCTACCTCATGTATTAAGGAGATCAATCTGCCTCATGTATTAAGGGAGATCGATCGGCATCCATGCATATGTGCAGGAGAGGAATAAGGTTGGGAGAGAGACAAAGCTAGAGTGTTGGAGGGGGTGGTAGTGGAGTTGCTTCTAACAAATGGTGGGATAGGCTTGCTAGACAAACGGAGGGCACGCCCGCAATATAAATAAGAGAGGAGATGGCTGCTTGTTGTCTGTGCACGTGCATGTGAGAGACGAGTCAGGAGGCATGCACGAATGATGAGGGGGGACGATGTGGCTGTGGTAAGTAGACGTAACTACATAGGAAGATCAATCGCCCTTTGTTAGAGAAAGGAGAGACATAACTTGTGAGGTACGTCGATCGATGGGGGGGGTAGTTAAAGTCGATCTAGGTATATGTTGGGAGATCAATTGGTATACATGCATGTGTGTGTTAGAAGCAAATGAGGCACGAGGAGAAGGATAGAGAGAGAGGGATGCATGTAGGAGATGGTACGAGAGGCATACTATATCGAGGGGGGAGGAGTGTGCGAGTACGAGAACGATGAAAAGAGTGGTGGGAGTGAGGCATGGATGGTGAAAAGAGAAGAGGGGAAGCTTGTGTTTGTGCTAGGCACACATGGCTAGAGAGGCATATCGATCGATGTGTACCGTAAAGAAGGAGCTGGGGGGCCTACACATACAGTGGGTGAACGACCTAAAGTGAAAAGACGAATTTGCGCGATGGAGCTAGGGAATGCTGAGGGAGGGTGAGAGGGATGCGGGCGTGTGCATGCACAAGAGAAAGTTAGCGCTAGCTACAAAGATAAGAGGGTTGTGTGGGTGTAAAAGACGAATAGAGATCATATATACTTCATTATAAAAAGCAAATTCGGATATTTGAAGAATTTATCATAGTGTTTCAAACCGACGCACGTGTGAATATATATATAACGGTGATAAACATGGTGTGGTTATGAACATGTTATACTACATTTAATATATTTTATCTCTACTCTTATAAAAAAACGGAGTTGTTGATGATGGTGTGCCTGCCATCCTGCATTATAGGCCGTCCGATTTATATCTGGCGGATAGCAAGGAAATTATGATGGTTGAAGTTGGCAACAATCATGATTGTAGATTCTTATTGAAATAGAGAAACAAATTCAAATTTAGTTCGAATTGCAGCGGTAGTATAGACATTTGGAATGCACTAAAATGTTGGTATGAGTAGGTTACATGCATTATACAGCAAGCGAAAAAATTTAATCGGACATAACATGGATTCATACTCCCTCCTTCCATCTATATAGGGCGTAATGAGATTTTTAAGACTGCCTTTAACTATTGACAAGATTAATAGTACATGACATGCACAATGTGAAAATTATGTCATTGAAAGAACCTTTCACAGATGAATTTAACAGTGTGCTTTGTGTAAGTTGCATGTCATATATCATTGCTCTAATATTTGGTCAAAGTTAGCATCAAAAAACGCATTAGGCCCTATATAGATGGAAGGAGGGAGTAGCTTTGAATAGCATTTGTATAGTAAAACGGGGCAAGACTCTCTCTTTGTGTGGTGTGAATAGTTTTATTTTTTCATTTTATTTTTGGTTGAGGGAAGTGCGAATTGATTTGGTACGTACAAGTACAATATTACTACATGTTAGGCTTGTCCCTAAAATTCAATCCGCGTCTTGTTATATCCCAAAAATTCAGATATCGTGCTCCCAAAACTGGCGCCTTCACAACCCGTGCCTTGCTATCCCGAAATTACAATGTGCGCGAAAACTCCCTCCAGCTGCCAAATCCCGACACGCGAAATCCCCCCTTCTAACCCTAAGCCGAAAGGGCCACTAGTTCAAATCGGTGGGGGTACTTTTGTAACACACCCTACATTTTGGACAAGCGCGTCCCTATGTCATGCTTCACCCCCTCCCATCACCCCCTTTTCCCCATTCGAAATCCCAGGCCGCCATAACCTCTCCGCTCCAGCCGCGAAACCCCACCCTCCTCCATCTGCCACGTCACCGCTGCCCAGCCGGAGCCTCTTCCCCGACGACGACGTCGTCCACGGCAACAGCTCGACGTCCCTCGTCCACCTCCCCGGATGAGGATCCGTCGTCCATCTCGCCGTCTCGCCGGTTCAGCCGCCCTGTCCTCCTCCTCCAAGGAGCTGCTCCGACGATCGCCTCGTCTATCGCGGTTGCTCCATCCCCACAGTGTCGCCTTAACCTACTCCACCGGAACTGCAACATCCTCACCGACTCCTCAGACGAAGTCGAGGCCTACTCGGCGCCACCAAAGAGATTGTACACTCATCGCATCGCACCTTCTCCTTAACTCGGCCTGCCGGTGCCGACGGTGCTCCATCCCGTACCCCCATGGAGTGGCTACCTTGATGCCGGCGCCACGGGCGACATCTCCACTGCGGCTCTCCCCCAGTGTGTGGCCCCTTCGGCGGCGGCGTCCATACCAGCCAGATCTGCTGCTGCTGCTCTGGCTCTCGCTCGATCGCTCGCTCGCCCAGCTGCTGCTGCTGTTCCCCCCCTCGCTCGTGCTGCTGCTCTGCTCCGATTAAGCCACACTTCAGTCGACTGAATCGACTTTTGGGTCAGTCGATTTTCAGGGGTTGGGGGGGGTTCGCCGGAGTTAAGGAAGAACCACCCGCAGCGGGGACGGGGGCTCGCCGGAGAGGTACCCCACTATCTATCTTAGGGTTCAGTGTGGGGGCGGGGGGCCTAGAGGGCTGGCCGGGGCGGCAGTGGCGAGTTGTTTCGGGGCGGCGAGGCGGCGTTGGGGCCAGCGGTTCGGCCGGTGGTGGCTGGCGGCTCAGGGGGGGTGCATGTTGAAGATGAACCGCAGGCCCTCCCTAAACTACATGTAAAGTGCCTCTCTGCTACCATTGCGTTCAGTTTCGACAATAGCATTCAGATTCCACAGTAAATTTCAGTTTCGACAGTTAAGTTTAGAGTCAACAGTTTTTACCTCATCTGTTGTAGTCAGGTGGTTTTTAGTGATGTTAATTTTACATCCATTTTACATCATCTATTGGAGATGCTATTAGAATCCCACTTGAGATTGACGATGTCTGTCTTGTGCTGCTTCAGCCTTGACGTCTTATGGCTCACCGGAGCTGCTGCAACGACAGAACAATCCATCACAACAAAGCAGTGCCCTGGACGCCGTCTACAGATTCCTTAGATCTTCCTCCACACCTCCGACAGCCACCTCTGCCTCAACTGCTTCAGCGACCAACCCAATGATGCTGAGGTCGACACGACTACGGCAAAGAGGTTGTACACTTGTTGCATCAGTTATTACTATACATTCACGTCGATCCATTAGGGATATTTTGGTTCAATGGAAAAACGTCGATCCACTGGTTGTTACCATCACTCTAAATTTCTGCATGCTCTCCTTACATAATCTCACCATATTTTTTTTCGTATGCATGTCAGATATTGTACACAATCATGCTGAACATGTAGATAAAAAGAGAAGAGTTTTGCGTGGCAATACAATGTCATGCAGACATCGCTCCATGGTGGGTTCAATGGCAAACCCTCCCCACCCCTCTCTAGATTGTAATCCAGAGGAAGATATCTATTCTGAGGCGGATTCAGACGCTGCTGACCACTCCTATTTACCCCCAAGGTGTTTGATCTACCTTGGCATGATGATGTTAGTCATATCATGCATATGTTGCCTTGCAGTGCCTACTTTTGACATCATATATGTCATCTGCTTAGTTTAGACATGTTCTGTAATGCCACCTGTTTAGTTTCTATATCATATATGGGAATTATGTAGTCTCATGTCTTTTAGCCAGCCATAATATATGTGAAATGTGCAATGCCATCCTGTTTAACCAAGCATCATATATTTGAATGATATCTTGCCCATCCTTTTCTTCATTACATTTCCATTTGTCGACAATGTTTGTACATTAAACTACTCTTCCAGTGAATCAGCCATTTGGGTGGGAGATGGAAAAAACTGGAGTGAAAACAAGGCCTTCAGAGCAGACAGTGCTACCTGTCGAAGCAGATCTCTTGTTGTGTCCCGATAGCTCCTCAGAGATGGATTCAGAGACAAATGACCAGTCCTATTCCCCCACTGAGGTGTATGCTCTAACTTGGCACGGTTATACTGCTCATATCATGCATACGATGTCTTGCATTGCATAGTTTAGACATCATATACACAATATTCAACACCATGTTCTGAGTTCAGACATCATATCCAATGCCCTCTGCTTAGCATATAAATCACATATGTGAATTAAATGATGCGATCTTGATTACTTAGATAACATGTAGGTGAACTATGTCATGCGATCATGTTTAGTTATTCATCATATCTTTGAATTATGTTATGCTATGCTATCCAGTTTAGATAGACACCATATATGTGAAATTATGCCAGGCTATCCGTTTTAGTTAAACAATATACATGTCAACTATTTCATGCCCTCTTTTTTCCACACTATATATTGCATTTGTCTCTCATACAATGTCTGTACATTCAACTATGTTTCCTATTTATCAGCCATTTGAATTGGAGCGGGTGATGCCAGTATCTAGCGGACTAAAAACACGGTCTTCAAATAAAACAGTGCTACCTCTTGGTGGAGATAGCACCCCGGTTGTACATGCACAAGAACCACCCCTACCACACATAACCCAAACTCTCGCAGATTGTGCCCCTACTGCGATGGACAGAGAACCAACTTCACCGAATCTAACCCCTACCCTAGCCGATAGTAACCCAGCTCCTGTTGACACAACATCATCTCCACCACAGAGCTCCCAAACAAGAGCAGTTAGTAAGGTAGCTCCAGTGCCCAAAGGGCCGGTACTATCACGGCGAACCCCAACTCCACCAGTTAGTACGTCTATTCCTGTGGAGGTAGCACAACCAGCTAGTCGTAGTTTAGCATCTATCGCATTTGATGTTGTTAAATCGTATGTGCGTATCTTCCCATCTTGGAAATATTATACTGAAGATGAGGGAAAATGCTAGTTGCAGGTGTTTGTCCAGGAGTTATATGTAAGTAATGTTATTCAAGGCAATTACTTTGCTTCGTCCCATACATCCTACCTCCATGATGGTTATAATACAGCAAATTTTCCCATTTTTCTCTACAGAGAAGGACCGATTTGGAAACTCAGGATGAGGTAACCTGTGCTAATACCTCTGCTATCTTCAAGAATGCTTGGTGGCAGTATCAGAATTACCTGAAGAAAATGTACTTCACCGGCAAAGAAACTCATCAAATTCCCTCTCGTTCTCCTGAGACACATTTACTGGACGATGACTGGGAACGCCTTGTTGTGTACTGGTCCCGAACCAAGAATGTGGTAAGGTCTATGAGCTCATTTTCTATTTTTAAGTATTATATTCTTGCGTCTTACTGTACTCTGTTCATGTATAACAAGTGCCTAAACCTGAAGAATAACTATTCCAATTTAAGATTCCATTGCTATCATAGTTCAAAAAAGCGCTACGCGTTAATTGTGCGTTTTGCCACCGCCTTGCGCTTTACTGACCAAAGCGCATGCTTATGCGCAGTTATGCACAGATTATGTGTAGTTATGCGCAATGTGTTTTGCCAACGCCTAGAGCCTAGAGGCTAGGCGCGCTTAAGCGCTCGCTTAGGCGCGCCTTTTTTAACTATGATTGCTTTGCTCTTGTATCACTGTATTTACTCATACAAAGTTATTTTTAAATTGAAGGATCCAATCGAAACTCCAATGGCACAACAGGTAGGTTCACGCATGTTTCTTTAACAGGTTTGCTCTTATCAATAGCTCTTTTATTTCAATTTCAATTGTGTATACAGTTGACTTTCATATCATGCACATTACTAGCATCACAACAGAGTGAATAGTGTTGTTGTACATGTAGACCCGTGGTACCCATATGAAATCATGTTGTGCCGTGTAGTTTCCCACGCTTTGTATTCTTTCACTGCTGCTTTGTCTTGAACTAATATGATTTGAACTCTGTCTCTATTTTGATTTGGCAAGACAATGCAGTGACCATAGGACATAGATATATGTTTGTTTGATGCTTTTATTATGTAGTAGTACTTGGCAATAGAAGACTTGGTAGTTTAATCTTGTCCACTTTACTAATGAACTGGTTCACCGAAATGAGTTTCATATACTAGTACATGCTAAACTTGTTATGTGGCTGCTTGTTTCTTCTTTTAGAATGCTGACAGAATATTGGGGAAGAGTGCCTTATTAAGCAATGGTAAAGTAAGTAATGCAGATAAAGTTCAGGATAGTGACACATCCTTGTTGGTCTCCAACAAAGCTGATAAAACAGCTAAGGAAGACTATCTTGAAGACAGCGAGACAACCCCAAAGTCCTTCTTGGTTTAGTGTTCGAGTTACTGGCCACTACCACTTGCACAAGCTATTCAAACTCACTGTCTAAATCAGTTCGGTTTCTTGAGTCTCAACTACAAACTGAAAGACATCGATCAGCTATGCTGCGACAAGAAGCGGAAGGACTGCGGAAGTCCCTGGAGCATTCAGATGCATACTTTCTGGTGCAACAACAAGCACTGGAGGATTTTAGCGCCAAACAGGAGAAAGCTAATCAGCTTGCTAAGCTTATTGCAGGCATGGTGGATACCCAGGATAACGTTTCTTGAGCTCTTCTGAAGTTGTTTCAGTTGTGCTCTTGTTTTGCAGCCACATTTATTTGCACTGGTGGCCAATTTTGACGGCCAGTGTATGTAATGTGCTGCTTTGTTCCCTATATTGGCACTGGTGGCGAACTTTGATGCCCAGTGGATGTAATATGTGTAATAGTGGTAATAGGCTAGCGTTAATTGCTTGCTTATTTATTTCCTTATTGTCTGGTTTAGTTGTTTGCTTGTAGTCACTGCAGTTCTTTTTCTGTTTTTTTCTAGTGGCCACAATAGCCTATTTTTGGTAACTAGGCCAAAATAATCATGGCAACACACGGACTATTGTAACCATGGGCCTCCTGCAGGCCGTATGATCCATGGGCCTTCGTCCGGCCGTAGGATCCATCGGCCTTCTATACGGGCCTTAGGGTCCATGGGCCTTCTACGGGCCGTAGGGTCCATGGGCCTTCTACGAGCCGTACTATCCATGGGCCTTCCACGGGCCGTACTATCCATGGGCCTCATACGGGTCATAGGATCCATGGGCCTTCTATGGGGCGTATCATCATTTCACCAATCATGGGCCGTACTATTCATGGACCATAACGGGCCGTTAATAGGCCGTATTTGACAACTCCATGAAAACAGCCCAACGGGTTTTTTTACATGAAAACGACCCAACGTATTAATGGTCCGCAAATGGGCTGACTGTAACGACGGGCTGCATTTGGCCCACAAGCAGAAAATGACAGTAACGGGCCGTATGTAACCGAATGCTGCAAATGAGCCCAAGAATCAATGGGCCCTGAGAAGGCCAAAAGATAACTTGGGCTGGAAGCGGCCCAATGGAATAACGGGCCGTTAATGGGTATAAAGTGATACACTGTTCATTACGGGCCAATTTCACCACGGGCCGTTAATGGGCCAAGAGTTACAAAGGTCCTCATATGGGCCGAAAGAAGTCATGGGCCACACATGGGCCGGAAGTTAAAACGGGCTGAATCATATTGGACGGCCCAGATGATGCTACTGGGCCTAATTCGGATAGGGCGTAATGGGCCCTGGGTTAGCGGGCTGTAAATGGGCTATATGCGAACAGGCCGTTAACAGGCTTTCCGTGGGCTGGCCCGCCGCCTTTTGACCAAGTCAAACGGGCCGGCCTTTTCACAGGAATGGGCCTTTGTTGGGCCGTGCCACGTATCGCCGTATCATAGGCGCCTTCGGTCCAATGAGCAGATGACATCTGTCCCAACGGTGAGCCGACACATGTTTCCTCCAGCCAATGATGATTTTACACATGGAAAATCCGCATTGGTCGGGGCTGTTAACGGGTTATCGGATCCAAAACCTGACCCGATAGCTTAATGGTGTTCCGTTACGGTGGATGCCATGTGTCGGTCACCCTTGATGAAAGCACTTCTGTGACGCGCGATTTATCGTCATGGAAGTGGACACTTCTGTGATGATAATATTGGCAATGTCATGGAACACTTCTACGACAGCACAGGTATGACTATCTTGATTCTGTCATAAATTTGTCATGGATGTACATGCATGACAGAATATGCGACCTGCTGTGAAAAACACGTATCATCACGGAAGTGTATTTTTTTGTAGTGCCACCCCACCAGTTCATCGCCGGAGTCCCTCTGGCCGCGCCTCCCGGAGCTTGGCCGTCGCCGTTGCTCTCAGCCACCACCCTGACCGAGCCCATCCGTTGCTCCTCTCTCCCTCCCGTCGCCACCAGAGCCTCCACCACTCTCCGACGAGCCTCCCCAAGCCCTCCACCTCTCCTCCCCGCCGCCGGAGACCCCTGCCCGTCACCACCACTGCCTACCCCTGCCTCCTCGGTTCCTCTCCATCCCCGCGTCCTCCACCCCTCCCCGGCGCCCACTTTGTCTCTGAACGGGACCCCCTCGCCGCCCCGGTCCCTCTGGTGCCCTCGGCCGGGCCGGTGATCGCCGGAGCTGGCCGGCCCCTTGGCCGCTTCCCTTCCCTGCTTCTGCTCTATCTCACGGGAGAACAGGCGAGCAGGAGGAAGGAGACGACCGAGCCTGGCCCCTCCCCCTGCGCCTGGACCCCACCCATAAGCCTCTCCTCTCCCTGGTCCACGTGTTTAAGTGGAGACGTGTAACATCCTAAAATTCTAAATTTTGGAATGTTATAATAAGTAGATAGATTTGATTGATTGTTTGACTGATTGACTGAAAGTGAGTGAATTTGAAAGTTTTTGAAAGTTAAATGAGAGGGAATAAAAGGACTTTCCCAAACTTTCATTTTTGCAATTATGATCTCCTCGAATTCAAATTCTTTTCAGCACAAAACCCTGGAGAGAAGATGACATGACTTCTTCCATTTATTTAAATGAAAAGGGGTGTTGAAAATATTTGAATTTCATTTGAAAATATTTCCAATTCTGAAACTTTATGCAACTCAATGATTTTCACGAGAGAAGATAAAATGACTTCTTCAAATTATATCAAAGATGGGTTGGGAGTTTAAAAGGATCAAGTTCAAAGTCCTTTTGGAAATTATTTTCAATTTGGAGTTATTTGGGTTTTATTCAAATTATTTTTCTCCAAAAATAAAATATATGGAAATTAGGGTAAAATGATTCCCTACATCAGAAAATTGGAGAGAAATAACTTTGAAGTAATTTTGGTATTTTTAAAATGATTTTTCTTGAATGTCAGTAGGGCAGTAGCAGTCTTTGAATTATTTGAAATTGTGTGGATTTTATTTGACTCTAGAAAATGTTCATGTGGTAGGAAATCTTTTTTTTGAAATTTTTTATATATTATATGCCTATATATTATATTTTTTTATTCTGTTTTTATTTGTCTGAGAAAATGTTTTATAAAAAAAACTTTTTCCCCGTCGCCGACTGGGCCGGCCCAGCGCCCGAGCCACGCCGCGGCCCAACGGCCCATCCCGCTCGTCCCCGAGCTCGGTCAGGACTCCGCCTCCTGCCCGACACTGCCGCCGCCGTCGTGACCTCCGCGGAGTCCGTCGCCGCCTCGGCCTCTTCTGCCCTCTTCCCCACGCCACCTTGGAGCCGCCCCGCCCTCCTATAAAGCCGGAGCCCCAGGCCCCGTCTCTCCTCTTCCCTCGCCTCGCATCCCGCCGCCCACGCCGCAAACCCCGCCGCCGCTGCCTCTCCTCCGCCCGCGCCACCCGCTTGCCGCTATCGCTGCAGTCCATCGCGCCGGGCAGCGCCGCCGCCGCGTAGCGCCACCATCGACACCGCCGACGCCCCGCTCGCCGGAGCCGTCCGCCGCCGTTCGCCGGACTCATCGGACATGCCATAGCCGACAATTTCGGCGAACCGCCCGAACCGGTAATAAAATCGACCGGTTTTAGTTTCGTTTTTATATAAAACTTGCTTTTTTATTTACTAGCTATTTAGCGAACGTTCTTTAGGTTAGGTTCAGCAGTGAACAGATTCATCAGTTAGGTTCGGCAGCGAACGTTCATTCTGTAGATTTTTCCTTTTTCTTTTTAGATTCGGCCAGGGACCCATCCGTGAATACTTTATTTACAGATTAGTCCCTGTACTTCAAATGGTCACATCTTTTTACCAGTTTATCTAAATCCGACGAAACCAACACCCACGTCTGCGTTACGATCTCCTCTATCCAGTAAAACAACTTAAACATGTTTTGGAAATTTAAAATTTGGTTTCAAACAGATTTAGATTCAAACTTCGCTTGATCATAACTTGAGTTTCGTAACTCCGATTTAGTTGATTCTTTTTGCAAATCGAAGCTCTTGATCTAAACTTCCTGATAAGGCCAAATTCACATAATTTTGGTACTGTTAGAAAATTTTTTATGCTACAAGAGTTATTTGCTTGGTTTTGATGTTTTCTGAACTGTCTTTTTCGTTCTTCCCGATCTTTTGAGTGATTGCTTATGTGTGGTTACTATTGCTTGCTCACGATAGATTGACCGGAGTGTGACGAGTAGAACTATCAAGAGTTTTGAGTGCGAATCATCTTCATCAACAGTACAAGCAAGTTCACACTTTGATCATATCCCTTTCATACCCAGTTTTTATGCATTAGTTCCACCCTCAAACATTGCATGAGTAGGATTGGTAACATGTGGGTATTGGGAAGTAGTTGATGAGGTAGGAACCTATTATCCTGTATCAAACCCTGGGAGTTACTTATATGTTATGCTTATACTGCTATGCTATGCTCGTAGACGTGGATTTGGTTGAGTGTATTCATGACAGATGTGAGAGTTGATAATTAATGGTTAACTTAAGGTGGCTACTTTAATACACATCTGGGTGGAATGGCAGGGGCACCCTGGAGCACCCAGTGGTTTTCCCGGGCACCTAGTGAACCCAGTGCTTGCCCAAGGGGATCTCGGAGGACTCGTGTGATCACCCTATGGATTGCCACCCAGGCTCAAAGGGATCATAAGATTATTCATGCTGGAATCTTCTGTGTGTAGACACAAGCCATTATGGGCTCTGGCATAGTTGAGTAAGTTGCGTGAAGCTCTCGAAGAGGTAGACTAGCAGATGTAGTGGGTTGTAGGTGGTATAGTCTACCCGGAGTAGAGAGTTAATGCTTCTGAAAGACTGTTTCTCGGTCATTCATTTCTCAAACACCACGTAGTGCGAGAAATCCAACGGAGGAGATCGAGTCTTGTGGGGAAAAGTGTGCAAACCTCTACAGAGTGTACAAACTAATCATGGTTACCCGTGTCCCCGGTTATGGACATCTTGAGTATCTAGTACTTGGATTATCATATTGATCTCATCACGTTACTTAAATAATTTGTTGGGTTATTGATGTAAATTTGGGATGTAGTTGGAGGAACCTTCTCAAGATTTTTCAACCAACTTTGTAGTTAAATAAATTATATTCCTTTGCAGTAGGGAAAATTGGCTTTTCGCAAAAACATTATAACCATAGAGCTTTTCCACCAGCCAAATATGCATGTAGTGATAGCTATTATTCGTCATTATCCTCAGGTGTGAATTTTCCAGTACATTCAATGTACGGACCCTTTGTGGCTGCAACGTCTCATGTTGCAGGATTCTTACGACGAGTAAGTGATACGTTAGGGTTACGATTTCTACACTCAACTTTGCCGTTGGTGTTGATGGGAATCCACTACCTTGTCGTTACTTCCGCTATTTGGATTGAGGTAATAATAGTATTTACGTTATTTTATACATGTGATTTACCTCTATTATAAATCCTTGAGTACTGTGTGTGTCAGCATACCGATCCAGGGATGACACTTAAGCACAGAGACTTGATCCATTCGGGTCGGGTCGCTACAAGACGTATTCCCAGAAATACGGTTTCTTCTCTGGAAAGCGTACTTTCATTCTACTTCAACCAAGAATACGTTTGCTCAGTCTGAAAACGTATCTCTCCTTATGCGCTTTCTGTTTTTCCTCCTAGGGACCCATTGGTGATGAAAATATTCACGGATTGGTCCCTGATCTTCAACTCCTCACAACTTTTCAATCGTAACTCTGATTGAGGTGAAACCAACGCTCACCTGTTCGTATCGTCGAGATCTATCTTTTGGTAACATTTTCAATAGATGGTTCCACAATGAAAATGACCATTTTGCCCTTGCCTCAAATCACCCCCCTCCGAGAGAGAACCGTCCGACGTTTCATTCCGCGGTTTCACCGCACTTCCTCCCGATTGTTTCTTCATCCCTAGGAAAGCCACAATACCCACTTGCATGATAGTCATGAATTAGCCATGGTTTTCAACTTGAATATTTATTAAATGTTTGCTTGCTTAAAATATGGTTATAGTTGTTTCGATAATGCTTATGGATTCATGATTAATTTCTTGCTATGTTGTTATGCACCTGGTTGTCATGCCCTGCTATTTGCTAGTATTCCATTCATATGCTTATGCTTGCTAGTAGTATATATTGATGTTGGTAATGATCTTTGGTGCATGACTGCAGTCTGTCCCGAGTACCGTTGTTATGCATGTTCCATTGCATCCAGTTGGTTAAATGCTTGCATGATGGCATTGTTGATACATTCTTGCATGATGTTTATTGTTGATGCTAGTGGTTATGTTATGCTGTGAGTAGTGTTGTACTGGTAATATTCATGCTCTTCATTATGCCATGCTCGGTTGGAGACGATTCGTTGTTGATATGGTGGCTAGTTATGTTGCACCCGTACTTATGTTGATATCATGCTCATGCATTGTAATTGTATCATGTTATTTTATCATGGCTCGGCATATTTGCATTCAAGTTTAACCGGATTAAATTGAAGTTGAACACCTGTTGGCTGAGTCATGGTGCCACCATATCGAACTGACCAGTGCAACCACGCTTACCTTTATGGGAAGGTCCTAACTGTGCCTATTGTCGTGCCTCTCGCCGGTGCCTCCAAATGGGGGAAGGTTATGGGCGTGCGGTACCCTGGCCCGGTAAGCAAACATAACCTTGTGTGCCCGTTTTTGTTATTATTATGGATCTAGTCCCCGTGAGGGACGTTTGGCCACGACGGTGGTCGTTGTGTCTTTGGTAGACACGGGGCCACCCAGGACTAGCCCAGTTGGGAGTGGGTCGGAGTGGCCGGGAGAGTGTCATGGCAATAGATTAGTTTTGTCGGAACGTCATTGGTCCACCCGAATGGGAGTTCGAGGCCATGGGTTCCGTAGTGTGGGTACAGCGTACTAACCTCTGTAGAGTGTATATTAAATCTATCGATAGCCACGCCCGCAGATAAGGGCCTAGTTCGTAGTTGGTCACACTATGAGTCAACATCAATAATAATTGTAATAATAATAATGTGCTCGATGAGGAGATAAGTTGGTTGTGATTGCCGAAAGGATCACTGTTTGAGATAAGTTGGTTGTGATCGCTGGAAGGATCACGGTTTGAGACCAAGTGTTGGTCGTGGTTGGGATCGCCAGAATGATCACCGTGGTATCGAGGATACCGAGTTGTTGGATATTCGTGATGTTGGGCGAGAATCATGGGTAAAGATCAACCTCCTTGTGGTCATTTGATGATTACTACGGTATTGTCTATACCAAGCTTGATTTGATCCTGAGATGATCGTGTAATGTCCGAAGTTGGTAAGTGATGCATGTGATGGTTACGAGGTAACCCGAGCAGAATAAATGGGGCATGTAGTGTCATCATGTGGCATGCTAGTATCATCAGATTTATATGTTCATGCCATGATCATATTGTTCTAGCAGTATTATGTTCATGTTGTTCATGTTATGTTATCCTGATGATCTCATGATAATTCCTGCTTAACCTGTAATTGCCATGCTATCGTTTGTCTTGAATGCTTATAGTTATTGTGAGCTTGCAAGTACATTCAATGTACTGACCTGGCGTGTCATGCCAGTTTGCAGGTCGTGCCTGGATTGGTTGCTTGTTTGGTGTTGTTCCTGTGTTCGCGAGCTAGGATAAACGTTCCAGCCAGAGTCCCCGTGGATTGGAGTCCATCATCGCCATTTGTTGTTCCGCTGCCAGTAGTTGTTCTGCTGCTTCAAGTTGTTATGTTGCTTGTATATGTCAGCGTTCTGGGAACGGGGGTCCCCAGACTTGCCTGCCTGCGGCCTGCGGCGTGGCTCAAAGGGGGGCCCAGCGCGGCCCATCTTCACCAACACAAACCCAAGACCCTCGCGAGGGGCCAAGCCTCGCGGGGCGGATGACGCGGAGCTTCCTCAGGCGCAGCCTCGTTAGGCTGGCTCACGAGGAGGCGGAGATATCAAGGCGGGTGTCGGAGTAATCGACCACGGGTACCCCGAGGACGGCAAGACGATATTTCAAGACATCGGGGCTAGCAAAGCCCCTCAGTCCGACTGCCAGGCCGCTTCCGCCGGCTCCCCAGCCGGCTGCTGACTGCGCCTACCAGCCGGCTGCCGACTGCGCCAACCAGCCGGCTGCCGACTGCAGCCCGACCCGACACCGACAAGACCCCGATGGGACGGCCATACCGCAGACGAGACAGCTGTACCGCGACGCGATCATCTACAGTGTACCTATCCCCTTGGCACTATTCTATAAAGTGCCCAGGGGACAAGCATGACATGCACCACACCTCTCATGGGCATGGTGCCCCATGCCCACTTGCCCCCCACGCCACTCACATAGCTTAGGAAGTAAGCTAGCCATGCCTATATAAAGGCACATATCCATCCATCCAAGGGATAGAGGCTCACGCACACACACAAGCTAGTAAGCAAGCTAGCTATCCATCCATCTATCCATCCATCCATCCACATGAGCACACATGCTCACGGCCATGAGCATGGCCGGCCACTACCAAGCCTCATATAGGCATATACCAGATCAGATGCATTTGGCACTGATCCCAAATACAGCTCCAGGAGCACTTTGTACTGCCTGATGTACACCCTAGATAGATACACTCAGACATGCAGCAGTAGGAGTATTATCTCTCCGGAGAGCTCCGAAGCTGGGTAAATCACCGCGTGCTACTCGCATACCCGCTCCCGGTCCTATCAGCAGCAGTCTTACCCACACACTAAGCCCTTGTGGCATCTGTCGACTCGCAAGCCCCCCGTGAGAAATACCATGACAGTTGGCGCCCACCGTGGGGCGGTACTTTGCTACCACGCTGCTGCTGGTTTCGCTGTCCGGGCGGGACCCCTTTTTCTTCATCGCCTCCGCCGCGGCATCATGCCGTCTCTCTGGTAGGGCTCGGGGGCTCGACATCGACCCGCCCCCGGAGCGGCCATGAGGGGTGGCGCGTCCTCGCCGTCGGCCTCTTCGTCTTCACCACCGCGGCATCGCGCCGTCTCTCCGATAGCGGTCGGGGGCTCAACATTGACATGCCCCCGGAATGGCCGTGAGGGGCAGCGTGACCTCGCCGTCGGCCTCGCCTTCTTCACCACCACCGTTGCGACGCCGGCTGCCCGTCCGCGCGCGCGCCGCGCGCGGGGCCTCGTCTCGTTCGACCGTGGCCGTCCACGCGCCACTCGCGCCTGCTTTCCTCCGCGTTGCGCCTTGCTCCGGCCTCCATATATCATCTACAAGCTAGCTAGATGCATCAGTCAACAATGGTCAAACCATTGGCCATGCACAAGCCTGAAAACCTCCCAGATACATGATATACATCGCATATATACTACCTAGACAATGGCTTGGTCTGTACTCTGCAGCGAGCACGCTCAACAGACGCTCGCGCTGGCGGCCTCCACCGCGTTCGGCCTCCCTCGCTCGTCTCCGGGCTGCGGCTCCCCCGGCCACCCCGTACGCTGCTCCACGACCATGGCCATGGCTACCTCCACAGTCAACGCCATGGCCCCAAGCGCCCTCATCACCATCTTAGCCCCATCTTGCTGCTGCTGCAGTCCATGGTGTGCCTCATCGAGGTCCGCCCCGACGCGGATTGGCTCCCCTGCTTCGTCTACACCCGGCCCTCGCCCGTGGCCCCCCTCCGGCCGGCTCCCGCATGCCCTGCCGACTTCGCCCGCGCACCCCCGCCGGGTTCGCCGCGTCCGTCAGCCGACTTCCGCGCCCCCGCCTGCGCCGTGTCCGGCCCTCCCGCCGGGTCACCGCGCCTGGCTGGCCGACTCCGCGCGCCACCCGGCCCCGTGCCGGCTCGGCCTCGCCGCTGCATCCGGCCGTCTCGCTGGGTCCGCCCCGCCCGCTGGTCCGCGCCCGGCCCTGCTATGCTCCTCCACGCCTGCCGGGTCGCCGCGTCCGCCAGCCGACTCCCGCGCCCGGCCTCCCCGCTCCGGCCCGTCCGACCCCCCGGGACCTCCGCGCCGGCTCCGCCTTCTCGCCTAGCCGGCCCCAAGCGTCCGGCTCCTTCCCTCTGGGTCTTCCGCGCCGACTCGCCCGCTCCGCCCTGGCCGGCTCCCCCAACCCGGCCGTCTCTGCTGCCGGCCTCCACGCCCGGCCCCGGCCGCTTGCCGTCTCCGCCCGAGCCAGACGGCTGGCTCCGCCGCTCGCCGGCTCCGTCGCCTGCCGGCTTCACCCTCCACCCGGCCGGCCTGGCCGGCTCCCCCGCTCCCTAGCTGCGCGCCTCCCGCATCGCCGTCTGCCTGCTGGCCCCTGGCCGCCTCCGTCTCGCGTGCACACCGAGCCCCTCAGTCGCGCCCGGCTCTGGCTGCGTCGCGCCTGCCCGGCCTCCCCAGCGGCCGGCTTTGCCTCCATCTGGCCCCGAGCACCGCGCCGGCTTCGGCTCGGCCTACCCCGCGCCGTCCGACCCCAAGGGCCGCGCCGGCTTCGCCTCCGCCCGTGCGCTTGCGGCCGCCGGCTCCCTCCCGCGTCGCCCGGCTCTGTCTGCGCGACCGGCTTCACCAGCGCCTGGCGGTCGGGTCGCCGCGCCCTCCGCTTCGCCCTGACCGCAACCCGGCTCCGGGTGCTCGGCTCGCCGCCTCACCTCCGGGCGCCCGGGTGCGCCTCAGCCGGCTCCCGTTGTTCGCTGCCGCAGCCTGTCGGTGTCGCTCGGGCAGCCGAGAGAGAGAAAAATAAAAAGGATCGGGTGCTGAAAAAAAAGAGAGAGAGAGAAAAAAGAGGTCGGCCGGGGGAGAAAGAAAAGTCAAGAGATGCTGCCGGCTGAAAAAGAAAAAGCGCGTATGGATTCACCTGGTACATGCATGCATGCTTGGCCAGGTGCGCATGCATGTCCGATTATACCAAAGGCCGGGTACATATGCATGCACTTCCGCCTGTGTGGCCGACTTCAAAAAACAGACTGGCATGCCTATCAGCGTCCCCGCGGCAGCCGGCTGGCCGGCTCCCGACCGCTGCCTACGCTGGCTGCTGCGCCCATGCATTCTGCTGCCAGTTGGTAAAAGAAAAAGACAAAGTAAGAAAGAAAAAGAAGCCAGCTGGACAAATATTGCCGGCCGCCTACCTGGCTGGATGGAAAGAAGAAGTATCCGTTCGGCTGTGTGGGCGGACAAAGAAGCCGGAAGATCCAGCCCGACTGCTCAGCAGTCGGCCCGAATCTCGGGGGCTACCTCCAGCGGGTGCGCTGATGCGCCCCCGCGAGAGAGAAGACAAAGTAGTTGCCGGGAGATCCGGCCCGACTGCTCAGCAGTCGGCCCGAATCTCGGGGGCTACACCCAGCGGGTGCGCTGACGCGCTCCCGCGAGAGAGAAGACAAAGTAGTTGCCGGGAGATCCGGCCCGACTGCTCAGCAGTCGGCCCGAATCTCGGGGGCTACACCCAGCGGGTGCGCTGACGCGCCCCCGCGAGAGAGAAGACAAAGTAGTTGCCGGTAGATCCGGCCCGACTGCTCAGCAGTCGGCCCGAATCTCGGGGGCTACACCCAGCGGGTGCGCTGACGCGCCCCCGCGAGAGAGAAGACAAAGTAGTTGCCGGGAGATCCGGCCCGACTGCTCAGAAGTCGGCCCGAATCTCGGGGGCTACACCCAGCAGGTGCGCTGACGTGCCCCCACGAAGATTGCAGACAAGAGAAGAGTTTTGTCCGGCTGTCAGCAGCCGGCAGAAGAAAAAGGGCGTTGCAAGACGCCTCGCCGCCTGGCCGGTCGCGCCGGCTGTCTCTGACGACCGCGACTACACGAAAATCAATGTGAGCTCCTCAACCGCATATTTTTTGCATCACGCAAGCACGGATAACATCGAGCGATGCTCGGCAGGCCATCTCCGCATTTTATTATAGTTGCATCACTGTTCGCCCCGGCGTCAGCCAGAGTTGGCCCGGGGGCTAGCCGCTTGGCCTGAGACGTTTGTTCCCGCGGACGGTTTAGTAGCGTGCGCAGTACCAAAGGCTCACTCTTAGTCACAGACCGCAGAGCGGCTGTCCGGCTAGCAAGGGTGAATGCTGGAGGCCACCCATGCGAAAAACGTCCGGGAAGAAAAACGGTTCAGGCGACCCGGCCGTTTTCCTTTACAAGTATCTACTCGGTTGAATCTGCTCCTAGACTCTGAGTACTGTACACTCCACTTCGCGGCCCACTCTTAGCCACAGACCGCAGAGCGGCTGTTCGGCAAGCAAGAGCACAAGCAAAAAGCGGAGGGAACACGAAAAAGATTAAGGGGGCTCGGACGAAACCGAGTCGGCACCCTGCGCATAAAACTTGCAATGCAAAAAGCAAACATTTGATATATCCGCATGGACTAACTTTGTCTTTTTTCATGATCATTTCCATGAACACTCGCCAAAAGACCTCCGCCCAACTTTGCCAAGTTGCCCGGAGGCTTGGGGGCTACTGTCGGAGTAATCGACCACGGGTACCCCGAGGACGGCAAGACGATATTTCAATACATCGGGGCTAGCAAAGCCCCTCAGTCCGACTGCCCGGCCGCTTCCGCTGGCTCCCCAGCCGGCCGCCGACTATGCCTACCAGCCGGCTGCCGACTGCGCCAACCAGCCGGCTGCCGACTGCAGCCCGACCCGACACCGACAAGACCCCGACGGGACGGCCATACCGCAGACGAGACAGCTATACCACGACGCCATCATCTACAGTGTACCTGTCCCCTTGGCACTAATCTATAAAGTGTTTAGGGGACAAGCATGACATGCATCACACCTCTCATGGGCATGGTGCCCCATGCCCACTTGCCCCCCACGCCACTCACATAGCTTAGGAAGTAAGCTAGCCATGCCTATATAAAGGCACATATCCATCCATCCAAGGGATAGAGGCTCACGCACACACACAAGCTAGTAAGCAAGCTAGCTATCCATCCATCTATCTATCCATCCATCCACATGAGCACACATGCTCACGGCCATGAGCATGGCCGGCCACTAGCATGCCTCGTATAGGCATATACCAGATCAGATGCATTTGGCACTGATCCCAGATACAGCTCTAGGAGCACTTTGTACTGCCTGATGTACACCCCAGATAGATACACTCAGACATGCAGCAGTAGGAGTATTATCTCTCCGGAGAGCTCCGAAGCTGGGTAAATCACCGCGTGCTACTCGCATACCCGCTCCCGGTCCTATCTGCAGCAGTCTTACCCACACACTAAGCCCTTGTGGCATCTGTCGACTCGCAAGCCCCCCGTGAGAAATACCACGACAGCGGGGTACCTCACGAGGTGCCCGTGACGCAAGCCATGACGACCAGGGGCGCCAGGCGGGTGCCAGCCCGCGCAGTGTCCTCCCTTCCTCTTTGGTGCAAAGGGGGCAAGCGCAACCGCGGAGTACCGAGGCATCAGTCAAAGGTTGCCATTTCGGTGCAATGAGACCAAGACGAGGAGGACTACGAGATGGAGGTCACCGTGGAGCCCAAGACGGCGTCATCACCAGAGCTTTGCGCAGGCGAAGACTACTTTTGTCAGGATAGCTGATATTTGCTGTCCCCCTTCAAATTAGCCCGCCATTGTTGGCTCCCTTCCCGCTCGATATTTGGGAAGAGGACCAGGGCCTCTATAAATAGGACCAGCCACCCACAGAGCAAGGGGGGCAGAGAGAGACAAGGCAGAGAGAGAGAGAAAGGGAAGAGAGCGAGCCAGGGGGTTGGAAGGATAGAGAAGATCAGAAGGAGAGAGAGAAAGGTGACTGAGCCCCTCCCGGCCGTTCATCGCCCTAGCCAAGAACAGACCCTTGCGAGGCTATTCTTCCTTGCATTGTTCATCATCATCAGCCCAAGAGGCAATCCACCACACCACACACTGGAGTAGGGTATTACACCACAACGGTGGCCCGAACCAGTATAAACCCTGTGTCTCTTGTGTTGTTCTTTCCATAGTTTAGATCCTAGCAAGGCGGGGGGGGGGGGGGGTGCAGGTAGGTAGGAGGCGAAATCTCCGCGCACACCCCAGTGTTCGAACCTCAAGGGTTTGCTGGAACCCGAAATCCAACATTTGGCGCTCCAGGTAGGGGTGCGCCGGGATTCATCTTCCACCACCCCATTCTCCTCCGACCCTCACGCCCATGTCTGACGCTCCTCGGGCCCGCGCCGAGCGCCGGGCCGCACTCGCTTCCCGCGTCGCCCAGACGGCCCCTGTCGGCGGGCGTCCTCGCCGTTCCCCGTCACCTGCCGTCAACACCTCCACCGGCCCGGCGGGGGACGAGCAGCAAGCATCGTCCCAGCATCCGTCCGTGTGGCAAGACGGCCGCACCGCGACTCGCTCGCTCACCCCAGCTGGTTCTTTGTCCCGCGCGCTCCGCGCGCCCATGGAGGCTCGGGCTGCACTCATCACGGCAAACGAGCTCCTGCGCTACCGTCCCATCGACGACGTCTACGAAGAATGGCTCGACCGCATCGCTGAGCTCGTCCGCGCCGCAGGGGGCTCTCCTGCGCGGTCCGTTCCGCTGCACCGCACCCCGCCCCGCGCGGGCAATGAAGCTCCGGCGGCGCCCCGGCCGCCTCCTCCTCAGGAAGGCGCCATGGCTCCAAGGCGCGTGGCCCCTCGGCGGAACCCGCTCCGTCAGGCGCCAGCGCAGCAAGAGCAGAGCTGTCAAGAAGTCCCTCGCCCGCACGAAGCTGCCCGGGCGCTCCCTACTCCAGCACGTCGCGACCATGCTCCTGCTCCCGTGCGTCAAGACCCCGCGCTGCTCCTAGCTGCAGCGCGTGGGCACATGCAAGACCAAGTTCCCCGTCATCCAAGGCCTCCCGTGGCCACAACAGGCTACCGCACCTTCACCGCCGAGCTACGCAACGTCGCGTGGCCCGGCAAGTTCAATCCAGACTTGCCTCCTCGCTACGATGACACGGCTGACCCTGCGGAGTTCCTCCAGCTCTATGAGCTGGGAATAGAAGCTGCCAACGGAGACGAGAAGGTCATGGCGAACTGGTTCCCCATGGCACTCAAGGACGGGGCCCGGACCTGGCTCCTGAACCTGGCTCCAGGCACAATCTCCTCCTGGGACGAGATGCGCACCCGCTTCATCGCCAACTTCCAGGGCACTCGCGACCGGCCACCCGCCGTGAGCGACATGCGCCGCATCAAGAAACAGCCCGGGGAGACCCTGCAGAAGTACATCCAGCGCTTCAACAGCGCGCGCTTCAAGATTCCCAAGGTGACTGAGGAGGCCATCATCTCGGCCTTCTCCGACGGCATGCGCGACGTCAAGATGAAGGAGGAGCTGGCGATGCATGAAGACCTGTGCACCTCCCTGGAGCTGTTCAACTTGGCAACCAAGTGCGCCAGGGCCGAGGAAGGGCGTCTCTCCCTCCTCGAGATGCCTGCCCCAGACCCAAAAGAGAAGAAGCCCAAGGCCAAGGATGTGAAGCGCAAGGGGGCTGCCGTGCTCGCGGCAGAACCAGACACCAAGCGGGGCAGAGAACAGCCCGAACCTTCCAAGGGCAGCTGGTACTATGTGTACCACCACCTCCACACCCACAACACCAACGAATGTCAAGAGATCCGAGCCGTGCGAGAAGGAAGGATCGGTCGTCGCCCTGACCGCAGTGACCGGGGCCACGGTCGAGGAGGAGGAAGGAACACAGGACGCTGGGAAGACCGTGGCCCGCGCTAAGGGTGGCACGATCAACCTCGCGAGGATCACTGGCAAGACCTGCCTCGTGAGGGAGGCTGGAGAGATCAACCTCGTGAGGGAGACTGGAGGGATCAGCCTCGCGAAGATCGCCCGCAAGGCAACGTAGGCCTCCCACCGCTGCCGCCGCAGCCAAGGAGAAACGAGGACCGCCACCAGGATGAGGGGGCTGGGGGCTTCTAGGAGCCGCGCGCGATCGCCTGCATCCTGGGCGGGGCACAAGCCCCAGCCTCCCAGCGTATCTTCAAGCAGTTCGCCCGCGAAGTGAACGCAGTCCTCCCCAGGCTCGAAGCCACGCACCCTTTCAGGTGGTCGGCGTGCGCCATCACGTTCAGCTCAGCAGATCAGCTCAAGTGTGCGGCTACAGCCGGAGTTCTCCCGATGCTCTGTTCCCCAATCATCAGCAACATGGTGGTCACCAAGACCCTCATCGATGGCGGTGCAGGGCTCCAGGTCCTGTCTGTGGAAACATTCAACAACCTCCAAGTGCCCTACAGCCAGTTTCAGCCAACCAAGCCTTTCTCCGGTATCACCGACGGCTCCACGGTCCTGATTGGGCAGGTCCGCCTCCCTGTCACTTTCGGGGCACGCGACAACTACCGCACCGAGCTCATCGACTTCGACATCGCTCACATTCGCATGCCGTACAACGCCATCCTTGGGTACCCAGCGCTGGCCAAGTTCATGGCCGTAACTCACCACGGCTACAACGTCCTCAAGATGCCAGGAAGCGGCGGAGTCATCACGATGCCATGTGAAGAGAAGGACGCGGTGTGTTTCCCTGGAACGAGCCTTTCAGGCCGCGTCACTGGAAGACCCGGATCGTGGAAGCAGGAGGCCTCTCGAGACCGCCCCTAAGAAGAAGAAGACATCGTCCGGCCCGACCATTCAGGAGGCAGGCCCCTCTGGGCCCGCGCCTGCCCAGGGGGAACCTCCTTCCATCGCATAGGAAAGCGTGCCTGGCGCCCTCCTCAGGCAGGGCTTGGGGGCTCTCCCCTGGAGGGCCACCTACCCAGCCAGGGTCATGAGGGAGGCGCTTGGGCACCACATGGAGGCGTGTTTCGAAGCACGTTTCCCTCAAGAAGGAGCAAGACAAGGAGACCCAAACCCTCAGGAGTTCGTCAGCAAGGCCATCCAGGAGCTACAGGAGTCAAGAGTCACGAAAGGCGGCCGCCGCCTACCAGCAGCGGCTCCCCATCCAGGCGAGGATGGTGGGCTGCGCGTCTGCATCGACATACCAGGCCTGAACCGAGTCGCCTCTCTGGAGCGCCTCTGGCCCTCGCGAGTGGGGCGCTACGGAGGCCCACCCCACAGCTATGTTCGCATGCCTTACGGTTTGCCGAACGCGGCTGACACGTACCAGCGCCTCATGAGGGGCATCACGGGGGCACGAGAGGCCAGGCGTTCCGCAGCCCTGGCAGGGATGGAGATGGCCCGTGAGGAGCCGCCAGCGCCTCCGGAGCCTCCCGAGGCCCCTGGGCCTGGGGGCTCATGAGGATTGGCTCCCACAGCCCACCGAGCCTGCTACATCAACGCTCCTTCGTCCTCAACATCATCAGGTGACATCTTTCGAGTTTTATGTCCAGCTGGGAGCGCCCCCCAGGGCTGCATTATTCCCAGGCCGCGTGGGGCCGTCCCTGCGGCGTGTATCCCTTTTTCATTCCATGTTGTTAGCTTACCTTGTTGGGGGCGCCCCTCGGGCTGCATGACCCCCCAAGTCGCTCGGGCCTGACCCAGTGATGTCCGCATTCCCAGCATCTATTTGAACGAATCCACTCCTTCGCGGCTAATGTGTTTTACCTAGTTGCCCGCTCAGCTGACGCCAGCCAACAGAGCTGCTCCCAAACGGTACGACGCTTGCGCATGGGTCCGTCCCTGCAATGCCGACAAACCTGGATGGCTGAGCTCTGGCCGCGGCAGCCCCGCATAGCGTCACCTCGTCAAGCCTTCAGTGCCTCACTACCCCTCGGAAGCGACCAACGGCGGACTGTCAATTGTCATGGCAACCCCTTGTTTTTTCTATGATGGACCTGCAGGACCTCCTAAAGGAGCTGCATCAGGCGAGGCACTTGCGGTGTCTCCTTCGCTCTCGTCCGCGTGAACTGCTTGCACGTTAAAGGGGGGTGCCTGAGCATCGCGACTCAGGGCTCCTACTGGCTCTCCAGCCCTCACCCTATGGCCTTGACCATGGCATCGCGACCTGGCATACCAGCGACGGCTGAGACTCGCTCGAGGGCCGGGACCTGAAGACGTAGAGCAGAAAGGGGAGCAAAGTCGAGAGGGGAGAGACACACGGGGACCTTGCCAAGCGACCTCGCGCGTGCCGATGCAAGGACCCAGCGACACACCAGAGAGCGGCCCCTGATCCTCGAGATAAGTCATCACCCGGAAGCGCCAGCTGCCGTGGCACCATCCCCGCACCTAATGCTATCCCGTGTTAGTGATGCCGCTCTCCTTTCTCACCAAACAACGGCTACTTGGGCGCCAAAGGGGACCTCCTGAGCATCGCGACTCAGGGGCTCTTACCGGACTCCGGGTCGCTCACCTCCTCGCCTTGACCATGGCATCACGACCTGTCATACCAGCGACGGCTGAAGCCGCCTTGGGACTGGGACCTGTCGGCGCAGAGCACCAAGCCCTCGTGAGGCTCGAAAGGGATGACTGAGCTAAGATGGAATGAGCAACTCACGCAATTCTACGACAAGGGTTATATTAACAAAACAGGATCACAAGCACCTTACAAGCCCCCACGGGACGCGTTCTCGATTCCTGCATGGAACATATCCTAAAGGGACACAAACTACGTGCGACCCTGCAAAAGACGCCATCATCAACAGTGGGCCGTCAAGCACCGACGCCAACCCCATCCAGATCAGAGTCGGCAGCGGCCTGACGAGCCCGCCCTGCTCCAGGAGCGGCACCGGCTCGGGGGCTCGTAGCTGTCGTCGCTCGTCTCCGTAGTTGCGAAGAGCTCGCCGGAGTCGCTGGAGCCTCCGACGCCTCCATCGCCCGAGGAGCCGCCAAGGGAGCGGTTGGTGGGCCCAGTCCTCGTCGCGGCAGGGTCCTGACCACCTTCCCCGGGGCAGCACTCCAGCCGGCGCCCGCTCGCATCGAAGACCTTCAAGAGCATCACCGAAGCACCGTCGTAATCCAAGTGGACTGCGAAGACGCCCCTTACCCTGCAAACCCGGGCGATCTCTCTCCAGCCCCGAGTCATGAAGACCTCGCCCGGGGCAACGACCATGACCTCTGCCTCGGTCGCGAGGGTGCTGCAGCCGGCGTGCTGCAGCCAGAGCTCCAGGGGCTCCCCCTGCGGGATGATGGAGGCGAAGAAGGGAGGAAGGCGGATCCAAGACTGAAGAGGAATGGCGACGTGGAGCACGAACTCTTGGGAGGAGCCCTCGGTGTGGACCCCAGGGGGGACAACCCACACCTTCATGACCCGTCGGCGCCGACGGCGGCGCCACCCATGGCGCTCAGCATCAGCTCCTTCGGGGCCCTTGACGTGGGCATACAATGCTAGCGGGAACCCCGGCGGCACCCGCTCGCTCCAAGGCCTCGACACCACCTGAAGGGCCCCTTCCTCCGGGCCACGGGGGACGAGCCGTTTCTTCAGCGGGAGTGGGTCTGGTTCCTCTCGGGGAGCTTTTCCCTTCTCTGCCGTCGAGAACCGGCGGATCGGAGCCATCGCAGCAAGACGGAGCAAGGATCGGGAAGAAGGAGAAGCAAGGAGGGATGGACTGGAAGGGCGCGCGCTGTTCCGTACTTATGGCCGGCGAAGGCCAACCGCCAACCTCCACGATTGCAGGTAATCATGACCCACTTTGCATGCAGGGACTTGTCCAATCTGTGCAGTTGCCGAGGCGCCATGGGGAAGTGGAGGCGCCCACGTCCAATCAACCGCCACGCGGCGCCCAAGGCCGCAGGCTGTTATTGCCCGCGGTGCTTCGCTCTTGCCCTTCCGCCTCCCTGCACGGCCAAGTCTGGGCGCGCCTTGGGCCCGGGGGCTACTGTCGGTGTTCTGGGAACGGGGGTCCCCAGACTTGCCTGCCTGCGGCCTGCGACATGGCTCAAAGGGGGGCCCAGCGCGGCCCATCTTCACCAACACAAACCCAAGACCCTCGCGAGGGGCCAAGCCTCGCGGGGCGGACAACGCGGAGCTTCCTCAGGTGCGGCCTCGTCAGGCTGGCTCACGAGGAGGCGGAGAGATCAAGGCGGGGTACCTCACGAGGTGCCCGTGACGCAAGCCATGACGACCGGGGGCGCCAGGCGGGTGCCAGCCTGCGCAGTGTCCTCCCTTCCTCTTTGGAGCAAAGGGGGCAAGCTCAGCCGCGGAGTACCGAGGCATCAGGCAAAGGTTGCCATTTCGGTGCAACGAGACCAAGACCAGGAGGACTACGAGACGGAGGTCACCGTGGAGCCCAAGACGGCGTCATCACCAGAGCTTTGCGCAGGCGAAGACTACTTTTGTCAGGATATCTGATACTAGCTGTCCCCCTTCAAATTAGCCCGCCATTGTTGGCTCCCTTCCCGCTCGATATTTGGGAAGAGGACCAGGGCCTCTATAAATAGGACCACCCACCCACAGAGCAAGGGGGGCAGAGAGAGACAAGGCAGAGAGAGAGACAGGGAAGAGAGCGAGCCGGGGGGTTGGAAGGATAGAGAAGATCAGAGAGAGAGAGAGAGAGAAAGGTGACTGAGCCCCTCCCGGCCGTTCATCGCCCAACCAAGAACAGACCCTCGCGAGGCTGTTCTTCCTTGTATTGTTCATCATCATCAGCCCAAGAGGCAATCTATCACACCACACACTGGAGTAGGGTATTACACCACAACGGTGGCCCGAACCAGTATAAACCCTGTGTCTCTTGTGTTGTTCTTTCCATAGTTTAGATCCTAGCAAGGCGGGGGGGTGCAGGTAGGTAGGAGGCGAAATCTCCGCGCGCACCCCAGTGTTCGAACCGCAAGGGTCTGCCGGAACCTGAAATCCGACAGTATAGAGCAATCGTGGTTGGCGTAGTGTCGCCGTACCGATGTTATTCATTGTAATATCGGAACCCTTGTATTGATACCCGTGTTGTAATAGAGAGCTGGTTTGTTCTATACTAAGAAGTGTCGTATTCCAGAAGACTTCACCTCGATCTCTGGGCTGGAATACGGAGCATTTTGGTTTTCTCTGAGCCGGGGTGCCACAGCACATGCACTATTATTATTTTCCACACTATTCGGTCGTGCAAGTGAAAGGCAATAATGATGATATTTGATGAACTAATTGAGATGAGAAAAGCTGGTATGAACTAGACCTCTCTTTTTTTGTAAGTATGATTATTTCATCGTTCCTGATTCAGCCTATTATGAAAGAAACATGTTTGCAATGACAATTAGAGATTGTAGTTGCTTATGCCATGCTTAATTAGATAGGAGTTTATAATGGTTTACCTTTCTTGCCAACATTCTATTAAAATGGTTGTGATGTGGTATGATAGGGTGGTATCCTCCTTTGAACGATTTGAGTGGCTTGACTTGGCACATGTTCATGCATGTAGTCACCGGGATGGCTGGTCACCGGGATGCCCAGTCCCATGCTCAAATCAAATCAAAATAATTGCAAACAAAACTCCCCCAGGATTGTTGTTAGTTGGAGGCACCCGTTGTTTCGGGCAAGCCATGGATTGATGCTTGTTGGTAGTGTGGGAGTATAAAGTTTACCATTCTGCTTGGGAACCACCTATAATGTGTGTAGCATGGAAGATATCGAGATCTCTCAGTTGTTATGTTGACAATGAACGTATACCGCTCAAAATATTATTCATCTCTATTTCAAAACCAAACTCTGGCACCTCTACAAATCCCTGCCTCCCTCTGCGAAGGGCCTATCTATTTACTTTTATGTTGAATCATCATCCTCTTATTAAAAAGCACTAGTTGGAGAGCACCGCTGTCATTTGCATGTATTACTGTTAGTTTACATTGAGTATGACTATGACTGGATCTCTTTTACCATGAATTACAATGTCTAGTCAGTCCTTGATCTCTAAAGGTGCTCTGCGTTTATGTTGTGCGGTCTCAGAAAGGGCTAGCGAGATATCATCTTGTTATATCATATTATGATTATTTTGAGAAAGTGTTGTCATCCGAGATTTATTATTATTGCTCGCTAGTTGATTATGCCATTGATATGAGTAAACATGAGACCTAAATGTTATTGTGAATATGGTTAGTTCATAATCTTTGTAGAAAACTTGAATGCTTGCTTTACATATATACAACAACAAGAGCAAACAGAGTTTGTAATAGTTTTTCTTTATGACTTTCAGTTTGTCAACTAAATTGCTTGATGACAAGCAAAGGTTTAAGCTTGGGGGAGTTGATACGTCTCCGTCGTATCTACTTTTCCAAACACTTTTGCCCTTGTCTTGGACTCTAACTTGCATGATTTGAATGGAACTAACCCGGACTGACGCTGTTTTCAGCAGAATTGCCATGGTGTTATTTTTGTGCAGAAAAAAAAGTTCTCGGAATGACCTGAAAATCAACAGAGATTATTTTTGGAATATATAAAAAATACTAGAAGAAGAATCCACGTCAGGGGGCCCACACCCTGTCCACGAGGGTGGGGGCGCGCCCCCTGCCTCGTGGGCCCCCTGACGCTCCATCGACCTCAAATCCAACTCCATACATTCACTTTCGGGGAGAAAAAATTAGAGAGAAGGATTCATCGCGTTTTGTGATATGGAGCCGCCGCCATGCCCTAAACTCTCTCGGGAGGGCTAATCTGGAGTCCGTTAGGGGCTCCGGAGAGGGGAATCCGTCGCCATCGTCATCATCAACCTTCATCCAGCACCAATTTCATGATGCTCATCGCTGTGCGTGAGTAATTCCATCGTAGGCTTGCTGGACGGTGATGGGTTGGATGAGATTTATCATGTAATCAAGTTAGTTGTGTTAGGGTTTGATCCCTAGTATCCATTATGTTCTGAGATTGATGTTGCTATGACTTTGCTATGCTTAATGCTTGTCACTAGGTCCCGAGTGCCATGATTTCAGATCTGAACTTATTATGTTTTAATGAATATATGTGAGTTCCTGATCCTATCTTGCAAGTCTATAGTCACCTATTATGTGTTATGATCCCTTAACCCCGAAGTGACAATAATCGGGACCATTACCATTGATGACCGTAGTTTGAGGAGTTCAGGTATTCACTATGTGTTAATGCTTTGGTACGGTACTCTATTAAAAGGAGGCCTTAATATCCCTTAGTTTCCAATAGGACTCCGCTGCCACGGGAGGGTAGGACAAAAGATGTCATGCAAGTTCTTTTCCATAAGCACGTATGACTATATTCGGAATACATGCCTACATTACATTTATGAACTAGAGCTAGTTCTGTGTCACCCTATGTTATAACTGTTGCATGAATGATCGCATCCGACATAATTCTCCATCACCGATCCAATGTGTATGAGCCTTTCTTATATTGTTCTTCGCTTATTTACTTTTCCGTTGCTACTGTTACAATCACTATAAAAACCAAAAATATTACTTTTGCTACCATTACCACTACTATCATATTACTTTGCTACTAAACACTTTGCTGCAGATACTAAGTTTCCAGGTGTGGTTGAATTGACAACTCAGCTGCTAATACTTGAGAATATTCTTTGGCCCCCCTTGTGTCGAATCAATAAATTTGGGTTGAGTACTCTACCCTCAAAAACTGTTGCGATCCCCTATAATTGTGGGTTATCAGATTCACGCTCGACCTTTCGATCTTAGTGTTTCGAGGCCATATCTTCATATGCTAGGCTTGTCAAGTTTAACCCGAGTATTCTGCGTGTGCAAAACTAGCTTGCACCCGTTGTATATGAACGTAGAGCTTATCACCCCCGATCATCACGTGGCGTCTCGGCACGACGAACTATAGCAACGGTGCATACTCAGGGAGAACACTTATACCTTGAAATTTAGTGAGAGATCATCTTATAATGCTACCGTCGAACTAAGAAAAATAAGATGCTGTAAGTGCATCTAGTGCCTCTTAGTGATTTTGGTGTATTGAAGACTTATAGGTTAAGGGACTAATGCGTTTGTGAGTGTACACAGGTCTATAAGTCTATGAGGAGTTTGATATTTACAGGAAAAGTCGACCCCTAAAAATGAATATCTTCGACTGAAGATTTTGGTATTTCTGAAGACTTTCATGAAGACTTTGAAAGTGAAGAAACTGGTGTGTCCATGAAGACTTGATATTCATGCGAGGAATATGAAGCTTGAAGACTTTCGTTTTCATAGTTTTGTTTTTCTCTTTCTTGAGTCATAGGAAACACCGTACTGTTAAAGGGGATCGAGGAAATACTAAGGAAAAATTTCCATGTGATGCTCAACTCAAAATCCTTCACCTACCAATCCCTTCGAGTGAAGCCATTGGAAATCTCATACAGTTCAGTCAATTTTTTCAGTGACAGAGACGAAGTTCTTCTGGTCTCTAAGGAATTTGTCCTGATTTGAGGAGTTAGGAATTCGCCAGTGCGGATTGCCTACACAGTGAGGAACATGATAGCCCTGAGGATTTTGCTACTCAAAATTCCGACCGTTGCTGTGCTATGTGCCAGCTGTCCCAAAATATCTATCCACCTAACGGTCATATCATTGAAGGGCATTTACGTCTTATCATGTCGGGCTGCTCCCTAGGCTATAAATAGCCGCCCCCCTACAACCACTAGCTGGTTGGCTGCTCCGAGAGAAACTGACACTTGTCATTTGAGAGCAACCCATCCTTTGAGTACTTTGAGCGAAAATCATCTAGTGAGGAAAAACCAGAAACCCAAAACCCAAACACCTACAAACCCCAAGTGATTGAGCATCACTGAAGAGATTGATCCTGAGTGGATCCGACTCTTGTTACCTTTGAAGACTGTGCTTCTTCCAGACGGTTAGGTGTCATGGTCTAGAGCATCCAAGAGGAATTGTGGATCGCCTAGTGACCAAGTTTGTGAAGGTTTGGAAGTCGCCTGAAGACTTACCACGAGTGATTGGACGAGGTCTGTGTGACCTTAGTTCAAGGAGAATACGGTGAGGACTGGGTGTCCTAAGCTGCGTGTTCAGGACTGGGTGTCCGGGACTGTGTGTCCTCGAGTTTAAATACTCAGCCGCTCCAACCAGACATACAACTGAGACAGCAGTTGGAACTGGTCTACCAAATCATTGTCTTCACCAAGCTTACTGGTTCTATTTCCTCAAATCTTTCATTTCCTCATAATTGTGTTGTGTGTTTGTTCATATCTGTGTTTGAAGACTTTGACTAAAGACTCTCTCAATTTCCTCAGTTCAATTTCTTCAGTCTGTTTGTCTTCATCCTGTGTTATCCTGTGATTACGCTTCCTGTACTCTGTGCCTGTCTTCATTTCATCATGATGACTATGCTTGTATTCTGTTATGTTTACTTTTGAGTACTTATTCCGCCACTAGTAGTTCTTCGCTAAGGAATTTCCTCACCGGCAAATTCCTCAGTGAAGAATTTCATAAAAATCGCCTATTCACCCCCCTCTAGTCGATATAATGCACTTTCAATTAGTATCAGAGCAAGGTACTCCCTTGTTCTGTGTGATTTTGGTTTAACCGCCTGGAGTTTTAGTTATGTTGACCGCAGGTATGACGAAGGTGACATGCCCCATCTTTGACGGTCATGAGTATCCCAAGTGGAAGGCCATGATGAAGAAACGCCTCATGGCGATGAACAGCGAGTTGTGGACCGTCACTGAGATTGGCCTGACTGATCTGTGCAAGATGGCGAATGCTGATGACATTCGCAAGTATACTCTTCTCAACCTCACGGCGAAGGATGTCATCTGCTCCAGTCTGTCACAAAATCAGTTCAGGAATATCATGCATATCGATCATGCGAAGCTCATCTGGGACCGTCTTTCTGAGGTCTATGAAGGTCATCAAACCTGTCATGATCCTTGGTTTGAGGACTTCAAGGAATCTGTCATGATCCTTGGTTTGAGGACTTCAAGGAATCTCTCAAAACCTGTCATGGCCCTCAAGGACTTCAAGGAACCAGAATCATCATTTTCTGCATCATGCCTTATGGCAAAAGATGCTGAGGTAACTAAATGCTACCTATCCGAGTCCAGTGATGATGAATCTGGTGATGAATTTGGATCCAGCTATGTCAAACTTGCTTCCCTTGCTACTAAACAACAAAGAGATTTAGAAAAAGCTCACTATATGCTAAACAAGAGCGATGATATGTTGGGTGAGGAAATGGATCAGTCAAAAGCTTTGGCTGAAAGTCTTCAGAGACGTCATACTAAGTATGACACCCTTCAAGATCAACATAACACTCTCTTGTCCGATTATGAGAAGCTTTCTTATGAATTTCTTCAAAGAAAGCAAGATCTTGAAAAGCTAAGAGTGAGTTATGAAGATCTTCAGAAGGAGCGCGATTCATTACTTGCTCAACAAATCAGCGCTTCTCAGGAAGAATTTGTTCCTCCATGCTTGAAGTGCATTGAACGTGAATCTGCTAATTCTTCACCTGAATGTTCAAATGCTGCTAATGTTTGAAATTCTTCACATGCCTCTGCTATCACTAATTCCTCATCTGAGGACATTGCTAGTATCACTGACGATGCAGGGCTGAAGGAATTGTACACGACAGGCATGTACAAAATCCTCAAAGGGCATCAGGCTCTTTGTGATGTGCTTAAAAAGCAGATCCTCAACAGGAACCCTAGGAAAGAGGGTATCGCCTTTGAGAGGAAACTCAATGCTGATGGTACATATTGGAAGCCTGAGCAGTACCCCAAAACTACATGGGTTGCTGCAAAGGGACCTCCAGTTGATCCATCTAACTTATCTGGATTTGCATGTGAATCTCCTCATTCTGATGATGAGTCAATTGACTCCAACTATAAGCTATTCAAAAATCAGAATGGTGAAGTGTTTGCTAGATATGTTGGCACTAACTGCAGGAACGGCTCCCCTATGAAGAAAATCTGGGTTCCCAAAAGATGCCTTGAAAATCTGCAGGTGAATGTCATCATGACGCCACCTGTGAAGAATAGGAACCCCAGATCAAATTCTTCATATGGACCAAATTCTTCATATGGACCAAATTCCTCATATGGAGCAGAGTCCTCATATGAACATCATCGTGCTAACCCGTTTGTTTCGCAGGGAAGATCTAAGGATTATGGATATGTGCATTATCCTTCAAATCATTATGTCCATAAGTCCTCAAAGAATTTCTCTGCATACTCTTATGCTTACTCTAACCCCTCTTATGTGAGATGAAATGGACTGGATTCTATGCCATCCTTTTCGTATGGAGCTCGCAGAATGATGAACTCTTTGCCACCCCTTCAGATGTGGGTGGTGAAGAAAAAGAACTAATCTCTTCTGCAGGGTTAGGTCTCCAGACGCACGTAATCGTCTAAAGAATTTGCTGGAGACCTGAGCATGCCTGATAGGACGTAGGCTAATCATGAAGAAATGAACTTTCATTTCTCACGTCCTCATATTGCTTTATCAGTTCTTTTACTTGATGAAATTGATCTGATGAATTGATGTCATATTCTTCACTGATGAAGTATATGAGTTTGTAAGCTGCACTAATTCATCTGCAGGATGATCAACCCAAGGCCACTGAGTGGGTCCTTGATAGTGGATGTACAAACCACATGACTGGTGACAAGAATCTATTGATGGATGCTCCATTATCTCCGTCGCATCTGAAGCATATCATTTTTGCTGACAAAGGCAAAAGTCAGGTATTGGGTCTAGGCAAGGTTGCGATTACAAAGGATCAACACATGGACAAAGTCATGCTTGTTGAGTCCTTAGGATACAACCTTATGTCTGTCTCAATGCTTTGTGATCTTGATATGGTTGTTGTCTTTGGCAAGTACGTTGTGTTGTGGTTATGGAAGCTGACATTTCCAAAGTCTTCGAAGGCTTTAGGAGAGGAGATCTGTATATTGTTGATTTCTCTACAGGACGACAACCAGCCGTGTGCTTACTTGCAAAAGCTTTAGAAGGCTGGCTCTGGCATCGATGACTTGGTCATGCAGGCATGAGGAATTTGCACACGCTTGCGAAGAAGAAGCATGTCATTGGCATCGAGAATGTCAATTTCCTCAAGGATCACCTATGTGGAGGCTGTGAAGCTGGGAAGATGACGAAGGCCAAGCATCCAGCAAAGACTATCATGACCACCACTCGCCCGTTTGGATTGCTTCACATGGATCTCTTTGGTCCTAATCATTATTCTGCTATTTCAAATGAAGCATCTCAATATGGCTTTGTTATTGTTGATGATTATTCTCGCTATACATGGGTACACCTTGTTACTTACAAACATGAAGTGCAGGAAGTCTTCAAATGATTTTCCTCGAGGGCTTCAACCAACTTTGGTGTGAAGATCAAGCACATCAGAAGTGACAATGGCATTGAGTTCAAGAATTCTGGTCTCAATGACTATCTTGATGAACTTGGAATTACTCATGAGTTATCTGCTCCCTACACTCCTCAGTAGAATGGCGTCGTGGAGCGCAAGAACAGGACTCTTGCTGAGATGGCTCGCACTATGCTTGATGAATACAAAACACCTCGTCGTTTCTGGACTGAGGCAATTGATACTACGTGCCACATCATAAACAGAGTATATCTTCACAAATTCTTCAAAAAGACTGCCTATGAACTCCTCACTGATAAGAAACCCAATGTAAGTTATTTCAAAGTCTTCGGTGCTAAATGTTGGATTAGAGATCCTCATCACAACTCAAAATTTGCACCGAAAGCACATGAAGGTTTTATGCTTGGTTACAGAAAGGACTCGCGCACCTACAGAGTCTTCAACAACGTTCTTCACAAAGTTGTTGAAACTGTAGATGTGCGGTTAGATTAAACTAATGGCTCGCAAGGAGAGCACCTACCTACTATGATAGATGAACCAGCACCTGAGGAAACTATCAAGTTCAAGGCTACTGAGGATGTCATTCCTACTGAAGAATCTGTTGAAGAATTCATTCCAGAACATGAAGAACGTCGAGCTAATGCACCTGAAGAAAATGCTGAAGAAAATGGTGCTGAAGAAAACACTGATCAAACTCTTCAATGACAACCAGCTCATCCTCGCATTGCAAAAGAAGTGCAAGTTGAAAAGATCATCAATGACATCAAAGCGCCAGGTCCTCTCACACGCTCAAAAGCTTCACATTTGTCTAACTTTTGTGGGCAGTATGCTTTTGTCTCTATTACATAGCCCACTAAGGTAGATGAAGCATTTCTGGAGCCTGAGTGGATTCAGGCCATGCAAGAAGAATTACATCAGTTCGAGCTCAACAATGTCTGGGAACTGGTCAAACGTCCAGATCCTCGCAAGCACAATATCATTGGCACAAAGTGGATCTACCGCAACAAGCAAGATGAAAATGGCCTTGTGGTGAGGAATAAGGCACGGCTTGTAGCTCAAGGCTACACACAGGTTGAAGGAATTGATTTCGATGAAACTTTTGCACCTGTTGCTAGACTTGAGGCTGTTCGCATATTACTTGCTTATGCTAACCATCATGATATCACTTTATATCAAATGGATGTGAAAAGTGCATTCCTCAATGGTAAGCTTGAGGAAGAAGTATATGTTGCTCAACCCCCAGGTCTTGAAGATCCAAAGAATCCTGACAAAGTCTTCAGACTCAACAAGGCCCTCTATGGCCTCAAGCAGGCCCCACGGGCTTGGTATGATATCTTGAAGGAACTCCTCATGAAGAAAGGCTTCAAACCCGGTTCACTCTACCCTACTCTTTTCACTAAATCTTATGATGGTGAATTGTTTGTGTGCCAAATATATGTTGATGATATTATCTTTGGCTGTACTGACCAACGTTATAGTGATAATTTGCCTATATGATGAGTGAAGAATATCAAATGTCTAGGATGGGAGAGTTGAAATTCTTCTTAGGTCTTCAAATTCGTCAACAACACAATGGCATATTCATCTCTCAAGAGAAATACCTCAAGGATGTACTGAGGAAATTCGGCATGCAAGATTGCAAAGGCGTCAAAATTCCTATGCCCACAAATGGCCATCTATGCACTGATGAAAATGATATTGACTTCGATCATAAGGTATACTGCTCCATGATAGGTTCCTTATTGTACTTATGTGCATCTAGGCCAGATATAATGCTTAGTGTTTGCATGTGTGCCCGATTTCAAGCTACACCAAAGGAATCACACCAGAAGGCTGTGAAGCATATTCTTCGATATCTAGCTCACACACCAACACTTGGATTATGGTACCCCAAGGGCTCGGTTTTTGATCTTGTTGGATATTCTGACTCTGACTATGCTGGTGATCGTGTGGATCGCAAGTCAACATCTGGTACATGTCATTTCCTCGGACGATCTTTGGTTTGTTGGTCCTCGAAGAAACAGAACTGCGTATCACTATCTACTTCTGAAGCTGAGTACATTGCCGCTGGTTCTTGCTGTGCCCAATTGCTATGGATGAAGCAAACTCTCAAGGACTACGGCGTCAACATGAAGAATGTGCCTCTCTTCTGCGACAATGAGAGTGCCATCAAGATTGCTCACAACCCAGTTCAGCACTCGAAGACAAAGCACATTTAGATTCGTCATCATTTTCTTCGTGATCATGTGTTGAAGGGCGACATTTCTATTGAGCATGTGACGACTAAAGAACAGCTAGCCGATATCTTCACAAAGCCCTTTGATGAGAAGAGATTTAGCAAGTTGCCGTGTGAGCTAAATATCCTAGAATCTTCGAATGTTCTTTAAAAAGGTCACTCATCCTAACACTTATGCAAAATTGATGACTTAGATGTGCAACACATGAAGAAACGTTTTTCTTCAATCAATGAAGAATAACACTCTTAGTGTGAAGAAATTAACGAAGAATTTGATTCTCAGAACCCTACGATAATTGTACGCGGTGTCTGAAATCATCATTCTTATACGGTGGGTCATGCCACCACCAAAAGTTGAAATTCCTCAATTATTCATATTCTTCAACTTTGCATAGTCTTCACTTGTTCCGTCATTTTTCTTCATTGGCTATATATATATATATGAGTTTACGTCCTCTACAGCAATCACTTATTGCTATTTCTTCAAGTTGGTTTTCTGCTAAGTGAATGTGATCAGACCCTTCCCCTCTATGCTTTACTCAACCCAATCTGTTCACAAATTCTTCATGTGTGTTCTATTTGAAACTCGTTCAAAATCTTCACTGTGTCCTTGTCAGCTGAAGAAATTGCGAACGAAACTTTAAAACCTATCTTATCTAAATTTTCGGCTTTGCCGCTCAAACTGTTCCGCATCCCACGATACACTTATCCACTCACCCACGATCTAACACGATCTCCACCTCTCACTATGTGGGTGACACATGTCATGTGAATGAGAAGGGTCAGGGGCACGTTCGTCCAATTTCTTCGGGCGAGCAGTTTTTCACCGTGGCTATAAATACCCATCCTTCCCTTCCTCACTTCTTTTACTCCGCTCAATCTCTCTCCAGCTCGAGCTTCTCAAACCCTAGCGCCGCCGCTACTTCATCGCCGCTGGTGAGGAAGAGCTTCACTGCCTCGACCTCGTCGCCGACGTACTCGCGCCGACCGCAGAAATCTTCACTCCGTCGCCGCCGTAGCCGTCTTCCTCCGCCAAGTTAGGGCGTGGAAGATCTACCTAGACGAACTTCACATCTCCTCACTCCAGTTCGTCGTGTTCTTCGTCCAGGGTAATTAAAAGTTACTTTTACTACCCTCGTTGATTCGAATTATTATCTAAAAAATCTTCAAAAGTGTTTTTCTTCATATCTTCACACACTGAACACCTCACAAGTCATCTGTTCTTGATTCGTTTCTCTAAGCATCATTTTTCTTCAAGATTCCTCAATTGTGTGGATCTTCGATCTATACAACTCTGGAATCTAAGACAAAGAATGCTTAGTGAAAATCTTCAAGACTCATCTGGTCAAATTCCTCAAACTTATTCTTTTTGAAAAACCTTCTGAGAACGCATATGACCTCTCCAAATTCCTCGCAACTATACTATGTTCACAGGTACACATGTCAGCTGCTGAATCACTAGGTTCTCATCAACTTAACTCATTTGCAGCGTTCCTCGAAGAAAAGTTGCATACTTCTTCAGAGAATTCGATTGTTCAAATTCCTCAACTGAAGAAAATGGCTGATGGTAAAAGGCCATAGAAGGGAGGAAAGAGGCCTGAGGTAAATACAGCGTTTGAAATCCCTGATGACATATATGCTGGGTACTGCACACCTACTGAGGAAACCAAGAATGAGCGCAAAGTGCGCAAACAGAGGATAGAGAGGAGATGGGAAAAAGAATGGAGGGAGTACAGATATGTCACTCCTAAGTACATGAAGAAATTCGCACTCAATCCTCCATGCCCAAGAGCTCCATTGGCACCTGGCCAAATAGCAGACCCCACTAGCCTCAAGCGCGGTGAGGAATATCCTGATGAATGGGCCTAGCGCCAAACCAAGTTGGCTAAGCAAGCCAGAGAAGCAGTGAGGAAATTCAATGAAGACTCTGTCGCTGGTGCTGCCTCTGCTGAGGCCTCTGCTGTCAAGCCAAAGAAGGCTATGTCTAAGAAGCCTGCACGCAGGCCAAGTTCCTCAGCAATGCCCTCACGGCCAATTCCTCATGATACTCCTGTTCCTCCAAAGTCCTCAGCTCCTCCGCCAAAGCCTTCAGCTGTTCCGACCAAATCCTCAGCACCTGTGCATCTCGCTTCGTGCCAAAGGACTGCCGGCATCTCCATTGCCTCAGGTGTCTCAGCTAGTTCCTCAGCTGCACCAAGTTCCTCAGCTGGCCCCTCACTGCTGAAGACAAAGGCCACTGCTGGACGAGGTCCTCGCCCAAGTCCTCAAAAGAAGCAAGTCGCTTTCCAAATGCCATCTGATGAAGACAAAGCTGATGATGATGAACTTGCAGAAATCATCAGAGACAGGCAAGTCAGAGCCGCTAGAGCCAAAGGATCAGAAGTGCCACTGCTTTTGGATCCCAAGCTGATACTCGACTACATTGATGATTGGCACAAGGACCCCAACACTCCCTTGCCTGACTTCAAGCTGACTCCTGGCCAGAGTCACATGCTGACCCACTTCATTCACGAAGAGAAGTGGAAATTTGAGAAGGCCAGGCAGATCAAGAAAGCGCAGTACAAGAAAGAGCGTTATCTTAAGAAAAACGTTGTCTCTATGACAACTGATGAACTTGTTACTATTCAGACTGAGATTAAGAAACTCAGTGATAACTTTGACGCATATCGCTCTGATTGGCTTGGAGCCAAGGTTCGTTTTGTGAAACTTGCGAATAACTTCACCTCCAATGTTGCAGCCCCAACGAAACAGGAAATTCCTCAGGCTGAAGCATCTGCTCAGCCTATTGAAGAAAATGCCAGCACCGCTGATGATAATCAGGCTGCTGAAGATAATGTGAGTTCCAGGGCTGATGGCTGCATTCCAGCCGCTGAAGAAATTGCCAGGGCACCCACTAGTGGTGTGCCTAAAGAAACTGAAGAACTCAGGGCAACTGCATCAGTTGTGCCTGAAGAAAGTCAACCAGATTCCTAAGCTGCTCCTGCACCAAATTCAATTCCAATCCTTCCATCTGCATCAGATGTGAAGAAGACCAAGGCTGCAGAGCATGCTGCAGTGAAGAAAAGGAAAGCATCAGCTGCTTCAGATTCTTCAGCTCCGAAGAAAATGAAGCCTATGACAAGTTCTTTTGCAAATCCGATTGATGTTGTTCCCATCTCAACCAGGCCATCAAAGGACCTTGTTCCTTTTGATGAAGAATATGTGATACCTAGCGGATCGGATGAAGAAACTCCTTCTGCTGCTTCGTCTTAACCGTTGGATGAAGAAATTGAAGTGGATGCAATCCCTTCAACACCTATCATCTCCTCGCCTATGCCTCAGTTCATAGCTGAAGAGGCTGGCGTTGAAGAAATGGAAGATGAAGATATGTACATTGGCTGCTCCACACCCGTAATCAGTGATGAATTCTAGGAAAGTCAGCATCCAAACTCTCCAATGTTCACCCCTCTATAGCAAATTCCTCAGTCCCCCACACAAACTGTTCACATGGGCTCTGAAGAAACTCATCCCGCTGCATCTGTCCATGAGGAAAATCTAGCTACTAGCGCTGAAGAAACTGCTGTTGCTGAACAACCAATGACGCAGACTGCCACTTAGGAGGAACCAGAAATTCCTCAGCCTGAAGAACCTGCAATTGAGATTCCTGAGGTCGTGATGCAACTCACTGACACTCCTCCGCCGAAGCCAAAGGATACTTTCTCACGTAAGCAAAAGTTCAAGGCTGATGATTTCTTCGGCGAGCACATATTCTTCGAAGATTACAACCCATATGACTCTGCTCGCATTAGGAAGAGGCGTTTCTAGACTGCCAGTCAAGAAAATTTCAATTTCTCAGTGTTGTACAACAAAGAGAAAATCTTCTACCATGAGCATAGTCCTCACGTGGATAGGGAATCTCTTCCATGCTTCGCACCAGTCCTTAGTGTTCTTCACGACGCTGGACTGCTCAACTTTTTCTTTGACATCTGCGATTGGAATGAAGAACTGATTCTTCAATTCTATGCAACGCTGCACATCACCAGAGATGCTGAGGATGTGAATTCATGGGTGCTGGACCGGATGTTTGAAAACACTCACTACACTGCACCAGCCTCTGAATTGCTTCGTGCTCTACCACTCAGTCCTCCCCTTGAAGAAGCTCACTGCATCTACAGTGAACCTGAGCTCACACATCATTACATGCATGTGCTGATGAAGCCTTTGAAACCAGGTCAGGCACCACGAACCAAATTCCTCATGAAGGAATTGTTGTACGTGCCCAGAACTGTCTATCGTATTCTTACGAGGACAATCAGTCCCATCAAAGGCCACGACTCATCTGATGAGGAAATTGTTGGCATCATGAAGAATCTGGTATTCAACATCGTTCATGGCATTCCTATCAATTATCCCAATTTCTTCATGAGGACTATGGCCAATGTTGCACTGTCTCCGTTTGAGCTGAAGCCTTATGCACCTTGGATTATGAGATTCCTCAGGACAAGGTCTTCACTCAACTACAAAGCTGATTTCCAGAATCACCTCATCTACTTGCCCCCAATTGAAGTCCTCAAGCAGACATATTCCTCAGTTGATGGAAAGGGCAAGGCACCAACTGTAATTGATGAAGGCATTCGTCCATTGGATGGTCAGTTTCGCAAAGCTGCATCTTATTCCACCAATGATGACTCTGCCACACATGACTCTGCCAATGCACCTAAGTCCACTCCTCAAGCCACTGTTGCGCGTGATGACTGACCGTGAACTTTTGCTTAGTCTTCACTAGAAGGTGGATCGAAATCACAAATGGTTTAAGCGTCAGTTTGGTTCACTTCTTCACAACATGACTGCCACACACAATGCAGTGAAGAAAAACCACTACTACCTCCATCAAATCTTCGGTCGCACCTGGGCAATCCTGTCACATCTATATGGTGAAGAAGATCTGAAGAACATGGGTCTCAAAGAAGATTTTTACTAGTCTGCACCTCCACCGAAGAAATTCAAGAAGGTCCAAGTTCCTTCTCTGGTGGCCAGCTCATTTTCTTCATCGCGCGACACTGATGAACATGAAGATTTGGACGACACTGTGGCAGGCCCTACATCAACAAACGACCCCAACAACGCTAGCGCTCCTTCATCAACATGATTATCTGCAGGGGTGTTAGTCCTCATTTTCGATCCTTTTGGTCATTCGATGACAAAGGAGGAGAAATATCCGTTAGTCTTCAAGCGGGTCTACTATATGGGCGTTTTTTATTTGCTAAGTTACAACTCTCGTTCTTCTAAAACTTTATTGGATCGAGTTGTAATCTTAAACCCGATGGTGCTCTGGTACTTTTGATGCACTGTGCTTTGATACTTTTGATGCACTATTCTGCATGCTTATTCCTCGTTAATATTATTGCACGCATGCTGAATTTCATCAGGCACCATATTTCATCATCCATTTCAAATTCTTCATATTATATGTTAATTGCGTGTATGAATTACAAGATATAGGGGGAGATCCCCGCGATTCAACTCTTCAAGGCGTGCATTGCTTCAAAGGCAAATTCCTCACTATGCACATCTTCAGGGGGAGTTCTTCTATATTTTGCAATCAAATTCCTCAATATCAGTAGTTACACTTCATATGCTTATCCCCGTTGAAAACTTAACCTATATTGTCATCAATCACCAAAAAGGGGGAGATTGTAAGTGCATCTAGTGCCTCTTAGTGATTTTGGTGTATTGAAGACTTATAGGTTAAGGGACTAATGCGTTTGTGAGTGTACACAGGTCTATAATTCTATGAGGAGTTTGATATTTACAGGAAAAGTCGACCCCTAAAAATTAATATCTTTGACTAAAGATTTTCGTATTTCTGAAGACTTCCATGAAGACTTTGAAAGTGAAGAAATTGGTGTGTCCGTGAAGACTTGATATTCATGCGAGGAATATGAAGCTTGAAGACTTTCGTTTTCATAGTTTTGTTTATCTCTTTCTTAAGTCATAGGAAACACCGTACTGTTAAAGGGGGTCGAGGAAATACTAAGGAAAAATTTCCATGTGATGCTCAACTCAAAATCCTTCACCTACCAATCCCTTCAAGTGAAGCCATTGGAAATCTCATACAGTTCAGTCAATTTCTTCAGTGACAGAGACGAAGTTCTTCTAGTCTCTGAGGAATTTGTCCTGACTGAGGAGTTAGGAATTCGCCAATGCGGATTGCCTGCACAGTGAGGAACATGATATCCCTGAGGATTTTGCTACTCAAAATTCCGACCGTTGCTGTGCTATGCGCCAGCTGTCCCAAAATATCTATCCACCTAACGGTCATATCATTGAAGGGCATTTATGTCTTATCATGTCGGGCTGCTCCCTAGGCTATAAATAGCCGCCCCCCTACAACCACTAGCTGGTTGGCTGCTCCGAGAGAAACTGACACTTGTCATTTGAGAGCAACCCATCCTCTGAGGACTTTGAGCGAAAATCATCAAGTGAGGAAAAACCAAAAACCCAAAACCCAAACACCTACAAACCCCAAGTGATTGAGCATCACTGAAGAGATTGATCCTGAGTGGATCCGACGCTTGTTACCTTTGAAGACTGTGCTTCTTCCAGACGGTTAGGCGTCATGGTCTAGAGCATCCAAGAGGAATTGTGGATTGCCGAGTGACCAAGTTTGTGAAGGTTTGGAAGTCGCCTGAAGACTTACCACGAGTGATTGGACGAGGTCTGTGTGACCTTAGTTCAAGGAGAATATGGTGAGGACTGGGTGTCCTGAGCTTCGTGTTCAGGACTGGGTGTCCGGGACTGTGTGTCCTCGAGTTTAAATACTCAGCCACTCCAACCAGACGTACAACTGAGACACCAGTTGGAACTGGTCTACCAAATCATTGTCTTCACCAAGCTTACTGGTTCTATTTCCTCAACTCTTTCATTTCCTCATAACTGTGCCGTGTGTTTGTTCATATCTGTGTTTAAAGACTTTGACTGAAGACTTTCTCAATTTCCTCAGCTCAATTTCTTCAGTCTGTTTGTCTTCATCCTGTGTTATCCTGTGATTATGCTTCCTATACTCTGTGCCTGTCTTCATTTCATCATGATGACTATGCTTGAATTCTGTTATGTTTACTTTCGAGTACTTATTCCGCTGCTAGTAGTTCTTCGCTAAGGAATTTCCTCACCGGCAAATTCCTTAGTGAAGAATTTCATAAAAATCGCCTATTCACCCCCCCTCTAGTCGATATAATGCACTTTCAGATGCATAAATGATAAACATCACATGCAATCAATATAAGTGATATGATATGTCCATCATCATCTTGTTCCTTTGATCTCCATCTCCAAAGCACCGTCATGATCACCATTGTCACCGGCTTGACACCTTGATCTCCATCGAAGCATCGTTGTCGTCTCGCCAACTATTGCTTCTACGACTATCGCTACCACTTAGTGATAAAGTAAAGCAATTACATGGCGATTGCATTTCATAGAATAAAGCGACAACCATATGGCTCTTGCCAGTTGCCGATAACTGTGTTACAAAACATGATCATCTCATAGAATAAAATTTAGCATCATGTCTTGACCATATCACATCACAACATGCCCTGCAAAAACAAGTTAGACGTCCTCTACTTCGTTGTTGCAAGTTTTACGTGGCTGCTACGGGCTGAGCAAGAACCGTTCTTACCTACGCATCAAAAACCACAGCGCGGTATAGTGATTGCTTTTTGATCTTCGGAAAGAACCCTGTTCATTGAATCCGATTCAACTAAAGCTAGAGAAACAGACACCCACTAGCCACGTGTGTGCGAAGCACGTTAGTAGAACCAGTCTTGTGTAAGCGTACGCGTAATGTCGGTCTAGGCCACTTCATCCAACAATGCCGCTGAATCAAGAATCAACTAGTGATGACAAGCAATATGTATATACCCACGCCCACAACTCCTTTGTGTTCTACTCGTGCATATAACATCTACGCATAAACCTGGCTCGGATGCCACTTTTGGGGAACGTAGTAATTTCAAAAAAGTTCCTACGCACACGCAAGATCATGGTGATGCATAGCAACAAGAGGGAAGAGTGTTGTTCACATACCCTCATAGACCGTAAGAGGAAGCGTTATGACAATGCGGTTGATTAGTCGTACGTCTTCACGATCGACCGATCCTAGCACCGAAGGTATGGTACCTTCGTGATCTGCACATGTTCGGCTCGATGACATCCCACGATCTCACAATCCAGCAGAGTGTCGAGGGAGAGCTTCGTCAGCACGGCGGCGTGATGACGGTGTTGATGATGCTACCGGAACAGGGCTTCGCCTAAGCACCGCTATGATATGACCGAGGTGGATTATGGTGGAGGGGGGCACCGCACACGGCTAAGAGATCAATGATCAACTTGTGTGTCTATGGGGTGCCCCCTCCCCCGCTATAAAGGAGTGGAGGAGGGGGAGGGCTGGCCCTCTACTATGGCGCACCCTAGGGAGTCCTACTCCCACCGGGAGTAGGATTCCCTCCTTTCCAAGTAGGAGTAGGAGAGAAGGAAGGGAATGAGGGAAGAGAAGGAAGGAGGGGGCGCCGCCCCTCCCCCTAGTCCAATTCGGACTAGGCCTTGGGGGGCGCACGGCCTGCCCTAGGCAGCCCCTCTCTCTTTCCCCTAAAGCCCAATAAGGCCCATATACTCCCCGGAAGGGGGTCCGGTAACCTCCCGGTACTCCGAAAAATGCCCGAACTGATCAGGAACCATTCCGATGTCCAAACATAGGCTTCCAATATATCGATCTTTACATCTCGACCATTTCGAGACTCCTCATCATGTCGGATATCAAATCTGGGACTCTGAACTACCTTTGGTTCATCAAAACACATAAACTCATAATACCGATCGTCACCGAACGTTAAGCGTGCGGACCCTATGGGTTGGAGAACTATGTAGACATGACCGAGACACGTCTCCAGTAAATAACCAATAGCGGAACCTAGATGTTCATATTGGCTCCCACATATTCTACAAAGATCTTTATCGGTCAGACCGCATAATGATATACATTGTTCCCTTTGTCATTGGTATGTTACTTGCCCGAGATTCGATCGTCGATATCTCAATACCTAGATCAATCTCATTACCGGCAAGTCTCTTTACTCGTTCCGTAATGCTACATCCCATAACTAACTTATTAGCTACACTGCTTGCAAGGCTTATAGTGATGTACATTACCGAGAGGGCCCAGAGATACCTCTCCGACAATCAGAGTGACAAATCCTAATCTCGATCTATGCCAACTCAACAAACACCATCGGAGACACCTGTAGAGTGATAACCCAGAACTATAGGGGATCAATTGTAGCCTCTTTCGATAAGTAAGAGTGTCGAACCCAACAAGGAGCTAAAGGTAGAACAAATGTTCCCTCAAGTTCTATCGACCACCGATACAACTCTGCGCACGCTTAACGTTCGCTTTACCTGGAACAAGTATGAAACTAGAAGTATTTTGTAGGTGTTGTTGGATAGGTTTGCAAGATAATAAAGAGCACATAAATAAAAAGTAGAGGTTGTTTAGATAAAGACACAACTAAGTTAGTTTTAGTAGAGAGATTTTTGTCACGAGAAAGTTATTTGTCCCTAGGCAATCGATAACTAGACCAGAAATCATTATTGCAATTTTATTTGAGGGAGAGGCATAAGCTAACATACTTTCTCTTCTTGGATCATATGCACTTATGATTGGAACTCTAGCAAGCATCCGCAACTACTAAAGATCAGTAAGGTAAAACCCAACCATAGCATTATAAGGCATTGTCGGTGTCAAAACCGGCGGATCTCGGGTAGGGGGTCCCAAAGTGTGCGTCTAGGTGGATGGTAACAGGAGGCAGGGGACACGATGTTTACCCAGGTTCGGGCCCTCTTGATGGAGGTAAAACCATACGTCCTGCTTGATTATTCTTGATAATATGAGTAGTACAAGAGTTGATCTACCACGAGATCAGTGAGGCTAAACCCTAGAAGCTAGCCTATGGTATGATTGTTGTCGTTCATCCTACGGACTAAACCCTCCGGTTTATATAGACACCGGAGGAGGCAAGGCTTACACAGAGTCAGTTACAAGGAAGGAGATCTACATATCCGTATTGCCAAGCTTGCCTTCCACGCGAAGAAGAGTCCCATCCGGACACGGGACAAAGTCTTCAATCTTGTATCTTCATAGTCCAATAGTCCGGCTGTCCGGAAACCCCCTAATCCAGGACTCCCTCAGTAGCCACTGAACCAGGCTGGAATGACGATGAGTCCGACGCATAGATTGTTTTCGGCATTGCAAGGCGGGTTCCTCCTCCGAATACTTCATAGAAGATTTTGAACACGAGGATCGTGTCCGACTCTGCAAAACAAGTTCCACATACCACCGTAGAGAGAATAATATTTCCATAAATCTAATCTGCTGACGTACCCCGTAGTGTGACATCACACCACAGCCAGGTCTTTATTCGAATCGTTTTTCATAACCAATCTTAACATGTTTCGCGAGGCGGTTTCCTTGGCACATCTTGTCGAAGCAGAGATCGTGTCCCCTTTATTACGAGATTCCCATCAATACGGACGTGGGTAACCCAACCGCGCCATCAATTACGGCGCTTGGGGGATAAGTGAGTTTTACCATGCTAGTGGGGGTGCATAGTTTAGTCCGCCCTTATAAAGGGATAAGCGTTCAACTTTTTCAACCCACGCCTTCTTCCTCTTTGCTCATCCATTCTCGCGCACTCGAGCTCCAGCGCCCAAGTCCACACCCTTCTCAACTCTCTCCAAACATGTTCAGAGCGGGAGGCAAGTGGATGGTCTCCTCCATCACGGAGGGACACATCAAAAAACTACATGGGGCCGGATACTTAGCCGCGGATATCGTGCACCAGCTGCCAGCCGCGGGGCAGATCATCCCTACCCCGGAACCTTACGAAAGGGTGGTTTTCCTCCCCCACTTCGTCCGCGGACTGGGGTTCCCCCTCCATCCATTCTTCCGCGGCCTTATGTTCTATTATGGGCTGGACTTTCATGATCTGGCCCCGAATTTCATCCTCAACATCTCGGCATTCATCGTCGTGTGCGAGGCTTTCCTCCGCATCCGGCACCACTTCAGCCTGTGGCTGAAGACCTTCAATATCAAGCCGAAGGTAGTAGGCGGCCAACAAGCGGAATGCGGCGGAGCCATGGTGGGAAAAATGCCCAACGTTACATGGCTCGAGGGCTCCTTCGTGGAGACCATAAAGGGGTGGCAATCGAGGTGGTTCTACATCACCGAGTCGTGCGACACCAACTGGGTGGCGGCCCTTGAGTTTCGATCCGGAATCCCCACACAGCTCACTTCCTGGAAGGAGAAGGGCCTGTCCTAGGGCTCATCGGTGGAGCTGGAAGGACTCCAGAAGTGTATCTGGAACATGATAAGCAAGAAACTTAAGCTTGTCAACATAGTCCAGGTCATGCTCTTCCTCCGGATCCTCCCGTGTCAACAACGGGCTTTCAACTTATGGGAGTTCGACCCGACCCAGCACTAGACACTACGTGAGCTCTTCGACACGACGCATAAGGACGTCTGGAAGGTGCTGTTCAAGGGCGCCGAGGTCCCCCATTCTCTTACCGAGAACCGCGGGCTAAGCGCGAAGCGCCCTGCGAATCCGGTAAGTTCTGTACATCTGGTAGGGTATTTATTTCCCATAGCTTAACCATGTGCGGGGTCTGAGCTCCCATGCCTTTGAAATGACTGGGTGGAGACATCGGAGCGGATTAACTGTCCGGCCCCTCTGCCCGAAGACCCTACAGACGCTCTCTGCGGACTCTGGCTCCTTATGAGGTGCCGGAGAAGACCAAGAAGAAGGCCACGGGAACCCGAAAGAGTTCTCGGCGCCAGGTGGTATCGGACACAACGTCGGATAACTCCGAGATGCACTCCTCCCGTGAAAACGAGGAGGGGGAAGATGAAGATTCTCCCCCTCCAGCCGGGGGAGACAAGAAAAGGAAGGCCGCCCCAACCGGGGAGGCCGAAGGGTCCAAGAAGGGAAGGACTCTCCTTCCGGACTGTTCCACCATCGCCGCCGACGGCGAAGACGAGTGGCTACTCAGGGCCAAGCCCCTGGTGAAGTCGTAAGTATTCGGATACCAGAGTAACTCATGTCATACTTTTGTTGCACTGCTTCTCCTAACGTCAAATATGATTATGTAGTCCGCCCGCAGCCCGTATCGACGTATCCTCGTCGGACGGTTCCTTGGACTCGTCGGATATGAATAGTGATACACTTCCAACCGCCTCCTCTCCTTGCCCTACAGACAATGTCGAGGTATTGTCTCAAGGGGCACCGAGCCGGGGGGAGATTGTCCCGGAGGCGCCTCAAGGCGACTGAGGGAGTCCTGGATTAGGGGGTCTCTGGACAGCCGGACTGTTGGACTATGAAGATACAAGATTGAAGACTTCGTCCCGTGTCCGGATGGGACTCTACTTGGCGTGGAAGGCAAGCTAGGCAATACGGATATGTATATCTCCTCCTTTGTAACGGACCTTGTGTAACCCTAGCCCCCTCCGGTGTCTGTATAAACCGGAGGGTTTTAGTCCGTAGGACAACATACAATGATACCATAGGCTAGCTTCTAGGGTTTAGCCTCTCATATCTCGTGGTAGATCAACTCTTGTACTACTCATATTATCAAGAATAATCAAGCAGGATGTAGGGTTTTACCTCCATCAAGAGGGCCCGAACCTGGGTAAAACATCATGTCCCCTGCCTCCTGTTACCATCCGCCTTAGACGCATAGTTTGGGACCCCCTACCCGAGATCCACCGGTTTTGACACCGACATTGGTGCTTTCATTGAGAGTTCCTCTGTGTCGTCGCCATTAGGCTTGATGGCTCCTTCGATCATCGATAGAGATGCAGTCCAGGGTGGGACTTTTCTCCCCAGACAGATCTTTGTATTCGGCGGTTTCACACTACGGGCCAACTCGCTTGGCCATCTGGAGCAGATCGACAGTTTCAAACTACACGGCTGATATCCGCGGAGACTTGATCTTCGACGGATTCGAGCCCCTGCTTAGTGCGCCACGCGGTCATGATGAGCATGATTTAGTTCTGCCATCAGACAGTGTCCAGGAGATCGCGCCGGCAACCGCTCCGACCCTCACTTCGGAACCAGTTGCGCCATCCATGGACGGGTGGATAGACCCCGCCATGGAGGCCGCATCCTCAGCGGCGATCGAGCCGAATATCGACCTTACCATTCACGAGAGCCGTGATGCCACACTGCCGGATCCTTCCCCGGCCACGGAATCCGAACCGCCTGCGCCCGTGCCTATCGAATCCGATTGCGCGCCGATCATGGAGTTTACCTCCGCGGATATCTTTCAGCACTCGCCCTTCGGCGACATATTGAACTCATTAAGGTCTCTCTCCTTGTCAAGAGAGTCCTGGTCGAACTATGTCGGCAGGATTGGGGTGCGGATGACGAAGAAATTCGCTGCCCGCCCACGACCCACTTAGAAGCCACTGTCGACGATTTGACCGACATGCTCGACCTCGACTCCGAAGACATCGACGGTATGGACGACGATGCAAGAGACGAACAGGAACCACTGCCCACAGGGCACTGGATCCCACTTCATCATATGATGTATACATGGTGGACACACCCAAAGTAAGCGACGACGAGGAACGGAAGGGCGCAATGAAGGGTTGTTCCCTCGAGAAGCAGTCAAAGCGGCGGCATAAGTGCCGCTCCAAATCCCTCCTCAGCAGAAACCATGGTCATATAGACCCAGCGATAGAGCAGGGTGAACCATCGCCCGACCAGGGCAACACGGAGAATCAAACCGAACAACCCGACTCCGTCGAAGATGACAGTCTGGACGACATCACACCGGACAGGCGCCCGGAGCAACAGAATGCCCATCAAAGGATTGTTGCCACTGTGAGGAGTCTGAAAAAGTAGAAGAAAAGGCTCAGGGCTAGGCAAGACACACTCAGAATCAGATGGAGTGAAGTACTCAACACTGCAACAAAGTACGGCGGTAATTGCCACACCAAGAGCTACCCGAAGCGAAAGTTGCTACCCGAATTCGACGAGGAGGCCTTAGATCCCCCACAATTAGAAAACAAAATGGCCATCCGGTCGGATAGACGACCTCGTGGCCAATATAGAGCAGCAAACGATACCGTACATAAGCTAGTACGCGATCCACGCGAGGGCTCACATCAAAAGGACGACGCAACCAGATCCATATACGGGCCACGCAAGCGCGCTCCAGTATGCAATACAACACAACAAACATCCGAACACCATGGTACACCCAAATATAGGGGTGCCACACACCCCCTATGTGTTCACTGATGAGGTGCTGGACCATGAATTTCCAGAGGGATTTAAACCCGTAAACATAGAGGCGTACGACGGAACAACAGACCCGGGGGTCTGGATTGAGGACTATATCCTCCGTATCCACATGGCTCGAGGAGACGATCTTCATGCCATCAAGTACTTACCCCTCAAGCTCAAAGGGCCAGCTCAGCACTAGCTTAAAAGCCTCCCCAAAAACTCCATTGGAAGCTGGGAAGAGCTCGAAGACGCCTTTCGGGCAAATTTTCAAGGGACCTATGTCCGACCACCGGATGCAGACGATTTAAGTCATATAACTCAACAGCTCGGAGAGTCAGCCCGAAGGCTTTGGAACAGGTTCCTCACTAAGAAGAACCAAATAGTAGACTGTCCGGACGCCGAAGCCTTAGTAGCTTTCAAGCACAGCGTTCGAGACGAATGGCTCGCCAGACACCTCGGCCAAGAAAAGCCGAGAACAATGGTAGCATTAACAAGCCTCATGACCCGCTTTTGCGCGGGCGAGGACAGCTGGTTAGCCCGATGCAGCACCAGGGACCCAAGTACATCCGAAGTCATGGACGGAAACGGGAAATCACGATGCAGCAAAAACAAGCGCCGGAATAAAGAAGACAACCCGAATAGCACTGCAGTAAACGCCGGATTTAGAAGCTCTCGGCCAGGTTAGCAAAAGCCTCCCTCCAAAGGCAACAGAGACGAATTGTCCAGCCTAAACAAGATTCTGGACTAAATATGTCAGATCCATAGTACCCCCGACAAACCTGCAAATAATACCCATAGAGAATGTTAGGTCTTCAAGCAGTCCGGCAAGCTCAACGCCGAACATAAGCGGCAGGATACACCAAGCGAAGACAGGGACGAGCCTTGCAAGCAAAGCACTAGGGAACAGAAGAAATTCCCACCATAAGTCAAAACAGTCAACGTGTTACACGTAATAAAGGGGAGAGACAAAGAGGCACTCCCAGAGACACATGCCCCAAGGCCTATCACCGCGGAATTCTGCCACTAGTCGTCCCAACCGATTACTTTTGACCATCGGGATTACTCAGCAAGTGTCCAGCGTGCAGGATGGGCTGCCTTGGTATTAGACCCAACAATTGACGGACACCACTTCACACGAGTTCTGATGGACGGCGGCATCAGTTTAAACCTGATATATCAGGACACAGTACGCAACATGGGGATAGACCCGGCAAAAATTAGCCATAGCAATACTACCTTTAAAGGAGTAACTCCAGGCCTAGAAGCCCATTGCACGGGCTCCCTAGTACTAGAGGTTATATTTGGCTTTCCCGATAACTTCCGCAGCGAAAAGTTAACCTTCCACATCGCTCCGTTCCAAAGTGGCTATCAAGCTCTACTCGGACGCGAAGCTTTCGCTCGGTTTAACGCAATACCGCATTACGCTTCTCTTATGCTTAAGATGCCCGATCCACGCGGCATCATTACGGTAAATGGAAACATTGAGCACTCCTTGCGCGCAGAAGACCGTGCCGCTGCCTTGGCAGCCGCACGCTAAACAGCCTCACCAACGGAAGCATCTGACAGGTCATTAAGACCACGGACACGGTTAGACGAGTCTGGTGCAGTTATATGTAATTGATACAGGTTTGATGGCTATACCCCTATTACAATACAAGGGGCTCAACGCGCATAAACAATTGGCAATTAGGCTCAACTTTACTCATCTTGAACTGTACATATTTTCTTTAGTACAACCTACCTTTTTGCACGATAACTTTTCAACTAAGTTCCTCTCTTTTACAGATGACCATCGTGCTACACACGTCCAGGATACGGCACAATGGAGACACAAGCACAGACGTGGAGCAGGGACCCGTTCCAAGGATTCTTTTTAGATTAAGACCCTGTAAACCTTTTTTTACTGTCTCTTGTTGATACACATCCCCCAGATTCTCAGTACAATTGAGAAGGATGCTGATGTATTGGCATGTGGCCACATCAGAATATTGCATGTACCTAGACACCAGGGGCTTATTACAAAGGGCACTGTTTAGGCCCGGTTTACACCATAAAGACCGAATACCTTAGGGAGTGTTCGGCGTCACGAGTTTGGCCTTATATGCATCAGCTCCGAATCATGTCTTTGGTCAAATGTTGGGTTTGCCCGCCTCCTATGTTTTGCTGCCTTACGTTCCGCTCTATCGGCTAAGGCGGCACTAGGAGAACTACTGCGATTGTGCCCTGGTTCATCCAGACGAGCACCTCAGTAGAGAAAGCCGAAAACTGACTGTCATGATATAGCATGAGACTAGTCAACCACTCGATGACCTACCGGAATCTTCGGGATTCCTCCGCCTTAACGAAGGGCCGTTTCCGGGCCAGGCATGTACGCACCCCGAATTCGGAGGAGTGCGGAGCCACCAGGGGCTATATAGTAGCCCCACTGTCAAACTCCTCTGGCTAAGTGAAAGTGTCAAAGCATTATAGTCTGGTTGCCTAGCTCGCTGCGCTATCACCTCCTTAATGGACCAAGACATTGGATCAAGTGTGAAAATGCGTCTTCTGTGAACACCCTCGCATTATATGCGTGGGGGCTGAAGCCGACGACTACAATCTTTCAGGTTATATACATATATACATAAACGGCCGCACAAGAGGCATCATAATACTTTCAGGCAAAAGTATAAATACAGCCTTGATAAACGTAATAAAACATTGTTTTTACAATGGGAATACATGTCATTCAAACATAATATTCTTCGAGCACTGGGCCTCTATCGAACGAGCGCCTTCAAGAACTTCTTCAAAATAGTGCTCGGCAGCCACTAGGCCTATGGCTGAACCCTGCGCCGCGACAGTGGTGGCATCCATCTCCGCCCAGTATGTTTTGACATGGGCAAGGGCCATACGCGAGCCTTCTATGCACGCCGACCTCTTCGTCAAATTAATGTGCAGCACCGCACCAAGGAACTGATGCACCAAACTAAAATAGCTGTTCGGCTTTGGCCTTTCCGGCCACAGATGATCCACAACATACCTCATGGCGAGTCCGGCCAATCTATTCAGCTCAGCCCATTCGGCAAGCCGATCAGTCAATGGAAGCGGACGCTCTGGAACATTAAATTGTGACCAGAATAACTTGTCCACTTCATGATCTGTTTGATCTCGGAAGTATTCAGCCGCATCGACAGCACTCGCCACCATGTCCAGATATGCGTCCGCCGAACTCCACAGCCGGTCCAGAGGTGCATACTGAGGATCTCCAAACTTCCTTCGCATCATGAAGGGTTTCCCAGCCGCGATATCCCCGGCTTGACGCAGCTCCTCCTTCTTCGCTCTCATCGCAGAGCGGGTGTCTTTGGTCGCCATTGTGGCCTTTTCCAGGTCCGTCGTGTCGGATTTCGGGTTCCGGCAGACCCTTGAGGTTCGACCACTGGGGTGCACGCAGAGATTTCGCCTCCTACCTACCTGCAACCCTCTACCATGCTAGGATCTAAAACTACGGAAAGAACAACACAAGAGACACAGGGTTTATACTGGTTCGGGCCACCGTTGTGGTGTAATACCCTACTCCAGTGTGTGGTGTGGTGGATTGCCTCTTGGGCTGATGATGATGAACAATACAAGGAAGAACAGCCTCGCGAGGGTCTGTTCCTGGCTGGGGTGATGAACTGCTCAGTGGAGTTCAGTCACCTTCTCTCTCTCTGCCTCCAGCAAAACCGAGCGAACCCACCGACCCCCTTCTATGTGGGTGGCTGGTCCTATTTATAGAGGCCCTGGTCCTCTTCCCAAATATCGAGCGGGAAGGGAGCCAACAATGGCGGGCTAATTTGAAGGGGGACAGCAAGTATCAGCTATCCTGACAAAAGTAGTCTTCGCCTGCGCAAAGCTCTGGTGATGACGCCGTCTTGGGCTCCATGGTGACCTCCGTCTCGTAGTCCTCCTGGTCTTGGTCTCATTGCACCGAAATGGCAACCTTTGCCTGATGCCTCGGTACTCCGCGGCTGCAATTTCCCCCTTTGCACCAAAGAGGAAAGGAGGACTCTGCGCGGGCTGGCACCCGCCTGGCTCCCTGAGTCGTCATGGCTTGCGTCACGGGCACCTCGTGAGGTACCCCGCCTTGATCTCTCCGCCTCCTCGTGAGCCAGCCTGACGAGGCCGTGCCTGAGGAAGTTCCGCATCGTCCGCCCCGCGAGGCTTGGCCCCTCGCGAGGGTCTTGGGTTTGTGTTGGTGAAGGTGGGCCGTGCTGGGCCCCCCTTTGAGCCACGCCGCAGGCAGGCAAGTCTGGGGACCCCCGTTCCCAGAACACCGACAGTAGCCCCCGGGCCCAAGGCACGCCCGGACTTGGCCGTGCAGGGAGGCGGAAGGGCAAGAGCGAAGCACCGCGGGCCCTAACAGCCTGCGGCCTTAGGCGCCGCGTGGCGGTTGATTGGTCGTGGGCGGCACTGTTCCCCCACGCCCTCCTTATTTTGCGCCACGCTAGGCGGACCCGTAGTCGTACACAGCCATTCCCTTTTCTATTGCTCGAGTGCCCTCTGTCCTCCTTCCGCTTGAACTCCGGCTTCTGTTTTCAACCTGATCTCGAACCTTCCCCCCCTTCCCATCACCATGGCTCTGACGAAGAAGGGGAGAGGGAAGAAACCCATGTCTCCTCCTTGCCCGCCGCCGTCGGCGGCCTCCGCCAAGGGCTTGGGCAAGGTCAGCTTGGCTCTGGCCACCATCTTCAATGAATGCGGGAGGACGACGGCCTGGCCCGCGTCCACTTCTCCATCGACAGGACAGCCACCGAGGTCCCGTATCTTGCCGACGCCCTGTGGGCGGGTCTGGTTCCTCCCTTTTCTGATTTCTTCAACGCCGTGCTTTCCCACTATCAGATCCACATGATGCATCTGGGTCCTGAATCCATCACCCTCCTTTCGGTCTTCGCCTTTGTTTGCGAAGCTATGGTGGGAATCCCTCCTTCGGTTGCCTTGTTGCGCCACTTCTTCTCGTTGCATCTTGTCGACCCTACACAATGCTGGGCTTGCGTGAGCTTCGTTGCCGCAACCGAGACTGCGGCCCCTGGGATTGACTTCAAGCTCCCCCTGCTCGCGATTGGGTTCTGCGAGCGGTGGCTGTATGTGGACGCAGGGGTGCCCAACCCCCTGCTATCGGAGCCGACCTCACCTGCTGTCCCCAATTCGGGCTGGGGCCAGGAGACGCTTGAGAGCCCCCGGCTCGTCTTCGTCTGGCGCCACTTCGCGCTCTTGAGGTCGCTTGGCATGACAACGCCCAAGGTGGTGAAGGAGTTCCTGCTATGCCGCGTTGCTCCTCTTCAACGCCACTCTCGCCGGATGTGGGCCTTCCGTGGGCGCGAGGATCGTATGAGGCTCCAGGAAGAGGACCTGACTCCTGAGGTGCCGACGATGGCGCTCTTGACCCTGGCTGGGGACCCCAACCCCGGCAGCGTCCGGCAGGGAGGGGCCTTCCTGTACCTCTGGCAGAGCAGGGGTGACTTTGTGAAGCAGATGCCTGTCTTTGATGAGTGGGGGCCGCGCCCCGCCGGCCTTCAGGAGCCTCGCAAGAACCTAGTGGTGGTGACTGCCCTTCTAGTCGGCCAAGGTGACTCATCCTCGAGTGGAGGAGCAGGGGGGCACGAGGCGCCAGAGGCCGAGGGGGCTCCCGGCGCGGTGACAGCGCCGGGCGAGGCTCATGAGGAAGCAGCTCTTGGGGCCCGTGCCGCTGAGGCTAAGGGTGACGAGCAGCTTCCCTCAGTGCCTGCGACTGGGGCCCCTGAGGCTCCAGCTGCTAATCTTGGGGAGGCGATTGGCAGCTCACATCAGGCAGGCGCCCCTGCCGTAGATCGCCTTGACGCTCCGTCTTCGTCGAAGGTTGATCCATGCGCCCAACTCTTGGGCCGCTTCCACGTGAACTTCGAGGCTCTCCGGAAGAGAAGGGAGGCCCTGGGCGACGATTACCCTTGTCGCCTGCTGAAGCGTAGGAAGTACTTTGCCACTGATGAGTAAGCCTTCTCCTTTCCCGGCTCCTGATGCTTCTGTTACTAGTACTGACCCTTGCTCCGCAGGCCCCTTCCAGCTGAGCTTGCGGAGACGGCTGAGAAGCCGTCCCTCTTGACCTCGCCCCCTCCACCATCCTCAAGCGCTCCGAGCTGCGGAGCCCTTGTGGTGAGGGCGATTGAAGAGGCGAACCATCCCGAGGCATATCGTGGCCCCGCGCACCTCGCGATGCTCCTTCGCGGGCCTTCTCGTGGCATAGCTAGCCTGCCATGGGCTTCTCGCCTGGTTGTGGACTGCGGTTGGCTGAGGCGTTTACTGCGCTCTTCTCCTGAGGACGGGCTGGCCCCAGGCCGGGCTTCTGACGCGGCGTGCTCGGCCGTCGTGAGCGTGCCAGCCCCCAGCCCCCAGCCCGGAGGGGGAGTGCTGACTCGTGGCCCCCGGCGCTTGCTTGGGGCAGATGATGGTGTGGAAGACGTGCTCGAGCGCGCTTGGGAGCGTCACGCTCTCCGCCAAGGATTCCTTCGAAGGGCGACTGATGCAGTGAGCCTGCTTGGTGAGGAGCTTGCTGATGAAGACGCGTGCCTTGAGGCCGAGGGCCTGTGCCTGGCTGCAGAGAGGCGCGAGCTGGAGGGCGCCATCGCCCTTGCGCGCCGTCAGCGTAATCTTGATGAAGCAGAGGCCAAGGCGTCATTGGTGGCCTCTCGGGAGGCCCGGTCTCGGGCCGCTGAGGAGGCTCGGGAAGCTGACCGGTGGCGAACGGCTGCGGAGGAGCGGGCTCGGGAGCTTCTGGCCTGGTGCCACTCGCTGGAGGAGCAGGTGGAGCTGCGCGAGGCAGCCCTCGCATCGATGAAGGCGGCCTCTGGCGACTCGGCAGAGCTCCAGAAGCGTGAGGAGGCGCTGACGCTGGAAGCCGCCGAACGTACCCACGAGTACGAGCGTCTGGAGACGAGGGAGTGCTTGGTGACGCAGGCGGAGGATGATGTTGCTGCACAGGAAGCCCGCATCCTGGAGGAGGTCGGACATTGAGTGGCGATGGCGCATTTGAACCTCGAGCACGAGTTCGAAGAGAAGATGGGGTTGATCCGGGCCGAAGCTGAAGGCAAGACTGCCACCTTGAGGTCCAAGCTGGAGGAGGTGCCGCGGTGGGCCGATGCTTCCCGGGCCGCCCTTGAGGTGGCGCAAGGTGAGTTAACCACTTCCCAGGCCGAGGTGCTCCTTCTTCGCCAGAGGGTGGAGGAGGCTGAGGCCGTCGCGCGCCAGAATGCGTACGAGATACGTCAGCGGCGGATCCTGGAGCACGAGCATGGCCCCATGCTCGCCACGCTCCGGGAGAGAGCCAATGCGCCTTGGGCAACATCTGCGAGGAGGCCGTCGGCGAGCCGCACGCAGTCAACTATGCTGGCAATCTTCAGTTCTTCACTGACGTGGTGACGCAGCTGGAGGCGCGGTCGATCAGGGCTGACAGGTTGGTGGAGGAGAGGAGCCGCGCCCTTCTCAGGCGCGCCTTTTCTCGCGTCTTCAGCCACCTCCGGAACATGGATCCCCACTTTGATTTTGACGCAGCCATCGCCCCAGTCCCCCAGGCCGTCCGAGGCGAGCTGGCGCACTGGGTGGAAGACAATGTGGACGTTCTTATCAGGGCCTTCGCCTCGGACAACGACGACGTGATCGTGGCGGCTGACGAGGGCGGCGTGATGGACGGCTCTGGTGGTGCTCCTGAGGACGCATTGGGGGATTCATCCGACTGATTATGCATCGTTCCAGCTTCCTCACCCTGCATGAATAGAACTCAGGTTTTGGCCTGATAGCCGTGAGAGCATTTTGGAGGGGGAGCCCCTCATGTACAACTTGTGTTTATCGTATCAGTAGAAGCTACATCACCCATGCGCCCGCGCCAAGTGGCTGGCTTAAGCGACGCGCTGGTCGGCTAGTTTACCTTTGTTCCGTGCTGGCCCTGAGGCAGCCCGCGGGGGGTTGTGGTGTCCAGAGTGTCCCCTGATTGAATGCATAGGATCTGCAGTAAAACACCCTCCTGAGAGGACGCGGCAGCGGCAGTCTGGGCTGCGCGCAAGCTAGGCCTAACCCGGCTCGCGAGGGGCTCGCGAGGGGAGGCGGCTGGGGCGAAGTGGTAACCAAAATGCGAGAAATTGCTCGAACAAGACTAAGCACCCCTTCCCTGAACACACGCAAATCTCGAATTCGAATCCAACTTGAATCTAGCGGGGGAAAGTGACAACCAAGGGGAAGAGCAACGAAAGCAAACAAAAGGCCGCGTACGGCACCTAGTCTAGTCTTGGACGTCTTCTCACTAGCGCGGGGCTAAGTGCTGCCATTGGGCGTGGGAGGGAGCCCCAGGGCCTGAGGCCGGCACCCCTGAGACTCCGGGGCGTGTACAGCCCCACTCATTATTACGTGAGAGTGTCACGGGGCGGCAAGCTTCACAGGCACTTGGCCTTCTTCAAGGTACTGGCCTTGCTTCATATCGCCAGATGAGGGCCCCACCTTGCGCCACACTCTAGTGCCATCAACGACGACCGGAAACCAGGACGCCGCCGATGGGGTAGAGCGGTCGCCAGCGGTTCCCCCGACGACCACGGGTCCTCCGCCGGGGGCAGGCCCTGGGGCACCTCCCCAGCGGAGGGCCTACCTCCTGAGAACACCTTGCTCCGAACGCCGCGATGGTGATGTCGAATCCCTGCCCCTCTCCTGCAGCCCCCTGCGCCCTCCTCCCGAAGGGTAGGAGACTGTGGGAGTGGGGCAGCTGCCCGCCGTGGCAACCTGCACCTCCTGCGATCCATGGTTAGCGTATGCCTGCTGAAGAATTAGCGGTACCCGATAATCGTTGCATCCAGTGTGCCCAGTGGGACCGTCCCGAGACTCCTGGAAGGGCTCAGCTTCTGGCGCCTCGTCCCCCAAGCTTGGGCTAAGGAGCAAGCCTTGTTCGCCCTCGTGTGGGTGTCCTTGCTCCATCATGAGGGGCACGTATTCCTCTGGCGCCGTCACCCTGAAGGCCACGCCGTAGTGCTCTGGGCCACGGGTCGTGTCGAGTCCTTCTTCTTCGCGGCCCAGGAGCGGGGGCTACGCCGCCGCCGGTCCGGTGCTGACAACCTTGCTGGTGTTGGAGTAGCCTTGGAGCCTGCGGGCGCGCGCGGGGTCCCGCGCGGGCTGCCCTGGGTTGGAGATGGGAGCTGGGTGCAGAAGGGGTGAGCCCCCGAGGCGGCGAAGCCCAGGAGCTCTGCCACCCGCTCCAGCAGCACGTCGCGGCCACCCTCCAGCAGTCTGCACTGCAGCAGCTCTCGGGCCACCGTGAGTGCGGCCCTCGAGTTCGCTTGCTCCCAGCGGGCGTACGGTGTCGTGGTCGCGCGTGATTGGAGGCCCTTGCTGCCGACCGCGCCTGCCACGGTGTGAGAGCTGTCGAAGCCTGTCCGCGTCGCCCGCGGCCCGCGGCGCCCTGCGGACCGCGAGCTGCCTGGGGCACGGGGTCGCCCGAGGCGAGCAGCTCTGCTCGGGCGGGCCATGCCGCCCATGGGTCTGGGTTGCCCTCCTGGTCGCCGGGCATGGTGATGACGACGCGACAGGGCACGGAGCGGTGGAAGACGAATTCCTGCGCACCCCTACCTGGCGCGCCAAATGTCGGATTTTGGGTTCCGGTAGACCCTTGAGGTTCGAACACTGGGGTGCGCGTGGAGATTTCGCCTCCTACCTACCTGCACCCCTCCGCCATGCTAGGATCTAAAACTACGGAAAGAACAACACAAGAGACACAGGGTTTATACTGGTTCGGGCCACCGTTGTGGTGTAATACCCTACTCCAGTGTGTGGTGTGGTGGATTGCCTCTTGGGCTGATGATGATGAACAATACAAGGAAGAACAGCCTCGCGAGGGTCTGTTCTTGGCTGGGGCGATGAACTGCTCAGTGGAGTTCAGTCACGTTCTCTCTCTCTCTCTCTGCCTCCAGTAAAACCGACCGAACCCACCGACCCCCTTGCTATGTGGGTGGCTGGTCCTATTTATAGAGGCCCTGGTCCTCTTCCCAAATATCGAGCAGGAAGGGAGCCAACAATGGCGGGCTAATTTGAAGGGGAGCAGCAAGTATCAGCTATCCTAACAAAAGTAGTCTTCGCCTGCGCAAAGCTCTGGTGATGACGCCGTCTTGGGCTCCACGGTGACCTCCGTCTCGTAGTCCTCCTGGTCTTGGTCTCATTGCACTGAAATGGCAACCTTTGCCTGATGCCTCGGTACTCCGCGGCTGCGCTTGCCCCCTTTGCACCAAAGAGGAAAGGAGGACGCTGCGCGGGCTGGCACCCGCCTGGCGCCCTGAGTCGTCATGGCTTGCGTCACGGGCACCTCGTGAGGTACCCCGCCTTGATCTCCCCGCCTCCTCGTGAGCCAGCCTGACGAGGCCGTGCCTGAGGAAGTTCCGCATCGTCCGCCCCGCGAGGCTTGGCCCCTCGTGAGGGTCTTGGGTTTGTGTGGGTGAAGGTGGGCCGTGCTGGGCCCCCCTTTGAGCCATGCCGCAGGTCGCAGGCAGGCAAGTCTGGGGATCCCCGTTCCCAGAACGCCGACACGTCGCCTTCGCCCGGTTTTCTTCTTTAAGAAGCTGGCAACGGTCGGTAGTGTCTTTTAACTTTACAGCCATCTTGGCCATTTTCTCTTTGCTCTCGCAATGCGCGGCCTTTTCGGCTCTTAACTCTTCGGCCACCTTTAAAGCGGCCGCATTACTACTCCTTGCTTGCTCCTTGGCTCGGGCAAGCTCTGCCCGAAGGGTCTCCACGGTGGCAGCTCCATCTGCAGTCACAACATGTTAAAGATACTGGCATCATGCTGCTCTTATTATGTGACGATCACCAGAAAAATCACTCACCCTGTGCCTTGTCAAGCCGCTTGTTGACAAGCACAATGTCGGCATCTACCGCATCCAGTTGCCCCTTTAGTCCGGCAAACCCATCAGTCCGGCTAGCCACCAAAGCTTCAACCACCTGCACATAAAGGCGGTCTGGTTATTACCCGGGACTATGATCCTTTGTCTGCCGCCGTTCTCGACGACAACGAGAGTCTCAGGGGCTACTATCTACACAGGGCACACCTTAAAATGTGTGGTACTGTCGAAAATTTACATCATTTCACGTACCTCAAAACCCCTCAGTAGACTCATAAAGGCTTCATGCAACCCACTTTCGGCGGACGAAATCCTTTCAATCACCGTACCCATCAACGTACTGTGCTCTTCTGAGATAGTCGCTCGCTCTAGCAGATCCCTCAGTACGTCCAACCGCATACTAGATGGTGCCGGACTCTTTTGGTTGCTCTCTTCAAGAGCCGGGTACTAGGGACTTCAGGTGGCCATAGGATTATCTTCTGGACTCACCGGATCCGGAGATACCCTCTACGACGACACTTCAAGGTCGCCCGCTTCTTGAGATGGGGAGTCCGGGGGAGGCATTTGGCTCTCCATCATCTCCGGAAGAAGATCCCCTGAAGACGAGCTCTGCTGAGAAGGGCTAAGATCCGAACTGCAATATAAATGCTTCGGTTATTTTCCTCAGAAGTAAGGAAGGATATCCTCACTATTAAGTACTTTTTGATTACTTACAGCTTGTTAGAGGGCTGATCCCCGCACAGACATTGTGCGGCAAGAGCACCCTCCGAGGCAGGACCCTCTGGTGGAGATTTCTTCTCCTGTTTGGAAACCTTGGTTTCCGGATCTTCAGAGGTAGTCCTCTTCCTTCCTCGGGGCGAGAGAATGTCAGATTCTTCCCCTGGGTTGTCCTCCCTCACGGAGGCGCTCATTCCCTCGGTTGGAATAGGTAGCGGTGGAGGCCCGCTTTCACCCTCTTTATTCCCCCCTTCATCTTCCTTTGAGGGCACTAGGCAAGGTGCTGGCTCGAGCATCTTTTCCAGCACCGGATTGTCCAAGCCTTCAGGAAGGGGGGCCAAACACCGGATCATCTTCGCCTTTGTTATCCAGTCCTGGTCAAAGAGCGATTCTTCAGAATGATGTCATGATAAAAAGGACAGTGTGTTCGGCCATGGGATTACTTACTTTGGCCACGGTGCGGTTGCTTCTCAGGCCCACATCCTCGGTAGTTTCCGGACACTCTATTTGGGGTCCGAAGAACGATTTGTACATCTCCTCATGCGTCAGGCCGAGGAAATTCTGTATAGTGCGCGGTCCTTCCGGGTTGAATTCCCACATGCGGAGGGGCCGACGTTTGCAAGGCTGGACTCAATGAACCAGCATGACTTGCATTACCATAACCAGACTGAAATCTCCCTCGAAGAGATCTCGGATGCGGCTCTGCAGTATGGGCACGTCCTTGGCTGGGCCCCAGCTCGGCCCCCTACTGATCCATGACATCAGTTGTGGTGGAGGGCCCGAGTGGAAGGTGGGGGCGGCTACCCACTTGGCATTTTGGGGAGCTGTGACATAAAACCACTCTCGTTGCCACAATCCGGACACCTCTAGAAAGGAGCCCTTCGGCCATGGAGCACCAGCAATTTTGCTTATTAGAGCACCTCCGCACGCTGCGTACTGCCCCTCGACCATCTTCAGCTTCACATCAAAGGTCTTGAGCCACAGGCCGAAGTGAGGGGTAATGCAAAGGAAGGCCTCACAAACGACAATAAATGACGAGATGTGAAGGAGGGAATCCGGGGCTAGGTCGTGAAAATCCAGCCCGTAATAAAACATAAGACCCCTAACAAAGGGATCCAGAGCGAGGCCTAGTCCTCGAAGGAAGTGGGAGACGAACACAACACTCTCGTTGGTTTCGGGAGTAGGGATGATCTGCCCTCAGGCAGGCAGCCTATGCAAAATTTTGGCGGTCAGGTATCTGGCCTCCCTCAACTTTTTGATATCCTCCTCCGTGATAGAGGAAGGCATCCACTGGCCTTGAAGGCTGGATCCGGACACGATTGAAGGTCCGAAGCACCTGCCCTGGGCTTTGGGTGTTAGAACTCGAGGCGGGGGAAGGATTCGATTGAGCACGAGAGGGAAGAAGTAAAAGCCTTGTCCCTTTATAAAGAGGGTGAATATCAAGTGTCCTCCTCATAGCCGTTTGGGACTTGCCTAAAATCTAGGAGTCCTAGGCATGGTTGGGTTACCCACGGCCGTATTGATGAGAATCCCGTAATAAGGGGAACACGATCTCTGCTTTGATAAGACGTGTCAAGAAACCGCCTCGCGTTATGTGCGGGGCTGGTTAAGGAAAAACGGTTCAAATAATTACCGGGCCATGGCATGATGTCATGCTGCCAAAACGTGTCAGCAGATTGGATTTGTGGAAATATTATTCTCTCTACGGTGGTATGTGGAACTTATTTTGCAGGGTCGGACACTATCCTTGTATTCAAACTCTTCTGTGGTGTATTCGGAGGAGGAACCTGCCTTGCAATGCCGAAGACAACACTACGCGCCGGACTCATCGTCATTGAAGCCTGGTTCAGGGGCTATTGAGGGAGTCCTGGATTAGGGGGTCTCCGGATAGCCGGACTATATCCTTTGGCCGGACTATTGGACTATGAAGATACAAGATTCAAGACTTCGTCCCGTGTCCGGATGGGACTCTACTTGGCGTGGAAGGCAAGCTAGGCAATACGGATATGTATATCTCCTCCTTTGTAACCGACCTTTGTGTAACCCTAGCCCCCTCCGGTGTCTATATAAACCGGAGGGTTTTAGTCCGTAGGACAACATACAATGGTACCATAGGCTAGCTTCTAGGGTTTAGCCTCTCCGATCTCGTGGTAGATCAACTCTTGTAGTACTCATATTATCAAGAATAATCAAGCAGGACGTAGGGTTTTACCTCCATCAAGAGGGCCCAAACCTGGGTACAACATCGTGTCCCCTGCCTCCTGTTACTATCCTCCTTAGATGCACAGTTCGGGACTCCCTAACCGAGATCCGCCAGTTTTGACACCGACAGCGACCTTCCAGACTCCAGGAGCAAAGGGAGCAAGACTCCCAAGGGATCCAAGTTCGGCCCTCAGCCGAACAACGCGCCGGAACCTCCAGTGGTTCCAGACTCCGGCAGGCGGCCCCCTTCCAAGAGGGGCATGCCACCCGTGCCGGTGACCTCTGTCCAACCAGAGGCACCAGACAACCTGCTGGGAGCGCTTCGCGGCGCTTCCATCGACTAAGAGCACTGCACTATTATGAGTGCGGTGATCAAGAAGGTTCAGTCCGCCAAGAGCGGAGTGACTGAAGCCTGTGCAGCCTTCTAACAGGCTTTGAGGTAAGTATTTAAAATATAGGAAAATATTACCGCATAGACAGTAGCCCCTGATGCTATGTTTGGTGTTCACAAAGAAAAGTCGAATAGAGGATCAAATAATATCTGCAGGAGTCTAATATAAGTATGTCTGTATGCGTATGCAGGCTTCGGTGCTGACCTCTGCCGCACTGACTGCGAAGGTCGCCGCACTGAAGTAGGACCTCGAGCGGTCCGGAAAGAGCTCGGCCTTGCCAAGAGGCATCTCGAGGAGAACAAAGGTAAGTAATACCTTGTCTATATATATATAAAATATGTGGTTGCAAAATGACAGGATCATCATGGATGTGCCAGGGGCCACGACCGAAGTGGCGACCCTGAAGCGAGCGCTGTCCGAGGCTGAAAACAAAGCGGCCGAGGAGCGCACCGAGCGGGAGAAACAAGATGCATGGGTCGGCGAGGTGCAGCAAAAGCTCCAAGCTCTCGTGAAGAAGCACGAGACTTTGGAGCTTGACTCGAAGATGCGAGAGTCTGAGCTTGCCGTGGCCCTCGAGAGCACAAAGCATGCCAAGGCTGAAGCCCAAAAGGCCCTCCAGGAAATTGAGGCGATGAGGAAGATAGCGGCAGGTAAGGCATTCAATATGCAAAGCAAGCATGTGAAAGTAAATTACTTGTTACTTACCTGAGTCCGGAGCTCTCCAGGAGCATTCGCAGATTTGCCCCGCAGCGTGTCGGATGCCGCGGAGTATTACCAGGCCGAGGAGGGAAGCTCGGCGGAGAAGTTGTTCTGGTCTCAGTATACTGGGACTGAACACCTGAAGCAACTGGTCAAGCTGCACAAGGCGTCCGAACAGGCCGTGAGGGGCCTTATAGTCCGGATGTGGCTTGGCGACTCCCTTCCCAATAGCTACTTCGGCCTGGTGAGGCGCCTTGTGGATGCCTGCCCACGGCTGGAAGTCATAAAGCGGTCCGTCTGCATCGAAGGTGCACGCCGGGATTTTGCCCATGCGAAGGTGCACTGGGCCAAGATGGACGCCTAGAAGCTGGTGAAGGAGGGGCCGCCACAGGGCAAGGAGCATCGCCACCCCGAAATGTATTATGAGGGTGTCCTGAAGGGTGCCCGTCTTGTGGCAGACGAGTGTGCGAAGGATGTAATTTTTGAATGAACTTGCTCGTGTGATCCTGTACTATGAAAACTTGTTCATATGCGCTATGCAACGCTTGTTTGAATTTAAAATATTACCTTCTGTGCGACTGTTTATTAAATCTGAGAGATGGCCAGTCGTCGGCTTCTGCCCCCATGCCACGAGTGCTGGGGTGTTCGGGATAAATATGAGCACTCTTTTTCCCATTGTTCGATCCTTCGAGGGAGGTGCTTAGCACAACGAACAAGGCAATCGGACTATAATGCTTTATCACTCTCACTTGGCCATAGAAGTCTACAATTTCAAATTTTGGCGAAGCCCCTAGTATTCGGAAGGCCGAATTCGGGGCGCTATACACGCCTTAAGCCGGACAAAGCCGACTCCTCGCTCTAAGCGGCATAAGTCTTTAGGGACTCGAGACCTCTCGAACAGCGACCAACTCTCGCCTTATCATGACAGTCAGTTTTAGCTTTCTCTACTGAGGTGCTTTCCCAGATGAACCCGGCACAATCGCAGTAGTACTCCCAGTGCTACCTTAGACGATATAGCGGAACGTAAGGTACCAAAACATGGGAGCCGATAATACGGCGTGAGAAGTCCGAACACTTTCACAAGTGCGGCCCTCCGAACTTATAGCTCCATGTTATATTATCTACTGTTTTGGACTATATTGGGATTTATTTCCACTTTTATATTATTTTTGGGACTAACCTATTAACCGGAGGCCCAGCCCAGAATTGCTGTTTTTTGCCTATTTCGGTGTTTCGAAGAAACGTAATATCAAACGGAGTCCAAACGGAATGAAACCTTTGGGAACATGATTTTCTCACCGAACGTGATCCAGGAGACTTGGACCCTATGCCAAGGCATCAGAGAGAGTGGTCACAAGGGTGGGGGGCGCGCCCCCTGCCTCATGGGCCCCTCGGAGCTCCACCGACGTACTCCTTCCTCCTATATATACATGCGTACCCCCAAACAATCAAAATAGGAGCCAAAAACCTAATTCCACCGCCGCAACTTTCTGTATCCACGCGATCCCATCTTGGAGCCTGTTCTGGAGCTCCGCTGGAGAGGGCCGTCATCACGGAGGGCTTCTACATCATCATAGCCTCTCCGATGAAGTGTGAGTAGTTTACCTCAGACCTTCGGGTCCATAGTTAGTAGCTAGATGGCTTCTTCTCTCTTTTTGGATCTCAATACAAAGTTCTCCCCCTCTCTCGTGGAGATCTATTTGATGTAATCTTCTTTTTGCGGTGTGTTTGTTGAGACCCATGAATTGTGGGTTTATGATCAAGTCTATCTATGAATAATATTTGAATCTTCTCTGAATTCTTTTATGTATGATTGGTTATCTTTGCAAGTCTCTTCGAATTATCCGTTTGGTTTGGCCAACTAGATTGGTAGTTCTTGCCATGGGAGAAGTGCTTAGCTTTGGGTTCGATCTTGCGGTGTCCTTTCCCAGTGACAGAAGGGGCAGCAAGGCACATATTGCATCGTTGCCATCGAGGATAACAAGACGGGGTTTATTTCATATTGCATGAATTTATCTCTCTACATCATGTCATCTTGCTTAAGGCGTTACTCTGTTTTTAACTTAATACTCTAGATGCATGCTGGATAGCGGTCGATGAGTGGAGTAATAGTAGTAGATGTAGAATCGTTTCGATCTACTTGTAACAGACGTGATGCCTATATACATGATCATGCCTAGATATTCTCATAACTATGCTCAATTCTGTCAATTGCTCAACAGTAATTTGTTCACCCATTGTAGAATACTTATGCTCTTGAGAGAAGCCACTAGTGAAACCTATGGCCCCCGGGTCTATTCTCATCATATCAATCTCCATCACTTTAATCTTGCTTTGCTTTTTTACTTTTCCTTTACTTTTCACTTTGCATCTCTATAACAAAAATACCAAAAATATTATATCTATCAGATCTCACTCTCGTAAGTGACCGTGAAGGGATTGACAACCCCTAATCGCGTTGGTGGCGAGTAGCTATCGTTTTGTGCAGGTACGAGGGACTTGAGCGTGGCCTCCTACTGGATTGATACCTTGGTTCTCAAAAACTGAGGGAAATACTTACACTACTCTGCTGCATCATCCCTTCCTCTTCGGGGAAAATCCAACGCAAGCTCAAGAGGTAGCAAGAAGGATTTCTGGCGCCGTTGCCGGGGAGTCTACGCAAAATGTCAACATACCAAGTACCCATCACAATCCTTATCTCTCGCATTACATTATTTTCCTTTTGCCTCTCGTTTTCCTCTCCCCCACTTCACCCGTGCCGTTTTATTCACCCTCTCTCTCTATCCTCCCTCTCTATTTGCCTCTTTTTTCCCGCTTGCTTTTTGTTTGCTCGTATGGTTGGAATAGTCGTTTATTTATTACTAAACAAAGAACCTAAGATCTATGGATCCTCATCCGCTTGCTAATCTTTTTAAGAGATCCAGTTATGTTGAACCAATTGCTAGTGAGTTTTGTGCACTAGATTATCTTTATGAGGTTTGGCTTGAAATTCGTGAATCTGAAAAGTGTGATCAAGTACTTCATGAAGTGATTCACGATAGATCTTTGAATAAAAAGCATGATTGCAATGATGATAGTATAAATTCTATTAATATAAATTGTGCTAATAATATGCAAAACCCTAAGCTTGGGGATGCTAGTTTTGCTATGTCCTCTACTTGTTGTAATGATCATGATTGGGGTGATTCTTCTTATGATCTTGAAAATTTATTTAAGCCCCATGATGAATATGATATTGATTATAATGTTTGCAATAATAATGAAAGTGCGTTTGGAAAGGTCATGACTTTAGTTAATGTTAATCCCACTATTTTGGAAGAGTGTCAACTTTACATGCATGTGGATCATGTTGAAAGTATTCTATGTGATAGCTATTTTGTTGAATTTTCTTATGATCCTACATGTAATTATTACGAGAGAGGAAAATATGGTGGTAGAAATTTTCATGTTACTAAATTACCTCTCGTTATGTGGAGATTGCTATTGTTTCTTTCCGCTTCCTTGCATATGCTAGTTTTTGCTTGCCTTGATAATTTGTTTGCCTATAAGATGCCTATGCATAGGAAGTATGTTATACTTAGATGTGTTTGTCACATGATTTATGATGCTCCTTTTGTGCTTCAATTCTTGTCTTTCATGTGAGCATCATTAAAATTATCAATGCCTAGCTATAAGGCTTTAAAGAAAAGCGCTTGTTGGGAGACAACCCAATATTATTCCTTGCTGTTATTTAATAAATAAATTATCTAGCCTCTGTTTTGGTTGTGTTTTTTGTGTTTAATTAGTGTTTGTGCCAAGTAGAACCATTGGGAAGACTTGGGGAAAGTCTTGTTGAACTTGCTGTAAAAAACAGAAACTTTAGCGCCCACGAGAACTGCTGTCATTTTTATTTGAAGAGTGATATTTAGTTAATTCTTTTTGAAGATGATTAATAGATAAATTCCTCACGTCCAGCAATTTATTTTAGAATTTTTGGGGTTCCAGATCTTGCGCTAGCTACAGATTACTACAGACTGTTCTTTTTTTGACAGATTCTGTTTTTTGTGTGTTGTTTGCTTATTTTGATGAATCTATGGTTAGTAAAATAGTTTATAATCCATAGAGAAGTTGGAATACAGTAGGTTTAACACCAATATAAATAAAGAATGAGTTCATTACAGTACCTTGAAGTGGTCTTTTGTTTTCTTTCGCTAACAGAGCTCACGAGTTTTCTACTCTAAGTTTCGTGTTGTGAAGTTTTCAAGTTTTGGGTGAATTCTTGTGATGGATTATGGAACAAGGAGTGGCAAGAGCCTAATCTTGGGGATGCCCATGGCACCCCCAACATAATCCAAGGACACCAAAAATTCAAAGCTTGGGGATGCCCCGGAAGGCATCCCCTCTTTCGTCCACTTCCATCGGTAATTTACTTGGAGCTATATTTTTATTCACCAACATGATATGTGTTTTGCTTGGAGCGTCTTGTATTATTTGTGTCTTTGTGTTTTAGTATGCCACAATCATCCTTTTTGTGCACACCTTTTGAGAGAGCCATACATGAATTAAAATTTGATAGAATACTCTATGTGCTTCACTTATATCTTTTGAGCTATGTAGTTTTTGCTCTATGTGCTTCACTTATATCTTTTGAGCGTTATAATTTTGCTCTATGTGCTTCACTAAGATCTTTTAGAGTATGGTGGTGGATTTTTTAGAAGAAACTATTGATCTCTCATGCTTCACTTAAATTATTTTGAGAGACTCTTAATAGCATGGTAATTTGCTTAATAATAATATGCTTGGTATTCAAGATTTGTGAAACTTTCTTTTGAGTGTGTTGAATACTAAGACAAGATTGAAGCATGATAATTGTTTTGAGATATGGAGGCGATAATATTAAAGTCATGCTAGTTGAGTAGTTGTGAATTTAAAGAATACTTGTGTTAAGGTTTGTGAATCCCGTAGCATGCACGTATGGTGAACCGTTATGTGATGAAGTCGGAGCATGATTTATTTATTGATTGTCTTCCTTATGAGTGGCGGTCGGGGACGAGCGATGGTCTTTTCCTACCAATCTATCCCCCTAGGAGCATGCGCGTAGTACTTTTCTTTGATAACTTCTAGATGTTTGCAATAAGTATATGAGTTCTTTATGACTAATGTTGAGTCCATGGATTATACGCACTCTCACCCTTCCACCTTTGCTAGCCTCTCTAATACCGCGCACCTTTCGCTGGTATCATACACCCACCATATACCTTCCTCAAAACAGCCACCATACCTACCTATTATGGCATTTCCATAGCCATTCCGAGATATATGGCCATGCAACTTTCCACCGTTCTGTTTATGACACACTCCATCATTGTCATATTGCATATCCCGGTACACCACCGGAGGCATTCATATAGTCATATTTTGTTCTAAGTATCGAGTTGTAATTGTTGAGTTGTAAGAAAAATAGAAGTGTGATGATCATCATTATTAGAGCATTGTCCCAAGTGAGGAAAGAATGATGGAGACTATGATTCCCCCACAAGTCGGGATGAGACTCCGGACGAAAAAAGGGCCAAAGAAGCCCAAATAAAAAGAGGCCATAAAAAAAGGCCCAAATAAATAAAAATGAGAGAAAAAGAGAGAAGGGACAATGTTACTATCCTTTTACCACACTTGTGCTTCAAAGTAGCACCATGATCTACATAGTAGAGAGTCTCTCATGTTATTACTTTCATATACTAGTGGGAAACTTTCATTATAGAACTTGACTTGTATATTCCAATGATGGGCTTCCTCAAATTGCCCTAGGTCTTCATGAGCAAGCAAGTTGGATGCACACCCACTTAGTTTCTTTTTGAGCTTTCTTATACTTATAGCTCTAGTGCATCCGTTGCATGGCAATCCCTACTCACTCACATTGATATCTATTGATGGGCATCTCCATAGCCTGTTGATACACCTAGTTGATGTGAGACTATTTTCTCCTTTTTGTCTTCTCCACAACCACCATTCTATTCCACCTATAGTGTTATATCCATGGCTCACGCTCATGTATTGCGTGAAGATTGAAAAAGTTCTGAAAAAGTTAGAGTATGAAACAATTGCTTGGCTTGTCATCGGGGTTGTGCATGATTTAAATACTTTGTGTGGTGAAGATAGAGCATAGCCAGAGTATATGATTTTGTAGGGATAACTTTCTTTGGCCATGTTATTTTGAGAAGACATAATTGCTTTGTTAGTATGCTTGAAGTATTATTATTTTTACGTCAATATAATCTTTTGTCTTGAATCTTTCGAATCTGAATATTCATATCACAATTAAGAAGATTTACATTGAAATTATGCCAAGTAGCACTCCGCATCAAAATTCTCTTTTTATCATTTACATACTCAAGGACGAGCAGGAATTAAGCTTGGGGATGCCTAATACGTCTCCAACGTATCTATAATTTTTGATTGCTCCATGCTATATTATCTACTATTTTGGACTATATTGGGCTTTATTTTCCACTTTTATATTATTTTTGGGACTAACCTATTAACCGGAGGCATAGCCCAGAATTGCTGTTTTTTGCCTATTTTAGTGTTTCGAAGAAACGGAATATCAAACGGAATGAAACCTTCGAGAACGTGATTTTCTCACCGAACGTGATCCAGGAGACTTGGACCCTATGCCAAGGCATCAAAGAGGCGGTCACGAGGGTGGGGGCACGCCCCCCAAGGGCGCGCCCCCTGCCTCGTGGGCCCCTCGGAGCTCCACCGACATACTCCTTCCTCCTATATATACATACGTACCCCCAAACGATTAGAATAGGAGCCAAACACCTAATTCCACCGCCGCAACTTTCTGTATCCACGAGATCCCATCTTGGGGCCTGTTCCGGAGCTTCGCCAGAGAGGGTCGTCATCACGGAGGGCTTCTACATCATCATAGCCTCTCCAATGAAGTCTGAGTAGTTTACCTCAGACCTTCGGGTCCATAGTTAGTAGCTAGATGGCTTCTTCTCTCTTTTTGGATCTCAATACAAAATTCTCCCCCTCTCTCGTGGAGATCTATTCGATGTTATCTTCTTTTGCGGTGTGTTTGTTGAGACCGATGAATTGTGGGTTTATGATCAAGTCTATCTATGAATAATATTTGAATCTTCTCTGAATTCTTTTATGTATGATTGGTTATCTTTGCAAGTCTCTTCGAATTATCCGTTTGGTTTGGCCAACTAGATTGGTAGTTCTTGCCATGAGAGAAGTGCTTAGCTTTAGGTTCGATCTTGCGGTGTCCTTTCCCAGTGACAGAAGGGGCAACAAGGCACATATTGCACGTTGCCATCGAGGATAACAAGACGGGGTTTATTTCATATTGCATGAATTTATCTCTCTACATCATGTCATCTTGCTTAAGGCGTTACTCTGTTTTTAACTCAGTACTCTAGATGCATGCTGGATAGCGGTCGATGAGTGGAGTAATAGTTGTAGATGTAGAATCGTTTCGGTCTACTTGTCTCGGACGTGATGCCTATATACATGATCATGCCTAGATATTCTCATAACTATGCTCAATTCTGTCAATTGCTCAATAGTAGTTTGTTCACCCACCATAGAATACTTATGCTCTTGAGAGAAGCCACTAGTGAAACCTATGGCCCCTGGGTCTATTCTCATCATATCAATCTCCATCACTTTAATATTGATTTGCTTTTTACTTTGCCTTTACTTTTCACTTTGCATCTCTATACCAAAAATACCAAAAATATTATATCTATCAGATCTCACTCTTGTAAGTGACCCTGAAGGGATTGACAACCCCTAATCGCGTTGGTTGTGAGTAGCTATCGTTTTGTGCAGGTACGAGGGACTTGAGCGTGGCCTCCTACTGGATTGATACCTTGGTTCTCAAAAACTGAGGGAAATACTTACGCTACTCTGCTGCATCATCCCTTCCTCTTCGGGGAAAATCCAACGCAAGCTCAAGAGGTAGCAGGGCCGCATTGCTATGCAAGCTCGGAGCGTGCCAGGCGGTCTTGTTGCAGATTACTCCAGGCGCGCTTGACGGTGTCTGTGCGTTTAATCACCGAACTGGTGGATTACCTCAGGAGGCTGCTTTGTGCTTCTGCTGCGAGGGCCGCAGTGTGCTCCTCCGTGCAGATAGAGCGCTCTGTGTTTCCATTGACTGTGATGACCCCCCGAGGTCCTGGTATCTTGAGCTTGAGGTATGCATAATGCGGTACCACATTGAATCTCGCAAATGCGGTTCACCCGAGCAGTGCATGCTAGCCATTGCGGTACGGGACTATATCAAAGATTAACTCCTCACTTCGGAAGTTATCCGGGGATCCGAAGACCACTTCCAGTGTGACTGAGCCTGTGCAATGGGCCTCTACACCTAGTATGACGCCTTTGAAGGTCGTTTTTGTGGGTTTGATCCTTGAGGGGTCTATACCCATTTTGCGCACTATGTCCTAATAAAGCAGGTTCAGGCTGCTACCGCCGTCCATAAGGACTCGAGTGAGGTGAAATCCGTCGATGATTGGGTCTAGGACTAGTGCAACGAATCCGCCATGACGGATACTAGTGGGATGCTCCCTGCGATCGAAGGTGATCGGACAGGAGGACCATGGGTTGAACTTTGGGGCGACTGGCTCCAACGCATATACGTCCCTTAACGCACGCTTTCGCTCCCTCTTGGGGATGTGGGTTGCGTATATCATGTTCACCATCCGCACTTGTGGGGGGAACCTCTTCTGTCCGCTGGTGTTCAGCGGCCGGGGCTCCTCCTCATCATCGCTATGTGACCCCTTATCTTTGTTTTCGGCATTTAACTTGTCGGCCTGCTTGAACACCCAACATTCCCTGTTGGTGTGGTTGGCTGGCTTGTCAGGGGTGCCGTGTATTTGACACGAGCGATCGAGTATACGGTCCAAACTGGACGGGCCCGGGGTGCTTCTTTTGAATGGATTTTTCCGCTCACCGGGTTTAGAGCCTCTGAATCCGGCATTGACTGCCGTATCCTCGGTATTGTCGTTGTTGATGCGGCGCTTGTGTTTGTTGCGACGTGACCTGCCATTGCTGTCCTTGGTATCCGAAGTACCATGGTTCTTTGATATGTTATTGCTTCGAGCCAACCAGCTGTCCTCTCCCGCGGAAAAGCGGGTCATGAGTGTCGTGAGGGCTGCCATAGATTTCGGCTTTTCCTGGCCAAGGTGCCGGGCGAGCCACTCATCGCGGATATTGTGCTTAAAAGCTGCTAGGGCCTCTACATCCAGACAGTCGACGATTTGATTTTTCTTTGTTAGGAACCGTGTCCAGAATTGCCTGGCCGATTCCTCTGGCTGCTGAATTATGTGGCTCAAGTCATCGACATCTGGTGGCCGCACATAAGTGCCCTGGAAGTTGTCGAGGAATGCGGCTTCCAGATCTTCCCAACAGCCAATGGATTCTGCTAGCAGGCTGTTGAGCCAATGCCGAGCTGGTCCTTTGAGTTTGAGTGGGAGGTATTTGATGGCGTGTAGATCGTCACCGCGGGCCATGTGGATGTGCAGGAGGAAGTCCTCGATCCATACCGCAGGATCTGTTGTACCTTCGTATGATTCGATATTTACGGGTTTGAAACCCTCTGGGATTTGGTGATCCATTACTTCGTCTGTGAAGCATAGGGGGTGTGTGGCGCCTCTGTACTGGGCTATATCGCGACGCAACTGAAATGAATCTTGTCTGCTGTGTTCGGCCCGACCGGATTTACTTTTACTATATCCGGCGTGACGATTATCGTCTCGCGTAGTGGCGCGCCCTCGTGACCCGTAGATCGATCTTGTGTGTTTTGCTTTGTCCTCCAATACGTCTCGCAGGTCTACCGTGTCTCCCCGTGCCTTGACATTTTTATTTGAGTGGCGTCGGGGTGCGGGCTGAGCTTTTGGCTGAAATGCCTCTCTGTCGCGGCCATGAGGTGGTCGATCAGCCGCGTCATACGCTGGAGATGTAGGTTTTAATGCTTCCTCCTCTAGTCGGGGTAGCAACCTGCGCTTTGGGTAACTCTTGGAAGGGTGTTCGAGTTCATGTTCCTCGGCCGCAAGGACTTCAGTCCATCTGTCAGCTAGCAAATCTTGATCAGCTTGAAGGTGATGTTGCTTTTTCTTAAGGCTATTTGCCGTGGCTATAAGCCGGCACTTGAAGCGCTCTTGCTCGATGGGATCCTTAGGCACGACAAATTCGTCATCGTCGAGGCTTGCCTCGTCTTCGGAGGGGGCATGTAATTATTATTCTCCGCCTCTCCATCTGCCACTCTCTCGGGAGGGCTGGCTTCTCCATCCTCCTGCTCTAAATGTTGCTGGAGGGGATTGTCGTCATCTTCGGCGCTGTCCGGAGTGCTATTGTCTCCTATGCTGAATGAGACTTAGAGCGGCGCCGCTGACGTCGGCGCTTGGGTTGCTTCTTGGAGGGGTCATCCTCCGCTGTCCCGTCGCCATTGCCTTCTTTGGGTGTGTCCACTATATATATATATATATATATATATATATCATATGACGAGGTGGCTGTCCAGTGCCCTGTGGGCAGTGGTTCTTGTTCGTCTCCTGCATCGTCGTCCAAACCGTCGATGTCTTCGGAGTCAAAGTCGAGCATGTCGGTCAAATTGTCGACAGTGGCTACTAAGTGGGTGGTGGGTGGGCGGCGAATTTCTTCGTCATCCGCATCCCAATCCTGCCGGACATAGTTCGGCCAGGACTCTCCTGACAAGGACAGAAACCATAATGAGTTCAGTATGTCACCGAAGGGCGATTGTTGAAAGATATCCGCGGAGGTAAACTCCATGATCGGCACCCAGTCGGATTCGATAGGCACGGGTGCAGGCGGTTCGAATTCCATGGCCGGGGAAGAATCCGGCAGTTTGGCGTCATGACTCTCGTGAAGGGTAAGGTCGATACTCGGCTCGATCACTGCTGAGAATGCGGCCTCCGTGGCGGGGTCTATCCACCTGTCCATGGATGGTGCAATTGGCTCCAAATTGAGGGTCGGGGCGGTTGCCCGTGCGGTCTCCTAAACACTATCCGATGGTAGAGCTAAACCATGCTCATCGTGACCGTGCGGCGCAAACGGCAGGGGCTCGAATCCGTCGAAGATCAAGTCTCCACGGATGTCAGCCGTGTTCAAGCTTCCAAACCTGACCTGGTGGCCAGGGGCGTATCTCTTGATCTGCTCCAGATGGCCAAGCGAGTTGGCCCGCAGTGCGAAGCCGCCGAATACAAATATCTGTCCGGGGAGAAAAGTCTCACCCTGGACTGCATCGCTATCGATGATCGAAGGAGCCATCAAGCCTAATGATGATGACACAGAGGAACTCTCAATGAAAGCACCAATGTCGGTGTCAAAACCGGCGGTTCTCGGGTAGGGGTCCCGAACTGTGCGTCTAGGCCCTCTTGATGGAGGTAAAACCCTACGTCCTGCTTGATTGTTCTTGATAATATAAGTAGTACAAGAGTTGATCTACCACGAGATCAGAGAGGCTAAACCCTAGAAGCTAGCCTATGGTATGATTGTTGTCGTTCGTCCTACGGACTAAACCCTCCGGTTTATATAGACACCGGAGGGGGCTAGGGTTACGCAGAGTCGGTTACAAGGAAGGAGATCTACATATCCGTATTGCCAAGCTTGCCTTCCAAGCCAAGGAGAGTCCCATCCGGACACGGGACGAAGTCTTCAATCTTGTATCTTCATAGTCCAACAGTCCGACCAAAGGATATAGTCCGGCTGTCCGGATACCCCCTAATCCAGGACTCCCTCAGGCATCAAGTCCTCTTTATTCCCATACGCAAACAACCTACATACTCGGGTCTGTGTTTCTATCACTCATGCCACCCACCATAAGCAAATCATGAACATATTGCAAACCCTATAGCGGGGATCCCTCATGCTTGCGCGACACGGAGAGCACCATAGGACATCACCAATAATAAAACATGCAACTCAAACCAATCACGATCATCAATTAACCCATAGGACAAAACAGATCTACTCAAACATCATAGGATTGTCGGGGAACATAGTAATTTCAAAAATATTCTTACGCACACACAGGATCATGGTGATGCATAGCAACGAGAGGGGAGAGTGTTGTCTATGTACCCTCGTAGACCGAAAGCGGAAGCGTTAGCACAATGCGGTTAATGTAGTCGCACGTCTTCATGATCCGACCGATCCAAGTACCGAACGTACGGCACCTCCGAGTTCAGCACACGTTCAGCTCGATGATGTCCCACAAACTCTAATCCAGCAGAGCTTCATGGGAGAGTTCCGTCAGCACAATGGCGTGATGACGGTGATGATGTTGCTACCAATGCAGGGCTTCGCCTAAGCACCGCTACGATATGATCGAGGTGGAATATGGTGGAGGGGGGCACCGCACACGGCTAAGAGATCAAGAGATCAATTGTTGTGTCTCCAAGGGGTGCCTCCCTCCCCGTATATAAAGGAGTGGAGGAGGGGGAGGGGGCCGGCCACCCTAGGCGCGCCCCATGAGGAGGCCTACTCCCACCTTCCATGTGGGAGTAGGAGAGGAGGGGGAAGGAGAGAGAGAGGGGGAAAGCAAAGGGGGGCGCCGTCCCCCTCCTTGTCCAATTCGGACTGGGGGGGAGGGGGCGCGCGGCTACCCTTGGCCGCCCCTCCTCTTCTCCACTACGGCCCAATAGGTCCATTAGTCTCCCCGGGGGGTTCCGGTAACCCCCCGATACTCCGGTATATGCCCAAAACTCCCTGAAACCATTCCGGTGTCCGAACATAGTCGTCCAATATATCGATCTTTACGTCTCGACCATTTCGAGACTCCTCGTCATGTCCGTGATCACATCTGGGACTCCGAACTACCTTCGGTACATCAAAACACATTAAACTCATAATATAACCGTCATCGAACTTTAAGCGTGCGGACCCTACGTGTTCGAGAACTATGTACACATGACGGAGACACGTCTCTGGTCAATAACCAATAGCGGAACATGGATGCTCATATTGGTTCCCACATATTCTACGATGATCTTTATTGGTCAAACTGCATAACAACATACGTTGCTCCCTTTGTCATCGTTATGTTACTTGCCAGAGATTCCATCGTCGGTATCTCAATACCTAGTTCAATCTCGTTACCGGCAACTCTCTTTACTCGTTCCGTAATACATCATCCCGCAACTAACTCATTAGTTGTAATGCTTTCAAGGCTTATAGTGATGTGTATTACCGAGTGGGCCTAGAGATACCTCTTCGACAATCGGAGTGACAAATCCTAATCTTGAAATACGCCAACCCAACAAGTACCTTCGGAGACACCTCTAGAGCACCTTTCTAATCACCCAATTATGTTATGATGTTTGGTAGCACACAAAGTGTTCCTCCGGTAAAGTGGAGTTGCATAATCTCGTAGTTATAGGAGCATGTATAAGTCACGAAGAAAGCAATAGCAATATAGTAAACGATCAAGTGCTAAGCTAACGGAACGGGTCAAGTCAATCACATCATTCTCCTAATGAGGTGATCCCGTTAATCAAATGACAACTCTTTATTTATGGCTAGGAAACATAACCATCTTTGATCAACGAGCTAGTCAAGTAGAGGCAACTAGTGACACTCTGTTTGTCTATGTATTCACACATGTATCATGTTTCCGGTTAATACAATTCTAGCATGAATAATAAACATTTATCATGATATAAGGAAATAAATAATAACTTTATTATTGCCTCTAGGGCATATTTCCTTCAGTCTCCCACTTGCGCTAGAGTCAATAATCTAGATTACACAGTAATGATTCTAACACCCATGGAGCCTTAGAGCTGATAATGTTTTCCTCGTGGAAGAGGCTTAGTCAAAGGGTCTGCAACATTCAGATCCGTATGTATCTTGCAAATCTCTATGTCTCCCACTTGAACTTGGTCCCGGATGGAATTGAAGCGTCTCTTGATGTGATTGGTCCTCTTGTGAAATCTGGAATCCTTTGCCAAGGAAATTGCACCAATATTGTCACAAAAGATTTTCATTGGACCCGATGCACTAGGTATGACACCTAGATCAGATATGAAGTCCTTCATCTAGACTCCTTCATTTGCTGCTTCCGAAGCAGCAATGTACTCCGCTTCACACGTAGATCCCGCCACGACGCTTTGTTTAGAAGTGCACCAACTGACAGCTCCACTGTTCAATATAAACACGTATCCGGTTTGCGATTTAGAATCGTCCAGATCAGTGTCAAAGCTTGCATCAACGTAACCATTTACGATGAGCTCTTTGTCACCTCCATAAACGAGAAACATATCCTTAGTCCTTTTCAGGTATTTCAGGATGTTCTTGACCGCTGTCCAGTGATCCACTCCTGGATTACTTTGGTACCTCCCTGCTAAACTAATAGCAAGGCGCACATCAGGTCTGGTACACATCATTGCATACATGATAGAGCCTATGGCTGAAGCATAGGGAACATCTTTCATTTTCTCTCTATCTTCTGCAGTGGTTGGGCATTGAGTCTTACTCAACTTCACACCTTGTAACACAGGCAAGAACCCTTTCTTTGCTTGATCCATTTTGAACTTCTTCACAACTTTGTCAAGGTATGTGTTTGTGAAAGTCCAATTAAGCGTCTTGATCTATCTCTATAGATCTTGATGCCCAATATATAAGCAGCTTCACCGAGGTCCTTCATTGAAAAACTCTTATTCAAATATCCCTTTATGCTATCCAGAAATTCTATATCTTTTACAATTAACAATATGTCATCCACATATAATATCAAAATGCTACAAAGCTCCCACTCACTTTCTTGTAAATACAGGCTTCTCCAAAAGTCTGTATAAAACCATAATCTTTGATCACACTATTAAAGCGTTTATTCCAACTCCGAGAGGCTTGCACCAGTCCATAAATGGATCGCTAGAGCTTGCACACTTTGTTAGCTCCCTTTGGATCGATAAAACCTTTAGGTTGCATCGTATACAACTCTTCTTCTAGAAATCCATTCAAGAATGCAGTCTTTACATCCATTTGCCAAATTTCATAATCATAAAATGCGGCAATTGCTAACATGATTCGGACAGACTTAAGCATCGCTATTGGTGAGAAGGTCTCATCGTAGTCAATCCCTTGAACTTGTTGAAAACTTTTCGCAACAAGTCGAGCTTTATAGATAGTAACATTACCGTCACCGTCAATCTTCTTCTTAAAGATCCATTTATTCTCAATTGCTTGCCGATCATCGGGCAAGTCAACCAAAGTCCATACTTTGTTCTCATACATGGATCGCATCTCAGATTTCATGGCCTCAAGCCATTCTGCAGAATCTGGGCTCACCATCGCTTCTTCATAGTTCGTAGGTTCGTCATGGTCTAGTAACATAACCTCCAGAATAGGATTACCGTACCACTCTAGTGCGTATCTCACTCTGGTTGACCTACGAGGTTCGGTAGTAACTTGATCTGAAGCTTCATGATCATCATCATTAGCTTCCTCACTAATTGGTGTAGGTGTCACAGGAACCGGTTTCTGTGATGAGCTACTTTCCAATAAGGGAGCATGTACATTTACCTCATCAAGTTCTACATTCCTCCCACTCCTTTCGAGAGAAATTCCTTCTCTAGAAAGGATCCATTCTTGACAACAAATGTCTTGCCTTCGGATCTGTGATAGAAGGTGTACCCAACAGTTTGCTTTGGGTATCCTATGAAGACACATTTCTCCGATTTGGGTTCGAGCTTATCAGGTTGAAGCTTTTTCACATAAGCATCGCAGCCCCAAACTTTAAGAAACGACAACTTTGGTTTCTTGCCAAACCACAGTTCATAAGGCGTCATCTCAACGGATTTTGATGGTGCCCTATTTAACGTGAATGCGCCCGTCTCTAAAGCATAACCCCAAAGCGATAACGGTAAATTAGTAAGAGACATCATAGATCGCACCATATCTAGTAAAGTATGATTACGACGTTTGGACACACCATTACGCTGTGGTGTTCCGGGTGGCGTGAGTTGCGAAACTATTCCGCATTGTTTCAAATGTAGACCAAACTCATAACTCAAATGTTCTCCTCCACGATCAGATCATAGAAACTTTATTTTCTTGTTACGATGATTTTCAAATGTTTCAGACTTATGTTTCATTAAGTAGATATACCCATATCTGCTTAAATCATCTGCGAAGGTGAGAAAACAACGATATCCGCCGCGAGCCTCAACATTCATTGGACCAAATACATCAGTATGTATGAACTCCAACAAATCAGTTGCTCGCTCCATAGTTCCGGAGAACGGCGTTTTAGTCATCTTTCCCATTGATACGTCTCCAACGTATCTATAATTTTTGATTGCTCCATGCTATATTATCTACTGTTTTAGGCAATATTGGGCTTTATTTTCCACTTTTATATTATTTTTGGGACTAACCTATTAACCGGAGGCCCAACCCAGATTTGCTGTTTTATGCCTATTTCAGTGTTTCGAGGAAAAGGAATATCAAACGGAGTCAAAATGGAACGAAATCAACTGGAAAAGTTATTTTTGGAAGGAAACCTACCGGATAGACTTGGACCCTATGTCAGTAGATGAAGGAGGTGCTCACAAGGGTAGGGGGCGTGCCCCCTGCCTCGTGGCCCCCCTTCGCTCCACCGACGTACCTCTTGTACCCATATATACCTACGTATCGTAAAACATCCAGAATGGAGAATAGATCGGGAGTTCCGCCGCCAGAAGCCTCCGTAGCCACCAAAAACCAATCTAGACCCATTCCGGCACCCTGCCGGAGGGGGCAATCCTTCTCTGGTGGCCATATTCATCATCCCGGTGCTCTCCATGACGAGGAGGGAGTAGTTCTCCCTCGGGGCTGAGGGTATGTACCACTAGCTATGTGTTTGATCTCTCTCTCTCTCTAGTGTTCTTGAGATGATACGATCTTGATGTATCGTGAGCTTTGCTATTATATTTGGATCCTATGATGTTTATTCCCCCCTCTTCTCTCTTGTGATGAATCGGGTTTCCCCTTTGAAGTAATCTTATCGGATTGAGTCTTTAAAGACATGAGAACACTTGATGTATGTCTTGCCGTTGATATCTGTGGTGACAATGGGATACCACGTGCCACTTGATGTATGTTAAGGTGATCAACTTGCGGGTTTCGTGACATTGGGAACCTATGCATAGGGGTTGGCACACGTTTTCGTCGTGATTCTCCGGTAGAACTTTGGGGCACTCTTTGAGGTCCTTTGTGTTGGTTGAATAGATGAATCTGAGATTGTGTGACGCATATCGTATAATCATACCCACGGATACTTGAGGTGACATTGGAGTATCTAGGTGACATTAGGGTTTTGGTTGATTTGTGTCTTAAGGTGTTATTCTAGTACGAACTATAGGGTTGTTTGTGACACTTATAGCAATAGCCCAACGGATTGATTGGAAAGAATAACTTTGAGGTGGTTTCGTACCCTACCATAATCTCTTCGTTCGTTCTCCACTATTAGTGACTTTGGAGTGACTCTTTGTTGCATGTTGAGGGATAGTTTTATGATCCAATTATGTTAGTATTGTTGAGAGGACTTACACTAGTGAAAGTATGAACCCTAGGCCTTGTTTCCTAGCATTGCAATACCGTTTACGCTCACTTTTATCATTCATTACCTTGCTGTTTTTATATTTTCAGATTACAAAAACCATTATCTACTATCCATATACCACTTGTATCACCATCTCTTCGCCGAACTAGTGCACCTATACAATTTACTATTGTATTGGGTGTGTTGGGGACACAAGAGACTCTTTGTTATTTGGTTGCAGGTTGCTTGAGAGAGACCATCTTCATCCTACACCTCCTACGGATTGATAAACCTTAGGTCATCCACTTGAGGGAAATTTTTTACTGTCCTACAAACCTCTGCACTTGGAGGCCCAACAACGTCTACAAGAAGAAGGTTGTGTAGTAGACATCAAGCTCTTTTATGGCGCCGTTGTCGGGGAGGTTAGCGCTTGAAGGTATATCTTTAGATCTTGCAATCGAATCTTTTTGTTTCTTGTTTTAGCACTAGTTTAGTTTATAAAAGAAAACTATTAAAAAAATGGAATTCAGTTTGTCTCATACGCTTCACCTTTTTAATATCTTTCGTGAGTATGATGGAAAGGATAATTGTGCTCAAGTGCTAGAGGAAGAATGCATTAGAATGTTTGGCACTAAATATTTGAATGATGAGCATGATGGCAATGTTGGTACTATGAATTCCTTGAATATCTTTGATGCTAATGATATGCAAATCCACAAGCTTGGGGAAGCTATGTTTGATGAAGATGATATTTTTTGTCCCCCAAGCTTTGGTGAGCAAATTTACTATGATGAAAGCATGCCTCCTATCTTTGATGATTACTGTGATGACAAGTATGCTTTAAAGAATAATGATAATCATGAAACTTGTCATCTTGATCTTGGTTTTCAATCACATGATAGTTATTTTGTTGAGTTTGCTCCCACTATTATTCATGAGAACAAATTTGCTTATGTGGAGAGTAATAAAAATTCTATGCTTGTAGATCATGAAAAGAATGCTTTAGGTGCTGGTCATATTGTTGAATTCATTCATTATGCTACTGAAAATTATTATGAGGGAGGAATATATTCTTGTAGGAATTGCAATAATATCAAGTTTCCTCTCTATGTGCTTAAAGTTTTGAAGTTTTACTTGTTTTACCTTCCTATGCAAGTTGATTCTTGTTCCCACAAGTTGTTTGCTCAAAAAATCCCTATGCATAGGAAGTGGGTTAGACTTAAATGTGCTAGTCATATTCTTCATGATGCTCTCTTTATATTTCAATTCTTATCTTTTATGTGAGCATCATTGAAATCATTGTGCCTAGCTAGGGGCATTAAACGATAGCGCTTGTTGGGAGGCAACCCAATTTTATTTTAGTTCCTTGATTTTTTTTCCTGTTTAGTAATAAATAATTCATCTAGCCTCTGTTTAGATGTGGTTTTATGCTTTTAATTAGTGTTTGTGCCAAGTAGAACCTTTGGGAAGACTTGGGGGAAGTCTTGTTGATCATGCTGTCAAAAACAGAAACTTTAGTGCTCACAAGAATTGCTGCCATTTTTATTTTGAGAGTGCTATTTAGTTAATTATTTTTGAAGATTATTAATAGATAAATTCCTCAGGTTGAGCAATTTATTTGAGAATTTTATGAGTTCCAGAAGTATACGTGTCACCCAGATTACTACAGACTGTTCTGTTTTCGACAGATTCTGTTTTTCATGTGTTGTTTACTTATTTTAATGAATCTATGGCTAGTAAAATAGATTATAAACCATAGAGAAGATGGAATACAGTAGTTTTAACACCAATATAAATAAAGAATGAGTTCATTACAGTACCTTGAAGTGGTGTTTTGTTTTCTTTCACTAATGGAGCTTACGAGTTTTCTGTTAAGTTTTGTGTTGTGAAGTTTTCAAGTTTTGGGTAAGGATTCGATGGACTATGGAACAAGGAGTGGCAAGAGCCTAAGCTTGGGGATGCCCATGGCACCCCCAAGATAATCTAAGGACACCAAAAAGCCAAAGCTTGGGGATGCCCCGGAAGGCATCCCCTCTTTCGTCTTCGTTCATCGGTAACTTTACTTGGAGCTATATTTTTATTCGCCACATGATATGTGTTTTGCTTGGAGCGTCAATTTATTTTGTTAGGATTTGCTTTCTGTTATTTAGAACAATGTTTTGCATCTTTTATTTCAATAAAAGTGGCATTGATAGCCTTTACTATGCCTATGTTACAAGTATTCATGTTGCTGTTTGAAAACAGAAAGTTTACCGCTGTTGCAATAATTCCCTAGAAAAGTCAGAATGTGATAAAATGTTGAAACCTTTTGCATATTAAGCTCTGATAAATTTACTACAGTGGGAATTTTATTTCATAATTTTTGGAGCTAGGTGTCAGGACCCAGATTCCAAGTCACATCGATCTAGCCGGTAACACCTCATATCACATTGCGGCCTCACGCAAGGTATCCCCACGGGTGTCGCCTTACCATGGCCAGGGACCGTTTGCGCCTTTTGGCTCACGTATATGATAGTGTTGCTAGCATCCATATGACAGAGAACCCGGGCCGACATGGCTAGCCGTGAACCCAAAGCGGCACAGACCTATGGAGACAGGCATACATGAATCACATCGAGCATGTTGGTCATCAGCGAGTGAATCTAGGCTGTAGCACTGGGCTAACAGGACTCCGGGGAAACCGGGCTATAGCAGGCTAGGCAGGACTCCGGAAGTCACCACGTGACATTTCCCCGAGGGGACAGACATAGGAACAAAGTGAAACACATGTCGGCCAGTCAAGTGTCCTGAGCAGTAGTGCTGGGCTAGCAGGACTCCAGTGAACCGGGCTGTAGCGGACTACTATGGCTCGAGGAGCACTAGACTACATTTCCCCATAAGAAAGGCTGCCAAGGATAAATAACTAGATTGTCGGATCCCACACATACCAAGCATTTCAATCATACACACAATATGCTCGATATGTGCAAATATAACATGGCATCACAACAAAACTCTACAACTCAAGTACTTTATTTAAAGGCTCCACAGAGCCATACATAACATGTTCATACAGGTAGGGGTCACATGACCCGACACTCAAGTCATACAAGCATACAAGCACATGTGGAAGCAAATAGTCTGAGTACAGACACTAGAAGGAAAGAAGGCTTCTCGAAGCCTGTCTATCTACATAGGGCCCTCCATGGCCAGGATCACCACCTGGGTGGCAAGTTACTCATCGACGTCGAGATCTACATAAAAACCCATCGGAGGGGGCGGTGTTGTCGTCTGAAAACAGTAATTAAGCAAACATGAGTACAAAGGTACTCAGCAAGTCTTACAACAGAACCAAATATACATGCTCATTCTCAAGAAGGTGGTGGAGTTATTGCAGCAAGCCAGCTTTGACTCTTGGCTAAGCTATCGTACGAGACACCACTAGTAAAATAGTTTTCGCACACGAGTCCACTAATCACCAACACAATACTCTACCGAGGATCCTCCCTTGTCATCCTACGAGAGAGCCATCCTCGATTCTCACACTTATCTTGAGTAAATTAGTAGTAACCATTAACTTGTCTATGAACTGTATAGGCAACTGTTGGGGAACGTTGCAGAAAACAAAAATTTTCCTACGGTTTCACCAAGATCCATCTAGGAGTTCATCCAGCAACGAGTGATCGGATTGCATCTACATACCTTTGTAGATCACGCGCGGAAGCGTTCAAAGAACGGGGATGAGGAAGGCGTACTCGACGTGATCCAAATCATCGGAGATCCTAGCGCCGAACGGATGGCACCTCCGCGTTCAACACATGTACGGTCAGCGTAACGTCTCCTCCTTCTTTATCCAGAAAAGGGGAAGGAGAGGTTGAGGAATATGGCTCCAGCAGCAGCACGACGGCGTGGTGGTGATGGAGCTGCAGTACTCCGGCAATGCTTCGCCAAGCTCTATGGAGGAGGAGGATGTGTTGGAGAGGGAGGCACCAAAGGCGTGGATTGAGAGGCCCTCCTTCCCCCACTATATATGGGGAACCTAGGGGGGGCTCCGGCCCTAGGAGATCCAATCTCCTAGGGGGGCGGCGGCCAAGGGAGGAATCCCTCCTCCCCAAGGCACCTAGGAGGTGCCTTCCCCTTTTGGGACTCTTCCCTTCCTTATCTCTTGGTGCATGGGCCTCTTGGGGCTGGTGCCCTTGGCCCATATAGGCCAAGGTGCACCCCCTCTAGCTCATGTGGCCCCCCGGGGCAGGTGGCCCCACCCGGTGGACCCCCGGGACCCTTCCGGTGGTCCCGGTACAATACCGGTGACCCCGAAACTTGTCCCGATGGCCGAAATAGAACTTCCTATATATAATTCTTTACCTCCGGACCATTCCGGAACTCCTCGTGACGTCCGGGATCTCATCCGGGACTCCGAACAACATTCGGGTTACTGCATATACATATCCCTACAACCCTAGCGTCACCGAACCTTAAGTGTGTAGACCCTAGGGGTTCGGGAGACATGTAGACATGACCGAGATCGCTCTCCGTTCAATAACCAACAGCGGGATCTGGATACCCATGTTGGCTCCCACATGCTCCTCGATGATCTCATCGGATGAACCACGATGTCGAGGATTCAAGCAACCCCGTATACAGTTCCCTTTGTCAATCGGTATGTTACTTGCCCGAGATCCGATCGTCGGTATCCCAATACCTCGTTCAATCTCGTTACCGGCAAGTCACTTTACTCGTACCGTAATGCATGATCCCGTGACCAGACACTTGGTCACTTTGAGCTCATTATGATGATGCATTACCGAGTGGGCCCAGTGATACCTCTCCATCATACGGAGTGACAAATCCCAGTCTTGATCCGTGTCAACCCAACAGACACTTTCGGAGATACCCGTAGTATACCTTTATAGTCACCCAGTTACGTTGTGACGTTTGGTACACCCAAAGCACTCCTACGGTATCCGGGAGTTACACGATCTCATGGTCCAAGGAAAAGATACTTGACATTGGAAAACTCTAGCAAACGAACTATATGATCTTATGCTATGTTTAGGATTGGGTCTTGTCCATCACATCATTCTCCTAATGATGTGATCCCGTTATCAATGACATCCAATGTCCATAGTTAGGAAACCATGACTATCTGTTGATCAACGAGCTAGTCAACTAGAGGCTTACTAGGGACATGTTGGTGTCTATTATTCACACATGTATTATGATTTCCGGATAACACAATTATAGCATGAATAAAAGACAATTATCATGAACAAGGAAATATAATAATAATGCTTTTATTATTGCCTCTATGGCATATTTCCAACAGTCTCCCACTTGCACTAGAGTCAATAATCTAGTTACATTGTGATGAATCGAACACCCATGGAATTCTGGTGTTGATCATGTTTTGCTCTAGGGAGAGGTTTAGTCAACGGATCTGCTACATTCAGGTCCGTATGTACTTTACAAATATCTATGTCTCCATCTTGAAAATTTTCACGAATGGAGTTGAAGCGACGCTTGATGTGCCTGGTCTTCTTGTGAAACCTGGGCTCCTTGGCAAGTGCAATAGCTCCAGTGTTGTCACAGAAGAGTTTGATTGGCCCCGACGCATTGGGTATGACTCCTAGGTCGGTGATGAACTCCTTCACCCAAATTGCTTCATGTGCTGCCTCCGAGGCTGCCATGTACTCCGCTTCACATGTAGATCCCGCCACGACACTCTGCTTGCAACTGCACCAGCTTACTGCCCCACCATTCAAAATATACACGTATCTGGTTTGTGACTTAGAGTCATCCAGATCTGTGTCGAAGCTAGCGTTGACGTAACCCTTTACGACGAGCTCTTCGTCACCTCCATAAACGAGAAACATTTCCTTAGTCCTTTTCAGGTACTTCAGGATATTCTTGACCGCTGTCCAGTGTTCCTTGCCGGGATTACTTTGGTACCTTCCTACCAAACTTATGGCAAGGTTTACATCAGGTCTGGTACACAGCATGGCATACATAATAGAACCTATGGCTGAGGCATAGGGGATGACACTCATCTCTTCTATATCTTCTGCCGTGGTCGGACATTGAGCTGAGCTCAATTTCACACCTTGCAACACAGGCAAGAACCCCTTCTTAGACTGATCCATATTGAACTTCTTCAATATCTTATCAAGGTATGTGCTTTGTGAAAGACCTATGAGGCGTCTTGATCTATCTCTGTAGATCTTGATGCCTAATATATAAGCAGCTTCTCCAAGGTCCTTCATTGAAAAACTCTTATTCAAGTAGGCCTTAATGCTGTCCAAAAGTTCTATATCATTTCCCATCAAAAGTATGTCATCTACATATAATATGAGAAATGCTACAGAGCTCCCACTCACTTTCTTGTAAACGCAGGCTTCTCCATAAGTCTGTGAAAACCCAAACACTTTGATCATCTCATCAAAGCGAATGTTCCAACTCCGAGATGCTTGCACCAGCCCATAAATCGAGCGTTGGAGCTTGCACACCTTGTCAGCTTTCTTAGGATCGACAAAACCTTCCGGCTGCATCATATACAATTCTTCCTTAAGGAAACCATTAAGGAATGCCGGTTTGACGTCCATTTGCCATATCTCATAATCATAGAATGCGGCAATTGCTAACATGATTCGGACGGACTTTAGCTTCTCTACCGGTGAGAAAGTCTCATCGTAGTCAACCCCTTGAACTTGTCGATAACCCTTAGCGACAAGCCAAGCTTTATAGATGGTCACATTACCATCCGCGTCTGTCTTCTTCTTAAAGATCCATTTATTTTCTATGGCTCGCCGCTCAATAGGCAAGTCAGTCAAAGTCCATACTTCGTTTTCATACATGGATCCTATCTCGGATTTCATGGCTTCTAGCCATTTATCGGAATCCAGGCCCGCCATCGCTTCTTCATAGTTCGAAGGTTCACCGTTGTCTAACAACATGATTTGACAGGGTTGCCGTACCACTCTGGTGCGGAACGTGTCCTTGTGGACCTATGAATTTCAGTAGGAGCTTGATCAGAAGTATCTTGATCATCATCATTAACTTCCTCTCTAGTCGGTGCAGGCACCTCAGGAACATTTTCTTGAGTTGCGCCATTTTCCGGTTCAAGAGGTAATACTTCATCAAGTTCTACTTTCCTCCCACTTACTTCTTTCGAGAGAAACTCCTTCTCTAGAAAGGATCCATTGTTGGCAACAAAGATCTTGCCTTCGGATCTGAGGTAGAAGGTATACCCAATAGTTTCTTTAGGGTATCCTATGAAGACACATTTTTCCAACTTGGGTTCGAGCTTTTCAGGTTGAAGTTTCTTGACATAAGCATCGCATCCCCAAACTTTCAGAAACGACAGCTTAGGTTTCTTCCCAAACCATAATTCATACGGTGTCGTCTCAACGGATTTCGACGGAGCCCTATTTAAAGTGAATGCGGCAGTCTCTAAAGCATACCCCCAAAAAGATAGCGGTAAATCGGCAAGAGACATCATAGATCGCACCATATCTAATAGAGTGCGATTACGATGTTCGGACACACCATTACACTGAGGTGTTCCAGGTGGCATGAGCTGTGAAACTATTCCACATTTTCTTAAGTGTGTGCCAAACTCATGACTCAAGTATTCTCCTCCACGATCTGATCGCAGGAACTTGATTTTCCTGTCACGTTGATTCTCAACCTCACTCTAAAATTCCTTGAACTTTTCAAAGGTCTCAGACTTGTGTTTCATTAAGTAGACATACCCATATCTACTCAAGTCATCAGTGAGGGTGAGAACATAACGATAGCCACCGCGAGCCTCAACACTCATTGGACCGCACACATCAGTATGTATGATTTCCAATAAGTTGGTTGCTCGCTCCATTGTTCCTGAGAACGGAGTCTTGGTCATTTTACCCATGAGGCATGGTTTGCACGTGTCAAATGATTCGTAATCAAGAGACTCTAAAAGTCCATCAGCATGGAGCTTCTTCATGCGTTTGACACCTATGTGACCAAGGCGGCAGTGTCACAAGTATGTGGGACTATCATTATCAACCTTACATCTTTTGGTACTCACACTATGAACATGTGTAGCATTACGCTCGAGATTGATTAAGAATAAACCATTCACCATCGGAGCATGACCATAAAACATATCTCTCATATAAATAGAGCAACCATTATTCTCGGATTTAAATGAGTAGCCATCTCGTATTAAACGAGATCCTGATACAATGTTCATGATCAAACTTGGCACTAAATAACAATTATTGAGGTTCAAAACTAATCCCGTAGGTAAATGTAGAGGTAGCGTGCCGACGCCGATCACATCGACCTTGGAACCATTCCCGACGCGCATCGTCACCTCGTCCTTCGCCAGTCTCCGCTTATTCCGCAGCTCCTGCTTTGAGTTACAAATGTTAGCAACTGCACCGGTTTCAAATACCCAGGAGCTACTACGAGTACTGGTAAGGTACACATCAATTACATGTATATCACATATACCTTTCGTTTTGCCGGCCTTCTTGTCCGCTAAGTATTTGGGGCAGTTCCGCTTCCAGTGACCACTTTCCTTGCAATAAAAGCACTCAGTCTCGGGCTTGGGTCCATTCTTTGGCTTCTTCCCGGTAGCTTGCTTGCCGGGCGCGGCAACTCCCTTGCCGTCCTTCTTGAAGGTTTTCTTACCCTTGCCTTTCTTGAACTTAGTGGTTTTATTCACCATCAACACTTGATCTTCCTTTTTGACTTCTACCTCTGCTGATTTCAGCATTGCAAATACTTCGGGAATGGTCTTTTCCATCCCCTGCATATTGAAGTTCATCACAAAGCTCTTGTAGCTCGGTGGAAGCGACTGAAGGATTCTGTCAATGACCGCGTCATCCGGGAGATTAACTCCCAGCTGAGTCAAGCGGTTATGTAACCCAGACATTGTGAGTATGTGCTCACTGACAGAACTATTTTCCTCCATCTTACAGCTGAAGAATTTGTCGGAGACTTGATATCTCTCGACCCGGGCATGAGCTTGGAAAACCATTTTCAGCTCTTCGAACATCTCATATGCTCCGTGTCTCTCAAAACGCTTTTGGAGCCCCGGCTCTAAGCTGTAAAGCATGCCGCACTGAACGAGGGAGTAGTCATCGGTACGTGCCTACCAAGCGTTCATAACGTCTTGTTCTGCAGGGAGAACAGGTGCGTCACCCAGCGGTGCTTGTAGGACATAATCTTTCTTGGCAGTTATGAGGATGATCCTCAGGTTCCGGACCCAGTCCGTGTAGTTGCTGCCATCGTCTTTCAGCTTGGTTTTCTCTAGGAACGCGTTGAAGTTGAGGACTACGTTGGCCATTTGATCTACAAGACATATTGTAAATATTTTTAGACTAAGTTCATGATAATTAAGTTCATCTAATCAAATTATTCAATGAACTCCCACTTAGATAGACATCCCTCCTGTAATCTAAGTATAACATGATCCGAGTTAACTAGGCCGTGTCCGATCATCACGTGAGACGGACTAGTCAACATCGGTGAACATCTTCATGTTGATCGTATCTTCTATACGACTCATGCTCGACCTTTCGGTCTTCTGTGTTCCGAGGCCATGTCTGTACATGCTAGGCTCATCAAGTCAACCTAAGTGTTTGCATGTGTAAATCTGTCTTAGACCCGTTGTATGTGAACGTTGGAATCTATCACACCCGATCATCACGTGGTGCTTCGAAACAACGAACTGTCGCAACGGTGCACAGTTAGGGGGGACACTTTCTTGAAATTATTATGAGGGATCATCTTATTTACTACCGTCGTTCTAAGTAAACAAGATGCAAAAACATGATAAACATCACATGCAATCAAATAATAAAAGTGACATGATATGGCCAATATCACATAGCTCCTTTGATCTCCATCTTGGGCCTCCATGATCATCTTGTCACCCGCATGACACCATGATCTCCATCATCATGTCTCCATCAAGTTGCTCGCCAACTATTACTTCTACTACTATGGCTAACACGTTTAGCAATAAAATAAAGTAATTTACATGGCGTTTCTCAATGACACGCAGGTCATACAAAAAATAAAGACAACTCCTATGGCTCCTGCCGGTTGTCATACTCATCGACATGCAAGTCGTGATTCCTATTACAATAGCATGAACATCTCATACATCACATATATATCATTCATCATTCATCACAACTTTGGCCATATCATATCACAAAGCACTTGCTGCAAAAACAAGTTAGACGTCCTCTAATTGTTGTTGCAAGTTTTACGTGGCTGAAGTAGGGTTCTAGCAAGAACGTTTTCCTACCTACGTGAAAGCCACAACGTGATTTGTCAACTTCTATTTACCCTTCATAAGGACCCTTTTCATCGAATCCTCTCCAACTAAAGTGGGAGAGACAGACACCCGCCAGCCACCTTATGCAACTAGTGCATGTTAGTCGGTGGAACCGGTCTCACGTAAGTGTACGTGTAAGGTTGGTCCGGGCTGCTTCATCCCACAATACCGTTGAAGCAAGATAAGACTAGTAGCGGCAAGAAAGTTGAAAACATCAACGCCCACAACAAATTGTGTTCTACTCGTGCATAGAGAACTACGCATAGACCTAGCTCATGATGCCACTGTTGGGGAACGTTGCAAAAAACAAAAATTTTCCTACGGTTTCACCAAGATCCATCTAGGAGTTCATCCAGCAACGAGTGATCGGATTGCATATACATACCTTTGTAGATCACGCGCGGAAGCGTTCAAAGAACGGGGATGAGGAAGGTGTACTCGACGTGATCCAAATCACCGGAGATCCTAGCGCCGAACGGACGGCACCTCCGCATTCAACACACGTACGGTCAGCGTAACGCCTCCTCCTTCTTGATCCAGCAAGGGGGAAGGAGAGGTTGAGGAAGATGGCTCCAGCAGCAGCACGACGGCGTGGTGGTGATGGAGCTGCAGTACTCCGGCAGGGCTTCGCCAAGCTCTATGGAGGAGGAGGATGTGTTGGAGAGGGAGAGGGAGGCACCAAAGGCGTGGATTGAGAGGCCCTCCTTCCCCCATGTTGGGGAACGTAGCAGAAATTCAAAATTTTCCTACGTGTCACCAAGATCTATCTATGGAGAGACTAGCAACGAGGGGAAGGAGAGTGCATCTACATACCCTTGTAGATCGCTATGCGGAAGCGTTCAAGAGAACGGGGTTGATGGAGTCGTACTCGTCGTGATCCAAATCACCGATGATCCTAGTGCCGAACGGACGGCACCTCCGTGTTCAACACACGTACAGCCCGGTGACGTCTCCTACGCCTTGATCCAGCAAGGGGAGAAGGAGAGGTTGGGGAAGACTCCATCCAGCAGCATCACGACGGTGTGGTGGTGATGGAGGAGCGTGGCAATCCTGCAGGGCTTCGCCAAGCACCACGGGATATGAGGAGAAAGAGAGGGAGGGCTGCACCAACAGGCAGAGATCAGATCGCGTGTTATGGGCAGCCCCTAGGCCTCACTATATATAGGGGAGAGGGAGGAGGGTGCGCCCCCTCTAGGGTTCCCACCCCTAGGGGGGCGGAAGCCGTAGATGGGAAAGGGGAGGCGGCCAAGAGGGGAGGGGAAGGGGGAGGCGCACCAGGATGGGCCCTAAGGCCCATACCCTTTTAGGGTTTGCCCCCTTTCCACCTCTTAGGCGCCTTGAGCCCTTGTGGGGGGGCGCACCAGCCCACCTGGGGCTGGTACCCTCCCACACTTAGCCCACGCAAGCCTCCGGGGTTGGTGGCCCCACTTGGTGGACCCCCGGGACACTCCCGGTGGTCCCGGTACATTACTGATAAACCCCGAAACCTTTCCGGTGACCAAAACAGGACTTCCCATATATAAATCTTTACCTCCGGACCATTCCGGAACTCCTCGTGACGTCCGGGATCTCATCCGGGACTCCGAACAACATTCGGTAACCACATACAAACTTCCTTTATAACCCTAGCGTCATCGAACCTTAAGTGTGTAGACCCTACGGGTTCGGGAGACATGCAGACATGACCGAGACGTTCTCCGGTCAATAACCAACAGCGGGATCTGGATACCCATGTTGGCTCCCACATGTTCCGCGATGATCTCATCAGATGAACCACGATGTCGAGGACTTAATCAATCCCGTATACAATTCCCTTTGTCCATCGGTACGATACTTGCCCGAGATTCGATCGTCGGTATCCCGATACCTTGTTCAATCTCGTTACCGGCAAGTCTCTTTACTCGTTCCGTAACACATCATCCCGTGATCAACTCCTTGGTCACATTGTGCACATTATGATGATGTCCTACCGAGTGGGTCTAGAGATACCTCTCCGTTACACAGAGTGACAAATCCCAGTCTCGATTCGTGCCAACCCAACAGACACTTTCGGAGATACCTATAATGTACCTTTATAGCCACCCAGTTACGTTGTGACGTTTGGCACACCCAAAGCACTCCTACGGTATCCGGGAGTTGCACAATCTCATGGTCTAAGGAAATGATACTTGACATTAGAAAAGCTTTAGCATACGAACTACATGATCTTGTGCTAGGCTTAGGATTGGGTCTTGTCCATCACATCATTCTCCTAATGATGTGATCCCGTTATCAACGACATCCAATGTCCATGGTCAGGAAACCGTGACCATCTATTAATCAACGAGCTAGTCAACTAGAGGCTTACTAGGGACATGGTGTTGTCTATGTATCCACACATGTATCTGAGTTTCCTATCAATACAATTCTAGCATGGATAATAAATGATTATCATGAACAAGGAAATATAATAATAATCAATTTATTATTGCCTCTAGGGCATATTTCCAACAGTCTCCCACTTGCACTAGAGTCAATAATCTAGTTCACATCGATATGTGATTAACACTCAAGGTCACATCCCCATGTGACTAACACCCAAAGAGTTTACTAGAGTCAATAATCTAGTTCACATTTACCATGTGATTAACACTCGATGAGTTCTGTGTTTGATCATGTTATGCTTGTGAGAGAGGTTATAGTCAACGGGTCTGAACCTTTCAGATCCGTGTGTGCTTTACAAATCTCTATGTCATCTCCTAGATGCAGCTACCACATTCTATTTGGAGCTATTCCAAATAACTGTTCTACTTGGAGCTATTCTGAAATGTTGCTCCATTATACGTATCATGTATCTCTACTCAGAGCTATCCGGATAGGTGTTAAGCTTGCATCGACGTAACCCTTTACGATGAACTCTTTTACCACCTCCATAATCGAGAAAATTCCTTAGTCCATTAGTTACTAAGGATAACTTTGACCGTTGTCCTGTGATCCATTCTTGGATCACTCTTGTATCCCTTGACTGACTCATGGCAAGGCACACTTCAGGTGCGGTACACAGCGTAGCATACTGTAGAGCCTATGTCTTAAGCATAGGGGACGACCTTCGTCCTTTCTCTCTATTCTGCCGTGGTCGAGCTTTAAGTCTTAACTTCATACCTTACAACTCAGGCAAGAACTCCTTCTTTGACTGATTCATCTTGAACACCTTCAAGATCATGTCAAGGAATGTGCTCATTTGAAAGTACCATTAAGCGTTTTGATCTATCCTTATAGATCTTGATGCTTAATGTTCAAGTAGCTTAATCCAGGTTTTCCATTGAAAAAACACTTTCCAAATAACCCTATATGCTTTCCAGAAATTCTACGTCATTTCTGATCAACAATATGTCAACAACATATACTCATCAGAAATTCTATAGTGCTCCCACTCACTTCTTTGGAAATACAAGTTTCTCATAAACTTTGTATAAACCCAAAATCTTTGATCATCATCAAAGCATACATTCCAACTCCGAGATGCTTACTCCAGTCCCTAGAACGATTGCTGGAGCTTTGCATACTTATTAGCATCTTTCAGGATTGACAAAACCTTCCGGTTGTATCACATACAACCTTTCCTCAAGAAAATCGTCGAGGAAACAATGCTTTGACATTCTATCTGCAAGATTTCATAAATAATGTCGTAATCGCTAATATAATTCCAACAGACTCTTAGCATCGCTACGAGTGAGAAAGTCTCATCGTAGTCAACTCCTTGAACTTGTCGGAAAACATCTTAACGACAAGTCGAGCTTTCTTAATGGTGACATTTACCATCATTGTCCGTCATCCTTTTAAAATCCATCTGCACTCAACAGCCTCACGACCATCGAGTTGTTCTGTCAAAGTCTACACTTTGTTTCCATACATGGATCCTCTCTCGGATTTTATGGCCTCGAGACATTTATCGGAATCCGGGCCCACCATCGCTTCTCCATAGCTCGTAGGTTCATTGTTGTCTAGCAACATGACTTCCACGACAGGATCACGTACCACTCTGAAGTAGTACGCATCCTTGTCATCCCATGAGGTTTGGTAGTGACTTGATCTGAAGTTTCATGATCACTATCATAAGCTTCCACTTCAATTGGTGTAGGTGCCACAGGAACAACTTCATGTGCCCTGCCACACACTAGTTGAAGAGACGGTTCAATAACCTCATCAAGTCTCCACCATCCTCCCACTCAATTCTTTCGAGAGAAACTTTTCCTCGAGAAAGGACCCGATTCTAGAAACAATCCCTTATTGCTTTCGAATCTGAGACAGGAGGTATACCCAACTGTTTTGGGTGTCCTATGAAGATGTATTTATCCGCTTTGGGTTCAAGCTTATCGGCCTGAAACTTTTTCACATAAGCGTCGCAGCCCCAAACTTTTAAGAAATGATAGCTTAGGTTTCTCTAAACCATAGTTCATACGGTGTCATATCATCGGAATTACGTGGTGCCCTATTTAAAGTGAATGTGGTTGTCTCTAATGCCTAACCCATAAACTATCGTGGTAATTCTATAAGAGACATCATGGTATGCATCATATCCAATAGGGTGCAGTTATGATGTTCGGACACACCATCACACTATGGTGTTCCAGGCTGTATTAGTTGTGAAACAATTTCCACAATGTCTTAATTTTGTGCCAAACTCGTAATTCAGATATTCATCTCTATGATCACATCATAGATCTTTTATCCTCTTGTCACGACGATCTTTCAACTTCACCCTGAAATTACTTGAACCTTTCAATAATTCAGACTCCTGATTTATCAAGTAAATATACTCAACATCTACTCAAATCATCTGTGAAGAAAGAACATAACGATATCCACTACATGCCTCAGCACTCATTGGACTGCACACATCAAAATGTATTACTTCCAACAAGTTGCTTTCTAGTTCCATTTTACTGAAACGAGGCTTTCAGTCATCTTGCCCATGTGGTATGATTTGCATGTCTCAAGTGATTCAAAATCAAGTGAGTCCAAACGGTCCATTTGCATGGAGTTTCTTCATGCATAAACACCATTAGACATGGTTCGCATGTCTCAAACTTTTCAAAAATGAGTGAGCCCAAAGATCCATCAACATGGAGCTTCTTCATGCGTTTTATTCCGATATGACTTAAGTGGCAGTGCCACAAGTAGGTGGTACTATCATTACTATCTTATATCTTTTGGCATGAACATGTGCATCACTACGATCGAGATTCAATAAACTATTCATTTTAGGTGCAAGACCATTGAAGGTATTATTCAAATAAATAGAGTAACTATTATTCTCTTTAAATGTATAACCGTATTGCGATAGTCATAATCCAATCATGTCTATGCTCAACGCAAACACCAAATAACAATTATTCAGGTTTAACACCAATCTTGATGGTAGAGGGAGCGTGCGATCCTTGATCATATCAACATTGGAGACACTTCCAACACATATCGTCAGCTCACCTTTAGCTAGTCTCCGTTTATTCCGTAGCTTTTATTTCGAGTTACTAATACTTAGCAACCAAACCGGTATCTAATACCCTGGTGCTACTAGGAGTACTAGTAAAGTACACATCAACACAATGTATATCCAATATACTTCTATCGACCTTGCCAGCCTTCTCATCTACCAAGTATCTAGGGTAATTCTGCTCCAGTGGTTGTTCCCCTTATTACAGAAGCACTCAGTCTCGGGATTGGGTTCAACCTTGGGTTTCTTCACTAGAGCAGCAGCTGATTTGCCGTTTCATGAAGCATCCCTTTTTTTCCCTTGCCCTCCTTGAAACTAGTGGTTTCACAAACCATCAACAATTGATGCTCCTTCTTGATTTCTACTTTTGTGGTGTCAAACATCGCGAATATCTCAAGGATCATCATATATGTCCCCGATACATTATAGTTCATCACGAAGCTCTAGCAGCTTGGTGGTAATGACTTCGGAGAAACATCACTATCTCATTTGGAAGATCAACTCCCACTCGATTCAAGCGATTGTTGTACTCAGACAATCTGAGTACAAGCTCAACAATTGAGCTTTTCTCCCTTAGTTGCAGGCTAAGAAAATCGTCGGAGGTCTTATACCTCTTGACGTGGGCACGAGCCTGAAATCCCAATTTCAGCCCCCAAAACATCTCATATGTTTTGCGACGTTTCAAAAACGTCTTTGGTGCCTTAATTCTAAACCATTTAGCATTACGCACTGAACTATCATGTAGTCATCAAAACGTGTATGTCAGATGTTCGCAACATCCACAGACGACGTTTGAGGTTCAGCACACTGAGCGGTGCATTAAGGACATAAGCCTTCTATGAAGCAATGAGGACAATCCTCAGTTTACGGACCTAGTCCGCATAATTGCTACTATCAACTTTCAACTAAATTTTCTCTAGGAACATATCTAAACAGTAGAACTGAAGCGCAAGCTACGACATAATTTGCGAAATCCTTTTGACTATGTTCAGGATAAACAAGTTCATCTTATGAACTCCCACTCAGATAGACATCCCTCTAGCCATCTAAGTGATTACATGATCCGAGTCAACTAGGCCGTGTCCGATCATCACGTGAGACGGACTAGTCAACGTCGGTGAACATCTTCATGTTGATCGTATCTTCTATACGACTCATGCTCGACCTTTCGGTCTTCTGTGTTCCGAGGCCATGTCTGTACACATGCTAGGCTCGTCAAGTCAACCTAAGTGTTTGCGTGTGTAAATCTGTCTTACACCCGTTGTATGTGAACGTTAGAATCTAACACCCGATCATCACGTGGTGCTTTGAAACAATGAACTGTCGCAACGGTGCACAGTTAGGGGGAACACTTTCTTGAAATTATTATGAGGGATCATCTTATTTACTACAGTCGTTCTAAGTAAACAAGATGCATAAACATGATAAACATCGCATGCAATCAAATAGTGACATGATATGGCCAATATCATATAGCTCCTTTGATCTCCATCTTGGGGCTCCATGATCATCTTGTCACCGGCATGACACCATGATCTCCATCATCATGATCTCCATCATCGTGTCTCCATGAAGTTGTCACGTCATCTATTACTTCTACTACTACAGCTAACGGTTAGCAATAAAGAAAAGTAATTACATGACGTTTATGTTGACACACAGGTCATAAATAAATTAAGACAACTCCTATGGCTCCTGCCGGTTGTCATACTCATCGACATGCAAGTCGTGATTCCTATTACAAGAACATGATCGATCTTATACATCACATATATCATTCATCACATCCTTTTGGCCATATCACATCACATAGCATACCCTGCAAAAACAAGTTAGACGTCCTCTAATTGTTGTTTGCATGTTTTACGTGGCTGCTATGGGTTTCTAGCAAGAACGTTTCTTACCTACGCAAAACCACAACATGATATGCCAATTGCTATTTACCCTTCATAAGGACCCTTTTCATCGAATCCGATCCGACTAAAGTGGGAGAGACAGACACCCGCTAGCCACCTTATGCAACTAGTGCATATCAGTCGGTGGAACCAGTCTCACGTAAGAGTACGTGTAAGGTCGGTCCGGGCCGCTTCATCCCACAATGCCACCGAATCAAGATTGGACTAGTAACGGTAAGCATATTGAACAAAATCAACGCCCACAACTACTTTGTGTTCTACTCGTGCATACAAACTACGCATAGACCTACCTCATGATGCCACTGTTGGGGAACATAGTAGAAATTCAAAATTTTCCTATGTGTCACCAAGATCTATCTATGGAGAGACTAGCAACGAGGGGAAGGAGAGTGCATCTACATACCCTTGTAGATCGCTATGCGGAAGCGTTCAAGAGAATGGGGTTGATGGAGTCGTACTCATCGTGATCCAAATCACCGATGATCCTAGTGCCGAACGGACGGCACCTCCGTGTTCAACACACGTACAGCCCGGTGACGTCTCCTACGCCTTGATCCAGCAAGGGGAGAAGGAGAGGTTGGGGAAGACTCCATCCAGCAGCATCACAACGGTGTGGTCGTGATGGAGGAGCGTGGCAATCCTGCAGGGCTATGCCAAGCACCACGGGATATGAGGAGAAAGAGAGGGAGGGCTGCACCAACAGGCAGAGATCAGATCGCGTGTTATGGGCAGCCCCTAGGCCTCACTATATATAGGGGAGAGGGAGGAGGGTGTGCCCCCTCTAGGGTTCCCACCCCTAGGGGGGCGGCAGCCCTAGATGGGAAAGGGGAGGCGGCCAAGAGGGGAGGGGAAGAGGGAGGCGCACCAGGATGGGCCCTAAGGCCCATACCCTTTTAGGGTTTGCCCCCTTTCCACCTCTTAGGCGCCTTGAGCCCTTGTGGGGGGCGCACCAGCCCACCTGGGGCTGGTCCCCTCCCACACTTAGCCCACGCAAGCCTCCGGGGTTGGTGGCCCCACTTGGTGGACCCCCGGGACCCTCCCGGTGGTCCCGGTACATTACCGATAAACCACGAAACCTTTCCGGTGACCAAAACAGGACTTCCCATGTATAAATATTTACCTCCGGACCATTCCGGAACTCCTCGTGACGTCCGGGGTCTCATCCGGGACTCCGAACAACATTCGGTAACCACATACAAACTTCCTTTATAACCCTAGCGTCATCGAACCTTAAGTGTGTAGACCCTACGGGTTCGGGAGACATGCAGACATGACCGAGACGTTCTCCGGTCAATAACCAACAGCGGGATCTGGATACCCATGTTGGCTCCCACATGTTCCACGATGATCTCATCGGATGAACCACGATGTCGAGGACTTAATCAATCCCGTATACAATTCCCTTTGTCCATCGGTACGATACTTGCCCGAGATTCGATCGTCGGTATCACGATACCTTGTTCAATCTCGTTACCGGCAAGTCTCTTTACTCATTCCGTAACACATCATCCCGTGATCAACTCCTTGGTCACATTGTGCAAATTATGATGATGTCCTACCGAGTGGGCCCAGAGATACCTCTCCGTCACACGGAGTGACAAATCCTAGTCTCGATTCGTGCCAACCCAACAGACACTTTCGGCGATACCTGTAATGTACCTTTATAGCCACCCAGTTACGTTGTGACGTTGGGCACACCCAAAGCACTCCTACAATATCCGGGAGTTGCACAATCTCATGGTCTAAGGAAATGATACTTGACATTAGAAAAGCTTTAGCATACGAACTATATGATCTTGTGCTAGGCTTAGGATTGGGTCTTGTCCATCACATCATTCTCCTAATGATGTGATCCCGTTATCAACGACATCCAATGTCCATGGTCAGGAAACCGTGACCATCTATTAATCAACGATCTAGTCAACTAGAGGCTTACTAGGGACATGGTGTTGTCTATGTATCCACACATGTATCTGAGTTTCCTATCAATACAATTCTAGCATGGATAATAAACGATTATCATGAACAAGGAAATATAATAATAATCAATTTATTATTGCCTCTAGGGCATATTTCCAGCACCCCACTATATATAGGGAACCTAGGGGGGCGCCAGCCCTAGGAGATCCAATCTCCTAGGGGGGGGCGGCCAAGGGAGGAATCCCTCCTCCCCAAGGCACCTAGGAGGTGCCTTCCCCTTTTGGGACTCTTCCCTTCCTTATCTCTTGGCGCATGGGCCTCTTGGGGCTGGTGCCCTTGGCCCATATAGGCCAAGGCGCACCCCCTACAGCCCATGTGACCCCCCGGGGCAGGTGGCCCCACCCGGTGGACCCCCGGGACCCTTCCGGTGGTCCCGGTACAATACCGGTGACCCCGAAACTTGTCCCGATGGCCGAAATAGAACTTCCTATATATAATTCTTTACCTCCGGACCATTCCGGAACTCCTCGTGATGTCCGGGATCTCATCCGGGACTCCGAACAACATTCGGGTTACTGCATATACATATCCCTACAACCCTAGCGTCACCGAACCTTAAGTGTGTAGACCCTACGGGTTCGGGAGACATGTAGACATGACCGAGATCGCTCTCCGGTCAATAACCAACAGCGGGATATGGATACCCATGTTGGCTCCCACATGCTCCTCGATGATCTCATCGGATGAACCACGATGTCAAGGATTCAAGCAACTCCGTATACAATTCCCTTTGTCAATCGGTATGTTACTTGCCCAAGATCTGATCGTCGGTATCCCAATACCTCGTTCAATCTCGTTACCGGCAAGTCACTTTACTCGTACCGTAATGCATGATCCCGTGACCAGACACTTGTTCACTTTGAGCTCATTATGATGATGCATTACCGAGTGGGCCCAGTGATACCTCTCCGTCATACGGAGTGACAAATCCCAGTCTTGATCCGTGTCAACCCAACAGACACTTTCGAAGATACCCGTAGTATACCTTTATAGTCACCCAGTTATGTTGTGACGTTTGTTACACCCAAAGCACTCCTACGTTATCCGGGAGTTACACGATCTCATGGTCCAAGGAAAAGATACTTGACATTGGAAAACTCTAGCAAACGAACTACACGATCTTATGCTATGTTTAGGATTGGGTCTTGTCCATCACATCATTCTCCTAATGATGTGATCCCGTTATCAATGACATCCAATGTCCATAGTCAGGAAACCATGACTATCTGTTGATCAACGAGCTAGTCAACTAGAGGCTTACTAGGGACATGTTGGTGTCTATTATTCACACATGTATTACGATTTCCGGATAACACAATTATAGCATGAATAAAAGACAATTATCATGAACAAGGAAATATAATAATAATGCTTTTATTATTGCCTCTAGGGCATATTTCCAACAGCAACCAAGTAGTCCTTTACCACGGACGCGGCTATTCGAATAGATGATGTTAACCCTGCAGGGGTGTACTTCTTCATACACGCTCTCACCACTTACCGCCGTTTACACGACATGTACCCGGCAACCTTCAAGCGGAAGCCCAACGAGGGTGTCGGCCAAGACCTACCTAAACACTCAAATCCCTAGTCCAGGTTTATCGCCTATCCAGGTTCCATCCGCAGGGAGTCCGGCCAAGGTTTCCACATACGGCCCCGAACGATGTGAACAGGGTTCCCGAGACACCAAATGGGTGACTCGGTACACCGTGCCACAGTGTATCTAGCGCAACATAGCCCACCCCTAGGGTCAGCACTACGCACGGCTGCCAACACATAACCTGCAAACACCAGAACTAATTGCAACTCCTGGACAGAGTACTAGGGCGATTAAGAAGCCGAGAGGGTCCATTGGTTTCGGACCCAATGTATGGTAGTAGCTGATTCTTAAATCACACATAAGATCTCAGTTCTTAGGGACGGCCTCAATGAAACAACCCACCATGTACTCCTACATGGCCTCTCATTGATTCCTTTACCAAAACATGTTCAACACATCCCTCAGATTACCGACATAATCATTTCACTCTAGCCCATCACCCAGATGAACCAGACCTGACACAACTCTAAGCATAGCAGACATAGCAAGGTAGGAAACACAAACATGGCTCAATCAACTCCTACACATGCTAGTGGGTTTCATCTAGTTACTGTGGCAATGACAGGTCATGCAGAGGATAAGGGTTCAACTACCGTAGCACACAGCAGTTTGAAACATTGTTGTCTTAATGCAGTAAACGAGAGCAGAGGCAAGAACATGGGATTATATCGATATGATCAATGGGGCTGCTTGCCTGATGGAGTGGTAGTAGGGTACTGCCCTTCAGTTGGATACTCGGAGATATCCTCGGAGGCAGAACCTACCACGAGAGACACCACGGAAGATAATCAACACATGGTAATATGCAACAATATGATGCATGCTATGACATGGAAAAATGATGTGTCCTACCTAATGCAATGTGAAACAAGTTGAAATGGGTCCATTTGAATCAAAGATTCAAATGAAAGCTTAAGCTCTTATGCATAATAAGTGTATTAGCTTGTTTCACCTAAACAGCAAGGTTAAAGTGTTTTGTCATGCATGAAACCATTACAGATGGATAGATTGGATTTTTCTGATCATTTTTCATATATAATTTGTTTGATTTGGAGCTATGGTTGATTTTCTATGATTTTTAGAAGTTTAGGCTATTTTCTGGAATTTCCTATATAAGAATAAATCCAGAAAATGAATAATTACGTCAGCACTGCGTCACTGTGACGTCAGCAGGTCAAAGGCGCCAGCCCATGTCAAACCTGACTGGTGGGGCCCATTGGACTGTGACTCTGTGCACTAACTACGTTTAGTTAGCCTAATTAACTGGGCAGGGCCCACTAGTCAGTGACTAAACTAATTAAACTAACCTAGTTAGTTAGCACTAACAGAGTAATTAGTCGGGTGGGGCCCGCATGTCAGTGAGAGAGAGGGGGAGGTCAACCCGTGTCAGCAGAGTCAACCTCGGCGGTCAGCGGGTCAAAGCCTGCTGGCGTTTAGCTGCCGGCGAGGCCAGACGCGGCGGCGCACTGCGGGAATCGCCCATAGGGCACCATTTGATGTGCGGAGAGCAGCTACGGGTAGCTGCTGTTCGCCCGCATCCAACCACGGTGACGGCGTGGCCGGGGAGTAGCCGAAGCATCACCGACGACGAGCTCGGCGGAGGCCGAGGCTCGGGTGTGCTCGTGCTCGTGGCTGCGGTGGCCTAGGCGATGCGGCGAAAGCGCCTACTGCATCTACGTGGTGCGGGGAGTGTGACAGGCACAAGCCCGTGACCAAATGGTCACCGGAGCATCGCCGGCGACGTGGTCAGGCGGCGGCGCGTTCGGGCACAAGAAGCGCGGCGTCCACGGTGTTCTAGGGGCGAAACGAAAGGTACGGGGAGGTTCAGCAGCTCACAGGGAAGCTTTGGAGGCGGTCAGCATGCTCGGGGAAGCTCGGGTGCGGCGGATCGACGACGACGATCGACGGCGGCCGAAGGTTGAAGATGGCGGTGGCGGGGACGATGTAGGGGCTCCGGTGTCGTGCAGCGCGGCTGGTCGACGTAGTCGACGACGGCGAACCATCCGGACACGGTGAGATGGCGCGGGGACGGCGTTGGACGCGGCTGCGGCGAACGGCGGCGACGGTGACGTGTCGGGCGACGTCGGGGAGGGCGAGAGAGAGGAGCCAGAGGGGAGAGCGAGTGTCTGCGAGGTCGGGGAGAGAGGGGGTTCGTCCCACATCGACAGGGCGGCGAGGGAGTGAGGCAGGGAGGCAGGGTGCTACATGGCGCGCTGCTGTGCTCGCCGTCGAGCACTTGCTCGCCTCGCTGGCTAGGCGAAGCAGCTGCGTGGAGCGGCTGCTGGGCCGGGCCAGCTAGGTGGGCCGCTGGTGGGCTTCCAGGTAAGTCTCTGGTCCTTTTTTTCTCTTTTATTTATTTTCTGTACTGTGTTTTGAAATAGAATAAATATTATTTCATTTCCAAAAACTCTGGAAATATTCAGAGGCACATTTGAGAATATTCTCAACTGCCTAAAAATGCTTCCAAGATTATTTGAGCACTTTAAAATATTTATAGCATTTAAAATGCCCAAATTCAAATACTTATGGCTTGTTCAAAAATCCAGAATGGCTCCATAAATTGCAAGACCATTTTGGCAGAGGTTTTAATCAAGACCAAAAATGGTGGGCTTTTATGAAGGGCATTTTGGGTTCATTGAAATTCCAATTGTTGGAAATTAGCATTTTCAGGGGGGGTGTTGGGGTTGATTAGCCCCCATTTCAAGTTTAAAATAAATTTAAACATGATGCACAAGTTCAACCAACCCTAATGCATAACAGGAAAGCAGGGATGTGACACTAGGGAAGTATGGATGTTGCATCATTCTTTACAGACTATCCTGTTTAGGCAGATTGCTGTTATGTTTGCATTGTTTGCATATGTTTGCTTCTTTAATGATTCTATTTGAGGATAGGACTATTAAATATGCAGAGGCATTTAGTATGCAATGTTGAATAATAATTTTAGTGATTTGCTACAGTATAGTATGATAAGGTTTTTGCAATGGTTTATACTAACTTATCTCACGAGTCCTTGTTGAGTTTTGTGTGGATGAAGCTTTTGAGATTTAGGGAGACCGTGATATGGGAGGAATTAAGGAGACACAAAAGCTCAATCTTGGGGATGCCCAAGGCATCCCAAGATAATATTTCAATAAGTCTCAAGCATCTAAGCTTGGGGATGCCCCGGTTGGCATCCCACCTTTCTTCTTCAACAATTATTGGTTAGTATCGGTTGATCCTAAGTTTTTGCTTCTTCACATGATGTTTGCTATTATTAGATGTCATTTTATTTTGCTTTGATTGCTGTTTGAATGAAATACCAAGATCTGAAATTATTAAATGTTAGAGAGTCTTCACATAGTTGCATAATTATTCGACTACTCATTGAGCTTCACTTATATCTTTTAGAGCATGGTGGTAGTATTATTTTGAATAAATAGATGAACTCTCATGCTTCACTTATATTATTTTGAGAGTCTTAAATAGCATGGTAAATTGCTTAAAATCCTAATATGCTAGGCATCCAAGAATAGTAAAAACTTTCATATAGAGTATTGAATACTAAGAGAAGTTTGATGCTTGATGATTGTTTTGAGATATGGAGATGGTGATATTAGAGTCATGCTAGTTGAGTAGTTGTGAATTTGAGGAATACATGTGTTGAATTTTGTGATTCCCGTAGCATGCAAGTATGGTGAACCGTTATGTGATGAAGTCGGAGCATGATTTATTTATTGATTTTCCTACTTATGAGTGGCGGTCGGGGACGAGCGATGGTCTTTTCTTTACCAATCTATCCCCCTAGGAGCATGCACATAGTACTTTGTTTCGATAACTAATAGATTTTTGCAATAAGTATGTGAGTTCTTTATGACTAATGTTGAGTCCATGGATTATACGCACTCTCACCCTTCCACCATTGCTAGCCTCTCTAGTACCGCGCAACTTTCATCGGCACCATAAACCCACCATATACCTTCCTCAAAATAGCCACCATACCTACCTATTATGGAATTTCCATAGCCATTCCGAGATATATTGCCATGCAACTTCCCACCGTTCCGTTTATGACACACTCCATCATTGTCATATTGCTTAGCATTATCATGTAGTTGACATCGTATTTGTGGCAAAGCCACCATTCATAATTCTTTCATACATGTCGCTCATGCATCATTGCACATCCCGGTACACCGCCGGAGGAATTCATATAGAGTCATATCTTGTTCTAAGTATCGAGTTGTAATTCTTGAGTTGTAAGTAAATAAAAGTGTGATGATCATCATTATTAGAGCATTGTCCCAGTGAGGACAGGATGATGGAGACTATGATTCCCCCATAAGTCGGGATGAGACTCCGGACGAAAATAAATAAATAAAAGAGGCCAAAGAAGCCCAAATAAAAAAAAGAAAAGAGGCCATAAAAAAGGAGAAGGCCCAAAAAATGAGAGAAAAAGAGAGAAGGGGCAATGCTACTATCCTTTTACCACACGTGTGCTTCAAAGTAGCACCATGATCTTCATGATAGAGAGTCTCCTATGTTGTCACTTTCATATACTAGTGGGAATTTAACATTATAGAACTTGGCTTGTATATTCCAATGATGGGCTTCCTCAAATTGCCCTAGGTCTTCATGAGCAAGCAAGTTGGATGCACACCCACTTAGTTTCTTTTTGAGCTTTCATATACTTATAGCTCTAGTGCATCCGTTGCATGGCAATCCCTACTCACTCACATTGATATCTATTGATGGGCATCTCCATAGCCCGTTGCTATGCCTAGTTGATGTGAGAGTATCTTCTCCTTTTTGTCTTCTCCACAACTACCATTCTATTCCACCCATAGTGCTATGTCCATGGCTCACACTCATGTATTGCGTGAAGATTGAAAAAGTTTGAGAACATCAAAAGTATGAAACAATTGCTTGGCTTGACATCGGGGTTGTGCATGATTTAAATATTTCGTGTGGTCAAGATGGAGCATAGACAAACTATATGATTTTGCAGGGATAACTTTCTTTAGCCATGTTATTTTGAGAAGACATGATTTCTTAGTTAGTATGCTTGAAGTATTATTATTTTTATTTCAATATGAACTTTTGTCTTGAATCTTTCGGATCTGAATATTCATATCACAAGTAATAAGAATTACATTGAAATTATGCCAACTAGCATTCCACATCAAAAATTATCTTTTTATCATTTACCTACTCAAGGACGAGAAGGAATTAAGCTTCGGAATGCCTGATACGTCTCCAACGTATCTATAATTTTTGATTGCTCCATGCTATATTATCTACTGTTTTAGGCAATATTGGGCTTTATTTTCCACTTTTATATTATTTTTGGGACTAACCTATTAACCGGAGGCCCTGCCCAGATTTGCTGTTTTATGCCTATTTCAGTGTTTCGAGGAAAACGAATATCAAACGGAGTCAAAACGGAACGAAATCAACTGGAGAAGTTATTTTTGGTAGGAAACCTACCGGATAGACTTGGACCCTATGCCAGAAGATGAAGTAGGTGCTCACGAGGGTAGGGGCGCGCCCAACCCCCTGGGGCGTGCCCCCTGCCTCGTGGCCCCCCTTCGCTCCACCGACGTACCTCTTGTACCCATATATACCTATGTATCGTAAAACTTCCAGAACGGAGATTAGATCGGGAGTTCCGCCGCCAGAAGCCTCCGTAGCCACCAAAAACCAATCTAGACCCGTTCCGGCACCCTGACGGAGGGGGCAATCCTTCTCCGGTGGCCATCTTCATCATCCCGGTGCTCTCCATGACGAGGAGGGAGTAGTTCTCCCTCGGGGCTGAGGGTATGTACCAGTAGCTATGTGTTTGATCTCTCTCTCTCTCTCTTGTTCTTGAGATGATACGATCTTGATGTATCGCGAGCTTTGCTATTATATTTGGATCCTATGATGTTTCTTCCCCCCTCTTCTCTCTTGTAATGAATCGGGTTTCCCCTTCGAAGCAATCTTATCGGATTGAGTCTTTAAAGACTTGAGAACACTTGATGTATGTCTTGCCGTGGGTATCTGTGGTGACAATGGGATACCACGTGCCACTTGATGTATGTTAAGGTGATCAACTTGCAGGTGTCGTGACATTGGGAACCTATGCATAGGGGTTGGCACACGTTTTCATCGTGATTCTCCGGTAGAACTTTGGGGCACTCTTTGAGGTCCTTTGTGTTGGTTGAATAGATGAATCTGAGATTGTGTGACGCATATCGTATAATCATACCCACGGATACTTGAGGTGACATTGGAGTATCTAGGTGACATTAGGGTTTTGGTTCATTTGTGTCTTAAGGTGTTATTCTAGTACGAACTCTAGGGCTGTTTGTGACACTTATAGGAATAGCCCAACGGATTGATTGGAAAGAATAACTTTGAGGTGGTTTCGTACCCTACCATAATCTCTTCGGTCGGTCTCCGCTATTAGTGACTTTGGAGTGACTCTTTGTTGCATGTTGAGGGATAGTTTTATGATCCAATTATGTTAGTATTGTTGAGAGGACTTACACTAGTGAAAGTATGAACCCTAGGCCTTGTTTCCTAGCATTGCAATACCGTTTACGCTCACTTTTATCATTCGTTACCTTGCTGTTTTTATATTTTCAGATTACAAAAACCATTATCAACTATCCATATACCACTTGTATCACCATCTCTTCGCCGAACTAGTGCACCTATACAATTTACTCTTGTATTGGGTGTGTTGGGGACACAAGAGACTCTTTGTTATTTGGTTGCAGGGTTGCTTGAGAGAGACCATCTTCATCCTACACCTCCTACGGATTGATAAACCTTAGGTCATCCACTTGAGGGAAATTTGCTACTGTCCTACAAACCTCTGCACTTGGAGGCCCAACAATGTCTACAAGAAGGTTGTGTAGTAGACATCACCCATGAGGCATGGTTCGCAAGTACCAAGTGATTCATAATCAAGTGATTCCAAAAGTCCATCAGTATGGAGTTTATTCATGCGCTTTACACCGATATGACCTAAACGGCAGTGCCACAAATAAGTTGCACTATCATTATAAACTCTGCATCTTTTGGCTTCAACATTATGAATATGTGTATCACTACTATCAAGATTCAACAAAAATAGACCACTCTTCAAGGGTGCATGACCATAAAAGATATTACTCATATAAATAGAACAACCATTATTCTCATATTTAAATGAATAACTGTCTCGCATCAAACAAGATCCAGATATAATATTCATGCTCAACGTTGGCACCAAATAACAATTATTTAGGTCTAAAATTAATCCCGAAGGTAGATGTAGAGGTAGCGTGCCGAGGACGATCACATCGACTTTGGAACCATTTCCCACGCGCATCGTCACCTCGTCCTTAGCCAGTCTTCGCTTAATCTGTAGTCCCTATTTCGAGTTGCAAATATTAGCAACAGAACCAGTAGCAAATACCCAAGTGCTACTGCGAGCTCTGGTAAGGTACACATCAATAACATGTATATCACATATACCTTTGTTCACCTTGCCATCCTTCTTATCCGCCAAATACTTGGGGCAGTTCTGCTTCCAGTGACCAGTCTGCTTGCAGTAGAAGCACCCAGTCTCAGGCTTAGGTCCAGACTTGGGTTTCTTCTCTTGAGCAGCAACTTGTTTGCTGCTCTTCTTGAAATTCCCCTTCTTCTTCCCTTTGCCCTTTTTCTTGAAATTGGTGGTCTTATTGACCATCAACACTTGATGCTCCTTCTTGATTTCTACCTCCGCAGCCTTTAGCATTGTGAAGAGCTCGGGAATTGTCTTATCCATCCCTTGCATGTTATAGTTCATCACGAAGCTCTTGTAGCTTGGTGACAGTGATTGAAGAATTCTATCAATGATGCTATCATCCGGAAGATTATCTCCCAATTGAATCAAGTGATTGTTATACCCAGACATTCTGAGTATATGCTCACTGACAGAACTATTCTGCTCCATCTTGCAGATGTAGAACTTATTGGAGACTTCATATCTCTCAATCCGGTCATTTGCTTGAAATATTAAATTCAACTCCTGGAACATCTCATATGCTCCATGACGTTCAAAATGTCGTTGAAGTCCCGGTTCTAAGACGTAAAGCATGGCACACTGAACTATCGAGTAGTCATTAGCTTTGCTCTGCCAGACGTTCATAACATCTGGTGTTGCTCCTGCAGCAGGTTTGGCACCTAGCGATGCTTCCAGGACGTAATTCTTCTGTGCAGCAATGAGGATAATCCTCAAGTTACAGACCCAGTTCGTGTAATTGCTACCATCATCTTTCAACTTTGCTTTCTCAAGGAACGCATGAAAATTCAACGTAACAACAACACGAGCCATCTATCTACAACAACATAGACATGCAAAATACTATCAGGTACTAAGTTCATGATAAATTTAAATTCAATTAATCATATTACTCAAGAACTCCCACTTAGATTGACATCCCTCTAATCATCTAAGTGATCACGTGATCCAAATCAACTAAACCATAACCGATCATCACGTGAAATGGAGTAGTTTTCAATGGTGAACATCACTATGTTGATCATATCTACTATATGATTCACACTCGACCTTTCGGTCTCAGTGTTCCGAGGCCATATCTGCATATGCTAGGATCGTCAACTTTAACCTGAGTATTCTGCGTGTGCAAAACTGGCTTGCACCCGTTGTAGATGGACGTAGAGCTTATCACACCTGATCATCATGTGGTGTCTCAGCACGACGAACTTTGGCAACGATGCATACTCAGGGAGAACACTTTTATCTTGAAATTTAGCGAGAGATCATCTTATAATGCTACCGTTAATCAAAGCAAAATAAGATGTATAAAAGATAAACATCACATGCAATCAATATAAGTGATATGATATGGCCATCATCATCTTGTGCTTGTGATCTCCATCTCCGAAGCATCGTCATGATCACCATCGTCACCGGCGCGACACCTTGATCTCCATCGTAGCATCGTTGTCGTCTCGCCAACTATTGCTTCTATGACTATCGCTACCGCTTAGTGATAAAGTAAAGCAATTACAGGGCGATTTCATTGCATACAATAAAGCAACAACCATATGGCTCCTGCCAGTTGCCGATAACTCAGTTACAAAACATGATCATCTCATACAATAAAATATAGCATCATGCCTTGACCATATCACATCACAACATGCCCTGCAAAAACAAGTTAGACGTCCTGTACTTTCTAGTTGCAAGTTTTACGTGGCTGCTACGGGCTGAGCAAGAACCGTTCTTACCTACGCATCAAAACCATAACGATAGTTCGCCAAGTTAGTGCTGTTTTAACCTTCTCAAGGACTGGGTGTAGCCACACTCGGTTCAAATAAAGTTGGAGAAACTGACACCCGCCAGCCGCCTGTGTGCAAAGCACGTCGGTAGAACCAGTCTCGCGTAAGAGTACGCATAATGTCGGTCTGGTCCGCTTCATCCAACAATACGCCGAACCAAAGTGTGACATGCTGGTAAGCAGTATGACTTGTATCGCCCACAACTCACTTGTGTTCTACTCGTGAATATAACATCTACGTGTAAAACCAGGCTTGGATGCCACTGTCGGGGAACTTAGTAATTTCAAAAATATTCTTACGCACATACACGATCATGGTGATGCATAGCAGCGAGAGGGGAGAGTGTTGTCTACGTACCCTCATAGACCGAAAGCAGAAGCATTAGCACAACACGGTTGATGTAGTCGTACATCTTCACGATCCGACCGATCCACGTACCGAACGTACGGCACCTCCGAGTTCAGCACACGTTCAGCTCGATGACGTCCCGCGAACTTCGATCCAGCAGAGCTTCACGGGAGAGTTCCGTCAGCACGACGGCGTGATGACGGTGATGATGTTGCTACCGACGCAGGGCTTCGCCTAAGCACCGCTACGATATGATCGAGGTGGAATATGGTGGAGAGGGGCACCGCACATGGCTAAGAGATCAAGAGATCAATTGTTGTGTCTCCAAGGGGTGCCTCCCTCCCCATATATAAAGGAGTGGAGGAGGGGGAGGGGGCCGACCACGCTAGGTGCGCCCCATGAGGAGTCCTACTCCCACCGGGAGTAGGACTCCCCCTTCCATGTGGGAGTAGGAGAGGAGAGGGAAGGAGAGAGAGGGGGAAAGGAAAGGGGGGCGCCGTCCCCCTCCTTGTGCAATTCGGACTAGGGGGAGGGGGCGCGCGGATGCCCTTGGCCGCCCCTCCTGTTCTCCACTAGGTCCCAATAGGCCCATTAGTCTCCCCGAGGGGGGTTCCGGTAACCCCCCGGTACTCCGGTATATGCCCCAAAGGCCCAAACTATTCCGGTGTCCGAACATAGTCATCCAATATATCGATCTTTACGTCTCAACCATTTCGAGACTCCTCATCATGTCCGTGATCACATCTGGGACTCCGAACTACCTTCGGTACATCAAAACACATTAAACTCATAATATAATCGTCATCGAACTTTAAGCGTGCGGACCCTACAGGTTCGAGAACTATGTAGACATGACCGAGACACGTCTCCGGTCAATAACCAATAGAGGAACCTGGATGCTCATATTGGTACCCACATATTCTACGAAGATCTTTATCGGTCAAACCGCATAACAACATACATTGTTCCCTTTGTCATCGGTATGTAACTTGCCCGAGATTCCATCATCGGTATGTCAATACCTAGTTCAATCTCGTTATCGGCAAATCTCTTTACTCGTTCCATAATACATCATCTCGCAACTAACTCATTCGTTGTAATGCTTGCAAGGCTTATAGTGATGTGCATTACCGAGTGGGCCCAGAGATACCTCTCCTACAATCGGAGTGACAAATCCTAATCTTGAAATACGCCAACCCAACAAGTACCTTCGGAGACACCTGTAGAGCACCTTTATAATCACCCAGTTACGTTGTGACGTTTGGTAGCACACAAAATGTTCCTCCGTTAAAGTGGAGTTGCATAATCTCATAGTCATAGGAACATGTATAAGTCATGAAGAAAGCAATAGCAACATACTAAACGATCAAGTGCTAAGCTAATGGAACGGGTCAAGTCAATCACATCATTCTCCTAATGATGTGATCTCATTAATCAAATGACAACTCTTTGTCTATGTCTAGGAAACATAACCATCTTTGATCAACGAGCTAGTCAAGTAGGGGCATACTAGTGACACTCTGTTTGTCTATGTATTCACACATGTATCATGTTCCCGGTTAATACAATTCTAGCATGAATAATAAACATTTATCATGATATAAGGAAATAAATAATAACTTTATTATTGCCTCTAGGGCATATTTCCTTCAAGGATAGCCATACATCATTGGGAAATAATATATAGCGTTGAGTACCATGTTTAAGTAGAGATTACAGCGGGTAAAAGAGGGGTTACACCACTGCATAGAGGGGGAAGAGTTGGTGATGATGGCGGTGAAGTTGTTGGTGTAGATTGCGGTGATGATGATGGCCTCGGCGGCATTCCGGTGCCACCGGGAGAGAGGGGGAGAGAGCCCCCCTTCTTCTTCTTCTTCTTCTTCCTTGACCTTCCCCCTAGATGGGAGAAGGGTTTCCCCTCTGGTCCTTGGTCTCCATGGCATGGGAGGGGCGAGAGCCCCTCCGAGATTGGATTCGTCTCTCTATCTCTCTCTGTTTCTGCGTTGGTTGATTCTGCTCTTTCACTGTTTCTTAAATTCCCGGAGATCCGTAACTCCGATTGGGCTGAATTTCGGACATGATTTTTATCCGGATATTGGCTTTCTTGTGGCGAAAGAAGGGTACCAACCGCTATATGGGGTTTCCACGAGGGCTCAGGGCGCACCTGACCCCCTGGGGCACGCCCCCTGCCTCGTGGCCCCCTCGGGCATCGTCTCACGTTGATTCTTCTTCCCAAAAATCACATATATTCCAAAAAAATCTCTATCAGTTTTTATCCCATTTGGACTTCGTTTGATATGGATTTTCTGCGGAACAAAAAACATGCAACAAACAGGAACTGGCACTGGGCACTGGATCAATATGTTAGTCCCAAAAATAGTATAAAAAGTTGCCAAAAGTATATGAAAGTTGTATAATATTCGCATGGAACAATAAAAAATTATAGATATGATGGAGACGTATCATAGAGCACCTTTATAATCACCCAGTTATGTTGTCACGTTTGGTAGCACACAAAGTGTTCCTTCGGTATTCGGGAGTTGCATAATCTCATAGTCATAGGAACATGTATAAGTTATGGAGAAAGCAATAGCAACAAACTAAACGATAATCGTGCTAAGCTAACGGATGGGTCAAGTCAATCACATCATTCTCTAATGATGTGATCCCGTTAATCAAATGACAACTCATGTCTATGGTTAGGAGACATAACCATCACTCATTCAACGAGCTAGTCAAGTAGAGGCAACCTAGTGACACTCTGTTTGTCTATGTATTCACACATGTACTAAGTTTCCAGTTAATACAATTCTAGCATGAATAATAAACATTTACCATGATATAAGGAAATATAAATAACAACTTTATTATTGCCTCTAGGGCATATTTCCTTTAGTAGTAGTGATAGGTTAGGTTCCTGAAACTGATCTGATGACCAGGGGTGTAGCTGTCGATCTGTTCGAGGTGACCAATTGAGTTGGCACATAGAACGAAGCCACCGAACACAACAATCTGGCCGGGGAGGAAAACTTCCCCGGGAACGGCATCATTGCTGATGATCGAACAAGCCATCGAACCTTCTGTTCATGACAAAGTGGAACTCTCAATGAAAGCACCAATGTCGGTGTCAAAACCGGCCGATCTCGGGTAGGGGTCTCGAACTATGTGTCTGAGGATCGAAGGAAACATGAGACAAGGGTGACACGATGTTTACCCAGGTTCGGGCCCTCTTAATGGAGGTAAAACCCTACATCCTGCTTGATTGTATTTGATGAGTATAGGGGTTACAACAGTCGATCTACCTCGAGATCGTAATGGCTAAACCCTAGATGTCTAGCCTATGTGATTTGTCTTATCCTCTATGGACTAAACCCTCCTGTTTATATAGACATCAGAGGGGTCTAGGGGTGTACATAGTCGGTTTACAGAGAAAGGAAATAATAAGTCCAAACGCTAGGCTTGCCATCCACGCAAAGGAGAGTCCCATCCGGACACGGGGAAAGATCTTCTGCCTTGTATCTTCACGGCCCATAAGTCTAGCCCATATCAAATAGCCCGGACACCCGAGGACCCCTTAGTCCAGGACTCCCTCATCCACCATGCAGGGTATGGATAGCAGGTAGTGTGTCGGGATGTAGAGGCGTTGAACGGGGCCCTGATGGGAGGAGACGATGGCTCTGAGGAGATCAAATTCAGGAAGGACAGATATCTGACGACAGTCGAGATTGAGGGGCGCGATGCACCATAGAGGGCGCCACCGAGTTGAGAGGACTTGTGTGCGGCAACAATCCTTGGTTGGGAGAAGCGAGATGATCTCTCCAAGGATGTCGTCTAGGAGATCGCTGATGCGGTCCACCGGAGTAGTGAAACAAGAAAATTTCAATGGTTATGTTAGTAGACAATTGAAACGTAATGCTTACATGCTTGACCACTTGGGTGATTATATGAGTAGAACTATTAATGATCTTAAGCTTATTAGTAAACATGCTTCCATGGTTACAACTCAAGTAGAACAAGTACTTAAGGCACAAGATGACTTACTCAATGAGTTGAATAGTAAGAATAATGATAATGCTGTTAGGGTTATGACTAGAGGTGGTAAAATGACCCAGGAACCTTTGTATACTAAGGGCCATCCTAAGAGAATTGAGCAGGATTCTCAGAGAGTTAATACTGATGCACCTAGTCCTAGTAATAAAAAGAAAAAGAAAACTGATAGGACTTTGCATGCTAGTGAACCTGCTATAGATACACCTGAGAATCCCAATGATATTTCTATTTCTGATGTTGAGACACAATCTGGTGATGAACATGAACCTAGTGATAATGTTAATAATGATGTTCATGTTGATGCTCAACATAGTAATGATAATGATGTAGAGATTGAACATGTTGTTGATCTTGATAACCCATAATCAAAGAATCAACGTTATGATAGAAGAGACTTTGTTGCTAGGAAACATGGTAAAGAAAGAGAACCATGGGTTCAAAATCCCATACCCTTTCCTCCTAAGCCATCCAAGAAAAAAGGATGATGAGTGCTTTGCTGAAATGATTAGACCTATCTTTTGTGTATACGTTTGACTGATATGCTTAAAATGCCTCCTTATGCTAAGTATATGAAAGATATTGTTACTAATAAAAGAAAGATACCAGAAGTTGAAATTTCCACCATGCTTGCTAATTATACTTTTAAGGGTGGAATACCAAAGAAACTTGGAGATCCATGAGTACCAACTATACCATGCTCCATTAAAAGAAACTGTGTTAAAACTGCTTTATGTGATCTTGGAGCCGGTGTTAGTGTTATGTCTTTTTATATCATAGACTTGAATTGAATAAGTTGAGACCTACTGAAATCTCTTTACAAATGGCTGATAAATCAACTGCTTACCCATCGGTATTTGTGATGATGTGCCTGTTGTGGTTGCAAACATTACTATCCTAACAGACTTTGTTATTCTTGATATTCTCGAGGACGACAGTATGTCGATCATTCTTGGTAGACCCTTTTTGAATACTGCAGGGGCTATTATTGATTGCAACAAAGGCAATGTCACTTTTCATGTTAATGGTAATGAGCATACGGTACACTTTTCGAAGAAGCAACCTCAGGTTCATAGTATCAATTCTATTAGAAAAATTTCAACTATTACTATTGGAGGTTTTGAATTTCCTCTTCCTACTATAAAAAGGAAGTATGATATTCTTATTGTTGAGGAAATGCATATCCCCGTTGAGGTAACCTAGTGTTATTCGAAAGTTCTCCGGTTTAATGTCATTCAGGAGAAGTTTGCTAATAAGACTTGATCAACCTTGTTAATGCATTCTTTTGATGGGCATGAGATGGATGAATTTAGAAGGCACAACTTTCTGTACCCACTATTTACTTTCTGTTATTTAAAATAAATAAAGCAAAATTAGTATTTTCTTTCTATTTTCTGAATTATCCAAGCAATAAAAAATGTCCCAAAAATAAAAGTTCTCCAAATGCCCTGAAAATTTTGTATGATTTTTATATAATATTTTAGAATTTCTGGCACTGAACACACACCAGGGGGCCTCACCAGCTGGCTACAAGGTTGGAGGGCGTGCCCACCCCCCTAGGGCGCGCCCATGTCCTTATGGGCCCCACGTGGCCCCCCTCCACTTATTCCAGCACCCATCCTCTCCTTCTTCCTCCAGAAAAAATCACTCCATAGCTCAAACTCGTGTTCTTGTTCATCTTGCTGCCATTTTCGATCTCCTTGCTAAAAGCTCCATTCACAAAACTTCTTTGGGGGATTGTTCTTCGGTATGTGACTCCTAGCTTCAATGGTCCAATTAGTTTTTGTTCTAGTGCTTTATTTATTGCAATTTTTTGCTGCTTTGGTGACCCTATTCTTGAGCTTGCATGTCAAATTTATATGGTCCAAAGTAGTTTTGATGCATGATATAGCCTCTAGGCACTTGTAGGAGTAGTTGCTATCAATCTTGTGGAGTTTGTTTCAATTCTATTTTGAGTCACTTAAAATTTCAGAAATTTTTCAGAGGAAGAAAAATGTCCAGGAAAATGTACCAAGGTTGTTCTTCGAGGAAGCAAGGACCAAGGCCTGCGATTCGTGAGAAGGATCTTGAACCGCCAAGGGAAGCTCAAGTGAAGCCTTGCGAATGGCCATCGGATGAATTTATGGATCATGCGGGTTTCAAGGATGAGTTCTGTGCGTACGTACAAAACGCCGGCCTTGAGGATTTCTTATCAGACAAGTGCTTACAATATTATCATCTCACCGATTCCTTCATGCGGAGGTTTGAGTTTTCATCTAAGCGTAATACTCATGCTGTCCTATTTGATCTTTATGATGAATATTATACCATGGACCTAGATGATTTTTGCGATGCATGCAAAATCCAACAATGGGGTAGTCTTAGTGAGCCTCATAAATCCGAATATAATGATTTCCTTGGTAGCATCACTGTTGGAGAAACTAGAAATATCACATAGGCAACTGTAGGGAGCATTCACTTTCCTGCCATACATTATTTTTCTCTTTATCGCTAGGTGCATTAATGGTATACATGGGCATTGCCACATTTGCATTCCGGATCTTAGTGTCCTCAAGTGTGCGGTGTTAGGTGATAAACGATATAATCTGGGGCTATTATTGCTAGGAGGCGACACCATAATGCCAAAGATGGAGATTTATTTGGCGGGATTTATGCAACTCGTTTAGCTAATTATTTTGGTGTACCCATAAGAGGGTATGATATTGAGTTGCCACATGCTTTTCTAGATTATGAGGCTATGGTACACTACCAGTTTCTTAAGAGGAACGAACAGTTCTTCCAGTACCGACTAATCTTTGATAGACAGCATGCCGTCCATATTACTCTTCCCGCTCCTACCTTCTTTAACTTTAAGGTAAACAGGAGATATTTCATAACCAGAGAGGTGGCAAACGAGTATGAGAGAGCAGCCGAGGCCGCTCGTCTCCAGGAATGTAACATCCCAAATTTTCAATTTGGAATGTTATACATAGGTCATCATATGCATATCTTATTTTATTTGCATTTTGGTTTTTGATCCTAAGAATCCTAAGCAACTCAAGGACCCACGGAGAGAGTTGGGGATTTTATTATTTTCATATTTGAAATTTTCTCAAATATTGAAAAGAGGGTCATTTTGATTTAATTATTTTCTCTCCGAAATATTTTGTATTAAAATATATGAGAGGAGATAATATGCCTTCTCCAAAATAAAAGAAATATTGGAGGAAAAATGTTAAAATCAAATAAATAATTTTATTTGGATTTTATTACTATTTTATTTGAATTAGAAAAATCTGCATTTTTCAAAATTGCATTTTAGGCCAAGAAAATGTTCACTTTGTTCCAAATATTTTATTTACACGTGAAAATTGTTTTTGGCATTTTTAGAATTTTTTATATTTATTTAGTATTTTTCCTTTATGGCGGTTTTGTTTAAAAAAAGGTTCCTGGACCGACCTGGGCCAAGGGCCCAGCCGGCCCAGCTTCGCCGCCGCCTTCCCCCGCTCGCCCGCGTGCCGCTGCCGGACTCAGAGGGAGTCCGAGCCCCGCGCGGCGCCGCCGACCCCCGCCCCAAGTCGGACCCCGCCGCCGCCTCTTCCCCCCTTTAAATACCACCCGGGGCCCCCCTTGGAACCCGAGCCGCCCCGCCGCCTGCGACGCACCTCGCCGCCGCAGCCGCCGCCTGCCTCGCCGCCTCGCACTGCCTGCCCCACCGCCCCGCGTAGCCGCCCCGCCTCGCTGGAAAGCCGCCGGAGCCGAGCCGGACCTTGCGGATTCGCCGCCCGTTTTTTTTCGGTTTTAGGTAAAAACCACTGGTTTCTCTTACAAACCCTAGATTGGTTTTTTATTTATTTAGATTAGTTCGGTTTTCTCGGTTTAGTTTCGTTTGCGAACGTTTGTTCGTTCATTCATTTATTCGCACATTCGTCACTATTAACGAACGTTCGCGCCATAGTTCTTTCCTACCAGGGACCTATCCACGATTACTTTTATCACAGATTAGCCCCTGATCTTCAAACCCTCGCAACTTTTTAACCGTTTGTCCAAATCCAGTGAAACCAACGCCAAAATCTTCATCGCGAGCCCCTCTTTCTGTTTAATCAACTTGAACAATGTTTTGACAATTTAAAATTTGGTTTCAAGAAGATATGTTTTCGAAGTTCTTTTGACCGTAGTTTCAGTTCCGTAGCTCCGATTTGACCGATCCTTTTTGCAAATCGAATCTGTTCAGTTGAACTTCTAGTTTGGATCTTCTTATTTGAGTTTTCCCCTTGAATCATTGCTTGAATGCTTATGTATGCTATTGTTTGTTTGCGATAGAATTCCCGGAGTGTGCAGCGTGCTACTACGAGTCTCTAGGTTTTGCGGATCATCATCAAGGCAAGTAACACTTTAATCATATCCCTTTGTTACCTAGTTTTTATGCATTAGTCTCAACCCTCAAACATTGCATGATTAGGATTGATAAAGTGTGGGTATTGGGAAGTAGATGATGAGGTAGAACCTATTGCCCTTTTATTATCAAACCTTGGGAGTTACTTCTACGCTATGCTTATATTGCCATGCTATGCTCGTCGACGTGGATTGGGTTTGAGTGTTTCCATGACAGATGTGAGATTGTTAATTAATGGTTAACTTAAGGTGGCTACTTAAATAGACATCTGCGTGGATTGGTTGCGGGCACCTGGAGAATCCAGTATTGTACTAGGATATCTGATATGTCTCCAACGTATCTATAATTTTTGATTGCTCCATGCTATATTATCTACTGTTTTGGACATTATTGGGCTTTATTATCCACTTTTATATTATTTTTGGGACTAACCTATTAACCGGAGGCCCAGCCCAGAATTGCTGTTTTTTTTGCCTATTTTAGGGTTTCAAAGAAAAGGAATATCAAACGGAGTCCAAACAGAATGAAACCTTCGGGAACGTAATTTTCTCACTGAACATGATCTAGGGGACTTGGACCCTACATCAAGAAACAAAGGAGGAGGCCACGAGGGAGGGGGCGCGCCTACCCCCACCCCCAGGCGCGCCCTCCAGCCTCGTGGGCCCCCTGTTGCTCCACTTGCGTATTCCTTCCTCCTATATATACCTACGGACCCCCAAACGATCAGAGACGGAGCCAAAACCCTAATTCCACCACCGCAACTTTCTGTATCCACGAAATCCCATCTTGGGGCCTGTTCCAGAGCTCCACCGGAGGGGGGTATCCATCACGGAGGGCTTCTACATCATCACCATAGCACCTTCGATGAAGTGTGAGTAGTTCCCCTCAGACCTACGGGTCCATAGTTATTACCTAGATGGCTTGTTCTCTCTTTTTGGATCTCAATACAATGTTCTCCCCCTCTCTTATGGAGATCTATTCGATGTAATCTTCTTTTTGCGGTGTGTTTGTTGAGACCGATGAATTGTGGGTTTATGATCAAGTCTATCTATGAACAATATTTGAATCTTCTCTGAATTCTTTTATGTATGATTGGTTATCTTTGCAAGTCTCTTTGAATTATCAGTTCGGTTTGGCCTACTAGATTGATCTTTCTTGCAATGGGAGAAGTGCTTAGCTTTGGGTTCAATCTTGCGGTGTCCTTTCCCAGTGACAGTAGGGGCAGCAAGGCACGCATTGTATTGTTGCAATCAAGGATAACAGTATGGGGTTTTCATCATATTGCATGAGTTTATCCCTCTACATCATGTCATCTTGCTTAAGGCGTTACTCTATTTTCATGAACTTAATACTCTAGATGCATGCTGGATAGCGGTCAATGAGTGGAGTAATACTAGTAGATGCAGGCAGGAGTCGGTCTACTTGTCTCGGACGTGATGCCTATATACATGATCATACCTAGATATTCTCATAACTATGCTCAATTCTATCAATTGCTCAACAGTAATTTGTTCACCCACCGTAGAATACTTATGCTCTTGAGAGAAGCCACCAGTGAAACCTATGGCCCCCGGGTCTATCTTTATCATATTAATCTTCCAATACTTAGTTATTTCCTTTGCTTTTATTTTACTTTGCATCTTTATCATAAAAATACCAAAAATATTATCTTATCATATCTATCAGATCTCACTCTCGTAAGTGGATGTGTAGGGATTGACAACCCCTTATCACGTTGGTTGCGAGGATTTATTTGTTTTGTGCAGGTACGAGGGACTCGTGCGTAGCCTCCTACTGGATTGATACCTTGGTTCTCAAAAACTGAGGGGAAATACTTACGCTACTTTGCTGCTTCATCCCTTCCTCTTTGGGGAAAAACCAACGCAATGCTCAAGAGGTAGCAAGAAGGATTTCTGGCGCCGTTGCCGGGGAGTCTACGCAAAAGTCAATATACCAAGTACCCATCACAATCCCTATCTCCCACATTACATTATTTGCCATTTGCCTCTCGTTTTCCTCTCCCCCACTTCACCCTTGCCATTTTATTCGCCCTCTCTCTCTATCCTCCCTCTCTTTCTCTATTTTCCACCTTTTTGCCCGCTTGCTTTTTGTTTGCTTGTGTGTTAGATTGCTTGCTTGGCGTTATGGCTAGTCCCTTATCTTCTCCGTTGTCTCCTGAGAATGAAATTCTAAATTTTAAACAAAGGGAGGGAGAAAATCTAAAAGACGCTTGGTATAGAATTTGCAATGCTCAAATTAGATCTACCAGGAAGCAATCTACTTTTGTTCTTCTTCGCAATTTTTATGTAGGCGCTACTCCTTGGCATAGATATGTCCTTGATACTATTACTGGAGGGAACTTCTTGGGTAGCCATACTTTTGATTCCTATAATGCTATGATAGATTTGTTTGGCTCACCTTCTCTTTTGGTTAATGGAACTGTATTAACTTTGGAGCATGTAATGCTAATGCTCGAAATTATTGAAAATAAGGTTGCTACCGTAGAGTTAATTGAAAATTTGGATAAAAAGATCCACAACCGCATCTCCCAATATGGATCTAAAGTTGGAGTCACTTTGAAAAATATTAAAGAGAAGGAACCCATAGTTAATGAGAAAATAAATCACGATTCCACTAGAATCGATAAACTTGAGGATATTATTACCAACTTGGGAACCAATTTTTCTTCCATAAAGAATACTCCAAGTCCTTCCACTAAAATTGCCAAGCTTATGTATGTTCCTAAAAATAAGGGTGAATCCTCTAGTAACGAAACTGCGGATCTCAAATCTATAAGTATTCGTCCCAATCTTTTTGCTATCATTAAGGAACCATTTGTTACAAATGAATTTTTCGATCTTGTGCCTAAAAGTTTGATAATAAATAGAAATAAAGAAATTCCTAAAAAATGTAGATGCCTCATTGAGGAATTGCCTACCAAAGATGGCAATACCTAGATCTATCCTTGCTTTTTATGCCTAGCTAGGGGCGTTAAACGATAGCGCTTGTTGGGAGGCAACCCAATTTTATTTTTATTCCTTGTTTTTTAATCCTTTTTAGTAATAAATAATTTATTTAGCCTCTGTTTATGTTGTGTTTTTTGTGTTTAATTAGTGTTTGTGCCAAGTAGAACCGTTGGGAAGACTTGGGGAAAGTCTTGATATCTTGCTGTAAAAAACAGAAACTTTAGCGCTCACGAGAACTACTGCCATTTTTATTTGGAAGGTGAAATTTAGTTAATTATTTTTGAAGACGATTAATAGATAAATTCCTAACGTCCAGCAATTTATTTTAGAATTTTTGGGGTTCCAGATCTTGCTCTAGATACAGATTACTATAGACTGTTCTGTTTTTGACAGATTCTGTTTTTCGTGGTTTGTTTGCTTATTTTGATGAATCTATGGCTAGTAAAATAGTTTATAAACCATAGAGAAGTTGGAATACAGTAGGTTTAACACCAATATAAACAAAGAATTAGTTCATTACAGTACCTTGAAGTGGTCTTTTGTTTTCTTTCGCTAACGGAGCTCACGAGATTTTCTACTTTAAGTTTTGTGTTGTGAAGTTTTCAAGTGTTGGGTAAAGATTTGATGGATTATGGAACAAGGAGTGGCAAGAGCCTAAGCTTGGGGATGCCCATGGCACCCCCAAGATAATCTAAGGACACCTAGAAGCCCAAGCATGGGGATGCCCCAGAAGGCATCCCCTCTTTTCGTCTACTTCTATTGGTAACTTTACTTGGACCTATATTTTTATTCACCACATGGTATGTGTTTTGCTTGGAGCGTCTTGTATGATTTGAGTCTTTGATTTTTAGTTTACAATAATCATCCTTGTTGTACACACCTTTTGAGAGAGCCATACATGATTTGGAATTTGTTAGAATACTCTATGTGCTTCGCTTATATCATTTGAGTTATATAGTTTTACTCTAGTACTTCACTTATATATTTTAGAGAACGGTGGTGGATTTGTTTTATAGAAACTATTGATCTCTCATGCTTCACTTAGATTATTTTGAGAGCCCTAAATAGCATGGTAATTTGCTTAAATAATCCTAATATGCTAGGTGTTCAAGATTAGTAAAAAATTTCTTATGAGTGTTTTGAATACTAAGAGAAGTTTGATGCTTGACGATTGTTTTGAGATATGGAGGTAATAATATAAAAGTCGTGCTAGTTGAGTAGTTGTGAATTTGAGAAATGCTTGTGTTGAAATTTGCAAGTCCTGTAGCATGCACGTATGGTAAACGTTATGTAACAAATTTGAAACATGAGGTGTTATTTGATTGTCCTCCTTATGAGTGGCGGTCGGGGACGAGCGATGGTCTTTTCCTACCAATCTATCCCCCTAGGAGCATGCGCGTAGTGCTTTGGTTTTTGATGACTTGTAGATTTTTGCAATAAGTATGTGAGTTCTTTATGACTAATGTTGAGTCCATGGATTATACGCACTCTCACCCTTCCATCATTGCTAGCCTCTTCGGTACCGTCTATCGTGATAACGATTCCGATAATAAGAGAGGGGTAGGATAAAGGAGCATGATCTATCAAGATGCAAATGGGTGACACGGTGGTTTTAGCGAGTTCGGGCCTCTCACGGTGGAGATAAAAACCTTACGTCTCGTTCTCCGGAGAGGCTTTGTTTTATCTGAGTATGTATCCGGATATTACAATGTGTGTTTGAGAGAGAGAGAGAGGGGAGAGCGGATCTCCATGCCTGAGCTATGTCCTGAGACTAATGGTTAGAAAGAGAGAGAGGTGGAAGAAAAGAGCCCCCGAGTCTAGTGGTGGGGGTGGCTTATATAGAGTGCGCCACCCCCTCACCCCTTATGTTACATGGTGGAGCATCAATGCCATAATGCCTGCCCACTACAAAACCGTCATGCTGACTATTGGTCTTCGCATATCCGAGTGAGTTACACAGTCGAGTGGAATGATCTCGTCGAGTGGAGTGCCATGCTCCGCGTGGTTGTTGCAGTCCGAGTGACTTTCAAGTTGCGGTACATCTGGACGGCGATCTGGCCCGGGGCCCTGTACAAAGTGTACGGTGTCCACGGGTAGGGTCTTTAGGTCAGGCCTGTTACCCTACCCCTAATACATGTCCTCATCATTAGCCCCCGAATCGGTCGAGTTGAGCGGGTCAAGTCGAGGTGAATTCCCAGATGAGTTGAGTGCTATGGAGGCACTTATGAACTCCCTTTGGTCACCCGTCGGTCTTATCTCCGCGTGTTGCCTTGACGGATTCCAGACTGCATGGTGTCCGAGTGAAACGAGCTCAAACGGGTCTGTGGAGGAGCGTTAAACTCACCTTATAGCAAAAAAATTTGAGTGATTTGGAGCTGGTCCTGCATCGAGTAACTGATTACTCGGAATTTCTTCATGCCTGGAACGTGTCTTTTTTGTTGTTTGGCCGTTACTCGGACCGGACGGACCGTTCCGAGTGGATACCATTCCAGTGGGGGCACGCTGAGTTTGGAGCTGGTCCCGCATCGAGTAGCTTATTACTCAGAATTTCTTCACACCTGGAACGTGTCTCTTTTTGTTGTTTGGCCGTCACTCAGACCGGGCGGACCGTTCCGAGTGGATACCATTCCAGTGGGGGCACGCTGAGTGCACCCACTGGGTGTAGTCCTCGAAACTGCCGTCGACAGCTACACCCAGTGGGTGCACTCAGCGTGCCCCCACTTGAGTAATCTCCACTCGGTACGGCCTGACTAGTCCGAGTGATGAACAACAACAAAAAACACAGGCTCTAAGACTCCCGCCGAGTCTTAGAGCCTGTCTTTTTTGTTGTTGTTCATCACTCGGACTGGTCAGGCCGTACCGAGTGGAGATTACTCAAGTGGGGGCACGCTGAGTGCACCCACTGGGTGTAGTCCCCGAGATCGCCGTCGACTGTAGGCAGTCAGCGGGGGTCTGAGAGAACTAAAAATCTTCTTAGCTGGTACTGATCGAACTTGTTCTTCTCTGACTCGGAGGTTGAGTGATTCTGGAGCTTGTTTTGCATCGAGCAAAATTTTTCTTTCTGAGTTCTCTTCCACGCTGAGTGCACTCACTGGGTGTAGTCCTCGAGCCTCTGTCGGAGTAGATGAGCCTGGCAGAGGGTTTAAGTCTCCTAGTAAACCTCCACGCAGTCGACACGGTAAATATCTTTTTAGTCTGAAATTGGGTCAGTCGGATGCATCTTCAGGCACTTGACATGGTAAATAAGCTCAGCCTGGAGCTGAGTCAGTCGGACTAAACTTCATGCACTCGACACGGTAAATAAATTCAGCCTGGAACTTGATCAAGCAGGTGAATCTTCGTGCCCTCGGCACGGTGAACGAATTCGGCTTTGAAACTGCCGACTGTAGAAAAAAGTCAGACACTCCAGGGAGTAATCATTCCAGTAGTACTTCTTATATTGACCGTTAGATTTTGCATGAAAGGGGTATGTGCAAGAGTACATTGTATCCGTAGAGAAGCTTCGTTTTCACCCTTTTGCATGAATGGGGTATTTGTCCGAGTGGACATGCTTCCCAACTGATCGGGGTATGTTGACTGCAAGGAAAAACTTGGTGGCACTCGTATGTCTCCCAGAGGAGATAGACTAGTGGTCTGACATGGACGTGCTATGAAACCCGAGTGGCGAGGCTAGTGTGTGGGCTGACTCTCCGGAGAGAGGTCACTCATTATCCTGGGGGAACACCAGCACATGCCATCTCTAAGTCCAAGTTTGTGAAACTGATGCCTTGGAGCCTAGGATAAGGGTCAAGTGTATCCGTAGAGGAGCGTTGTTTTCACCCTTTGCAGTCTTAAAGATGACTTCAGGTAATGATTTGGGCGATCGTCCGAGTAGACAGTACTACCCTTATAGATTTTTGGCGGACCGAGCATGTATGGTCAGAAGAATATTCCTCATGTGATCAATAGGTTGACCAAATGGGCGTAACCCATGAGGGCGACATGGCCCAGGGCTGTGTGAAGCCCCTGAGTGATGCTCGAAAAAGGTAAGCTTGCTACAGAGTGTGATATGAGGTTTGAACATATGAGTAACTTAGTTGTTCCAGTGTTGGGGGTGTAGAGGTGAGGACATGTCCAACTGATGGTGACGCGCGGGGTGGCCGAGGGGCTAGGACGTGTACAATCGAGTGGCGACGCGCGGGGCAGCCGAGTGGTGAAGACGTGCAGATCCGAGTGGCGACATGCGGGGCGGCCGAGTGGTGAAGTCGTGCACAACTGAGTGGCGACGCGCGGGGCGGCCGAGTGGTGAAGACGGGCACAACCGAGTGGTGACGGACGGGGTTGTCGAGGCGCGAAGACGTGCACAACCGAGTGGCGACGCACGGGGCGGCCAAGTGATGCTATGCGAGGTGGCCGCGTGAAGGACTAAGTGTTCAGCCAAGTGGCAGAAATGGTCCTTGAAGGAGTTAGCCAGATGCTTTCGAAGCTAATGTAGCGATGAGGTCGGTGTAGTGTGGCTGCGGCGCAACAAGACCGGCGCGACAACTGAGTCTGAGTAGGAATGAAGATGGCGCGCAGAGTGTCTGGGTGATTATGTAATTTGTCAAAGTGATGGATCGAATGTACTTGTTGAAGTGAAGGGTCTGACTGGTGATGAAGTACTCAACCACTTAGGAGAGTATCATTCCGAATGAGCTGCAGCTCCCGAGCGCGGCGTAGCCCCCGAGCGTACTATAGGCTTCGACAACGGACGTGCCAGAATACGAGAAATATAGTTTTGAATGGATAATTTGTAATTCATCGAGTCGGACTCGGGTAAAGATGAGGAGAAGCTTCCGAGTGATGCTCGAAAGAGGCAAACTCGCAAGGAGTGAAGGGTGCAGTTTAATTATAAAAGGGATTTATCTGTCTTATGCCTGACGAGGTCTATATCATTGATACGAGGAAGAGGATTCCACAGAGGGGTTGGTCGGATGTATTTGAAATCAACAGAACAACAAGGTCGGGGTTGTGGTGCGCTAGGACCGGTACGGTGACCGAGTCCGAGCAGCGATGAAGTTGGCGCATAGGGCCGTCGAGTGATCGCGTAACTTGTGTAAAAAAATGGCACAAGCCAACGAAATAATTTCCCGAGGAAATTCGGTGTGTGCTCAAATGATTTGTGTGAATAACACCCATAGACACCTGCTGGGAGTGCAAGGGGCTTGCTGGTTAACCAGCAAGAGTCTGAAAGAGCGAAGGATCCGTTTGAACTTGTCGAAGCGACGGATCCGACTGAACTTATTGGAATATTGGCTCAAATAAAACGGAAGTGTAGTGTTTCGACTAAGTTGCAGCCCCGGAGGACCGATGCAAACTCGAAATGAAGAACGACGCATGGTGTTCGTGAATGATGTATGCGAAAATATGGAAGTTGGACTCGGGAGTCACATAACCAGTACTAAGCAAGTATGTGAAAATAAGCAGCCGAGCGTAGAGGTACACTCGGTGGCATGGTCTCCGAGTGAACGTGATGTGTGAATTACGGGACACTCGGGAAGATGGAAATAACAAAATGTAAAATGACTTAGCTGTCTGAAGGCGCAGGAGTGGCCGAGTGGTGACGAGGCGATGGTGATAGTCGACCTTCGTCTCGGTGTCCTTGTGGATAGGGATGGAGCACACGTTATACTTGTGATGCAGCTCCTTGAGTTAGAGGTTTGCTATTGTCTCAGTCGGATCTTGGCTACTTAGGCGAGTCCTTGGACTGCAGCTAAGCCTCCGAGTGGGAGGCTTCCTCTCCACTCGGTAGGATTTCAAACACTTTGGCGAGTACTGGACTGCAGCTAAGCCCCCGAGTGGGAGGTTTGCTCTCCACTCGGTAGGATTTTTTTTCAAACTTAGGCGAGTACTGGATTACAGCTAAGCCCCCGAGTGGGAGGTTTGCTCTCCACTCGGTAGGATTTTTTCAAACTTAGGCGAGTACTGGACTGCAGCTAAGCCCCCGAGTGGGAGGTTTGCTCTCCACTCGGTAGGATTTTTTCAAACTTAGGCGAGTACTGAACTGCAGCTAAGCCCCCGAGTGGGAGGTTTGCTCTCCACTCGGTAGGATTTTTTCAAACTTAGGCGAGTACTGGACTGCAGCTAAGCCCCCGAGTGGGAGGTTTGCTCTCCACTCGGTAGGATTTTTTCAAACTTAGGCGAATACTGGACTGCAGCTAAGACCCCGAGTAGGAGGTTTGCTCTCCACTCGGTAGGATTTTTTCAAACTTAGGTGAGTACTGTACTGCAGCTAAGCCCCCGAGTGGGAGGTTTGCTCTCCACTCGGTAGGATTTTTTCAAACTTAGGCGGGTACTAGACTGCAGCTAAGCCCCCGAGTGGGAGGTTTGCTCTCCACTCGGTAGGATTTTTCGAACTTAGGCGAAACAGATTCGCAGCTAAGTCACCCACTGGGGGATGCCGAGTGGTGATGAGGTGACCAACCAAGTGGCGACGCGCGGGGCGGCTGAGTGGTGATGAGGTGACCAACCGATGGCGACGCGCGGGGCAGCCGAATGATGATGAGGTGACCAACCGATGACGATGCGCGGGGCGGCCGAATGGTGATGAGGTAACCAACCGATGGCGACTCGCGGGGCGGTCGAATGGTTATGAGGTGACCAACCGAGTGGCGACGCGCGGGGTGGCCGAGTGGTGATGAGGTGACCAACCGATGGCGACGCGCGGGGCGGCCGAATGGTTATTAGGTGACCAAGCGAGTGGCGACGCGCGGGGCGGCTGAATGGTTATGAGGTGACCAACCGAGTGGCGACGCGCGGGGCAGCCGAGTGGTGATGAGGTCACCAACCGATGGCGACACGCGGGGTGGCCGAATGGTTATGAGGTGACCAACCGATGGCGACGCGCGGGGCGGCCGAATGGTTATGAGGTGACCAACCGAGTGGCGACGCGCGGCGCGGCCGAGTGGTGATGAGGTGACCAACCGATGGCGACGCGCAGGGCGGCCGAATGGTTATGAGGTGACCAACCGAGTGGCGACGCGCGGGGGCGGCCGAGTGGTGATGAGGTGACCAACCGATGGCGACGCGCGGGGCGGCCGAATGGTTATGAGGTGACCAACCGAGTGGCGACACGCGGAGCGGCCGAGTGGTGACGAGGTGACCAACCGATGGCGACGCGCGGGGCGGCCGAGTGATGTGGACACGTCTTGCAGAGTGGCGACGCGCGGAGCGTCCGAGTGATGTACATGCGTCCCGTGGAGTGGCGACGCGCAGAGCGTCCGGGTGATGTAGACGCCTGCCACGGAGTGACGATGCATGAAGCGTCCGAGTGATGTACACGCATCCTGCGGAGTGGCGATGCGCAGAGTGTCCGGGTGATGTAGACGCCTGCCGCGGAGTGAGGATGCACGGAGCGTCCGAGTGATGTACACGCGTCCCGTGGAGTGGCGACGCACAGAGCGTCCGGGTGATGTGGACGCCTGCCGCGGAGTGACGATGCATGGAGCGTCCGAGTGATGTACACGCGTCCTGCGGAGTGGCGACGCGTAGAGCGTTCGGGTGATGTAGACGCCTGCCGCGAAGCGACGATGCACGGAGCGTTCGAGTGATGTACACGCGTCCCATAGAGTGGCGACACGCAGAGCGTCCGGGTGATGTAGACGCCTGCCGCGGAGTGACGATGCACGGAGCGTTGGAGTGAAGTACACGCGTGCTGCAGAGTGACGATGCGCAGGGTATCCGAGTGAAGTATACGCGTCCCACGGAGTGGCAACGCACGGACGTCCATGTCAGGCAAGTTGATGATGACGCGAGCAACTTCGTGACCTCATGCAGGACGAGTGAGGACACGTCCAATCGAGTGATGATGTACGGGTGGCCGAGTGGTGACGCACGAACGTCCAATTGCCAGTGATCCGGTTTGGTCCGAGTGAGCTGGTTCCATCCGAGTGACCATGCCGATTGAAGGGAGTTGCTGCCGAGTGTAATAATTTTCCGAGGCAATGGACTTGATGCCTTGACGTGAACGAGGCTGTCGGCGGGCGCTGGAGAGCAGCTCGGGATGTGGATCTTGCTGACATCGTGGTCTTCGATGGTGCACTCGACATGGAGCATCACGTCGACTGACTTGGCAGCACTGGCAGGCATGATGAGCCTGACCGTGGCGGTTACGACTCACAGATGCGCTGCATGTGGAGGTACGGCCAGCCCTATCTGAGTGAATCCTGCATGTTACCCAAACATTCAGGCAATAGACTAATACTGTAACATGGAGTACTAATTATGTGTGCGTTTGAAGAGTACTAGTACCAGCAAATGGTATTAGCATGCAATTATGGCTGCACCAGACTGCATGTTTCAGTTATGCATGTCACAAATTAAGCCCCCATTCACCACTGGCTGCATTCACGGCATGCATGCATCGGCTGCTGCGTTAAGTACGCGGTTAATGGCGTGGGAGCGTAACCGATTTGGTGAACATGCAACAGAGAGGATCGACGAAAAAAGACTACGTACGCATGGATGCGTTCAGCGCTGGTCGCAGTTACGGCATGCATTGGCTGCCGCATTATGTACGCAGTTAATGGCACGGGTGCCTAACCGATCCAATGACCTTGCAGCCGAGAGGATTGAGGAAAAAACTATGCATGCATGGATGGGTATGGATAAGTATTAATTAAAGGAAGAGAGAAAGATGACGACCGGGCGTGGACGACGGATGCCTTGTCTTCTCGCGAAGTCGGGTCGCTGGTCGTGGTCACCGGGAAGATCCAGACCGTTTCTGCAGTCGCTGTTGCAGCGTGCCGTGCGTGAGGGGCCGCCGTCGGCGCCGTAGATGAGGGCGGAAATGACGTGGTGGACTTCTCCGGTGCTTGTGTGTAGGAGCTCGGTGGTGGAGTCGTAGACGAGGCCCGGGACGACGGGACGGACCCGTCGCTGGCCGTTTGCAGGAGCTCGACGGTAGCGCGCATGTGGTAGTTTCTAAGAGCTTGCCGACGGCGTCGCAGACGAGGCCGGAGACGACGCGGCGGACTGCGCCGGTGGCCGTTTGCAGCAGTTGCCATTGATAATGATCGGTTGAGAAGGCAAGAAAGATGAGGAGCGACTCGTCCTCTTCTCTTCTCCTCTGCTTCATGATAAACTCATGGCTAGATAATGTATTGTAAAACTACTAGATTGAATGGATACTTCCCTGATCCTTTTGTTTCTACGAATGACGCGATGACCAGAGCGCCAATTTCTCTGGCGATGGTAGTTGATCCACTGTTGAAGATTGAAGAAAAAATCATTTGCACCATGGTTCGATAGACGCCATGCCCCAAGGTGGGCGCCAACTGTCATGGTAACGATTCCAACAATAAGAGAGGGGTAGGATAAAGGAGCATGATCTATCGAGATGCAAATGGGTGACACGGTGGTTTTAGCGAGTTCGGGCCTCTCACGGTGGTGATAACAACCTTACGTCTCGTTCTCCGGAGAGGCTTTGTTTTATCTGAGTATGTATTCGGATATTACAATGTGTGTTTGAGAGAGAGAGGGGAGAGCGGATCTCCATGCCTGAGCTATGTCCTGAGACTAATGGTTAGAAAGAGAGAGAGGTGGAAGAAAAGAGCCCCCGAGTCTACTGGTGGGGGGTGGCTTATATAGAGTGCGCCACCCCCTCACCCCTTATGTTACACGGAGGAGTATCAATGTCATAATGCCTGCCCACTACAAAACCGTCATGCTGACTATTGGTATTCGCATATCCGAGTGAGTTACACGGTCGAGTGGAATGATCTCGTCGAGTGGAGTGCCGTGCTTCGAGTGGTTGTTGAAGTCCGAGTGACTTTCAAGTTGCGGTACATCTGGACGGCGATCTGGCCCAGGGGCCCAGTACAAAGTGTACGGTGTCCATGGGTAGGGTCTTTAGGTCACGCATGTTACCCTACCCCCAATACATGTCCTCGTCACCGTGCATTGCCCTTTCTCACATTGAGAGTTGGTGCAAACTTCGCTGGTGCATCCAAACCCCGTGATATGATACACTCTTTCACACATAAACCTCCTTATATCTTCCTCAAAACAGCCACCACCTAATATGGCATTTCCATAGCCATTCCAAGATATATTGACATGCAACTTTCCACCATTCCGTTTATCATGACACATTCATCATTGTCATATTGCTTAGCATGATCATGTAGTTGACATAGTATTTGTGGCAAAGCCACCGTTCATAATTTTCATACATGTCACTCTTGGTTCATTACATATCCCGGTATACCGCCGGAGGCATTCATCTAGAGCCATCTTTTGTTCTATTATCGTGTTGTAATCATTGAGTCATAAAAAAATAGAAGTGTGATGATCATCATTAATAGAGCATTGTCCCAAAAAAGGGAGGCCAAATAAAAAAAAGGCCAAATAAATAAATAAATATATATATATAAAGAAGGGACAATGCTACTATCCTTTTTCCACACTTGTGCTTCAAAGTAGCATCATAATCTTCATGATAGAGAGTCTTTTGTTTTGTCACTTTCATATACTAGTGGGAATTTTCATTATAGAACTTGGCTCGTATATTCCAACAATGAGCCTCCTCAAGTGCCCTAGGTCTTCGTGAGCAAGCAAGTTGGATGCACACCCACTTAGTTTCTTTTGTTGAGCTTTCATACATTTATAAGCTCTAGTGCATCCGTTGCATGGCAATCCCTACTCCTTGCATTGACATCAATCGATGGGCATCTCCATAGCCCATTGATTAGCCTCGTTGATGTGAGACTTTCTCCTTTTTTCTTCTCCACATAACCCCCATCATCATATTCTATTCCACCCATAGTGCTATATCCATGGCTCGCGCTCATATATTGCATGAAAGTTTATAGGTTTGAGATTACTAAAGTATGAAACAATTGCTTGGCTTGTCATCGGGGTTGTGCATGATGAGAGCATTCTTGTGTGACGAAAATGGAGCAGAACTAAACTATATGATTTTGTAGGGATGAACTTTCTTTAGCCATGTTATTTTGAGAAGACATAATTGCTTAGTTATGCTTGAAGTATTATTATTTTTATGCCAATATGAACTTTTATCTTGAATCTTTCGGATCTGAATATTCATACCACAATTAATAAGAATTATATTAAAATTATGCCAAGTAGCACTCCGCATCAAAAATTCTGTTTTTATCATTTACCTACTCGAGGACGAGCAAGAATTAAGCTTGGGGATGCTTGATACGCCTCCAATGTATCTATAATTTTTCATTGCTCCATGCTATATTATCTACTGTTTTGGACATTATTGGGCTTTATTATCCACTTTTATATTATTTTTGGGACTAACCTATTAACCGGAGGCCCAGCCCAGAATTGCTGTTTTTTTTGCCTATTTTAGGGTTTCGAAGAAAAGGAATATCAAACATAGTCCAAACGGAATGAAACCTTCGGGAACGTGATTTTCTCACCAAACATGATCCAGGGGACTTGGACCCTACGTCAAGAAACAAAGGAGGAGGCCACGAGGTAGGGGGGCGCGCCTACCCCCACCCCCCAGGCGCGCCCTCCACCCTCGTGGGCCCCCTGTTGCTCCACCGACGTACTCCTTCCTCCTATATATACCTACGTACCCCCAAATGATCAGAGACGGAGCCAAAACCCTAATTCCACCGCCTCAACTTTCTGTATCCACGAGATCCCATCTTGGGGCCTGTTCCGGAGCTCCGCCGGAGGGGGTATCCATCACGGAGGGCTTCTACATCATCACCATAGCCCCTCCCATGAAGTGTGAGTAGTTCACCTCAGACCTACGGGTCCATAGTTATTAGCTAGATGGCTTCTTCTCTCTTTTTGGATCTCAATACAATGTTCTCCCCCTCTCTTGTGGATATCTATTCGGTGCAATCTTCTTTTTGCGGTGTGTTTGTTGAGACCGATGAATTGTGGGTTTATGATCAAGTCTATCTATGAACAATATTTGAATCTTCTCTGAATTCTTTTATGTAATATTTGTTATCTTTGCAAGTCTCTTCGAATTATCAGTTTGGTTTGGCCTACTAGATTGATCTTTCTTGCAATGGGAGAAGTGCTTAGCTTTGGGTTCATTCTCGCGGTGTCCTTTCCCAGTGACAGTAGGGGCAGCAAGGCACGCATTGTATTGTTGCCATCGAGGATAATAAGATGGGGTTTTCATCATATTACATGAGTTTATCCCTCTACATCATGTCATCTTGCTTAGGCCGTTACTCTGTTTTCATGAACTTAATACTCTAGATGCATGCTGGATAGCGGTCGATGAGTGGAGTAATAGTAGTAGATGCAAGAAGGAGTCGGTCTACTTGTCTCGGACGTGATTCCTATATACATGATCATACCTAGATATTCTCATAACTATGCTCAATTCTGTCAATTGCTCAACAGTACTTCGTTCACCCACCGTAGAATACTTATGCTCTTGAGAGAAGCCACTAGTGAAACCTATGGCCCCCGGGTCTATCTTTATCATATTAATCTTCCAATACTTAGTTATTTCCTTTGCTTTTATTTTACTTTGCATCTTTATCATAAAAATACCAAAAATATTATCTTATCATATCTATCAGATCTCACTCTTGTAAGTGGCCGTGTAGCAATTGACAACCCCTTATCGCATTGGTTGCGAGGATTTATTTGTTTTGTGCATGTACGAGGGACTCGCGCGTAGCCTCCTACTGGATTGATACCTTGGTTCTCAAAAATTGAGGGAAATACTTACGCTACTTTGTTGCATCATCCCTTCCTCTTTGGGGAAAAACCAATGCAGTGCTCAAGAGGTAGCAATATCCCAGAGTACCCGTGTGATCATCCTATGGTTCACCACCCAGGCTCAAAGGGATCATAAGACTTTTCATGTTAGAAACTTCCGTGTGCAGCCACAAGCTATTATGGGCTCTAGCATAGTTGAGTATGTTGCATGACCACTTTCAGTGGTAGACTAGCAGATGTAGGGGATGTAGGTTGGTACTGTCTACCTAGAGTAAAGAGTTAATGCTTCTGAAAGACTATGTCTCGGTCATCCGTTTCTCAAACATCATGTAGTGCGAGAAATCCAACGGAGGAGATCGAGTCTTGTGGGGAAAAGTGTGCAAACCTCTGCAGAGTGTATAAACTAATCATGGTTAGTAGTGTCCCCGGTTATGGACATCTTGAGTATCTGGTTCTTGGATTATCATGTTGATCTCAACACTCTAATTAATTTTTTGGGGTTTTGTTACTATCTAATTGGAATTGAGTTGGAGGAACCTTCTCAATGTTTAACAACTACCATGATAGTTAAATAAAATATATTCCTTTGTTGTAGGGAAAAATTGGCTTTTCGCAAAACATTGTAACCATAGAGCCTCCACCAGCCATATATGCATGCAGTGATAGCATTTATTCTGTTCATTGCTCTACTGTGTTATATTGCCAGCATATTCCATGTGCTGACCCGTTTCAGGCTACAACGTATCATGTTGCAGACTTTTCAGGCGAAGAGTAAGGTGGCTAGGTCGTTGTCGTGCACTCAGCTATGCCGTTGGAGTTGATGGACTCACTTTGTCTTCCATAGCGTTCCACCGTTATCTTTTTAGATGGCCTTAAGCCATATTTATTGTAATAAGTTCTCTTTTGAGACATTCGATGTAATAAGTGTGTGATTGAACTCTGTTATAAATCCTTCAAGTACTGTGTGTGTCAGCATTACCGATCCAGGGATGACACTTATGCACAGAGATTTGACCATCTGAGGTCGGATCGCTACAAAATGATATCAGAGCCAAGTTGACTGTAGGACACGACCACTAACATAAGCCATAGATCACTCTTCTCTACTCATTTTTGACTCCTCTCCATTTTCTACTCCATAGGATGGCGGACTCAAGGAACAAGTTTGCACAACCGGATGAAGACACACCCTTTGGACGACACTTGAATGAAGTCACTAGGTACCTGAACATCGGAATACCAAGCTTCACCGGGCCTACACTGCCACTTTACTAGAATAGGAACAATGGATGATTCGAGTTCAAGTTCCAGGAAGGACATTCAAGCCAGTCACTGAGCCCATAGAGTTTTCTTTTGATGCCCCAACCTGGAGTCTAGGTAAGAGCATAGCAGCCCACATTGCCATGGGACGCATTGGCGAAGTATATCACAAAGATCTTAAGGACACTATCTACCAGATATGTGGGTGCCGAGATGAGCAATGGGAGATGATCAGCACCAGAAGGGACATGTCCATTGCAGCCTTTATCCAGGAGTTAAACTAGCACATTCGTCGCCAGGAGAACCAGATGTGCGCAAGCATGATAGATCTGAAGAAGTTGATGACTAGGAACATGGAGCTTGAAGAGGAACTCAATCCTACACACGATGGATACAAGGAGGAAATCACAATACTAGTGGACAAGAATGACAAACTAACAATGAAGCTAGGAGTATTCATGGGAGACCCCGCGCCAGGAGGAGATGACGACCATCCCAAGGACTACATCATCATCGACGACACCGACCCCGACAATAGTGATGATGATTATGAAGACGAAGCTGGAGCGGATATCATGGAGTCTTCCACCGATCAAAATTTCTAGTCGACCACCATATTATTATTAGTATTTTCCCCCATGTATATAGTAGTAGTCCAAGCACTGTAACGGTAGTTAGATCATTTGTATGCCCTTGCTTGAATTGATTTGGTGTGATATGAATGTGTTTGTCTCATGTGCATATGGGTAGTGCTTTCTCACTAGACCCCATTCTATTCTAATCTCCCCCCTCTAAATCCATCAGATGCCTTCGAGACATGACCCCAGATTTGGCTTCCCACCGGAGATCACTTAGTTGATCCAATAGCAGAATACCCTGATGCAGTTGCTAGTACAAAACCAAGGCAACAACAACAACAACAACAACCCACCGCCACCACCTCCAGTTGACAACTTAGCCCGTTTTCTAAGGTTGCAGCCGCCAATGTTTTCCACCAGCACCGAGCCAATAGTTATTGATGATTGGCTACGTAGGATTGGAATGGAGTTGACCACCGTAGGTTGCACAGATGCTGAGAAGGTGTGTTTTGCCGCACATCAATTGGATGGACCTACAGCCTCATGGTGGGAGAATTACACAGCCACTTTCCCTATAGCCAATGTCACTTGGGAGAAGTTTCAACAAGCATTCCGCACTTCTCATGTCTCAACTGGAGCTATGAGCATGAAGAAGCATGAGTTTCGCAACTTACGCCAGGGAAATCATACTGTGGGGCAGTACGTGGATGAGTTTAGCAAGTTAGCTCGCCATGCCCCAGATGATGTGGCCACAGATGTCGCGAAGCAGGAGAAGTTTATGGAAGGGTTGAATGATGAGATGCGTATGCAGTTAATGGTGGCAATATTCAACAACTACCAGGAGTTGGTAGACAAGGCTCTTATGATTGAAGGGAAGCAGCAGCAGATTGAGAGCCGTAAAAGGAAGTATGGACAAGGGGAGTACAATTCAGGAGCTCAGTAGAAGCCTCGTGTTACCCTGAACTTGGGAGGATATGCCCATAATCATGGTGGCCATACCCACAATGGAGGAAGTTCGCATAACCATTGTGGCCCCAAGAAACGGGAATGGAACAGGCAGCATTCAGAGTTGCTCTAACCCAGCCACACCCGCCAAGAAGGATCTAAGTCACATTACTTCTTTCAAGTGCGGGAAGACTGGACACTACGCCACCGAGTGTTCTGAAGCAAAGAATGGTAACGGCAATGGAAGCTCTAGGAAGAAGCCCAACCCTTTCAACAGGGGACAAGTGAACCACGTGAATGTGGAGGAGGTTGAAGAGCAGCCAGATGCCGTTATCGGTAAGTTTTTGGTTAAGTCATTTACCGCTCTCGTTCTTTTTGATACTGGTGCATCACATTCATACATTTCAAGGGGATTTGTGGACAATTTTAAGTTACCCACCTTAGCCCTTAGGTCACCCATGCTAGTAAGCTCACCAGGAGCAGAGTATATGGCCAGCCGATGGTGCCATCGGATACCCTTAACCATTGGTAGCCATGTTTTCCCCTCAGACCTAATAAGTTTGGAGTCACAAGGATTGGATGTGATACTAGGAATGGATTGGCTGTCGATGTATGGAGGAAACATCGATTGCGCCAGTAAGTCAATTTTTCTCACTACCCCGGAGGGAAAAAGGATCAAGTATGTGTCCAGCCATGCGCCAAAGAGAACCCAAGTAAATTCCCTCTCAGGAGTTGTTCAGGAGGAAGTGCCGATAGTGAAGGATTATCCGGATGTATTTCTAGAGGAGCTACCAGGCATGCCGCTGGATCGAGACATTGAGTTTTTGATAGAGCTGTTGCCAGGCAACGGACTCATATCGAAGAGACCATACCGGATGCCCGCAAATGATTTGGAGGAGATTAAGAAGCAGATTAAGGAGTTATTGGAGAAAGGTTACATTCGACGAAGTTCGTCACCATGGGGAGCCCCAGTGCTCTTGGTTGAGAAGAAGGATGGATCCTTGAGAATGGTTGTTGATTATCAGGCATTGAATGAAGTGACGATAAAGAACAAGTACCCACAACCGATGATCAATGATTTGTTTGACCAACTGCAAGGAGCTAAAGTATTCTCCAAGACCGATCTGCGATCAGGTTACCACCAGTTGAAGATTCGAGAACAGGATATACCCAAGACATGTTTCACCACAAGGTACGGGTTATATGAGTATACGGTTATGTCATTTGGATTGAGTAATGCCCCAGCCTATTTCATGAGTATGATGAATAAGGTGTTCATGGAGTTCTTGGATAAGTTTGTTGTGGTGTTCATTGATGATATTTTGGTATACTCGAAGAATGAAGAGGAACACAAGGAGCATTTGCGTTTAGTTCTCAAGAAGCTCAGGGAACATCAGTTATATGCCAAGTTCAGCAAATGCGAGTTTTGGTTGAAGGAAGTAGGATTTCTCGGACATGTTATATCAGGAGAAGGTATAGCGGTAGATCCAACCAAAGTGCAGTCTGTCACTGATTGGCTAGCACCCACCTTAGTTGGAGAGATCCGGAGTTTTCTTGGACTCCCAGGATATTATCGGAGATTCATTGAGAAATTTTCTAAGATTGCGAAGCCTATGACGGAGTTGCTGAAGAAGGACACTAAGTTTAAATGGACAGATGAATGTGAGACAAGTTTTCAGGAGTTGAAGAAACGTTTGGTTACAACCCTAGTGTTGATTCTGCCAGATATACGTGATAGGTCTCCAATGTATCTATAATTTTTTATTGTTCCATGCTATTATATTATCCATCTAGGATGTTTTATATGCATTTATATGCTATTTTATATGATTTTTGGGACTATCCTATTAACCTAGAGCCCAGTGCCAATTTCTGTTTTTTCCTTGTTTTTGAGTTCTACAGAAAAGGAATACCAAACGGAGTCCAATTAACGTGCAAATTTTTGATGATTTTTTATGGACCAAAAGAAGCCCCTGGAGTAAAATAGTTGGGCTAGAAGAGTCTCGAGCCGTCCCTGAGATAGGACGGCGAGCCCAGGGGGTAGGGCGCACCCTCCACCCTCGTGGATGACTCGGAGATCCCCCTGACGTGAGACCGACACCAAAATTTCCTATTAATACAGAAACCTCCGGAAAATAACCTAGATCGGGAGTTCCGCCGCCAAAAGCCTCCACAGCCACCGAAAACCAATCTCGACCCGTTCCGACACCCTGCTGGAGGGGGGGGGGAATCCCTCTCCGGTGGCCATCTTCATCATCCCGGCGCTCTCCATGACGAGGAGGGAGTAGTTCTCCCTCGGGGCCGAGGGTATGTACCAGTAGTTATGTGTTTGATCTCTCTCTCCCATGTTCTTGATTCGACACGATCTTGATGTATCATGAGCTTTGCTATTATAGTTGGATCTAATGATGTTTCTCCCCCTCTACTCTCTTGTAATGGATTGAGTTTTCCCTTTGAAGTTATCTTATCGGATTGAGTATTTAAGGATTTGAGAACACTTGATGTATCTCTTGCATGTGCTTATCTGTGGTGACAATGGGATATCACGTGATCCACTTGATGTATGTTTTGGTGATCAACTTGCGAGTTCCATGACCTCGTGAACTTATGCATAGGGGTTGGCACACATTTTTGTCTTGACTCTCCGGTAGAAACTTTGGGGCGCTCTTTGAAGTTCTTTGTGTTGGTTGAATAGAGGAATCTGAGATTGTGTGATGCATATCGTATAATCATACCCGCGGATACTTGAGGTGACATTGGAGTATCTAGGTGACATTAGGGTTTTGGTTGATTTGTGTCTTAAGGTGTTATTTTACTACGAACTCTAGGGCTGTTTGTGACACTTATATGAATAGCCCAATGGATTGATCATAAAGAATAACTTTGAGGTGGTTTTGTACCCTACAATAATCTCTTTGTTTGTTCTCCACTATTAGTCACTTTGGAGTGACTCTTTGTTGCATGTTGAGGGATAGTTATATGATCCAATTATGTTATTATTGTTGAGAGAGCTTACACTAGTGAAAGTATGAACTCTAGGCCTTGTTTCCTAGCATTGCAATACTATTTACGCTCACTTTTACCACTTGCTACCTTGCTGTTTCTATATTTTCAGATTACAAAAACCTTTATCTACCATCCATATTGCACTTGTATCATCATCTCTTCGTTGAACTAGTGCACCTACACAATTTACCATTGTATTGGGTGTGTTGGGGACACAAGAGACACTTTGCTATTTGGTTGCAAGGTTGTTTGAGAGAGACCATTTTCATCCTACGCCTCCCACGGATTGATAAACCTTAGGTCATCCACTTGAGGGAAATTTGCTATTGTCCTACAAACCTCTGCACTTGGAGGCCCAACAACGTCTACAAGAAGAAGGTTGTGTAGTAGAAATCAAGCTCTTTTCTGGTGCTGTTGCCGGGGAGGTTAGCATTTGAAGGTATATCTTTAGATCTTGCAATCAAATCTTTTTGTTTCTTGTTTTATCACTAGTTTAGTCTATAAAAGAAAAGGGATAATTGATTTTATGCCCCTAGTTGGGTCACACTCGGCAGGTTTACCCCTAGTTCCCGAAAACACTTGTTCCTGCCCAAACCACTTTGCTCCTCTTATGCTTTTGCCCTTTGACCGTTTGACCATCACTTTGAAAACTTCATAAAAAATTCATACTAACTCAGAAAAATTCAAATAAGATATCAAAATGTTTAGAAAAGCATCACCTATATGTGGATGTCATTTGCATTCATGAAAAAAGTGTTGCCAGTCCCCATTTTAGTTTTAGCTCATATAATCTTAGCATGAACAATAAAATCTAAAAAAATTCCAAAAATTCTAATAAAATTTGGTGGCAAACTTTGATCAATGTTTTGAGTGCTTGCCAAGTTTCATAAGGGAATGGCATTCATGGAAGTCGTGGCAAAAAAACAAAAATCAATGCTCCAAAATTTCATTTTCTTACCACGACTTCCACGAATGTCATTCCCTTATGAAACTTGGCAAGCACTCAAAACACTGGTCAAAGTTTGCGACCATTTTTTTTAGAATTTTTATATTTTTTTTAGATTTTACTGTTCATGCTAAGATGATATGAGCTAAAACTGAGATGGGGACCGGCCAACACTTTTTTCATGAATGCAAATGACATGCACATATAGGTGATGCTTTTATGAACATTTTGATATCTTATTTGAATTTTTCTGAGTTAGTATGAATGCTTTATGAAGTTTTCAAAGTGATGGTCAAACGGTCAAAGGGCAAAAGCATAAGAGGAGCAAAGTGCTTTGGGCAGGAACAAGTGTTTTCGGAAACTAGGGGTAAACCTACCGAGTGGGACACAACTAAGGGCACCAAATTAATTATCCCAAAAGAAAACTACAAAAAAGTGGAATTAAGGGTACCTCATATGCTTCATCTTTTTAATATCTTTTATAAAAATAAGGATTCTGATAATTGTGCCAAAATGCTAGAAGAAGAATGCAATAAAATGTTTGGCAATAAATCTTTGGATGATGAGCATGATTGCAATGTTGTTAGTATGAATTCTTTGAATATCCATTATGCTAATGATATGCAAAACCACAAGCTTGGGGATGCTATGTTTGATGAGGATGATATCTTTTTGTCCCCCATGTTTTGATGAGCAAATTTATTTTGATGATAGCATTCCTCATATTTATGTTGATGAAAGTGGGTTTGGAAGAGTGTCAACTTTAGGAAGTAATGATCCCACTATTTAGGAGGGTGTTGAATCTTATTGTGATAATTATGAAAGTGGGTTTGGAGAGGTCATGACTTTAGTTAATGTTAATCCCACTATTTTGGAAGAGTGTCAACTTTGCATGCTTGTAGATCATGAAAAGTATGCTTTCTGTGATAGTTATATTGTTGAATCCATTCATGATGCTACTGAAAATTGTTATGAGGGAGGAATATATGCTTGTATGAGTTGCAATAATATCAAGTTTCGTCTCTATGTGCTTAAAATCTTGAAGTTATGCTTGTTTTGCTTTCCTATGCAAGTTGATTCTTGTTCCCACAAGTTGTTTGCTCAGAAAATCCCTATGCATAGGAAGTGGGTTAGACTTAAATGTGCTAGTCATATTCTTCATGATGCTTTCTTTATGTTTCAATTCTTATCTTTTATGTGAGCATCATTGAAATCATCATGCCTAGCTAGGGGCGTTCAACAAGAGCGCTTGTTGGGAGGCAACCCAACTTAATTTTTGTTCTTTGTTTTTTGCTCCTGTTTAGTAATAAATAATTCATCTAGACTCTGTTTAGATGTGGTTTTATGTTTTAATTAGTGTTTGTGCCAAGTAGAACCTTTGGGAAGACTTGGGTGAAGTCTTTGCAATCTTGCTGTGAAAAACAGAAACTTTAGCGCTCACGAGTTTTGCTGCCATTTTTTAGTGGAGAGTGAGATTAGGTTGATTCTTTTTGCAAATGATTAATAGACAAATTCCTCACGTGCACCAATTTATTTCAGAATTTTTGGGGTTACATAAGTATACGTTTTATACAGATTATTACAAACTGTTCTGTTTTTGACAGATCCTGTTTTCATTGTGTTGTTTGCTTATTTTGATGAATCTATGAGTAGTATCGGAGGGTATGAACCATATAGAAGTTCAAATACAGTATACAATTTGTCAAGTCTCATGATCATATCATGATCTATTTTTATTCGGCTCAATCTTTTTTAGAAAAAAAAGATTGAGCCGAGTTTAATTGCAATCAATTAGAAGAATAAAGAAGAATTATTACACAAATATGAATTTATAATGAGTTCATAATAGTACCTAAGTGGTGATTTATTTTCTTATACTAACAGAGCTTACAAGTTTTCTATTGAGTTTTGTGTTGTGAAGTTTTCAAGTTTTGGGTAAAGATTCGATGGACTATGGAATAAGGAGTGGCAAGAGCCTAAGCTTGGGGATGCCCAAGGCACCCCAAGGTAATATTCAAGGGCAACCAAGATCTTAAGCTTGGGGATGCCCCGGAAGGCATCCCCTCTTTCGTCTTCGTTCATCGGTAACTTTAGTTGGAGCTATATTTTTATTCACCACATGATTTGTGTTTTTCTTGGAGCGTCATTTTTTTTGCTTGCTGTTTGAATAAAATACCCAGATCTGAAATTCTTAAATGTTAGAGAGTCTTCACATAGTTACATAATTATTCGACTACCCATTGATCTTCACTTATATCTTTTGAAGTAGTTTGTCGTTTGCTCTAGTGCTTCACATATATCCTTTTAGAGCACGGCGGTGGTTTTATTTTGAAGAAATAGATGAACTCTCATGCTTCACTTATATCATTTCGAGAGTCTCTAAACAGCATGGTAATTTTCTTTGGTTATGAAACTAGTCCTAATATGATAGGCATCCAAGAGGGATATAATAAAAACCTTCATATAAAGTGCATTGAATACTATGAGAAGTTTGATACTTGATAATTTTTTTGAGATATGAAGATGATAATATTAGAGTCGTGCTAGTTGAGTAGTTGTGAATTTCAGAAATACTTGTGTTGAAGTTTGCAAGTCCCGTAGCATGCACGTATGGTAACCGTTGTGTAACAAATTTGAAACATGAGGTGTTCTTTGATTGTCATCCTTATGAGTGGTGGTTGGGGATGAGCGATGGTCTTTTCCTACCAATCTATCCCCCTAGGAGCATGCCCATAGTGCTTGGTTTTTGATTACTTGTATATTTTTGTAATAAGTATGTGAGTTCTTTATGACTAATGTTGAGTCCATGGATTATACACACTCTTCGGTACCGTGCATTGCCATTTCTCACCTTGAGAGTTGGTGCAAACTTCGCTGGTGCATCCAAACCCCGTGATATGATACACTCTATCACACATAAACCTCCTTATATCTTCCTCAAAACAGCCACCATACCTACCTATTATGGCATTTCCATAGCCATTCTGAGATATATTGCCATGCAACATTCCACCGTTTCATTTATTATGACACGCTTCATCATTGTCATATTGCCTTGCATGATCATGTACTTGACATTGTATTTGTGGCAAATCCACCGTGCATAATTTATCATACTTGTCACTCTTGATTCATTGCCCATCCCGGTATACCGCCGGAGACATTCATATAGAGTTAAATTTTGTTCTAGTATCGAGTTGTAATCATTGAGTTGTAAATAAATAGAAGTGTGATGAAAATCATTAATAGAGCATTGTACCAAAGAATAATAAAAAAGAAAAAGAAAGAAAAGAAAGGCCAATTAAAAAACAAAGCCAAAATAAAATAAAAAAATATAAAAAATAGAAATAAAAGGGACAATTCTACTATCCTTTTTCCACACTTGTGCGTCAAAGTAGCAGCACGATCTTCATGATAGAGAGTCTCTTATATTGTCACTTTCATATACTAGTGGGAATTTTCCATTATAGAACTTGGCTTGTATATTCCAACAATGGGCTTCCTCAAATGCCCTAGGTCTTCGTGAGCAAGCAAGTTGGATGCACACCCACTTAGTTTCTTTTGTTTAGCTTTCATACATTTAAAGCTCTAGTGCATCCGTTGCATGGCAATCCCTACTCCTTGCATTGAAATCAATTGATGTGCATCTCCCTAGCCCGTTGATTAGCCGCGTCAATGTGAGACTTTCTCCTTTTTTGTCTTCTCCACATAACCCCCATCATTACACTCTATTCCACCCATAGTGCTATATCCATGGCTCACGCTAATGTATTCCGTGAAAGTTGAAAAGGTTTGAGATTACTAAAGTATGAAACAATTGCTTGGCTTGTCATTGGGGTTCTGCATGATGAGAACATTCTTGTGTGAAAAAAATGGAGCATGACCTAACTATATGATTTTGTAGGGATGAACTTTCTTTGGCCATGTTATTTTGAGAAGACATAATTGCTTAGTTAGTATGCTTGAAGTATTATTATTTTTATGTCAATATTAAACTTTTGTCTTGAATCTTATGGATCTGAATATTCTTGCCACAATAAATAAGATTACATTGATAAATATGTTAGGTAGCATTCCACATCAAAAATTCTGTTTTTATCATTTACCTACTCGAGGACGAGTAGGAATTAAGCTTGGGGATGCTTGATACGTCTCGAACGTATCTATAATTTTTTATTGTCCATGCTATTATATTATCCATCTAGGATGTTTTATATGCATTTATATGCTATTTTATATGATTTTTGGGACTAACCTATTAACCTAGAGCCCAGTGCCAGTTTTTGTTTTTTCCTTGTTTTTGAGTTTTACAGAAAAGGAAGACCAAACGGAGTCCAATTGACGTGCCAATTTTTGATGATTTTTTATAGACCAAAAGAAGCCCCCGGGTTAAAATAGTTGGGCCAGAAGAGTCCCGAGTTGTCCACGAGATAGGAGGGCGAGCCCAGGGAGTAGGGCGCGCCCTCCACCCTCGTGGACGACTCGGAGATCCCCCTGACGTGAGACCGATGCCAAAATTTCCTATAAATACAGAAACCTCCAGAAAATAACCTAGATCAGGAGTTCCGCTGCCAGAAGCCTCCGTAGCCACCGAAAACCAATCTAGACCATTCCGGCACCCTTCCGAAGGGTGGAATCCCTCTCCGGTGGCCATCTTCATCATCCCGACACTCTCCATGACGAGAGGGAGTAGTTCTCCCTCGGGGCTGAGGGTATGTACCAGTAGCTATGTGTTTGATCTCTCTCTCTCCCTCTCTCTCATGTTCTTGATTCGGCATGATCTTGATGTATCGCGAGCTTTGCTATTATAGTTGGATCTTATGATGTTTCTCCCCCTCTAGTCTCTTGTAATGGATTGATTTTTCCCTTTGAAGTTATCTTATCGGATTGAGTCTTTAAGGATTTGAGAACACTTGATGTATGTCTTGCATGTGCTTATCTGTGGTGACAATGGGATATCACATGATCCACTTGATGTATGTTTTGGTGATCAACTTGCAAGTTCCGTGACCTCTGAACTTATGCATAGGGGTTGGCACACGTTTTTGTCTTGACTCTCTGGTAGAAACTTTGGGGCGCTCTTTGAAGTTCTTTGTGTTGGTTGAATAGATGAATCTGAAATTGTCTGATGCATATCGTATAATCATACCCGCGGATACTTTAGGTGACATTGAAGTATCCAGGTGACATTAGGGTTTTGGTTGATTTGTGTCTTAAGGTGTTATTTTACTATGAACTCTAGGGCTGTTTGTGACACTTATATGAATAGCCCAATGGATTGATCAGAAAGAATAACTTTGAGGTGGTTTCGTACCCTACAATAATCTCTTCGTTTGTTCTTCGCTATTAGTGACTTTGGAGTGACTCTTTGTTGCATGTTGAGGGATAGTTATATGATCCAATTATGTTATTATTGTTGAGAGAACTTGCACTAGTGAAAGTACGAACCCTAGGCCTTGTTTCCGAGCATTGCAATACCGTTTATGCTCACTTTTACCACTTGCTACCTTGCTGTTTTTATATTTTCAGATTACAAAAACCTTTATCTACCATCCATATTGCACTTGTATCACCATCTCTTCACCGAACTAGTGCACCTACACAATTTACCACTGTATTGGGTGTGTTGGGGACACAAGAGACTCTTTTCTATTTGGTTGCTGGGTTGTTTGAGAGAGACCATCTTCATCCTACACCTCCGATGGATTGATAAACCTTAGGTCATCCACTTGAGGGAAATTTGCTACTTTCCTACAAACCTCCGCACTTGGAGGGCCAACAACGTCTACCAGAAGAAGGTTGTGTAGTAGACATCAATATGCAAAGATTTCCAAGTGTATTGCGATGCTTCTCGCTTAGGACTTGGAGGTGTGTTGTTTCATACGCCTCATGACAGCTTCGATCGCTTGAGTTGAATTATGCCATGCATGATTTGGAGTTAGCAGCTGTAGTGCATGCACTCAAGACCTGGAGATATTTTCTTATTGGAAATCGTTGTGATGTGTACACGGATCATAAGAGTTTGAGGTATATTTTCACACAGAAGGAGCTGAATCTCAGGCAAAGGAGATGGTTGGAGCTTATAAAACATTATGATATGAAGTTGCACTATCATCCAGGCAAGGCCAATGTCGTAGCAGACGCTTTGAGGTGGAAAAGTTGTGCCAATACCCTCGTAAGCGGAGGATTACCAAAGGAGTTGGCCGAAGATCTCAAGGAGCTTCGTTTGGAGATAGTCCCTAGAGGTTTTGTTGCAGCATTGGAAGTTCAGTCAAGATTATTGGGAAAAATTCAAGAAGCTCAGAAGGGTGACAAGGAAATTGCTGAGATAAAAGAGAGGATGAGTAAAGGAAAAGCCAAAGGTTTTCGTGAGGATGAGCACGACACCTTGTGGTTTGAGGATCGTGTTTATGTACCCAATAATGCAGAGATCAGGAAGTTGATACTTCAGGAAGCTCATGACTCGCCATACTCGACACACCCCGGAAACACCAAGATGTATTTGGATTTGAAGGAGCATTTCTGGTGGAATGGTATGAAGAAGGATATTGCCGAGTATGTAGCCATATGTGATGTATGTCAGAGAGTGAAGGCAGAACATCAGAAGCCAGCAGGATTATTGCAGCCTATGCCGATACCTGAATGGAAGTGGGATAAGCTTGGCATGGATTTCATCACCGGATTGCCCAGGACCCGATCAGGATATGATTCTATTTGGGTAGTAGTGGATCGTTTGACCAAAGTGGCTCACTTTATCCCAGTGAAAACCACCTATATGAGTGCGAAGTTGGCCAAGATTTATATGACCAGGATTGTATGTCTGCATGGAGTTCCGAGGACCATCGTATCAGATAGAGGAACACAATTTACCTCGAAGTTTTGGAATCAGCTGCACCAGACCTTGGGTACCAGGCTAGAGTTTAGTACGGCCTTTCATCCGCAGACAGATGGGCAGACCGAGAGAGTCAATCAGAATCTGGAGGACATGTTGAGAGCTTGTGCGCTAGATTATGGATCTAGTTGGGATGACAATTTGCCTTATGTGGAGTTTTCATACAACAACAGCTATCAGGCCAGTTTGAAGATGGCACCTTTTGAGGCCTTGTACGGAAGGAGGTGCAGGACACCGTTGATATGGGATGAAGTTGGAGACCGCCAGTTGTTTGGACCAGATTTGATCAAAGAGTCCGAAGAGAAGGTTAAGATGATCCATGATAAACTGACGATAGCATAGTCCAGGCAGAAGAGTTATGCAGACTCAAAACGCAAGGAGGTAGTCTATGAAATCAGAGATAGAGCATATCTTAGAGTGTCACCTCTGCGAGGAGTTAAATGTTTTGGAGTTAAGGGAAAGTTAGCCCCGAGATTTGTAGGACCATACCGAGTTTTGGAATGTATGTGAGAAGTGTCCTACAAGTTGGAGTTACCCGAAGGACTGTCAGGAGTTCATGATGTGTTTCACGTCTCCCTGTTGAAGAAGTGCCATGCTGAGATGGCCGACATTCCTCTGAGAGATACAGTTCCCTTGGAAGCAATTCAGTTGGATAGTGATTTAACCTATGAGGAGAAACCTGTCAAGATTCTCGAGTTTGCCAGCAGAGTTACTCGCAACAAAGTTATCAAGTTTTGCAAAGTTCAGTGGAGCCACCATACCGAGGATGAAGCCACCTGGGAACGAGAGGAAGATCTACTGAAGGACCACCCACACCTATTTTCTAGCCAACCCAAATCTTGAGGGCGAGATTCATCTTAAGGGGGTAGGTTTGTAACATCCCAAATTTTCAATTTGGCATGTTATACATAGGTCATCATATGCATATCTTATTTTATTTGCATTTTGGTTTTTGATCCTATGAATCCTAAGCAACTCAAGGACCCACGGAGAGAGTTGGGGATTTTATTATTTTCATATTTGATTTTTTCTCAAATATTGAAAAGAGGGTCATTTTGATTTAATTATTTTTCTCTCCGAAATATTCCGTTTTAAAATATATGAGAGGAGATAATATGACATCTCCAAAATAAAAGAAATATTGGAGGAAAATGTTAAAATCAAATAAATAATTTTATTTGGATTTTATTGCTATTTTATTTGCGGATCATCATCAAAGCAAGTAACACTTTGATCATATCCCTTTGTTACCCAGTTTTTATGCATTAGTCTCAACCCTCAAACATTGCATGATTAGGATTGATAACATGTGGGTATTGGGAAGTAGATGACGAGGTAGAACCTATTGCCCTTTTATTATCAAACCTTGGGAGTTACTCTACGCTATGCTTATATTGCCATGCTATGCTCGTAGACGTGGATTGGGTTTGAGTGTTTCCATGACAGATGTGAGATTGTTAATTGATGGTTAACTTAAGGTGGCTACTTAAATACAGATCTGGGTGGATTGGTTGCGGGCACCACTACAAAAAAATACACTTCCGTGGTGATACGTGTTTGTCACAGTAGGTCACTTTTTTTGTCATGCATGTACATCCATGACAAATTTATGACAGAATCAAGATAGTCATACCTGTGCTATAAGTGTTCCATGACATTACCAAAATTATCATCACGGAAGTGTCCACTTCCAAGATGATAAATCGCGCGTCACAGAAGTGCTTTCGTAAAGGGTGACCGACACGTGGCATCCACCGTAACGGAACGCTGTTAAGCTATCGGGTCGGGTTTTGGATCCGATAACCTGTTAACAGCCCCGACCAATGGGAAATTTCCATGTGTAAAATTCTTATTGGCCGGACAAAACACGTGTCAGTTCGTCAGCGGGTCAGATAGGCGCCTATGATACGTCGACACATGGCACTACCCAACAGTGGCCCATTCCTGTGAAAAGGCCGGCCTGTTTGACTTGGTCAAAAGCTGGCGGGCCTGCCCATGGAAAGCCTGTTAACGGCCTGTTCGCATATAGCCCATTTATAGCCCGCTAACCCAAGGCCCGTTACGCCCTATCCGAATTAGGCCCAGTAGCGTCATCTGGGCCATGCAATATGATTCCAGCCCATTTTCACTTCTGGCCCATGTATGGCCCATGACGTCTTTCGGCCCATATGAGTCCCTATGTAACTCTTGGCCTATTAACGGCCCGTGGTGAAACTGGCCCGTAATGAACAGTGTATCACTTTACACCCATTAACGGCCCGTGGTGAAACTGGCCTGTAATGAACAGTGTATCACTTTATACCCATTAACGGCCCGTTATTCCGTTGGGCTGTTTCCAGTCCATGTTATCTTTCGGCCTTCTCAGAGCCCATTTATTCTTGGGCTCATTTCCAGCATACGTTTACTTACGGCCCGTTACTGTCATTTTCTGCTTGTGGGCCAAATTCAGCCCGTGGTTACAGTCGGCCCGTTTGTGGTCCGTTAATACATTGGGCCGTTTTCATAGCATCATCAAATACGTCCTATTAACGATGGCCCGTTACGGTCGGCCCATGAATGGACGATTCCAACTCTAGACCGTTTACGGCCATAATGCGGCCTGTTATTGGCCCATGTTTGGCCAATCGATCATACTGCCCGTATAAGGCCCATTGATGATACGGCCCGTAGAAGGCCCATTATTTCTACGGCCCGTAGACGACCTACTGTTTCTACGGCCCGTAAAAGGCCCACTGTTTTTATGGCCCGTAGGAGGCCCAGTGTCACTACAGTAAATATTAGCCCATGGTTATTGTGGCCTAGTTTTAAAAAATAGGTTATTGCAGCCACTAGTTAACCGCGGAAAAAGAACTGCAATGACTACAAGCAAACAAATAAACAAGACAACAAGGAAATAAATAAGCAAGCAACTAATGCTAGGCTATCACGGCTATTACACATATTACATCCACTGGGCATCAAAGTTCGCCACCAGTGCAAATATAGGGAACAAAGCAGCATATCATATACACTGGCCATCAAAATTGGCCACCAGTGCAAATAAACGCGGCAGCAAAACAAGAGCATAACTGAAACAACTTCAGAAGAGCTCAAGAAACGTTATCCTAGGTATCCACCATACTGGCAATAAGCTTAGCAAACTGATTAGCTTTGTCCTATTTGGCGCTAAAATCCTCCAACGCTTGCTGTTGCACCAGAAAGTATGCATCTGAATGCTCCAGGGACTTCTGCAGTCCTTCCGCTTCTTGTCGTAGCACAGCTGATCGATGTCTTTCAGCTTGTAGTTGAGACTCAACAAACCAAACTGATTCAGACAGTGAGTTTGAATAGCTTGTGCAAGCGGTAGTGGCCAGTAACTCCAACACTAAACCAAGACAGGATGTGTCACTATCCTGAACCTTATCTGCATTACTTCCTTTACCGTTGCTTAATAAGGCACTCTTCCCCAATATTCTGTCAGCATTCTAAAAGAAGAAACAAGCAGACACATAACAAGTTTAGCATGTACTAGTATATGAAACTCATTTCGGTGAACCAGTTCATTAGTAAGGTGGACAGGATTAAACTACCAAGTCTTCTATTGCCAAGTACTAGTACATAATAAAAGCATCAAACAAACATATATCTATGTCCTATGGTAGCAATGGAACCTTAAATTAGAACAGTTGTTCTTCAGATTTAGGCACTTGTTCTACATGAACAGAGTACAGTAAGACGCAAGAATATAATACTTAAAAATAGAAAATGAGCTCATAGACCTTACCACATTCTTGGTTCGGGACCAGTACAGAACAAGGCGTTCCCAGTCATCGTCCAGTAAATGTGTCTCAGGAGAACGTAAGGGAATTTGATGAGTTTCTTTGCCGGTGAAGTATGTTTTCTTCAGGTAATTCCGATACTGCCACCAAGCATTCTTGAAGACAGCAGAGGTATTAGCACAGGTTACCTCATCCTGAGTTTCCAAATCGGTCCTTCTCTATAGAGAAAAATGGGAAAATTTGCTATATTATAACCATCATGGAGGTAGGATGTATGGGACAAAGCAAAGTAATTGCCATGAATAACATTACTTACACATAACTCCTGGACAAACACATGCAACTGGCATTTTCCTTCATCTTCAGTACAATATTTCCAAGATGGGAAGATACGCACATACGATTTAACAACATCAAATGCGATAGATGCTAAACTACGACTAGCTGGTTGTGCTTCCTCCACAGGAATAGGCGTACTAACTGGTGGAGTTGGGGTTCGCCGTGATAGTACTGGCCCTTTGGGCACTGGAGCTGCCTTACTAACTGCTCTTGTTTGGGAGCTCTATGGTGGAGATGGTGCTGTGTCAACAGGAACTGGGTTACTATCGGCTGGGGTTGGGGTTAGATTGGGTGAAGCTGGTTCTCTGTCCATCGTAGTTTTAGTACAATCTGTGAGAGTTTGGGTTATGTGTGGTAGGGCTGGTTCTTGTGCATGTACAACCGGGGTGCTATCTCCACCAAGAGGTAGCACTGTTTTATATGAAGACCGTGTTTTTAGTCCGCTAGATACTAGCATCACCCGCTCCAATTCAAATGGCTAATAAACAGGAAACATAGTTGAATGTACAGACATTGTATGAGAGACAGATGCAATAGATAGTGTGGAAAAAAGAGGGCATGAAATAGTTGACATGTATATTGTTTAACTAAAACGGATAGCATGACATAATTTCACATATATGATGTCTATCTAAACTGGATAGCATAGCATAACATAATTCAAAGATATGATGAATAACTAAACAGGATCACCTGACATAATTCACCTACATGTTATCTAAGTAATCAGGATCACATCATTTAATTCACATATATGATTTATATGCTAAATAGAGGGCATTCGATATGATGTCTGAACTAAGAACATGGTGTTGAATATTGTGTATATGATGTCTAAACTATGCAATGCAAGACACCGTATGCATGATATGAGCAGTATAACCGTGCCAAGTTAGAGCATACACCTCAGTGGGGGAATAGGACTGGTCATCTGTCTCTGAATCCATCTCTGAGGAGCTATCGGGACCCAACAAGAGATCTGCTTCGACAGGTAGCACTGTCTGCTCTGAAGGCCTTGTTTTCACTCCAGATATTTCCATCTCCCACCCAAATGGCTGATTCACAGGAAGAGTAGTTTAATGTACAAACATTGTCGACAAATGGAAATGTAATGAAGAAAAGGATGGGCAAGATATCATTCAAATATATGATGCCTGGTTAAACAGGATGGCATTGCACATTTCACATATATTATGGCCGGCTAAAATACATGAGACTGCATAATTCCCATGTATGATATAGAAATTAAACAGGTGGCATTATAGAACATGTCTAAACTAAGCAGATGACATATATGATGTCAAAAGTAGGCACTGCAAGGAAACATATGCATGATATGACTAACATCATCATGCCAAGGTAGAGCAAACACCTTGGGGGGTAAATAGGAGTGGTCAGCGGCGTCCGAATCCGCCTCAGAACAGATATCTTCCTCTGGATTACAATCTGGAGAGGGGTGGGGAGGGTTTGCCATTGAACCCACCATGGAGCGATGTCTGCATGACATTGTATTGCCGTACAAAACTCTTCTGTTTTTCTCTACATGTTCAGCATGACTGTGTACAATATCTTACATGCATACGAGAAAAATATGGTGAGATTATGTAAGGAGAGCATGCAGAAATTTAGAGTGATGGTAACAACCAGTGGATCGATGTTTTTCCGTTGAACCAAAATAGCCCTAATGGATCGGCGTGAATGTATAGTAATAAGTGCTGCAACAAGTGTACAACCTCTTTGCCGTAGCCGTGTCAACCTAAGAATCATTGGGTTGGTCGCTGAAGCAGTTGAGGCAGAGGTGGCTGTCGGAGGTGTGGAGGAAGATCTGAGGAATCTGTAGACGGCGTCCAGGGCACTGCTCTGTTGTGATGGATCGTTCTGTCGTTGGAGCAGCTCCGGTGAGCCGTAAGACGTCAAGGCTGAAGCAGCACAGGACAGACATCGTCAATCTCAAGTGGGATTCTAATAGCATTTCCAATAGATGGTGTAAAATGGATGTAAAATTAACATCACCAAAAACCACCTGACTACAACAGATGAGGTAAAAACTGTTGGCTCTGAACTTAACTATCGAAACTGAAATTTACTGTGGAATCTGAATGCTACTGTCGAAACTGAACGCAATGGTAGAAGAGAGGAACTTGACATCTAGTTTAGGGAGGGCCTGCAGTTCATCTTCAACCGGCACCCCCTGAGCCGCCAGCCACCACCGGATGAACTGCCGGCCCCAACGCCGCCTCGCCGCCCCGAAACAACTCGCCACGCCGCCCCGGCCAGCCCTCTAGGCCCCCCGCCCCCACCCTGAACCCTAAGATAGATAGTGGGGTACCTCTCCGGCGAGCCCCCGTCCCCGCTGCGGGAGGTTCTTCCTTAACTCCGGCGAGCCCCCCAACCCCTGAAAATCGACTGACCCAAAAGTCGATTCAGTCGACTGAAGTGTGGCTTAATGGGAGCAGAGCAGCAGCACGAGCGAGGGGGAGAGTAGCAGCAGCAGCTGGGCGAGCGAGCGAGAGCCGGAGCAGCAGCAGCAGATCCGGCTGGTATGGACGCCGCTGTCGAAGGGGCCTCGCACTGGGGGAGAGCCGCCGTGGAGATGTCGCCCGTGGCGCTGGCTTCAAGGTAGCCGCTCCATGGGGGTGCGGGATGGAGCACCGTCGGCGCCGGGAGGTCGAGTTAAGGAGAAGGTGCGATGTGATGAGTGTACAACCGGCGGGGATGCTGCGGTTCCGGTGGAGCAGGTTATGGCGGCGCTGTGGGGATGGAGGAGCCGCGATAGACGAGGCGATCGTCGAAGTAGCTCCTTGGAGGTGGAGGACGGGGTGGCTGAACCGGCGGGACGGCGAGATGGACGACAGATCCTCATCTAGGGAGGTGGACGAGGGACGTTGAGCTGTTGCGGTGGACGATGTCGTCGGGGAAGAGGCACCGGCTAGGCAGCGGTGACGTGGCGGACGGAGCAGGGTGGGGTTTTGCGGCTGGAGCGGAGAGGTTATGGCGTCCTGGGATTTCGAATGGCGAAAAGGGGGTGATGGGAGGGGGTGAAGCATGACTTAGGAACGCGCTTGTCCAAAATGTAGGGTGTGTTACAAAAGTACCCCCCACCGATTTGAACTAGCGGCGCTTTCGGCTCAGGGTTAGAAGGGGGATTTCGCATGTCGGGATTTGGCAGCTGGAGGGAGTTTTCGCGCGCGTTGTAATTTCGGGATAGCAAGGCGTGGGTTGTGAAGGCGCCAGTTTTGAGAGCACGATATCTGAATTTTTGGGATATAACAAGACGCGGGTTGAATTTCAGGGACAAGCCTAACGTGTCGTAATATTGTACTTGTACGTACCAAATCAATTCGCACTTCCCTTAACCAAAAAGAAAACGAAAAAAATAAAACTATTCACACCACACAAAGAGAGAGTCTTGCCATGTTTTACTATACAAATGCTATTCAAAGCTACTCCCTCCTTCCATCTATATAGGGCCTAATGTGTTTTTCGATGCTAACTTTGACCAAATATTAGAGCAATGATATATGACATGCAACTTACACAAAGCACACCTTTAAATTCGTCTGTGAAAGGTTCTTTCAATGATATAATTTTCACATTGTGCATGTCATGTACTATTAATCTTGTTAATAGTCAAAGGCGGTCTTAAAAATCTCATTACGCCCTATGTAGATGGAAGGAGGGAGTATGAATCCATGTTATGTCCGATTAAAAAATTTCGCTTGCTGTATAATGCATGTAACCTACTCATACCAACATTTTAGTGCATTCCAAATGTCTATACTACCGCTGCAATTCGAACTAAATTTGAATTCGTTTCTCCATTTAAATAAGAATCTACAATCATGATTGTTGCCAACTTCAACCATCAAAGTTTCCTTGCTATCCGCCAGATATAAATCAGACGGCCTATAATGCAGGATGGCAGGCACACCATCATCAACAACTCCGTTTTTATAAGAGTAGAGATAAAATATATTAAATGTAGTATACCATGTTCATAACCACACCATGTTTATCACCGTTATATATATTCACACATCTGTCGGTTTTAAACACTATGATAAATTCTTCAAATATCCGAATTCGCTTTTTATAATGAAGTATATATGATCTCTATTCATCTTTTACACCCACACAACCCTATTATCTTTGTAGCTAGTGCTAACTTTCTCTTGTGCATGCACACGCCCGCATCCCTCTCACCTTCCCTCAGCATTCTCTAGCTCCATCGCGCAAATTCGTGTTTTCACTTTAGGTCGTTCACCCACGGTGTGTGTAGGCCCCCCAGCTCCTTCTTTACGGCACACATCGATCGATATGCCTCTCTAGCCAGGTGTGCCTAGGACAAACACAAGCTTCCCCTCTTCTCTTGTCACCGTCCATGCCTCAATCCCACCACTCTTTTCATTGTTCTCGTACTCGCACACTCCTCCCCCTCGATATAGTATGCCTCTCGTACCACCTCCTACATGCATCCCTCTCTCTCTATCCTTCTCCTCGTGCCTCATTTGCTTCTAACACACACATGCATGTATACTGATCGATCTCCCAACATATACCTAGATCGACTTTAACTACCCCCCCATCGATCGACGTACCTCACAAGTTATGTCTCTCCTTTATCTTACAAAGGGCGATTGATCTTCCTATGTAGTTACGTCTGCTTACCACAGCCACATCGTCCCCCTCATCATTCGTGCATGCCTCCTGACCTGTCTCTCACACGCACGTGCACAGACAACAAGCAACCATCTCCTCTCTTATTGATATTGCGGGCGTGCCCTCCGTTTGTCTAGCAAGCCTATCCCACCATTTGTTAGAAGAAACTCCACTACCACCCCCTCCAACACTCTAGCTCTGTCTCTCTCCCAACCTTATTCATCTCCTGCACATATGCATGGATGCCGATCGATCTCCCTTAATACATGAGGCAGATCGATCTCCTTAATACATGAGGTAGGCCTCTCTCCTCCTCCACACATATACCAGCCATTGTACCTCTATAGTTAATTGGGCCTCCCTCTTCCCCACAACACACCGATAGTCGAGCGCTGCAGGTAGGTATCCATGCCACAGAGACAAACTGCACATGTCCCATCTCACATTCCAGTAGGCCAGCCACTCTATATCTTTGACGTGGGCACACACAAATTCGATGGCACTCTTTATCGATCGCGCGCGCACACACACACACATCATCCCTCTCTTTGATTCTATAGACACCTCAAGCCGATGATACATCCACTCTCTTCTCGTGGATTGCCCCCTCTATATATATGTTATATCCAGGACTCTATTTCACACACATTGCATATGTTAAATTTTTTGATTGCCCCCCCCCCAAAACTCTCAAGAACCCACACACTATATCTCTCTAGGTTTGTATCTCTCTCACACAACCCCACATAGGTGGTGTACGTATACAAGAAGAGAATAGGTGCACCATGCACGTACTCACGCTTCGTGCCCAGCCACACCCGCGCGGGTACACGGTGGAGCTCATTTCTTTATGAAATGGCTGCCCACGTGCTAATTTGAACGCCTGTAGCGGTTGTTTACCTAGGGAGGTTGGGTACCGCGCGTGCATGAAACAAAGTTCGACTTGACGCGTTGCCGCGCTATTTTTAGATAAAGTTATAGCGCTCAATGGCACGTACACAGAATATAAAACGATTTTTATGAAGGAAAAGGTAGTCCGCTCTTCAGAGTATCTCACACAAGGCTCCGGTGGCCTCTCTCTCTCTCTCACCGTTGGTCACTGATCCGGCCGCATCCCGTCCGTCGGGGAAAGGGAGTGCGGTGGCCTCTCTCTCTCTCACTGTTGGTCACTGATCCGGCCGCATCCCGTCCACCGGGGGAAAGGGAGTGCAGTGGCCTCTCCCTCTCTCACTGTTGGTCACTGATTCGCCCGCATCCCGTCCGCCGGGGGAAAGGAAGGAAGTGCATCGTTTCTCCGTTCGACGGTGCCGAGGCAGCACGTCCCGATCTGCGGTACACGCCGTTCTCTCTGACCAAGCTCCGGCGCGGCAGGGCCTACGCCACCTGCTCGCAGATTCCGCCCGCCTCCGCTCACCTAGTTACATCCCGATGACCTCCAGGTATCCCCTCCGGCCTTGCTCCACTGCCCATTTTCCCACGTCGTTGCATGTGGATCTTCCATAGTTCTTTGCCCAAAACGTAGCTCGTCCGGCGAACTGTCCATATTGCATTCTCGTCCTCACACCATTTTAGACAAACACAACCGTGTTGTTATCTTCCCTTAGGATAAGGAATATGCTTCTTTTTTGTCGTCGCATGTGTCATCAACTGTTATTGGCCAGTAATTGTTTCCTTTCTACCTCTTTTTTGCAAACAGGGCTATCCATTTCACCTCGTTGCTATTGCGACCTTTTGGTGAACTGCACAAATCACTTTTATCTTAAGAGTGTTTTGTGCAGTTGTACTAAAATGTCACACGGGCAACGTCTCTACATTTCAGTGCGACTGCACAAAGGGAGATTGGTTTTGCTCTATCCTCCTCATCCAACTCCGAGCCTAATCTTCTCCAACTAATTAGTCTTAAGAGAGACCGCAAAGGTGACCGGCTTTTATTTGTGTGTTTATTGTTTCATCAGCAGTCCTCTATTATCGTAATCACACTTGATATCTTTGGAACAGGGATCCTCAGCTCTATTTTAGTGGAACTGCACAAAATGATCGGAATGTTGCATGCTCCAGACAGCTACTTTTTTCCCAACATGCCTTGTTGATTTAGACAGAGCTGGGGGGATGTTGCTGCCAATGAAAGCATGGATCAATTTTAATTTAACACCTTCTCACAACTTTGTCTTTAGTTGTGATGTAATTATTAGCTCCGATCTGCTAATAATTGACATGCATTAGCAAGGAAGTTAGTTTTTTATTGTTTCCAAAAGAGCATCGATGGCAAGACACGCGAAACAAAAGCTGAAAGCTCACACCATTGTACAATTTCATGTCGCTGGAAAATTATTTGTATAGTACGTCAATTATGTAAACAAATGATGGAAGCTTGATAGCATTGCCAGAAGCCTCTTCATCATCCGGGTCCATGTTCCATGCACCAAATTATACTCCTTCGTTCCTAAATATTTGTCTTTTTACAAATTTCAAACGGGCATATTTTAGAGTGTAGATTCACTCATTTTGCTTCGTATGTGTACTCCCTCCGTTCCTAAATATTCTATTTGTCTTAACAGAGATTTCAACATATTTTAGAAAGACAAATACTCCGGAGTATATTTAAGAACCAAGGGGTAGTGCACAACCGCATGGGAGACTCAGCCCGGTCGTTGCGCCGCATTAATAGTGAGTAATGAACAGTCAAATCATAAGCCCCACCTTTCCCACTATAAGTTGCTCTGAAGAAGGAACCATCAATACGCTCTTCTTTGAATCCGCTCATACTACTCCATCCGTCACTGTTTATACAGCGCGCTTCAGAAAAAAGAAAAAAAATCTGTGGGACCAAGGCGACTAGCGATCGGCCTGAAAAATAGCATTGGTAGTTATAGCACGGCGTCTATTACTAGAGGGAATAATGCGTACACACATGCATGCAGTGCTTCCACCCCGGGTACACACATGCATGCACTCCGTAGTAGTACAATACTTGGAGAGAAAATTGTGGACTTGATTGCGGTTACCACGCCCTAATTAATTGAGCATTAAACCAAACGCGTCTAAAGTCTCTCTGGTGGTGGAAATGCATTGAGAGAAATGCATCATAATGAAGCGCGCCCTGTAACTATGACGGAGGGTGGAGTAGTATGAAGGTGCAAAACCAAGTATGCATACTAGTACTGCGCTTGGCTCTTCGCCGCTTTGTGAAGTCGAACAATGATGGTACTCCGCATGTTGGGTACTACAGTGTATGCCTCTGACAATCTGACACCGAATGGACTGATGCATGTCCACCGAGGGTAGGTTGCATTAGTCAAAAGGCGTAAGCAAGCTTCACCTTGTCCTGCAAGCTTCTCCTTGTTCTGCGAGTTGACGGGACACACCAAAAAGTAGTGCTAGTCCATACTCCCTCCTTTCCAGTTAATATGGCTTAATCTTTTTTGCGGGTAAATGAGAGAGCTTTATTCATATATAAGCATTCTTAGGACGATCAGCCAAGACACTGGTCACTAGGAAGCCAAAAAAAGAAGTAGGAAGCGAGGTGTTTCATCAAGCCAGCTCTCGGCCACATTCAAAGTGCAGCAAGCACGGTTCGCACGAAGATGCGCCACAAGGTTTGCTGACCTGTTTACATGCTGAATAACAAAAAAAGAGGAAACATTACTGAGCGCTACTATTTGTAACAGGATATGAGCCAGAATTAAGCAAGAATTGTGGCGAGTGTTCCATGCAATCAACTTCCATTATCACATGCGAGAACCCTCGAAGAGAACCAAATGTGTTGAAGATTGCTTTTTCACATATTAAAATTATAATAAGAGTGCACACGCTCCTCCATCCGATTCCTAGTAGTATAGTGTAGTATGCTTCTGGCAATCTGACACCGAATTAACTATTGCACGTCCACCGCCTGAGCGAGGGAGAGCTTGCATTAGTCAAAAGTTTCGCCTTGTCCTGCGAGCACCGCGCGCAAGCTTCTCCCGTCCCGCAACCTTCTCCTCGTTCGGCAAGTTGACGGGACACAGCAAAGTAATGCTAGTCCATGCTGCCTCCTCTCCGGTTAACATGGCTTAATTTCAAATGAGATAAATACACTGTCTAACACTGTATATTTGTAAAAATACGGTCAGTGGACTTCATACTACGCTCATTGCGCTCAATATATATATTTTCTGGTGTTCATACGGTCACTAGCTCACCCCGACTGAGTATGTGTGTGCATGCACGTGTAGGTTGAGCACTTGAGCGTCACCGTGTGTGTTTCGTCGTGTGCTCGGACATGCATGCATTAGGGCATCGCACGCGTTTTTGCGTCCATGTGTACGTGTGACTATTGCATACACGTAGGGGGAGTACTTGTAGGGGCCACTAAGGAGCAGTCAAATCACACAGTAAGTTAGTCAGAAGAAGTAACCATCATTTGACTCTTGAATGACACGTACGCAATATAAAATGGTTGATATGGAGAGAAAAAGAAAACCACTATATTCCCTCCTTTCCGGTTTATAAGGCTCAATTCGAAATTCTCACCAACCAAGGTAGATGGTGAGTGGTGGAATACTTTTTGTAGTTTGCAAAAGCACCCAATTAATGCTCTTGTTTTCCTCAAAAAGTATGTTTACCAATGCATTAATTGCAATGCATGCATGCATAAATTACATGCATTGGTCAATTTTCTCTTAGTACTTGCATGCAATGATTTAATGCACCTTGGAATCTTAACATGTGATGGAAAACAACCAAATTTAGCCTTATGAAATGGAAAAACTAAAATTTTGAGATAAGCCCTATAAACCAGAAAGGAGGGAGTATATACACTAGCAGGGTGCGTGTGAGAGACGGGTCAGGAGGTGAATGACACGTGGCCCCAGGGGGTGGCTGGCCCACCTATCATACAGCCAATGGCAGGTGTAGTAGAGGGCTGAGGAGTAGTGCGAAATCCTATGCACCTACGCACGCTAACCAAGGGCTGAGTGATCACTCGAATCGCAAGATCAGTTGACTAGAAGCTACGCTAGACCCATGGAGGCGATGAGCGCAAGCATCAGCCGGCTGTGCCAGATGGTCCACGATGCCGGCCTGCGGCCCGGCAGGTAGTATTGCTTGAGGCCGCCAGGGCGAGGGGCCGCTTGGACTACAGCTTCGCATCCTTGTTCGACGAGGTCCTCGTCGGTTTCCTTGACAAGTTCACCGTCGTCAAGAAGCTTGCGGACGACTTTGATGTAAGCCTCCAGCCGACGCGCCCAGGCTCTGCGCTGACCGCCACCCTCAACAGCCACCATGGTAACAACCTCTTCGACGCACTGGTGGCCCTGCGAGTCCCGGCCGTCGCGCCGGAGAATGTCCACCTCGAGGTCGCGCTCGCCGCGCAGCGCCTGGCACAACATGACACCATCGACATAATCACCCACGTCTACACGCAAATCGTCCACAAGGACTAGTACATGCAAGAGGAGGACGATAGGATGCTGGCCTTCTTGGAGCGTAGGGCAACCTTGGACGACACTGTTCAGAAGCACGTTGAGCTCGCCGCCAACGCCGCTGCTCCTCACACGTCGGTTGGTGACCCGGCGCACTAGGGCGTGAGGATGTTGTTGAACGTTGATGGATCCGTATGTATTTTTATCCTTCCGTCAAATCCATGTAGTAGTATATGATACTACAGTAATTATCTTACCTTTCGCATCAACTTCATAATTTTCGTATGTACTCCATGCATGAACGGCGCCGGAAGCAAACTTCTCATTACTCTAGGAAAAATCATTATTTTCTATCTATCGGTCGCGCCATGGAGCAGAACCAAATTTTACAAGTTCCGAGTTCAAAAGGAAAAGCCTGCCGTGTTCGCGTCGCACCCCCACACGGTTGGTCCGGCACGCCGCTCAAGCGGGAATGTGCGCAGTGTTGCATTTTCACTTACAAGTGGGACCGCAGTTGAGCAAATCGACTATCGGCAAACCCCCACCCCTCCCACCGCGCGATGGCTGAGAAAAGAGGACAGGAGGGAGAAGAGATGGCTGTAGCACTGACACCAAGAAAATTGGTGTCGGATGGGACTCGTGTGGGTGGCATGTGCCGTACTGCTAGACGTGAATGCTAGTTATGGCCCATGCCACCCCACTATATCGAGGTACGTAGAACAAATTTCCTGCAGTCCGTGCTCAGCCCTCCTCTATCTCTCTTCTTAGCTAGCCAGCGGACGTGCGGAGCCCATCGTCTATTTGCTCACATGCGGCCCCACATGTCAGAGAAAATGCAAGAGGACCCACTGAACCTGCACATCTTTCACCTCGACGTGCTGGTGATGAAAAACAAATCCAATAAAGATCTTCGGTGGCCGCTTTTGGAGTTACTCAAGAGTAGTAAGATTCTATTTACAGTTTAACCCAAGATGCACATCTCGTGGCTTCAACTACCACTCTATTTTCTTTCATGACACGACCTAGATGCTGGATGTCCCACGTGTCGGCAAAAGGAGGAAGAACCCGACCAAATCTTCGGTTCTGCTCTCGGATTAGACTAGTTGTGCTAACTTAAAATTTTTATTGTGTACTCCCTCCATTGCAAAATACTTGACTTCCATTTGTCCAAAAATGGATGTACCTATATACTAAGACATGTCTAGATACATATATATTTTGACAAATAGAAGGCATGTAGTATTGTGCAACGGAGGGAGTAGAATGGATGTAAGTTTTTGTATTGGGAAGAAGAGTACATCCATATATTGATAGAGCGCAATTTAGTAGATGTTCTATCATTTTTAGCTAGTATAGAATAGAGGCTAGACATTAGACTAGATGCGACGAAGCAACGTCTACTTATTTACACTAGAAGAAGAAAGAAGCACGCAAGATAGAGCCTCCGCAGATCAACAATGAATGCATCGAGAAGGCACTAATGCAACTTACTACAGGAGTAGTCCAAATTATCGTTGGAGTTCGTGCAAAACAAAGGTCCGTTTGGGGTCGTGCGTTGGAGTTGGCCTTACAAGTGGGACCGCAGTTAAGGAAACCGACTATCAGCAAACCGCCACCTCGCCCGCCGCGCGATGGCCGAAGTTAGAGAAACGACGAGGTTGAAGAGATTGCTCTCGCACGGACTCCAAGAAATAATATGGTGTCAGATGGATGTCGTGGTGGTGGCGTGTGTCGTACTCCTGGACGTGAATGCTTGTTCTGGCCCATGCCACCCTACTACTCCTACTACTTACTCCTACTATATACTATACTACTAGTATATCGAGGATTCGAGGTGCTGGTTGCGTACAACGAACACATTAACATATGTCTATAGTAAAAACACCCGCCCGACACACGAAGCATGTGAAGCTAGTACAAATAGTGTACTACTATTGTTGATTGGCCTCATCCGATAACCTGTTGCAATGCACGTACAATTATGTATTCGGAAAATATTTTTTGCCTCGTCGCACCACTCACTCAGAGATGCGACTCGAAAGCCATTCATAAATTTAGTAAGTTTATCACAGGCATATCATTTTATTACATAGTACAGCAGGTCATCAACCCACATCGACAATGAGGATACATTATAAATACTAAAGTTTTCACCACACAACAAATAACAAGCCATGAAATGAACTTCAACTCAACCATTCCGCGGCGTTGGAAACGCTTTCTTTGAACCACAAGTGATTCTCTGGGACGGGCCATCCGTTGTCGATCTGGAGACCAACGCAGGACTGATCATCCAGGCTAAAGCGACCTACTATATCAGTACCAGGGTAGGGAACCACCCAAATGTCCGAGGTATAGACACAGTTGCTTCTCATAAATGTGTCAACAGTAGTTGGATCGCCTTTCACCATCATCGGATAGTTTTGTCCAAGGAAGAGTGAGTTTTCTCCAAGACTATCAGTTCTGTGCCAGGGAGAAGGAGTTGGCTCTAGCACCTTAGTATCCATCCCGAATACCATGCAACGGGTGTTGGAATAGGTCCAGAGAGTGCGACCATGGGAGACTACACCTGCTTCCTTAGCAGTAACATCATCAGTGGGCTATATTCACACAAGAAGAGGTGATCCGTCGGAATTAGTTGCCAGGCGCTACAGAGTATATCGGCGCTGCTCGTCCTCATGCTCGTGATCATCACCATTGTCATCTCCCCATGGTTATAAAAATCTTCAAGTATAGGTGGTGGGATGTTCACAGGACCTTAGAAACACAAGAAGAAGGTTAATTAGTAAAGGGAAACTTGCTAACCCGCATGCATGTGGATGAAACAATTATAATTACGGTGGAAGACAAACGTACCGAAACAACGCGGATGCCATGCAAAAACAGTGCCACGAGTGGTGGCAGCAAACACAAGGCCCTCGTATTCAATTGCATCACAGTACTCATCCGTGTACAGAAACTGATTTTTGAGCAATATCCATCAGTGAAACCATCAAGGACGGCAACAAGCTTATCGAAGATAGCAACAACATCATAGTTTTTGTAATTCCAAGAGCGGTTGGGAACTCGACAAATTGCTATATTCCGTAGACGACAGTCACCATGATCATATTTGAACGTGCGTACATTACCGGTGTGCTCAACCTCTGGGCAGTGTGCTGAGATTTTTGGAAGTGGAACCCGGTGACGAGTGTACACATTCACAAGTTCCCACTCGCAGTTGGACCCAATGTAAACAACCCAATCTCCATTTGCGCCCGCCCAAGCCTTGCCCTCAAGAGATGGCATCTTAACATCACACATATCATTATCAAGCGGCATCAACTTGCACAGGGCGAGGCCTCCGTCGTGTCGGCGCCAGTCATCAGGGTCACGGCGAAGAAGATAGGGGAGATCAAACCGCTCCTTGACCCTTGGGTTCCTTGCAATGATGTTATTAGTTGAGTCGAGAATGGGCTGGAACGAACCTGCCATGCTAGCCTAGGTGATGACGTCGCAATGATCAATGAGTTCCCCCACCACGTCATCTTTCAGATCGGGGCAAGAATAACGAGGTCGTTTCTGGCCTATTCCCTCCGTGGAGAAGACGATCGAACAATGGCAGAAGAAAGGGTGAAGGGCTGAAGGAAAATGGAGGAGGGAGAGGAAGAACGTGCGACAGCAGTTCCAAATCGAGAGGAAGAACGTGGACGGTTGCGAGTTTGCCACGGTTCACGAAGAGGCGCCCCGGCCTACACGTCCGTTCGGAAATACTCCTACTACTCATCGTCGTCTCACTGATTGTCAGGACCCCGATTCCAAGTCACATCGATCTAGCCGGTAACACCTCATATCACATTGCGGCCTCACACACGGTATCCCACGGGTGTCGCCTTACCATGGCCCGGACCGTTTGCGCCTTTTGGCTCACGTATATGATAGTGTCGCTAGCATCCATATGACAGAGAACCCGGGCCGACATGGCTAGTTGTGAACCCAAAGCGGCATAGACCTATGGAGACAGGCATACATGAATCACATCAAGCATGTCGGTCATCAACGAGTGAATCCGGTCTATAGCACTGGGGTAACAGGACTCCGGATGTCACCGCGTGACATTTCCCCGAAGGGATAGACATAGGAATGAAGTGAAACACATGCCGGCCAGTCAAGTGTCCTGAGCAGTAGTGCTGGGCTAGCAGGACTCCGGTGAACCGGGCTGCAGCGGAGTACTACGTCTCGAGGAACACTAGACTACATTTCCCCATAAGAAAGGCTGCCAAGGATAAACAACTAGATTGTCGGATCCCATTCATAACAAGCATTTCAATCATACACACAATATGCCCGATATGAGTACATACAACATGGCATCACAACAAAACTGTACAACTCAAGTACTTTATTTAAAGGCTCTAGAGAGCCATACATAACAAGTTCATACAGGTAGGGGTCACATGACCCAACACTCAAGTCATACAAGCATACAAGCACAAGCGGAAGAAAATAGTCTGAGTACAGACACTAGAAAGCAAGAAGGCTTCCGAAGCCTGTCTATCTACATAGGGCCCTCCATGGCCAGGATCACCACCTGGGTGGCTAGTCACTCGTCGACATCAAGGTCTATGTAGAACCCATCGGAGGGGGCGATGTTGTTGTCTGAAAACAGTAATTAAGCAAACATGAGTACAAAGGTACTCAGGAGGTCTTACAACAGAACCTACTATACATGCTCATTCTCAAGAAGGTGGTGGAGTTACTGCAGCAAGCCAGCTTTGACTCTTGGCTAAGCTATCCTACGAGACTCCACTAGTAAAAATAGTTTTCGCACACGAGTCCACTACTCACCAACACAATACTCCACCGGGGATCCTCCCTCGTCATCCTACGAGGGGCCATCCTCGGTACTCACACTTATCTTGAGTCTTTTAGTAGTAACCATTAACTTGTCTATGAACTGTATAGGCAACCAAGTAGTCCTTTACCGCGGATGCGGCTATTCAAATAGATGATGTTAACCCTGCAGGGGTATACTTCATCATACACACTTTCACCACTTACCGCCGTTTACACGACATGTACTCGGCAACCTTCAAGCGGAAGCCCAACGAGGGTGTCAGCCATGGCCTACCTAAACACTTAAGCCCCTAGTCCAGGTTTATCGCCTATCCAGGTTCCATCCGCAGGTAGTCCAGCTGAGGTTTCCACATACGGCCCCGAACGATGTGAACAGGGTCCTGAGACGCCAAACGGGCGCCCGGCATACCCGGCCATGGTGTATCTACCGCAACATAGCCCACCCCTAGGGTCAGCGCTACGCACGGCCGCCAACACATAACCTACAAACACCAGAAACTATTTGCAACTCCTGGACAGAGTACTAGGGTGATTAAGAAGCTGGGAGGGTTAATTAATGATCCCAATGCATGGTAGTAGCTGATTCTTAAATCACACATACAGATCTCAGTTCTTAGGGACGACCTCAATGAAACAACCCACCATATCAAGGTTCTGATTCAGCTAGCAACATACTAAAGGTAGTAGAAACTGTACTGAGGCTTGTAACAACAATCCTATAAGCTACTACGGATTAGTAACACGTGAACCTCACAGAAGAAGAGAGCCTAGTCCTTAACCCACGTTGAATGAGAGGAGAATGACTCAGATCAGAGGGCATAAGGTAAAGAAGTAAAAGAGCCTTACGTTCCCTCCCACAATCAATTCCCCTACATATAACTAAAGCATTTCTAGACTCGACATCGACCAGTTTGGCTCAACGAACCTACAGGCAGTCCGGCTCTGATGCCAACGCTGTCAGGACCCCGATTCCAAGTCACATCGATCTAGCCGGGAACACCTCATATCACATTGCGGCCTCACGCACGGTATCCCACGGGTGTCGCCTTACCATGTCCCAGGACCGTTTGCGCCTTTTGGCTCACGTATATGATAGTGTCGCTAGCATCCATATGACAGAGAACCCGAGCCGACATGGCTAGTCGTGAACCCAAAGCGGCACAGACCTATGGAGACAGGCATACATGAATCACATCAAGCATGTCGGTCATCAGCGAGTGAATCCGGGCTGTAGCACTGGGCTAACAGGACTCCGGCGAACCCAGGCTGTAGCAGGCTAGGCAGGACTCCGGATGTCACCGCGTGACATTTCCCCGAAGGGACAGACATAGGAACAAAGTGAAACACATGCCGACCAGTCAAGTGTCCTGAGCAGTAGTGCTGGGCTAGCAGGACTCCGGTGAACCGGGCTGCAGCGGACTACTCTGGCTCGAGGAACACTAGACTACATTTCCCCATAAGAAAGGCTGCCAAGGATAAACAACTAGATTGTCGGATCCCACTCATACCAAGCATTTCAATCATACACACAATATGCCCGATATGAGTACATACAACATGGCATCACAACAAAACTCTACAACTCAAGTACTTTATTTAAAGGCTCCAGAGAGCCATACATAACAAGTTCATATAGGTAGGGGTCACATGACCCAACACTCAAGTCATACAAGCATACAAGCACAAGCGGAAGTACATGGTCTGAGTATAAACACTAGAAAGCAAGAAGGCTTCCGAAGCCTGTCTATCTACATAGGGCCCTCCATGGCCAGGATCACCACCTGGGTGGCTAGTCACTCGTCGACATCAAGGTCTACGTAGAACCAATCGGAGGGGGCGATGTTGTCGTCTGAAAACAGTAATTAAGCAAACATGAGTACAAAGGTACTCAGGAGGTCTTACAACAGAACCTTTTAGACATGCTCATTCTCAAGAAGGTGGTGGAGTTACTGCAGCAAGCCATCTTTGACTCTTGGCTAAGCTATCCTACGAGACTCCACTAGTAAAAATAGTTTTCACACCTGAGTCCACTACTCACCAACACAATACTCCACCGGGGATCCTCCCTCGTCATCCTACGAGGGGCCATCCTCGGTACTCACACTTATCTTGAGTCTTTTAGTAGTAACCATTAACTTGTCTATGAACTGTATAGGCAACCAAGTAGTCCTTTACCGCGGACGCGGCTATTCGAATAAATGATGTTAACCCTGCAGGGGTATACTTCTTCATACACGCTTTCACCACTTACCGCCGTTTACACGACATGTACTCGACAACCTTCAAGCGGAAGCCCAACGAGGGTGTCGGCCACAGCCTACCTAAACACTTAAGCCCCTAGTCCAGGTTTATCACCTATCCAGGTTCCATCCGCAGGGAGTCCGGCCGAGGTTTCCACATACGGCCCCGAACGATGTGAACAGGGTCCCGAGACGCCAAACGGGCGCCCGACATACCCGGCCACGGTGTATCTACCGCAACATAGCCCACCCCTAGGGTCAGCGCTACGCACGGCCGCCAACACATAACCTACAAACACCAGAAACTATTTGCAACTCCTGGACAGAGTACTAGGGTGATTAAGAAGCCGAGAGGGTCAATTAAGGATCCCAATGCATGGTAGTAGCTGATTCTTAAATCACACATATAGATCTCAGTTCTTAGGGACGACCTCAATGATACAACCCACCATGTACTCCTACATGGCCTCTCATCGATACCTTTACCAATTCATGTTCAACACATCCCTCAGATTACCGACATAAACATTTCACTCTAGCCCATCACCCAGATGAACCAGACCTGACACAACACTAAGCATAGCAGGCATAGCAAGGTAGGAAACACAAACATGGCTCAATCAACTCCTACACATGCTAGTGGGTTTCATCTAGTTACTGTGGCAATGAAAGGTCATGCAGAGGATAAGGGTTCAACTACCGTAGCACACATCAGTTTAAATCGTGTTGTCTTAATGCGGTAAACAAGAGCAGAAGCGAGAACATGGGTTGTATCGGAATGATCAATGGGTTGCTTGCCTGATGTAGTGGTAGTAGGGTACTGCCCTTCAGACGGATACTCGGGGTTATCCTCGGAGGCAGAACCTACCACGAAAAACAGACCGAAACATAATCAACACATGACGATATGCAACAATATGATGCATGCCATGACATGGCAGAAATGAATGTGTCTTGGCCTAATGCAAGCTAAAACAGGATGGAATGAACTCATTTGAATCAAAGATTCAAATGATAGCTCGTTTAACATGTCCTTATTAGTGCATTATCTTATTCTGCTTAAACAGCAAGGTTAACTTGTTTTGTCATGCATGAAACCATTACAGATGGATAGATTGAATTTTTTTGATCATTTTTCATATATAAATTGTTTGATTTGGAGCTATGGTTGATTTTCTATGATTTTTAGAAGTTTTAGCTATTTTCTAGAATTTCCAATATAAGAATAATTCCAGTAATTGAATAAATGCGTCAGCATGACATAGGTGTGACGTCAGCGGTCAACTGGGTCGGCCAGGTCAAACCTGACTGGAGGGCCCTGTCTGTCAATGACTCAGCTAATTAACAGAATTAAATTAACACTAATGAATTGTCAATGGGGCCTGGGCCCACATGTCAGTGACTAAACTAATTAAAACTAGTTAAAACTAATCCTAAACTAATTAGCAGGCTGGCCCCACCTGTCATAGACTCAGGGGGGTCAACCTGGGCCCACACGGGGTCAAACAGGGTCAACTCGCTGGCGTCTAGCCGCCGGCGAGGCCAGACACGGCGGAGCAGCGCGGGATTTGCATTCTGGTGACCAAAAGGACGGTGGAGACTATCTACGTGATGCGGGGAGGAAGCCGCGTCGAGTGGTGGCAGTGGGTGGAGCTGGGGTGGCTGGAAACGTCGCCGGCGACGAGTTTGGCGGCGGCCGGAGCTCGGGTGAGGTTGAACTAGTCGCTAGGGGGCATGGGGAGGCGGGTGGTTTGGTGCGTTGGGCTCCTGGGGGTGCGGTAGGACTAGTGGACAGGGTGCACGGCCATTGGGTGGCTGGAGCCTCGTCGGCGACGAGCTCCGCGGTGGTGCGTGCGGGTGATCTACGTGCAGTCGCTACGGGGCTCGAGAGGGAGAATGGAGAGGGTGGGGAGGTGGCTGAGCTCACGGGGGACTCATCGAGGCAGTCGGCGAGGTCGGGGATGAGCTGATGCGGCGGGGACGGCGAAGGGGATCTCCGGTGGCCGGAGTTGAGGACGAGCTCTGTGCAGCGTCTCCGGGGCGAGCAAGCGCTCGGGGCTCGGCCTACTCGATGTAGTCGACGACGGCGGAGCTTCCTGGCATGACGAGGCAACGAATGGACGGCGGTGGCTGCGGTGGAGCTTGTGGGCGGTGACGGCTGCGCTCGGCAGGGGGATGGGGAGAGAGCCAGAGAGGGGGAGAGGCCACGGGGAGAGTGGGAAGAAAGAGAGGGAGTCGTGGGGGTCGGCGTGGCACTCGTAGACGCCTCCAGGGTGTCGGCGGAAGCAGGAGGTGGCCGGCGTGTGGCCGCGGGCGCCGGCCATGCGCTCCTTGTCCTCCTGGCGAGAGGAGGAGGACGACTGGCAAGAGCCAGTGGACTGGGCCGAGCCGGGTGGGCTGGTGGGCTGCGCCAGGTAGGTCCTTGTTCTTTCTCTCCTTTTGTGTTTTTTTATTTATTCTATTATTTCTGTAACTTCAGGGCTTTATTAAAAATGCCATGGCATTACCATAAATCGTAAAATTAATCATGGCCACTGCTTAGAATATATCCAACAGCAAACATTTTAGTTTATGATTATTTGAGCATTTAAAATATTTTATAGCATTTAAATGCCCAAATGCAAATACTATAAGGATTAATCCAGTGACCTTAGATGTCCTAGAAAAATGTGCACCATTTTTGTCAAAGATTTTAACCCAAAACAAAAAGGGTGGGCTTTTTATAAGGGCATTTTAGGTTCATTGAAATTTTTTTTAGTAAACTCTAGTTGTTCCAGGGGGGGGTGCTGGGGGTTCTGTCATCCCCATTTCAAATTTAAGAGGAATTTAAACAAGATGCACACTCTAATGCTTGAACTAGCTAGGGTGTGACAACTCACCCCCACTCAAAACAATCTCGTCCCGAGATTTAGGATCCTCCGGGAAGAAGGTGGGGTACTCGAGTCAAAGACGATCCTCCCTTTCCCAAGTGGCCTCTTCCTCGGAATGGTGTGACCATTGAACCTTGAGAAACTTGATATTATGGCGTCGGGTGGTACGCTCGGCTTGATCAAGGATACGAACGGGATATTCTCGATATGAGAGGTTATCTTGTAGATCAAGCGTTTCGTGGTCCACTCCACGGATGGGATCCACAAAGCAACGCCTAAGCTGAGAAACGTGGAAGACATCGTGAACTCTGGAAATATGTGAAGGTAGTTCCAATTGGTAGGCAACTTTTCCTCGTTTGGCAAGAATGCGAAAGGGTCCAATGTAACAAGGAGCCAATTTTCCTTTGATACCGAAACGATGGATTCCCTTTAACAGAGTAACCCTAAGGTAAGCCTTCTCGCCGACTTCATAAGCCATAAGCTTATGTCTACGATCATATTGGCTCTTTTGACGAGATTGGGCTGTTTTCAATTTCTCACGAATAACGCGAACCTGCTCTTCTGCTTCCTGAATCATATCCGGGCCAAAGAGTTGTCTTTCCCCGGTTTCTGACCAGTTAAGAGGCGTTCGACATTTTCGTCCATAGAGAACTTCGAAAGGAGACTTGCCCAAGCTAGCTTGATAACTATTGTTATAAGCAAACTCCGCGAATGGAAGGCATTTCTCCCAACCCATTCCAAATGAGATGACAGAAGCTCGGAGCATATCTTCCAGAATTTGATTGACTCGCTCTACTTGACCACTTGATTGAGGATGGAAGGCAGTGCTAGAAGAGAGACGAGTTCCCATAGCATTTTGGAAACTTTCCAAAAATTGAGAGGTGAAGAGACTCCCACGGTGTGAGTTAATTTCCAATGGAACACCATGAAGAGACACTATTCGGGAGATGTAGAAGTCGGCTAGCTGGCTAGCGGTGATACTCTCACGAACAGGTAGAAAGTGGGCTACTTTGGAAAGACAGTCGATCATGACGAAGATGGCATTATTCCCTCTCTTGGTCCTGGGAAACCCAGTAATGAAATCCATACTGATTTTATCCCATTTCCACTCAGGAATAGCCAAAGGTTGAAGGGTGCCAGCAAGCCGTTGATGCCCTGCTTTAACGCGACGACAAATGTCGCAATTAGCAATGTATTGAGCGATTTCTCTCTTCATCCTAGTCCACCAAAACCTCTGGCGTAGGTCTTGATACATTTTAATACTACCGGGATGAATGGTGAGAGGGGATTCATGAGCTTCATTAAGGATCAACTAGCGTAGATGTTGTTTCTTGGGAACCACCAAGCGGTTCTGAAAGAAGACAGCACCTCGCTCATCAATGGAGAAACATTTAGCAACTCCGCTAGCGATGTTTTCCTTAATCTGGGATATGCCCTTATCATACCGCTAGGTGGTTATGATTTGATCCATAAGATTAGGCTTCGCCACCAGGGTGGATAGGAATCCTCGAGGAACAATGTGAAGATTAAGCTTACGAAATTCCTCATGGAGAAGTGGTTGACTTTGTTGTAACATCAGGTTGTTACAATAGGATTTACGGCTTAGTGCATCAGCCATGACATTGGCTTTGCCCGGGTGTAAGTTATTCCTAAGTCGTAATCCGAGATCAACTCGACCCAACGTCGTTGCCTGAGATTCAAATCTGGTTGGGTGAAGATATATTTCTAACTTTGGTGATCAGTGAAGATCTCGCAACGATTACCGAGGAGGTAATGTCGCCAAGTTTTAAGTGCATGGACTACAGTTGCAAGCTCCAGATCATGTGTGGGATAATTTTCCTCATGTGGGTGTAATTGCTGTGAAGCATAGGCAATTACCTGACGATCTTGCATGAGTATGCAACCTAGTCCTTGTCATGAGGCGTCGCAATAGATAATAAAGTCCTTGGAGAAATCTGGTGGTACCAGTACGAGAGCAGATGTCAGGCGTCTTTTCAGTTCCTGAAAGCTGAACTCGCACTGTGGAGTCCACTCGAACTTTTTATCTTTCTTGAGGAGTTCAGTTAGAGGTTTAGAAACCTTGGAGAAATTCTCTACGAAGCAGCGGCAGTAGCTCGCTAAGCCAAGGAAGCTCCGAACTTGCTTGACTGTCTCAGGTGGAGTCCAATCAAGGACAGCTCGAACTCGCCCGGGATTGACAGCAATACCCTTACCAGAGGTTACATGGCCTAGATAGGTCACTTCTGGCAACCAAAATTCACACTTGGAGAATTTGGCATAAAGGCGATGCTCTCGAAGTTTCGTCAATACCACCCTTAGATGTTCGGCATGTTCCTCTTCATTGTTGGAGTAGATGAGTATGTCATCGAGGTATACTACGACGAATTTATCCAAATACTCCATGAAGACCGAGTTCATTAACCGAGAGAAGGTGGCTGGGGCATTGGTTAAACCGAAGGACATAACGGTGTACTCGTATTGGCCATAACGAGTAACGAAGGACGTTTTGGGAATGTCCCCGTTTCTGATTTTTATTTGATGGTAGCCCAACCTCAAATCCATCTTGGAAAAGACTGAGGATCCAGTGAGCTGATCATACAGATCGTTGATCCTGGGAAGCGGATACTTGTTCTTGATAGTGACCAAGTTGACAGGTTGGTAATCTACAACCATTCAATCCGTTCCATCCTTCTTCTTGATGAAGAGGATGGGGCAAGCCCAAGGAGAGGAACTAGGACGGATGAAACCCTTTTTCAAGGACTCATCGAGTTGGTTCTTAAGCTCGGCTAGTTCTAAGGGTGCCATCTTATAGGGTCTCCTAGAAATTGGAACGGTTCCTAGAACAAGGTCTATCACAAACTCGACATCCCTGTCAGGTGGAACACCTGGAAGTTCTTCTAGAAAGACATCCGGAAATCTCGGACTACCGGAACATCTTCAAGGTCTGGAAGGGGGTTGGCATTTAGGGAGTAAAGCTGGCGCTTGGCCACTCGAGTTAAGACATCGACTGTCTTGCCCGATGGGTGAGTAAGTTGAACGGTTCTAGTGGCACAATCAATCTTAGAATAATGAGATGACATCCAGTCCATACCCAAGATGATGTTTATGTCCAAGGACTTGAGAGCTATTAAGGATGAAAGGAAGACAAGTCTATCGACAAGAATTTTGTTCCCATGGCTTACTCTAGAAGTTTGCCATCTAGAGCCAGGGGTTTGAATTTCCATGGTAGAGGGCATGTCACAGAATGTCGTGTTATGCAATCGAGCATAGTTCTCAGATATGAATGAATGAGATGCTCCAGTATCGAAAAGAACAGATGTCGGATGGCAATTAACAAGGAGCGTACCAAGGACAACGTTAGGATCCTCATGAGCCTCCTCGGCTGAAACATAGTTGACATGGCCACGTGCAGTGGTGACCGGCTTGGCGTAGAATGTCTTTCCCGCTGGCTTACCACGGCCAACGGACTTTCCAGACTGATTGGTGTTGTTCTGGGGACACTCTCGACTATAGTGACCCGGCTCTCCACACTTGAAGCATGTCACCACATTGGGGCGTGGAGCAGCATTAGCAGCGGGGCCACCATAGGGCTTGGGCGGTGCAAATTGCTGGTTGGGATGAGGCGCCTCAAAGGATGGCCTCGGAATGAACTTGGGTGGCAGTGCCGTGCTTGGGATCCACACCCGGCGCTTCTAAGCTCCAGAGCTGGATGAAGAGCCAAAATCACGTCAGTGCTTGCGTGAAGCGTCATAGTCAGACTGGCCTGACTCAGCACTGATGGATTTATTGACCAACTTCTGAAAGGAGGTGCACTCGTGCAGATGAAGATCGTGGTGAAGCTCAGGGCTAAGTCCCTTGCGGAACATTGCCTGCTTCTTAGCGTCGGTAGATACTTCTTCAGGAGCATAACGTGCCAGATTCCCAAATTCACGACTATAAGCATCCACAGTCAGTCTTCCTTGGGTGAAATTGCAGAACTCCTCCGTCTTGCGATCTATGAGACCTTCCGGAATGTGATGCTCACGGAAAGCCTCACTGAATTCAGCCCAAGTAGTGATTTGGCCGACCGGGCGCATGGCTTCAAAATTTTCCCACCAAAGGCTAGCAGGGCCATCGAGATGGTAGGCAGCATAAGTAACCTTATCAGCTTCGGCTACGTTGGCAGAATGTAGCTTGTGGGTGATGCTGCGAAGCCAGTCATCTGCGTCGAGGGGCTCGACGGAATGGTTAAACTTTGGTGGGTACATCTTGATAAAGTCATTGATTGACACCAAGTCATTTCGCGAATGGCGTGCAGTGTTCTGCTCAATCCGCTCCAGTAAGCGGTTAGTCTCACGCTTGTTTCTTTCCGCCTCCAGCGTCACTTCGGCCAGAGAAGGCGGGTGAGGCAGATTTTCACCCCTAGCTGCACTGGCTTCCCCCTGCTCCGGGGCAGCAGGGTTGCTGCGGGTGTTGACCATCCTAGGAGAAAACAAGACAACGGTTTAGATAAGGATGGCTCAAACTTAGCAAGGAAGTGCAGAATGTAATGGATAACACGGAATGCAGAGATGTTCATCCATATGTCATGGTAATATAAAACTGGCATATATATATACCAACGATCATACACACCATACATAGTTTAGTACAAGCCCAGGATACAGTACAACTATGATGAAAGACGTTACATCTCATCGGAGGCATTCCAAGATCCTATACATTATTTGTCTACACCTCCGGAATTGATTACACACAAAGTCATATTCCACAAGTCACGCAGGACAGTGGGGATACAACTATTACAATACTAGTGATACTACTACTAACTCAGACAGCTCCATAGTAGTCCTCATAGAAGTCACCTCCATAGCCTGGAAGTTCAACGTGATCATCCGGAAACAGACGGTCCTGAGGAGCTTGTGGACCAAAGGGGCTAGGATGAGGTCTTGGACCAATAAACGGTGGCCTGCGGGGACCACGGGGAGGGGTGATGCCTCCCACATCACGCCAATCCACCATGTCTGGCAGACCAGATCTCACAAGATACATATCCCTTGTATCCATACATCCAGCTTGCACCGCAGGTGCAAACCGAGTCAAAGTGGCCCAATGATCAGCACGGGTGTTGAAAAGCTCCAGCCTCAAGGCCCGATTCTCTCGGTCCTTATCCTCGAGCATCTCGGTAGTGGAACGAGTTAGTGAGTCCTCCTGAGTGGAGTTATCATAGATAGCCTGGAGATACCCTTGCGCTCCTGGAAGTGAAGCTGGCATGTAACGGAAGTCGGTGTTCCGAAGCAGGCTAGTCCGGACTCGCATGATGGTCATCATGGAATAGGCAGCATCCTGCACAGCCATCTCAACAGTAACCCCGAGTCCATAGGAATAGTGGAGGGGCTCGGTAGATCCAGGATAAGAAGGAAATATCCTGACAGTGCAGAAATATTGGCTTTGATTAAAGTCTCGAAACTGCTCTTCGACAGTGTATTCGGGATACCAACGGTAACCCGTCTTGATTATTACCCGGACTAACATAGCAGTATGACCGGGCACATCAAGGCACCGGGTCAGGCGAACCACTTGGTTTTGAGCACGAGTGGCCATCTGAAAGCACAACCACAATGCAAAGACATTAGAATTTCTAGGGAAAATTGGACAACATAACAGCTGTAAATGCTCAGAAAAAGATTTGAGACATCCACAACAGTTTGCAATACCCCTCAACAACATCATATCAAGGTTCTGATTCAACTGGCAACATACTAAAGGTTGTAGAAACTGTACTGAGGCTTGTAACAACAATCCTATAAGCTACTATGGATTGGTAACACGTGAACCTCACAGAAGAAGAGAGCCTAGTCCTTAACCCACGTTGAATGAGAAGAGAATGACTCAGATCAGAGGGCATAAGGTAAAGGAGTAAAAGAGCCTTACGTTCCCTCCCACAATCAATTCCCCTACATATAACAATAGCATTTCTAGACTCGACATCGACCAGTTTGGCTCAATGAACCTATAGGTAGTCCGGCTCTGATGCCAACGCTGTCAGGACCCCGATTCCAAGTCACATCGATCTAGCCGGTAACACCTCATATCACATTGTGGCCTCACGCACGGTATCCCACGGGTGTCGCCTTACCATGGCCCGGGACCGTTTACGCCTTTTGGCTCACGTATATGATAGTGTCGCTAGCATCCATATGACAGAGAACCCGAGCTGACATGGCTAGTCGTGAACCCAAAGTGGCACAGACCTATGGAGACAGGCATACATGAATCACATCAAACATGTCAGTCATCAGCGAGTGAATCCGGGCTGTAGCACTGGGCTAACAGGACTCCGGTGAACCCAGGCTGTAGCAGGCTAGGCAGGACTACGGATGTCACCGCGTGACATTTCTCCGAAGGGATAGACATAGGAACGAAGTGAAACACATGCCGGCCAGTCAAGTGTCCTGAGTAGTAGTGCTGGGCTAGCAGGACTCCGGTGAACCGGGCTGCAGCGGAGTACTATGGCTCGAGGAACACTAGACTACATTTCCCCATAAGAAAGGCTGCCAAGGATAAACAACTAGATTGTCGGATCCCATTCATACCAAGCATTTCAATCATACACACAATATGCCCGATATGAGTACATACAACATGGCATCACAACAAAACTATACAACTCAAGTACTTTATTTAAAGGCTCCAGAGAGCCATACATAACAAGTTCATACAGGTAGGGGTCACATGACCCAACACTCAAGTCATACAAGCATACAAGCACAAGCGGAAGTAAATAGTCTGAGTACAGACACTAGAAAGCAAGAAGGCTTCCGAAGCCTGTCTATCTACATAGGGCCCTCCATGGCCAGGATCACCACCTGGGTGGCTAGTCACTCGTCGACATCAAGGTCTATGTAGAACCCATCGGAGGGGGCGATGATGTCGTCTGAAAACAGTAATTAAGAAAACATGAGTACAAAGGTACTCAGCAGGTGTTACAACAGAACCTACTAGACATGCTCATTCTCAAGAAGGTGGTGGAGTTACTGCAGCAAGCCAGCTTTGACTCTTGGCTAAGCTATCCTACGAGACTCCACTAGTAAAAATAGTTTTCACACATGAATCCACTACTCACCAACACAATACTCCAGCGGGGATCCTCCCTCGTCATCCTATGAGGGGCCATCCTCGGTACTCACACTTATCTTGAGTCTTTTAGTAGTAACCATTAACTTGTCTATGAACTGTATAGGCAACCAAAGATTTCCAAGTGTATTGCGATGCTTCTCGCTTAGGACTTGGAGGTGTACTTATGCAGGACAAAAGAGTTGTTTCATATGCCTCACGACAGCTTCGATCGCTTGAGTTGAATTATGCCATGCATGATTTGGAGTTAGCAGCTGTAGTGCATGCACTCAAGACCTGGAGATATTTTCTTATTGGAAATCGTTGTGATGTGTACACGGATCATAAGAGTTTGAGGTATATTTTCACACAGAAGGAGCTGAATCTCAGGCAAAGGAGATGGTTGGAGCTTATAAAACATTATGATATGAAGTTGCACTATCATCCAGGCAAGGCCAATGTCGTAGCAGACGCTTTGAGGTGGAAAAGTTATGCCAATACCCTCGTAAGCGGAGGATTACCAAAGGAGTTGGCTGAAGATCTCAAGGAGCTTCGTTTGGAGATAGTCCCTAGAGGTTTTGTTGCAGCATTGGAAGTTCAGTCAAGATTATTGTGAAAAATTCAAGAAGCTCAGAAGGGTGACAAGGAAATTGCTGAGATAAAAGAGAGGATGAGTAAAGGAAAAGCCAAAGGTTTTCGTGAGGATGAGCACGACACCTTGTGGTTTGAGGATCGTGTTTATGTACCCAATAATGCAGAGATCAGGAAGTTGATACTTCAGGAAGCTCATGACTCGCCATACTCGATACACCCCGGAAGCACCAAGATGTATTTGGATTTGAAGGAGCATTTCTAGTGGAATGGTATGAAGAAGGATATTGCCGAGTATGTAGCCATATGTGATGTATGTCAGAGAGTGAAGGCAGAACATCAGAAGCCAGCAGGATTATTGCAGCCTATGCCGATACCCGAATGGAAGTGGGATAAGCTTGGCATGGATTTCATCACCGGATTGCCCAGGACCCGATCAGGATATGATTCTATTTGGGTAGTAGTGGATCGTTTGACCAAAGTGGCTCACTTTATCCCAGTGAAAACCACCTATATGAGTGCGAAGTTGGCCAAGATTTATATGACCAGGATTGTATGTCCGCATGGAGTTCCGAGGACCATCGTATCAGATAGAGGAACACAATTTACCTCGAAGTTTTGGAATCAGCTGCGCCAGACCTTGGGTACCAGGCTAGAGTTTAGTACGGCCTTTCATCCGCAGACAGATGGGCAGACCGAGAGAGTCAATCAGAATCTGGAGGACATGTTGAGAGCTTGTGCACTAGATTATGTATCTAGTTGGGATGACAATTTGCCTTACGTGGAGTTTTCATACAACAACAGCTATCAGGCCAGTTTGAAGATGGCACCTTTTGAGGCCTTGTACGGAAGGAGGTGCAGGACACCGTTGATATGGGATGAAGTTGGAGACCGCTAGTTGTTTGGACCAGATTTGATCAAAGAGTCCGAAGAGAAGGTTAAGATGATCCATGATAAACTGAAGATAGCATAGTCCAGGCAGAAGAGTTATGCAGACTCAAAACGCAAGGAGGTAGTCTATGAAATCAGAGATAGAGCATATCTTAGAGTGTCACCTCTGCGAGGAGTTAAATGTTTTGGAGTTAAGGGAAAGTTAGCCCCGAGATTTGTAGGACCATACCGAGTTTTGGAATGTATGTGAGAAGTGTCCTACAAGTTGGAGTTACCCGAAGGACTGTCAAGAGTTCATGATGTGTTTCACGTCTCCCTGTTGAAGAAGTGCCATGCTGAGATGGCCGACATTCCTCTGAGAGATACAGTTCCCTTGGAAGCAATTCAGTTGGATAGTGATTTAACCTATGAGGAGAAACCTGTCAAGATTCTCGAGTTTGCCAGCAGAGTTACTCACAACAAAGTTATCATGTTTTGCAAAGTTCAGTGGAGCCACCATACCGAGGATGAAGCCACCTGGGAACGAGAGGAAGATCTACTGAAGGACCACCCACACCTATTTTCTAGCCAACCCAAATCTTGAGGGCGAGATTCATCTTAAGGGGGTAGGTTTGTAACATCCCAAATTTTCAATTTGGCATGTTATACATAGGTCATCATATGCATATCTTATTTTATTTGCATTTTGGTTTTTGATCCTATGAATCCTAAGCAACTCAAGGACCCACGGAGAGAGTTGGGGATTTTATTATTTTCATATTTGATTTTTTCTCAAATATTGAAAAGAGGGTCATTTTGATTTAATTATTTTTCTCTCCGAAATATTCCGTATTAAAATATATGAGAGGAGATAATATGACTTCTCCAAAATAAAAGAAATATTGGAGGAAAATGTTAAAATCAAATAAATAATTTTATTTGGATTTTATTGCTATTTTATTTGCGGATCATCATCAAAGCAAGTAACACTTTGATCATATCCCTTTGTTACCCAGTTTTTATGCATTAGTCTCAGCCCTCAAACATTGCATGATTAGGATTGATAACATGTGGGTATTGGGAAGTAGATGACGAGGTAGAACCTATTGCCCTTTTATTATCAAACCTTGGGAGTTACTCTACGCTATGCTTATATTGCCATGCTATGCTCGTAGACGTGGATTGGGTTTGAGTGTTTCCATGACAGATGTGAGATTGTTAATTGATGGTTAACTTAAGGTGGCTACTTAAATACAGATCTGGGTGGATTGGTTGCGGGCACCACTACAAAAAAATACACTTCCGTGATGATACGTGTTTGTCACAGTAGGTCACTTTTTTTTCATGCATGTACATCCATGACAAATTTATGACAGAATCAAGATAGTCATACCTGTGCTGTCGTATAAGTGTTCCATGACATGACCAAAATTATCATCACGGAAGTGTCCACTTCCAAGATGATAAATCGCGCGTCACAGAAGTGCTTTCGTCAAGGGTGACCGACACGTGGCATCCACCGTAACGGAACACTGTTAAGCTATCGGGTCGGGTTTTGGATCCGATAACCTGTTAACAGCCCCGACCAATGGGAAATTTCCACGTGTAAAATTCTTATTGGCCGGACAAAACACGTGTCAGTTCGTCAGCGGGTCAGATAGGAGCCTATGATACGTCGACACATGGCACTGCCCAACAGTGGCCCATTCCTGTGAAAAGGCCGGCCTGTTTGACTTGGTCAAAAGCTGGCGGGCCAGCCCATGGAAAGCATGTTAACGGCCTGTTCGCATATAGCCCATTTATAGCCCGCTAACCCAAGGCCCGTTATGCCCTATCCGAATTAGGCCCAGTAGCGTCATCTGGGCCATCCAATATGATTCCAGCCCATTTTCACTTCTGGCCCATGTATGGCCCATGACGTCTTTCGGCCCATATGAGTCCCTATGTAACTCTTGGCCTATTAACGGCCCATGGTGAAACTGGCCCGTAATGAACAGTGTATCACTTTACACCCATTAACGGCCCGTGGTGAAACTGGCCTGTAATGAACAGTGTATCACTTTATACCCATTAACGGCCCGTTATTCCGTTGGGCTGTTTCCAGCCCATGTTATCTTTCGGCCTTCTCAGAGCCCATTTATTCTTGGGCTCATTTCCAGCATTCGTTTACTTACGGCCCGTTACTGTCATTTTCTTCTTGTGGGCCAAATTCAGCCCGTGGTTACAGTCGGCCCGTTTGTGGTCCGTTAATACATTGGGCCGTTTTCATAGCATCATCAAATACGTCCTATTAACGATGGCCCGTTACGGTTGGCCCATGAATGGACGATTCCAACTCTAGACCGTTTACGGCCATAATGCGGCCTGTTATTGGCCCATGTTTGGCCTATCGATCATACTGCCCGTATAAGGCCCATTGATGATACGGCCCGTAGAAGGCCCATTATTTCTACGGCCCGTAGACGGCCTACTGTTTCTACGGCCCGTAAAGGGCCCACTGTTTCTATGGCCCGTAGGAGGCCCAGTGTCACTACAGTAAATATTAGCCCATGGTTATTGTGGCCTAGTTTTAAAAAATAGGTTATTGCAGCCACTAGTTAACCGCGGAAAAAGAACTGCAATGACTACAAGCAAACAAATAAACAAGACAACAAGGAAATAAATAAGCAAGCAACTAATGCTAGGCTATCACGGCTATTACACATATTACATCCACTGGGCATCAAAGTTCGCCACCAGTGCAAATATAGGGAACAAAGCAGCATATCATATACACTGGCCGTCAAAATTGGCCACCAGTGCAAATAAACGCGGCAGCAAAACAAGAGCATAACTGAAACAACTTCAGAAGAGCTCAAGAAACGTTATCCTAGGTATCCACCATGCTGGCAGTAAGCTTAGCAAGCTGATTAGCTTTGTCCTGTTTGGCGCTAAAATCCTCCAACGCTTGCTGTTGCACCAGAAAGTATGTATCTGAATGCTCCAGGGACTTCTGCAGTCCTTCCGCTTCTTGTCGCAGCACAGCTGATCGATGTCTTTCAGCTTGTAGTTGAGACTCAACAAACCAAACTGATTCAGACAGTGAGTTTGAATAGCTTGTGCAAGCGGTAGTGGCCAGTAACTCCAACACTAAACCAAGACAGGATGTGTCACTATCCTGAACCTTATCTGCATTACTTCCTTTACCGTTGCTTAATAAGGCACTCTTCCCCAATATTCTATCAGCATTCTAAAAGAAGAAACAAGCAGACACATAACAAGTTTAGCATGTACTAGTATATGAAACTCATTTCGGTGAACCAGTTCATTAGTAAGGTGGATAGGATTAAACTACCAAGTCTTCTATTGCCAAGTACTAGTACATAATAAAAGCATCAAACAAACATATATCTATGTCCTATGGTAGCAATGGAACCTTAAATTAGAACAATTGTTCTTCAGATTTGGGAACTTGTTCTACATGAACAGAGTACAGTAAGACGCAAGAATATAATACTTAAAAATAGAAAATGAGCTCATAGACCTTACCACATTCTTGGTTCGGGACCAGTACAGAACAAGGCGTTCCCAGTCATCGTCCAGTAAATGTGTCTCAGGAGAACGTAAGGGAATTTGATGAGTTTCTTTGCCGGTGAAGTATGTTTTCTTCAGGTAATTCCGATACTGCCACCAAGCATTCTTGAAGACAGCAGAGGTATTAGCACAGGTTACCTCATCCTGAGTTTCCAAATCGATCCTTCTCTATAGAGAAAAATGGGAAAATTTGCTGTATTATAACCATCATGGAGGTAGGATGTATGGGACAAAGCAAAGTAATTGCCATGAATAACATTACTTACACATAACTCCTGGACAAACACATGCAACTGGCATTTTCCTTCATCTTCAGTACAATATTTCCAAGATGGGAAGATACGCACATACGATTTAACAACATCAAATGCGATAGATGCTAAACTACGACTAGCTGGTTGTGCTTCCTCCACAGGAATAGGCGTACTAACTGGTAGAGTTGGGGTTCGCCGTGATAGTACTGGCCCTTTGGGCACTGGAGCTGCCTTACTAACTGCTCTTGTTTGGGAGCTCTATGGTGGAGATGGTGCTGTGTCAACAGGAACTGGGTTACTATCGACTGGGGTTGGGGTTAGATTGGGTGAAGCTGGTTCTCTGTCCATCGTAGTTTTAGTACAATCTGCGAGAGTTTGGGTTATGTGTGGTAGGGCTGGTTCTTGTGCATGTACAACCGGGGTGCTATCTCCACCAAGAGGTAGCACTGTTTTATATGAAGACCGTGTTTTTAGTCCGCTAGATACTAGCATCACCCGCTCCAATTCAAATGGCTGATAAACAGGAAACATAGTTGAATGTACAGACATTGTATGAGAGACAGATGCAATAGATAGTGTGGAAAAAAGAGGGCATGAAATAGTTGACATGTATATTGTTTAACTAAAACGGATAGCATGACATAATTTCACATATATGATGTCTATCTAAACTGGATAGCATAGCATAACATAATTCAAAGATATGATGAATAACTAAACAGGATCGCCTGACATAATTCACCTACATGTTATCTAAGTAATCAGGATCACATCATTTAATTCACATATATGATTTATATGCTAAATAGAGGGCATTCGATATGATGTCTGAACTAAGAACATGGTGTTGAATATTGTGTATATGATGTCTAAACTATGCAATGCAAGACACCGTATGCATGATATGAGCAGTATAACCGTGCCAAGTTAGAGCATACACCTCAGTGGGGGAATAGGACTGGTCATCTGTCTCTGAATCCATCTCTGAGGAGCTATCGGGACCCAACAAGAGATCTGCTTCGACAGGTAGCACTGTCTGCTCTGAAGGCCTTGTTTTCACTCCAGATATTTCCATCTCCCACCCAAATGGCTGATTCACAGGAAGAGTAGTTTAATGTACAAACATTGTCGACAAATGGAAATGTAATGAAGAAAAGGATGGGCCAGATATCATTCAAATATATGATGCCTGGTTAAACAGGATGGCATTGCACATTTCACATATATTATGGCTGGCTAAAATACATGAGACTGCATAATTCCCATGTATGATATAGAAACTAAACAGGTCGCATTATAGAACATGTCTAAACTAAGCAGATGACATATATGATGTCAAAAGTAGGCACTGCAAGGCAACATATGCATGATATGACTAACATCATCATGCCAAGGTAGAGCAAACACCTTGGGGGGTAAATAGGAGTGGTCAGCGGCGTCCGAATCCGCCTCAGAACAGATATCTTCCTCTGGATTACAATCTGGAGAGGGGTGGGGAGGGTTTGCCATTGAACCCACCATGGAGCGATGTCTGCATGACATTGTATTGCCGTACAAAACTCTTCTGTTTTTCTCTACATGTTCAGCATGACTGTGTACAATATCTTACATGCATACGAGAAAAATATGGTGAGATTATGTAAGGAGAGCATGCAGAAATTTAGAGTGATGGTAACAACCAGTGGATCGATGTTTCTCCGTTGAAGCAAAATAGCCCTAATGGATCGGCGTGAATGTATAGTAATAAGTGATGCAACAAGTGTACAACCTCTTTGCCGTAGCCGTGTCAACCTAAGCATCATTGGGTTGGTCGCTGAAGCAGTTGAGGCAGAGGTGGCTGTCGGAGGTGTGGAGGAAGATCTGAGGAATCTGTAGACGGCGTCCAGGGCACTGCTCTGTTGTGATGGATCCTTCTGTCGTTGGAGCAGCTCTGGTGAGCCGTAAGACGTCAAGGCTGAAGCAGCACAAGACAGACATCGTCAATCTCAAGTGGGATTCTAATAGCATTTCCAATAGATGGTGTAAAATGGATGTAAAATTAACATCACCAAAAACCACCTGACTACAACAGATGAGGTAAAAACTGTTGGCTCTGAACTTAACTATCGAAACTGAAATTTACTGTGGAATCTGAATGCTACAGTCGAAACTGAACGCAATGGTAGCAGAGAGGAACTTGACATGTAGTTTAGGGAGGGCCTGCAGTTCATCTTCAACCTGCACCCCCTGAGCCGCCAGCCACCACCGGATGAACTGCCGGCCCCAACGCCGCCTCGCCGCCCCGAAACAACTCGCCACGCCGCCCCGGCCAGCCCTCTAGGCCCCCCGCCCCCACCCTGAACCCTAAGATAGATAGTGGGGTACCTCTCTGGCGAGCCCCCGTCCCCGCTGCGGGAGGTTCTTCCTTAACTCCGGCGAGCCCCCCAACCCCTGAAAATCGACTGACCCAAAAGTCGATTCAGTCGACTGAAGTGTGGCTTAATGGGAGCAGAGCAGCAGTACGAGCGAGGGGGAGAGTAGCAGCAGCAGCTGGGCGAGCGAACGATCGAGCGAGAGCCGGAGCAGCAGCAGCAGATCTGGCTGGTATGGACGCCGCCGCCGAAGGGGCCTCGCACTGGGGGAGAGCCGCCGTGGAGATGTCGCCCGTGGCACTGGCTTCAAGGTAGCCGCTCCATGGGGGTGCGGGATGGAGCACCGTCGGCGCCGGGAGGTCGAGTTAAGGAGAAGGTGCGATGTGATGAGTGTACAACCGGCGGGGATGCTGCGGTTCCGGTGGAGCAGGTTAAGGCGGCGCTGTGGGGATGGAGGAGCCGCGATAGACGAGGCGATCGTCGGAGTAGCTCCTTGGAGGTGGAGGACGGGGCGGCTGAACCGGCGGGACGGCGAGATGGACGACGGATCCTCATCCAGGGAGGTGGACGAGGGACGTTGAGCTGTTGCGGTGGACGATGTCGTCGGGGAAGAGGCACCGGCTGGGCAGCGGTGACGTGGCGGACGGAGGAGGGTGGGGTTTTGCGGCTGGAGTGGAGAGGTTATGGCGTCCTGGGATTTCGAATGGCGAAAAGGGGGTGATGGGAGGGGGTGAAGCATGACTTAGGAACGCGCTTGTCCAAAATGTAGGGTGTGTTACAAAAGTACCCCCCCACCGATTTGAACTAGCGGCGCTTTCGGCTCAGGGTTAGAAGGGGGATTTCGCGTGTCGGGATTTGGCAGCTGGAGGGAGTTTTCGCGCGCGTTGTAATTTCGGGATAGCAAGGCGTGGGTTGTGAAGGCGCCAGTTTTGAGAGCACGATATCTGAATTTTTGGGATATAACAAGACGCGGGTTGAATTTCAGGGACAAGCCTAACGTGTCGTAATATTGTACTTGTACGTACCAAATCAATTCGCACTTCCCTTAACCAAAAAGAAAACGAAAAAAATAAAACTATTCACACCACACAAAGAGAGAGTCTTGCCCTGTTTTACTATACAAATGCTATTCAAAGCTACTCCCTCCTTCCATCTATATAGGGCCTAATGTGTTTTTCGATGCTAACTTTGACCAAATATTAGAGCAATGATATATGACATGCAACTTACACAAAGCACACCTTTAAATTCGTCTGTGAAAGGTTCTTTCAATGATATAATTTTCACATTGTGCATGTCATGTACTATTAATCTTGTTAATAGTCAAAGGCGGTCTTAAAAATCTCATTACGCCCTATGTAGATGGAAGGAGGGAGTATGAATCCATGTTATGTCCGATTAAAAAATTTCGCTTGCTGTATAATGCATGTAACCTACTCATACCAACATTTTAGTGCATTCCAAATGTCTATACTACCGCTGCAATTCGAACTAAATTTGAATTCGTTTCTCCATTTCAATAAGAATCTACAATCATGATTGTTGCCAACTTCAACCATCAAAGTTTCCTTGCTATCCGCCAGATATAAATCAGATGGCCTATAATGCAGGATGGCAGGCACACCATCATCAACAACTCCGTTTTTATAAGAGTAGAGATAAAATATATTAAATGTAGTATACCATGTTCATAACCACACCATGTTTATCACCGTTATATATATTCACACATCTGTCGGTTTTAAACACTATGATAAATTCTTCAAATATCCGAATTCGCTTTTTATAATGAAGTATATATGATCTCTATTCATCTTTTACACCCACACAACCCTATTATCTTTGTAGCTAGCGCTAACTTTCTCTTGTGCATGCACACGCCCGCATCCCTCTCACCCTCCCTCAGCATTCTCTAGCTCCATCGCGCAAATTCGTGTTTTCACTTTAGGTCGTTCACCCACGGTGTGTGTAGGCCCCCCAGCTCCTTCTTTACGGCACACATCGATCGATATGCCTCTCTAGCCAGGTGTGCCTAGCACAAACACAAGCTTCCCCTCTTCTCTTGTCACCGTCCATGCCTCACTCCCACCACTCTTTTCATTGTTCTCGTACTCGCACACTCCTCCCCCTCGATATAGTATGCCTCTCGTACCACCTCCTACATGCATCCCTCTCTCTCTATCCTTCTCCTCGTGCCTCATTTGCTTCTAACACACACATGCATGTATACCGATCGATCTCCCAACATATACCTAGATCGACTTTAACTACCCCCCCATCGATCGACGTACCTCACAAGTTATGTCTCTCCTTTATCTTACAAAGGGCGATTGATCTTCCTATGTAGTTACGTCTGCTTACCACAGCCACATCGTCCCCCTCATCATTCGTGCATGCCTCCTGACCTGTCTCTCACACGCACGTGCACAGACAACAAGCAGCCATCTCCTCTCTTATTGATATTGCGGGCGTGCCCTCCGTTTGTCTAGCAAGCCTATCCCACCATTTGTTAGAAGAAACTCCACTACCACCCCCTCCAACACTCTAGCTCTGTCTCTCTCCCAACCTTATTCATCTCCTGCACATATGCATGGATGCCGATCGATCTCCCTTAATACATGAGGCAGATCGATCTCCTTAATACATGAGGTAGGCCTCTCTCCTCCTCCACACATATACCAGCCATTGTACCTCTATAGTTAATTGGGCCTCCCTCTTCCCCACAACACACCGATAGTCGAGCGCTGCAGGTAGGTATCCATGCCACAGAGACAAACTGCACATGTCCCATCTCACATTCCAGTAGGCCAGCCACTCTATATCTTTGACGTGGGCACACACAAATTCGATGGCACTCTTTATCGATCGCGCGCGCACACACACACACATCATCCCTCTCTTTGATTCTATAGACACCTCAAGCCGATGATACATCCACTCTCTTCTCGTGGATTGCCCCCTCTATATATATGTTATATCCAGGACTCTATTTCACACACATTGCATATGTTAAATTTTTTGATTGACCCCCCCCCAAAACTCTCAAGAACCCACACACTATATCTCTCTAGGTTTGTATCTCTCCCACACAACCCCACATAGGTGGTGTATGTATACAAGAAGAGAATAGGTGCACCGTGCACGTACTCACGCTTCGTGCCCAGCCACACCCGTGCGGGTACACGGTGGAGCTCATTTCTTTACGAAATGGCTGCCCACGTGCTAATTTGAACGCCTGTAGCGGTTGTTTACCTAGGGAGGTTGTGTACCGCGCGTGCATGAAACAAAGTTCGACTTGACGCGTTGCCGCGTTATTTTTAGATAAAGTTATAGCGCTCAATGGCACGTACACAGAATATAAAACGATTTTTATGAAGGAAAAGGTAGTCCGCTCTTCAGAGTATCTCACACAAGGCTCCGGTGGCCTCTCTCTCTCTCTCTCACCGTTGGTCACTGATCCGGCCGCATCCCGTCCGCCGGGGAAAGGGAGTGCGGTGGCCTCTCTCTCTCTCTCACTGTTGGTCACTGATCCGGCCGCATCCCGTCCACCGGGGGAAAGGGAGTGCAGTGGCCTCTCCCTCTCTCACTGTTGGTCACTGATTCGGCCGCATCCCGTCCGCCGGGGGAAAGGAAGGAAGTGCATCGTTTCTCCGTTCGACGGCGCCGAGGCAGCACGTCCCGATCTGCGGTACACGCCGTTCTCTCTGACCAAGCTCCGGCGCGGCAGGGCCTACGCCACCTGCACGCAGATTTCGCCCGCCTCCGCTCACCTAGTTACATCCCGATGACCTCAAGGTATCCCCTCCGGCCTTGCTCCACTGCCCATTTTCCCACGTCGTTGCATGTGGATCTTCCATAGTTCTTTGCCCAAAACGTAGCTCGTCCGGCGTACTTTCCATATTGCATTCTCGTCCTCACACCGTTTTAGACAAACACAACCGTGTTGTTATCTTCCCTTAGGACAAGGAATATGCTTCTTTTTTGTCGTCGCATGTGTCATCAACTGTTATTGGCCAGTAATTGTTTCCTTTCTACCACTTTTTTGCAAACAGGGCTATCCATTTCACCTCGTTGCTATTGCGACCTTTTGGTGAACTGCACAAATCACTTTTATCTTAAGAGTGTTTTGTGCAGTTGTACTAAAATGTCACACGGGCAATGTCTCTACATTTCAGTGCGACTGCACAAAGGGAGATTGGTTTTGCTCTATCCTCCTCGTCCAACTCCGAGCCTAATCATCTCCAACTAATTAGTCTTAAGAGAGACCGCAAAGGTGACCGGCTTCTATTTGTGTGTTTATTGTTTCATCAGCAGTCCTCTATTATCGTAATCACACTTGATATCTTTGGAACAGGGATGCTCAGCTCTATTTCAGTGGAACTGCACAAAATGATCGGAATGTTGCATGCTCCAGACAGCTACTTTTTTCCCAACATGCCTTGTTGATTTAGACAGAGCTGGGGGGATGTTGCTGCCAATGAAAGCATGGATCAATTTTAATTTAACACCTTCTCACAACTTTGTCTTTAGTTGTGATGTAATTATTAGCTCTGATCTGCTAATAATTGACATGCATTAGCAAGGAAGTTAGTTTTTTATTGTTTCCAAAAGAGCATCGATGGCAAGACACGCGAAACAAAAGCTGAAAGCTCACACCATTGTACAATTTCATGTCGCTGGAAAATTATTTGTATAGTACGTCAATTATGTAAACAAATGATGGAAGCTTGATAGCATTGCCAGAAGCCTCTTCATCATCCGGGTCCATGTTCCATGCACCAAATTATACTCCTTCGTTCCTAAATATTTGTCTTTTTACAAATTTCAAACGGGCATATTTTAGAGTGTAGATTCACTCATTTTGCTTCGTATGTGTACTCCCTCCGTTCCTAAATATTCTATTTGTCTTAACAGAGATTTCAACATATTTTAGAAAGACAAATACTCCGGAGTATATTTAAGAACCGAGGGGTAGTGCACAACCGCATGGGAGACTCAGCCCGGTCGTTGCGTCGCATTAATAGTGAGTAATGAACAGTCAAATCATAAGCCCCACCTTTCCCACTATAAGTTGCTCTGAAGAAGCAACCATCAATACGCTCTTCTTTGAATCCGCTCATACTACTCCATCCGTCACTGTTTATACAGCGCGCTTCAGAAAAAAGAAAAAAAAATCTGTGGGACCAAGGCGACTAGCGATCGGCCTGAAAAATAGCATTGGTAGTTATACCACGGCGTCTATTACTAGAGGGAATAATGCGTACACACATGCATGCAGTGCTTCCACCCCGGGTACACACATGCATGCACTCCGTAGTAGTACAATACTTGGAGAGAAAATTGTGGACTTGATTGCGGTTACCACGCCCTAATTAATTGAGCATTAAACCAAACGCGTCTAAAGTCTCTCTGGTGGTGCAAATGCATTGAGAGAAATGCATCATAATGAAGCGCGCCCTGTAAAGTATGACGGAGGGTGGAGTAGTATGAAGGTGCAAAACCAAGTATGCATACTAGTACTGCGCTTGGCTCTTCACCCCTTTGTGAAGTCGAACAATGATGGTACTCCGCATGTTGGGTACTACAATGTATGCCTCTGACAATCTGACACCGAATGGACTGATGCATGTCCACCGAGGGTAGGTTGCATTAGTCAAAAGGCGTAAGCGAGCTTCACCTTGTCCTGCAAGCTTCTCCTTGTTCTGCGAGTTGACGGGACACACCAAAAAGTAGTGCTAGTCCATACTCCCTCCTTTCCGGTTAATATGGATTAATCTTTTTTGCGGGTAAATGAGAGAGCTTTATTCATATATAAGCATTCTTAGGACGATCAGCCAAGACACTGGTCACTAGGAAGCCAAAAAAAGAAGTAGGAAGCGAGGTGTTTCATCAAGCCAGCTCTCGGCCACATTCAAAGTGCAGCAAGCACGGTCCGCACGAAGATGCGCCACAAGGTTTGCTGACCTGTTTACATGCTGAATAACAAAAAAAGAGGAAATATTACTGAGCGCTACTATTTGTAACAGGATATGAGCCAGAATTAAGCGAGAATTGTGGCGAGTGTTCCATGCAATCAACTTCCATTATCACATGCGAGAACCCTCGAAGAGAACCAAATGTGTTGAAGATTGCTTTTTCACATATTAAAATTATAATAAGAGTGCAGACGCTCCTCCATCCGATTCCTAGTAGTATAGTGTAGTATGCTTCTGGCAATCTGACACCGAATTAACTGTTGCACGTCCACCGCCTGAGCGAGGGAGAGCTTGCATTAGTCAAAAGTTTCGCCTTGTCCTGCGAGCACCGCGCGCAAGCTTCTCCCGTCCCGCAACCTTCTCCTCGTTCGGCAAGTTGACGGGACACAGCAAAGTAATGCTAGTCCATGCTGCCTCCTCTCCGGTTAACATGGCTTAATTTCAAATGAGATAAATACACTGTCTAACACTGTATATTTGTAAAAATACGGTCAGTGGACTTCATACTACGCTCATTGCGCTCAATATATATATTTTCCGGTGTTCATACGGTCACTAGCTCACCCCGACTGAGTATGTGTGTGCATGCACGTGTAGGTTGAGCACTTGAGCGTCACCGTGTGTGTTTCGTCGTGTGCTCGGACATGCATGCATTAGGGCATCACACGCGTTTTTGCGTCCATGTGTACGTGTGACTATTGCATACACGTAGGGGGAGTACTTGTAGGGGCCACTAAGGAGCAGTCAAATCACACAGTAAGTTAGTCGGAAGAAGTAACCATCATTTCACTCTTGAATGACACGTACGCAATATAAAATGGTTGATATGGAGAGAAAAAGAAAACCACTATATTCCCTCCTTTCCGGTTTATAAGGCTCAATTCGAAATTCTCACCAACCAAGGTAGATGGTGAGTGGTGGAATAATTTTTGTAGTTTGCAAAAGCACCTAATTAATGCTCTTGTTTTCCTCAAAAAGTATGTTTACCAATGCATTAATTGCAATGCATGCATGCATAAATTACATGCATTGGTCAATTTTCTCTTAGTACTTGCATGCAATGATTTAATGCACCTTGGAATCTTAACATGTGATGGAAAACAACCAAATTGAGCCTTATGAAATGGAAAAACTAAAATTTTGAGATAAGCCCTATAAACCAGAAAGGAGGGAGTATATACACTAGCAGGGTGCGTGTGAGAGACGGGTCAGGCGGTGAATGACACGTGGCCCCAGGGGGTGGCTGGCCCACCTATCATACAGCCAATGGCAGGTGTAGTAGAGGGCTGAGGAGTAGTGCGAAATCCTACGCACCTACGCACGCTAACCAAGGGCTGAGTGATCACTCGAATCGCAAGATCAGTTGACTAGAAGCTATGCTAGACCCATGGAGGCGATGAGCGCAAGCATCAGCCAGCTGTGCCAGATGGTCCACGATGCCGGCCTGCGACCCAGCAGGTAGTATTGCTTGAGGCCGCCAGGGCGAGGGGCCGCTTGGACTACAGCTTCGCATCCTTGTTCGATGAGGTCCTCGTCGGTTTCCTTGACAAGTTCACCGTCGTCAAGAAGCTTGCGGACGACTTTGATGTAAGCCTCCAGCCGACGCGCCCAGGCTCTGCGCTGCCCGCCACCCTCAACAGCCACCATGGTAACAACCTCTTCGACGCACTGGTGGCCCTGCGACTGCCCGCCGTCGCGCCGGAGAATGTCCACCTCGAGGTCGCGCTCGCCGCGCAGCGCCTGGCACAACATGACACCATCGACATAATCACCCACGTCTACACGCAAATCGTCCACAAGGACTAGTACATGCAAGAGCAGGACGATAGGATGCTGGCCTTCTTGGAGCGTAGGGCAACCTTGGACGGCACTGTTCAGAAGCACGTTGAGCTCGCCGCCAACGCCGCTGCTCCTCACACGTCGGTTGGTGACCCGGCGCACTAGGGCGTGAGGATGTCATTGAACGTTGATGGATCCGTATGTATTTTTATCCTTCCGTCAAATCCATGTAGTAGTATATGATACTACAGTAATTATCTTACCTTTCGCATCAACTTCATAATTTTCGTATGTACTCCATGCATGAACGGCGCCGGAAGCAAACTTCTCATTACTCTAGGAAAAATCATTATTTTCTATCTATCGGTCGCGCCATGGAGCAGAACCAAATTTTACAAGTTCCGAGTTCAAAATGAAAAGCCTGCCGTGTTCGCGTCGCACCCCCACACGGTTGGTCCGGCACGCCGCTCAAGCGGGAATGTGCGCAGTGTTGCATTTTCACTTACAAGTGGGACCGCAGTTGAGCAAACCGACTATCGGCAAACCCCCACCCCACCCACCGCGCGATGGCTGAGAAAAGAGGACAGGAGGGAGAAGAGATGGCTGTAGCACTGACACCAAGAAAATTGGTGTCGGATGGGACTCGTGTGGGTGGCATGTGCCGTACTGCTAGACGTGAATGCTAGTTATGGCCCATGCCACCCCACTATATCGAGGTACGTAGAACAAATTTCCTGCAGTCCGTGCTCAGCCCTCCTCTATCTCTCTTCTTAGCTAGCCAGCGGACGTGCGGAGCCCATCGTCTGTTTGCTCACATGCGGCCCCACATGTCAGAGAAAATGCAAGAGGACCCACTGAACCTGCACATCTTTCACCTCGACGTGCTGGTGATGAAAAACAAATCCAATAAAGATCTTCGGTGGCCGCTTTTGGAGTTACTCAAGAGTAGTAAGATTCTATTTACAGTTTAACCCAAGATGCACATCTCGTGGCTTCAACTAGCACTCTATTTTCTTTCATGACACGACCTAGATGCTGGATGTCCCACGTGTCGGCAAAAGGAGGAAGAACCCGACCAAATCTTTGGTTCTGCTCTCGGATTAGACTAGTTGTGCTAACTTAAAATTTTTATTGTGTACTCCCTCCATTGCAAAATACTTGACTTCCATTTGTCCAAAAATGGATGTACCTATATACTAAGACATGTCTAGATACATATATATTTTGACAAATAGAAGGCATGTAGTATTGTGCAACGGAGGGAGTAGAATGGATGTAAGTTTTTGTATTGGGAAGAAGAGTACATCCATATATTGATAGAGCGCAATTTAGTAGATGTTCTATCACTTTTAGCTAGTATAGAATAGAGGCTAGACATTAGACTAGATGCGACGAAGCAACGTCTACTTATTTACACTAGAAGAAGAAAGAAGCACGCAAGATAGAGCCTCCGCAGATCAACAATGAATGCATCGAGAAGGCACTAATGCAACTTACTACAGGAGTAGTCAAAATTATCGTTGGAGTTCGTGCAAAACGAAGGTCTGTTTGGGGTCGTGCGTTGGAGTTGGCCTTACAAGTGGGACCGCAGTTAAGGAAATCGACTATCGGCAAACCGCCACCTCGCCCGCCGCGCGATGGCCGAAGTTAGAGAAACAACGTGGTTGAAGAGATTGCTCTCGCACGGACTCCAAGAAATAATATGGTGTCAGATGGATGTCGTGGTGGTGGCGTGTGTCGTACTCCTGGACGTGAATGCTTGTTCTGGCCCATGCCACCCTACTACTCCTACTACTTACTCCTACTATATACTATACTACTAGTATATCGAGGATTCGAGGTGCTGGTTGCGTACAACGAACACATTAACATATGTCTATAGTAAAAACACCCGCCCGATGCATGAAGCATGTGAAGCTAGTACAAATAGTGTACTACTATTGTTGATTGGCCTCATCCGATAACCTGTTGCAATGCACGTACAATTATGTATTCGGAAAATATTTTTTGCCTCATCGCACCACTCACTCAGAGAAGCGACTCGAAAGCCATTCATAAATTTAGTAAGTTTATCACAGGCATATCATTTTATTACATAGTACAGCAGGTCATCAACCCACATCGACAACAAGGATACATTATAAATACTAAAGTTTTCACCACACAACAAATAGCAAGCCATGAAATGAACTTCAACTCAACCATTCCGCGGCGTTGGAAATGCTTGCTTTGAACCACAAGTGATTCTCTGGGACGGGCCATCCGTTGTCGATCTGGAGACCAACGCAGGACTGATCATCCAGGCTAAAGCGACCTACTATATCAGTACCAGGGTAGGGAACCACCCAAATGTCCGAGGTATAGACACAGTTGCTTCTCATAAATGTGTCAACAGTAGTTGGATCGCCTTTCACCATCATCGGATAGTTTTGTCCAAGGAAGAGTGAGTTTTCTCCAAGACTATCAATTCTGTGCCAGGGAGAAGGAGTTGGCGCTAGCACCTTAGTATCCATCCCGAATACCATGCAACGGGTGTTGGAATAGGTCCAGAGAGTGCGACCATGGGAGACTACACCTGCTTCCTTAGCAGCAACATCATCAGTGGGCTATATTCACACAAGAAGAGGTGATCCGTCGGAATTAGTTGCCAGGCGCTACAGAGTATATCGACGCTGCTCGTCCTCATGCTCGTGATCATCACCATCGTCATCTCCCCCTTGGTTATAAAAATCTTCAAGTATAGGTGGTGGGATGTTCACAGGACCTTGGAAACACAAGAAAAAGGTTAATTAGTAAAGGGAAACTTGCTAACCCGCATGCATGTGGATGAAACAATTATAATTACGGTGGAAGACAAACGTACTGAAACAACGCGGATGCCATGCAAAAACAGTGCCACGAGTGGTGGCAGCAAACACAAGGCCCTCGTATTCAATTGCATCACAGTACTCATCCGTGTACAGAAACTGATTTTTGAGCAATATCCATCGAGTGAAACCATCAAGGACGGCAACAAGCTTATCGAAGATAGCAACAACATCATAGTTTTTGTAATTCCAAGAGCGGTTGGGAACTCGACAAATTGCTATATTCCATAGACGACAGTCACCATGATCATGTTTGAACGTGCGTACATTACCGGTGTGCTCAACCTCTGGGCAGTGTGCTGAGATTTTTGGAAGTGGAACCCGGTGACGAGTGTACACATTCACAAGTTCCCACTCACAATTGGACCCAATGTAAACAACCCAATCTCCATTTGCGCCCGCCCAAGCCTTGCCCTCAAGCGATGGCATCTTAACATCACACATATCATTATCAAGCGGCATCAACTTGCACAGGGCGAGGCCTCCGTCGTGTCGGCGCCAGTCATCAGGGTCACGGCGAAGAAGATAGGGGAGATCAAACCGCTCCTTGACCCTTGGGTTCCTTGCAATGATGTTATTAGTTGAGTCGAGAATGGGCTGGAACGAACCTGCCATGCTAGCCTAGGTGATGACGTCGCAACGATCAATGAGTTCCCCCACCACGTCATCTTTCAGATCGGGGCAAGAATAACGAGGTCGTTTCTGGCCTGTTCCCTCCGTGGAGAAGACAATCGAACAATGGCAGAAGAAAGGGTGAAGGGCTGAAGGAAAATGGAGGAGGGAGAGGAAGAACATGCGACAGCAGTTCCAAATCGAGAGGGAGAGGCGAAGAGTCGGTGGACGGTTGCGAGTTTGCCATGGTTCACGAAGAGGCGCCCCGGCCTACACGTCCGTTCGGAAATACTCCTACTACTCATCGTCGTCTTACTGATTGTCAGGACCCCGATTCCAAGTCACATCGATCTAGCCGGTAACACCTCATATCACATTGCGGCCTCACACATGGTATCCCACGGGTGTCGCCTTACCATGGCCCCGAACCGTTTGCGCCTTTTGGCTCACGTCTATGATAGTGTCGCTAGCATCCATATGACAGAGAACCCGGGCCGACATGGCTAGTTGTGAACCCAAAGCAGCATAGACCTATGGAGACAGGCATACATGAATCACATCAAGCATGTCGGTCATCAGCGATTGAATCCGGGCTATAGCACTGGGCTAACAGGACTCCGGATGTCACCGCGTGACATTTCCCCGAAGGGATAGACATAGGAACGAAGTGAAACACATGCCGGCCAGTCAAGTGTCCTGAGCAGTAGTGCTGGGCTAGCAGGACTCCGGTGAACCGGGCTGCAGCGGAGTACTATGGCTCGAGGAACACTAGACTACATTTCCCCATAAGAAAGGCTGCCAAGGATAAACAACTAGATTGTCGGATCCCATTCATACCAAGAATTTCAATCATACACACAATATGCCCGATACGAGTACATACAACATGGCATCACAACAAAACTCTACAACTCAAGTACTTTATTTAAAGGCTCCAGAGAGCCATACATAACAAGTTCATACAGGTAGGGGTCACATGACCCAACACTCAAGTCATACAAGCATACAAGCACAAGCGGAAGTAAATAGTCTGAGTACAGACACTAGAAAGCAAGAAGGCTTCCGAAGCCTGTCTATCTACATAGGGCCCTCCATGGCCAGGATCACCACCTGGGTGGCTAGTCACTCGTCGACATCAAGGTCTATGTAGAACCCATCGGAGGGGGCGATGTTGTTGTCTGAAAACAGTAATTAAGCAAACATGAGTACAAAGGTACTCAACAGGTCTTACAACAGAACCTACTATACATGCTCATTCTCAAGAAGGTGGTGGAGTTACTGCAGCAAGCCAGCTCTGACTCTTGGCTAAGCTATCCTACGAGACTCCACTAGTAAAAATAGTTTTCGCACACGAGTCCACTACTCACCAACACAATACTCCACCGGGGATCCTCCCTCGTCATCCTACGAGGGGCCATCCTCGGTACTCACACTTATCTTGAGTCTTTTAGTAGTAACCATTAACTTGTCTATGAACTGTATAGGCAACCAAGTAGTCCTTTACCGCGGACGCGGCTATTCAAATAGATGATGTTAACCCTGCAGGGGTATACTTCTTCATACACACTTTCACCACTTACCGCCGTTTACACGACATGTACTCGGCAACCTTCAAGCGGAAGCCCAACGAGGGTGTCGGCCACGGCCTACCTAAACACTTAAGCCCCTAGTCCAGGTTTATCGCCTATCCAGGTTCCATCCGCAGGTAGTCCAGCTGAGGTTTCCACATACGGCCCCGAACGATGTGAACAGGGTCCTGAGACGCCAAACGGGCGCCCGGCATACCCGGCCATGGTGTATCTACCGCAACATAGCCCACCCCTAGGGTCAGCGCTACGCACGGCCGCCAACACATAACCTACAAACACCAGAAACTATTTGCAACTCCTAGATAGAGTACTAGGGTGATTAAGAAGCTGAGAGGGTTAATTAATGATCCCAATGCATGGTAGTAGCTGATTCTTAAATCACACATACAGATCTCGGTTCTTAGGGACGACCTCAATGAAACAACCCACCATATCAAGGTTCTGATTCAACTGGCAACATAGTAAAGGTAGTAGAAACTGTACTGAGGCTTGTAACAACAATCCTATAAGCTACTACGGATTAGTAACACGTGAACCTCACAGAAGAAGAGAGCCTAGTCCTTAACCCACGTTGAATGAGAGGAGAATGACTCAGATCAGAGGGCATAAGGTAAAGAAGTAAAAGAGCCTTACGTTCCCTCCCACAATCAATTCCCCTACAAATAACAAAAGCATTTCTAGACTCGACATCGACCAGTTTGGCTCAACGAACCTACAGGCAGTCCGGCTCTGATGCCAACGCTGTCAGGACCCCGATTCCAAGTCACATCGATCTAGCCGGTAACACCTCATATCACATTGCGGCCTCACGCACGGTATCCCACGGGTGTCGCCTTACCATGTCCCAGGACCGTTTGCGCCTTTTGGCTCACGTATATGATAGTGTCGCTAGCATCCATATGACAGAGAACCCGAGCCGACATGGCTAGTCGTGAACCCAGAGCGGCACAGACCTATGGAGACAGGCATACATGAATCACATCAACCATGTCGGTCATCAGAGAGTGAATCCGGGCTGTAGCACTGGGCTAACAGGACTCCGGCGAACCCAGGCTGTAGCAGGCTAGGAAGGACTCCGGATGTCACGGCGTGACATTTCCCCGAAGGGACAGACATAGGAACAAAGTGAAACACATGCCGACCAGTCAAGTGTCCTGAGCAGTAGTGCTGGGCTAGCAGGACTCCGGTGAACCAGGCTGCAGCGGACTACTCTGGCTCGAGGAACACTAGACTACATTTCCCCATAAGAAAGGCTGCCAAGGATAAACAACTAGATTGTCGGATCCCATTCATACCAAGCATTTCAATCATACACACAATATGCCCGATATGAGTACATACAACATGGCATCACAACAAAACTCTACAACTCAAGTACTTTATTTAAAGGCTCCAGAGAGCCATACATAACAAGTTCATACAGGTAGGGGTCACATGACCCAACACTCAAGTCATACAAGCATACAAGCACAAGCGGAAGTAAATAGTCTGAGTACAGACACTAGAAAGCAAGAAGGCTTCCGAAGCCTGTCTATCTACATAGGGCCCTCCATGGCCAGGATCACCACCTGGGTGGCTAGTCACTCGTCGACATCAAGGTCTACGTAGAACCAATCGGAGGGGGCGATGTTGTCGTCTGAAAACAGTAATTAAGCAAACATGAGTACAAAGGTACTCAGCAGGTCTTACAACAGAACCTTTTAGACATGCTCATTCTCAAGAAGGTGGTGGAGTTACTGCAGCAAGCCAGCTTTGACTCTTGGCTAAGCTATCCTATGAGACTCCACTAGTAAAAATAGTTTTCACACCTGAGTCCACTACTCACGAACACAATACTCCACCGGGGATCCTCCCTCGTCATCCTACGAGGGGCCATCCTCGGTACTCACACTTATCTTGAGTCTTTTAGTAGTAACCATTAACTTGTCTATGAACTGTATAGGCAACCAAGTAGTCCTTTACCGCGGACGCGGCTATTCGAATAGATGATGTTAACCCTGCAGGGGTATACTTCATACACGCTTTCACCACTTACCGCCGTTTACGCGACATGTACTCGACAACCTTCAAGCGGAAGCCCAACGAGGGTGTCGGCCACAGCCTACCTAAACACTTAAGCCCCTAGTCCAGGTTTATCACCTATCCAGGTTCAATCCGCAGGGAGTCCGGCCGAGGTTTCCACATACGGCCCCGAACAATGTGAACAGGGTCCCGAGACGCCAAACGGGCACCCGACATACCCGGCCATAGTGTATCTACCGCAACATAGCCCACCCCTAGGGTCAGCGCTACGCACGGCCGCCAACACATAACCTACAAACACCAGAAACTATTTGGAACTCCTGGATAGAGTACTAGGGTGATTAAGAAGCCGAGAGGGTCAATTAAGGATCCCAATGCATGGTAGTAGCTGATTCTTAAATCACACATATAGATCTCAGTTCTTAGGGACGACCTCAATGATACAACCCACCATGTACTCCTACATGGCCTCTCATCGATACCTTTACCAATTCATGTTCAACACATCCCTCAGATTACCGACATAAACATTTCACTCTAGCCCATCACCCAGATGAACCAGACCTGACACAACACTAAGCATAGCAGGCATAGCAAGGTAGGAAACACAAACATGGCTCAATCAACTCCTACACATGCTAGTGGGTTTCATCTAGTTACTGTGGCAATGAAAGGTCATGCAGAGGATAAGGATTCAACTACCATAGCACACATCAGTTTAAATTGTGTTGTCTTAATGCAGTAAACAAGAGCAGAAGCGAGAACATGGGTTGTATCGGAATGATCAATGGGTTGCTTGCCTGATGTAGTGGTAGTAGGGTACTGCCCTTCAGACGGATACTCGGGGTTATCCTCGGAGGCAGAACCTACCACGAAAAACAGACCGAAACATAATCAACACATGACGATATGCAACAATATGATGCATGCCATGACATGGCAGAAATGAATGTGTCTTGGCCTATTGCAAGCTAAAACAGGATGGAATGAACTCATTTGAATCAAAGATTTAAATGATAGCTCGTTTAACATGTCCTTATTAGTGCATTATCTTATTCTGCTTAAACAGCAAGGTTAACTTGTTTTGTCATGCATGAAACCATTACAGATGGATAGATTGAATTTTTTTGATCATTTTTCATATATAAATTGTTTGATTTGGAGCTATGGTTGATTTTCTATGATTTTTAGAAGTTTTGGCTATTTTCTGGAATTTCCAATATAAGAATAATTCCAGTAATTGAATTAATGCGTCAGCATGACATAGGTGTGACGTCAGCGGTCAACTGGGTCGGCCAGGTCAAACCTGACTGGAGGGCCCTGTCTATCAATGACTCAGCTAATTAACAGAATTAAATTAACACTAATTAATTGTCAATGGGGCCTGGGCCCACATGTCAGTGACTAAACTAATTAAAACTAGTTAAAACTAATCCTAAACTAATTAGCAGGCTGGCCCCACCTGTCATAGACTCAGGGGGGGTCAACCTGGGCCCACACGGGGTCAAACAGGGTCAACTCGCTGGCGTCTAGCCGCCGGCTAGGCCAGACAAGGCGGAGCAGCGCGGGATTTGCACTCTGGTGACCAAAAGGACGGCGGAGACTATCTACGTGATGCGGGGAGGAAGCCGCGTCGAGTGGTGGCAGTGGGTGGAGCTGGGGTGGCTAGAAACGTCACCGGCGACGAGTTTGGCAGCGGCCGGAGCTCGGGTGAGGTTGAACTAGTCGCTAGGGGGCATGGGGAGGCACGTGGTTTGGTGCGTTGGGCTCCTGGGGGTGCGGTAGGACTAGTGGACAGGGTGCGTGGCCATTGGGTGGCTGGAGCCTCGTCGGCGACGAGCTCCGCGGTGGTGCGTGCGGGTGATCTACGTGCAGTCGCTACGGGGCTCGAGAGGGAGAATGGAGAGGGTGGGGAGGTGGCTGAGCTCACGGGGGACTCATCGAGGCAGTCGGCGAGGTCGGGGATGAGCTGATGCGGCAGGGACGGCGAAGGGGATCTCCGGTGGCCGGAGTTGAGGACGAGCTCTGTGCAGCGTCTCTGGGGCGAGCGAGCGCTTGGGGCTCGGCCTACTCGATGTAGTCGACGGCGGCGGAGCTTCCTGGCATGACGAGGCAACGAATGGACGCCGGTGGCTGCAGTGGAGCTTGTCGGCGGTGACGGCTGCGCTCGGCAGGGGGATGGGGAGAGAGCCAGAGAGGGGGAGAGGCCACGGGGAGAGTGGGAAGAAAGAGAGGGAGTCGTGGGGGTCGGCGTGGCAATCGTAGACGCCTCCAGGGCGTCGGCGGAAGCAGGAGGTGGCCGGCGTGTGGCCGCGGGCGCCGGCCATGCGCTCCTTGTCCTCCTGGCGAGAGGAGGAGGACGACTGGCAAGAGCCAGTGGACTGGGCCGAGCCGGGTGGGCTGGTGGGCTGCGCCAGGTAAGTCCTTGTTCTTTCTCTCCTTTTGTGTTTTTTTATTTATTCTATTATTTCTGTAACTTCAGGGCTTTATTAAAAATGCCAGGGCATTACCATAAATCATAAAATTAATCATGGCCACTGCTTAGAATATATCCAACAGCAAACATTTTAGTTTATGATTATTTGAGCATTTAAAATATTTTATAGCATTTAAATGCCCAAATGCAAATACTATAAGGATTAATCCAGTGACCTTAGATGTCCTAGAAAAATGTGCACCATTTTTGTCAAAGGTTTTAACCCAAAACAAAAAGGGTGGGCTTTTTATAAGGTCATTTTAGGTTCATTGAAAAAGTTTTTAGTAAACTCTAGTTGTTCCAGGGGGGTGCTGGGGGTTCTGTCATCCCCATTTCAAATTTAAGAGGAATTTAAACAAGATGCACACTCTAATGCTTGAACTAGCTAGGGTGTGACAACTCACCCCCACTCAAAACAATCTCGTCCCGAGATTTAGGATCCTCCGGGAAGAAGGTGGGGTACTCGAGTCAAAGACGATCCTCCCTTTCCCAAGTGGCCTCTTCCTCGGAATGGTGTGACCATTGAACCTTGAGAAACTTGATATTATGGCGTCGGGTGGTACGCTCGGCTTGATCAAGGATACGAACGGGATATTCTCGATATGAGAGGTTATCTTGTAGATCAAGCGTTTTGTGGTCCACTCCACGGATGGGATCCACGAAGCAACGCCTAAGCTGAGAAACGTGGAAGACATCGTGAACTCTGGAAATATGTGAAGGTAGTTCCAATTGGTAGGCAACTTTTCCTTGTTTGGCAAGAATGCGAAAGGGTCCAATGTAACAAGGAGCCAATTTTCCTTTGATACCGAAACGATGGATTCCCTTTAACAGAGTAACCCTAAGGTAAGCCTTCTCGCCGACTTCATAAGCCATAAGCTTATGTCTACGATCATATTGGCTCTTTTGACGAGATTGGGCTGTTTTCAATTTCTCACGAATAACACGAACCTGCTCTTCTGCTTCCTGAATCATATCCGGGCCAAAGAGTTGTCTTTCCCCGGTTTCTGACCAGTTAAGAGGCGTTCGACATTTTCGTCCATAGAGAACTTCGAAAGGAGACTTGCCCAAGCTAGCTTGATAACTATTGTTATAAGCAAACTCCGCGAATGGAAGGCATTTCTCCCAACCCATTCCGAATGAGATGACAGAAGCTCGGAGCATATCTTCCAGAATTTGATTGACTCGCTCTACTTGACCACTTGATTGAGGATGGAAGGCAGTGCTAAAAGAGAGACGAGTTCCCATAGCATTTTGGAAACTTTCCCAAAATCGAGAGGTGAAGAGACTCCCACGGTCTGAGTTAATTTCCAATGGAACACCATGAAGAGACACTATTCGGGAGATGTATAAGTCGGCTAGCTGGCTAGCGGTGATACTCTCACGAACAGGTAGAAAGTGGGCTACTTTGGAAAGACGGTCGATCATGACGAAGATGGCATTATTCCCTCTCTTGGTCCTGGGAAACCCAGTAATGAAATCCATACTGATTTTATCCCATTTCCACTCAGGAATAGCCAAAGGTTGAAGGGTGCCAGCAAGCCGTTGATGCTCTGCTTTAACGCGACGACAAATGTCGCAATTAGCAATGTATTGAGCGATTTCTCTCTTCATCCTAGTCCACCAAAACCTCTGGCGTAGGTCTTGATACATTTTAATACTACCGGGATGAATGGTGAGAGGGGATTCATGAGCTTCGTTAAGGATCAACTGGCGTAGATGTTGTTTCTTGGGAACCACCAAGCGGTTCTGAAAGAAGACAGCACCTCGCTCATCAATGGAGAAACATTTAGCAACTCCGCTAGCGATGTTTTCCTTAATCTGGGATATGCCCTTATCATACCGCTAGGTGGTTATGATCTGATCCATAAGATTAGGCTTCGCCACCAGGGTGGATAGGAATCCTTGAGGAACAATGTGAAGAATAAGCTTACGAAATTCCTCATGGAGAAGTGGTTGACTTTGTTGTAACATCAGGTTGTTACAATAGGATTTACGGCTTAGTGCATCAGCCATGACATTGGATTTGCCCGGGTGTAAGTTATTCCTAAGTCGTAATCTGAGATCAACTCGACCCAACGTCGTTGCCTGAGATTCAAATCTGGTTGGGTGAAGATATATTTCTAACTTTGGTGATCAGTGAAGATCTCGCAACGATTACCGAGGAGGTAATGTCGCCAAGTTTTAAGTGCATGGACTACAGCTGCAAGCTCCAGATCATGTGTGGGATAATTTTCCTCATGTGGGTGTAATTGCTGTGAAGCATAGGCAATTACCTGACGATCTTGCATGAGTATGCAACATAGTCCTTGTCACGAGGCATCGCAATAGATAATAAAGTCCTTGGAGAAATCTGGTGGTACCAGTACGGGAGCAGATGTCAGGCATCTTTTCAGTTCCTGAAAGCTGAACTCGCACTGTGGAGTCCACTCGAACTTTTTATCTTTCTTGAGGAGTTCAGTTAGAGGTTTAGAAACCTTGGAGAAATTCTCGACGAAGCGGCGGCAGTAGCTCGCTAAGCCAAGGAAGCTCCGAACTTGCTTGACCGTCTCAGGTGGAGTCCAATCAAGGACAGCTCGAACTCGCTTGGGATTGACAGCAATACCCTTACCAGAGATTACATGGCCTAGATAGGTCACTTCTGGCAACCAAAATTCACACTTGGAGAATTTGGCATAAAGGCGATGCTCTCGAAGTTTCGTCAATACCACCCTTAGATGTTCGGCATGTTCCTCTTCATTGTTGGAGTAGATGAGTATGTCATCGAGGTATACTACGACGAATTTATCCAAATACTCCATGAAGACCGAGTTCATTAACCGAGAGAAGGTGGCTGGGGCATTGGTTAAACCGAAGGACATAACAGTGTACTCGTATTGGCCATAACGAGTAACAAAGGACGTTTTGGGAATGTCCCCGTTTCTGATTTCTATTTGATGGTAGCCCAACCTCAAATCCATCTTGGAAAAGACTGAGGATCCAGTGAGCTGATCATACAGATCGTTGATCCTGGGAAGCGGATACTTGTTCTTGATAGTGACCTAGTTGACAGGTTGGTAATCTATAACCATTCAATCCGTTCCATCCTTCTTCTTGATGAAGAGGACGGGGCAAGCCCAAGGAGAGGAACTAGGACGGATGAAACCCTTTTTCAAGGACTCATCGAGTTGGTTCTTAAGCTCGGCTAGTTCTAAGGGTGCCATCTTATAGGGTCTCCTAGTAATTGGAACGGTTCCTAGAACAAGGTCTATCACAAACTCGACATCCCTGTCAGGTGGAACACCTGGAAGTTCTTCTAGAAAGACATCCGGAAATCTCGGACTACCGGAACATCTTCAAGGTCTGGAAGGGGGTTGGCATTTAGGGAGTAAAGCTGGCGCTTGGCCACTCGAGTTAAGACATCGACTGTCTTGCCCGATGGGTGAGTAAGTTGAACGGTTCTAGTGGCACAATCAATCTTAGAATAATGAGATGACATCCAGTCCATACCCAAGATGATGTTTATGTCCGAGGACTTGAGATCTATTAAGGATGAAAGGAAGACAAGTCTATCGACAAGAATTTCGTTCCCATGGCTTACTCTAGAAGTTTGCCATCTAGAGCCAGGGGTTTGAATTTTCATGGTAGAGGACATGTCACAGAATGTCGTGTTATGCAATCGAGCATAGTTCTCAGATATGAATGAATGAGATGCTCCAGTATCGAAAAGAACAGATGTTGGATGGCAATTAACAAGGAGCGTACCAAGGACAACGTTAGGATCCTCATGAGCCTCCTCGGCTGAAACATAGTTGACATGGCCACGTGCAGTGGTGACCGGCTTGGCGTAGAATGTCTTTCCCGCTGGCTTACCACAGCCAACGGACTTTCCAGACTGATTGGTGTTGTTCTGGGGACACTCTCGACTATAGTGACCCGGCTCTCCACACTTGAAGCATGTCACCACATTGGGGCGTGGAGCAGCATTAGCAGCGGGGCCACCATAGGGCTTGGGCGGTGCAAACTGCTGGTTGGGATGAGGCGCCTCAAAGGATGGCCTCGGAATGAACTTGGGTGGCAGTGCCGTGCTTGGGATCCACACCCGGCGCTTCTAAGCTCCAGAGCTGGATGAAGAGCCAAAATCACGTGAGTGCTTGCGTGAAGCGTCATAGTCAGACTGGCCTGACTCAGCACTGATGGCTTTATTGACCAACTTCTGAAAGGAGGTGCACTCGTGCAGATGAAGATCGTGGTGAAGCTCAGGGCTAGGTCCCTTGCGGAACATTGCCTGATTCTTAGCGTCGGTAGATACTTCTTCAGGAGCATAACTTGCCAGATTCCCAAATTCACGACTATAAGCATCCACAGTCAGTCTTCCTTGGGTGAAATTACAGAACTCCTCCGTCTTGCGATTTATGAGACCTTCCGGAATGTGATGCTCACGGAAAGCCTCACTGAATTCAGCCCAAGTAGTGATTTGGCCGACCGGGCGCATGGCTTCAAAATTTTCCCACCAAAGGCTAGCAGGGCCTTCGAGATGGTAGGCAGCATAAGTAACCTTATCAGCTTCAGCTACGTTGGCAGAATGTAGCTTGTGGGTGATGCTGCGAAGCCAGTCATCCGCGTCGAGGGGCTCGACGGAATGGTTAAACTTTGGTGGGTACATCTTGATAAAGTCATTGGTTGACACCAAGTCATTTCGCGAATGGCGTGCAGTGTTCTGCTCAATCCGCTCCAGTAAGCGGTTAGTCTCACGCTTGTTTCTTTCCGCCTCTAGCATCACTTCGGCCAGAGAAGGCGGGTGAGGCAGATTTTCACCCCTAGCTGCACTGGCTTCCCCCTGCTCTGGGGCAGCAGGGTTGCTGCGGGTGTTGACCATCCTAGGAGAAAACAAGACAACGGTTTAGATAAGGATGGCTCAAACTTAGCAAGGAAGTGCAGAATGTAATGGATAACACGGAATGCAGAGATGTTCATCCATATGTCATGGTAATATAAAACTGGCATATATATATACCAACGATCTTACACACCATACATAGTTTAGTACAAGCCCAGGATACAGTACAACTATGATGAAAGACGTTACATCTCATCGGAGGCATTCCAAGCTCCTATACATTATTTGTCTACACCTCTGGAATTGATTACACACAAAGTCATATTCCACAAGTCACGCAGGACAGTGGGGATACAACTATTACAATACTAGTGATACTACTACTAACTCAGACAGCTCCATAGTAGTCCTCATAGAAGTCACCTCCATAGCCTGGAAGTTCAATGTGATCATCCGGAAACAGACGGTCCTGAGGAGCTTGTGGACCAAAGGGGCTAGGATGAGGTCTTGGACCAATAAACGGTGGCCTGCGGGGACCACGGGGAGGGGTGATGCCTCCCACATCACGCCAATCCACCATGTCTGGCAGAGCAGATCTCACAGGATACATATCCCTTGTATCCATACATCCAGCTTGCACCGCAGGTGCAAACTGAGTCAAAGTGGCCCAATGATCAGCACGGGTGTTGAAAAGCTCCAGCCTCAAGGCCCGATTCTCTCGGTCCTTATCCTCGAGCATCTCGGCAGTGGAACGAGTTAGTGAGTCCTCCTGAGTGGAGTCAGCATAGATAGCCTGGAGATACCCTTGCGCTCCTGGAAGTGAAGCTGGCATGTAACGGAAGTCGGTGTTCCGAAGCAGGCCAGTCCGGACTCGCATGATGGTCATCATGGAATAGGCAGCATCTTGCACAGCCATCTCAACAGTAACCCCGAGTCCATAGGAATAGTGGAGGGGCTCGGTAGATCCAGGATAAGAAGGAAATATCCTGACAGTGCAGAAATATTGGCTTTGATTAAAGTCTCGAAACTGCTCTTCGACAGTGTATTCGGGATACCAATGGTAACCCGTCTCGATTATTACCCGGACTAACATAGCAGTATGACCAGGCACATCAAGGCACCGGGTCAGGCGAACCACTTGGTTTTGAGCACAAGTGGCCATCTGAAAGCACAACCACAATGCAAAGACATTAGAATTTCTAGGGAAAATTGGACAACATAACAGCTGTAAATGCTCAGAAAAAGATTTGAGACATCCACAACAGTTTGCAATACCACTCAACAACATCATATCAAGGTTCTGATTCAACTGGCAACATACTAAAGGTAGTAGAAACTGTACTGAGGCTTGTAACAACAATCCTATAAGCTACTACGGATTGGTAACACGTGAACCTCACAGAAGAAGAGAGCCTAGTCCTTAACCCATGTTGAATGAGAAGAGAATGACTCAGATCAGAGGGCATAAGGTAAAGGAGTAAAAGAGCCTTACGTTCCCTCCCACAATCAATTCCCCTACATATAACAATAGCATTTCTAGACTCGACATCGACCAGTTTGGCTCAACGAACCTATAGGTAGTCCGGCTCTGATGCCAACGCTGTCAGGACCCCGATTCCAAGTCACATCGATCTAGCCGGTAACACCTCATATCACATTGCGGCCTCACGCACGGTATCCCACGGGTGTCGCCTTACCATGGCCCGGGACCGTTTGCGCCTTTTGGCTCACGTATATGATAGTGTCGCTAGCATCCATATGATAGAGAACCCGAGCCGACATGGCTAGTCGTGAACCCAAAGTGGCACAGACCTATGGAGACAGGCATACATGAATCACATCAAACATGTCGGTCATCAGCGAGTGAATCCGGGCTGTAGCACTGGGCTAACAGGACTCCGGTGAACCCAGGCTGTAGCAGGCTAGGCAGGACTCCGGATGTCACCGCGTGACATTTCCCCGAAGGGATAGAAATAGGAACGAAGTGAAACACATGCTGGCCAGTCAAGTGTCCTGAGTAGTAGTGCTGGGCTAGCAGGACTCCGGTGAACCGGGCTGCAGCGGAGTACTATGGCTCGAGGAACACTAGACTACATTTCCCCATAAGAAAGGCTGCCAAGGATAAACAACTAGATTGTCGGGTCCCATTCATACCAAGCATTTCAATCATACACACAATATGCCCGATATGAGTACATACAACATGGCATCACAACAAAACTCTACAACTCAAGTACTTTATTTAAAGGCTCCAGAGAGCCATACATAACAAGTTCATACAGGTAGGGGTCACATGACCCAACACTCAAGTCATACAAGCATACAAGCACAAGCGGAAGTAAATAGTCTGAGTACAGACACTAGAAAGCAAGAAGGCTTCCGAAGCCTGTCTATCTACATAGGGCCCTCCATGGCCAGGATCACCACCTGGGTGGCTAGTCACTCGTCGACATCAAGGTCTATGTAGAACCCATCAGAGGGGGCGATGTTGTCGTCTGAAAACAGTAATTAAGAAAACATGAGTACAAAGGTACTCAGCAGGTGTTACAACAGAACCTACTAGACATGCTCATTCTCAAGAAGGTGGTGGAGTTACTGCAGCAAGCTAGCTTTGACTCTTGGCTAAGCTATCCTACGAGACTCCACTAGTAAAAATAGTTTTCACAGATGAATCCACTACTCACCAACACAATACTCCAGCGGGGATCCTCCCTCGTCATCCTACGAGGGGCCATCCTCGGTACTCACACTTATCTTGAGTCTTTTAGTAGTAACCATTAACTTGTCTATGAACTGTATAGGCAACCAAGTAGTCCTTTACCGCGGACGCGGCTATTCGAATAGATGATGTTAACCCTGCAGGGGTATACTTCTTCATACACGCTTTCACCACTTACCGCCATTTACACGACATGTACTCGGCAACCTTCAAGCGGAAGCCCAACGAGGGTGTCGGCCAGGGCCTACCTAAACACTTAAGCCCCTAGTCCAGGTTTATCGCCTATCCAGGTTTCATCCGCAGGGAGTCCGGCCGAGGTTTCCACATACGGCCCCGAACGATGTGAACAGGGTCCCGAGACGCCAAACGGGCGCCCGACATACCCGGCCATGGTGTATCTACCGCAACATAGCCCACCCTAGGGTCAGCACTACGCACGTCCGCCAACACATAACCTACAAACACCAAAAACTATTTGCAACTCTTGGACAGAGTACTAGGGTCATTAAGAAGCCGAGAGGGTCAATTAAGGATCCCAATGCATGGTAGTAGCTGATTCTTAAATCACACATACAGATCTTAGTTCTTAGGGACGACCTCAATGAAACAACCCACCATGTACTCCTACATGGCCTCTCATCGATACCTTTACCAATTCATGTTCAGCACATCCCTCAGATTACCGACATAAACATTTCACTCTAGCCCATCACCCAGATGAACCAGACCTGACACAACACTAAGCATAGCAGGCATAGCAAGGTAGGAAACACAAACATGGCTCAATCAACTCCTACACATGCTAGTGGGTTTCATCTAGTTACTATGGCAATGAAAGGTCATGCAGAGGATAAGGGTTCAACTACCGTAGCACACAACAGTTTAAATCGCGTTGTCTTAATGCAGTAAACAAGAGCAGAAGCGAGAACATGGGTTGTATCGGAATGATCAATGGGTTGCTTGCCTGATGTAGTGGTAGTAGCGTACTACCCTTCAGACGGATACTCGGGGTTATCCTCGGAGGCAGAACCTACAACGAAACACAGACCGAAACATAATCAACACATGACGATATGCAACAATATGATGCATGCCATGACATGGCAGAATGAATGTGTCTTGGCCTAATGCAAGCTAAAACAGGATGGAATGAACTCATTTGAATCAAAGATTCAAATGTTAGCTCATTTAACATGTCCTTATTACTGCATTATCTTATTCTGCTTAAACAGCAAGGTTAACTTGTTTTGTCATGCATGAAACCATTACAGATGGATAGATTGAATTTTTTTGATCATTTTTCATATATAAATTGTTTGATTTGGAGCTATGGTTGATTTTCTATGATTTTTAGAAGTTTTGGCTATTTTCTGGAATTTCCAACATAAGAATAATTCCAGTAATTGAATTAATGCGTCAGCATGACATAGGTGTGACGTCAGCGGTCAACTGGGTCGGCCAGGTCAAACCTGACTGGTGGGCCCTGTCTGTCAGTGACTCAGCTAATTAACAGAATTAAATTAACACTAATTAACTGTCAGTGGGGCATGGGCCCACATGTCAGTGACTAAACTTATTAAAATTAGTTAAAACTAATCCTAAACTAATTAGCAGGCCATCCCCACCTGTCATAGACTCAAGGGGGGTCAACCTGGGCCCACACGGGGTCAAACAGGGTCAACTCGCCTCCGTCTAGCCGCCGGCGAGGCCAGACGTGGCGGAGCAGCGCGGGAATTGCACTCCGGCGACCAAAAGGACGGCGGAGACTATCTACGTGATGCAGGGAGGAAGCCGCGTCGAGTGGTGGTAGTGGGTGGAGCTGGGGTGGCCGGAAACATCACCGGCGACGAGTTTGGCGGCGGCCGGAGCTCGGGTGAGGTTGAACTAATCGCTAGGGGCACGGGGAGGCACGTGGTTTGGTGTGTTGGGCTCCTGGGGGTGCGGTAGGACTAGTGGACAGGGTGGCGCGGCCATTGGGTGGCCGGAGCCTCGTCGGCGACGAGCTCCGCGGCGGTGCGTGCGGGTGATCTACGTGCAGTCGCTACGGGGCTCGAGAGGGTGAACGGAGATGGTGGGGAGGTGGCTGAGCTCACGAGGGTCTCGTCGAGGCAGTCGGTGAGGTCGGGGATGAGCTGATGCGGCGGGGACGGTGAAGGGGATCTCCGGTGGCCGGAGTTGAGGATGAGCTCGGTGCAGTGTCTCTGGGGCGAGCGAGCGCTCGGGGCTCGGTCTACTCGATGTAGTCGACGACGGTGGAGCTTCCTGGCACGACGAGGCAACGAATGGACGGCGGTGGCTGCGGTGGAGCTTGTCGGCGGCGACGGCTGCGCTCGGCATGGAGATGGGGAGAGAGCCAGAGAGGGGGAGAGGCCACGGGGAGAGTGGGAAGAAAGAGAGGGAGTCGTGGGGGTCGGCGTGGCACTCGGAGACGCCTCCAGGGCGTCGGCGGAAGCAGGAGGTGGCCGGCGTGTGGCTGCAGGCGCCGGCCACGCGCTCCTCGTCCTCCTGGCGAGAGGAGGAGGACGACTGGCAAGAGCCAGTGGACTGGGCCGAGCCGGGTGGGCTGGTGGGCTGCGCCAGGTAAGTCACTGTTCTTTCTCTCCTTTTCTGTTTTTTATTTATTCTATTATTTCTGTAACTTTAGGGCTTTATTAAAAATGCCAGGGCATTACCATAAATCATAAAATTAATCATGGCCACTGCTTAGAATATATCCAATAGCAAACATTTTAGTATATGATTATTTGAGCATTTAAAATATTTTATAGCATTTAAATGCCCAAATGCAAATACTATAAGGATTAATCCAATGACCTTAGATGTCCTAGAAAAATGTACACCATTTTTGTCAAAGGTTTTAACCCAAAACAAAAAGGGTGGGCTTTTTAGAAGGGCATTTCAGGTTCGATGAAAAAGTTTTTAGTAAACCCTAGTTGTTCTAGGGGGGTGCTGGGGGTTCTGTCGTCCCCATTTCAAATTTAAGAGGAATTTAAACATGATGCACACTCTGATGCTTGAACTAGCTAGGGTGTGGCACTGATATGTTGGAACGGGACCACATGTCAACGAAACATGGTGTGTAATTTCTCGTGCAAAATGCGATCTGGCCGTGTTGGCCCGAGGTGCCGCATTAGTTATCGACCTTTATTTTTTTAATGGCGTGCTGATCAGTTTTGAAGCATGACTAACTGGTACTGTACGCAAAGAAAATATAAACTACTCTACCACTACCCCACCTCCAGTACTAGTAGTATAAAAAGATATATATATATATATATATATATATATAGGCTGGAGCTTCAGCGCTTTCTTGCTAAGGGTTGCCCACTTGCTTCTCACACTACCACCCTCTCTCCAGATCTCAAAAAGACGGCCCCTCTCTCCCTCCTCACCGGTGGTCACAGATCCGCCGGGGAAGAAAAGGACGTGCAGCGTTGACGCACTCGTCGTCGGCGAGCGAGGTCACGCACTGACGACAAGGCCGTCCTCTCAGACCTAGCGCCCGCGCGTGATGGCCTCCGTCCCCAAGCTCGCTGCCGTAGTGTGTGCGGAGGACGACGACCACGAGCGAAGCCACTTCCCGCCAACCCTCAGCTATGCTACCTCTTTTCGAGCCATAACCTGTTCTATTGCCCCATCTGCTACGTTGTTGCATGTGGATCTTTTTCCACTCCACCATCTTCCCAATTTGCTATCCTCTACTCTGCTGGCCACGCAGACGAAAACCATAATTTTCACTATTAAAGGAAACCCTACTTCATGCAGACTAATCCATGTCTGGGTTGAATAAGGAAAGGAAGGGAGACTGTACTGTCCAAGAGAGTAGGCATCGAACCCGCATCTAGGTTGTAAAGGGGAAAATCAGTAGCTAAGGAACGAGTCTCGTGTCTCTTGGTTGAAGAAGGGTAGAAAGGCATGACAACGCAATAGAGAATGACCAGGTCGATCGGTTTGTTGTCCTCGCATAGGAAAAAGGTGGCTAAAGAGAACAAAAATGGGACCGTAATCCACATATGCTGCCTGGATATTTGTTGCTCTGGGCAACCATACCTCCCTCACCACTCTGCGTCCGTGGAGGTACATCGTACTAGTGCCTCCCATGCTCTTATTGCCACTTTTTTGCTGTCAGTATAACGCCAACAGTCAAGTCAAGCAATGCTACTGCTAAAGTGATGCCACATTTAACTAATGCCGCTCTCAGTCTAATGCCACCCATAAATTTAAGCAATGCCATTTAATGTCACTAGATTATTTCAGGGTTAGCTATTGATTGTGGATGTATTAAAGATTTTTCAGCTATAAGGCATTCTAATGCTGTTGCACAGCTAGTATACCAACGATGAAACTTGTTACTCTCGTCAGATTTTTGCACTATTAATGCTTATAGATTACATACCTCACTTTCATGAGATGAGTTAATTTTTTTGTACAGTGTCACCAAAATGCCAAGGGGAAAGGTCAAGAGTGGGCAAGAGGAAAGGTCAAGAGTGGGCACCTCCTCCTCCGGCTGTTCTCTTGAGGAGGTCTGTATGTTTGTCTCTAATGCCTGTCGACTACATACCTGACATCATGATGTAATGTTAAGTCATTTCCTTTTGTACAGTGTCACTGAATTCTCAAGGAGGTGATGGCATTTTATTTTAGTAGAGCTGCACAAAATTTTCTTAAAAGAAGAGGAAAGGTCAGGAATGGCTCACTTTTCTAGAAAAAACTATGTATGCCTTCCTCACATCAGCCGTTGTTGCTTTATTTATTCCTTCAAACAGGTGGTTAGAAACAGTCTTGCTACCTTTTCCCATTAAGAAATTGGAATGCTTATATTTGTGAGTCTATGCTTCAACTAGTGCCACTTCTAGAGTAATCACACTGTCAATATCTATGCAAACATGGATGCTCGATTTTAGTGGAACTGCACAAAAAGTCCAACTGGTTCAACATTAGGAGCATGTTTTTTCCTAACCTTTATATCCAATTGGTGGCACTATGAGCTGTTCATTACGAACGTACATGGTTTGCTACTATCTTGCTACTCTTTTTGTACTGTCATTAGATAGTAATACTAGTGGTTTGCATGTGAATTTATTGGTAGGGTGGACCTACATTGGAGGTGCAGGACAGGATTCAATGATTGGATGCTCAATTTCGGTTGTATCGATTTCACCTCTTCCATCACTGCGAACATGGATATCCTTGGTCTGATGAAGAATAGGCGCTATATTTCCGCTCTGAACCAGCAAATCAATTCAGTATGAAATTGACCAGGGCAAAACATAACTGTATCAGATTTGTCCATTGTAGAACATGACAGATGCTAAGCGGAAGAGACATGTTTAAACCGAAAATACAAGGTGTGGTATATGTTTACTAGCTGCTTGATATTTGTGCAGACAGAGATGTCTGCCCGTTGCTATTTGGCAAACCAACAAAGTGCCCGCAATTTTGGTTGAACTGCACAAGAGAATAGTATAGTGACTGCATGCAGTGCCATTTGAAAATAGACACAGAAAGATTGGATAGTCACTTCATGGACTGCAGAAAAGTAGTACTGTACTATTTATTGGCCAACACTAGGTGCTTCATTGCTTTGGTCTGATTATACAATGCACATCATTTTGCCTAAGTTAAAGTTTGTATTCCGAAAATAGTCTCGCAGTGTGATCGAGGGAAGACCAAATCATATTGCAGTGCATGTTCCTCCATCATGTCTGGTTCATTCTCATGGTTCCAGCTGTTGGTGAAACCACTTATGTTTGCAAGAGGAATTGTAGACTTCACAAGCAAATTTTTCTTTCAGTCTGTACTGAATGTTGGCCAATAGAAGCATCCATGTTAGTAGGAAGAACAGATGTTTTTTCTAGATCTTTGCTTTTGGAGCTACATATTTGAATATGATCTGGGAGTCACTGAGATGCATTAACATGTTGATCTTATGTATGGGAATCGTACTAGTTAGTTTTAGTTGCGATGCAAGATCTGAAGTGGCTGATCTTTGCTTCTGGAGCTACATATTTGTATATGATCTGTGAATCTTTGAGATGCATTAACAGTTACTTATTTCTGTTCGCTCAGTGTTTACAAGTTACTGGTTGATCACTAGCTAGCCTACAAATGTGCTCCTGGCAGTTTTATTTGCGACGCAAGATGCAAAGTGGCACTTTTTTGAATAAAAATGCCTACCTCTAAAGAAACTGACAAGCTCGTACGCAAGCAAGTGCCTCCTATCGCACCTCTGGCAAGTCCGAGGCAAGGCGGAGGACGCCGGTGCCGGCGTTTAGCATGGACAGTAGATGGCGGCCGGCATCGTCTAGTTAGCTAAGAATATGTTAGTACTTGTACGCTACTAGAGTGTTAGTGGGAGTAGATAGTTTACTTGGCTATGATGGTTGTCAACGTGGAAGTTCAGTACTCTATATGTGGATCAGACCTGTTACTTTGGTCTGAATGTTGAACTTTCCATTTGAACGTATGGAATGGGCTGTTATTTTTTTAAATGGGTTGTATTTGTCCTCCACGGTTTAGAGGATGACTTGTGGGCCTACCAAGTTGACGCGTACACAATCAGGAGATGATTGTACGTGGAGAGGATGACAGTAGGGACCCGCCACTGTCATGGCAGTATGCAAGCAAGTGCCTCCTTATTTCAAGCCAATAAAAAATGGCTCCTCCTAGTAGATTTCTAACATCTGGGTCCCATGCCATTGTCAACGTAGTCAATAAACGAGAGAATTGCACAACGAGCGGCTGACACCAGGGACCCAACAGCTCGCCCAGTTATTTTTGTTTTGGGTTAATTTGATAAATGCCACTCCAAATCTGGTGTATCCTAGAAATGCCACTGCAATTTCCAAACTTTGAAAAATGCCATTGCATGCCATTTCTAGTGGCATTTTTCGAAGTCTGGAGTGGCGTTTTTCAAAGTTTGCAAACTACAGTTGCGTTTTTCAAAGTTTGCAAAAATTGAAGTGGCATTTTTCAAAGTTTGGAAATTGCAGTGGCATTTTTATGAATCGCCATAATTGGAGTGGCATTTATCTAATTTATTTTTGAGACGGAAGCAGGGTGTCAACTGGGCTGTGCGGGACACTCTGGCCTGTCTAGACAGCCTTTTCTTTTATGTTTACCACAGACCAGCCCAGTAGTTTTTTTTATTTCTGAAAAAGGCTAGCCCAGTTTTTTTGTGATTTGTCAAGTAAGGCACTTTATGAGGCCTGTTGGGCTGCAAATCTTTCAAGACGAGGAGAGCTTCATTCGGCTGGCCGAGAAAATGGCCTATCAGTAATGAGAAACGGGCTGTACATTTTTAAAACACATCAAACCGGCAATTATTTTCAAATATCTTTTTTTTCCTTTCAAGATTTTAAATTGCATTGATTTTTATGCGTGGACAATTTATTGGATTTTATATTGATATACATTTATTTTTAAAATCAGTCTGAATGTGACTCGAAATTTCGGGATTAAAAACAGTTCAGACCGCACCGACATATGCAAAATTTTGTATATTTTTTTAACCGTGGCCACAATATGGGCTGTAATGCTAACATAAAGAATATGGGCTCCAAAAAAACCCGTAAGAATTAGCAAATGGGCTGTAAATTATTTGAGCTGTATGCTGTTTTCCACAGATTTGAGGCTTTCCACAGATGGCCTGTATACTATTGGATGTCCATCCAACAGCCGTCGTGCTTCTTCAATCTCTGCTCTTCTTGCTCCAGCCGCTCAAACAAGAGCCGGCGGGACTACTTGCTCCCTCCTCCCTGCGGCCGGCTGTGCTGCCGCGCAAGCCTCACCGCCCCACCGTACTCCCATCGCTGGCCTAGCCATCCCTCTACTCACCCACACCTGCTGTTATTCTCCGGCGGCGGCAGATGAACCAGTAAACCCTCGTACAGTCTTACTCCCCTCCGCATGGGAAAAAAACAACAGCCGAGTCTTCCCTGCCTCCGTGTCGTTCCCTTCCTAGGCCTCACCGTCGTCCACCGCCCTGGTGCTCTCGGCGTGGCATGGTCAGCGTGGTCAACGACCGACATGCATATGAAGTGGATTGTACGTGGAGAGGCTGACAGCTGGGTCCATGGCCGCACGCAAGGAAATGCCTCCTTATTACGCGCAAAATAATGATTTCCTCCACCTGACTTCTGGGACCCACCGAAACGGCCTCTGTATTTCATGAAAAAAACATTACTGCCGTTGACAGCTCGGACCCACCAGCTATATCTTCGCACGCAAGGAAGTGCCTCCTTATTACGCACAAATAAATGAATACTCCCCCTGCTAGCTGGGACCCAGTATAGTGGGCCTACTAAGTTGACGGGGACGGAGGGCTTTGTCAAATTAGTCAATATGCACGATTCTAGCTCGACTGACCGTACAATGTCCATCCAACGGCCGTAGTGCTTCTTCAACCTCTGGTCTTCTTGCTCCAGCCGCCCAAACCAGCGCCGGTCGTGCCGCCTGCTCCTGCCTCCAGTGGCCGGCTGTGCTGCCGCGGAGGCCTCACCGCCCCCATACTACTCCCACCGCTGGCCAGGCCATCCCTCCACTCCACTCACCCACACCCCTGTTATTCTGCGGCGACGGCAGCGCAGCCGAACCAGTGAACCCTTGTACTTCTCTCTGCGTGGGCATCCACTGCCGCGTCTTCCCCGGCTCCGCGTCGTCCCCTTCCTAGGCCTCGCCGTCGTCCACCGTCGTGGTGCTGTCGGCGCGCCGTGGTTAATGTGGTCAATGACTGAATTCCATCGGAAGAATACTGTACGTGGAGAGGCTGACAGCTGGGTCCACGGCAGCCGCAAGGAAGTTTCTCCTTATTACGCGGAAAATAATTATTCCTCCACCTGACAGCAGGGACCCATCGGACAGGCCACCGGTATTTTGCAAAAAAATCGTTTCCCCCTGACTGCTGGGACCCACCGGACGGGCCATCGTATTTTGCGAAAAAACGTTCCCCCCGCTGTCAGCTCGGACCCACCGGAAGTGCCTCCTTATTACGCACAAAAAAATGAATGCTCCCCCGGCTAGCTGGGACCCACCTTGCTGGGAGGCTGACTTGTGGGCCTACTAAGTTGACGGGGACAGAGGGCTTTGTCAACTTAGTCAATATGCACGATTCTAGCTCCAGTGACCGTACGATGTCCATCCAACAGCCGTAGTGCTTCTTCAACCTCTGGTCTTCTTGCGACAGCCGCCCAAACCAGCGCCGGTCGTGCCTCGTGCTCTTGCCTCCCGTGGCCGGCTGCGATGCGGCGGAGGCATCACCGCCCCCTACTACTCCCACCGCTGGCCAGGCCATCCCTCTACTCACCCACACCCCCTGTTATTCTGCGGTGACGACAGCCTCACACCGCAGCGAACCAGTGAACCCTCGTACTCCTCTACGCGTGGGCATCCACTGCCGCGTCTTCCCTGGCTCCGCGTTGTCCCCTTCCTAGGCCTCGCCGTCGTCCACCGCCCTAGTGCTCTCGGGGCGGCGTGGTCAACGTGGTCAAGGAACGACTTCCATCGAACGTGGACTGTACGTGGAGAGGCTGACAACTGGGTCCACGGCCGCAGCAAGGAAGTGCCTCCTTATTATGTGCAAAATAATTATTCCTCCACCTGACAGCGGGGAACCATCGGACGGGCCACCGTATTTCGCGCCCCTGACTGCTGGGACCCACCAGCTACATCTTCGCAGGCAAGGAAGTGCCTGACAGTCGGGACCCACCTGGTCGAAGTGTATGTAGCGTTGTCATTCTGGTCGCGAACGTGTACGTACATATATACTGGTGGATGTAGAGGCGCGCACGTGTCGTAGTAGAGGCGGCCAGGGTGCAAGAAAGAAAATACGGCCACGTATGTGTACATACGGGCGGGGTCTCGAACGCCTACTCGCGCATATGTACGGCGAGGGCTCGTGTACATGTCTGGGTCGTAACGGAGAAACAGCGTCGTCGTCCTATTCATGGGTCGGAACGGAATGCGTGGTCGTGTTCGTTGGGAGGGCTTGGACGGAAGAGGCGATGGAAATGAGGCCTGGCGTACCGCACAATGGAGGAAACGGACCTCCTAAGGCCGAAATGGGGGTCATGTTGATCGGGAGGGGTGTGGCATATCGCAAAATGGTGGAAACGGACCTCCTACAGTCGAAATGGGGGTCCTGTTGATCGGGAGGGGTGTGGCGTACCGCAAAACGGAGGAAACGGACTTGTGTTGGAGCGCTACGGTCGAAACGGGGGTCCTGTTCATCGGGAGGGGTGCGGCGTACTGCAAAACGGCACTCCACGGGATACTGTTCATCTCCACCGCCGACCCCCTCCAGCCTCCACGAGCTGCTGTTCATCCACCGTCGACCTCCTCCAGCCTCCACGGGCTCCTGTTCATCCAGCCTCCACCGCGCGCTACTCCACCGGCTACTGTTCAACCACCCCTCCACCATCTACTGTTCATCCAGCCCTCCACACCATGGGGTCCTGTTCAACCACCCCTCCACGGGCACCCCTCCACCGTCTACTGTTCATCCTGCCCTCCACACCACGAGGTCCTATTCATCCACCCCTCCACCGTCTACTATTCATCCAGCCCTCCAGCACACCACGGGGTCCTGTTCATCCAGAGGCAACGCCACCGCTCGTTGTTCATCCAATCCCCCCCCCCCCCCGCAACGCTCACTGTTCATCCCATCGATTGGCTTCAGTTAGCAGCAGTAGCCAAGGAATCGCTCAATCGGGTTCAGTTAACAGCCATCGATCGATCGCTCGGGTTCAGTAACGTGTAGCCTGCAGTGCAATCGCTCGGGTTCAGTTAGAGCCCAACTCCTCGCTCGGGTTCAGTTAGAGCAAACGCCTCGCACACACGCGCATACGTGTACGAGAGAAACGCGCATCGCTCGACCCCCGACCTCCCACCGTAACCGGGAACTCCCCGAAATTTTCCTCCCCCTCGCTTCTACTGCGGTTTTTTCTGTCATGGACGGCCCAAAGAATGTCATGCAGCTGCGTCTCCGGCCTGCCCAGGACGAAAAGCCCATTTTCTGTCATGATTTTTTGTCATAGAAGTAGGAGCCCACCACATCTATGATGATACCGGGTTTTGTCACAATTATTGTCATAGAAGTGTCATATGTATGACATAATTTTTTTTCGTTCGGCCCAAAATGTCACGGATGTGTCTTTTTTTGTAGTGCACCTGGAGAATCCAGTATTCTCCTAGGATATCCCGGAGTACCCGTGTGATCATCCTATGGTTCGCCACCCAGGCTCAAAGGGATCATAAGATTTTTCATGCTAGAAACTTCTGTGTGCAGCCACAAGCTATTATGGGCTCTAGCATAGTTGAGTATGTTGCATGACCTCTTTCAGTGGTAGACTAGCAAATGTAGGGGATGTAGGTTGGTACTGTCTACCTAGAGTAAAGAGTTAATGCTTCTGAAAGACCGTGTCTTGGTCATCCGTTTCTCAAACATCATGTAGTGCGAGAAATCCAATGGAGGAGATCGAGTCTTGTGGGGAAAAGTGCGCAAACCTCTGGAGAGTGTATAAACTAATCATGGTTAGCCGTGTCCCCGGTTATGCACATCTTGAGTAGCTGGTTCTTGGATTATCATGTTGATCTCAACACTCTAATTAATTTGTTGGGGTTTTGTTACAATCTAATTGGGATTGAGTTGGAGGTAACTTCTCAATGTTTAACAACTACCATGATAGTTAAATAAAATATATTCCTTTGTTGTAGGAAAAAATTGGCTTTTCACAAAACATTGTAACCTTAGAGCCTCCACCAGCCATATATGCATGTAGTGATAGCATTTATTCTGTTCATTGCTCTACTATGTTACATTGCCAGCATATTCCATGTGCTGACCCATTTCGGGCTGCAACGTATCATGTTGCAGACTTTTCAAATGAAGAGTAAGGTGCACTAGTTCGTTGTCGTGCCCTCAGCTATGCCGTTGGAGTTGATGGACTCACTTTGTCTTCCAGAGCCTTCTGTTGTTATCTTTTTAGATGGCCTTAAGCCATATTTATTGTAATAAGGTCTCTTTTGAGACATTTGATGTAATAAGTGTGTGATTGAACTCTGTTATAAATCCTTCAAGTACTATGTGTGTCAGCATTACCGATCCAGGGATGACACTTATGCACAAAGATTTGACCATCTGAGGTCGGATCGCTACAAGGAAGCAGCTCGTCAGGCGGTAGCTTCCGCAACACAGTATGATCCCAACTATGATTTCGGATATCATCCGGTCCAGTGGTGGCCTTAGACCAACTTAGGCCAAAAGCCTAAGCTTTGGGGAGAACGTATTTCTCACTCACATTATATTCATGTTCACATACTCATTTTAGTTGTCGGTGATCATACTTTTTCATTGTATTATCCATGTTAGTTCATTTCTTTTTCCGTTTTCTTGTGTGTTTGAAAAACCTTAAGAAAAAACAAAAATTTAGTTGTAATATTAAAAGAAAACACAAAAATATTTCCTGCTCTTCTTTTGCTTGTTGGGAGCTTTCCCGTGTAAATAGTTTTTCTCGTTCTTGTTACTTTCTTCAGAAAAACAAAAACTCCAAAAGCATTTCAGTGTGTTTCTTTGAAATTCTTTTCTTTTCTTTGGGGGTCGAGAGGAGAAGACCACAATGAAAATGTTGAGTGGCTCTCATATGCATTATTGTTGATCTAACAAAGAGCCCATATTACCTTGTCTTCTCCTTCGAATTAGGTTTGCAGATTCCAAGTTAGTCCAATGCACGTGCACTATTATTATTATCCACACCGTCTGGTCGTGCAAGTGAAAGGCAATAATGAAGACATTTGATGAAATGATTGAGATGAGGAAAAGCTGGTATGTACTCGACATGTCTTGTTTTTGTAAATATGATTAGTTCACCGTTCCTAATTTATCCTATTATGAATAAAACATGTTTGCAATGACAATTAGAGATTATAGTTACTCATGCCATGATTAATTATCTAGGAGTTTATAATGGTTTACCTAAATTAAAATAGTTGTGATGCAGTATGATAGGATGGTATTCTCCTTTGAATGATTCAAGTGGCTTGACTTGGCACATGTTCACACATGTAGTTCAAATAAAATCAACATAGCCTCCACGATATTTATGTTCATGGTGATTTATATCCTACTCATGCTTGGATTCAATGTTGGTTAGTCTCAATGCATGTTTATTACTGTTGTCGCTCTCTAGTTGGTCGCTTCCCAGTCTTTTTCTAGCCTTCACTTGTACCAAGCAGGAATACTACTTGTGCATCCACTTCCATAAACCCCAAAGTTGTTCCATATGAGTCCACCATACCTACCTATATGCGGTATTTACCTACCGTTCCAAGTAAATTTGCGTGTGCCAAACTCTAAACCTTCAAATGACAATATGTTTTGTATGCTCGAATCACTCATGTACCAACTAGGGCTGTCAATATCTTCCATGCTAGGTGGGTTATTCTCACGATGGCTGGACTCTGCTCATCATTCATGAGAAAATGGATGGTAACCGGGATGCCCAATCCCATGCTCAAATCAAATCAAAATAATTGCAAACAAAACTCCCCCAGGATTGTTGTTAGTTGGACGGTACCCGTTGTTTTGGACCAGCCGTGGAGTGTGCTTGTTGGTGGTGGGGGAGTATAAACTTTACCATTCTGTTTGGGAACCGCCTATAATGTATGTAGCATGGAAGATACCGAGATATCTTAGTTGTTATGTTGGCAATGAAAGCACATACCGGTCAAAATATTATTTATCTCTATTCAAAACTCGAGCTCTGGCACCTGTGCAAATCCCTGCTTCCCTTTGCGAAGGGCCTATCTATTTACTTTTATTGCTGAGTCATCATCCTCTTATAAAAAGCACCATTTAGAGAGCACCACTATCATTTGTAAGCATTGTTATTAATTTATATTGAGTATGACTTTGAATGGATCTCTTTTACCATGAATTACAATGTCTAGTCAATCCTTGATCTTCAGGGTTGCTCTGCATTTATGTTTTGCGGTCTCAGAAAGGTCCAGCGAGATACCATCTTGTTATATCATATCATGATTGTTTTGAAAAAGTGTTGTCATCCGAGATTTATTATTATTGCTCACTAGTTAATTATGTCATTGATATGAGTAAATGTGAGACCTATAAATTATTGTGAATATGGTTAGTTCATAATCTTTGCTAAAAACTTGAATGCTGGCTTTACATATTTGCAACAACAAGATCAAACAGAGTTTGTAGAAGTTTTTCTTTGTCACTTTCAGTTTATCAACTGAATTGCATGAGGACAAGTAATGGGTTAAGCTTAGGGGAGTTGATACGTCTCCATCGCATCTACTTTTCCAAACTCTTTTTCCCTTGTTTTGGACTCTAACTTGCATGATTTGAATGGAACTAACCCGGACTGACGTTGTTTTCAGCAGAATTTGCATGGTGTTATTTTTGTGCAGAATAAAAGGTTCTCGGAATGACCTGAAACTTCACGGAGATAAGTTTTGGAATTAATAAAAAATATTGGCAAAAGAATCAAGTGAAGGGGCCCACACCCTGGACACAAGGGTGGGGGCGTGCCACCCTACCTTATTGCCCCCCTGGACCTCCACCGACCTCAACTCCAACTCCATTTATTCACGTTCAGGGAGAAAAAAATCATAAAGAAGGATTCATCGTGTTTTATGATACGAAGCCGCCGCCAAGCCCTGTTCTTCCTCGGGAGGGCACATGGAGTCCGTTCGGGGCTTCGGAGAGGGGAATCCATCACCATCGTTATCATCAACCATCCTCCAATTTCATGATGCTCACCGTCGTGCGTGAGTAATACCATCATAGCCTTGCTGGATCATGATGGGTTGGATGAGATTTACCATGTAATCGAGTTAGTTTTGTTAGGGTTCGATCCCTGGTATCCACTATGTTCTAAGATTGAAGTTGCTAAGACTTTGCTATGCCTAATGCTTGTCACTAGGGCCCGAGTGCCATGATGTCAGATCTGAACCTATTATGTTTTCATGAATATATTTTTGTTCTTGATCCTATCTTGCAAGTCAATAGTCACCTACTATGTGATATGATCTGGCAACCCCTGAGTGACAATAGTCGGGACCACTCCCGGTGATGACCGTAGTTTGAGGAGTTCATGTATTCACTAAGTGCTAATGCTTTGGTCCGGTACTCTATTAAAAGGAGGCCTTAATATCCCTTAGTTTCCAATAGGACCCCACTGCCATGGGAGGGTAGGACAAAAGATGTCATGGAAGTTCTTTTCCATAAGCACGTATGACTATATTCGGAATACATGGCTACATTATATTGATGAGCTAGAGCTAGTTCTGTGTCACCCTATGTTATAACTGTTTATGATGAATGCCATCCAACATAATTATCCATCATGGATGCATTACCTACAAGCTTTTCACATATTGATCTTCGTTGCTACTATTACGATTGCTACAAAACTACTACTGTTACTTTTGCCACCGCTACTTCCATACTACTTTGCTGCAGATATTAAGTCTTTTTAGGTGTGGTTGAATTGACAACTCAATTTGTCGTGGAGTTGTCACGGAAGATGTCCTAGCGAAAGGACTTAGTCGTAGGGCCATCGCAACTAGGAAGCTTAAATGGGTTAATCGGGACAAAGGACACGAGAGGTTTTATACTAGTTCGGCCCCTTACGATGAAGGTAAAAGCCTACATCTAGTTGTGTTGGAATTGTTGGTGTTTCGATGACCAAGGAGCGAATCCTCCGGCTTGGTTATCGATCTATTGATTCTTGCCCTAAGCCGCCACCGGGTCGTCCCCTTATATGCACGGGTTGACGCCAGGCGGCCTACAGAGTCCCGGCCGGATTCCTAAAACATGTCTAGCTCGGTGACTTCTTTGTATGGCTTTCTTTACAAGTCTTTCTTTACATACAGTGGTTTATAATATTGGGCCTTAAGTCGCCTCTGGGCTTAGGCCTTCTACAAGTCTTAATAAACTATCACCTTGAATCTTACTGGCTCCTTTTGTAACCCACCATTTGGGTTGACCCGGCCCCTCCTGGGCGGGTCTTACCTGATAGCTATATTCCCAACATTAGGCCCCAGGTTGACTTTGAACTTTGTTATTTGTCAATTTTCAATACTTAAATGAAATCCATCTTCTTCTCTTTGTAGAAATTCTGTAACCCGCCATGACGTCATCGTATGAAAACACAGAAAACTGCTCTGACATCATCCTCAATGGATCTTTATCATTTAGTGTCTTCCGAGAATCGAGGCGTCCGTTTAGTTGGATAATCATTATTCGGGTCTTCCTTGATTTCCGCGCCCGCCTGTTTGCTTATCCCCTTATAAATAGGCACGCCCCGGTCTTTCTCATTCTTCTCTTTCTTCGTCTCCTTCCTCTCGCAACCCTACCTCTGCTCGAGCTCCGCCGCCGCTGCAGAGCACCTCGTCACCGTCAACCTTGGCCGCTGCATCAACCTGAATCGGTCCAGAGAACAGCGACGACCTCCGCAGAAGATCCGTGATTGTAAGTGTTCACCTTCCTGCTCCTCAGATCTGCATTAGGGTTTCTAGGTTTCTGCCTGTTCTTCGTAGTTCATCACGGTTTCCTTGTAGTTCTTCCACTGCGGCTTCTTCTTGATCCAAAAGAACAAATATTCATGCGGTAGTTGTTTTGTGCCCATTCTTGATACCAACAGATCACTTTCTCTGGTTCAAAGGCCTCATTAGAACTCATGAACTCATATGTGCTAGATTTTTAGGTCTAGAATATTTTCCATTTTGAACGACCATTTGATCCAGAATAATATCAAGAAATTAGGAAACTTGTTTGCCTCAATACTTAGCCAATTCTGTTTCTGGTTTCCTTCAAATATCTGTAGTTATGGAGGCTTATTGGGCCGGCTCACTTTTCCTTATATGTCATTAGCTCTTACTTAAGCCACCATTACTCTTTTGCACCATCATCTTTTAACTTCACCATCACCGTTGAATTGAATCTGCACGTTATTTTCTTTTCAGTTCGTCTTTCGATCATCATGCCGTCAAAAGCACCAACTGTCTGCAACTGGGTTCCCTCCACAGTAACTGAGGATAACTTGAAGGAATTCTTCGCCATAGGATTTTTGCGAGGGAAGAATGTCATGTCTTACTGTTCACCTGACCCGGACGAAGAACGGCCTAATCCAAAATTGGGGTTTTTCACCACCCGGCTCAAAGTTCTTCAGAGACGTTCTTCATTTTTTCAAATTCCTCCCTCAAGACCTTGGTCCCAATTCCATATCCAATATCTGCAACTTCCAAGTTCTTTGTGAGGTGTATCTTCAAGAAGAGCCGACTTTGGAACTCTTCAGAGAGTATTTTTATCTGAACCGCCAGAACGAGTGTACCAATGGCCCTAGCTTGGAACTTGGTGGAATCCCAATTCAGCGCCGACAGGGCGCCGTCTTTCCCTTAATAGTCTTACCGAGTCATCCCAAGGATTGGAACCAGACTTGGTTCTGTTGCCAAGATACATCTCTAGCCAATGAAAAACCACTGCCAGGTTACCGCTCGGAGCGTCAGGACTCCAAGTTTGTGCTCCCTGATAAGCTCACTCCTGCTGAACGCAAGAAGCTTATTTCATCTATAAAAAGGATTAATGCCTTATTGGCGAATGGCTTAACCGGAGTTGACTTGACCCGTTGCTGGGTCTCGTGGCGGGTCATCCCTCTAAGCCGCCGATCCAAATTGATGTATGAGTATGGTGGAGGCCCAAATGACTCTCTTCGTTACAGCTCCGTTCAACTCACTGAAGAAGATATCGTTTGAATGTCAACTCTTTTGGTGAACAGCAAATATGAAGACTGCAGTAAAGTTGGGTTAAACCCCTTCTGCAAACTTAACCCGGCGCCTGAGGTAAAAAAATCCTGACCTCTTTCTCTTTGTATTTCCCTCAGCAGTTTTAAACACTTGCATGACTTTTTATCTTGTTTTACTTGTTTACAGGCCAAATCTGACTTCTGGAAAGTCAAGTATGACCATGAAGCCGCCAAGAAGGCCATAGCCGCCAAGAAGACGACCCGGAGGTCCAAGAAGAAAAAGAGCACTGCTGAGGACCTGTTGAAGCTTGATGATGATTCTGAGTCGGAGGTAGCCCTTGACTCCCTTGGCCAGTTTTTTAATAACTTTATTGACACTGACTATTGCCAGGACGATACGGGGGCCAGTCAGGCCATAGAAGAAGAGGTAACTATTTCCTCCGACTCAGCCCATTTGCCAAGACAGAAACTTCGACAGGTAACCCGGAAAGTAAGGTTTTCACACCCTTTGGCTTATTTGGACCCTCATTTTCTTTTGAAAAAGCAGCAACATGAAAGCCGCCCTCAGGCCTGGAACGACGATGAACCGCCTTCCGTTCTTCAACAAACTCCTCAAAAATGCCAGAATGAGGTCTCTTTTATCTTCATCTTTTACTTTCCATTAATGGATCTGCTCCCTTGCATTACTAACTTTATTTTATCTTTGAAGGAGGTTTCTCGCTCTTCTGGCGATTCGTCTCAGACTCAATTTCCGGCCTTCAAGACTGCCCCTGGGTAAGGAAAAAATCATCTTTCCTCTATGTCTTTCAAACTGCATCATTGTACTAACTATCTCATAACATCTTTCTTAGTGGTCAAGCCAAGTCCAAGAAGGCCAAGGTGACTAAACCGGCAGAAGACCCATCAGTTCTTACATCTGAACTAGTCATACCAATTTCTCCCCCTCGAACTGAAGCACCAGAAGACCTGGCTATTGATACTCAATTGGCTCCTGAATTGTTAGCCGATGAAATCACTCTTAACCCGACTAATACTGAACCATCTAGTTTAGCTAACCCACCAACAACTTCAGATACTAACGTATTTATTACTGGTAGCCGATTTGTTGAGCCAGGGACCCCCACTGTGTTAGCCCGGCACACTACGAAACAAGAAGCCTTGGAGAGACAGAAAGTGCGTTTTGATATCTCTCACTACTCTCATCTAAATGCTAACGACATATTGTCCGGCTATCTCAGCCATGTTCATTCCAACCGTGAATCACAAATTGAGATGGTCAAGCAATTGCAGCTGAAATATGAGGTATGTTTTCCGGTTTACTTATACAGTGCCAGCCCCCAAGTCTTCAGATGATGAACCTGAATGATCTGGAGACTTTATGATATAGATTGATACTTTCTCTAAGTTTTTCAAAAGTCCAACAAAATAGTATAAGATTCACCTGTAGTCCCCAAGAGGCGGCTCAATTTATCATAAATGAGCCGGTACTTAACATCATAAATGTCTTTTGCCAGTCCCAATAAATATTACAATATGGCTTAATCTTAAGAAACCTTCTCAATATCATGCATTAGCCCCCAAGTGCCGAGTGTTATTACTTTGTAAAGCACTTGGGACTTGAAATATATAAGAGTCATTAAAACTTGCGTTGGTGGACATTAGCCCCCAAGTGTCAAGTGGTATTGCGGTGCACAGCACTTGAGACTTGAACCTGTAGCCTAAGCCTTGACCCACCTGTGTATGTTTTGTAGAACGCCTTATTTGAATTGGGCTCCCAATTAAATGATGCAAAGTCCCGGCTGGCGGATCAAGAGGTAGAAATCAAGTCTGCTGATTCTAAACTTCAATTGAGTCTTTCTGAGACAGAAAAATTGAAGACCAGTTTGACGGCAAAGAAAAAAATCCTGGGTCGAAGAAAAGACGCTGCTGATACAACATGCTGAAAAAGCTGAAGCAGCTCTTGAAGAGGTTACCACGGAACTCACCGGCTTCAAAGACCGGGTGTCTCAAATGGTCTGCGGCATCTTTGGTAAGTCATCTGTGTTAATCACTTATGCCTTCTGTTTACCCGAAATATAAGCCGCCTGCTGACTCTTTGTTTTTTAAAAAACATTCGCAGGTCCACGAAGCAAAAAACCTGAACCAAGATAGTGTGACCAAACTGAAGGTAGTTTACACTTTAGTGGACCAGTTTTATACTGGCGCTCAACGAGCACTTTCTGTTATCTCTCCTGCCAACCAAGGACCCAATTGGTTGAGCGACATCTTGAAGAAATTGTTAATCTTACCCGCCAGGTTTCAAAAGGTCAAACGATCTTGTGCCAGAGCCGGAGCACCGACTGCCCTGAGCCGCTCCAAAGCCTAGGTGCCAGATCTAGACCCGGCGGATGTAGCTAGGGGGTATCCTATCGTGAAGCAAGACGGGTTTCTATTTGAGCAGGATGACTTCATTGCCTGTGTGAGGGGAGTTCGACCTCAAGCCACCGTTCTTGGAGATGAAACCAACGTTGATAAATATCAACCGGGTTTTGATTTGGAGAATAAGATGGCGACCCCCTCTTATAAAGTGACAGATCCTATCCCGCTAGTTTGCCAACATACATTTTCCGCAGAGATTGACCCGGCCGGCTTGATTGATGATGAAGTGGAGTTCATTGCCCTGAACGGCTTTGACTGGTCTAACTCCGGCTTTCAACCAATGGAGAGAGATGAACCGGCCAGGGAGGAGCCGTAATCATCTGAACAATCCTGCTTTTAGCTTAGGACCAATCTTAAGAGGGAAAAACAGTAACCTTTTGGGCTCTTAATGCCTTGTAATAGGTTAGTTTAAAAAACTGCATATTTTTCCTATTCGATCGTGCATAAGATGCCGTGTGACTATTTGCTCCGGATGTCAATATATGCATCACATCTGTGGTTACATCTTCAATGTTTTAACTTTGCTCCTACAAAAAATGAAAGAGCTAGTCTGGCGGTTTATCACCGGACGGGTCAAATATACCCGGTATATTTCTTTATATGAACAGATAAATAAGGATGAAAAAAACTATTCATAAACAATACTGTCATACCTATGTTTCTGGACTGCCGGTTTTCATGATCCGGATGATAAGGTTGATGACCCAAACTTTTTGAGAAGTCAATGCCTCCATACACCGGATGACTATCATGCCTTTGGCAGTTTATTGTCAAACAATCAAGCCGGCTTATATAAAAACCATACTGTGAATTTAAATTTGAGACAATAAAAAACCAGTAAGACAAAAATAGAAGATCGCAGACAATATAAATTTGGGGGTTTCTGATTCGAATACGATCCGTAAACCGGACCAAAGGGGTTAAGCTAAGATTCAAATACGATCATATAGCCCCCAGTGGCTTTTGAGTTGCGCCGATCAAGAGGGTACCGACAACTATGTTCTCTTTGGTTTGAATACGACCTATGTTTGAACAGGAAGCCCCCAAATGACCTTGAGAGGTTTTTAACGACCCTGATTCGAATACGATCCAAGTTGGACCCAAAAGGGGTTAAGCTATGATTCAGATACGATCAAGAAGCCCCCTAGTGAGTTTGGCTTTGAGCCGATCAAGAGGGTTACGATAGCTATGTTCTCTCTGGTTCGAATACGACCTATGTTTGAACAGGAAGCCCCCAAGTGACCATGAGTTTTACAGCTAGATTCGAATATGATCATAAGCCAGACCAAAAAAGGTTAAGCTAGATTCAGATATGATCAGCTCCTTAATAGTCTTTTTAAATAATGAAAATAGTAAAGATATATGATCTTTGAAGAGGAAAAAGACAGAGGTCCTGCTTTATTATTTATCATAGTATATACAACGTCAAAGTATGTACATGACGAGAGCCGGTGGCTCAGGTGTAGTATGGCCGAAGTTGAGCAATGTTCTACGGCCAGAGGGTCTCCTCCTCCGACTTACGTGAGTCTTTGTGCTCTCAAACTTCGATGAGGTAATACAACCCGTTGTTTAAATTCTTGCTAACCACAAAGGGTCCTTCCCAAGGCGGGTGAGGGAGTCCTGGATTAGGGGGTCTCCGGACAGCCGGACTGTTGGACTATGAAGATACAAGATTGAAGACTTTGTCTCGTGTCCGGATGGGTCTCTACTTGGCGTGGAAGGAAATCTAGGAAATGCGGATATGTATATCTCCTCCTTTGTAACCGACCTTGTGTAACCCTATCCCTTTCCGGTGTCTATATAAACCGGAGGGTTTTAGTCCGTAGGACAACAGACAATCATACCATAGGCTAGCTTCTAGGGTTTAGCCTCTCCGATCTCGTGGTAGATCAACTCTTGTAATAATCATATCATCAAGAATAAATCAAGCAGGACGTAGGGTTTTACATCCATCAATAGGACTCGAACCTGGGTAAAACATCGTGTTCCCTGCCTCCTGTTACCATCCGCCTTAGACGCACTGTTCGGGACCCCCTACCCGAGATCCGCCGGTTTTGGCACCGACATTGGTGCTTTCATTGAGAGTTCCTCTGTGTCGTCGCCGTTAGGCTTGATGGCTCCTACTAATCGATAGTGATGCAGTCCAGGGCGAGACTTTTCTCCCCGGACAGATCTTTGTGTTCGGCGGCTTTGCACTGCGGGCCAACTCGCTTGGCGATCTGGAGCAGATCAAAAGTTACGCCCCTGGACACCAGGTCAGGTTAGGAAACTTAAATTACACGACCGACATCCACGGAGACTTGATCTTCGACGGATTCAAGCCCTTGGAGTACGATCTAGCGCGACCATCGGACAGTGTTCAAGAAATCACACCGGCAGCCGCTCCGACCCTCAATTCGAAGCCGGTTGCGCCATCCATGGACGGGTGGATAGACCCCGTCGCGGAGGCCATATCCTTTGCGGCAATCAAGCCAAATATCGACCTTACCCTTCACGAGAGCCGTGTTGCCAAACTGTCGGATCCTTCTCCGTCCACGGACTCCGAACCGCCTGCGCCCGTTCCTATCGAATCCGATTGGGCGCCGATAATGGAGTTTACCACCACGGATATTTTTCAGCACTCGCCCTTCGGCGACATACTGAACCCATTAAGGTCTCTCTCCTTGTCAGGAGGATCCTGGCCGAACTATGTCTGGCAGGATTGGGATGCAGATGACGAAGAAATTCGTCGCCCACCCACCACCCACTTAGTAGCCACTGTCGACGATTTAACCGACATGCTCAACTTCGACTCCGAAGACATCGACGGTATGGACGACGATGCGGGAGACGAAGAGGAACCACTGCCCACAGGGCACTGGACAGCCACCTCATCATACGATATATACATGGTGGACACACCCAAAAAGGCAATGGCGACGAGACAATGAAGGATGACCCCTCCAAGAAGCAACCCAAGCACCGGCGTCAGCGGCGCCGCTCTATGTCACGCCAAGGAAAAAGTGGTCATACCGGCACCGGAGATAGTAGCACTCCGGACAGTGCCGAAGGCAACAATAATCCCCTCCAGCAAGATTTAGAGGAGGAGGATGGAGGAGCCAGCCCTCCTGAGAGAGCGGTAGATGGAGAGGCGGAGGATGATAATTACATGCCTCCCTCCGAAGACGAGGCAAGCCTCAACGATGACGAATTCGTCGTGCCAGGGGATCCCGTCAAACAAGAGCGCTTCAAGCGCCGACTTATAGCCACGGCAAATAGCCTTAAGAAAAAGTAGCAGCAACTTCAAGCTGATCAAGATTTGCTAGCTGACAGATGGACTGAAGTCCTGGCGGCCGAGGAATATAAACTCGAACGCCCCTCCAAGAGTTACCCAAAGTGCAGGTTGCTACCCCGACTGTAGGAGGAAGCACCGAAACCTACATCCCCGGCGTATGACGCGGCTGATCGGCCACCTCGTGGCCGCGACAGAGAGACATTCCAGCTAAAAGCTCAGCCGCACCCCGACGCCATTCAAATAAAAATGCATGGGGAAATACGCCAGACCTGTGAGACGTATTGGAGGACAAAGCAAAACATGCAAGATCGATCTACGGATCATGTGGGCGCGCCACTATGCGAGACGATAATCGTCACACCGGATACAGTAAAAGTAAGTCCGGCCGGGCCAAACACAGCGGGCAAGACTCATTCGAGCTGTGTCGCGACATAGCCCAGTACAGAGGCGCCGCACACCCCTTATGCTTGATTGACGAAGTAATGGATCATCAAATCCCAAAGGGTTTCAAACCCATAAATATAGAATCATATGACGGCACAACAGACCCCGCGGTATGGATTGAGGATTTCCTCCTACACATCCACATGGCCCGCGGTGATGACCTACACGCCATCAAATACCTCCCACTCAAACTCAAAGGACCAGCTCGGCATTGGCTCAACAGCTTGCCAGCAGAGTCCATCGGTTGTTGGGAAGATCTGGAAGCCGCATTCCTTGACAACTTTCAGGGCACTTATGTGCGACCACCACATGCCGATGACTTGAGCCACATAATTCAGCAGCCAGAGGAATCGGCCAGGCAATTCTAAACACGGTTCCTAACAAAGAAAAATCAAATCGTCGACTGTCTGGATGCAGAGGCCCTAGCAGCTTTCAAGCACAACATCCGCAACAAATGGCTCGCCCGGCACCTTGGCCAGGAAAAGCCGAAATCTATGGCAGCCCTCACGACACTCATGACCCGCTTTTTTGCGGGAGAAGACAGCTGGCTGGCTCGCAGCAATAACATATCAAAGAACCATGGTACCTCGGATACCAAGGATGGCAATGGCAGATCACGTCGCAATAAACATAAGCGCCGCATTAACAACGACAATACCGAGGATACGACAGTCAATGCCGGATTCAAAGGCTCCTAAACCCGGTCAGCGGAAAAAGCCATTCAAAAGAAGCACTCCGGGCCCGTCCAGTTTGGACCGTATACTCGATCGCTCATGCCAAATACACGGCACCCCCGACAAGCCAGCCAACCACACCAACAGGGATTGTTGGTTGTTCAATTAGGTCGGCAAGATAAATGTCAAAAACAAAGATAAGGGGTCACATAGCGATGACGAGGAGGAGCCCCGGCAGCCGAACACCGAAGGATAGAAGAGGTTCCCCCCACAAGTGCGGACGGTGAACATGATATACGCAACCCACATCCCCAAGAGGGAGCGGAAGCATGCGCTCAGGGACGTATATGCGTTGGAGCTAGTCGCCCCAAAGTTCAACCCATGGTCTTCCTGCCCGATCACCTTCGACCGCAGGGACCACCCGACAAGTATCCGTCCTGGCGGATTCGCCGCATTGGTCTTAGACCCAATCATTAACGGATTTCACCTCACTCGAGTCCTTATGGATGGCGGCAGCAGCCTGAACCTGCTTTATCAGGACATAGTGCACAAAATGGGTATAGACCCCTCAAGGATCAAACCCACGAAAACGACCTTTAAAGGCGTCATACCAGGTGTAGAGGCCCATTGCACAGGCTTAGTAACACTGGAAGTGGTCTTTCGATCTCTGGATAACTTCCGAAGCGAAGAGTTAATCTTCGACATAGTCCCGTTCCGCAGTGGCTACCATGCACTGCTAGGGCGAACTGCATTTGCGAGATTCAATGTGGCACCACATTATGCTTATCTCAAGCTCAAGATGCCAGGACCTCGGGGGGTCATCACAATCAATGGAAACACAGAGCGCTCTCTCCGCACAGAGGAGCACACTGCGGCCCTCGCAGCAGAAGCGCAAAGCAGCCTCTTAAGGCAATCCACTAGTTCGGCGATTAAGGACCCGGATACCTTCAAGCGCGCCAGGAGTAATCGGCAACAGGACCGCCTGGCATGTTCCGAGCTCGCATAGCAATGCGGCCCCCACCCTGGTCCCAGCCAAACGGCGAAATCGGTACCACGCATACATAATTACGCATTAAAAATACCATGGGCACAGGTAGGGAGGGGGCACGACTGCAGCACGCTCCAAGTCGCGGCTTAGACCGCACTAGGGGCTTCCCGCTTTGTTATTTTTGTCTTTCAGGACTTTAATCTCTGGAAACCCTGTCCGGTAGCATGATTGCCGAACACATGATGCAGCAACTAAGGAGGCAGAAAGCTACGTCACACCACGAAACTCCCAGGTGGATTATGATAACGAGTGAAATATTTGCTTTAATACTATTCCTCATCTTGCCCTTGGAAGGGACATGTCAAACGGTCCTACTTTTTAGTTATCGCACTACTTGTATCATTCCGCTTTAACCCACCTTTTTGAATAAACAATGCATAGCATTAAGACTATTATTGCATTCTTCCTTTTTATATATATGTTCATTCACGACATCTAGCACCCGTACACTCTGGTACGGCCAATACACTAGGGGCTTAAGCATACCCCATAATACGACATGAGAAGTCCGAACACTTTCGACAGTGCGGCACCCCGAACTTATAGCATTATATGCATCAGCTCCGAATCATGTCTTGGGTCAATAGTTGGGTTTGCCCGGCTCCCATGTTTTGGTACCATATGTTCCGCTATCTCGGCTAAGGTAGCACTAGGAGAACTACTGCGATTGTGCCCCGGTTCTGCTGGGCTAAGCACCTCAGTAGAGAAAGCTAAAACTGACTGTCATGATAAGGCGAGAGACTGGTCGCTGTTCGAGAGGTTTCAAGTCCCTAAAGACTTATGCCGCTTTGAGCGAGGAGTCGGCCCTGTCCGGCTTAAGGCGTGTATCGCGCCCCAAATTCGGCCTTCCGAATACTAGGGGCTTCACCGAAATTTAAAATTATAGAATTCTATGGCTAAGTGAGAGTGATAACGCATTATAGTCCGATTGCCTTGTTCGTTGTGCTGAGCACCTCCCTCGAAGGACCCAACAATGGGAACAAGAGTGCTCAGGTTTATCCCGAACACCCCAGCACTCGTGGCGTGGGGGCAGAAGCCGACGACTAGCCATCTCTTAGATTTGATAAACAGCCGAACAGAAGGCAATATTTTAAATTCAGACAAGCGTTGCATAGCGCATATGAACAAGTTTTTCGTAATACAGGATTACACAAGCAAGTTCATTCAAATATTACATCTTTTGCACACTTGTCCGCTACAAGACGGGCACCCTTCAGGACACCCTCATAGTACATCTCGGGGTGGCGATGCTCCTTGCCCTCCGGCGGCCCTTCCTTCACCAGCTTCACGGCGTCCATCTTGGCCCATTGCACCTTCACACGGGCGAAAGCCCGGCGTGCACCTTCGATGCAGACGGACCGCTTGATGACTTCCAGCCATGGGCAGGCATCCATAAGCCGCCTCACCAGGCCGAAGTAGCTGTTGTGAAGGGCGTCACCAGGCCACATCCGGACTATAAAGCCCTTCATGGCCTGTTCGGCCGCCTTGTGCAGCTCGACCAGTTGCTTCAGCTGGTCGCTCAGAGGCATCGGGTGTTCGGTCCCAGTATACTGAGACAAGAATAGCTTCTCCGTTGAGCTTCCCTCCTCGGCCTGGTAAATCTACGAATACTCCTGGAGAGCTCCGGATTCGGGTAAGTAACAAGTAATTTACTTTCACATGCTTGCTTTGCATATAGAATACCTTACTCGCCGCTATCTTCTTCATCGCATAAATCTCCTGGAGGGCCTTTTGGGCTTCGGCCTTGGCATTCTTTGCGCTCTCGAGGGCCGCGGCAAGCTCGGACTCTCGCGTCTTCAAGTCAAGCTCCAACGCCTCGTGCTTAGTTACGAGCGCGTGGAGCTCTTGCTGCACCTCGCCCACCCGAGCCTCCTGCCTTTCCCGCTCGGTGCGCTCCTTGGCCGCTTTGTTTTCGGCCTCGGATAACGCTTGCTTCAGGGTCGCCACCTTGGTCATGGCCCTTGGCAAATTTACGATGATCCTTTCATTTTTCAATCGCGTTCTTTTTATATATATCCATAGACTAGGTACTACTTACCTTTGTTCTCCTCGAGCTGCCTCTTGGCAAGGCCGAGCTCTTCCTTGGACCCTTTGAGGTCCTGCTTCAGTGCGGCGACCTCCGTAGTCAGTGCGGCAGAGGCCAGCAGCGAAGCCTGCATACGCATATAGACATACTTATATTAGACTCCTGCGATATTGTTTGATCCTCTATTCGGCTTTTCTTTGTGAACACCGAACAGAGCATCAGGGGCTACTGTCTATGCGGTAATATTTATCCTATATTTCAAAAACATACCTGAAAGCCTGTTAGAAGGCTGGCACAGGCTTCAGTCAATCCGCTCTTGGCGGACTGAACCTTCTGGACCACCGCACTCATAATAGTGCGATGCTCTTCGTCGATGGAAGCGCTGCGAAGCGCTCCCAGCAGATTATCCGGTGCCTCTGGATGGATAGAGGTCACTGGCACAGGCGTCTTGCCCCTTTTGGAAGGAGGCCGCCTGCCCGAGTCCGGAACCGCTTGGGGTTCCGGCGCGGCATTAGGCTGAGGGCCGAACTCGGAGCCCTCGGGAGCCTTGCTCCCTCTGCCACCGGAGTCCGGAAGGTCGCCTTGAGGCGCCTCCGAGATTGTCTCCCCTCGACCCGGTGCCTCTTGAGACAATACCTCAGCATTGTCCATAGGGCAAGGGGAGGTGGCGGTCAGAAGTGGATCGCTATCCATATCCAACGAGCCCAGGGAGCCGTCCGACGAGGATACGTCGATACGGGCTCGTGGTGGTCTACATAATCATGATTCGGCATTAGGAGAAGCAGTGCGACAAAGGTATGCTATGAGTTACTCTAGTATTCGAATACTTACGACTTCGCCAGGGGCTTGGCCCTGAGCAGCCACTCGTCTTCGCCTTCAGCGTCGGTGGTGGAGTAGTCCGGAAGGAGGGTCCTCCCCTTCTTGGACCCTTCGCCCCCCCCCCCCCGGTCGGGGCGGCCTTCCTTTTCTTGTCTCCCCCGACTGAAGGGGGACCATCTTCATCTTCCTCCTTATCTTCGGTGGAGGAGTGCATCGCGGAGTTATCAGACGATGAGTCTGATAACACCGGGCGTCGGGAACTCTTTCGGGTTCCCTTGGCCTTCTTGGTCTTCTCCGGCACCTTGTAAGGAGCCAGAGTCAGCATCTCCGTCAGGAGAGCGTCCACAGTGTCTTCAGGCAGTGGGGCTAGACAGTTAATCTGCCCCGACATCTCCACCCAGTCCTGTCAAAGGCATGGAGCTCAGACCCCGCACATGGTTAAGCTAGGGGAAATAAATATCCTACCGGATGTATGGAGCTCACCGAATGCGCTCGACGCTTCGTGCTTAGCCCACGGTCCTCAGTGAGAGAGGGAGGGACCTCGGCGCCCTTGAACAGCACCCTCCAGACGTCCTTGTGAGTCGTGTCGAAGAGCTCGCTCAGAGTCTGGTGCTGGGCCGGGTCGAACTCCCACAAGTTGAAATCCCGTTGTTGACATGGGAGGATCCGATGGATGAGCATGACCTGGACTATGTTGACAAGCTTGAACTTCTTGCTTGCCATATTCTGGATACATTTCTGGAGTCCGTCCAGCCCCACCGATGAACCCCAGGATAGGCCCTTCTCTTTCCAGGAGGTGAGCCACGTGGGGATTCCGGATCGAAACTCGGGGGCCGCCAACCAGTTGGTGTCGCACGGCTCGGTGATGTAGAACCACGCCGATTGCCACCCCTTTATGGTCTCCACGAAGGATCCTTCAAGCCATATAACATTGGGCATCTTTCCCACCATGGCTCCGCCGCATTCTGCATGTTGGCCTCCCACCACCTTCGGCTTGATATTGAAGGTCTTCAGCCACAGGCCGAAGTGGGGCTGGATGCGGAGGAAAGCCTCACACACGACGATGACTGCCGAAATGTTGAGGATTAAGTTCGGGGCCAGATCATGAAAGTCCAGCCCATAGTAGAACATGAGACCGCGGACGAATGGATGGAGGGGAAACCCCAGTCCGCGGAGGAAGTGGTGGAGGAAAACTAGCGTCTCGTGAGGTTCCGTGGTAGGGACAATCTGCCTCGCAGCGGGCAGCCGATGCGCGATATTCGCGGCTAGGTATCCGGCCCCGTGCAGCTTTTTGATGTGTCCCTCCATAACGGAGGACGCCATCGACTTGCCTCCCGCTCCGGACATGTTTGGAGAAGGTTGAGGAGAAGGATGTGGACTTGGGCGTTGGAGCTCGAGTGCGCAAGAATGGATGAGCAAGGAGGAAGAAGGCGTGGGTAGAAAAAGGTTAAACCTTATCCCTTTATAAGGGCGGCCGAAACTATGCGCCCCCGCTAGCCTGGTAAAACTCGCTTATCCCCCAAGCGCCATAATCGATGGCGCGGTTGGGTTACCCACGCCCGTATTGATGAGAATCCCGTAATAAGGGGGACACGATCTCTGCTTTGACAAGACGTGTCAAGGAACTGCCTCGCGTTTTGTGCGGGGCTAGTTAAAGGAAACCGTTCGAATAATCACCGGGCCATGGCATAATGTCATGTTGCCAAAACGTGTTAGCAGATTAGATTTGTGGAAATATTATTCCCTCTAAGGTGGTATGTGGAACTTATTTTGCAGGGTCGGACATTATCCTTGTATTCAAATTCTTCCGTGGTGTATTCGGAGGAGGAACCCGCCTTGCAATGCCGAAGACAACACTACACGCCGGACTCATCATCATTGAAGCCTAGTTCAGGGGCTACTGAGGGAGTCCTGGATTAGGGGGTCTCCAGACAGCCGGACTATATCCTTTGGCCGGACTGTTGGACTATGAAGATACAAGATTGAAGACTTCATCTCGTGTCCGGATGGGACTCTACTTGGCATGGAAGGCAAGCTAGGCAATACTTATATGTATATCTCCTCCTTTGTAACCGACCTTGTGTAACCCTAGCCCTTTCGGGTGTCTATATAAACCGAAGGGTTTTAGTCTGTAGGACAACAGACAATCATACCATAGGCTAGCTTCTAGGGTTTAGCCTCTCCGATCTCGTGGTAGATCAACTCTAGTAATACTCATACCATCAAGAATAAATCAAGCAGGACGTAGGGTTTTACCTCCATCAAGAGGGCCGAACCTGGGTAAAACATCGTGTTCCCTGCCTCCTGTTACCATCCGCCTTAGATGCACAGTTCGAGACCCGCTACCCGAGATCCGCCGGTTTTGACACCGACAGCGGGGATAGCTTGTGTGCATCTGACAGATCTTGGATGAGCCGGAGCACCAGGTCACCTTCTTGAAAGGTCCTGGACTTAACTCGACGGCTGTGATAACGGTGCAGGTCCTGTTGATAAATTGCTGATCGAGCCGCCGCCAAGCCTCTCTCCTCATCTAACAAGTCAAGTGCATCCCGTCGGGCTTGTTCATTATGAGCTTCAGCATAAGCCACCACGCGAGGTGAGTCATGATGGATGTCACTAGGTAGCACCGCTTCTGCTCCATAAACCATGAAGAAAGGTGTATAACCTGTAGACCTATTAGGAGTGGTGTTGATACTCCACAACATCGAGGGTAATTCCTCTACCCAACAACCCGGCGTCCGTTGTAAAGGAACCATAAGCCGGGGCTTGAGACCTTTTAGGATTTCCTGATTTGCTCTCTCAGCCTGACCATTGGATTGAGGGTGAGCTACGGAAGAAACATCAAGCCGGATATGCTCACATTGACAAAACTCCTCCATAGCACCTTGGGACAAATTAGTGCCATTGTCAGTGATAATGCTGTGTGGAAAACCAAAGAGAAAAATCACATTTTTCATGAACTGAACCGCCGTGGCTGCATCACACTTATTCACTGGCTCTGCCTCAACCCACTTTGTGAATTTGTCAACTGCCACTAAAAGATGTGTCTTGTTGTCCTTAGACCTTTTGAAAGGTCCAACCATGTCAAGCCCCCAGACTACAAACGGCCAAGTGATTGGAATCATCCGCAACTCTTGAGCCGGCACATGCGCTCGTTGTGCAAATTTTTGACATCCATCACACCTACTGACCAGATCCTCTGCATCAACGTGAGTCGTTAGCCAGTAAAAACCATGACGAAAAGCTTTGGCCACAAGAGACTTTGATCCGGCATGATGACCACAATCACCTTCATGGATCTCATGATGTATTTCTTGACCTTCTTTAGGAGAAACACAATGCTGAAACACTCCATTGACGCTGCGATGATACAACTGCCCATCAGAAATCGTCATTGACTTGGACCATCGGGTTATCTGTCGGGCCAGGGTCTCATCCTCTGGCAACTCGCCCCGGTTCATGTAAGCCAAGAACAGTACTGTCCAATCTGGAATGACGTGAAGAGCCACCACCAACTGTGCCTCCGGGTCAAGAACATCCAAATCTTCCTCTATAGGTAACTTAACAGACGGGTTATGCAAAACATCTAAAAAGGTGTTAGGTGGCACCAGCTTACGCTGAGATCCCAACCGGCTTAAGGCATCGGCCGCTTCATTGTTTCTACGGTCAATGTGTTCCACTTGATAACCCGTAAAATGTCCTGCAACAACGTCGACTTCACGGCGATAAGCCAGCATAAGAGGATCCTTGGAATCCCACTTGCCTGACACCTGTTGAGCCACCAAATCTGAATCGCCAAGGCACCGGACCCGGCTCAGACTCATTTCTTTAGCCATTCAAAGACCATGGAGCAAGGCTTCATATTCTGTTGCATTGTTAGTACAAGGAAACATCAATTGCAACACATAACAAACATGTCACCTCGAGGGGAAGTTAAAACAACTCCAGCCCCCGAGCCTTCCAACTGTCTGGACACATCAAAGTGAATCGTCCAATATGTGTTGTCTGGTTTCTCCTCTGGCATCTGCAACTCTGTCCAGTCATTAATGAAGTCAACCAGCGCTTGAGATTTGATCGCAGTACGTGGCCCATACTTCAACCCATGATACCCAAGTTCAATATCCCACTTGGCGACTCGTCCAGTAGCTTCTCTGTTTTGAATGATGTCTCCTAAAGGAGCAGAGCTAACCACAGTGATTGGGTGACCCTGAAAGTAATGTTTGAGCTTCCGTCTTGCCATGAACACCCCATACACGAGCTTCTGCCAATGTGGTTATCTTTGTTTAGATTCAATCAGCACCTCACTGACGTAGTAAACCGGCCGTTGGACCGGATGTTCCTTGCCGTCCTCCTTGCGCCCCACCACAATGTCCACACTAATAGCACGTGAGTTAGCAGCTACATATAATAACAACGACCCTTTCTCAACCGGAGCAGGAAGAACCGGCAGTTCAGCGAGCTATTTCTTCAAATCCTCAAAAGTAGAGTTAGCAGCATCTCTCCAGACGAAGTCATCTGCCTTTTTCATCATTTGATACAAAGGCATCGCCTTCTCCCCTAACCGGCTTATGAACCGGCTTAAGGCAGCGACGCGACCCGCCAGCCACTGAACATCATTGATGCACACTAATTTAGCCAAAGATGTGATTGCCTTAATTTTCTCCGGGTTAGCCTCAATACCTCTGTTAGACACTAGAAAACCCAAAAGTTTGCTAGCTGGGACTCCAAAAACACACTTGGACGGGTTAAGAATCATCTTGTAGACCCGGAGGTTATCAAAGGTCTCCTTCAGATCTTTTACCAAGGTTTCCTCTTTTCTAGACTTCACCACTACATCATCCACATAAGCATGAACATTAGGCCCAATCTGATTGTGAAGGCAATTCTGCACACACCGTTGATAAGTCGCGTGGGTGCTCTTAAGCCCAAAAGGCATAGACACATAGCAGAAGGCTCCAAACGGAGTGATGAAAGCTGTCTTCTCCTGGTCCTTGACTGCCATCTTGATCTGATGATAACCTGAATAAGCATCCAGAAAACTCAAACGCTCACAACTCGTCGTAGCATCAATGATCTGATCAATACGAGGGAGAGCAAAAGGGTCAGCCGGACAAGCTTTGTTCAAATCGGTGTAATCCACACACATACGCTAGGTGCCGTTCTTCTTGAGTACAAGCACCGGGTTAGCCAACCACACTGGGTGAAAAACTTCCACAATGAACCCGGCCGCAAAGAGCCGGGCCACCTCTTCTCCTATGGCCTTGCATCGTTCCTCATTAAACCGCCGAAGGAACTGCCTGATTGGCTTAAACTTCAGATCAATGTTAAGAGTGTGCTCAGCGAGTTCTCTCGGGACACCCGGCATGTCAGAAGGCTTCCATGCGAAGATGTTCCGGTTCTCACGGATGAACTCGATGAGCGCGCTTTCCTATTTTGGATCCAAGTTGGCACTGATGATGAACTGTTTGGATGAGTCGCCTGGCACAAAATCAACCATCTTGGTGTCATCAGCCGACTTGAATTTCAGCACCGGTTCATGCTCCGTAGTTGGATTCTTCAAAGACGTCATGTCTGTCGGGTCAACATTATCTTTATAAAACTTCAACTCCTTTGTCGCGCAAACAGACTCAACATAAGCAGCATCACCTTCTTCACATTCCAGGGCTATTTTCCGGCTTCGATGTACTGTAATGGTGCCTTTATAACCCGGCCTCTTGAGCTGCAGATATACATAACACGGACGAGCCATGAACTTGGCGTAAGCCGGCCATCCAAACAGCGCATGATATGGGCTTTTGATCTTAACCACTTCAAAAGTTAACTTTCTCAGCCATGGAATCATATTCATCCCCAAAGGATACTTCCAGTTCACACTTACCAACTGGGTATGCCGACTTACCCGGGACAACACCATGAAAAACAATGTTGGACTGTTTAAGACTTTTATCAGTCAACCCCATCCGACGAAACGTCTCATAATAGATGATGTTGATGCTACTGCCTCTGTCCATGAGCACCTTAGTGAACTTATATCCACCAACCTGGGGTGCCACCACCAAGGCCAAGTGGCCCGGATTATCAACCCGGGGAGGGTGATCTTCTCTGCTCCATGCAATAGGCTGTTCCGACCACCTCAAATAACGTGGGATAGCCAGCTCAACGGCATTGACAACCCTCTTATGAAGCTTCTGATCCCTCTTGCATAAACTAGTGGTAAATACATGATACTGCCTGCTATTCAACTGTTTTGGTTTTCTATGATACCCGAATTGTTGTTGCTAATTAGTTTGGCCGGGTTGCTGATTATAGCCGCCCTGGTTACCCAGATGGCCCTGACCGTGAAAGCCGCCTCCGCCTGACCCTACGCCCGGGCCCTCAAAGCCGCCTCCGCCTGAACCACCGTCAGGTTCGTGGCTACCATCGAACATGTTGCAATTTTTAAATGCCTTCGTGATTGTACAGGTCTTCCACAGATGGGTAGCTGGCTTCTCCTGGGTGTCGTGTCTTGGACAACATTCATTCAGTAGTTGCTCGAGGGTGGGACCTGACCTGCCTCACCGAGGGGGTTGCCTACCCTTGCGCCGTTGGTTGTTGCCCTATGCATTGGTGTTAGCCACAAACTAGTCAGCCTTACATTTATTACCTCCTTGAATCACCGGGTTATGCTGGTGACCCTTGTCGTTGCTGTTCTTCTTTCCCTTCCCTTTTTCTTCATAAGACACAGGATCCTTGGTACTGTCAGAATAAACATATTTGACCAGGGCCACCATCAACTGGCCCATGTCATTGCAGTCACGCTTGAGCCACCACAGCTTCTGCTTCAGAAGTTCAAAACGGCATTTTTTCTCCAACATTAAGACTACCGAGCCGGCATCCATCTTATCAGATGAATGTATCATCTCCTTGACCCGGCGCACCCAATGGGTCATAGACTCACCTTCCTCTTGCTTACAATTAGTCAGGTCCACAATTGACATAGGTTGTTTTATAGGTGTCCTTGAAGTTCTGAATGAACCGGGCCTTCAACTCTGCCCATGAGTCGATGGAATTGGGTGGCAATCCCTTCAACCAAGTGCGAGCCGTTCCATCTAACATCATGGTGAAATACTTAGCCATCACTGCATCGCTGACCTCCAACAGCTCCATTGCCATCTCATAACTTTCAATCCATGCCCCAGGCTGCAAGTCGCCCGTGTAATTAGGTACTTTACGAGGCCCCTTAAAGTCTTTAGGTAAGCGCTCATTACGTATAGCCGGGACCAGGCAAGGGACACCTCCTGTTCTTGTGGATACTCCTGCCTCAACAGAGGTTGTTGGACAAGCCGGAAAAGCTTGATGAGCTGCTTGCTCAGCCGCTAGTTGAACCGCCAGCTCAGCCTCTTGACGGATCCTCTCCTGATCTGCCAAGTTAAGGGCTCCTCCCTATGCTGGCTCATGCCTACGCAGTTGGTTATGGCATTGAGCGTTGCTTGACATAGCGGCTGGGTCCATATGCCTGCTATAGCTCGGGCTCCGTCTTGGGCGAGGGGTTGAATGGATTCTGTCTCGACTGTAAGAGTACGCATCCTGCTGCGCCAGAGCCTTCTGAAGAAGTTCTCTCACCCTTCGTGTTTCGGTTGCTATCAGAGAGTTGCCTTCCATCGACAGAGCCGCCAAATGGGCGGACGCAGCAATGAGATTCTCCAAAGGATTGGAAAAGTGACCCGGTGGTATCGGTGTATAATGAGGCGGAGCGGTATTCATACGAGGTGGTTGCATGGCTCGCGGCTGAACCGGTGCCCCAGCCCCGGGTGTCGTGATCCGGTTTGCCTATGGCGGGTTACTTGGACCAGCCCCGGGTGTGTGGAAAAGTGTCCTAGGGTCGAGAGTCAGGGGCAGAGATGACTGAGTTTTCTGGTGCCTTCTCCTCATGACCTCGTTTGACGCGTTCAGATCCATCGAGTGCCGGAAAGTCTCCGCTTGGAGCTGCTGAGCACGATCATCTAAAGCCGCCCACTCCGCGGCCATCCTGACCTCTTCTGCTGCTAAATTTTCCTCGGCCCGTGCCATCTCTTCGCTTACCTGTGCCACCTCCGCGTCATGCTGAGCCTTATCCGCCGGCTCCACCACAACGGTCAACAGAGCCATCAATTTATCCATGAGGTCCATTAGTATCTGAGCCGGGGGGCACGCGGGGTCTCCTGACCCGGCCGCTGCCGATCCAGTGGTTGTCACTCCTGCAACCATGGAGTTCTGCCCGGGTTGATTGCCATCCATGAAGACCCCGGCTCAATTCGGCGGCTTAGAGAGGTCCGGAATACTGCTGCCATCGGAACATCCCCCAAGCACGCCATCTTGTAGCTGATGCAAAGAATCTGTCTCGCCTAAGGACGACTCACCGTCAGAGCAGATGGCCGTCTCACCGCCATCCACGGATCCTTCAGAAAACTCACCTCCATGGATGCAACCCATGAAGGCATGCTTTACGGCGGGTCGGGCCCCGGCGGATCTCGCGCGCTGAGACGTCTCGATGATGTTGGTGCAGAAGTCTGGCTCAGGGCCCGATTCGCTGATTCGGTCGATGAAGACATGAATTCCGCCGAAGGGGACCCAGTACACGTACTCAATTGAGCCGGCATCGGGGCCCCATCCTTCGTCGTCGATGTAGAGCTTGCTGCGACGACTCTTGGTCATCCGGCCCACAGCGTATCCCTTGAGCCCTTTGAAGTTTCCCTTCAAGAAGTCAAATCCACCGTGCGCTGGCCCCACGGTGGGCGCCAACTGTCGTGGAGTTGTCACGACAGATGTCCTAGCGAAAGGACTTAGTCATAGGGCCATCGCAACTAGCAAGCTTAAAGGGGTTAATCAGGACAAAAGACACGAGAGTTTTTATAATAGTTCGGCCCCTTACGATGAAGGTAAACTCCTACATCTAGTTGTGTTGGAATTGTTGGTGTTTCAGTGACCAAGGAGCGAATCCGCCGGCTTGGTGATCGATCTGTTGATTCTTGCCCTAAGCCTCCGCCGGGTCATCCCCCTATATACACGGGTTGACGCCTGGCGACCTACAGAGTCCCGGCTGTAATCCTAAAACATGTCCGGCTCGGTGACTTCTTTATATGCCTTTCTTTACAAGTCTTTCTTTACATACAGCGGTTTATAATATTGGGCCTTAAGCCGCCTCTGGGCTTAGGCCTTCTACAAGTCTTAATAAACTATCACCTTGAATCTTACTGGGCTCCTTTTGTAACCCGCCATTTGGGTTGACCCGGCCCCTCCTGGGCGGGTCTTACCTGATAGCTATATTCCCAACACAACTGCTAATACTCGATAATATTCTTTGGCTCCCCTTGTGTCGAATCAATAAATTTGGGTTGAATACTCTACCCTCGAAAACTATTGCGATCCCCTCTACTTGTGGGTTGTCACTCAACAACCTATATTCTTAGTCACTAAACAATTGCAATTTAACTTATTCAACAGAGTCTAAGTAAGAGCTCCACATACTCAATCATCATATAGTCTTCCATGATTGCTACTACTCAAAGCATATTCTTAGAACAAATGGCATCCATCGAACATAGAGAAAGATAGGGGTTTAATATTTTGCCTCCCAACTCATTTTTCATAGAGATAATTGCTACCTCCTGAGCTTGTGTTGGTTTTTCCCTTGAAGAGGAAAGGGTAATGCAGCAAAGTAGAGTAAGTATTTCCCTCAGTTTTGAGAACCAAGGTATCAATCTAGTAGGATAGAATGCGCAAGCCACCGAATACCTGCATAGACAAACACCAACTTGCACCCAACGAGATAAATGGGTTGTCAATCCCTTCACAGTTATTTGCAACCAGAGATCTGATAGAGATGGATAAATGGTAAAGTAATGTTTTTGGTATTTTTGGTTTATGGAACGGAAAGTAAAAGATTGCAAAGAAAGTAAATCGGAAACTAAATTGTAGATCAGAAACTTATTATATGATTGAAAATAGACCCGGGGGCCATAGGTTTCACTAGAGGCTTCTCTCAAGATAGAAATTATTATGGTGGGTGAACAAATTACTGCCAAGCAATTGATAGAAAAGCACAAAGTTATGACAATATCTAAGGCAATGATCATGAATATAGGCATCATGTCCGTGCCAAGTAGACCGAAACAATTCTGCATCTACTACTACTAGTCCACACATCGACCGACTCCTGACTGCATCTAGAGTATTAAGTTCATAAGAATAGAGTAACGCATTAAGTAAGATGACATGATGTAGCAGGATTAACTCAAGCAATATGATGAAAACCCCATCTTGTTATCCTCGTTAGCAACAATACAATACGCGTCGGTTCCCCTTCTGTCAGTAGGATCGAGCACCGCAAGATTGATCCCAAAGCTAAGCACTTCTCCCATTGCAAGAAAAACCAATCTAGTTGGCCAAACCAAGTCGATAGTTCGAAGAGACTGGCAAAGATATAAAATCATGCATATAAAAAATTAGAGGAGATTCAAATAATATTCATAGATAAGCTGATCATAAATCCACAATTCATCGGATCTCGGCAAACACACCGCAAAAGAGTATTACATCAAATAGATCTCCAAGAACGTCGAGCAGAACATGGTCTTGAGAATCAAAGAGAGAGAAGAATCCATCTAGATACTAGCTATGGACCCATAGGTCTATGGTAAACGACTCACACTTCACTAGAGAGGCAATGGTGTTGATGTAGAAGCCCTCCGTGATCGAATCCCCTTGCGGCAGGATGCAGGAAAAGGCCCCTAGATGGGATCTCACGGGTACAGAAGGTTTCAGCGGTGGAAAAGTGGTTTCGTGGCTCCCCCGGAAGTATTTGAGGTATTTCAGAATATACAGGAGGAAGATCTAGGTCAGGGGTCACCAAGGGGCCCACAAGGTCGGGGCGCGCCCTACCCCCTAGGCGCTCCCTCCACTCTTGTGGCTGCCTCGTGGCTCTTCTGACTTGCACTCCAAGTCTCCTGGGTGTCTTCTGGTCCAAGAAAAATCATCACGAAAGATTAATTCCGTTTGTACTCCGTATGGTATTCCTTTTCTATGAAACTCTAAAAGAAGGATAAAAACAGGAACTAGCACTGGGCTCTAGATTAATAGGTTAGTCCCAAAAATCATATAAATAGCATATTAATGCACATAAAACATCCAAAACAGATAATATAATAGCATGGAACAATAAAAAATTATAGATGCATTGGAGACGTATCAAGCATCCCCAAGCTTAATTCCTGCTCGTCCTCGAGTAGGTAAATGATAAAAATAGAATTTTTGATGTGGAACGCTACCTAACATATTTATCCATGTAATTCTCTTTATTGTGGCATGAATGTTCAGATCCGTAAGATTCAAAACAAAAGTTTAATATCAACATAAAAACAATAATACTTCAAGCATACGAACAAAATAATCATGTCTTCTCAAAATAACATGGCCAAAGGAAGCCTATCCCTACAAAATCATATAGTCTGGCTATGCTCCATCTTCATCACACAAAATATTCAAATCATGCACCACCCCGATGACAATCCAAGCAATTGTTTCACACTTTTGATGTTCTCAAACCTTTTCAACTTTCATGCAATACATTGCTACCTCTTGAGCACTGCGTTGGTTTTCCCTTGAAGAGGAAAGGGTGATGCAAAAAAGAAGCGTAAGTATTTGCCTCAGTTTTGGAGAACCAAGGTATCAATCCCGTAGGAGACTACACGCAAGTCCCTTGTACCTACACAAACAAATAAGAATATCGCAACCAACACGATAAAGGGGTTGTCAATCCCTTCACGGTCACTTATGAGAGTGAGATCTGATAGATATAATAATAATAAGATAAATATTTTTGGTATTTTTATAATATAAATAGGAAAGTAAAGATTGCAAAATATAATAGATTCGAAACTTATATGATAAAAGGTAGACCCGGGGGCCATAGGTTTCACTAGTGGCTTCTCTCAAGATAGCATAAGTATTACGGTGGGTGAACAAATTACTGTGCGGTCAGGGCACTGAGGGCCTAGTGAGGTGGCGCAGTGCGGGGCTGCTGCGGCCAGAGCTCGACCACTCAGGTTTATCAACGCTGTAGGGACGGACCCATGCGCACATGCCGTGCCAGAGCGAGCGGCTCTTCAAATAGGCATCGATCGAGCAGGCGATTAGGTCATGTATGTTAAGCACATAGGAAGAAATCCAATTTCAAGCAAGCGCAGATAATAGCAACCGCCGCTGGGTCGGGCCCGAGCGGCGTGGGGATGATGCAGCCGAGGGGCGCCCCCAACAAGGTAAGTAAAGAGCATAAACAAAATGGATACATGCCACGGGGACGGACCCACGCGGCCTGGGAATGGTGCAGCCCTGTGGGCGCTCCCAGCTGAAGGTAGAACTCTGAAAGATGTCACCTGGTGCTGTTGAAGATGAAGTGACACTGTGGAAGTGAGCGATGCGCGGTGAAGACGTCGGCCCTCATGAGCCCCCAGGCCCAGGGGCCTCGGGAGGCGCCGGTGGCACGTGCAGGTCTTCGGGGACCATTGCCACCTCCGCCAGGACCGCGCGATGCCCGACCTCCTGAGCCTCCAGAACTGTCCTCAACAGGCACTGAAGTGCGGCGACTGCGCTCGGCAGGCCGAAAGGCTTGCGAACGTAGCTGTGAGGTGGTCCCACGTAGCTCCCTACGGCCGAAGGCCATAGGCGCTCCTGGGATGCAGCTCGGTTGAGCCCTGGTGCATCGACACAGACGCGCAGTCCTCCATCCTCGCCCGGATCTGTGGCCACGGTAGGTAAGCGGCGGCTGCCGCGCATGACTCTGGACTCTTGTAGCTCATGGGTGTTCCTTGTGATGAACTACTGAGGGTTTGGTCTCCTTTGACTTGTACCTTCCTGAGGGAAGTGTGCTTGAAAGCACACCTCCAAGTGGTGCCCGAGCGCCTTCCCCGCGACCTTGGCAAGGTCGACGGCTCTCCAAGAGAGAGCCCCCGAGCCCTGCCTGAGGAGGGCGCCGGGCATGCCTTCCTATGCGTGAGAGGGTGGCGCTCGCTGATCGGGCGCAAATCCTAACGCAATGCCTCCGGAGGTGCCTGCCTCCTTGTGGCTCGGGCCAGGTGAGGTATTCTTCTTCTTGAGGGTCCCCTCGGGAGGCCTCTCGCTCCTGCGATCTGGGTCTTCGATTGCTGCGGCTCGGAACGCACGCCCGAGCGAGCACACTGCGTCCCTTTCTTCACAGGGTACGGTGATGACTCCACCGCTTCCTGGCATCTTGAGGACATTGTAACCACGGTTAGTCACTGCCATAAACTTGGCTAGGGCTGGGTACCCGAGGATGGCGTTGTACGACAGGCGGATGTGAGCGACGTCGAAGTCGATGAGCTTGGTGCGCTAGTTGTTGCGTTGCCCGAAGGTGATCGGAAGGCGAACCTGCCCAATTGGAAAAGTGGAACCATCGGTGACTCCTGAGAAAGGCTTGGTCGGCTAAAGGTGGTCGTACGGCACTTGGAGATTGTCGAACGTCTCAATGGACAGGACGTTTAGTCCTGCCCCGCCATCGGTGAGGGTCCTAGTGACCTGCACCGTTGCTGATAACTGGGGAGCAAAGCATCGGGAGGACTCTGGCCATTGCCGCACACTTGAGATGGACTGCGGAACTGAATGTGATCGCGCACGAAGATCACCTGAGAGGGCGCGTGGCCTCAAGCTTGGGAAGGACTGCATTCACTTCGCAAGCAAACTGCTTAAAGATGCGCTGTGAGGTTGGGGCCTGGGCGCCACCCAAGATGCAAGCAATTGCACGCGGCTCTTGGAAGCCCCCAGCCCCATCGTCTTGGTGTTGGTCTTCGTTCCTCCTTGGTGGAGGCGGTAGAGGAGGGAGGCCTGTGTTGCCATGCGGGTGGCCCTCACGAGGCTGGTCCCTCCAACCTCCCTCGAGAGGCTGGTCCTGCCAGCAGTCCTCGCGAGGGCGGTCACGCCATCCCTGGCGAAGGCCACGGTCTTCCCATTGTTCGCCACCTCTTCCTCCTCCTCGGCCATAGCCCCTGTCATTGCGCTCTGGGCGTCTGCCGATTCGCCCGTCTCGCATGGCTCTGAGCTCTTAACATTCGTTGGTGTTGTGGGTGTGGAGGTCGTGGTACACACAGTACCGTCTGCCCTTGGATGACTCAGGCTGATCCTTGCCTCGCTTGGTGTCCAGTTCACGTCTTTGGCCTTGAGCTTCTCTTCTTCTGGGTCGGCATCCGGGAGCTCGAGGAGGGAGAGACGCCCTTCCTCTGCCCTGGCGCACTTGGTCGCCAAGTTGAACAGCTCGAGGGATGTGCACAGGTCTTCATGGATTGCTAGTTCTTCCTTCATCTTGACGTCGCGCACGCCGTCGGAGAAGGCTGAGATGATAGCTTCTTCAGTTACCTTGGGGATCTTGAGGCGAGTGTAGTTGAAGCGCTGGATGTACTTCTGTAGGGTTTCTCCTGGCTGTTGCTTGATGCGGCGTAGGTCGCTCACGGCCGGGGGCCGGTCGCGAGTGCCCTGGAAGTTGGCGATGAAGCGGGTGCGCTTCTCTCTCCAGGAGGAGATCGTGCCGGGAGCCAGGTTCAGGAGCCAGGTGCGGGCGCCGTCCTTGAGCGCCATGGGGAACCAATTCGCCATGACCTTTTCGTCTCCATTGGCGGCTACGATGCCCAGCTCGTAGAGCTGCAGGAACTCGGCGGGGTCCGCTGTGCCATCGTAGCGGGGAGGGAGGTCAGGCTTGAACTTGCCTGGCCATGTGACGCCGCGCAGCTCGGGGGTGAAGGCGAGGCAGCCCGCCGTGGTCACCGGCGCCCTTTGCTGGTGCTGGACTTGTTCTCGCGGGTCACCACGCGCCGCCACTGGGAGCAGCGCGGGGTCTTGTCGTGGAGGCGCTGGGGCGCGATCTTGGCGCGCCAGCGCTGGGAGCGCGCGAGCACCTTGCCGGGGAGGTGGGATCTCTTGGCAGCTCCCTTCTTGCTGCGCAGGCGCCGGACGTGGAGAGTCCCGCCCTGGGGCTGCGCGCCTTGGTGCCAAGGCACCTTCTTGGGGAGGAGGCGGCTCCTCCGCCTCCTGATCCTCGCCCCCTGCACGGGACGGAGGGCGAGGTAGCGAGAGGGACCGCAAGGGGGAGCCCCATGCGACACTGACGAGCTCGGTGATGCAGGCGAGCCAGTCCTCATAGAGGTCGTCGACGGGGCGATAGTGCAGGAGCTCCCGCGTCAAGAGCAGTGAGGCGTGCGCATCCATGGGTTCGCGACGGGCGTGGGACGACGAGCCGGCTGGAGTCAGTGACGGGGTGGCGGTGCGGCCATCCCGCCGCACCGAAGGATGCTGGGACGAGGCCTGCTGCTCGTTCCCCGCCGGGCCGGTGGCGGCGTTGGTGGCGGGCGATGTGGAACGACGAGGGGGGCCGCCGACGGTCGCTGTCTGGGCGAGGCGAGTGGCACGAGCAGCCCGGCGCTCGGCGCGAGCCCGACGAGCGACAAACATGGACACGACGGAAGATCACACGCGAACAGTGGAAGAAAGATTCCGGCGCACCCCTACTTGGCGCGCCAAATGTCGGATTTCGGGTTCCAGCAGACCGTTGAGGTTTGAACACTGGGGTGCACGCGGAGATCTCTCCCCTACCGATCTTCGTCTGATCCTCTCGTGCGAACTAAGGTGAAAATGATGAACAACACAAGAGACACGAGGTTTATACTGGTTCGGGCTACCGTTGTGGTGTAATACCCTACTCCAGTGTGTGGTGTGGTGGATTGCCTCTCGGGCTGATGATGGACAGTACAAGGGAAGAACAGCCTCACGAGGGGTTTTCTTGAGCTGATGCGGTGTGTTCTACTTAGTCTCTACTGGCTTCTTTCCCCCTCTTCTCCTCTTTCTTTTCTCCTCTCTTCCCTACCTCTTTTTCCCTTCCTTTTCCTTTGTGGAGGCTAGCTCTATTTATAGAGGCCGTGGGACTCTCCCCGAATAATTGAGTGGGAAGGGCGCCAACAATTGGCCACTTTGAAGGGGAACATCTAGTACAAGTTATCCTGACCAAAGGTGGTCTCCGGCTGCCAAAAGCACTGGTGATGACGCCGTCTTGGGCTCCACGGTGACTTCCGTCCGGCTGGTCTTGGTCTCGTTGCACCAGAATGGTAACCTTTGCCTGATACCTTGGCCTGTGCTTGCCCCTTTGCACCAAAGGGGAAACAAGGATTCTGCGCAGGCCGGCGCCCGCCTGGCCTTGATCGTCGCGGCTTGCGTCATGGGGTCCTTGCGAGGTACCCTCGCATTGATCTCTCCGCCTCCTCACGAGCCTGCCTGATGAGGCCGCTCTTGAGGAAGCTTCCTGTCGTCCGCCCCGCGAGGCTTGGCCCCTCGCGTGGGTCTTGAGCTTGGGCTGATGAAGGTGGGCCGCGCTGGGCCCCTACCCGAGCCACGCCATAGGCCGCAGGCAGGCAAGTCTTGGGACCCCCGTTCCCAGAACACCGACAACGGCGATGCTACCTTCCTTTCTCGCCCAACAAGGATTGCTTGAGAGCTAAAGGGGTGCTCCCGAGTATCGCGACTCGGGGGCTCTTACTGGACCTCGGGCCGCTCACCTCCTGGCCTTGACCACGGCATCGCGACCTGGCATACCAGCGACGGCTGAAGCTTGCCTGGGGACTGGGACCTGTCAGCGTAGAGCGCCAAGTCCTCTTGAGGATAGAAAGGGGGAGTTTAGCCGGAACAGAATGGACACCTCACGCCAATTCATATTAAGGATATAGTATTTACAAAAGGCATGGCAGACGCCTTACATACCCCCGCGGGGTGTTGCTTTAATTCCTCGCAGGGAACAAAAGGTGCTAACCCTAAGGGACGCTACTTGCTAGCACCTCCCCAAGCGACGCCATCATCAACAGTGGTCTGCCCAGTGACGGCGCCAATCACATCTAGATTCGTGGCGTCGGCAGCCCGATGCAGCTGCCCCACTCCGAGCGCGGCGCGAGCTCAGAGGCTCGTAGCTATCGCCGCTCGTCTCCGGGGTCGCGAGGAGTTCGGGGGAGCCGCTGAAGCCCTCAGTTCCTCCGCTGCTGCCTGAGGAGCTATAGGAGGACCAACGGGCAGGGCTCGTACTCGCCAGTTCGTCACCCCTGCCGCTTCCCTTAGGGCAGCATTCCAGCCGGCGTCCTTTTGCATCAAAGACCTTGAACAACATCAAGGAGGCGCCGTCGTATTCAAGATGGATCACCAAGGCGCCGTCCGCGCGACAGACCCGGGCAATCTCACCCCAGCCCCGGGTCATGAAGACCTTGCCCGGAGCGACGACCGCGACCTCCGCTCCGGTAGCGGGGGTGCCACTGTCGACGTGCTATAGCTAGAGCTCCAGGGCCCCTCTCGGCGGCATCTCGAAGGCGAAGGAGGAGGGAGGAGGATCCATGAAATTGGAGGCATGGCGGCGTGGAGCACAAGCTCGCAAGAGGAGCGCTCCGCGTGGACTCCAGGGGGGACGACGCGCACCATTGTGACTCGCCAGCGATGGCGGTGGCGCTGTCGGTGTTGCTCGGCGCCCTCCTCCCTGGGGCCTATGACGCGGGCATACAAGGGCAGCAGAAACCCAGGCGGCGGCCGCTCATACCATGGCCTCGACACCTCCTGCCAGGCGCCTTCGTCCCGGTGACAGAGGATTGGCCGCTTCTTCGGTGGGAGGGGGTCAGGACCCTCTCTGGGGGCCTTTCCCTTTTCCTCTGCTGAAAACTGGCGGATCGGTGCCATTGGTGCAAGAGGAAGCAAGGATGCGGAAGAAGAAGAGGAGGACTAACGGAAAGGGGTGAACTGGCGGAGCTCATGTAGCCCCGTACTTATAGCCGGGGAAGGCCAACCGCCGAGCACCATGACCTCAGGTAATCATGACCCATATCTCTGCATGCAGGGACTTGTCAGTCGTGTAGTTGCCGAGGCGTCATGGGAAGTGCAAACGCCCACGTCCAATCAACCGCCACACGGCGCCCAAGGCCACATGCTGTTAGGGCCCGCGGCGCTTCGTGCTTGTCCCTTCGCTTCTCTGCTAAGCCAAGCCCGCACGCGCCTTGGGCCTGGGGGCTACTGTCGGCATTCTGGGAACGGGGGTCCCCAGACTTGCCTGCCTACGGCCTGCGGCATGGCTCGGGTGGGGGCCCAGCGCGGCCCATCTTCATCAGCCCAAGCTCCAGACCCTCACGAGGGGCCAAGCCTCGCGGGGCGGACGACAGGAAGCTTCCTCAAGAGCGGCCTCATCAGGCAGGCTCGCGAGGAGGCGGAGAGATCAATGCAAGGGTACCTCTCGAGGATCCCATGACGCAAGCCATGACGATCAAGGCCAGGTGGGCGCTAGGCGGGTGCCGGCCTCCGCAGGGTCCTTGTTTCCCCTTTGGTGCAAAGGGGGCATGCACAGGCCAAGGTATCATGCAAAGGTTACCATTCCGGTGCAACGAGACCAAGACCAGCCGGACGGCCGGACGGAGGTCAGCGTAGAGCCTAAGACGGCGTCATCACCAATGCTTTTGGCAGCCGAAGACCACCTTTGGTCAGGATAACTTGTACTAGATGTTCCCCTTCAAAATGGCCAATTGTTGGTGCCCTTCCCGCTCAATTATTCGGGGAGAGGCCCAGGGCCTCTATAAATAGAGCTAGTGTCCACAAAGAGGGGAGGAGAAAAAGAGAGAGAAGGAGAAAACCCATTAGAGACTAAGTAGAACACACCGCATCAGCTCAAGAACACCCCTCGCGAGGCTGTTCTTCCCTTGTACTATCCATCATCAGCCCCAGAGGCAATCCACCAAACCACACACTAGAGTAGGGTATTACACCAAAATGGTGGCCCGAACCAGTATAAACCTCGTGTCTCTTGTGTTGTTCATCATTTTCATCTTAGTTCACATGAGAGGATCGGACGTAGATCGGTAGGGGAGAGATCTCCGCACACACCCCAGTGTTCGAACCTCAAGGGTCTGCCGGAACCCGAAATCCGACAGTCCTGCGTTTGTGCCGTGATGCCCGTGAGGCATGGACTGGGAGGGGTGCTCCCGCAGAGGACTCAGACAGGAAAGCTCCAGACGATCGGGGCAAAAGACGCTCGCGAGGGCGCCCGCGAACATCCCTCGTGAGACTTGTGCGAGAGAAAATGAGGCGAGTGGATGAAAAAGACAGAGAGTCACAAGCCAGGAATGCCAACAACTCCAATAAGACTTCAAACGGGAATAAACACGCCAACTGTAGAAAGCAAATGAAAAAGTCGCGTCCGGCACCTATTCTAGTCTTCGACGTCTTCTCACCAGCGCAGAGCTAAGTGCTGCCACTGGGCGTGGGCGGGAGCCCCAGAGGCCCAAGGGCGGCACTCCGGAGACTCCGGGGCATGTACAACCCCACTCATTATTACGTGAGAGTGTCACGGCCGGCGAGCTTCACAGGCATTTGCCTTCTTCACAGGCACCGGGCCTTTCCCAAAACGCGATAGCTTCACAGGCATTGGCCTTCTTCACAGGTACCGGGCCTTTCCCAAAACGCGATAGCTTCACAGGCATTGGCCTTCTTCACAAGCACCGAGCCTTTCCCAAAACGTGATAGCTTCACAGGCATTGGACTTCTTCACAAGCACCGGGCCTTTCCCAAAACGCGATAGCTTGACAGGCATTGGCCTTCTTCACAGGCACCGGGCCTTTCCTAGGCGCTAGGCCTCGCTCAGGGGTAGAACCTCCGGAGATGTTGAATGTTCCATGTGTTCTGGATGGGTACTCCCTCCGGAGTCTCCAAGCGCGCGGAACCAGGCCTGGAAACACGAACAACCTTGAACGGGCCCTCCCACATGGGAGAGAGCATGTGCAGCCCCTCCCTGGAGAGAACCCGTCTGAGCACGAGATCCCCTACCTCAAGGGTCCTGGGGCGGATGTTGCGGCAGTGGTATCGTCGTAGCGCGTGTTGATACCTTGTCGCTCGCAGTGCGGCTTCCAGACGACGTTCCTCCCCCAGCTCGAGATCCGTCCCCCGCATGGCATCCTGCTAAGCCTCGTCGAATGCCAGGACCCGTGCGGAGCGACACCTGACCTCGTGAGGGAGAACAGCCTCTGCTCCGTAGACGAGGAAGAATGGGGTCTCGCCAGTCGGCTTGGTCGCTGTCGTGCGGATTGACCACAGCACGGACTGGAGCTCGTTATACCAGCCCCTGCCACAGGCTTCCAGCTTCTTCTTGAAGGTCCTGGTTTTGAGGCCCCTCAGGACCTCCGCGTTGGCCCGCTCGGCCTGGCCGTTGCTCCGGGGGTGTGCTACCGAAGCGTAGCATATCTGTGTTCCAAGGTTACCACAGTATGTTTTGAAGAGATTACTGGTGAATTGCGAACCATTGTCGGTGATGATGCGGTTGGGCACCCCAAATCGGCTCACGAGGCCCTTGATGAATTTGACCGCTGAGCCTGCCGGGATTGTGCGGACGGCTTCCACCTCAGCCCACTTGGTGAATTTGTCCACGGCGACGTAGAGGTAGCGATAGCCTCCTGGTGCGTGAGGAAACGGGCCCAGAATGTCGATCCCCCAAACTGTGAACGGCCATGAGAGGGGTATAGTCTGTAGACCCCCCGCAGGCTGATGGATCTGCTTAGCGTGAAACTGGCAGGCCTCGCAAGCCTTCACAAGCTCAACGGCGTCGTTGAGTGTTGTGGGCCAATAGAATCCACTATGGAATGCCTTGCCTGTTAGGACCCCGATTCTAAGTCATACCGATCTAGCCTGTAACACCTCATATCACTTTGCGGCCTCATGCACGGTATTCCCACGGGTGTCGCCTTACCATGGCCCGGGACCGTTTGCGCCTTTTGGCTCACGTATATAATAGTGTCGCTAGCATCCATATGACAGAGAACCCAGGCCGACATGACTAGTCGTGAACCCAGAGTGGCACTAACTTACGGGGACAGGCATACATGAATCAACATCGCGTATGTCGGTCAGTAGCATGCGAATCCGGGCTATAGCACTGGGCTAACAGGACTCCGGAAACCTGGGCTGTAGCAGGCTAGGCAGGACTCCGGATGTCACCGCGTGCCATTTCCCCGAAGGGACAGACACAGGAACGAAGTGAATCACACGCCGGCCAGTCAAGTGCTCCCAAGAAGTAGTGCTGGGCTAGCAGGACTCCGGTGAACCGGGCTGTAGCGGACTACTATGGCTCATGGAAGCACAAGACTACATTTCCCCATAAGAGAGGCTACCAAGGATAAACAACTAGGTTGTTGGATCCCACACATACCAAGCATTTCAATCATACACACAATATGCTCACTATGTGCAATACAACATGGCATCACAACAAGACTGTACGACTTAGAGTAATTATTCATTAGGCTCCGAGGAGCGAGATATTACAAACATGGGTCTCATGACCCAACATTTAGGGCATACAAGTCAAAGCACATGCAGAAGCTTACCATGTCTAAGTACAGACATCTACAAATGAAAAAGGCTGAGAAGCCTAACTATCTACCAGACCCTCCCAAGGGTACAAGATCGTAGCTGAGGTAACAAGCTAAACATCGAAGTCCACGTGGAACTACTAGCGAGACTGAAGTCTCTCTGCAAAACATAAATTAAGCAAACATGAGTACAAATGTACTCAGCAAGACTTACATCAGAACTAAGTACATATGCATCATTATCAACGAAGGGTTGGTGGAGGTTAACTGGAGCTAGCCAGCTTTTACTCGGTGGCTATCCTGAACTACGACTGCAAGTAGCTCTTTTGAGGTGGCGAACACGAGTCCACATATACACCATATCAATAGACCACTATGGATCCTCTCCCGTCTCCCTATGAGAACGCCATCCATAGCACTCACGCTTATCTTGCGCATTTTAGAGTATCCACTTTCACTTGTCTATAAACTATGCAAGGGGTCCAAGTTTCCATATCCGAGGAATCTGGCTATTCGAATAGATAATGATAACCCTGCAGGGGTGTACTTCTTCACACACGCTCTCGCCACTTACCACCATGTACACATCGTGTATCTCGGCAACCTTCAAGCGGAAGCCTGGCGAGGGAGTCGGCCATGACCTGACTAACTAACAAGTCTCTAGTCCAGGTTTATCTCTTATTCGGGTTCCATACGCAAGGAGATCCGACCGGGGTGTCGCTCACGGCCCCAAACGATGTGTGCAGGGTTCCCAAGCCCACCATCCAGGTGCCACTTGGTACACCGTGCCACTATGCCTAGTCTGTCCCAAGCCCACCTATACCGGGTGCCACTTGGTAGACAATTAACAGTACCTACAAACACCAAGAACTAGTTGCAACTCCTGGACAGAGATCAGGTTGATTAATAAGTCGAGAGAGCTTGGAGCACCCGGAGCCCAATGTGTGGTAGTAACTGTTCATGGATCACAAACACAGAACTCAGTTCCTGAGGACGGCTGCAATGAGACAACCCACCATGTACTCCTACATGGCCTCTCACCGCTACCTTTACCAAATCGTGTTCACACACTTAGCTCACACACAGTAGGACATGTTCATCACCATTCCAATTCATCCCCGATGAATCAGACCTGACTCAACTCTAACAGTAGCAGGCATGACAAACAAGCATGAATGAGTAGGCACATCAGGGCTCAAACAACTCCTACTCATGCTAGTGGGTTTCATCTATTTACTGTGGCAATGCCAGGTCATGCAGAGGAAAGGGGTTCAGCTACCGCAGCATGTAACAGTTGAATCGTTGTTGTGCTAATGCAGTAAAAGAGAGAAGGAGCGAGAGAGAGTGTGGGATTGTATCAGAATGAACAAGGGGGTTTTGCTTGCCTGGAACTTCTAAAGATATCATTGGGTCTTCATCAGTGTCAACGATCACAGCGTCAGTACCACGTCTATCGAGAGCGGACAACCACCCGCAACAGAGAAGGAACACAATCAATGCAATGCACAACATGATGCATGATAATGACATGGCAATATGTTGTTGATTGAGCTAATGCAACTAGCAACCCAACTAAATGAAGTTGATTTGAACCCAAAGTTCAAATTCAAACTCCACATGTGGTTATTTAAATGCCATTCATTTGATTTTCCTAAACAATGGCCTTAAGTTGTTCTAACATGCACGAAAATGGTACAAATGGATAGATTGGATTTTTCTGATAATTTTTCATATATAATTTATTTAATTCTGAGCTACGGTTGATTTTATATGATTTTTTGAAGTTTGTAACAATTTCTGGAATTTTCTGAATAAGTTTAAATCCAGAAAATGGCATTATTGCGTCAGCACTGCATCAGCAGGTCAGCTGTGGCCGACCAGGTCAAACCTGACGACCGGGTCCCACATGTCATTGACTCACTGCTAACTCGGAGTTAATCCCGTGTTGACTGGGATTTGCCCCGCTGCGGGGCCCACTGTCAGTGGCTGAATGGCGGCTAATCAGTAGGATTAGCCCCTAATGGCCATGCCACATCGGCGTGGTTACGCTGGCGATGACTCGATGCGGCGACGATTGCCGGCCGGCCGTTTCCGGCGATGGCTGGTCGCGCGGTTAGGTGCGTTGGAGAGCCCGTGGTGCGTGGCATCAAGTGGTGGTCCTGGGGATGTCGGGGACGGCGTGTAGCGGTGGCGGAGGCGAGCATATGCGGCGGCGGAGCTCGGTGTTGTGCGGTGCTGCCCCAGGGATCGCTACCGAGCTGCCTGTGTTGCACGACAGCGCCAGGGGTGCTCTAGGGCGCGCCCATTGCACGACAGCAGTGAACGGAGCACGGGGAGCACGCGTCCTGCGGCAATGGCGGAGCCAAGCTTCGGCTCGTGCGGCAAGGGAGCTAGAGGGCACGGGAGGACAGGGGAGAAGGGGGAGTCAACGCAGTGGCTCACAGTGGACACACAGAGCAGATCAGCGGACTTGGGGACGCTCTGAACGAGGCGAATCGACGAAGTCGATCTCCGGGCACCGGAGGTGAAGACGACGACGCTCCGGTCGACTGGGGCCTCTTCTGGTCGCGTGCGTCGGGTGTGTTGCTCCACGGGGTCATGGCGGAGCTCGGGGATGCGGAGAGGGAGCGAGGGAGTGGCTGCGGCCGTGGTGGAGCTCATCGGTGGCGGCGGCGCGGTTCGTTGAGGTGGGGGAACACCGAGGGGGAGAGAACCAGAGGAGGGGAGAGAGAGCAGCGAGTGAGGGAGAGGAGAGAGGGGTCTTGGGGCATCTCCTGGCGTCGCGAGAAGGACCAGGGGGAGGAAGCAGGAGGTGGCGTCCGGTGTGTGCGCGGGCGACACGCCTCTGCCTACTAGCAGAGGTTGAAGACGCCGCTTCGGTCTGGTGGGCTGGGCCTGGTGGGCTGGGCCAGCAACAGAGACGGGCCAGGTAAGCGCGCCAGGTAAGTTTCTATCCTTTCTACTTCTTATTTCTGTTTTTATATTTCTGACATTTGTTTTAATTTGGTTTTTGAACCAAACTAATTTTCCTACTTCTGACAATTTTTGCAAGGACTGAATGGATTATTCCAAAGCCCCTCAACAATTATCAGAATTATTGGACATATAGTTAAAATATCACATATATAAATCCACTGCAAATAATTATTGGATTAACTCAAATGCCCAAAATAAATATTTCTGTGACTCCAAAAATATTGGTTCGAAATTCCTTCTTGCCAATATTTTTATAGCTTAACAGGAACATTTTCTTGGGTTATTTGAAGCAATTTTTAATGTTGATCATTTTTTTGAAATGATTTCTGAGGCTTTCCACTTTCCCCAATTCAACTTTCATGAATTTAAACATGATGCAAGAAGATTGATGCAAGGACAAGCAATGACTAGCTAGGGATGTGACATTGCCGACGAGGGTCCGTGACGACGAGTGGTGCCCGCAGTCTCCGCCGTGTATGTCCGCCAGTAGCTCTTTCCCTTGCTCTTGGGAGATGCAACATAGGGACACGTCATTCCGTCGCTTCCTGTAGAGCTCTCCATCCCTGATGCAATAAGCCGTGGCCTGCCACGCCACACGCTCCGCTTCCTCCTCATTCACCGGCAGAGTCCCTTGCATCAGGTAGTTCTTGAGCTCCGAGATCCAACACCCTTCCTGAGGCTCTAACACTAGGAGTAGGCATGCCCCTGAGGCTGGGCCGCAGACCGGGGCTCCCGAGGCAGGCGGCTGAGGGACCTCCTCCCTTGGTTGTGCCATGCTCGACAGCGACGGCACCGCCGAGAGTTTGAAGAGCCGCTCCTCAAAGACGCTAGGCTCCTGAGGCAGCCGCCTAGATGCCCTCTTGGCAATGTCATCAGCCTCCTGATTGGTGCCGCGAGGCACATGCTGCAACTCCAGTCCCCAGAACTGTTTCTCCATCTTGCGAACCTCAGCAAGGTAGGCTTCCATGTGCTCGTCCTTTGGCTCGTATATCTTGTTGTAGAAGTTGACGAGGAGCTGCGAATCACCCTTGATGAGGCGCTTCACCCCTAAGGCAGTTGCGGCCTTCAAGCCTACTAATAGGCCTTCGTACTCCGCTATGTTGTTGGAGACCTTTTCTCCGTGCTGGAACCAAAGTTGCACGGCGTAGTAGAGTTTCTCCTGGGTAGGGGATATGAGCACTGCGCCAGCTCCCGCACCATGTCGGGAGAACGCCCCATCAAAGTACATGACCCAGCCGTCCGGTGCTTCGCTTCCTAGGGAAAGTGATCGGTCTTCGCCTGCCTCGAGACCCGGCGCTTCTGCCCATTCTGCCATGAAATCCGCTAGCGCGGCTCCCTTGATGATTCTGGTCATACTGAATTCTAGCTGAAATGCCTGTAGCTCGATGTTCCATTCAGCAACCCTTCCAGCTGAATTGGGGCTCCTGAGCACTCTTTCCAAGGGGTATGCCGAGACGACTTTAATGGGATATCCTTGGAAGTAGTGGCGTAGCTTGCGTGAGGCCACTAGTAGCGTGAGGAGTTTTTGAGGCATGGGATACCGTGCCCTTGCGTCCCGTAGCACCGTCCTAACGAAGTACACGGGATGCTCGATGAGGTTGACGGTGCTGGCACTGCTTGCGTCCTCCAGAGGTCGAGGCGTCTCTTGAGACGACGGAGCTCCCAGTGCTTGGTCGCCTGAAGGGGCCTCTCCTGCTCCGGGTGTGTTCTCCTGTTGCGGCTGTTCCTTTCTGGCCGCAGTTGCGGCCTTCGCGAGGCCCTCCTGGCTCTGCTTTGCTTTAGTTTGGACGGTCGATGCGGCCTTGGCACAGCGCTCCTCCCTGACCGCCACCAGGGTTGCGCTAGCGGAGTAGGGGGTGGCCGCAAGGTAGAGCACCAGGGGCTCCCGAGGACGCCCAGCTACCATCACTGGTGGACTGGTAAGGTACCTCTTGAGGTCTTGGAATGCCTTGTCTGCCTCTTTAGTCCATTCGAAGGGGCCCTTTTTCTTCATCAGCTTGAAGAAGGGCAGCGCTCGTTCCCCCAGCTTGTAGATGAAACGCCCCAGCGCAGTTACACGCCCGGTGAGCTTCTGCATTTCTCTAAGGGTCCTTGGCGGGCTCATGTCTTCGACTGCCTTGACCTTCTCTGGGTTGGCCTTGATGCCCCCGTGGGATATGAGGAAACCCAGGAGCTTGCCTGAGGGGACTCGAAACACGCACTTCTCCGGGTTGAGCCGTAGGTCCACTTCATTGAGGCTCACAAAGGTTTCTTCCAGGTCCTGTATCAGGGTCCTTGCCTCATGAGACTTCACCACAATGTCATTGACGTAAGCTTCAGCGTTCCTCCCGAGCTGCCGGCCTAAGGCGATGTGCATCAGCCGCTGAAAGGTCGCGCCTGCGTTGCGCAACCCAAACGGCATGCACGTATAGCAGTACACTCCACACGGGGTCAGGAAGGCCGTCTTCTCCACGTCTTCTACCGCCATCTTGATCTGGTGATAGCCCGAGAAGGCATCTAGGAAGCACAATAGGTCACACTCTGTGGTGGAGTCGACTATCTGGTCAATGCGGGGGAGCGGAAATGGATCCTGCGGCCAGGCCTTGTTGAGGTTGGTGAAGTCGACGCACATGCGCTCCTTTCCTCCCTTTTTCGGCACAACGACCGGATTAGCCAGCCAATCAGGGTAGCGGACCTCGCGGATAACTCCTGCCGCCTATAGCTTCCGGGTCTCTTGAACGATGAAAGCCTGTTTCTTAGTAGACTGCCGCCTTGCCTTCTGCTTCATGGGGCGCACATTGGGGCACACGTTGAGGTGATGCTCAATCACTTCCCTTGGGACCCCTGCTAACTAATCAGGTTCCCACGCAAACACCTTCTTGTTCGCACGTGGGAACCCGATCAGGGCTTTCTCCTGCTCGTGTTGGAGGTTGGCCCCTTTCGTGAAGGTGGCACTAGCGGACCCGTCCTCGTCGACTGGTACCTGCTTGGTTTCTGCCTTGTCTTGGGTGAACAATTGCTTCTTTTTAGCCGGCGCGGCCCCCTTGGGCTCAAGGGCGTCGGTGCCAGTGGGCTGCGCCACCGCGGCCACCCTGAAAACAAGATGGAGCACGTGCAGCGCATCCCTTGTGTCTCCTGACATAGTGAGGACGCCGCTGCTCCCAGGCATCTTCATGAGGTTGTACGCCGGGTGAGTTGCTGCCATGAACCGAGCCAGGGCCGGATAGCCGAGGATGGCATTGTAGGGGAGGCCGATGGGGGCGATGTCGAAGTCGATCAGCTCCGTGCGGAAGTTGTCGCAGGTGCCGAAGGTCACTGGGTGGCGGATCTATCCCAAGGAGGCGGTGGAACCGACTCCGACGCCTGAGAAAGGCCTGCTGGGTCAGAGCCGCTCTAGCGGCACGTGGATGAGGCTAAAGGCCTCCACCGAGAGCACGTTGAGGCCGGCACCACCGTCGATGAGGGTCCTGGTGACGGCCACTTGGCAGATGGTGGGGGTGCACAGCATCGGGAGCACGCCCGAACCAATGGGTTTGAAGGGGTGGTCCTCCGAGTCGAAGGTTAGATCGGCCTCGGGCGCCACCCAGCCCGGGGGGGCTTCTCGGCGCTTGGAGGCAGTGCTGATTCGGCGGGTGAACGACTTAATGTGATTGCTCGAGGGTGGTGCTTGGGAGCCACCCAGGAGAGCTGCGATGACAGGCGGCGCTGGTGCGGTGAAACGGGCGAGGAAGAGGTCGCGCAGCTCCTCCCAGGACGTGACAGAGGCCGTCGGCAGGTGGAGGAGCCACGCGCGCGGGATGCCGGTGAGGGCCATGGGTAACCAGTTGTTCATCACCCGGTCGTCACCCCCGGCTTTGAGGACGGCCTCCTCGTATGCCAGGAGGAAAATCATCGGGTCCGTCGCGTCGTCGTAGCGCGGCGGCGTCTCAGGCCTGAACATGCGCGACCACTACACCTGTCGCAAGGCGGGGGCCAAGGCCGGGAGCCCCCTGGCCCTGGTGTCGACATCCGTTGCTGGAGCGGGTGGCGCGTTGTCCGCCATGAGGGCAGGATGCGATGTTGGGGGAGAGCGGGTCGTCAGGAAGGAGGACTCCGGCGCACCCCTACCTCGCGCGCCAAATGTCGGAATTCGGGTTCCGGCAGATCCTTGAGGTTCGAACACTGGGGTGCGCATGGAGATCTCTCCCCTACTGATCTACGTCCGATCCTCTCATGCGAACTAAGATGAAAATGATGAACAACACAAGAGACACGAGGTTTATGCTGGTTCGGGCCACCGTTGTGGTGTAATACCCTACTCCAGTGTGTGGTGTGGTGGATTGCCTCTGGGGCTGATGATGGACAGTACAAGGGAAGAACAGCCTCGCGAGGGGTGTTCTTAAGCTGATGCGGTGTGTTCTACTTAGTCTCTACTGGGTTTTCTCCTTCTCTCTCTTTTTCTCCCCCCTCTTTGTGGAGGCTAGCTCTATTTATAGAGGCCTTGGGCCTCTCCCCGAATAATTGAGTAAGAAGGGCGCCAACAATTGGCCATTTTGAAGGGGAACATCTAGTACAAGTTATCCTGACCAAAGGTGGTCTTCGGCTGCCAAAAGCACTGGCGATGACGCCGTCTTGGGCTCCACGGTGACCTCCGTCCGGCTGGTCTTGGTCTCGTTGCACCGGAATGGTAACCTTTGCCTGATACCTAGGCCTGTGCTTGCCCCCTTTGCACCAAAGGGGAAACAAGGACCCTGCGCAGGCCGGCGCCCGCCTGGCCTTGATCATCATGGCTTGCGTCATGGGATCCTCGCAAGGTACCCTTGCATTGATCTCTCCTCCTCCTCGCGAGCCTTCCTGATGAGGCCGCTCTTGAGGAAGCTTCCTGTCGTCCGGCCCGCGAGGCTCGGCCCCTCGCGAGGGTCTTGAGCTTGGGCTGATGAAGATGGGCCGTGCTGGGCCCCTGCCTGAGCCACGCCGTAGGCCACAGGCAGGCATGTCTGGGGACCCCCGTTCCCAGAACTCCGACAGCATCCAACTTGATTTCTCACGAAGACCCAGGGCATTTATGGAAGCCCATCATTGGAATATACAAGCCAAGTTATATAATGTAAAATTCCAACTAGTATATGGAAGTGACAACATAGGAGACTCTCTATCATGAAGATCATGGTGCTACTTTGAAGCACAAGTGTGGTATAAGGATAGTAACATTATGCCTTCTCTCTTTTTCTCTCATTTTTTTATTTGGGCCTTCTCTTTTGGCCTCTTTTTATTTTATTTTTATTTTTTGTCTGGAGTCTCATCCCGACTTGTGGGGGAATCATAGTCTCCGTCATCCTTTCCTCACTTGGGACAATGCTCTAATAATGATGATCACACTTTTATTTACTTACAACTCAATTCTTATAAGAAAAAAACATGACTCTATGTGAATGCCTCCGGCGGTGTACCGGGATGTGCAATGACTCATGAGCGACAGGTATGAAAGGATTATGAACGGTGGCTTTGCCAAAAATACGATGTCAACTACATGATCATGCAAAGTAATATGACAATGATGTAACGTCTCATAACAAACGGAACGGTGGTAAGTTGCATGGAAATATATCTTGGAATGGCTATGGAAATGCCATAGTACGTAGGTATGGTGGCTGTTTTGAGGAAGGTATATGGTGGGTTTATGGTACCGGCGAAAGTTGCGCGGTACTAGAGAAGCTAGCAATGGTGGAAGGATGAGAGTGCTTATAATCCATGGACTCAACATTAGTCATAAAGAACTCACATACTTATTGCAAAAATCTATTAGTCATCGAAACAAAGTACTACGCGCATGCTCCTAGGGGGATAGATTGGTAGGAAAAGACCATCGCTCGTCCCCGACCGCCACTCATAAGGAAGACAATCAATAAATAAATCATGCTCCGACTTCATCATATAACGGTTCACCGTACGTGCATGCTACGGGAATCACAAACTTTAGAACAAGTATTTCTCAAATCCACAACTACTCAACTAGCATGACTCTAATATCACCATCTTCATATCTCAAAACAATCATCAAGTATCAAACTTCTCATAGTATACTCATCTTGGATGCCTATCATATTAGGACTAATTTTATAACCAAGGCAAATTATCATGCTGTTCTAAAAGACTCTCAAAATAATATAAGTGAAGCATGAGAGATCAATAATTTCTATAAAATAAAACCACCAGCGTGCTCTAAAAGATCTAAGTGAAGCACTAGAGCAAAAATTATCTAGCTCAAAAGATATAAGTGAAGCACATAGAGTATTCTAATAAATTCAAATTCATGTGTGTCTCTCCCAAAAGGTGTGTACAGAAAGGATGATTGTGGCAAACTAAAAAGCAAAGACTCAAATCATACAAGACGCTCCAAGCAAAACACATATCATGTGGTGAATAAAAATATAGCCTCAAGTAAAGTTACCGATAGAAGAAGACGAAAGAGGGGATGCCTTCCAGGGCATCCCCAAGATTAGGCTTTTGGTTGTCCTTGATTTTACCTTGGCGTGCCTTGGTAATCCCCAAGCTTAGGCTCTTGCCACTACTTATTCCATAATCCGTCAAATCTTTACCCAAAACTTGAAAACTTCACAACACAAAACTTAAATAGAAAATCTCATGAGCTCCGTTAGTATAAGAAAACAAACCACCACTTAAGGTACTGTAATGAACTCATTCTTAATTTTTTGGTGTTAAACTTGCTGTATTCCAACTTCGCTATGGTTCATAACCTCCGATACTAGCCATAGATGCATCAAAATAAGCAAACAACTCGCGAAAAACAGAATCTGTCAAAAACAGAATAGTCTGTAGTAATCTGTAGGTTTCGAATACTTATGTAACCCCAAAAATTCTGAAATAAATTGCAGGAATTGAGGAATTTGTCTGTTAATCATCTGCTAAATAATCAACCTAATTGCACTCTCCAGTAAAAAATGGCAGCAAATCTCATGAGCGCTAAAGTTTCTGTTTTTTACAGCAAGATCTCAAAAACTTCCCCCAAGTCTTCCCAAAGGTTCTACTTGGCACAAACACTAATTAAAAGCATAAAACCACATCTAAACAGAGGCTATATGAATTATTTATTACTAAACAGAATCAAAAAGCAAGAAACAAAAATAAAATTGGGTTGCCTCCCAACAAGCGCTATCGTTTAACGCCCCTAGCTAGGCATAAAAGCAAGAATAGATCTAAGTATTATCATCTTTGGTATGCAATCCATAAGTAGCTCTCATAATAGATTCATAAGGTAATTTAATTTTCTCTCTAGGAAAGTGTTCCATGCCCTTTCTAAATAGAAATTGAAATCTAATATTCCCTTCTTTCATATCAATTATTGCACCAACCATTCTAAGGAAAGGTCTACCAAGAATAATAGGACATGTAGGTTTCCAATCAATATCAAGAACAATGAAATCTACGGGCACATAATTCCTATTTGCAACAATAAGAACATCATTAATACTTCCCATAGGTTTCTTAATAGTGGAATCCGCAAGATGCAAATTGAAAGAACAATCATCAAAGTCACGGAAACCTAACACATCACACAAAGTTTTTGGAATCGTGGAAACGCTAGCACCCAAATCACATAAAGCATAGCATTCATGATCTTTAATTTTAATAGTAGGTTCCCACTCATCATGAAGTTTTCTAGGGATAAAAACTTCTAATTCAAGCTTTCCTTCATAAAATTGCATTAAAGCATCAACAATATGTTTGGTAAAAGCTTTATTTTGACTATAAGCATGCGGAGAATTTAGCACAGATTGCAACAAGGAAAGACAATCTATCAAAGAGCTATTATCATAATTAAATTACTTGAAATCCAAAATAGTGGGTACATTGCTATGTAAAGTTTTGACCTCATCGCCAGTCCCATCATTATCAAGATTCATATTGCAAAATAAATATTTAATAGGAGACACAACAATCACTTTTAGATCCTCATCCTTATGTTCATCAAATTCTTCTGGTTTGGCGGCCATCTTATTGACTAAGGTGGCTTGCTTATCCGAAATTTGGGCTATTAAGTTTTCAAGATGAGCGAACTGAGATTTCAGACCATAAAATTCTTTAGACATATCATCGAGCTCTTTATTCATGTACCCCATAAAACTTTTTTGTTCTTTAAGCTCGTTTTTGAAGAAATTATTATGCTCAAACTGCAAGGACATAAAACTTCTAATGTTGTTTTCAATTTCTTCCAACCTCCTTAGGTGAGGATCAACACCTTTTGTTAAGGCCATCTTGGCAAACAATCCAACACACAAGCAAGCAAGAGGTAAACAAAAAGAGACGAAGGAAAAAGAGGGCGAATAAAACGGCTAGGGTGAAGTGGGGGAGTGGAAAACGAGAGGCAAATGGCAAATAATGTAATGTGAGGTATAAGAGTTTATGATAGGTACTTGGTATGTATTGACTTGTGCGTAGGTCTCCCCAGCAACCACTACAAAAAATACACATCCATGACATTTTGGGCCGAACGAAATTTTTTCTGTCATACTTATGACACTTCTATGACGGTAATTGTGACAAAACCCGGTATCATCATACATGTGGTGGGCTCCTACTTCTATGACAAAAAATCATGACAGAAAATGGGCTTTTTGTCCTGGTTGGGCCGGAGACACAGCTGCATGACATTCTTTAGGCCGTCCATGACGGAAAAAACCATGGTAGAAGCGAGGGCGAGGAAAATATCGAGGTGTTCCCGGTTACGGTGGGTGGTCGGGGCCGAGCGATGCATGTTTCTCTCGTACATGCACGCGCGTGGGTGCGAGGCGTTGGGCTCTAACTGAACCCGAGCGAGGTGTTGGGCTCTAACTGAACCCGAGCGATTGCACTGCAGGCTACGCGTTACCAAACCCGAGCAATCGATCAATGGCTGTTAACTGAACCCGATCGAGCGATTCCTTCGCTACTGCTGCTAACTGAAGCCGATCGATGCTGCCTCTGGATGAACTATGAGCGTTGCTGAGGGGGTTTGGATGAACAGTTCCCGATGGGGGTGGATGAACAGGACCCCGTGGTGTTGCCTCTGGATGAACAGTGAGCGTTGATGGGGGGTTTGGATGAACAGTTCCCGGTGGGTGTGGATGAACAGGACCCCGTGGTGTTGCCTCTGGATGAACAGGACCCCGATCGATTGAGCCGGTTGGGGCTGGATGAACAGGACGCCGTGGAGGGAAGGATGAACAGGACCACCCCATGGAGGGCTGGATGAACAGTAGACGGTGAAGGGCTGGATGAACAGTAGCCCGTGGAGGGGTGGTTGAAAAGGAGCCCGTGGAGAGGGCTGGTTGAATAGTAGCCGGTGGAGTAGCGCGCGGTGGAGGCTGGATGAATAGGAGCCCGTGGATGAACAGTCACATGTGGAGGCTGGAGGAGGTCGATGGTGATGAACAGTAGCCCATGGAGACCAGAGGGGGTCGACGGTGGAGATGAACAGTATTCTGTGGAGTTCAGTTTTGCGGTACGCCACACCCCTCCCGATCAACAGGACCCCCGTTTCGACCGTAGGAGGTCCGTTTCCTCCGTTTTGCGGTATGCGAGACCCCTCCCGATGAACAGGATCCCATTTCATACATGGCCGGTAGAACACAAGGCCATTTCCTCCGTTCTACGGTATGCCAGGCCTTGTTTCCATCGGCTGTTCTATCCAAGCCCTCCCGATGAACACGACGACGCATTCCGTTCCAACCCAGCCGGTTGGCTCCCCATGAACACGATGACGACGCTATTTCTCCGTTCTGACCCAGCCATGTACACGAGCCCTGGCCATATGTATGCGCGAGTAGGCATTCGAGACCCTGCCCGTATGTACGTACGTGGCCGCATTTTCCTTCTTGCACACTGGCCGCTGTATGTACGTGTACATGCTACGTGCGCGCCTCTACTATGACACGTGCACGCCTCTACATCGACCAGTATGTACGTACACGTTCGTGACCAGAATCACAACGCTACATACGCTTCGACCAGGTGGGTCCCGACTATTAGGCACTTCCTTGCCTGCGAAGATGTAGCTGGTGGGTCCCAGCAGTCAGGGGGCGAATCAATTTTTTTGCCCGGACGCACTTCCTTGCGTGCAAAGATGTAGCTAGTGGATCCCAGCAGTCAGGGGGAATTGTTTTTTTCATGAAATACGGTGGCCCGTTCGGTGGGTCCTTGCTGTCAGGTGGAGGAATAATTATTTTGCACGTAATAAGGAGGCACTTCCTTGCGGCCGCCATGGACCCAGCTGTCAGCCTCTCCACGTACAGGACTCTTTCGATGGAAGTCGTTCCTTGACCATGTTGACCACGCCGCACAGAGAGCACCAGGGCGGTGGACGACGGTGAGGCCTAGGAAGGGGACGACGGAGAGCCAGGGAAGACGCGGCAGTGGAAGCCCGCGCGGAGAGGAGTACGAGGGTTCACTGGTTCGGCTACGGTGTGAGGCTCTCGTCGCCGCAGAGCCTGGCCAGCGGTGGGAATAGTAGGGGGCGGTGAGGCGTCCGCGGCAGCACAGCCGGCCACGGGAGGGAGGAGCATGCGCCACGACCGGCGCTGCTTTGGGCGGCTGGAGCAAGAAGACCAGAGGTTGAAGGAGCACTACGACCATTGGATGGACATCATACGGTCACTGGAGCTAGAATCGTTCATATTAACTAACTTGACAAAGCACTCCGTCCCGGTCAACTTAGTAGGCCCACAAGTCAGACTCCCACCAAGGTGGGTCCCAACTAGTAGGGGGAGTATTCATATTTTTTTCCGTAATAAGGAGGCACTTCCGGTGGGTCCGAGCTGACAGTGGGGGGAACGTTTTTTTCGCGAAATACGGTGGCCCATCCGGTGGGTCCCAGCAGTCACGGGGAAACATTTTTTCACCAAATACGGTGGCCCGTTCGGTGGGTCCCTGCTGTCAGGTGGAGGAATAATTATTTTCCGCATAATAAGGAGGCACTTCCTTGCGGCTGCCGTGGACTCAGCTGTCAGCCTCTCCACGTACAGTACTCTTCAGATAGAAGTTGTTCCTTGACCAAGTTGACCACGCCGCACCGAGAGCACCAGGGTGGTGGACAATGACGAGCGGCGAGGCCAAGGAAGGGGATGACGCGGAGCCGGGGAAGACGCGGTAGTGGAAGCCCATTCGGAGAGGAGTACGAGGGTTCGCTGGTTCGGTTGCGGTGTGAGGCTGCAGTCGGCACAAAATAACAGGGGGTGTGGGTGAGTGGAGGGATGGCCTGGCCAATGGTGGGAGTAGTAGGGGGCAGTGAGGCCTCCGCGGCAGCACAGTCGGCCACGGGAGGCAGGAGCGGGCGGCACGACCGGAACTGCTTTGGGCGGTTAGAGCAAGAAGACCAGAGGTTGAAGAAGCACTACAGCCATTGGATGGACATCATATGGTCACTGCAGCTAGAATTATTCATATTGACTAAGTTGACAAAGCCCTTGGTATGCGTCAACTTAGTAGGCCCACAGGTCAGCTTCTGAAACGGTGCGCCCCAGATGTCAGGGGAGGAATCATTTTTGGGTGGGTGAAGCTAGAATATCCGAGATTGAAGAAGAAGCACACCATCCGTTGGATGGACATCCAACACCCACTGCTGCTAGAACCGTGTGTTGACTATAATAAGTTGACAAAGCCTTGCATACGCGTCAACTTTTTTTTAGGGGACGCATCAACTTAGTAGGCCCACAAGTGTGTGGCAGAGAACTTATAGCCCATTTGCGATTAGGAAGAATGTACAACCCATTTTTGAATTCTAATGGAATTTACTATAGCCCATTTACAGTTATTTAAAAGTACAACCCATTTTCTAGCTAGGACAACGATTAATAATTTCAACCAACCGTTCAAGACATAATTCAATAAAATTTCCCACATTTTGATGGGATCCGAAATATTTTTATCCCAAAATTTCTAGTTAGATTAAATATAAATTAGTATTACATAAAAATCTAACAAAACATCACGCGTGCAACAATTAAAAATTAAGATTTTCAAAATCCATAAATAATATTTTATAAACTAATTTCGTGCTTGGTGCATTTTTTATAATTACTGCCCAGTTTTTATAATTACATCCCATTTATTATTTTTAAAGCCCATTTTCATGTTAAGCCTAATGCATCCCTCCTAGGAAAGATTTGCAGCCCAATGGGGAGGAAAATAACAAGTTGACCTTGCCTGGGTATTCTTCCAAAAATGTATAGCTGGGCTAGACATTTTCATCTTGAAAAAAATTAATATCTGGGCTGGATATCTGTCCTGGGCTAGACAGGCCACAGCCCGCCCAGCTAATACCCTGCTCTCCTCTGAACAACAACGAAAACATCGCCAAGAAAAACTCTGTAGTGCTCACGCCTCAAAAACGGAAATACTGCTCGAGCTGCTTGGTCCCAGTTGTCGGCCGCACCTTGTGCAATTCTCTCGTTTATATTGACTACATAGGTTGACAATGGTGTGGGACCGTGATGTCCGAAAACCAGGAGGAAGCAAAAAAATATAGTTGTACATAATAAGGAGGCACTTGCATACGTACGGGTATGGCCCTAGTGGGTCCCTACTGTCATCTAGTCAAAATAAAGTCATCTCCTGAATCCTCATGTTCATTTACCATGTTAACAATGCTCGACGCCATGACGAGCACACAACTCGAAGGATTACGGAGAGGGCCTCGCGGGCCCTACGGATGGTCTGATACAGCGCCCGCTTCTCATTAAGGAAGCCAGGATCAACGGACACCTATGAGCACCTTCGAGAGACTGAGACCGCATGAAATGGTAAGGCCACGCTTGGGAGCTCTGGTTTATTTCACACATGTATTAAGATACAAGTGTAATTTACTCGTCATCGGAAACAACGCGTAAAATACAGGCGTAAAGAAACCGAGGGCATGAGGTCTGTAAGTAAAACCGGCGGGTTACGTGTGTAATTTGAGAGATCGGTGTATATTTTACTAGTCGAAATCGACCAACCAAGCGCTTCGCCCGAGACCATCTGCTTTTATTAACAAGCATCAGTTTTACAAGAGGATTTGGTTGGAAAACGATGATCCAATCACGGCCTAAGATGATGAGTTGGTTGGAAGATCATATGGTTTCACGTCTAACCTACCCGACTTGTCATATAGGCTATGAATGAAACATAAGATGATGAACTTCTTAAGCACAGAAACAACAGAAGAGGATGATCTTCCTAACAAGCAAATCACTGGCATTAGATCGACATACAAACAATACGAAGCATTATTCTCCGGAGGCACGGTGAACTGCTCATGATGCCGCATGCCACAACATTCCAAGCTCATCTTTGCAATCAAACACAAGTCTTGGCATTACATAGACTATATTTAGAACAAACTCTTAAAATATCTTACATAAGTCAACATTCATGTGACTATGCATCTCAGTAGAGTAAATATTTACTTCTGAACCGAAGATAGGAATAGGAAAAAACGATCGACGTTGCTCACAGCAAGGGGCGTCCCAATCAAAAATATCAAATGCATGTCTTCTGGCTAACATCAATGAGAAAAAATTGACAAGGTTTTCCAATTCCAATATATTAAACTAATGTCAACTTTGACAAGCTTTTCCCATTCAAAATATGTAATGCCTATGATTGTGGAACGGGCAGGGTTTGTCATCAATTTGTCATCTGATAGTCCGGTGGCTCAAGGTGACGACGAGTGATTAGAGAACCATTCGATGTATTGTGCATGATGTGAAGTACTATGGAGGACACAAACCATCTGAACATTTTGTGCAATTCCACTAAAATCAAGTTGAGCATCCCTGTGGATTTCGTATTTATATGCTGCCAGAAAATAAAGACACATCAGCACACACATGAATCACTACAAAAAAAAGACACATCCGTGACATTTTGGGCCGAACGAATTTTTTTTTCTGTCATACATATGACACTTCTATGACGATAATTGTGACAAAACCCGGTATCATCATAGATGTGGTGGGCTCCTACTTCTATGACAAAAAATCATGATAGAAAATGGGCTTTTCATCCTGGGCCGACCGGGGACGCAGCCGCATGACATTCTTTGGGCCGTCCATGACGGAAAAAACAGTGGTAGAAGCGAGGGGGAGGAAAATTTTGGGGAGTTCCCGGTTACGGTGGGAGGTCGGGGGCCGAGCGATGCGTGTTTCTCTCGTACACGTACGTGCGTGTGTGCGAGGCGTTGGCTCTAACTGAACCCGAGCGAGGCGTTGGGCTGCACTAAAGGCTACGCATTACTGAACCCGAGCGATCGATCGATGGCTGTTAACTGAACCCGATCGAGCAATTCCTTCGCTACTGCTGCTAACTGAAGCCGATCGATGTTGCCTCTGGGATGAACAGTGAGCGTTGCTGGGGGGGGGGGGTTGGATGAACAGTGAGCGGTGGCATTGCCTCTGGATGAATAGGACCCCGTGGTGTGGAGGGCTGGATGAACAGTAGACGGTGGAGGGGTGCCCGTGGAGGGGTGGTTGAACAGGACCCCGCTGTACGCCACACCCCTCCCGATCAACAGGACCCCCGTTTCGACCGTTGGAGGTCCGTTTCGTCCGTTTTGCGGTACGCCACACCCCTCCCGATCAACAGGACCCCCGTTTCGACCGTAGGAGGTCCATTTCCTCTGTTTTGTGGTACGCCACACCCCTCCCGATCAACAGGACCCCATTCCGAACGTAGGAGATCCATTTCCTCCATTTTGCGGTATGCCAGGCCTCGTTTCCATCACCTGTTCCGTCCAAGCCCTCCCGATGAACATGGCCACGCATTCCGTTCCGACCCAGCCGGTTGGCTCCCACGTGTTCCGTTGCCTCCCGATGAACACGACGCATCCCGTTGCCTCCCCATGAACACGAGCATTTCGTTGCCTCCCCAGGAACATGACACATTCTGTTGCGTCCCCATGAACACGACGACGATGTTGTTTCTCCGTCCCGACCCAGCCATGTACATGAGCCCTGGCCATACGTATGTGCAAGTAGGCGTTCGAGACCCCGCCCGTATGTACACATATGTGGCCGTATTTTCTTTCTTGCACCCTGGCCGCTGTACGTACGTGTACATGCTACGTGCGCACCTCTACTACGACACGTACGCGCCTCTACTACGACACGTGCGCGCCTCTACATCCACCAGTATATATGTACGTACACGTTCGCTACCAGAATGACAACGCTACGTACGCTTCGACCAGGTGGGTCCCGACTGTCAGGCACTTCCTTGCGTGCGAAGATGTAGTTGGTGGGTCCCAGCAGTCAGGGGGGCGAATCATTTTTTTTGCCCAGACGCACTTCCTTGCGTGCAAAGATGTAGATGGTGGGTCCCAGCAGTCAGGGGGAAAGGTTTTTTTTGCGAAATACGGTGGCTCGTCCGATGGATCCCCGCTATCAGGTGGAGGAATCATTATTTTACGCGTAATAAGGAGGGACTTGCTTGCTGCAGCCGTGGACCCAGCTGCCAGCCTCTCCACATAGTCCACGTCCGATGGAAGTCGTTCCTTGACCACGTTGACCACGCCGCGCCGAGAGCACCACGGCGGTGGACGACAGCGAGGAATAGGAAGGGGACGACTTGGAGCCGGGGAAGACGCAACAGTGGATGCCCACACGAAGAGGAGTACGAGGGTTCACTGGTTCGGCTGTGGTGTGAGGCTGTTGTCGCTGCAGAATAACATTGGGTGTGGGTGAGTAGAGAGATGGCCTGGCCAGCGGTGGGAGTAGTAGGGGGTGGTGAGGCCTCCGCGACATCACAGCCGGCCACGGGAGGCAGGAGCACGCGGCACGACCGGCGCTGGTTTGGGTGGCTGGAGCAAGAAGACCAGAGGTTGCAGAAGCACTACGGCCGTTGGATGAACATCGTACGGTAACAGGAGCTAGAATCGTTCATATTGACTAAGTTGACAAAGCCCTCCGTCCCCGTCAACTTGGTAGGCCCACAAGTCAGCCTCCCACTATGCTGGGTTCCAGCTGGCAGGGGGGGGGGCATTTTTTTGTGCGTAATAAGGAGGCACTTCCTTGCGTGCGAAGATAGCTCATGGGTCCTACATGTCAGCGGGGGGCATGTTATTTTCGCAAAATACAGAGGCCCTTCCGGTGGGTCCCAGATGTCAGGTGGAGGAATTATTATTTTGCGCGTAATAAGGAGGCATTTCCTTGTGTGCGGCCGTGGACCCAGCTGTCAGCCTCTCCACGCACAGCCTACTTCCGATGGTGTCGTTCGTTGAGCACGTTGACCACACCGCGCTGACCGCATGCAAGGTGGTGGACGACGACGAGGCCCCGGACAGCAACGAGCCGGAGATGGGAAGACGCGGGAGTAGAGTCGTAGATGGAGAGGTGTACGAGGGTTAACTGGTTCTAGTGCGTTGTGGTTCGGCAGTCGGTGGAGAAGAACAGGAGGTGTGGAGGGGTGGAGGGATGGCCTGGCCAACGGTGGAGTAGCGCTTCATAGCGAAGCGTGCTAAGCAGAGCTGCTAGCAGCAGGAGGCGGGAGGTGGTCCCGGCGGCGCTGGAGGAAGAAGACGAGAGATTGAAGATGGATGCCGGTCGTTGGATGTAAATCCAACGGCTAACATGTCAGAATCATTTGTTGACTAAATTGACAACGACTTGTGTTGGCTTCGACCTATTGGCCCACATTTCATCCTCCAAAAATGTGGCATGTATTTAACCCATTTTTTCAGAATTTACAGTCTTTTTTTGCGCGGTAGAATTTACAATCAATATGATTTTTTTTTGAATTACTGCCATTAGCTGGGCTGGGTGAACAAATAATGTAGTGTCCATGCGGCCCATTTATTTTATTTCCTAAAAAATTACAGACCATTTACACTTTCACGAAATACACGATTTTGGTGGGCTGATTCTAATTATAATGTTGGGTTTGGCCAGCAATGTTATCAAAAAATAAAAAGGGGCTGAGCATTTTTTTATAAATATATTTAAATAATAAGTGATATTATTACATTCATCCTTAAATCGTACCAAGCTTTTGTACACAACCACTAGGATTTTCGTGCCAAAACAATCCAGGATTTTATTTGTTAAGAAATTGTTTTTATAAGTTAATAAGATGTGGGATATTTTTTTTCTTACATATGTAAGTATCTGTTAAATATATGATGACAATAAAAATAATATATAATAACATATAAAATAATTTAAATAAATATAATATAGTTAGAAGGGAAACATATGTTGGACCTGGCGTTCCTATTCTTATATAGAAAAATAGAACAGACCTCTACGTTTTCTTCAAAAAATACATAAATTGGGCTACCAAAAATAAAACCTCGGATGGGAGGTCCATAGGCCGGTCGATACATGACGGCCCTAAGAAAATACAAACAGGCCTATGGACCTCCCATCCGAGGTCGTGGGCTGCGCATGTTAAAAATGAAAGCCTAGACGGGGCAGCCCAAAACCACGTCCAACACTTGCCAAAACTTCGTCCCTCGTTTTCTGTTTGTTTCGCACACTCGACATTGTGTGGGCATTTTGACTGTGCATCATATGAAGATCTCCTATGCATGAATGTTGATCAGCATGATGTTAACTGGCTGGTAGTTCCATTTTCGACCACGAATAAAACTTCCAACATGGTGTTAACCCTGTTTGAAAAGGCCGTGTTAATATAAATGCTCTTCCTCTAGAAGTTGCAGTTTCTTATCTGAAACTGAACTTGCAGTTTCTTGTCTGAAACTGAAACTTGTAGTTTCTTCTCTGAGAATCACATTGTCTGCACTTTTACAGTCCTACGAAACTACATTTTTTTAAGTGCTAAAAATAGATCTCTAGAATTCATAAAATACTTCATATGCTCAATACTGCAAATCTAAAATTCAAAAGACATTCATATCTGAAAGTACTCTCAAAATACACAACACAAAACACAATTCACAACCTACAAATACTGACAACCCTAAGCTCCTCCTGACAATTCACAACATGCCCGACTATTGGGCTGGGGGGCAGCCCCCTCCTATTCCTCGGCGGCAGACAACCGCCCCGTGAGACAATGTGAACGGCGAGGGAGACGATGGCGGGGAAGCATCATCGGGCCAACTACTTTTCTCCTATTGCAGTTGGGTTTGGTCGACGAAGACTCCATCGGCTCGGTCTGGCAGGACAACCTCACAAACGGCACCCTGTAGATGCTCGATCCTTCAATCTCTGGTGGATGCACCATTTGGGATCGATAATCCCACCACCGCTCCCTCACGATTGGATTCAGTAAATCTGTTTGCTCCATGGCCCAGAGGAGCAGCTCTATGTACTCTGGCATGACTCCCTCCGGTAGTATCGCCGCCTTTTCGCTCTGTTGCAGATATTTGGCCATGGATGTCGCCATCGCCGCTAGTTGGTCCTTGTTGTCAAACCAAGACTGTATCTCCAACATCCTAGCTAGCTTCACAGGGTCGCCGTCTGCGATCCTCACGTATCGGTTGTACTCCTCCATCGATCTACTTCTCCATAGCACCTTCACTCGCCGGCGGTGGTTTTTGAACGGAAGAGGAGAGGAGCAGTGCTGGTTTTGGATTAGAACGGGAGAGGAGCGATGCTGGTTTTGGACTGGAACAAGAGAGGAGGGGCGGTGGTTTTGAAATGGAAGAGGAGAGGAGCGACGCTGCATTTAGATTGGAACAGAAGAGGAGCGGCGATGGTTTAAGAGGAGAAGAGCGGAAGAGCGGCGCTAGTCTTGGAAGTATTTTTTTGTTGTTTTGCGTATGTTGGGTCAAAGTTTGACCACGTACTGTATTTGACAAGCAAAATGTGAATGCATGTCACCAAAAATTGTATCTTTGGTTCGTATCTGAATGTACTTTCAAATTATATTATTTTTGCAACATATAACATATATTTTATGTGCGAAAATCATGGTAAATTATGACCCAGAATAAAAGGGAGACTAGTTAATGTGGGGTCGCTTTCTTAATTGAAGGGTATAAATTGATTTTGATTTTGATTTTGATCCAGTCATAGCACGCCGGCCCTCTCGTCCAATCCTAAAGTGCTACTGCACGCTCCTCTCTCTCTTCTCCATTGCAAAACCACCTCCTCTCCTCTCCATCATCTCCATTCCAAAACCACTGTCTCGCCTCTCCCTCTTCTGATCTTCTCCATTGCAAAACCACCTCGCACTCTGCATATATGTCGTTTCCATACGTACATTTGTGCAGTTCCACCAAAATGCAGCTGAATAACCCTGTTTGCACAGATAATGAAAAAGCATGATTACATTATAGTAGCACTAGTTGATGAAACACACAAAATAAATAGAAGAAAATATTGCGATAGTATCATAGTATGCCATGCTGCGAGGGCGAGATGGGCCCTGCGAAGCCTCATACGGTATGCCTCATACTGGACATCGTCCCAAGTCTCCCAGATACACCTTCTGCCAGTGATGAACATCAGTGTACAGCGGTAGTACAAGGAGGCGCCTTGAGACATTCAAATCTCTATTTTTGTACATATCAACTAAAATTAAGCACCCCAGTTTGCAGAAACGCATAAACATTAACAATGGGACTAGTTGATGAAACATACATTAACAAAGAGAAGCACTTTCTTTATCTACATTGGAAATCAAATGATAGAGATGCCACTCGCTCTATTTTAACTGTATTATTACTTCATTTTATCAGTGACACTAGGGTCGAGCAGGTGGCAAACGAGGTGTACCGTGCGTCGCAAGGATGGAGGCCGGGGGTGCTTAGACTGGGATGCTGAAGCTGGCTCTTTCAGTCACCAACATGGATGATTCAATTCATGGACCTTTTGGTGCAGTTCACCTAAAATGAAGCAATGTCCCGTGAGGTAGCAGCTTCTTCTTCAAATTTTTTTAAGAAAAGGGCTCCAGCCCCGGTTCCATTTCCATCAAAAAACGAAACCCACAGAGCTTCTTCTTCATTAGTTGCAATAAAATTGAGCAACATCAAGGTTGGTTGTGAAGCTCCTGGAATGCTCAACTATAATTTGGATATCATTTGTGCAGTTCAACTAAGATCGAGCGTGAAATGTATATCTTTGTTTGCACAAAAAGGGTGGAAAGGAGGGTGACTAACAAGTGATGAAACATGCATCAAATGAAAACAAGCATGTTCCTTATCTGAATGGCAATCCTACAAGGACAGTAGCAATTTCTAAAGCACTAGCATTGCTAGATATTAGTGTGGGCACTAGGATTAACTATGACAACCGTTAAATACGACATTACTTTGGGCACAAGAGAGTAGGCGGACCAGGACAGTTGCATTGCTAACCAAAAAAACCAACTTATCTTAATGGGAAATTTTAGCAGGACATGTAAAGAAGTGCCATTGATTCATATTACTAGAGGCATTACATTGAAAACAACATTGGTTTAACGTGTCCTTACTTTTAACAGTGCGACTGCTACATTTTACCAGTGGCATTACATAAGAGTGCCTCGGGGCAACAAACATCAGAACAGGATACCTGGGTTGGTCCCATTTTTGTTTCGTATAGCCACCTTATACTGTGTGAGGCTAGCAAATCTAGTGCTGGACTTACTCTATTGACTTGTCCCCCAGTCCCCACTTTCTTTCCTTTTTCAACCAATAGATCAGGTTTATATTGAGTTTGTAATGCGTTTCCCATTATTTCCCTATTAGACCTAGAGACCAGTTGGATAGACAGTCTCTGCTACTTTTCGCCCCCATTATTACCTCTTTCGACCAAGTCCTAGATTCAGGTAACAAATCCTCCCCCACCCCACCCCCTTTCTTCCTTGTTTGAACCAAGTAGTACTAGATTTGAGTGAATGAACTAGTTTTACCTCTTAAACATAAAAAATTAGGTGGTTTTCGAACAGCCGATCGATCCTATCTACGAGGGGGCCTGAGAAATAGAAAAAGATACAAATGCAGTGACGTCAGGAGCTTGGGAAGTAGAGCAAGGCCGGTTTCGAAGGAAGTTATACCTGATGGTCATCGGGATGTCGCTAGGTGGGCGGCGGGAGGCCGGATCTGCCCACACTATGGCAGCAAGGAAGAGGGCTCGGAGGCCCTCCCTCGCCAGCGGTGCTTGGGATAGAACGGCAAGGCAGGCTGATCGGGATGCGCCAGTAGTGGGTAAGAGTCGTCGCCGGGGACGACCGCGTGAACGTTGCACCTTCTCACCTTCCTCGTAGAGAGGATCCGGCTAGATCTGTGACCAACGGTGATGAGAGAGAGAGAGAGAGTGTGGCCACCGCTGTCGTGTTTAGATCTGGAGAGGTCGAGACAGTGTGAAGAGAGAAACACTAGCAAGCAAGCGCGGAGGCTCCTGCCTACATAGTGGAGTAGTACTAGTTTTCTTTTGTCTATCGGAGCCGGCTTGACCTCGTGAATGACTGTCGAGAAGTGTTCATGCACGTGGCCCGGAGGCGCAGTTGTCGTCATTTTGATTTGAAGCGCCAAATTATAACATATAACACGAAAAATGCCACATGGCAAGAAATCATAACCTCACTGCCCAAAGGAGACAACATGAATCCCGACGGACAAACTAGACGAGGAACAAAGCTCAAATTAAAGATAAACTCGTAGAAAAGGGGTCCATCGATAGATGTCCTAATTAACATAGCCGGCTTGACCTAGATGGCAGCCGAGTAGTCACTATTCGTGCATGTGCCCCCAATGACTAGCCCAACTCAGTTGTCGCTGTTTAACCCTCGTAGTGATCCGAAGCACATGACACCTAATTTTGCGAGATGACAAGAAACCTTTTTTTAGATTTCTCACCACAACTACAGACATGTACAACACAGCCTACACGATATGTAGACGATAGCCAATCTAGGCGTGTCTGCTGGAGTCTGGTCACATGCATGGAGGAACTGATCTTTCGTGTCTTGCAGGGATCGTCCAGGCACCAACGTAGTACAACACGTCTCAAGTACTATCGCTCGTCTCCCTCTTCTATTAAGTCACCCGACTTGCGGGGCCGAGGAGTGTGCCTATGGTCGGTTCACAATTGCCGTCCCACATGTGTGTGCAAATGCAATATGATGCGCGTTCCATTCGAAGAGCAGCATGCCAGACCGACCGACCGTCTGGGGTGCGACGCGAACGCGACGGGCGTGCTGTATACTCCGTACATGTGTACCGCCGTTTTCTAGATGCTTTGCTCCATGGCGTGGGCGCAATCCATGGATACAAAATTAGTATACTATATACTATTTAAAAGTCGAGGGCGGGGCTTTTCCTGCGTGGTAGGCGGCGGGGCAGTTCCGCCTAGTCGGTCCGACAGAGACGCGAGAAGGCGAGGGAGTAGGCTGCTGCAAACATAGGGCTGTATGATTTGAGAGCGAGTTACTGCTAGAGAGGTGGGGCCTCGTGATCATGGGAGAACGGAAAGCCACTACCCTGCCGTTCGCACACTGGCAGTTCGCTTCTACTCATCCCCGCACGTCCTTCAATACTACGGCGGTTCGCTGCTAGTCGTCCCATCCATTCACATTACGGCAGTTCCACTAATTCTAACCCTCCTCCCAAATCCATCGCATCCCAAATCTCCATGTTCGGCGGTGAGTACAAGGTTAGAACCATCACCGGCGATGAGTTCGACATCATCTACACTCGTTCTTCCGCGACGGTGAAAGAATGCCTTTCTCGCTTCAGACGCATGTTCGAAGACTCAGATGATGAGTGGGTCGCTGGGCTAGATGTTGAGTACACCACAGTCCTAAAACAAGAGAAGGATCTAAAGGACGAAGAGAGGAAGAAGCCCGCCGTGATCCAGGTTTGCATGCATGACATATGCTTGGTCTACCACATATGCCATGCCGACGTTGAGTGCCAGGATTTTAAGGACTTCCTCCAGAGCAACCTAGTCAAATTCGTTACTGTAGACTTTGGTAATGACAAAGAAGTCCTGCATCGGATAGGCCTCGTTGTAGGAAACACCTTCGACCTCCAAAAGAATCGGCTGGTGTCCTCTCGTCAGCCTTCAATGCTGACCCTGGCAGGAGCCATGGTTCATCCTTCGTACGGTAAACTGGAGAAACCTCCATACACGTTTCATCGTCATGCATGGCAGAAAAATGTACTAGATATAGACCACATCCACTATGCTGCAATGGATGGCTACCTTTGCTTCAATATCTACAAGGGTTGGATGAAGAGCAATAGCCAAGTGTGCGGTTCAAGCAAAGAAGTATCGGCCAAGAGGAAGAGGGACAAGGACGAAGTCGAGGACGTGGACGAGGACTCCAAGTAAGGTGGCAGTTTCGTTGCTCATGGTGGTTCTAATGCAGTGTCTACCAGAATAGTTGCAATGTTTAATTTCAGGTGTGCTTAATTTAATTTGAGGCGTGTGTTCTGCTGAGCCCCCAGCAGAACTATGTTATGTTTCTTCTTGTTACTTTAACTCTTCAGTACGTACATACTAGTATTTCTTACATTTCATCTTTTAGTTGGTATAGTACTACCACTCGTTTCTTCACATTATATACGTACAATATATATGGCCAACATCATATAGCCAGCAGTTTAGTTGTCAAAGAATTTTAGGGTGCTTAGTTTTGCCAAAGAATTCCAGGATGCTTAGAGGGTGCTTGGATCGAAGGGACTTATTTTAGTGTGACTAAAAATAGTCTCTTTAAGAGGCTAAAGTTCCAAGTACCCCTGACTAAAGAGGGGCTAAAACTAGTATTGAGACTAAAATTTTTTAGTCAGGGGTACCCCTACTAAAATGTGGATTAGTCCTCTCTCTACTCATTTAACTCCTCTCCTTTAACACAGGCGAGTTCTGGATTGGAGGGTTTGGAGGATAATAAATGCTCATTAACTTGATTTTAGCCTTTTTAGTATTTGGATCCAAGAATGGGTGAGGCTAGCATGTTTTAGTCCCACTACTTTTAGTCATGGGACTAAAACGTATCCAAGCACCCTCTTAGTTTTATTTGAGGGATGGGTTGTGCTGGACACCATTATTGTGACTAGCCTTTTTAATAGTACTATATGCATAATTTGGTGACAAGCGCTCTCTATATGTACCACCTTTTTTTAATTTCAAGTTTTGCTCCATGGCGCAATCCATCGATACTACTGCTGTACAAAAGTATACATTTTTTAAAAGGCTAGAGAGCAGGGCAGTCTAGCTTGGTCGATTTCACGAGAAGCGAGGGCCTTTGTGATTTGACGGCTCATTACTGCTGGAAGGCGGGGACTTGTGATTTGACTGCTCGTATAAATGCGCCGACGACCTGATCGAGGAGGAGCAAAGAACCATGCGGTATACTCAAGTTTTCCATTGGAGTAGTACTGCGACGGAGGAGCATGAAACACAGCAGCCTAGTGCCATATGGCGATAAAAATGATCTAATTTGCTAGTCATCTCATTGTTAGCATTGTTCTATTCATTCACTCAAAAAAACTATTGTTCTATTCATGCCTCGCAGAGAACGTGACACGTGCGGTGAAACACCCGAAGCAAAAGATGAAACATAGGAGCAAAAGAAGAAGGAAGATTATCACCCCAAATGATCTAATTCACCGTGGAGTCGTAACTTCTTCTTCATCGCCTCCACAACCTCCATCTCCTTGTGCGTCTCCTCCGCCATCTTCTTCATTCTATCCATGACGCGGGATTTCTCGACGCGAGCCTTCATCATCTGTTCCACGGCCGCATTATGTACCTTGATAGCAGCCGGGTGCTCGATGCGGAGCTTCGCCAACTCCTCCTTCTGTTCCATGACGAGGGCCTGCAGCATCTTCATCGAGGAACTACTATTCTCATGTAGCTTCTTCTAGCCGGCGTTCTTCTCCTTCAACAGGTCGATCTCGTGGCAGAGCTTCACCTTGTCCTCCTGAAGTCAAAGGATTTCTCCGGTCGCCTTCTTCTCCGAGGCAATGCTCTTCTTCAGCAGCATCACCAAGCCGGCGGTCAACTCCCCCTGCTGATTGAGCTCAGCGGGCATGTCGTCGAGGCTCTCCTTCAGCAACTCCATCAAGCCTTGAATGAAGTCCTTCTGCTTATTGAGGTGCTTATTGAGCTGATCGGGCATGCCGTCGAGGGATAACGACTCCAGCTCCACCGGCTCGGCATGTTCGCCTCCGCGGCTAGGGCGCTCCTGGGAGCCATCGCCTTACCGTGAGAGATCTTTCGAGGTCTCTGCGTGGCGGCGAGCCCTCTCTTTTTTTCCGCAGCCTTGGTTGCTGCTCCCTTGTTACGAGTAGTTCTCGACCTAGAGCTCTTCTCACCGGCCATGGCAACGACGGACGAAGAAGAAGCACTTATGAGGAGGAAAGGTAGAGTAATTATCGGTTAGGTAGTTCCCCTTTTTATAACCTAAGTACTAGCACTAGTACTAATACCTGCATAGTGGGAACACGTTCAGGTTTGGTACGTACTAGTAGGTGTGAGCAGGCTTTCGAATGTGATGGGAACAAGGTAAACATTAATTGATGGTTTTGGTTTCGAGGCCCGAAATGGCTCCCGATGAGTTTAGCGGAACATAAATTTCAAGTACTACACTCCTCAAATGCGTAAATATTATGTTACTGTCAAAAATTGGCAAAAATACGAAGGAGACCAATGGAAGTACTACTTGCAACCCACGATTTAACTACTCGCATGCGCGTAGTGGAGTAATAATGTCTTTCTTCCACCCTCACATCCACTCAATTTGCATGCGCTGTATTAATTGACCATCAATGAAGTGAACGACTTTACACGCGTCAAATTATCACATGGGGTGGATCTTGGTAAAAAATTGTGCCCGCCTGTGTACCCGCGTGTGCGTGCGAGGGAATGAGTGTGTGCGTGGAATGCGTGCACATCTTCGCTTCGTGCATGTATCGCTAGTATGGCTCAGGGAGGACGAGTACATTCTTCTGGAGCCAGCAGCACGTCACTGTGATCAATCCACGCAAGGAGGTCGCGACAACGCCTCCACATGTGCCACATGGCTTCATGAACTGTAAGAGAGACACCGTGTAGCGTGCCATTGGTATTCTAATTTATGTGTTTTTCACATACTCGAAGTACTAGTAAGGTACACGTGCATTGCACGCATCAGATTTTGCAACCAAATTATGAATAAATACCACACTATAGCATGTAAGATCTGAGTCATATATGCCTGATGTAGCCCTTCGTTTAATTCTTATAGTTCATCTCATTCAAAAACAATTAGTTTTTATAAAAAAGCTAAGAACGCGGGAATAGGAAAAACATGGGATTATAGTGGAATGTCGTCTCGAATCCTACAGGATTGTACGAGTGTTTGATTGTGCATAGAAAAAATGCAAAATTCTTTCAAAGATGTTTGATTGGATGGGATGTTTCCTATGAAATCTAGTGCAAATGAATCATATGGAAAAATTCCTATGGTTTACAATCCTACGAATCAAACAACCAAGATAGGAAAAATTCCTAATGATTAGAATCCTCCAAAATTCCTTTGAGAATCCTTTGAATCAAAGAAGCCCTTAATCTATTTTATGATTCATGGAATTGTGCGTTGTAAAGCATAAAGTAAAAACAAATAGAACCACTGTTATGATACGGAAGATTCTAGAATGAAATAGAACCACTGTTATTTTGAGGTTTGTGCATTATGCTTAAGTTCAACCATGGACTCTGCTAGATTGTACATGTGGCAAAATCCGGTGGGGGGCTAGAACATGGTGCGAGGGGCCGAGTGGAGGGAGACTATGAAGGAATGCACAAGTGCGCGATCGATATTTAGAGAGAGGGGGCGAACACGTGCGCTGTTGCGCGCAGTGGCGGAGGCATGACAAATAAATGAGCTAGAGGGCCAAGCATTGCTAATCCTTTATGAGGAAGGTCAATTCATGAACTTAAACCATTTTTAGCAGCAATTGTCTAATGATCACATTCATATTAGCCTCGATATATAGTGATGTTAGGGGGGAGGGGGGTAGGGCCCTTACTGCCCCTATCTTCGCCATTGTGCACGCGTCTGAGAGATGAAGCGGAAGGCATGGATGATGAGAGGGGGACGTTGGATATATAATTAATGTGGGTGTATTAGCTATATGTGTTAATCCTATATAGAGAGGTATAGATTGATCGATGTGGAAGTCGGAAAGAGGGTGAGACCTCACTCGATATATCGATTGATCGGTTTGTGTGGAAAACTATGAAAGACCTAGCTATATACACACATACACAGAGGAACATCGATCGTTGCGCATGCACGCGTGAGAGATAAAGAATGCCCTATATGATGGAGAGGGGGATGTGTGTGTGTGCCTTCATGGGAGACCGACCTGAAGAAAAAGATCGCATGCATGCGATGGATAATGCCGACTGGTAGTGTGTGTGCATGCATGCACGAGAGAAAGTTAGTGGTACAATTATAAAGAGAAGACTACTGTGTGGGTGTAAAAGCATAGGTGAGGTCATAATCAATGTAAAGTTGAATTCAAATATTTGAATAAGAGATCCTGATGTTTGAAACCCATGCATGCATGAATATAATGGATATCTGTGCGGTGTGGTTTGAAAACGAGCATGTTGTAATGTATACACATTGAGCAAGGTCAGACTGATTTGAATTTGAGATACCGATGGTAGACATCATTTGGCCACGTCGCATCCGTGCATGGACACACTATTCTAATTGGAGATGATGGGCGGCTTTCGCATAACATATCTATATCTATACCCATATATATATATATATTATATATTATATATTTTTATATTGTGTGCGGGTAACTTTAACTTTGAAAGATGGTCGTTGGATGAGGCGAATCCGATGGTCCAAAGATGGAAAATTTGAGCACTACTGGCCATTGGATATAATCTATATTCCACCAGATTTCGCCACATGTATAATCTAGAAGACTCCATGGTTGAACTTAAGCATAATGCACAAACATCAAAACACAAGCACTTCTTATTTGTTCTAGAATCTTCCGTATCAGAATTGCCCAAATGTTTTTCTACATGGTTTGCCATTATTTGTTTTTACTTTATGTCTTACGACGCACAATTCCATGAATCTTAAAATAGATTAGCTTTCTTATAAAAACTAGATGATTTTGAATGAAATGAACTATAAGAATTAAACGAACATCTACATCATGCATATATGACTCAATGCTTGCATGCTATAATGTGGTATTTATTCATAATTTGGTTGCCAAATCTCATGCGTGCAATGCACGTGTACCATAATCTAGTCTAAATGGTGTTTGTGTGTGTGTTGTGCGTGTTGTGCGTGTTGAGGTGCAAATTGTCTTTTTTTGGTACACGTTAAGCTTGTTCTTCTGAAATTTCAAGCCGCGCCTTGTTATGCCGAAAATTCAAGCTAGCGTCTCTGTCTGTCGTGCTGTGAAACTCCCGCCTCTTCAACCCGCGCCTTGTTAGCCCGAAATATTTAAGATATATCTTTGTCTCGTTGTGCTCCGACAACTCCCTCCATCTCAACCCGCGCCTTGCTATTCCAAAATTACAACGCACGCAAAAACTCCCACCTCCTGTGAAATCCCGACACGCAAAATGCCCGTGGTACCCCTGAACCGAAAGAACCGCCTCAAATCGGTGGGGGTACTTTCGTAACTTACCCCACATTTCGGACAAGCGCGTCTCTAAGCCATGGTTCCCCACTGCCATCCCATCCGCCCACCCATTCGTACACTGATTCCGCGAAAACCCGCGACGAAACCCCACACCCTGCTCCGTCCGCCAGCCAGCCGGAGTCTCTTCCCCTACGACGTCGTCCACAGCAACACCTCGATGTCCCTCATCCACCGTACCGGATGAGGATCCGTCGTCGATCTCATCGTTCCGCCGGTTTAGCCACCCCATCCTCCACCTCCAAGGAGCTGCCCCGATGTTCCCCTCGTCTTTTGCGCCACCTCCATTCCCACACCGCCGTCTTCACCTGCACCACCGGAAGAGCATCATCATCACCGTTTCCTCGGATGAAGCTGCGGCCTAATCGGCGCCACCAAAGAGGTTGTACACTAATCGCTGCATTTTCTTCTTGATTCGATCTCACGGTGCTGCCAGCGCTCGGTCCCGAGCCGACACGGCGCGGCTCCATCCACGGCGGCGTCGCCAGCCACTTCCTCCACGGTGTCGCTCCCTCGGCGGCGACGTCCACATCAGTAGGAGCTGCTGCTGCTTTAGCTCTCGCTCACGCTGCTGCTCTGCTCTTGCTCTCGATCCCCTACCTGGTCTGCTCTTGCTATTGCTCTTGCTCGTGCTGCTGCTCTCGCTCTTGCTCTTGCTTGTGATGCTGCTCTGATTTAGCTACACTTTAGTTGACTGAATCGACTTTTGGGTCAGTCGATTTTTAGGGGGTGGGGGGGGGGGGGCTCGCCGGGGTCAAGGAAGAACCAGCCGCAGCGGGGAGGGGGCTCGCCGGAGACGTACCCCACTATCTATCTTAGGGTTGAGGATGGGGGCAGTGGTCGCCGACGGTGGTGGGGCATTGGCGGGGCGGTGGCGTGGGGATCGCCGGAGAAAAAGCTCAACACGGGGGGCCTAGAGGGATGGCAGGGGCGGCGGAGGACCGACGGTGGGGAGTGTTTTCGGGGTGGGCGGGGCGGCGCACCGCCGGCCGCGGGCGGCGGGGGCCTGCTGTTTGGCCGGTGGTGGCTGGCGGCTCAGGGGGGTGGAGGTTGAAGATGTACTGCAGGCCCAGAGATGAAAAAGTCAGTCGACCGATGTGTAGCCTCACCTTGCTAGTGCATTCAGTTTTGACAGCAAAATTCAGTTTTGACGGTTAAGTTCAGTTACGACAGTTAAGTTCAGTTTCGACAGTTAAATTCAGTTTCGACAGTTAAGTTCAGAGATGAGCGGCTGATGTATTTTACATCTAGCACTTTGTGGTTATGTATTTTTACGTCATGTATTGGAGATGCTATTAGAATTCCACTCAGTTTAACGTTGTTCGTTGTCTCTCTTGTCCAGCTTCAACCTCGGCGTTGTACAACTCACCGGAGCTGCTCCAATGACGAAACCCTCCATCACAGCGAAGCAGTACCTCGGGCTCCAGATCCAGACGCCTAAGATCTTCTTCCCCTCCTCCGACAGCCAAGTCAGCTGGAGCATCCTCACCGGCCAACCCAATCACACTGACATAGACATGGCTTCGCCAAAGAGGTTGTACACTTTTTGCATCTCTTGTTTACTCTACATGTTATGTATATTGTCCACTGAGCACTCATAGTAACGGGAAGTACGATTATTTTATCCTACTATATGACAAGCAGTGAGGTACTAGGCAACTTAGCTATCCATGATGGACTCTCTTGAATGACATCATTATTTATCTCTGCGCGTTTGAGCTATGCATTTGTCGATGGGCCTAGGAGTTGAGCTAGTATGGCAGTGGCCTGGGTCCAAAGTAATAGAAGTAGCACAAAAACATTTTTTAGTGTAGGATTTTCCTTGCTCAAGCCTGCCTACAAGAATCGCCAGTGCTTAAAAGGAAAAGTGAATGAAAGACATCGGAATTGGAAAGTTTCCTATGGTACTACTTTTCATGAATTTGGTGCAAAGGAATGGAGCAAAGGAAAACTGTAGGATTTGTTCCTTTAATGTCTCCTTGAAAGAAAAATCGTAGGAATTCTAATTTCCACTTGTCCTTTTCATATTCCTATTCATCAAGCACAAGACTAAGAGATAGAAGCATAATAGTATTATAACCGTACATTTTCTTGTGGTTTGACTTAATCTCACCATGCTTTTTTGCATCCTATGATCTTCCAATTGTTGTGAATCAAACACCCAGATTGGCAGAAATCATGTGTTTTTAAATTCTCTGTTTTGCACGTGCATTCCTATCCTATTCCTGTCTATTTCCTATCCTTGCATTGTTAGAATCCTCAAATTCAAACAAGCCCTTACTCAATTACTTCTGTTACAGATATGTGTCAAAGAAAACCTTGTGTGGTTTGTCCTGCTCCTGCGGCGCTGTGTTCCACCCCAGCTTAGCTGCTCCAACGATGGAAGGGTTCACCACAGCAGGGATCCGCTCTCTAGACTATCTTTCGCCGCCTCAGATCTTCTTCCCCGCCGCCGGCAGCCACGACAATTGCATTACCATCATCAACTGAGAAGATGACCTTGAGGACTACACGGGTCCGCAAGAGAGGTCGCACTCTTCCGTGTCTGCTTACGTTATGCGTCACTTAATATGATGAGATGCTACATTATCGTCGTGTTCACCTATTAGACTCCGAGTCAGGTCCAAACTAATGCTGAAAGTTGAGTTTTTAAATGGTTGTGGGGTACATATTGGGGCAGCAATCAGTACTATCTGTCTACTATCTGGTTAATCTCCGGTGTGTACTATGAGTTTCATGTTGGGTGCAAACTAATATTAAAGGAGCCATTATCTGTATTTTTTAACTAAAGCTATTATCTGCCTGCTATCATTGGTTTTGGGTCTATCCACAGTTTGCTACCATCACTCTGGATTTGTGCATGCACTCCTTACATAATCCCACTATGTTTTATTCCTATGCATGCCAGTTATTGTACACAATGGAACTAATCATGTAGAGCAAAATAGACGAGCCTTGCATGGCAATAAAATTTCATGCAGACGTCGTTCCATGGTGGGCCAAAGGCAGCCCCCCTCCACCCATTTCGGATTGTAATCAACAGGAAGATAACTGTTCTAAGGGGGATTCAGAAGGACAAGACCACTCCTATTTACCCCATGAGGTCTTCTCTCTAACTTGGCATGCTGATGTTGGTAATATCATGCATATGGTGCCTTGCATTGCTTATTGTATACATTAAAGATGTCATCTGCTTAGTTTAGACATGCTTTGTGTCAATGCCATCTGTTTAGTTTCTTTATCTTATATGTGAATCACGCAATGCCATCTTGTCTAGCCAGGCATCATATATGTGAATTTTGCAATGCCACCCTGGTTAGCCAGTCATCTTATATGTGAATTATATCATGCCATCATTTTTTTCTTATGCGTTAAATTTGTCAACAATTTTAGTACATTCAATTACTCTTCCTGCGCATCAGCCATTTGGCATGGTCATGGAAAAATCTGGAGTGGAAACAAGGTCTTCAGAGCAGACAATGCTATCTGATGAAGCGCATGTCTTGCTGGTTACCGGTAGCTCCTCAGAGGAGGATTCAGAGACAGATGATCAGTCATATCCCCCACCCTCGAGGTGCATGCCCTAACTTGGCAGGGTTATGTTGCTCATATCGTGCGTATGGTATCTTGAATTACTATGTCATTTGCTTAGTTTAGACATGCTTTGTGTGAATGCCACCTGTTTAGTGTCTAATTACCATATATGTGAATTATGCAATGCCATCTTGTTGCAAGACATTATATATGTGAATTATGCAATGTTATCTTGTTGCAAGGCATTATGTATGTGAATTATGCAATGCCATGCTGTTTAGGCAAGCGTCATATATGTGAATTATATCATGCCGTCCTTCTTTTGTATTTCTCATTGCTTTTGTCGACAATGTTTGTATATTCAACTGCTCTTCCTGTGCATCAGCCATTTGAATTGGTGATGGAGAAATCTGGAGTGAAAAAAAGGTCTTTAGAGCAGACAATGCTACCTGCTGAAGCAGATATCTTGCTGGTTACAGATAGCTCTTCAGAGGAGGATTTAGAGGCAGATGACCAGTCATATTATCCCGCTGAGGTGTATGCTCAAACTTGTCAGGGTTATATTACTCATATAAGCATATGTTGTATTACAATGCTTAGTTTTTACATCATATACACAATATTGAATGCCATCTCCTTAGTTGACACATCATATATGCGATTGCCCTCTGCTCACTTCCTTAGTATATAAATCATATATTTGAATTATGTCATGCCATGATGTTTACATAGACAACATGTATCTGAATTATGGCATGCCAACCCATTTTCTAAAGACATAATATAGTTATATCATCTCATCATGTTTACATAGTCATCATATTTAAATTATGTCATTCTGTCCGTGAATTATATCATGCCATCATGTTTCCATCTACGGCATGTTTGTGATTTATGGCATGCCAACCACTTTAATAGACACATCGTATAGTTATATCATGTCATCCTGTTTACATAGTCATCATATTTTGAAGTATGTCATTCTATCTTGTTTAGTTAGCCATCATACATGTGAAATTGTGCCATGCTATCCTGTTTAATTAGCCGTCATATATGTGAAATTATGTCCTGCTATATGTGAATTATTTCATGCCCTGTTTTCTTCCCTACTATCCATTGCACCTGTCTATCTTACAATGTCTGTACATTCAATTACTTTTGTTGTTTATCAACCATTTCAATTAGAGGGAGTGATGGCAGTATCTGTGGGAGTAAAAACACGGTCTTCAGACAAGATCATGCTACCTGTCGATGCAGATAGAACCAAGGTTGTACTTGCCCAAGAACCAGCCCCACCACACATAACCCACACTCATGCAGATTGTACCCCTACCCAGTTGGACAGAGAACCAGCTACACCCCTTCTAACCCCAACCCCAGCAGATAGACACCCAGTTCCCGTTGACACAACACCGTCTCCACCACAGAGCACCCAAACACGAGCAGTTAGTAAGGCAACTGCAGTGCCCAAATCACGAGGACCACCACTCCGAACCCGAAGTCAACGCTTAAAGCAGAAGAAGAATTGTTCTCATATCAGGTTCCGTAGCTATGGTTCATACTACTTTGCTCTTGCATCACTGTATTTACTGATACCAACTAATTTCAAATTTGAAGGATGTAATTGAAACTCCAATGGTGCAACAGGTATGTTTTAAACCTGTTTCTTCAACGTGTTTGGCTGTTTGCTGTTGTAACTTGCTCTATGTTGATTTCAAGTTTCAATTGAATAAACAGTTATGTTCTCATGCCATGCACATTACAAGTGTTGTTATTGCTGTGTAGTTTCCAACACTTATATTCTGTCTATGCTGCTTTGTCTTAAATATATATGATTTGAACTATATATATCTTGATTTGGCAACATAAACAAGAATGATATAGACCATACAGTGACCATACTACATAGATATATGTTTGTTTCATCCTGTTATCCTGTCCACCTTACTACTGAACTGGTTTACCAAAATGAGTTTCATATACTACATTGTAAACCCGAGATGTGTTTGTTTGTTTCTCTTTTAGAACACGGATAAAATATTGGAGAAGAGTACCCTGTTATGCAATGGTAAAGGAAGTAATGCAGATAAGGTTCAAGATAGTGAAACATCCCTGTTGGTCTCCAAGAAAGCTGATAAAAACTATATTGAAGACACTGAGACAACCCCAAAGTCATGTCTTGATGTAGTGTTCGAGTTACTAGCTACCACTGCTGGCACCAGCTCTTCGAACTCATTGCTTGAATCAGTTCGGCTTCTTGAGTCTCAACTTCAAGTTGAAAGACATCGATCAGATGTTATGCGACAGGAAGCCGACGGACTGAGGAAGTCCCTGCAGAATTCAGATGCATACTTTCTGGTGCAACAGCAAGCGCTGGAGGAATTAAGCGCCAAACAAGAGAAAGTTAATCAGCTTGCTAAGCATCTTGCCAGCATTATGGGTACCCAGGATATTGTTTCGTGAGCTCTTATGAAGTAGTTTTAGTTCTAGACTTGTTTTGCTGCGGCGTTTATAGACTGTTGTTTTCCCTATATTTGCACGGGTGGCGAACTTTGATGCCCAGTGGATGTAATATGTGTAATAGCCGTGATAGCCTAGTGTAAGTTTCTTGCTTATTTATTTCCTTGTTGTCTTGTTTATTTGTTTGCTTGTAGTCAGTGTAGTTCTTTTTCTGCGGTTTGCTAGTGGCTGCAATAACCTATTTTTTAAAACTAGGCCACAATAACCATGGGCTAATATTTACTATAGTGACACTGGGCCTCCTACGGGCCATAGAAACAATGGGCCTTCTACGGGCCGTATAAACAGTGGGCCTTCTACGGGCCGTAGGAACAGTGGGCCTTCTACGGGCCGTAGAAACAATGGGCCTTCTATGGGTCGTAGAAACAATGGGCCTTCTACGGGCTGTATCATCAATGGGCCTTATACGGGCCGTATGATCAATTGGCCAAACATGGGCCAAACAGACCGCATTCTATCCATAAACGGGCTAGAGTTGGAATCGTCCGTTCATGGGCCGACCATAACGGGCCATCATTAATAGGCCGTATTTGATGACGCTATGAAAACGTCCCAACGTATTAACGGACCACAAACAGGCCGACTGTAACCACGGGCTGAATTTGGCCCACAAGCAGAAAATGACAGTAACGGGCCATAAGTAAACGAATGCTGGAAAATAACCCAAGAATAAATGGGCTCTGAGAAGGCCAAAAGATAACATGGGCTGGAAACGGCCCTACGGAATAACGGGTCGTTAATGGGTATAAAGTGATACACTGTTCTTTACGGGCCAGTTTCACCACGGGCCATTAATAGGACAAGAGTTGCATAGGGCCTCATATGGGCCGAAAGACGTCATGGGCCATACATGGGCCAGAAGTGAAAATGGGCTAGAATCATATTGGATGGCCCAAATGACACTACTGGGCCTAATTCGAATAGGGCGTAATGGGCCTTGGGTTAGTGTGCTGTAAATGGGCTATATGCGAACAGGCCTTTAACAGGCTTTCCATGGGCCAGCCCGCCACCTTTTGACCAAGTCAAACGGGCCGGCCTTTTCACAGGAATGGGCCTCTGTTAGGCCGTGCCACGTGTCGACGTATCATAGGCGCCTTTTCTTTAATGAGTGGATGCCATCTGTCCCAGCGATGAGCCGACATGTGTTTCCTCCAGCCAATCATGATTTTACACGTGGAAAATCCCCATTGGTCGGGGCTGTTAACGGGTTATCGGATCCAAAACCCGACCGATAGCTTAACGGCGTTCCGTTATGGTGGATGCCATGTTTTTTCGTCACCGTTGACGAAAGCACTTCTGTGACGCGTGATTTATTGTCATGGAAGTGGACACTTCCGTGATGATAATTTTGGTAATGTCATGGAACACTTCTACGACAACACAGGTATGACTATCTTGATTCTGTCATAAAATCGTCATGGATGTACATGCATGACAGAAAATGCGACCTACTGTGACAAACACGTATCATCACGGAAGTGTATTTTTTTTGTACTGAATATTGGCCCCAGTGTCAACCCACCAATCGGTGGACTAACAAACTGAAAGTACGATAAACATATTACCATACCCAAATGCCCCATCATTGTTGCTTAGAGTGACATTGACAGACTTGGAGTCCTGTCCTGGCTTCTTGGTACTTGTTTGGGCACTTGCTTGCCCAGTGCTCCTCCAAACCACAAGTAAAGCAGCCATCTCTCTTTTTGTCTTTCTTCTTACCCTTCTTAATGGCCGACGCTGGCAGCACCATTCAAACATATAGTCCGGTGGCTCAAGGTGACGATGAATGATTAGAGAACCATTCGATGTATTGTGCATGATGAAGTATTATGAAGGACACAAACCATCTGGACATTTTGTGCAGTTCCACTAAAATCAAGCTGAGCATCCCTGTGGATATCGTATTTATACGCTGCAAGAAATCAAAGACACAACAGCACACACATGAATATTGACCCCAGTGTCAACCCACCAATCGGTGGACTAACAAACTGAAAGTATGGTAAACATATTACCATACCCAGATGCCCCATCATTGTTGCTTAGAATGACATTGAAAGATTTGGAGTCCTATCATGGCTTCCTGTACTTGTTTGGGTACTTTTTGCCCAGTGCACTCCACGTGTTGTAGAGTTTCCTATGCTCTCTGCAGACTAGTCATGTCACCAGTGTCTACTAATACTCTGTAAAGCTTCTCGATCATTCCTTGTGAAATGTAGAACAAACAGTGACTGCTTCTTTCTACAAAGTGGTAATACCAACTGGACCCACTAATGCATCAGTTTGCCTTAGACACATTGGATCCTTTTGTGCAGTTCAACTAAAATCAAAGTCGGAATAAAACTGAGCTTTAATTTTGATATCCCTGTAAGCAACAAAAGGTTCAAGGGAAACAATTACTGAGAAATAACGGTTGATGACTTGTACTCCCAGAAGAAAAACATCTACTGATCTACCTTATCTTAATGGGAAACAAAGCAGGAGAGTAGCAATTCTCAATCAGTGTGATTCATTCATATTAACTGAGACATTATGTTAACAATGCCTTGTTTCAACATGTATAAAGAACGACAAAGCAGAAAAGTACCATACCTAAAACAATGCGACTGATTCATTTTAACAGAGACATTATCTTAACAATACCTTGGTTAAACATGTAGAAAGAACTACAAAGCAGGATAGTACGTACCATTTGTAAAACACTATAACTGATATATAATAACAGAGACATTATCTGAACAATGCATTTCTTAAACATGTACTCCGGCCGATCCCTAACATTAATGGTACTCCTGCTGATCCCTAACAAGTGTTGCAGTTTTGAACTAAGATTCAGTAGTTAATTCTAAGGAAAGTCGGTACTGACCTTTCAAGACCAAGATTTGAAACAACTCGTGAGGAAGAACTGAGAGAGATCTCAACACATATATGGAAATCTGGTCTCATTTTGTGCAGTTCCACCAAAATTAAGCGAAGCAATATGTCACAATAGCAACAAGTTGAATAGATATCCCTGTTTTAACAGAGGCAAAAAAGGACTCAATTACTGGCCAATAAAGGAGGATGAAACATGCGGCCACAAAAATGGTAATCCCACCAATCCCTAACAAGTGTTGCAGTTTTGAAATAAGATTCATTGGTTAATTCTGAGAATGGCATTGCTTAATTTTACCAGTGGCATTAGATTAACAAAAAGCATAAATAGCTCCAGGGGAGAGTGGGCGCAACAACAACATGTGCTTCCATCTACTTATAAAGGGGGTGATGCAGAGTTTGTTGTAACAAAGCAACAAGCATAATGTCTGGGTTGGTCCCATTTTTGTTCACTACTTAATGGGAAAAGTCAACAATACAATAACTTCAATTCAACATTTATTTAAAAAAGTACCAATACAAGTATCGCATCATCTCAAAACACACTGCACGATCATGTGGATGAAGGAAAGTACCAACCTGTCATGATGCACACAAGATCATGTACGAATCTGCCAACACGAATAGGAAATCCAATCTCGTTTTGTGCAGTTAGTCTGAAATCAAGTAAAGTCGCCAGTGTGACATTTAAGTTTGCTATAGCAACAAGTTGAATAGATATCCTAGATTTAACAGAGGCAAAAAAGGAAACAATTACTGCCAATAAAGGAGGATGAAACATGCAGCCACAAAAAGAAGCATCTACCTTATCTTGATAGAAAACAAAGTATAGGATAGTAGCATTTCTAAAACGGTTGCATTGATTCATATTAACAGAGAAATTCTCTTAAAATAGTTCAGTAGTTAATTCTGAGAGTGGCATTGCTTAAAATACAATAGCTTCAATTCAACATTTATTTAAAACAGTACCAATACAAGTAGCACAACATCTCAAAACACACTGCACGATCATGTGGATGGGACATGGGACATGCCAGCACCATGTGCGTCCACACGTATAAATGGGTGATGCAGAGTATGTAGCCAAGCAGCATATCTGCGTTGGTCCCATATTTGTTCTCTTTGAAACTTTTTCCGATGTGAGGGCAGCAAATCTAGACCTGCACAAACTACCCGACCCCCCAGTTTCTTTCCCTTTTCAACAAAGAGTTCGGTTCCTTACAGATGTGTGTACTAGGCTACCCCTTTTTCCATTTTCAACCAAAAAAGCGGCTGGATAGCTAGTCTATACTACTTTCCCTCCCGCCTTTCCTCATTGAACCACGTCCTAGATTCATGATCCACCCCACCGCACCCTTCTTTCCTCTTTGAACCAAGACCTAGATTCGACTACAGAATCGAAAAAGATCAGCATGCAGCTAGATCAATGAAGGTTTCAAAGGAACTTATACCTTAGGGTCGTCGGGATGTGGCAAGGCGTGCGGCGGGAGGTCAGATCTGCCCACACTACGTACGGCAGCGAGGAAGAAGGGGTCGGTGGCCCTCCCGCATAGGCACTGGGTGAAAGAGAAATGCGCGGCCGGCTGTGGATTTCCTCCCTCGTCGAAGGCGATAGAGTGAACGTTGCACCTCCTCCCCTTCCCGGTGCGACGGGATCCGGACGCCTCCTTCGCCAGCTGTGAGGGGGGTGAGACTGACAGAGGCCACAACGCAGTCTTGTTTAGATCTGGTGAAGAGGGTGAGAGACAGTCAATATAGCAAACCCTAGCAAAGGAACGTTGAGCATCCAGCGTGTATATATATATGTAGTGCGGTGAGAGTGTGGAGAGTGCAAACCCTAGCGAACAAGCGTTGAGGCTCCAGCTTATATATACTATAGTACGGACTGAGCTCCAGTGCCTTAACTGCACCTACTTTTGGCTGTATGACAGGTGGGCCAGCCACATTTTGGGCCCACCTGTCATAAACCCAAAGGAAGGTGCACTAAAGTCAATGAAGCTACGTCCATATAGTACTCGTGTATATGACTAATATATAGTGGAGTGCTTTTGTTATTCTCTCCATAATAATCATTTTAAATTGTGTAAGTACAAAACAAAACTCTTTATTTAACGTACTAGTGAAGAAAACTACTACTCCCTCTGTTCCTAAATATTTGTCTTTCTAGAGATTTCAACAAATGACTACATACGGAGCAAAATGAGTGAATCTATGTCAGGACACGATCCTAAGTCACACCGATCTAGCATGTAACACTCCATATCACTTTGCGGCCTCACGCATGGAATTCCCACGGGTGCCACCTTACCTGGCCCGGGGCCGTTTGCGCCTTTTGGCTCACGTATATGATAGTGTCGCTAGCATCCATATGACAGAGAACCCGGGCCGACATGGCTAGTCGTGAACCCAAAGCGGCATTAACCTATGGGGACAGGCATACATGAACCACATCGAGCATGTCGGTCATCAGCGAGTGAATCCGGCTGTAGCATTGGGCTGACAGGACTCCGGGGAACCCGGGCTGTAACAGGCTAGGCAGGACTCTGGATGTCACCGCGTGACATTTCCCCGAAGGGACAGACATAGGAACGAAGTGAAACACATGCCGGCCAGTCAAGTGTCCTGAGCAGTAGTGCTGGGCTAACAGGACTCCGGTGAACTGGGCTGTAGCGGACTACTATGGCTCATGGAAGCACTAGACTACATTTCCCCATAAGAGAGGCTGCCAAGGATAAACAACTAGATTGTCGGATCCCACACATACCAAGCATTTCAGTCATACACACAATATGCTCGATATGTGCAAATACAACATGGCATCACAACATAACTCTACGACTCAAGTATTTATTCATTAGGCTCCGAGGAGTGAGATATTACAAACATGGATCTCATGACCCAACAATCATAGCATACAAATCAAAGCACAAGCGGAAGCTTAACATGTCTGAGTACAGACATCTACAAATGAAAAAGGCTAAGAAGCCTGACTATCTACCAGATCCTGCCGAGGGCACAAGATCGTAGCTGAGGTATCAAGCTAAACGTCGGAGTCCATGTGGAACTACGAGCGAGACTGAAGTCTCTCTGCAAAACATAAATTAAGGAAACGTGAGTACAAATGTACCCAGCAAGACTTACATCAGAACTATCTACATATGCATCAGTATCAATAAAGGGGGTGGTGGAGTTTAACTGCAGCAAGGCAGCTTTGACTCAGTGGCTAACCTGAATTACGACTGCAAGAAACTCTTTTGAGGTGGCGCACACGAGTCCACATATTCACCATTCAATACACCACTATGGATCCGCTCCTGTCTCCCTACGAGAAGGCCATCCATAGCACTCACACTTATCTTGCGCATTTTAGAGTATCCACTTTCACTTGTCTATGAACTGTTATAGGCAACCCAGAAGTCCATTACCGCGGACACGGCTATTCGAATAGATGATGTTAACCTTGCAGGGGTGTACTTCGTCACACACGCTCTCACCACTTACCGCCGTTTACACGACATGTACTCGGCAACCTTCAAGCAGAAGCGCAAGGAGGGTGTCGGCCATGGCCTACCTAAACACTCAAGTCTCTAGTCCAGGTTTATCTCCTATCCAGGTTCCATCCACAGGGAGTCCGGCCGAGGTTTCCACATACGGCCCCGAACGATGTGAACAGGGTTCCCGAGACACCAAACGAGCGCCCAGTACACCGTGCCACGGTGTATCTACCGCATCATAGCCCACCCCTAGGGTCAGCGCTATGCACGGCCGCCAACACATATCCTGGACGGAGGACAAGGGTGATCAAGAAGCCGAGAGGGTCCATTGGTTTAGGGCCCAATATGTGGTAGTAACTGTTTCATGGATCACAAACACAGAACTCAGTTCCTAAGGACGGCTTCAATGAGACAACCCACCATGTACTCCTACATGGCCTCTCACCGCTACCTTTACCAAATCGTGTTCACACACTTAGCTCTCAACAGTAGGACATGTTTACACACCTTCGATTCCTCCCTGATGAATCTGACCTGAATGAACTCTAAGCAGTAGCAGGCATGACAAACAAACATGAATGAGTAGGCACATCAGGGCTCAAACAACTCCTACTCATGCTAGTGGGTTTCATCTATTTACTGCGGCAATGACAGGTCATGCAGAGGAAAAGTGTTTAACTACCGCAGCATGTAATAGTTGAATCGTTGTTGTCCTAATGCAGTAAAAGAGAGCAGGAGCGAGAGAGTGGGATTGTATCAAAATGAACAAGGGGGTTTTGCTTGCCTGGCACTTTTGAAGATGATATAACTCTTCATCGGTGTCATCGGACTCATCGTCGGAACGAACGTCTACCGAGAGGGAACAACCACCGGCAAACACAAAAGGAACCACAATCAATGCAATGCACATACAAATGAATGATATGTCATATTAAGGTACTGAATTGACCTAGTGCAATAGTTAGACATATTCATTGAAGTGGAATTCAAACCTATAGCAAATTCCAACTCCAAAACCAATTACCATTTATTCCATAATCATGAATTGTCCTATTCAGTGAGGTTCTTTGGATTTTTCTGATAATTTTTCATATATAAATTATTTCATTTGGAGTTACGGTTGATTTTATATGATTTTTAGAAGTTTAAAACATTTTCTGGAATTTCCTGGATTAAATTAAACCCAGAAAATAGATTATTGCGTCAGCACTGTGTCATGCTGACCTCAGCAGGTCAACAGAACTGCCCCGGGTCAAACCTGACGTGTGGGGTCCATACGTCAGTGACACTAGGCTGGTTTGTGTGGATGACAGGTGGGACCGGTCAACGTTGACTTGACCAAAGTCAAAGCTGACACGTGGGGTCCACACATATTAGTAGTAATCTTAACAGAAAATTAGAATAACCTAATTAGTCACAGGGTCCCACATGTCAGTGGCTCTAGAGGGGTCATTAGTGGGCTCATTAGCAACTAATGATGTCGCCACGTCGGCCTCGCCGGAATCTGGCCGGCGGCAACCATTCCGCACGGCGGAGGCGTCGGGTTTTGCCATCCGGCGACCATTGGGCTCGCAGTTTGGCCCTACGGGTTGCTGGACGTGCACCGCATCCAACGGAGCAGGCCACTGGGCAAGGAGAGATCGGGAACTACGGCGGTGACCACTTGGGCGGCGGCCGGAGCTACGGGCGTGCTCGGGTTGGAGCCATGGGGCATGTGGGGAGGAGCTGGTGGGCGCTACGGCCTCCTGGAGCCGCGTTGAGCACAACGGTGTGCTCGGCTTCGAGCTACGTTTGCTCTAGCCACGGTGGCGACGAAGCGCAACGGCGGCGAGCTATGGTGACGGCGGGGAACGGCGCTACGGCAAGGAAACGACACGGGGAAGAGTGGGTAACGACGGCGGAGCTCACAGGGAGTCGGACGGCGGTCTCAGCGGGCTCGGGGACGGCCTGATGGTGACGAATCAAGCGGCGGGGATCGCCGGCACCGAGGTTGAAGAAGACGTCCGGGACGGCGATGCGGTGCTCCCCCGGTTGTTTGGCTCGGCGTGGACGAGGAGGGAGAAGATGCAGAGCTCGGGGTCGCGGAGAGGGAGCAAGGGAGTGGTTGTGGCCGCGGCGAACGGCGTCGGTGCGCTCCAGCTCGTTCGGTCGGCCATGGGAGAGAGAGCAGAGGGGAGGGGAGAGGTTGCGGGCGAGGGAGAGACAGGTCAGGGGTCTCTAGGCGTCTCCAGGCGCGAGGGAGAGGTAGGAGGTGGCAAGCAAGAGCTGGAGCCTGCGGCCTGCGCGGGCGCTCTCTCGCGGCGACAGCAGCAGCTTTGGGGCGAGGGGAGGAAGACGACAGGAGGAGCCCCTGGTTGGCTGGGCTGGCTTTGCCCAGTGTTGGGCCGGTTGGTGGGCTACACAGGTGAGGCCAGGTACGATTCCTTTTCTCTCTTTTATTTCAGTTTTCTATTTCTTTTATTCTGTTTTGAATTAGTAAAAATACTAATCCACTTTGTAAGATCCTGAAAATAATTGTGGGTAGTGTTTGGATTATTTCCAACAACCCAAAACTAGTTTCAGAGTCATTAGAGCATTTAAAATATTTATAGGATTTAAATGCTCCAATTCAAATGCGATAGGAGTTAATTCAAAGATCCAGAATGTCCTGGAGATATATTCATCATTTTTGGCGGAGGTTTTCACCTTTATCAAAAATCATGAACATTTTCAAAGGATATTTTGGGATCTCTGAAAATATTTTTTACTGAGCCTAGTTAAATTCATTTGGTGCTGGGGTTTCGACAATCCCCATTTCAACTTTCATAGAAATTTAAACATGATGCATGGATGATTGTGCAACTATTTGCAATCAAATTCTAGGGCTGTGACAACTCACCCCCACTAAACAAGAATCTCGTCCCGAGATTCAAGACATGAGGTAAGAAGACACAGGGAACACAAAGCTAATAACACGATCTTCATGATCCAACTGCCCTTCTCGGAGATGTTGATCCGCTACATCATATTGATTATGACGTCCTTTCCTTCGAGAACTTCATCCAACATGGCAACAAGAGAGCAAGACAACCTCACAAGAATGGATCATCGATCTAAATGAACACAAGATCGACTCACGGAATGAGACGTAGAAACATCCCATAGCTGAGACGCAAAACACACATCAGATATGATGGATGACAAACATATGACAAAGGTTCAATTTGGTAGGCAACAATTCGACGCTTAAATAGATGGTGAGAGGGGGTTTTCAAAGTAGCGAGGAGTTAAGTTGGCCATGATACCATAACGGAACACCTCAGGGAAGGTGACTCATAGAATTATTCCCTTAAGTGGCAAAAAGAATTACTTTTGATACGGAGATCATTGAAACTCTTTATACCACCTAAGGCAATCAGAAACGATCATTTGACGGGGTTCGAAAGGATCAGACTAGAATGGATGATGTGGACTCCCTTGTTGAAGACAACGCAATGGATGATTTTTCTTATCATCGGAAATGGATGGGACCATGGAAAGTCCACTTTTGAAGATGATCCTAAACAACAACTACTGAGGTGCAAGCTGGGAACAAAATTCAAATGTTGGGAATGATTCTGGTAACTGGGGAAGAACTCAACAGTCGAGAGTGAGTCCACTGTTTGAAAAGGTTATAACATAACCGAGGAAACTGGAAGCAAATCCCAGTTAACGCCAACGGTAAAACCTAGTGCTTGCGCGTGCTCTCAAGAACTTGAGCATCTCCATATTCATCAAGGTTTTACCAATATCCGTGTCAAGGATCCTGGCAACACAACATACCACAATGATGAATGGTGATGGATGATGCAGATGCAAAGGAAGATAACACTTTCTCAGATTTCACCTTAGCGAGGCCAAGGGAACAAAATCTGGATGATCGACCGAGAGACATATAGCACTCCGCTTCTAATGTTCTCCTTGATGTGCTAGTGTATCCCATTCATAAATATGGTTTGATATATAGAACATCAAGTAAAAGGTCGGACTTCGGGAGCACCAGAATCCGTAAGGATTAACTATGGAGGTAAATCCTACGAAATCCTCATGGGGAGGTGGCCAACTTTCTTCAATCGAGATACTACAATAATAGGTCTTCCGGCTGGATGTGTTGGCCACGACATCCACTTTACCGGTTATCGAGAGACCAATATTATAGTTCTTGGAAAATGCTCCAACCATCATATCTGCATGAGATTCAGATCTGGTTGGTGTCAGGATATTCCAGACTCATCGAGTCTAGAAAGGAAAATGAAAGTTTGCAACACAAATCAACGAGATGACGTTGCGAGATTCTCGGGGAATGAACTGCGATAGCAAGCTCCAAAACAAGAGCTGGTTCTACTACAACATGTGAACACGTTGTCCCAGACAAGTATGACCACATAGTAGTCTTGTAATAAAACACCATCGAGCTCTGGTGGGGAACCATCATTGAGGATATCGAAATCTTGTGCATGACCTAGGATAGCACAACAACTCCTTTTCCTGGAACAGGTCAATCAGTGGCTTAGTGTGCTATGGAATTCATATGGAATGAAGATGATCAGTCTATCAGACCATGGAATACTTCGCACGTGCATAACTGACTTGGGATGATTCCAGAGGAAGCAAAACTAACTTTCTCGAACTCACAGCGGCAACTTGCACCAAATGCACATGAATCAGAGGAAGTCACTTCTTTCATCCAACATATGCTTCATGAGCTAGCATGAAGAGCTGCTTTCAAAAGTTTCCAACACTCTCTTAATGTTCGACAAAATCATGGAGAGGACATGGATGTTGTCGATGGGCTCAACAACAATTCATCCAGGTTTCCATATAAATGGAATTCCATAATTAAGTGAACACGGTGATAGCATTGGTCAGACCCAAAGAATATAATGATGTATGCTCGAGGAATCAACCACGAGGAAGAAAACATTACGAATATCATTGGTTATGATTTGATTTGACGATAGCCCACACTCAAATCAAAGTTTGGGTAAGGCAATAGCACCGACAATTGATCATGAGGATCAATTGATGAAGATATCATCTTTCTTCAACACACATGCACACACACAAGCAAGATATCCCTTTGGAATGAACTGAGTCAGACAAGCTTTTATCTTTCAACTCTCCAAGTTGTTGTTTAGCTTAACCAACTTGCTGAGGGTATCTGACACAGATTCATGGAGAAAGGACGGTTTGGAGGAAAACCAACATGATCACGAACTCAACATAGCAGTCAGGTTACAACCTGGTAATACTTCCAAGAAGATATTCGGAACATCACGAACCACCAATATGTTACTAAGCTCGAGAACAATCTTGCTTTTCAAGGCAAGACAATGTGATCAAGAGAGTGATGGATTGACACACTCCTAACTCATTGGTCGAAGAGTGCACCAGAAACAATGATTAGGTAGCACAATCTACCTTAGAACGATGATTCAATAACCAACATGCTAAGAATGAAGTTATTGTCCTTTAACTACCAAGCAACGGGGTTGCTAGGAGTATTGATTTCACACATCATGATTCACTTGTCGAAATTCCGGTTGCGACAACATGACACCGAGGAATGAATAATGATGGAGGGAAGTATCACTACATCAAGAATTCATAAGAGGTGGTGCAATTCTCATGACAATCTTGGCATAAGATGGTAATACTTCAGGATAGAACAGAACAAAAGTTGAGTTGGCATGTTGATCTGCGGGATACAACTACTTTGACCCAATCCTAGAAATGGATGAGGTACTAGAGTTTGTTTCTCCTAGTCATTCTGAACTAGAATGGCTTGACGGACCACAAGAATAATAGGCATCGATGAACAAGGACCACAACTATTCCTAACTATCAATTGATAGACTAGGGTCGGAATACAACTGAGGGACAACTCAAGAGGACATATATCTTTCTGAGTTGTGGATCCATAGATTAACATGTCGAACCAAGTTCAACAAGTTTCTTCGAGATAACCCATGCAGAAAGGTAGAACTGGCAGAATCACAATTATGAATGGAGGACTCCTCAAGAGTACTCTGATTGTGATATTTTGGTTCAAAGAACTTCTGCCTTAATGGTTCATGGTATTTGGAAGAAAGAAATACCACGGACCTCGAGGACTGTCGCAAGGTTACTAATATCCTAAAGGAACAAGCAAACACTATCAACAGGAGGTAAGTAGGGTGAATCTCAGGTTCAAGGACCCAGGAATGGAATACCTACTACTAAATGGCATCACGGGATGCTTTCGAGAATGGTGGCCAGAATCATCACACCGGAACACAAAAGATGGCTAGATTACTAGGTGACTCCCTAAAACACCTAGGGTCATAATAATAGCTCCAACATATATGTCGAGGCAATAGAGTACCTCAACTGACCGGTAGTGTGATTAATCTGTCCCAAAAGGACATCGGAAATGGGAAGAAGGGATTTGCAAATGCATCAGACAATGTAGAGACCTGGGATGACTCGGACAGCATAACGGCTGTAAATGCTCCAAAAGATTTGATACATCCTGCAAAATGGTGGCATAACCACTCAACAACATAATATCAAGGTTCCGAGATCAACTGTCAACATACGGAAGTAGTAGGAACGGAACTGAGGCTTGAAACTATCAATTTTATAAGTCTATGGATTAGAAACACGTTATCTTGATAGATAGATGAGACTGCCTAGCTCTTAATCCCCGTAGAAAAGAAGAGGTTGACTCAGATCAGAAGGACATAAGGTAAAGGAGTAAAAAGAGCCTTATGTTCCCTTCCACAATCAATTCCCCTACATAACTAAAGCATTTGTAGACACAACTTTGACCAGTTTGGCTTGGTACTCCTACAGGCAGTCAGGCTCTGATACCAAAGCTGTCAGGACCCCGATCCTAAGTCACACCGATCTAGCATGTAACACTCCATATCACATTGCGGCCTCACGCATGGTATTCCCACGGGTGCCACCTTACCCGGCCCGGGGCCGTTTGCGCCTTTTGGCTCACGTATATGACAGTGTCGCTAGCATCCATATGACAGAGAACCCGGGCCGACATGGCTAGTCATGAACCCAAAGCGGCATTAACCTATGGGGACAGGCATACATGAACCACATCGAGCATGTCGGTCATCAGCGAGTGAATCCGGGCTGTAGCACTGGGCTGACAGGACTCCGGGGAACCCGGGCTGTAGCAGGCTAGGCAGGACTCCGGATGTCACCGCATGACAATTCCCCGAAGGGACAGACATAGGAACGAAGTGAAACACATGCCGGCCAGTCAAGTGTCCTGAGCAGTAGTGCTGGGCTAACAGGACTCCAGTGAACCGGGCTGTAGCGGACTACTATGGTTCATGGAAGCACTAGACTACATTTCCCCATAAGAGAGGTTGCCAAGGATAAACAACTAGATTGTCGGATCCCACACATACCAAGCATTTCAGTCATACACAGAATATGCTCGATATGTGCAAATACAACATGGCATCACAACATAACTCTACGACTCAAGTATTTATTCATTAGGCTCCGAGGAGCGAGATATTACAAACATGGATCTCATGACCCAATAATCATAGCATACAAATCAAAGAACAAACAGAAGCTTAACATGTCTGAGTATAGACATCTACGAATGAAAAAGGCTAAGAAGCCTGACTATCCACCAGATCCTGCCGAGGGCACAAGATCGTAGCTGAGGTATCAAGCTAAACGTCGGAGTCCACGTGGAACTACTAGCAAGACTGAAGTCTCTCTGCAAAACATAAATTAAGCAAATGTGAGTACAAATGTACCCAGCAAGACTTACATCGGAACTATCTACATATGCATCAGTATCAATAAACGGGGTGGTGGAGTTTAACTGCAGCAAGCCAGCTTTGACTCAGTGGCTAACCTGAACTACAACTGCAAGCAACTCTTTTGAGGTGGCGCACACGAGTCCACATATTCACCATCCAATACACCACTATGGATCCGCTCCCGTCTCCCTACGAGAAGGCCATCCATAGCACTCACACTTATCTTGCGCATTTTAGAGTATCCACTTTCACTTGTCTATGAACTGTTATAGGCAACCCAGAAGTCCATTACCGTGGACACGGCTATTCGAATAGATGATGTTAACCCTGCAGGGGTGTACTTCGTCACACACGCTCTCACCACTTACCGCCGTTTACGCGACATGTACTCGGCAACCTTCAAGCAGAAGCCCAACGAGGGTGTCGGCCACGGCCTACCTAAACACTCAAGTCTCTAGTCCAGGTTTATCGCCTATCCAGGTTCCATCCGCAGGGAGTCCGGCCGAGGTTTCCACATACGGCCCCGAACGATGTGAACAGGGTTCCCGAGACACCAAACGGGCGCCTGGTACACCGTGCCATGGTGTATCTACCGCATCATAGCCCACCCCTAGGGTCAGCGCTACGCACGGCCGCCAGCACATATCCTATAAACACCAGAAACTAGTTGCAACTCCTGGACAGAGGACAAGGGTGATCAAGAAGCCGAGAGGGTCCATTGGTTTCGGGCCCCATGCGTGGTAGTAACTGTTTCATGGATCACAAACACAGAACTCAGTTCCTAAGGACGGCTTCAATGAGACTACCCACCATGTACTCCTACATGGCCTCTCACCGCTACTTTTACCAAATCGTGTTCACACACTTAGCTCTCAACAGTAGGACATGTTTACACATCTCCAATTCCTCCCCGATGAATCAGACCTGACTCAACTCTAAGAAGTAGCAGGCATGACAAACAAACATGAATGAGTAGGCACATCAGGGCTCAAACAACTCCTACTCATGCTAGTGGGTTTCATCTATTTACTGCGGCAATGACAGGTCATGCAGAGGAAAAGGGTTTAACTACCGCAGCATGTAACAGTTGAATCATTGTTGTCCTAATGAAGTAAAAGAGAGCAGGAGCGAGAGAGTGGGATTGTATCGGAATGAACAAGGGGGTTTTGCTTGCCTGGCACTTCTGAAGATGATATAACTCTTCATCGGTGTCATCAAACTCATCGTCAGAACGAACGTCCACCGAGAGGGAACAACCACCGGCAAACACAAAAGGAACCGCAATCAATGCAATGCACATACATATGAATGATATGTCATAATAAGGTACTGAATTGACCTAGTGCAACAGTTAGTCATATTCATTGAAGTGGAATTCAAACCTATAGCAAATTCCAACTCCAAAACCAATTACCATTTATTCCATAATCATGAATTGTCCTATTCAGTGAGGTTAACTTGTTCAAACATGCATGAAAATACCATATTCAGATTCTTTGGATTTTTCTGATAATTTTTCATATATAAATTATTTCATTTGGAGTTACGGTTGATTTTATATGATTTTTAGAAGTTTAAAACATTTTCTGGAATTTCCTGGATTAAATTAAACCCAGAAAATAGATTATTGCGTCAGCACTGCGTCATGCTGACCTCTGCAGGTCAACAGAACTGCCCCGGGTCAAACCTGACGTGTGGGGTCCATACGTCAGTGACACTGGGCTGGTTTGTGTGGATGACAGGTGGGACCAGTCAACGTTGACTTGACCAAAGTCAAAGCTGACACGTGGGGTCCACACATATTAGTACTAATCTTAACAGAAAATTAGACTAACCTAATTAGTCATAGGGTCCCACACGTCAATGGCTCTAGCGGGGTCATTAGTGGGCTCATTAGCAACTAATGATGTCGCCACGTCGGCCTCACCGGAATCTGGCCGGCGGCAACCATTCCGCACGGCGGAGGCGTCGGGTTTTGCCATTCGGCGACCATTGGGCTCACGGTTTGGCCCTACGGGTTGCTGGACGTGCACCGCATCCAACGGAGCAGGCCGCTGGGCGAGGAGAGATCGGGAACTACGGCGGTGACCACTTGGGCGGTGGCCGGAGCTACGGGCGTGCTCGGGTTGGAGCTATGGGGCACGTGGGGAGGAGCTGGTGGGCGCTACGGGCTCCTGGAGCCGCGCTGAGCATAGCGGTGTGCTCGGCTTCGAGCTACGTTTGCTCTAGCCACGGTGGCGACGAAGCGCAACGGCGGCGAGCTTTGGTGACGGTGGGGAACGGTGATACGGCAAGGAAACGATGCGGGGAAGAGTGGGTAACGACGGCGGAGCTCACAGGGAGTCAGACGGCGGTCTCAGTGGGCTCGGGGACGGCCTGATGGTGACAAATCAAGCGGCGGGGATCACCGGCACCGAGGTTGAAGAAGACGTCCGGGACGGTGATGCGGTGTTCCCCCGGTTGTTTGGCTCGGAGTGGACGAGGAGGGCGAAGATGCGGAGCTCGGGTCGCGGAGAGGGAGCAAGGGAGTGGTTGTGGCCATGGCGAACGGTGTCGGTGCGCTCCGGCTCGTTCGGTCGGCCATGGGAGAGAGAGCAGAGGGGAGGGGAGAGGTTGCGGGCGAGGGAGAGAGAGGTCAGGGGTCTCTGGGCATCTCCAGGCGCGAGGGAGAGGCAGGAGGTGGCAAGCAGGAGCTGGAGCCTGCTGCCTGCGCGGGCGCTCTCTCGCGGCGGCAGCAGCAGCTTTGGGGCGAGGGGAGGAAGACAACAGGAGGAGCCCCTGGTGGGCTGGGCTGGCTTTGCCCAGTGTTGGGCCGGTTGGTGGGCTGCACAGGTGAGGCCAGGTACGATTCCTTTTCTCTCTTTTATTTCAGTTTTCTATTTCTTTTATTCTGTTTTGAATTAGTAAAAATACTAATCCTCTTTGTAATATCCTGAAAATAATTGTGGGTAGTGTTTGGATAATTTCCAAGAACCCAAAACTAGTTTCAGAGTTATTAGAGCATTTAAAAATATTTATAGGATTTAAATGCTCCAATTCAAATATGATATGAGTTAATTCAAAGATCCAGAATGTTTTGGAGATATATTCATCATTTTTGGCAGAGGTTTTCACCTTTATCAAAAATCATGAAAATTTTCAAAGGATATTTTAGGATCTCTGAAAATATTTTTTACTGAGCCTAGTTAAATTCATTTGGTGCTAGGGTTTCGACAATCCCCATTTCAACTTTCATAGAAATTTAGACATGATGCATGGATGCTTGTGCAACTATTTGCAATCAAATTCTAGGGCTGTGACAATCTACACTGTAAAAATGTCTATATACATTCGTATGTGGTAGTCCATTGCAAACCACTTGAAAGACAAATATTTAGGAACAGAGGGAGTACTTCTGATGAACTAACAATCCACGCGTCATGGTCGCACTTCCTGTCCTTCACGTGCGGTACACTACCCTCCCTTAAGTGAACAACCACACATGCGCCAAATTATCAGAAACGTGTGAGAGTGTGTACAAATAAAGAATTTTAATTTCAACTATCGGAAAGGTTTGAGAGTATGTACAATTTGCCCTCTCTAATAATTATGGTTTGTTGTGTTCGGCCTAAACTTGGTCAAACTTTACAAAGTTTGACTTCAGTCAAATCTAATATGCGGAGTAAATAAAAATGGAGGGCTACAACGTCCATCCGGGTTTTTAGTCCACACCATTTTTTAATCAAAGTTAATAGTTGGACAAATAAAATTACAGGGGAGCTGGAGACAAAGTTGTGAGAATGCTTAGAAATCAATACAAAACTTATGCTCTTAGTACCAACTTCGATCCTTCTTCTAGGAAACATTTGGATCATAGCCAATTGTGTTATAAAATTGCACCAACATGATAGACGACTGCGTCTCCAAAGCAACTAGGGTGAACTGACGAAGGATATGATCTTTGTGGGTAACAAGCAAAGAGCACTGATGGAAGACAGCTTGTTTTTCATTGAAAATCGATCAGCTTCACTAGCCGACGCAACCATGAGGTGCAACCATGATCATCGATAGGTCATTGTGGTGATGCATCATCCATTTGGCATCAAGTTTGGGTGAGGCACCTATGAAGTTCGACAAATCCTGACTGTGGTCTGTTTCTTCTCAGTAGTCAATCCCGAGGAAGGAAGAACCACATGGCAGAGGACAGTGAGGTGGAACAACAATGGCCATCCAATTTTGTGCAGTTCCACTAAAATTGAGGACGACATGCCCGGGTATGGAGATACGCATCGCTGTTTCCAAAAATATAAAAAAGGGATATAGTGTTGTTACTATGTTTTACAAGATTAACAACGACATCTCAATTGTCAACGAGAATTATGAAAAGTACACCTGCAAACAGAAGCATCATGATTATCTTGATGGGAACTAAACCAGGATACCCGAGAAAAAAACATTTCTTCATTTAACCAGTGATAGTATTATAGATTAGCAGCAGCAATAGGAGCATATGGACAATGACCTCACAACCACCATGTACTTTTTGTCAAAACAACATGTATACCTCCACCGGGGCATAAATTAGGACAACTTTTCGAGTGGCATTTCCTCTATAATAGTAGGTGATGTTGGACCAGCCGACGAACCCTAGTTACTATGCATGGGGAGCTGGGGAGCAGTCGCATAGAAGAAAACCCGCATGCAGCGACCTGGGGAGCTGGACCAGTACAAGAAGTTATACCTTAGCTGGGCGAGATGTTGCTTAGGCGGGCGGGCGGGATATGCCGACACAACGGTAGAACAAGGGCACAGAGGACCTTCGTCCGTGCCAGCACCTGCTCCGAGAGGACGGTGCGCATCGGCTTCCTCCATCGCCGACGGCGACAACGTCAACGCTGCACCTCCTCACCTCCCACAGCGGACGTGATTCGGCTGGATCTGTGACCACCGGTGAGGAGAGAGATAGTGTGGACACTATCATCTTGTTTTGATATGGAGAGGATGAGAGAGCGAGAAACGAGAAACCCTATCATATAAGAGGCTATAATGGAGTGAAACAATCTCTCCATAGCAGTGGTTTTAAATAGAATACGCGCGTTCCCGGAAAAAAGAAAAGAAAACTTGCGGCCAATTTTTAAACATACCAAGAAAGAAAACTCGATCAAAAACACGCCCCCGCTTCCAGGTCGCGACAGTCGTCGCGCACACACACATAGACATAGACATAGACATGCATATCTGTGTTTACATAAAATTCCATTTCCATCTCCATCTACAATCATATTTCTCCAACCGACACATTATTTATGTTGTTAATTATATACACGGCAATATTAACATACATCATCTCTTGTTTGCGGGCGTCCGGACTGCTGTCACGGCCGCTCCTGGGGAAGATGGAGCTACGTGGGGAGCTGCGGCAGTGGAGCAAGCCAGCTCCAAAAGGAAGATGATCTACCTGGGACGTCGGGCTGTAGCTAGAAGGGAGGTTGGGACCCGGCATCGGCCCATGCCGCGGTGACCCCCGATTGGGACGCACCGACTGTGGATTTTCTCCCTCGCCGATGTCGACCGCGTCTACGTAGAACATTGTTCCCTTCCCCCAGCTGTGGGATCAGGCCGGATATGTGACCAGCGGTGTGGCCACCATCGTTCTATGCTTGTGAAGAGAGCAACCCAAGCAAGCAGGCTTGTAGCTTAGGCTCCTGCTAGTGTATATATAGTGGTTTGCTTTTTCTCTCCATATCAACCATTTTAGATTGCGTACGTGTCATTGAAGTGTGAAATGATGGTTGCTTCTTCTGACTAACTTACTATGTGATTTGACTGCTCCTTTAGTGGCCCCTACACGTACTCCCCCTATGTGTATGCAACAGTCACACATACACATGGACGCAAAAACGTGCGCGACGCCCTAATGCATGCATGTCCGAGCACACGACGGAACACACACGGTCACGCTCAAGTGCTCAACCTACATGTGCATGCACACACATACTCAACCAGGGTGAGCTAGTGACCGTATAAACATCGTAAAATGTATATATTGAGCGCAATGAGCGTATTATGAAGTTCATTGACCGTATTTTTACAAATATACAGTGACAGACAGTATATTTATCTCATTTGAAATTAAGCCATATTAACCGGAGAGGAGGCAGTATGGACTAGCATTACTTTGCTGTGTCCCGTAAACTTGCCAAACAAGGAGAAGCTTGCAGGACGGGAGAAGCTTGTGCGCGGTGGCTCGCGGGAAAAGGAGAAACTTTTGACTAATGCAAGGTCTCCTTCACTTAGGCGGTGGACGTGCAACAGTTAATTCGGTGTCAGATTGCCAGAAGCATACACTATACTAGTACTATTATTGTTGCACTTCCCGAAGAGGCGAACAGCCAAGCGCAAAGTTTACTAGTACTAGTACTAGTACTATAGTCTATAGAGGTATGTACTATACTAGTACTAGGAACCAGATGGAGGAGCGTCTGCACTCTTATTATATTTTTAAAATGTGATAAAGCAATCTTCAACACATTTGGTTCTCTTCGAGGGTTCTCGCATGTGATAATGGGAGTTGATTGCATGGAACACTCACCATGATTCTCGCTTAATTATGGCTCATATCCTGTTACAAATAGGAGCGCTCGGTAATATTTCCTCTTTTTTTGTTATTGAGCATGTAAACAGGTCAGCAAACCTTGCGGCGCATCTTTGTGCGAACTGTGCTTGCTGCACTTTGAATGTGGCCGAGAGCTGGCTTTATGAAACACCTCGCTTCCTACTTATTTTTTGCGGGGTACCTCGCTTCCTAGTGACTAGTGTCTTGGCTGATCGTCCTAAGAATGCTTATATATGAATAAAGCTCTCCCATTTACCCACAAAAAAGATTAAGCCATATTAACTGGAAAGTTGGGAGTATGGACTAGCACTACTCGTTGGTGTGTCCCGTCAACTCGCAGAACAAGGAGAAGCTTGCGGGACAAGGTGAAGCTCGCTTACGCCTTTTGACTAATGCAATGTACCCTCGCCCAGGTGGTGGACATGCATCAGTTCATTCGCTGTCAGATTGCCAGAGGCATACACTGTAGTACCGAACATGCAGAGTACCATCATTGTTCGACTTCACGAAAAGGCGAAGAGCTAAGCGCAAGGTTTAGTAGTACGATTAGTACTACTACTAGAACCGGATGGTGGAGCCTCTGTACTCTTAGTTTTCTTAATCTCTGATAAAGTACACATTTATTCTGGAGAAGGGTGGAGAACGGCAGCCCAACATTTTATGATGATATCGATCAACCATGCTCAAATATATCTTGGCCTTCGTGCGAGCCCGTTTGTGTGTTCTCGCTCCTCGTCTCTCTCAAGGAACAGCGGGTTGGCCATTTTGCCGTCAATTGAGATCGGTTTGCTCACACTCCGGTCCCACATGTCAGTGATATGCCAAGAGGAGGTGCGTTGACCGACTCGCCATACGCGAACTTGGTTTTGCACCTTCATACTACTCCTCCCTCCGTCACAGTTTACAGGGCGCGCTTAATTATGATGCGTTTCTCTCAGTCCATTTCCACCACTAGAGAGACTTTAGACGCGTTTGGTTTAATACTCAATTAATTAGGGCGTGGTAACCGCAATTTTCTCTCGATGTAGTACTACAGAGTGGAGTAAGTGCATGCATGTGTGTACCTGGGGTGGAAGCACTGCATGCATGTGTGTACGCATTATTTCCTCTAGTAATAGATGCCGTGCTATAACTACCAATGCTATTTTTCAGGCTGATTGCTAGTCGCCTTGGTCCCAGAGATTTTCTCTTTTTCTGAAGTGCTCTCTATAAACAGTGACGGATGGAGTAGTATGAGCGGATTCAAAGAAGAGCGTATTGATGGTTGCTTCTTCCGAGCAACATACAGTGGGAAAGGTGGGGCTTATGATTTGACTACTCGTTACTCACTATTAATGTGGCACAACGACCAGTCTGAGTCTCACATGCGGCTGTGCACTACCCCCTCAGTTCTTAAATATACTCCGGAGTATTTATCTTTCTAGAGATTTCAATGAGTGACTACTCAAATATTTGTCTTTTTAGAGATTCAAATGGACTACTACATACAGATGTATATAGACATATTTTAGAGTGTAGATTCACTCATTTTGCTCCGTATGTAGTCACTTGTTGAAATCTCTAGAAAGACAAATATTTAGGAACGGAGGGAGTACACATACGAAGCAAAATGAGTGAATCTACACTCTAAAATATGCCCATTTGAAATTTGTAAAAAGATAAATATTTAGGAATGAAGGAGTATAATTTTTTGCATGGCACATGGACCCGGATGCCGAAGAGGCTTCTGGCAATGCTATCAAGCTTCCAGCATTTGTCTACATAATTTATGTACTGTACAAATAATTTTCCAGCGACATGAAATTGTACAATGGTGTGAGCTTTCAGCTTTTGTTTTGTGTGTCTTGCCATCGATGCTCTTTTGGAAACAATAAAAAACTAACTTCCTTGCTAATCAGAGCTAATATTTACATCGCAACTGAAGAAAAAGTTGTGAGAAGGTGTTCAATTAAAATTGATCCATGCTTTCATTGACAGCAACGTCCCCCCGGCTCTGTCTAAATCGAGAAGGCATGTTGGGAAAAAAGTAGCTGTCTGGAGCATGCAACATTCCGATCATTTTGTGCAGTTCCACTAAAATAGAGCTGAGCATCCCTGTTCCAAAGATATTAAGTGTGATTACGATAATAGAGGACTGATGATGAAACAATAAACACACAAATAGAAGTCGGTCACCTTTGCAGTCTCTCTTAAGACTAACTAGTTGGAGAAGATTAGGCTCGGAGTTGGATGAGGAGGATAGAGCAAAACCAATCTCCCTTTGTGTAGTCGCACTGAAATGTAGAGACGTTGCCCGTGTGACATTTTGGTAGAACTGCACAAAACACTCTTAAGAAAAAAGTTCTTTGTGCAGTTCACCAAAAGGTCGCAATAGCAACGAGGTGAAATAGATATCCCTGTTTGCAAAAAAGAGGTAGAAAGGAAACAATTATTGGCCAATAACAATTGATGACACATGCGATGACAAAAAAGAAGCATATTCCTTGTCCTAAGGGAAGATAACAACACGGTTGTGTTTGTCCAAAACGATGTGAGGACAAGATTGCAATATGGAAAGTATGCCTGAGGGAGTCCTGGATTAGGGGGTCTCCGGACAGCTGGACTATATCCTTTGCCCGGACTGTTGGACTATGAAGATACAAGATTGAAGACTTCGTCCCCTGTCCGGATGGGACTCTCCTTGGTGTGGAAGGCAAGCTAGGCAATACGAATATAAAGATCTCCTACCTTGTAACCGACTCTGTGTAACCCTAGCCCCCTTCGGTGTCTATATAAACCAGAGGGTTTAGTCCGCAGGACAATGGACAATCATACCATAGGCTAGCTTCTAGGGTTTAGCCTCTACGATCTCGTGGTAGATCAACTCTTATAATACTCATATCATCAAGAACAATCAAGCAGGACATAGGGTATTACCTCCATCAAGAGGGCTCGAACCTAGGTAAACATCGTGTCCCCTGCCTCCTGTTACCATCCGCCTTAGACACACAGTTCGGGACCCCCTACCCGAGATCCGCCGGTTTTGACACCGAAATTGGTGCTTTCATTGAGAGTTCCACTTTGTCATCACCATAAGGCTTGATGGCTCCCTCGATCATCGGTAGCGATGCGGTCCAGGGTGTGGTTTTCCTCCCTGAACAGATCTTTGTATTCGGCGGCTTTGCACTGCGGGCCAATTCGCTTGACCATCTGGAGCAGATCGAGAGCTACGCCCCTGGCCATCAGGTCAAATTTGGAAATTTAAACTACACTGCCGACATCTGCGGAGACTTGATCTTCGACGGATTCGAGCCCGTGTCAGGTGAGCCGCACAGTCACGATGAGCACGACGTAACTCTGTCGTCAGACAGTGTGCGGGAGATCGCATCTACAACTACTCCGGTCGTCAATCCGGAGCAAATCGCGCCATCCGAGAGCGGAGGGATAGACCCCGCCATGTGTCCGCACTCTTAGTGGCGATAGAGCCAGATACTGACTTCACCTCTTACGAGAGTCGTGTCGCCGAACCACTGGATTCACCTCCGGCCACGGACTCCGAGCCGCTTACATCCGTGCCCGTCGAATCCGACTGGGCGCCGATCATGGCGTTCACCTCCACGGATATTTTTCAGCACTCGCCCTTTAGCGATGTGCTAAATTCATTGAGGTCCCTCTCCCTGTCAGGAGAACCTTGGCCGAACTATGTCCGGCTAGAATGGGATGCGGACGACGAAGAAATTCGCTGCCCACCCACCACCCACTTAGTAGCCATTGTCGATGATTTAACCGACATGCTCGAGTTTGACTCTGAAGACATCGACGGTATGGACAACGATGAAGGAGACGAGCAGGAACCACCGCCCATAGGGCATTGGACCACTACCTTATCATACGGCATATATATGGTAGACACCCCTAAAGAAGGCAATGGCAACGAGACAACGGAGGATGACCCCTTCAAGAAGCAACCCAAGAGCCGACGTCAGCGACGCCGCTCTAAGTCCCGCCATAGCAAAAGTAGTGATACCAACACAGGAGATAATAACACTCCGGATAGTGCCGAACACAACCTCAATCCCCCCAGCACGATATAGAGCCGGAGGATGAACAAGCCAGCCCTCCAGAGCAAGCAGCAGATGGAGAACCAGAGGAGGACAATTACATGCCTCTCTCCGAAGACGAGGCGAGCCTCGGCGATGAAGAATTTATCGTGCCTGAGGACCCCGTCGAACAGGAGCACTTCAAGCTCCGGCTTATGGCCACAGCAAATAGCCTGAAGAAAAAGCAACAACAGCTTCAAGCTGATCAAGACCTGCTAGCAGACAGATGGACCGAAGTCCTTGCGGCCGAGGAATACGAACTCGAGCGCCCCTCCAAGAGTTACCCAAAACGCAGGTTGCTACCTCACCTCGAGGAGGAAGAATTGAAACCCCATGCACCAGTGTACTATGCGGCTGACCAGCCACTACGTGGCTGAGCCAAAGAGGCATTTCAGCCTGAAGTTCAGCCTGCAACCCGCCGCCACTCAATCCACAATACCAAGGCTCGGGGCAATACACGGGACCTGCGAGACGTATTGGACAGTAAGGCAAAACTTGCAAGGTCAATATACGGGTCACGGGCACGCGCGCCAACACGGGACGATGATCGTCGTGCCGGATACGCCAAAAGCAAATCCGGCCGGGCCGAATACAACAGACAAGACTCATATGAACTGCGTCGGGATATAGCCCGGCACAGAGGCGCCGCACACCCCCTATGCTTCACTGATGAAGTTATGGATCACGAATTCCCGGAGGGTTTCAAACCCGTAAATATCGCATCATATGACGGTACAACAGATCCCGCGGTATGGATTGAGGATTTCCTCCTTCATATCCACATGGCTCACGGTGATGATCTACACGCCATCAAGTACCTCCCACTAAAACTCAAAGGACCAGCTCGGCATTGGCTGAATAGCTTACCAGCAGACTCCGTGGGCAGTTGGGAGGATCTGGAAGACGCATTCCTTGACAACTTCCAGGGCACTTATGTGCAACCACGGGATGCTGATGACTTGAGCCATATAACTCAGCAGTCAGGGGAATCGGCCAGACAATTCTGGACTCGGTTCCTGACCAAGAAAAAATAAATTGTCGACTGTCCGGACGAAGAGTCCCTCGCGGCATTCAAGCACAACATTCGTGATGAGTGGCTTGCCCGCCACCTTGGCCAGGAGAAGCCGAAGTCTATGGCAGCCCTCACGACACTCATGACACGCTCTTGCGCGGGCGAGGATAGCTGGCTGGCTCGCAACAATAACACATCGAGGAATCCGGGCACTTCGGATACCAAAGATGTCAACGGCAGACAACGTCGTAACAGACCAAAGCGCCGCAATAACGGCGATAACACCGTGGATACGGCAGTCAATGCCGGATTCAGGGGCTCTAGATCCGGTCAGTGGAAAAAGCCATTTAAAATAAGTACCCCGGCTCTGTCCAGTTTGGATCGCATACTGGATCGCTCGTGTCAAATCCATGGCACCCCCGACAAGCCAGCCAATCACACCAACAGAGAATGCTGGGTGTTCAAGCAGGCCGGCAAGTTAAATGCCGAAAACAAGGACAAGGGGTTGCATAGTGATGACGAGGAGGAGCCCCAGCTGCCGAACATGGGAGGACAGAAGGAGTTCCCCCCAGAAGTGAAGACGGTGAACATGATATACGCAACCCACATTCCCAAGAGGGAGCGGAAGCATGCACTAAGGGACGTCTGTGCGATGGAGCCTGTCGCCCCAAAGTTCAACCCATGGTCTGCTTGCCCGATCACCTTTGATCGCAGGGATCACCTCACTAGTATCCGTCATGGCAAATCCGCCGCATTGGTCCTAGACCCCATCATCGACGGATTTCATCTTACTAGAGTCCTTATGGACGGCGGCGGCAGCCTGAACCTGCTCTATCAGGATACAGTGCGCAAAATGGGTATCGATCCCTTGAGGATCAAACCCACCAAAACCACCTTTAAGGGCGTCATCCCAGGTGTAGAGGACCATTGCACGGGCTCAATCACACTGGAGGTAGTCTTCGGATCACCGGACAACTTCCGAAGCGAGGAGTTAATCTTCGACATCGTCCCGTTTCGCAGTGGCTATCATGCACTGCTCAGATGAACTGCATTTGCAAAATTCAATGCAGTACCGCATTACACATACCTCAAGCTCAAGATGCCAGGGCCTCGGGGGTCATAACAGTGAATGGAAATACAGAACGCTCGCTCCGCATGGAAGAGCACACTGCAGCCCTCGCAGCAGAAGGACAAAGCAGCCTTTCAAGGCAAACCACTAATTCGGCGATACAGCACCCGAACACCTTCAAGCGTGTCCGGAGTAAACTGCAACAGGATCGCCTGGCACGTTCAGAGCTCGCCTAGCAATTCGGCCCCCATCCCAGTCCCAGTCAAGCGACGAAATTCGCGTCGCGCGTACATAATTACGCACTTGAAATAACATGGACATAGGCGGGGGAACGATCAGGGCATGCCCCGCAATGCGGCTTAACCGCCCTAGGGGTTGTATATCTTTATCACTTCTTTTCTCTTTTAGGGCCTAACTCTCTGGAAGCCCTTTCCGGCAGTATGATTGCCGGACACATTACGGGAGAGAACAACCAAGGCCACAACAAGCCGGGATGTACATGGGAACCCCCAGGTGGTCTCTAATAATAATACCTGCTTTCTACTATCCATACGCAGCTTGCCCTGGGATAGGACATTTCGAATAGTCCTACTTTCTGCTTATTGCACTACCTGTACTAGTACGCTTCGACGTATTATTTAAATAACAATGCATAGCATTATTCAATTATTGCATTATTCATTCCTTTTTCCCTTATGTCCAGTTATGACAATCCGGACCCGTAAATTCGGGTACGGTCAGTACGCCAGGGGCTTTCATTTACCCCACAATACGGCGCGAGAAGTCCAAACACTTTCGACAGTGCGGCACCCCGAATTTATAGCATTATATGCATCAGCTCTGAATCATGTCTTGGGTCAATAGTTGGGTTTGCCCGGCTACCATGCTTTGGTACCTTACGTTCGGCTAGATAGGCTAAGGTAGCGGTGGGAGAACTACTGCGATTGTGTCCTGGTTCTTCCGGACAAGCACCTCAGTAGAGAAAGCCGAAAACTGACTGTCATGATAAGGCGAGAGACTGGTCGCTGTTCGAGAGGTCTTAAGTCCCTAAAGACTTTTTACGCTTCGGGCGGGGAGTTGGCCTTGTCCAGCTTAGGCGTGTATAGCGCCCCAAATTCGGCCTTCCGAATACCAGGGGCTTCGCCAAAATTTAAAATTGTAGACTTCTATGGCTAAGTGAGAGTGATAAAGCATTATAGTCCGATTGCCTGGTTCGTTGCGCTGAACACCTCCCTTGAAGGACCCAAAATTGGGGTAAAGAGTGCTCAGGTTTATCCCGAACACCCCAGTACTAGTTACATGGGGGCAGAAGCCAACGACTGGCCAACTCTCAGATTTTATAAACAGCCGCACAGAAGGTAATATTTTAAATTAAAAAAGTGTCGCATGGCGCAAATGAACTCGTTTCATATTACAGGATCACATGAGCATGTTCATTCAAAAATTACATCCTTGGCACACTCATGCGCCACAAGGTGGGAACCCTTCAGGACACTCTCATAGTACATCTCGGGGCAGCGATGCTCCTTGCCCTCCGGCGGCCCCTCCTTCACCAACTTCACGGCGTCCAGCTTCGCCCAATGCACCTTCGCCTGGGCAAAAGCCATGCGCGCACCCTCGATGCAGACGGACCGCTTTATAACTTCAAGCCGTGGGCAGGCATCCACCAGCCGCCTCACCAGACCGAAGTAGCTGCCGGGTAGGGGATCGCCAGGCCACATCCGGACTATAAGGCCCCTCATGGCTTGTTCGGCCGCCTTGTGAAGCTCGACCAGCTGCTTCAGCTGGTCACTCAAGGGCATGGGGTGTTCGGTCCTAGTATACTGAGACCAGAACAACTTCTCCGTCGAGCTCCCCTCCTCAGCTCGTTAAAACTCCACGGCACCCAGTACACTTCGGGGAAGACCTGAAAACGCTCCTGGAGAGCTCTGAACTCGGGTAAGAAAAAGGAAAGTTTCCTTCACGTGCTTGCTTTGCATAATGAATGCCTTACCCGCCGCTATCTTCTTCACCGCATCAATCTCCTGGAGGGCCTTGTGGGCTTCGGCCTTGGCACTCCGGACGCTTTCAAGCGCCTGCGCGAGCTCGGACTCGCGTCTTAGGGTCAAACTCCAAGGATTCGTGCTTTTTGGCGAGAGCCTCGAGCTCTTGCTGCACCTCGCCTACTCGGGCTTCTTGCTTCTCCCATTCAATGCGCTCCTTGGCCGCTTTGTCTTCGGCCTCGGACAGCGCCTTCCTCAGGGTTGCCACTTCGGTCGTGGCCCCTGGCAAATCCATGATGATCCTATTACTTTACATTTGAACTTCTTTTTCAATATATAGACAAGGGTATTGCTTACCTTTGCTCTCCTCGAGCTGCCTCTTGCTAAGGCCGAGCTCATCCTCGGACCGCTCCAGGTCCTGCTTCAGCGCAGAGACCTCCGCAGTACATGCGGCAGCGGTCCGCAGTGAAGCTTGCACATACACATAGATATTTTTCTGATTAGACTCCTGAGTTATCATTTGATCCTCTATCCGGCCTTTCTTTCCGAGCACCGAACAGAGCATCAGGGGCTAGTATCCATGCGGGCTTATTTTCCTATATCTTCATTGCTTTACCTCAAAGCCTGTTAGGAGGCTGGCACAAGCTTCGGTCAGTCTGTTCTTGGCGGACTGAACTTTCTCCATCACCGCACTCATGATAGTGCGGTGCTCTTCGTCGATGGAAGCGTCGTGAAGCGCTTCCAGCAAGCTGTTCGGTGCCTCTGGATAGACAGAGGACACCGGCACGGGCGGCTTGCCCCCCTTAACGGGGGTCGCCCACCAGAGTCCGGAGCCACCGAAGATTTCGGTGCAGTGTTCAGCTGGGGTCCGAACCTGGAGCCCATGGGAGTCCCGCTCCCTTTGCACCTAGGGTCCGGAAGGTCACTGCGAGGCGCCCCCAGGACTGCCTCCCCTTGGCCCGGTGCCTGTTGAGACAACACCTCGACGTTGTCCGCAAGGCAAGGAGTGGAGGTGGTCGGAAGAGAACCACTGTTCATATCCGACGTGTCCAACGAACCGCTCGACGAAGTTGCGTCGAGATGAGCTCGGGACGGACTGCATAATTATGTTCGGCATGAGAAGAAGCAAAGCAGTAAAATATACTACGAATCACAATGGTGTCCGGATACTTATGACTTCACCAGGGGCTTGACCCTGGGTAGCCACTCATCGCCGTTGTAGGCGGCCGTCGTGGAGCAGTCCGGAGGGAGGGTCTTGCCCTTCTTGGACCCTTCGGCCTCCCCGGTTGGGTCAGCCTTCCTTTTCTTGTCTCCCCCGGCTAGGGGGAGAGAGAACTTTCCTCTTCCTCCTCCTCGTCTTCGTGGGAGGAGTGCGCATCGGAGTCATCGGACGATGAGTCCGATACAACTTTGCGCCGGAGACCCTTTCGGGTCCCCGCGGCCTTCTTCTTGGTCTTCTTCACCGGCACCTTGTAAGGTGCCAGAGTCAGCATCTCCGTTAGGAGAGTGCCTGCAGGATCTTCAGGCAGGGGGGCTGGGCAATCAAGCTACTCCGCTGTCTTTATCGAGTCATGTTAATGACATAGAGGCTTAGATCCTGCATATGACTAAACCGAGGCAAATAAATACCCTGAGAGATATAAAAACTTACCGGGTTGGCGCGACGCTTTGTGCTGAGTCCGCGGTCCTCGGTGAGGGAAGGAGGAATCTCAGCGCCCTTGAACAGCACCCTCCAGACGTCCTCGTACATCGTGTCATAGAGCTCTCGCAGCGTCTAGTGCTTGGCCGAGTCGAACTCCCACAAATCGAATGCCCGTCGTTGACACGGGAGTATTCGACGGAAGAGCATGACCTGGACCATGTTGATGAGCTTGATCTTCTTGCTCGTCATGTTCCTGATGCAGGTCTGGAGTCCGGTCAACTCTACCGAAGAACCCCAGGACAGGCCCTTCTCATTCAGGAGGTGAGTCGCGTGGGGATTCCGGATCGAAATTTGGGGGCCGCCACCCAGTTGGAGTCGCGCGGCTCGGTGATGTAGAACCACCCCGATTGCCACCCCTTTATGGTATCCACATAGGTGCCCTCGAGCCAGGTGACGTTAGGCATCTTGCCCACCATGGCGCCTCCGCACTCTGCTTGCTGGCCGCCCACCACCTTCGGTTTAACATTGAAGGTTTTCAGCCATAGGCCGAAGTGGGGCCTGATGCGGAGGAAGGCCTCGCGCACGACGATAAACGCCGAGATGTTGAGGATGAAATTGGGGGGCAGATCATGAAAATCCAGCCCGTAGTAAAACATGAGCCTGCGGACAAATGGGTGGAGGGGAAATCCCAGTTCGCGGATGAAATGGGTAAGGAAAACTACCCTCTCGTGGGGTTCGGGCATAGGGACAATCTGCCCTGTGTCTGGCAGCTGGTGCGCGATATCTGCGGCAAGGTATCCAGCTGCACGCAACTTTGCAATGTTCTCCTCTGTGACGGAGGAGACCATCCACTTGCCTCCTGCTCCGGACATGCTTGGAGTGATTTGAGAAGTAGAACGCGAGCTTTGGTGCTGGAGCTCGAGTGCGTGAGAATGGATAAGCAAGGAGGTAGAAGGCGTGGGTAAAAGGGGGTAAATCATTGTCCCTTTATAAAGGAGAAAGAGGCGATGCGTCTCCCCACTTGCCTGGTAAAACCGCTTATTCCCCAGGTGCCGTAATTGATGGCGCGGTTTGGTTACCCACATCCGTATTGATGAGAATCCCGTAATAACGGGGACATGATCTCTGCTTTGACATGACGTGTCAAGAAAACCGCCCCATGTTCTGTGCGGTGCTGGTTGAGAAAAACGGTTCGAATAATGACCGAGCCATGACATGACATCATGCTGTCAGAACGCGTCAGCAGATTAGATTTGTGGAAATATTATTCTCTCTGCAGTAGTATGTGGAACTTGTTTTGCAGAGCCAGACACTATTCCGATGTTCAAAATCTTCTATGAAGTATTCGGAGGAGGAACCCGCCTTGCAATGCCGAAGACAATACTGCGCGCCGGACTCATCGTCATTGAAGCCTAGTTCAGGGGCTACTGAGGGAGCCCTGGATTAGGGGGTCTCCGGACATCCGGACTATATCCTTTGGCCGGACTGTTGGACTATGAAGATACAAGATTGAAGACTTCGTCCCGTGTCCGGATGGGACTCTCCTTGGCATGGAAGGCAAGCTAGGCAATACGGATATAAAGATCTCCTCCCTTGTAATCGACTCTCTGTAACCCTAGCCCCCTCCGGTGTCTATATAAACCAGAGGGTTTAGTCCGTAGGACAATGGACAATCATACCATAGGCTAGCTTCTAGGGTTTAGCCTATATGATCTCGTGCTAGATCAACTCTTGTAATACTCATATCATCAAGAACAATCAAGCAGGGCGTAGGGTATTACCTCCATCAAGAGGGCCCGAACCTGGGTAAACATCATGTCCCCTGCCTCCTGTTACCATCTGCCTTAGACGCACAGTTCGGGACCCCCTACCCAAGATCCCCGATTTTGACACCGACAACGCCGGACGAGCTATGTTTTGGGCAAAGAACTATGGAAGATCCACATGCAGCGACGTGGGAAGACGAGCAGTGGAGCAAGGTCGGAGGGGATACCTGGAGGTCATCAGGATGTAACTAGGTGAGCGGCGGTGGGCGGAATCTGCCCATACTGTGGCAGCAAGCAGGTGGCGTAGGCCCTACCACGTCGGAGCTTGGTCAGAGAGAACGGCGTGTCCTGTAGATCGGGACATGCTGCCTCAGCGCCGTCGAATGGAGAAACGATGCACGTCCTCCCTTTCCGCCTATGGACGGGATGCGGCCGGATCTGTGACCAACGGTGAGAGAGAGAGAGAGAGAGAGAGGCCACCGCAGCCTTGTGTGAGATACTATGAAGAGAGACAAACCAGGCAGGCAGGCTCCATTGTATATAGTGGAGCGGACTACCTTTTTCTCCATAAAAATCGTTTTGTATTCTGTGTACGTGCCATTGAGCGATATAACTTTATTTAAACATAACGTGCCAACGCATCAAGTCGAACTTTGTTTCGTGCACGCGTGGTACATGACCTCCATAGGTAAACAACCGCTACACACGTTCAAATTAGCATGTGGGCTGCAATTTCATACAGAAATGGGCTCCACCATGTACCCGCGCGGGTGTGGCTGGCCACAAAGCGTGAGTACGTGCACGGTGCACCTGTTCTCATCTTGTATACGTACACCACCTATGTGGGGTTGTGTGAGAGAGATACAAACGTAGAGAGATATAGTGTGTGGATTCGTGAGAGTTTTTTTTGGGGGGGGGTCAATCAAAAAATGTAACATATGCAATGTGTGTGAAATGGAGTCCTGGATATACCATATATATAGAGAGAGGGGGCAATCCACGAGAAGAGAGTGGAGGTATCATCGGCTTGAGGTGTCCATAGAATCGAAGAGAGGGATGATGTGTGTGTGTGTGTGCGCGCGCGATCGATAAAGAGTGCCATCGAATTTGTGTGTGCCCACGTCAAAGATATAGAGTGGCTGGCCTACTGGAACGTGAGAGGGGACAGGTGCAGTTTGTCTCTGTGGCATGGATACCTACCTACAACGTTCGACTATCAGTGTGTGGTGGGGGAGGGAGGCCTAATTAACTATAGAGGTACAATGGTTGGTATATGTGTGGAGGAGGAGAGAGGCCTACCTCATGTATTAAGGGAGATCAATCTACCTCATGTATTAAGGGAGATCGATCGGCATCCATGCATATGTGTACGAGAGGAATAAGGTTGGGAGAGAGACAAAGCTAGAGTGCTGGAGGGGGTGGTAGTGGAGTTGCTTCTAACAAATGGTGGGATAGGCTTGCTAGACAACCGGAGGGCACGCCTGCAATATCAATAAGAGAGGGGATGGTTGCCTGTCTGTGCACGTGAGTGTGAGAGATGGGTCAGGAGGCATGCACGAGTGATGAGGGGGTGATATGGCTGTGGAAAGCAGACATAATTACATAGGAAGATCAATCGTCCTTTGTCAGAGAAAGGAGAGACATAACTTGTGAGGTACGTCGATCGATGGGGGGGAATAGTTAAAGTCGACCTAGGTATATGTTGGGAGATCGATCGATATACATGCATGTGTGTGTTAGAAGCAAATGAGGCACGGGGAGAAGGATAGAGAGAGAGGGATGCATCTAGGAGGTGGTGCAAGAGTCATACTATATCGAGGGGGGAGGAGTGTGCGAGTACGAGATCGATGAAAAGAGTGGTGGGAGTGAGGCATGGACGGTGATAAGAGAAGAGGGGAAGCTTGTGTTTTGTGCTAGGCACACCTGGCTAGAGAGGCATATCAATCGATGTGTGCCGTAAAGAAGGAGCTGGGGGGCCTACACACACCATGGGTGAACGACCTAAAGTGAAAAGACGAATTTGCACGATGGAGCTAGAGAATGCTGAGGGAGGGTGAGAGGGTTGCGAGCGTGTGCATGCACGACAGAAAGTTAGCGCTAGCTAGCTACAAAGATAAGAGGATTGTGTGGGTGTAAAAGACCAATAGAGATCATACTTCATTATAAAAAGCGAATTCGGATATTTGAAGAATTTATCATAGTGTTTTAAACCGACGCATGTGTGAATATATATAACGGTGATACACATGGTGTGGTTATGAACATATTATACTACATATAATATATTTTATCTCTACTCTTATAAAAAACGGAGTTGTTGATGATGGTGTGCCTGCCATCCTGCAATATAGGCCGTCCCATTTATATCTGACGGATAGGAAGGAAACTATGGCAATTTTGAAAAAAGATACCCACACCCCTCTCCATATTTGCAAATTAGGCCTCCCCTTGATCATGTTGATGTTCTATGGAACGCATGGGCATCTTGCTAGTACTACGTACAATATATAGAACATTGATCATAATTTGGGCTGATGTGTGGCTTTTGTAGCCCAGGTCTAAATACTTGTCATAATGTAGGGGGCAGGGCACTATACTATGTGTGATAAACATGGTGTACATGTATGGAACATGGTTTAGACTATGAATATATAGTTGGTACATCAAATGTACTATTATTTGGAATCAACATCAAGTGTATTCAAAAAATAGAATTCGAGTTCATGTAGTACAAATAGTTCATATCTATCTCTACAGTAATCATGTGGTGTGTTATTAAGGTAATACACGAATAATGGTTGAAGTTGGAAACAATCATGATTGTAGATTCTTATTTAAATAGAGAAACGAATTCGAATTCAGTTCGAATTGCAGCGGTAGTATAGACATTTGGAATGCACTAAAATGTTGGTATGAGTAGGTTACATGCATTATACAGCAAGCGAAAAAATTTAATTGGACATAACATGGATTCATACTCCCTCCTTCCATCTATATAGGGCGTAATGCGTTTTTTAAGACCGCCTTTGGCTATTGACAAGATTAATAGTACATGACAAGCACGATGTGAAAATTATATCATTGAAAGAACCTTTGACAGACGAATTTAACGGTGTGCTTTGTGTAAGTTGCATGTCATATATTATTGCTCTAATATTTGGTCAAAGTTAGCATCGAAAAATGCATTAGGCCCTATATAGATGGAAGGAGGGAGTAGCTTTGAATAGCATTTTGATAGTAAAACGGGGAAAGACTCTCTCTTTGTGTGGTGTGAATATTTTTATTTTTTTCGTTTTCTTTTTGGTTGAGGGAAGTGCAAATTGATTTGGTACGTACAAGTACAATATTACACGTTAGGCTTGTCCCTAAAATTCAACCCAGGCCTTGTTATATCCCAAAAATTCTGATATAGTGCTCCCAAAATTGGCGCCTTCACAACCCACGCCTTGCTATCCCAAAATTACAGCGCGCGCGAAAACTCCCTCCAACTGCCAAATCCCGACACGCAAAATCCCCCTTCTAACCCTGAGCCGAAAGGGCCACTAGTTCAAATCGGTGGGGGGTACTTTTGTAACACACCCTACATTTTGGACAAGCGCGTCCCTAAGTCATGGCTCACCCCCTCCCATCGCCTCCTTTTTGCCATTCGAAATCCCAGGCCGCCATAACCTCTCCGCTCCAGCCGCGAAACCCCACCCTCCTCCGTCCGCCACCTCACCGCTGCCCAGCCGGAGCCTCTTCCCCGACGATGTCGTCCACCAAAACAGCTCAACGTCCCTCGTCCACCTCCCCGGATGAGGATCTATCGTCCATCTCATCATCCCGCCGGTTTAGCCGCCCCGTCCTCCACCTCCAAGGAGTTGCTCTGAAGATCGCCTCATCTATCACGGCTGCTCCAACCCCACAGCGCTGCCTAAACTTGCCCCATCGGAACCGCAACATCCTCACCGACTCCTCAGACGAAGTTGAGCCCTACTCGGCGCCACCAAAGAGGTTGTACACTCATCGCATCGCTCCTTCTCCTTAGCTCGACCTCCCGATGCCGATGGTGCTCCATCCCGCACCCCCATGGAGCGGCTACCTTGAAGCCGGCGCCGCGGGCGACATCTCCACGGCGGCTCTCCCCTAGTGCGAGGCCCCTTCGGCGGCGGTGTCCATACCAGCCGGATCTGCTGCTGCTGCTCCGGCACTTGCTCGCTTGCGCTGCTCCGGCTCTCGCTCGCTCGCTCGTGCTGCTGCTGCTCCGCCTCTCGCTCGATCGCTCGCTCGCCCAGCTGCTGCTGCTCCGTCTCTCGCTCGCTCGCTCGCACTGCTGCTGCTGCTCTCCCCCTCGCTCGTGTTACTGCTCTGCTCCGATTTAGCTACACTTCAGTCGACTGAATCGACTTTTGGGTCAGTCGATTTTCAGGGGGTGGGGGGGCTCGCCGGAGTTAAGGAAGAACCACCCGCAGCAGGGACGGGGGCTCGTTGGAGAGGTACCCCACTATCTATCTTAGGGTTCAGGGTGGGGGCGGGGGCCTATAGGGCTGGCTGGGTCAGCGGCGGGCTGGCGGTGGGGAGTTGTTTCTGGGAGGCGAGGCGGCGCTGGGGCCAGCGGTTCGGCCGGTGGTGGCTGGCGGCTCAGGTGGGTGCAGGTTGAAGATGAACTGCAGGCCCTCCCTAAACTACATGTCAAGTGCCTCTCTGCTACCATTGCGTTCGGTTTCGATAGTAACATTCAGATTCCACAGTAAATTTTACTTTCAACAGTTAAGTTCAGAGTCAACAGTTTTTACCTCATCTGTTGTAGTCAGGTGGTTTTTGGTGATGTAAATTTTACATCTATTTTACATCATCTATTGGAGATGCTATTAGAATCCCACTTGAGACTAATGATGTCTGTCTTGTGCTGCTTCAACCTTGACGTCTTACAGCTCACCGGGGCTGCTCCAACGATAGAATGATCCATCACAACAGAGTAGTGCCCTGGACGTCGTCTACAGATTCCTAAGACCTTCCTCCACACCTCCGACAGCCACCTTTGCCTCAACTGCTTCAGCGACCAACCCAATGATGCTGAGGTCGACACGGCTACGGCAAAGAGGTTGTACACTTGTTGCATCACTTATTACTATACATTCATGTCGATCCATTAGGGCTATTTTGGTTCGATGGAAAAACATAGTGATAGGGAATTTTCCAATGGCACTCTACTATTCAATTATTCATGCATTTTGTTGAAAGGAATGAAGCAAAACATCCCCTGGACCTACTTTTGAAAATCATATGCATGAAAACAAGACCAAGTGCATTAGTGGCAGAATAACATTCTAACTATACATGATTTCATATGGTTTCACTTTATTTTGGCCATGTTTCTTTGCATTCCTCTGCTCTTCCAATTCCTGTAAACCAAACACTCAAGTTGATAGAAATCATGTGTTTACAAATGCTCTGTTTACCATGTGCATTCCTATCCTATTACGGTGTTTTTCCTATCCCTGCGTTTTTAGAATCATGCAAGCCAAATGAGCCCTTACAGAATTACTTCAGTTACAGGTAGGTGTCGAAGGGAACTTTGTGTGGTTTGTCCTGCTCCTGCCGCGACGTCGTCCACCTCAACTGAGTTGCTCCATCGATAAAAACATCCACCAAACCAGACATCATGACTCCTGACCGTCTTTCGCCGCCTCAGAACTCCTTCCCAGCTGCCGGCACCCACCGCAACGGCATCACCATCACTGACTCAGCAGATGAACCTGAGGAGTACACGGGTCCACAAGAGAGGTCGCACTCTTTTGTTTCTGCTTATGTTATGCATTGCTTAAAATTACCTACTACATTATCGTCATGTTCACCTCTTGGACTCCAAGTCAGGTCCAAATTAATGTTCAAACTTGAGTTCTAAATTAGTTGTGGGGCACATATCGAGGAAGCAATGAATAGTATCTCTATCTAATATCTGGTTCACCTAGGGTATGCCTATCACTACAAAAAAAGACACATCCGTGACATTTTGGGCCGAACGAAATTTTTTTCTGTCATACATATGACACTTCTATGACGATAATTGTGACAAAACCCGGTATCATCATAGATGTGGTGGGCTCCTACTTCTATGACAAAAAATCATGACAGAAAATGGGCTTTTCGTCCTGGGCGGGCCGGAGACGCAGCTGCATGACATTCTTTGGGCCGTCCATGACGGAAAAAACCATGGTAGAAGCGAGGGGGGGGGGAATTTTGGGGAGTTCCCGGTTACGGTGGGAGGTCGGGGCCGAGCGATGCGCGTTTCTCTCGTACACGTACGCGCGTGTGTGCGAGGCATTGGCTCTAACTGAACCCGAGCGAGGCGTTAGGCTCTAACTGAACCCGAGCGATTGCACTGCAGGCTACACGTTACTGAACCCGAGCGATCGATCGATGGCTGTTAACTGAACCCGATCGAGCGATTCTTTAGCTACTGCTGCTAACTGAAGCCGATCGATGGGATGAACAGTGAGCGTTGCGGGGGGGGGGGTGGATGAACAGTGAGCGGTGGCGTTGCCTCTGGATGAACAGGACCCCGTGGTGTGGTGGAGGGCTGGATGAACAGTAGACGGTGGAGGGGTACCCGTGGAGGGTTGGATGAACAGGACCCCGTGGTGTGGAGGGCTGGGTGAACAGTAGATGGTGGAGTGGTGGTTGAACAGGACCCCGTGGTGTGGAGAGATGGATGAACAGTAGATGGTGGAGGGGTGCCCGTGGAGGGGTGGTTGAACAGGACCCCGTGGTGTGGAGGGCTGGATGAACAGTAGACGGTGGAGGGGTGGTTGAATAGTAGCCGGTGGAGTAGCGCGCGGTGGAGGCTGGATGAACAGGAGCCCGTGGAGGCTGGAGGAGGTCGACAGTGGAGATGAACAGTGTCTCGTGGAATCCCGTTTTGCGGTACGCCACACCCCTCCCGATGAACAGGACCCCCGTTTCGACCGTAGCGCTCCAACACAAGTCCGTTTCCTCCGTTTTGCGGTACGTCACACCCCTCCCGATCAACAGGACCCCCGTTTCGACCGTAGGAGGTCCGTTTCCTCCGTTTTGCGGTACGCCAGACCCCTCCCGATGAACATGATCCCATTTCGAATGTGGCCGGTCGAACACAAGGCCGTTTCCACCGTTCTGCGGTACGCCAGGCCTCGTTTCCATCGCCTGTTCCGTCCAAGCCCTCCCGATGAACATGACGTGTTCCATTGCCTCCCCATGAACAAGACGCATTCCGTTGCCTCCCCATGAACATGACGACGACGCTATTTCTCCATTCCGACCGAGCCATGTACACGAGCCATCGCCGTACGTATGCGTGAGTAGGCGTTCGAGACCCCGCCCGTATGTACACATACGTGGCTGTATTTTCTTTCTTGCACCCTGACCACTGTACGTACGTGTAAATGCTACATGCACGCCTCTACTACGACACGTGCGCGCCTCTACATCGACCAGTATGTACGTACACGTTCGTGACCAGAATGACAACGCTACGTACGCTTCGACCAGGTGGGTCCCGACTGTCAGGCACTTCCTTGCCTACGAAGATGTAGCTGGTCGGTCCCAGCAGTCAGGGGGCGAATCGTTTTGTTTTTTTGCCTGGACGCACTTCCTTGCGTGCGAAGATGTAGCTGGTGGGTCCCAGCGGTCAAGGGGGATCGTTTTTTCATGAAATACGGTGGCCCGTCCGGTGGGTCCCGCTGTCAGGTGGAGGAATAATTATTTTGCATGTAATAAGGAGGAACTTCCTTGCTGCGGCCGTGGACCTAGCTGTCAGCCTCTCCACGTATAGTCCACGTCCAATGGAAGCCGTTCCTTGACCACGTTGACCATGCCGCGCTGAGAGCACCAGGGCGGTGGACGACGGTGAGGCCTAAGAAGGGGACGACGCCGAGCCGGGGAAGACGCGGAAGTGGGTGCCCACGCGTAGAGGAGTACGAGGGTTCACTAGTTCGCTGCGGTGTGAGGCTGCCATCGCCGCAGAATAACAGGGGGTGGGGGTGAGTAGAGGGATGGCCTGGCTAGTGGTGGGAGTAGTAGGGGCGGTGAGGCCTCTGCCGCATCGCAGCCGGCCATGGGAGGCAGGAGCACGAGGCATGACCGGTGCTGGTTTGGGCGGCTGGAGCAAGAAGACCAGGGGTTGAAGAAGCACTACGGCCGTTGGATGGACATCGTACGGTCACTAGAGCTAGAATCGTGCGTATTGACTAAGTTGACAAAGCCCTCCGTCCCCGTCAACTTAGTGGGCCCACAAGTCAACCTGCCACTATACTGGGTCCCAGCTAATAGGGGGAGTATTCATTTTTTTGTGCGTAATAAGGAGGCACTTCCTTGCGTGCGAAGATATAGCTGGTGGGTCCGAGCTGTCAGCGGCGGTAACGTTTTTTTCGCAAAATACAGAGGCCCTTTCGATGGGTCCCTGATGTCAGGTGGAGGAATCATTATTTTGCGCGTAATAAGGAGGCATTTCCTTGCGTGCGGCCGAGGACCCAGCTGTCGGCCTCTCCACATAAAGTCCACTTCAGATGCATGTCCGTCATTGACCACGTTGACCAGGCCGCACCGAGAGAACCAGGGCGGTGGACGACACGGAGGCAGGGAAGACTCGGCAGTTGTTTCCCACGCGGAGGGGAGTACGACCGTACGAGGGTTTATTGGTTCGTCTGCCGTCGCTGGAGAATAACAGCAGGTGTGGGTGAGTAGAGGGATGGCTAGGCCAGCGATGGGAGTACGGTGGGGCGGTGAGGCCTGCGCGGCAGCAGAGCCGGCCGTGGGGAGGAGGGAGCAGGCAGTCCCGCCGGCGCCTGTTTGAGCGGCTGGAGCAGGAAGAGCAGAGATTGAAGAAGCACGACGGCCGTTGGTTGGCCATCCAACAGTCACTGCTTGTGCGTCAACCTTTTTTCAGGAAAGCCTCAAATCTGTGGAAAACAGCATACATCCCATCTGCCATTATTTCTAATAATTTACAGCCCATTTGCTAATTATTAATGTTTTTTTGGAGCCCATATTCTTTTTGTTAGCATTACAGCCCATATTGTGGCCACGGTTAAAAAATTATACGAAATTTTGAATATTTCGGTGCGGTCCAAACTGTTTTTAATCCCGAAATTTCGACTCACATTCAAACTGATTTTAAAAATAAATGTATATCAATATAAAATCCAACAAATTCTCCACGCATAAAAATTAATGTAATTTCAAATCTCGAAATGAAGAAAAGATATTTGAAACTAATTGCCGGTTTGATGTGTTTTAAAAATGTACAGCCCATTTCTCATTACTGATGGGCCATTTTCTCGGCCAACCGAATGAAAGCTCTCCTCGTCTTGAAAGATTTGCAGCCCAACAGGCCTGACAAAGCGACTTACTTGGCAAATCACAAAAAAACTGGGCTGTGGCTGTGGACCCAGCTGTCAGCTTCTCCACGTACAGTACTCTTCCGATGGAATGTCGTTGACCACGTTGACCATGCCGCGATGAGAGCACAAAGGCGGTGGACGACCGCGAGGCCTAGGAAGGGGACGACGCGGAGCTGGGGAAGACGCGGCAGTGGATGCCCACGCGGAGAGGAGTACGAGGGTTCACTGGTTCGGCTGCGGTGTGAGGCTGCCGTCGCCGCAGGGCCTGGCTAGCGGTGGGAGTAGTAGGGGGCGATGAGGCCTCGTCGGTAGCATAGCCGGCCACTAGAGGCAGGAGCAGGCGGTCTCCCCGGCACTGGTTTGGGTGGCTAGTGCAAGAAGAGCAGCGATTGAAGAAGCAGCAGGATCGTTCGATTCAAATCCAACGGTTACTGCTGCTAGAATCGTTTGTTGACTAAGTTGACAAGCCCTGCGTACGCGTCAACTTAGTAGGCCCACAGGTCAGCCTCCCAACCGGTGCGCCCCAGATGTCAGTGGGAGGAATCATTTTTTTCGCATAATAAGGAGGCAGTTGATTGCGTGCGGCCAGGCCAGCGGAGGGAGTAGGGTGGGCCGGGGAAGCCTGTGCGGCATCACAGCGGGCCACAAGAGGAGGGAGCAGGCAGTCCCACCGGCGCTAGTTTAGGCGGCTGGAGCAGGAAGATAAGAGATTGAAGAAGCACGTCGGCCGTTGGATGGACATCCAAAACTAACTGCTGCTAGAATCATGTGTTCACTGACAAAGCCTTGCATAAACAAGTCAGCCTTGAAATCTGTAGCGTGTACAGCCCATTTGCTATTATTTTTATAATTTTTACTCATTTTCTAATTCATATGGAATTTATTGCAACCCGTTTTCCATTTTTAGAATTGCTGGCCATTTTGTGGTCAGTACGAGGGTCAAAAAATTAACTAAATATGTGGGAAATTTTGAAAATTCGCAAATTTTTGCTGGGGAATGAAATATTCTTAATCCAAAAATTAATAGCCATACTAAAACAAATTTAAAAATAAATTAGTACTATGTCATGTTAAATCCAATGAAATACGTATAAGATATCAGTGAAGAACAAAAACAAAAAAAGAAACTTATATCCCATTTGCTATAATTTTTTTGGAATTTTCAACCCCTTTTGATATTACTTTTAACAGACATTGACCATACTCTTAAGCCAGGCCAGAATGCATCCCTCCTCGTCTTGAAAGATTTGCAGCCTAGTAATTCGGAGAAAACAAATAGGCCTAGCTTGGGTATTCTTCAAAAAGAAATACTGGGCTACCTATTTTCCCAAAGAATTGGTGCATGGGCATTTAGCTTTATTTATTTACTTATTTATGTTTAGGGGACCATGAGCATGTACCTGGGCCGGATTCATGTGAGAGCCTCCCTTCCAGTTAATTATGGGCTTCTCTATTGGGCCTTCATCAGTGGGTTGCATGTTATCAACAAGTGGAAAATGTGTTCCGAGTTTCAAAAAAAATGTGTTCCGTACAATAAATAGTATGTGCTACGTACGGTATGGGGCACTAAAGGATCGAACCGTGCAACGACTTCCAAAACATTGTGTTTGTCGTTGTAACAACACATTTATTCAACTAACAGACGAAATATACTATTGATTGTACATTGAAAACAGCGGCAGCAGCAACCAGGGCTGGGGGTGCAACAGAAGTAGTAAGTAGGCCAGAAGAGTGAAGACGCAGCTCTCTCTTCCAAACCAAACATCAGCCATCATTACAAAAGGGCTACCAAAAAAGAACAAGTGTATGCATCAAACTAAATAAAGATCCTACTACACCAAGTGTACGCATCTAACTAACTAGCTCAGTTAGATGTTACTATTTATTAAACTATGGAGATTGGCTGACGGCTTGAACCAGATGGGTGCCTGACGGGGGAAACTCCAGCCAGCAGGTCGAAGTCTGATACTTGCAACCCTCTCTCCTACTTTGGGCTGCAGAGCGTGGCGGCACATATCAGGGTATGGTGCATGCAGAGACGCATGGTACGCTGTGTACACACAGTTTTGCCTGATGAACGAAACCGCGCTGCCATCATGATCCTTGCCGTCGGTTATCTCCTGGTTAATCGGATAATTCAGTCCGACAAACAGAGAGCGTGTACCAAGGCTACTGATGACCCACAAGTATAGGGGATCTATTGTAGTCCTTTCGATAAGTAAGAGTGTCGAACCCAATGAGGAGCAGAAGGAAATGATAAGCGGTTTTCAGCAAGGTATTCTCTGCAAGTACTGAAATAAGTGGTAACAGATAGTTTTGTGATAAGATAGATTGTAACGAGGAACAAGTAACAAAAGTAAATAAAGTGCAGCAAGGTGGCCCAATCCTTTTGTAGCAAAGGACAAGCCGGAACAAACTCTTATAATAGGAAAAGTGATCCCGAGGACACATGGGAATATCGTCAAGCTAGTTTTCATCACGTTCATATGATTCGTGTTCGATACTTTGATAATTTGACATGTGGGTGGACCGGTGCTTGGGTGTTGTTCTTACTTGAACAAGCATCCCACTTATGATTAACCTCTATTGTAAGCATCCGCAACTACAAAAAAAGTATTAAGGTAAACCTAACCATAGCATGAAACATATGGATCCAAATCAGCCCCTTGCGAAGCAACGCATAAACTAGGGTTTAAGCTTCTGTCACTCTAGCAACCCATCATCTACTTATTACTTCCCAATGCCTTCCTCTAGGCCCAAATAATGGTGAAGTGTTATGTAGTCGATGTTCACATAACACCACTAGAGGCTAGACAACATACATCTTATCAAAATATCAAACGAATACCAAATTCACATGACTACTCATAGCAAGACTTCTCCCTTGTCCTCAGGTACGAACATAATTACTCACAAAGCATATTCATATTCATAATCAGAGGGGTAGTAATATGCATATAGGATCTGAACATATGATCTCCCACCAATTAAACCAACTAGCATCAACTACAAGGAGTAATCAACACTACTAGCAACCTACTAGCACCAATCCCGGACTTTGAGACAAGAATTGGATACAGGAGATGAACTAGGGTTTGGAGATGAGATGGTGCTGGTGAAGATGTTGATGGAGATTGCCCTCTCTCGATGAGAGGAGCGTTGGTGATGACAAGGGTGATGATTTCCCCCTCCCGAAGGGAAGTTTACCTGCCAGAACAGCTCTGCCGGAGCTCTAGATTGGATCCGCCAAGGTTCCGCCTCGTGGCGGCGGAGTCTCGTCCCGAAAAGTTTCTTCCTATTTTTTTCTCATCGAAAGACCTCATATAGGAGAATATGGGCGTCGGAGAGCCACCAGGGGGCCCATGAGGTAGGGGGCGCGCCCTAGGGGGGGCACGCCCCCCACCCTCGTGAGCAGGGTGTGGGCCCCCTGGCCTTCATCTTTGGCGAGGATTTTTCTTTATTTTTTTAAGACGTTCCGTGGAGTTTTAGGACTTTTGGAGTTGCGCAGAATAGGTCTCTAATATTTGCTCCTTTTCCAGCCCAGAATTCCAGCTGCCGGCATTCTCCCTCCTTATATAAACCTTGTAAAATAAGAGAGAATAGCCATAAGTATTGTGAGATAAGGTGAAATAACAGTCCATAATTCAATAAATATCGATATAAAAGCATGATGCCGAATGGACGTATCAACTCCCCCAAGCTTAGACCTCGCTTGTCCTCAAGCGGAAAGCCGATAAAAATAAATATGTCCTCATGTTTAGAGGTAGAGGCGTCGATAAAAAAATACGGACATGAAGGCATCATGATTATTCTCATAACAGCAACATATATAGATTTTGTCGTATGATTACTTATGTTCAAGTGATGATCTATTCACAATGCAAAAGTATAAATCATAAACCTTATTGGGCTCTGAAAAACTATAATCTCAGTCATTGAAGCAATTGCAATTTATCATAACATCGGAAAGAGTCTATGTCAGAGCTAAAAAGCAAGTCCACATACTCAACTATCATTTAGTCCTCCATAAGTGCTAACACTCACGCGATATTTGTGGTTACGGAGTTTTAATCGGACACAGAGAAAGATAGGGGCTTATAGTTTTGCCCCACAACCTTTTACCTCAAGGGTAATGTCAACAATAATGGTTCATGCTCCCCTACATCCAATTAGATATATATATCATGTTCTTTCCAACATGCTGAGCTTGCCAAAGGATAAAATGAAAAAGAAAAGGTGAAGATCACCATGACTCTTGCATAAGGTAGAAGATAATAATAAAGGATAGGCCCTTCGCAGAGGGAAGCAGAGGTTGCCATGCGCTTTTATGGTTGGATGCATAAAATCTCAATGCGAAAGAACGTCACTTTATATTGCCCCTTGTGATATGAACCTTTATTATGCAGTCTGTCGCTTTTATTACTTCCACATCACAAGATCGTATAAAGCTTATTTCTCCCACACCAATCAATCATACATATTTAGAGCAATTTTTATTGCTTTGCACCGATGACAACTTACTTGAAGGATCTTACTCAATCCATAGGTAGATATGGTGGACTCTCATGGCAAAACTGGTTTAAGGGTATTTGGAAGCACAAGTAGTATTTCTACTTGGTGCTAAGAATTTGGCTAGCATGAGGGGGGAAGGCAAGCTCAACAAGTTAGAGGATCCATGACAACATACTTTATCTCGGATATAAGAAAGACATAACTCATTACGTTGTCTTCCTTGTCCAACATCAACCCTTTAGCATGTCATATTTTAATGAGTGCTCCCAATCATAAAAGATGTCAATGATAATATATCTATATGTGAAAACCTCTCTTTCCATAATTGCAACAATGACCAAAGCTATGTCTGCCAACTCCCAACAACTTTTAATCATCATACTCTTTCTATGTGAAGTCATTACTCTCAATAAGATCAGTATGAACTTTTTGTTTCTTTTTATTCTTTTTCTCTTTTCTTTTATTCACCCAAGATCATGGCAAAATAATCAAGCCCTTGACTCAACACTAATCTTTATTATATATAGCTCACGGACTCGATTACAAAGAGGGGTAATAAAGCAAAACTCAAAACTAGATCATGCCATAAACTTTATTCTACTAGATCAAGATACTACTAATAGGATCGAAGTAAGAAAAACGGTAAAGATAGGAGTTGTGATTGTGATACGATACCGGGCCACCTCCCCCAAGCTTGGCAGTTGCCAAGGGGAGTGCCCATACCCATGTGATTATGTCTCCTTCTTCGTTGTCGGTGTAATATTCTTGGCGCTGATTCCCCTCAGGATGCGGTTCTCCTCCTTGAGCTTATTGACTTGATGTTTGAGGTCCATTATTTCCTTACGAAGCTTCCCTATGACAGCTAAAGCTCCTTGCACCCAAGGGTGTTGCATAGCTGCAGGAGAACAAGTGACACTCCTCTTCATATTTTCATAGGTAAGAAATCTAACATTAGAAGGGATAACCGAGTTTGGAATAGCTGAGCTCTGTAGTTCCCCCATCGTGAACCCAGCTCGGAGGCGAGAGGTGACTTCTTGATCCTCCATAGCATCTACTCTCATCAAGTCAGCCTCCATCTCTTCCTCCGTTGCTGGCCCAAAATGGTCAGCGTCGCTGTTTGCCCTTGGTTCCAGTGCCGGATTAGATACCCGGCTCTCTCCGATTGATTCTTGAGAAGTCATCTTGCTCTAATCTGCAGCAGCAACAGCTCGAAAACAAAAACAGAGGAAATTTGCGTGATACGGGAGTCAAAACCTTTGGGAGAATATATAATGAATTTTTACCAACCAAAGTACGTATCGTGCAAGAAAACGGAGTCCGGAAGGCACACGAGGTGCTCACGAGGTAGGGGGCGCCCAGGGGTGTAGGGCGCGCCCACCACCCTCATGGGGCCCTCGTGTCCTTCCCGGACTGCTACTTATTTTTCTATTTTTCTAAATATTCCAAAATGGAGAAATATTGCCTTAAAAATTGTTTTCGAGTCGGTTTACTTACCGTACCACATACCTATTCCTTTTCGGGGTCTGAAACGCTCCGGAAAGTGTCCCTTATGTATTCCTCCGGGGTTACGGTTTCAATAATACTGGTTTCAACATTTATGGGATTACCTGAGATATAATGTTTGATTCTTTGATAGTTTACCACCTTCGGATTTGTGCCCTCGAAGTTGTTGATTTTTATGGCACCGGAACGATAGACCTCTTCGATAACATAGGGGCCTTCCCATATAGAGAGAAGTTTTCCTGCAAAAAATCTTAAACGAGAGTTGTATAGCAATACATAATCACCTACATTAAACTCACGCTTTTGTATCCTTTTGTCATGCCATCTTTTAACTTTTTCTTTAAACAACTTGGCATTTTCATAAGCTTGGGTTCTCCATTCATCAAGTGAGCTAATATCAAATAACCTCTTCTCACTGGCAATTTTAAAATCATAGTTAGGCTCTTTAATAGCCCAATATGCCTTATGTTGTAGTTCGAGAGGTAAGTGACACGCTTTTCCATAGACCATTTTATATGGAGACATACCCATAGGATTTTTATATGCAGTTCTATAAGCCCATAATGCATCATCAAGTTTCTTAGACCAATTCTTTCTAGACCTATTAACAGTCTTTTGCAAAATTAATTTGAGCTCTCTATTGCTCAACTCTACTTGACCACTAGACTGTGGGTGATAAGGAGATGCAATTCTATGATTAACATCATATTTAGAAAGCATTTTACGGAAGGCACCATGAATAAAGTGTGAACCACCATCAGTCATTAAATATCTAGGGACTCCAAACCTCGGAAAAATAACTTCTTTAAGCATTTTAATAGAAGTGTTATGATCAGCACTACTAGTTGGAATAGCTTCTACCCACTTAGTAACATAATCAACAGCAACTAGAATATGTGTGTATCCATTAGAGGTAGGAAAAGGTCCCATATAATCAAAGCCCCAAACATCAAGCGGTTCAATAACAAGTGAATAATTCATAGGCATTTCTTGACGTCTACTAATATTGCCAATTCTTTGACATTCATCACAAGACAAGACAAACTTACGGGCATCCTTGAAGAGAGTAGGCCAATAAAAACCAGATTGCAATACCTTATGTGCAGTTCTATCTCCAGCGTGGTGTCCTCCATAAGCCTCGGAATGACACTTGCGTACGATCTGTTCCTGTTCATGCTCAGGTACACAACATCTAATAACACCATCTACTCCTTCTTTATAAAGATGTGGGTAATCCCAAAAGTAATTTCTTAAATCATAGAAAAACTTTTTCTTTTGTTGGTATGTGAAGCTAGGTGGTATAAATTTAGCAACAATATAATTAGCATAATCAGCATACCATGGAGTACTACGAGAAGTACTTATAACATTTAATTATTCATCAGGAAAGCTATCATTAATAGGTAGTGGGTCATCAAGAATATTTTCTAACCTAGACAAGTTGTCTGCAACGGGGTTCTCAGCTCCCTTTCTATCAACAATATGCAAATCAAATTCTTGTAGCAAGAGAACCCATCTAATAAGTCTAGGTTTAGCATCTTTCTTTTCCATAAGATATTTAATAGCAGCATGATCAGTTTGAATAGTTACTTTAGAATCAACAATATAAGATCTGAACTTATCACAAGCAAATACAATTGCTAAAAGCTCTTTTTCAGTAGTAGCATAATTTCTTTGAGCATTGTCTAGAGTCTTACTAGCATAATGAATAACATTTAATTCCTTATAAACTCTTTGACCTAGAATAGCACCTATAGCATAATCACTAGCATCACACATAATTTCAAAGGGTAGGTTCCAATCAGGTGGCTGAACAACAGGTGCAGAGACTAATGCTTTCTTAAGTATTTCAAATGCTTCTACACAATCATCATCAAAGACAAATGGTATATCTTTTTGCAATAAATTAGTTAGAGGCCGAGAAATTTTTGAGAAGTCCTTAATGAACCTCCTGTAAAATCCGGCGTGACCAGGGAAACTTCTTATACCTTTGATGTCCTTGGGACATGGCATCTTTTGAATAGCATCAACCTTGGCTTTATCAACTTCAATACCTCTTTCAGAAACTTTGTGCCCTAAGACAATACCTTCATTAACCATAAAGTGGCACTTTTCCCAATTCAAGACAAGATTAGTTTCTTCACATCTCTGCAAAACTCGATCAAGATTGCTCAAGCAATCATCAAAAGGGGAACCATAGACGGAAAAGTCGTCCATGAAAACCTCACAAATCTTTTCACAAAAGTCAGAGAATATAGCCATCATGCATCTTTGAAAGGTAGCAGGTGCATTACATAAACCAAAGGGCATATGTCTATAAGCAAAAGTACCAAAAGGGCATGTAAAAGTAGTCTTTGATTAATCTCTAGCTGACACAGGTATTTGAGAGAAACCAGAATAACCATCTGGAAAGCAATAGTGTGTATGTTTGCATAATCTTTCTAGCATTTGATCAATAAAAGGTAAGGGGTAATGATCTTTCTTAGTAGCTTTATTTAATTTGCGGAAATCAATTACCATCCTATAACATGTGATAATTCTTTGTGGAATCAATTCATCTTTATCATTAGGAACAACAGTAATACCTCCCTTCTTAGGGACACAATGGACAGGACTTACCCACTCACTATCAGCAACAGGATAGATTATACCTGCCTCCAGAAACTTTAGTATTTCTTTTCTTACCACTTCTTTCATTTTAGGATTCAGACGTCGTTGAGGATCACGAACTGGTTTGGCATCTGCTTACTAATTTATTTTATGTTGACATAGAGTGGGACTAATGCCCTTAAGATCATCAAGAGTATATCCAATAGCAGCACGATGCTTCTTCAGAGTTTTCAATAATCTTTCTTCTTCATGCTCTGAAAGGTTAGCACTAATAATAACAGGATATATCTTCTTTTCATCAAGATAAGCATATTTAAGATTATCAGGAAAATGTTTAAGCTCAAACACGGGATCACCCTTGGGTGGAGGAGGATCCCCTAAAATTTCAACAGGCAAATTGTGTTGCAGAATAGGTTCATGTTTAAAGAATACTTCATCTATTTCCCTTCTTTCATTCATGAACATATCATTTTCATGGTCTAGCAAATAGTGTTCTAAAGGATCACTAGGAGGTACGGCAATAGAAGCAAGACCAATAATTTCATCCTTACTAGGTAATTCTTCCTCACGATGTTGTTTACTAAATTTAGAGAAATTAAACTCATGAACCATATCACCCAAGCCAACAGTAACAACATTCTTAGTGCAATCTATGGTAGCATTGATAGTATTTAAGAAGGGTCTACCAAATATAATGGGACAAAAGCTATCTTGCAGAAAAGTAAGAATAAGAAAATCAGTAGGATATTTAGTTTTCCCACACAAGACTTCAACATCTCTAACAATTCCAATTGGTGCAATAGTATCTCTATTAGCAAGTTTAATAGTAACATCAATATCTTCTAACTCAACAGGTACAATTTCATTCTTAATTTCTTCGTATAAAGTATGCGGTATAACACTAGCACTCGCACTCATATCACATAAGCCATGATAACAATGATCTCCTATTTTAACAGAAATAACAGGCACGCCTACCACAGGTCTATGTTTATCTTTAGCACAAGGTTTAGCAATTCTAGCAGTTTCACCTTCGAACTAAATAACATGCCCATCAATATTATCAGACAAGAGATCTTTAACAATAGCAATATTAGGTTCTACTTTAAATTGCTCACGAGGTGTATAAGTTCTAATATTGCTTTTACGAACAACAGTTGAAGCTTTAGCATGATCCTTTATTCTAACAGGGAAAGGTGGTTTCTCAATATAAGAAGTAGGAACAATAGGATCATTATAAGTGACAGTCTTTTCTTCAACTTTAATAGGTGTAGCTACTCTTACTTCTATGGGAGGATGATATTTAAACCACTCCTCCTTAGGGAGATCAACATAAGTAGCAAAAGATTCACAGAAAGAAGCTACTATCTCAGAGTCAAGTCCATATTTAGTGCTAAACTTACGGAAAATATAGGTATCCATAAAAGATTTAACACAATCAAACTTAGGTGTCATACCTGACTCCTTACCTTCGTCGAGGTCCCAATCTTCAGAGTTGCGTTTAATTCTATCCAATAAATTCCATCTGAATTCAATATTTTTCATCATAAAAGAGCCAGCACAAGAAGTATCGAGCATGGTGCGATTGTTATCAGAAAGCCGAGCATATAGATTTTGAATAATCATTTCTCTTGAGAGCTCATGATTGGGGCATGAATATAACATTGATTTAAGCCTCCCCCAACCTTGAGCGATGCTTTCTCCTTCGCGAGGCCAGAAATTATATATATAATTGCGATCACGATGAACAAGATGCATAGGGTAAAACTTTTGATGAAATTCCAGCTTCAATCTTTTATAGTCCCATGATCTCATATCATCACATAGCCTATACCATATCAATGCGTCTCCCTTCAAATATAAAGGGAAGACCTTCTTATTAGCAACATCATCGGGTATACCTGCAAGCTTAAATAATCCATAAACTTCATCCACATATATTAAGTGCTCATCAGGATGCTTTGTTCCCTCTCCTGTAAAAGTGTTATCTAGCAGTTTTTCCATCATACCCGAAGGAAATTCAAAAGGAGTTTCATTTTCAAAAGGTTCAGTAGGTTGAGGATCAACTCTTTGCTCTATTGGACGGAGGTGAAGATACCCCGAACAAGCCCCTCAGAGAATTACTTTCCATAGTAACAAGTGACAGTAAATTTCAGCACACTATATAAATTTTTCCTTACCAAATTCCACCTACCAAAGGCGCTACACTCCCCGGCAACGGCACAAGAAAAGAGTCTTGATGACCCACAAGTATAGGGGATCTATCATAGTCCTTTCGATAAGTAAGAGTGTCGAACCCAACGAGGAGCAGAAGGAAATGATAAGCAGTTTTCAGGAAGGTATTCTCTGCAAGTACTAAAATAATTGGTAACAGATAGTTTTGTGATAAGATAGATTGTAACGAGCAACAAGTAACAAAAGTAAATAAAGTGCAGCAAGGTGGCCCAATCCTTTTGTAGCAAAGGACAAGCCGGAACAAACTCTTATAATAGGAAAAGCGATCCCGAGGACACATGGGAATATCGTCAAGCTAGTTTTCATCACGTTCATATGACTCGCGTTCGATAGTTTGATAATTTGATATGTGGGTGGACCAGTGCCTGGGTGCTGTTCTTACTTGAACAAGCATCCCACTTATGATTAACCTCTATTGCAAGCATCCGCAACTACAACAAAAGTATTAAGGTAAACCTAACCATATCATGAAACATATGGATCCAAATCAGCCCCTTACGAAGCAACACATAAACTAGGGTTTAAGCTTCTGTCACTCTAGCAACCCATCATCTACTTATTACTTCCCAATGCCTTCCTCTAGGCCCAAATAATGGTGAAGTGTTATGTAGTCGATGTTCACATAACACCACTAGAGGCTAGACAACATACATCTTATCAAAATATCAAACGAATACCAAATTCACATGACTACTCATAGCAAGACTTCTCCCTTGTCCTAAGGAACGAACGTAATTACTCACAAAGCATATTCATGTTCATAATCAGAGGGGTAATATTATGCATATTGGATCTGAACATATGATCTTCCACCAATTAAACCAACTAGCATCAATTACAAGGAGTAATCAACACTACTAGCAACCTACTAGCACCAATCCCGGACTTTGAGACAAGAATTGAATACAAGAGATGAACTAGGGTTTGGAGATGAGATGGTGCTGGTGAAGATGTTGATGGAGATTGCCCTCTCCCGATGAGAGGAGCGTTGGTGATGACGATGGTGATGATTTCCACCTCCCGGAGGGAAGTTTCCTCGGCAGAATAGCTCTGTCGGTGCTCTAGATTGGATCCGCCAAGGTTCCGCCTCGTGGCGGCGGAGTCTCGTCCCAAAAAGTTTCTTCCTATTTTTTTCTCATCGAAAGACCTCATATAGGAGAAGATGGGCATCGGAGAGCCACCAGGGTGCCCACGAGGTAGGGGGCGCGCCCTAGGGGGGCGCCCCCACCCTCATGAGCAGGGTGTGAGCCCCCTGGCCTTCATCTTTGGCGAGGATTTTTCTTTATTTATTTTAAGACTTTCCATGGAGTTTCGGGACTTTTGGAGTTGCGCAGAATAGGTCTCTAATATTTGCTCCTTTTCCAGCCCAGAATTCCAGCTGCCGGCATTCTCCCTCCTTATGTAAACCTTGTAAAATAAGAGAGAATAGCCATAAGTATTGTGACATAAAGTGAAATAACAGCCCATAATTCAATAAATATCGATATAAAAGCATGATGCAGAATGGACGTATCAGCTACTTACTAGCCTCCAGTCAAAAATTCCTAAAGCACTACTAGGAAAAGGGCTATAGATAGGATTGATACTAATGGCGCACCAGGGAAGTAGTGCGCCACTACTATATACTAATGGCGCACCTGTCAGTGATGCGCCATTAGTGTGGAAGACACTAATGGCGCACCAGAAACAGGGTGCGCCACTAGTATTAATTTTTTTTCCATTTTCCCATACATACTAATGGCGCATCAGGTCGACCATGCGCCATTACTAGTTCTAACTAGTAATGGCGCACCAGGCAGAGAGTGCGCCATTACTGTAATTTTTTTCTTATTCTTTTTTTTGCAAAACTACTAATGGCACACCACCTGCAGGTGCGCCATTAGTAACCCTGGTTACTAATGGCACACCACAAGGAAATGCGCCATTAGTAACCCTGGTTACTAATGGCGCATTTCCTAGTGGTGTGCCATTAGAAAGCTTCCCCCAACACTAAATCCCCAATCTCTCTAATCTCTCCCCTGCCTCATTGATCTCACCCGCTGCCCCCCGGCCGTGTTGGCCGTCCCCCTCGCCGCCCCCCTTGCCTCCTTCGCCGTCCCCGACCCTCATCGGACTCCACCCCCGCCGCCCCCGCGCCCCCGCGCCCCCACCCCCGCCGCCCCGACCCTCGCCGGACTCCTCCTCGCCATCTGCGCCTTCTTCCACCTCCGGCCACCGCGGCCTCATCGTCTGTGGAGGTATCTGCTCGACGGACGCGCTCCTCGACGGCGGCGCGAGCCTCCCCGCGCGGCTGCTGCTCATCGACGACGGTTAGTCTCTGTTCCTCCCTCCCTCTCTCCCCGCTCATCCCCATGCCCCCATGGGGCAGCGACCTAGGGTTAGGAGCAGGAGCTTGCCGCCGCCGCCCCGTCGTGCCGCTGCTGCTGCTTCTTGCGGCCGCCTTTCCCACGCGCTCGTGCACGGACGTCGGGCCCAAATGCTCGTGCGTTGCCGCCGCCGCCGTCACGCGGCTACTGCTTCTTGTTGTCAGTTTGCTGCCATACCTTCAATTCCTGCCATGCTTATCTTCAATTAACCATAGGGTTCCTAAGGTTTCTCAGATAGAGATATAAGTAATGGCCATTATAGATAGCTGCGTGCAAATCACATGTTGTTAAGATTTCCATACATGTAGCTACCATTTGGTCATACAAATTGGTGCTCCTGCATATTGTTTTTGGTCCTTATAAATTGTTCAGTAGTGTTCCTGGAGGATGACTAAGGAATTAGTGCTCTGTTATGATTTCTTGATAGAATTGTCGAACTGCTGTCCTATGTATTAGTATTGATTATTTGGGTCCTTATCCTTGCTTCAAAGGATGCTGGTAGGTAAACCGGTGGCCTTATTAACCATGATATGCCATTGTTAGCTATATTAGTACTGATTATTTGGTTAGCTGTAGTAGGAGAGTGCCTACTCATTAGTGTTTATTTGCTTTTTTTGCGCTTAATTGGTTATTTGTCTGAAGTAGTGTTAGTTCTGATCATGATTGTTGTGCTTATGGCTTTAGAAAATGATAAACTGTTTGAATCTGATAGGCAGGTGTCCTTTTAGATTTTTTTGGTAAATCTGTTTTATTCAATGGTTATTGACAGTAGATTATCATTCCTATTTTAGGAAGGTCTATTCCTGCAATATCATTGTTACCTTTTATTTGGACTACTACTGCTAGGACTTGCTCCAGATTTTAGGATTTCTTTTCTTTTAGGATTTATTTTCTTCTAGGACTAGGTTTTTATTATTTTTCTGTTATGATTGTTTTTTGAGCTCTTTCTTTTTCATTTCCTACTATCCTTATCCTAATTATCTTAAATTGTTATGATGTGTGTAACAGGATTAGATCTTGGATTTGCTAGTGGACTTTGGGAGTAATTTGCATGAAAGATTTTTGAAATCCAACTTCTGAATCCATAATTTGATTAGTTCCATAAATTTGTATGACCACAGATTTAGAAAATTTTCAGAGATTTGTATGACCAAAGATACATTTCAGATTTGATTAGTTCCATAAATTTGTATGACCAAGTATATATTTCAGATTTGTATAGTTTCAGAGATTTGTATGACCAAAGATACAGTTCAGATTTGAATTGTTTCATAAATTGGTATGACCAAAGATGCTATTGTATATAAATGGGCTGCTGTAGAACTGTTCTTCATCTTTATAGTGTTGTTGTATAGAAATATGCTGAATTTTCTGCTCTGATTGTTGCTCAAAGAAATTTAGCAAAAAAATGGGGTCCTGGGAGACGCCGCTGCTGCTTGAGGCCCTTGAGAGGCCCTTCGTGTCGTGATGATTTTGCAGGTACCCCGAGAGGCCCTTGAGTTTGCCGGAATGTCGATTAACTTTCGTTCCGGCAAATTCAGGTACTCCATATGTCCTATATTCAGCAAAGGTCATGCTGAAATTTTCCGTGAATTTTAGGATGACTTTGCTAAAAATCGGACATATGAGGTACTTGCTACTAATGCATGGGCCGGGGTATCTTAGTACTTAATTAAGTAGGATCAACTGCCCCTTTATTCTTGCTGTATTAAACCATAGGTGGCAATAGAGCCAAGTGATTAGGCCCAACCTAGGGTGCCTCGGCATCGATAAACCCTAAATGATGAAAACTTAACTTGGCTGCCCCGGATGCCTCGGTGTCGATGAGAACCTAAATGATGCACGCTTAGGCTTTTAGGGTGCCTCGGCATCGACAAACCCTAAATGATGAAAGCTTAGGCTTTTAGGGTGCCTCGGTGTCAACAAACCCTAAATGATGAGACCATGATCTTGTTCCTTGACAATAACCAACTTTTTGACCAAACTTTTTTTCTATTTAGAGCGAAACATGGCCCACAACGATGAGGCCGGTGGTTCGGGCAGCAAGCAATTCTGGGAGCTGTCCCAGGATATGTCTTCATCATCATCGGACGACGAAAGTGCCCCGGCGGAGTGCGACTGGTGCCACGACAATGGAGGTCTGTGCGACATGCCTCACCTGGATGATGATCGGCGCTTCAGCATTAAGCTTGAGGAGACCTTCGAAGTTGAGACGGTACACAACGACGACAAGTGTTATTTTCATAATTAAGCATGACTTCAACTATTTCAACGTGTAATTTTCATCTTTTACAATTCGAGTATAGCTTATCCCATGCCATGCAAGACGCTATGTCTTGGAGAGGATGGATTTTGAAGACCATGAAATTTCTGAAACAAAGAAAATTCACCTAAGGACTCATCACGATGTGGACTTTGAAGTAAATCTATATAATTCTGAGAGCGTAACCCATTTTGGTTGCAAAAATTGGGAAGCATTTTGCAAGATGTATGGTTTTGATGAGGGTATGCTTATCACCATGGATCTTGGTAATCCTGACATCAACCAAGACAATATGGACATTTGGGTCCTTGTTGATACGCCTCCAGTTCTACCGCTATGTGAGTTTCTCAAACATAGTTATTAGCTAATTTATATTGTTTATTTCAAAATAGTTGACAGCTTATTTCCATTGACAGCTTATTTTTATTGTTCAAAGAATGTGCGGGAGATGGTAGACAAAACCCACTACACCGATGGCTCCGAATTAACAACTTACAAGGAGAAAAATCATCTGGTCGGATTTTGTACTGACATTGAAAATTACATTATCCACAAACAAAATCCTCAACATTATGGTAAATACGTGCCACTAGTGCATGTGTTCAACTACGTTAACTACCATGGAGATACCCTGGTAAGATTTTTACTATTACGACATCCGTGCATCTTTTGCATACTTCTAAAACTAGTACATCATTGCTCACTATGAAGTTATTACTATGTTTTTCAACAGATAATCCCAGAGAATTGTGTGCCTCATATGATGTATCTGAAAGGTAGTGTTAATGTTTTGAACATACAGCCAGGTCGTCCTACGAATCTCAACTGTCCATACGAGATTTCTAAAAGAAGCGGAGACATGAAAATCAAAGGATGGAAAAAATGTATGGATAGTCGTAAGGAGCTTCTTGGAAGCAAAAGGAAGCGAAGCGCAAGAATTGGAGACAGGATGTTCTCCATTCTCCATAATGGAGAGTCAGGGTCTATATTGTTTTATGCTATTTTAGCTTAAATAGGGTATTTAGGTCCTGCCTAATACTGATGATCATGTGCTGATGAACAATTAAGTAGGGTTGGTTCGAAGACTATCAAGATGATGATCGTATGACTTGTTATGAATAACGAGTAGAAGTTGTATGATGATGATTAGTAGGACTTGTTAGGATTAGTATTACTTCCGACAAACTCGATACTCGCGGTCTTGAGACTTGTAATGTTTTATCTTTGTTCGGTCTTTTGAATTCGGAGACTAATATGATGAATTGTATTCGGAGACTAATCTTCTTTTGTATTCGATGAATTTGATGTTGCTGTGTGCTGCTGTCTATATTCTGTCTAATAATATATTTTATATTCTGTCTAATAATATATTTTGTAACCTGCGCAAAAATCAGAAAAGGAAAAAAAACCAAATATTCATACTAATGGCGCATCACCACCAGGTGTGCCATTAGTATGCCAAAGGATACTAATGGCGCATCAACAGAGAATGCGCCATTAGTATGACAAAGCCATGCTTACGTATGGCCCCCCGGGAGGCACACTAATGGCGCATAGTGCGCCATTAGTATACCAGATACTAATGGCGCACCTGTGGTGCGCCATTAGTAAGATATACTAGTGGCGTGCTACTAATGGTGCACTGGTAATGCGCCATTAGTAGGCCTTTTCCTAGTAGTGAAGGCCCAGAGAAGCTGGGATATCCTGCTCAAATACCTTGTAGTGACTGTGATTGTATTCCACAAAACAACACGTACGGTATGTGCGAACGATCATCAATCTTTCGCCGTTGTCTGATCGAGCCAGGAATCACCTGCAACTGCCATGCCGCTTTTCTTTGAAAGGTTCTGGGATTAGGAGGGGTAGGGACACCAGGCGTCCTACAACATCATATCAAGTTGGAGTCAAATAAAAAAGGGCTCTTGGTTTAGTCAATCTTAAGAACAGCATGTTATGAGCATGAATATTTTTTCAGCAAATGTTGACAGTAATATAAGCAAGCCATCATGATATCATTGGAAAGTAACATACTGCTGTAACAGCCGTTTGTAGCGATGACTGGAGTAGGCCAGCAATACGTCCAGCCATAGAAGGGGTCGACAGCGTAAATGAAGCCCTTGTGTTCAATGGCATCAGAGAACCATGGAGGATGTATGATCCTGTGATGGACGTGCAGATTTATCCACTTACTACAGTGACCTGTCAGATAGGCGAGACCGCGGTTGAAGAACGCAATTAGCCTAAAGTCTTTATAATTCGCAGATCTTGTGGGCACTTGGCAGATTACAACCTTGAGCAAATCAAACTTGGTATCATGTTGGCTACTGTAAGATTCCGAGTATTCTGGGCCACGGTGCCAAAGCAGTGCAGTGTTAATTGAAGGAAGGGGGATCAATCGCTGGGTGTGTGCCTCCATGAGCATCCAGCTGTCATGACCGTCGACGAGCACCATCCAAGACGTGTTCATGCCGACCCAGTACATATCGTTAATATAGTTGAGGCTGACGGGGATCGGATCGCAGTCAAGGTGGTTGATGCTCGCCACCCTACGATCGTTATGCTGCGTGACACGCCGTTTCTGAAGATCAGGCGGCATCAGCAAGCAAGGAGCTGGCTTAAAAAGCTCCGGCCTGAGGGCTTTGAGTAAATGGTACAGCCCCGATGAGCACGCGGCGAGCGGCATGGTACTGAGATTGTCCACACGCAAAACAATGAGCTTGATTACCTCTATGGGGAGCGAATTCCAGCCACTCTTTCGGCGGACGCTGCTCGGTTCTGCCATTGTTAGTGCTTGGGTTTCGGACGAGGGGGGGAGGCGCCTTAGCGGGGATGGAAGATTGGACGATATTATGTGCGGACAAAGATGGAGAAGCGAATATGTGCTACGGGAAGTGGACAGGTGATGATGACTACAGCACGCCGCTTGACTTATGAGACACATACCAGCAGCGTAGGGTCATGTCGATGCCAGACAACTTGCTTGAGTGATCACAGTACTGGTACTCCCTACAATGATATGCCCTAACTTGCTTGAGTAGAGTAGTAGAGTAGGACTCTGCTCTACTACTAGCACCAGAGGAGTAGTATATTCTAGTCTAAAATAGTTACAAACTTCAATGCCCGAGCGTGGAATGACTACGAACCGTGCTCAAAGAACGTGTCTACGTGGTGTTTGGACATGGGCGACAACCTCAATGCCAATGGTGCAGCTCCCGTTGCACCGTATGTGTTTCTGTCCTTCCTGTTCGAAATTGTGGTAAAATTCATGTTTCTACTCTGTATCCTACTACTATGCTAGTCCACATGATTAGTTGCGAACGACGACTTCTTCCCCGACCTCGGCAACCTCATCCTCGACGACATGGGCGACAATGTCAACGCCGGCAACCAGTGAGATACAGGGTTTAGGAAGCGGTTTGGGAATTTGCATGCCTTTCCAACCAGTGAGATACTCCGTAGAAAGTACGATAGAGAAATAACCACAGAGAAGGAAGCTAAAAGTAAACAATCAAACGAGCATTTTTGCTTTTGTTTTGCATTGAATCGTTTCACAAGCTTGACTAGTGTTGTTTTTCTACTTTTACAAAAACCGCATCGTAATGTTAAAACGTGCATTTGCACGTACATAAGTAATAGTAGTACTCCCTCCATCTAGGTGTATAAGTCTTCCCTCCTTCTTGGTCACGGTGCACAACCGAGGATGACTTATTGACCTGGACGGAGGGAGTAGCACAGTCTGCAAGCATATATCGAGAGAGACATGTAGTGCGATAGTGGAAAAAAAATTACTTGTATATGAGACCAGATATCACGGTTAGCAGGTGAGACGCGTCCTGATGGATGACACGTGGCTTTTAAGTGGGGGTGGGGGATGCTTTGTGATTTGTGAATGCCACGTGTCATCCATTAGGATGGGTCTCGCGTGAGACCTGGTCTCATAGAATTCTTTTCATTCGATAGTATATAGTAAAGTTTGTGCTATATGCACGTACTTGCAAAATGCGTACGAATACACAAGGTTTCCAAACTTTCCCTTTTATATACTTAATTAAGGATGCTAAAAATTCCTGAACATTCGGGATTTATCATTTGCGTCCCAAAACTAATGAGATCGCCTTACGAAACAAAAATTATACTCCTCCCAAAAGCCACGACGCTCGTAGGAGCGCTTGCGGCGCGCCACAAGTGCCCTGGTGCGCGGCCGTTTCCCAGCACGCCGACACAACGCCTCTTCCTCAGCCTCGCAACTCGCAAGGTGCTGATTGGCGGCTTGCCGGTGGGCGAGCGCGATCTCACCAGTGTGGTGATCCGGCGCCAACAGGTACTCCTCCTTGCTGGAAGCATGCACATGGTCCACGTACCGCCAAGCGTAGATGAGGCGCTTGAGCCCGACTACACTTAGGGCGTTGTCACAGGCGTCCTCCGCCACTCTCACGGCCCTCGCACGAGCCTTCTACCAAAGAGCCAATTGCCTGACTCTCTCGGACGCGACATAGGCCTCCCAGGCAGCTTGTTCCGCAGTGCGCTTCTCTTCCTCGGCCTTCTTCTCTGCCTCTATTTTGGTGCACTCTACTGGAGGCAAAGCCTCCCACAAGGCGACATCCATTTCTTTCCAAAGCTCCTCAAGGCTAGGGGGCTCGGCGGGCGGCGCGGCGTTCTCCTCGTAGCGGGGAGCCGACGCGTCCTCTGGCGCGCGTGCTGGCGAGATTGGGAACGCCGACGTGTCCACCTCGACGCGTCACGGCAAGGAGCGGAACACCGACGCGTCCTCCTCGACTAGTGGTGGCGACGAACGGAACGGCGACGCGTCGCGTAGCGGTGAGGAGCAGAATACCGACGCGTCATCCTCGACTAGTGGCGGCGAGGAACGGAACGGCGACGTGTGACCGTCCGCGCGGTGCAGTGAGGGTCTCCTAGGGCTTGGGCGGGGCGATGCCATGGTGGTCGACGTGAGACGGAGGGGGAGGAGATAGCGATGAACGTGAACGTGAGGGGGAGGAGATAGCGATGTCGTGGGAGGCACAGTATTTATAGCGAGCAATGGCACACTGACGTAAGATATGGACTGAGCTGCACTAACTTAACTGCCGGTCCTGTTGCGTCACTGACATGTGGGCCAGACCCCTGTTGGGCTCATATGTCAGTGACCGAATGCACCTGCAGCTAAGTAACAGCTACGTGGGCATATTTGTTGGAGTAAATTACGGGGGAGCGAAGGGGTGGAAATATTGCTGGTCACAATGGATTGGACGAGCGTGGGGGGGAGGAGAGTCATGCATGCAGATTTTTTCACACGGGGTGGAATGATGGGACCGCTGGAGGGAGAAGGAGAGTTTGGCATGCATATTGTTTCACACATGTAGAGGAAAAAATTTGGAGACGAACGGGCTTCCTGCAGGTATGGGGAACGGTGCATAATAAGTCATCTTGCATGTCGGGCTAGGTATAGTCTCAAGTCATTAAAAACAAACACGCCCCACACATGTTCATATTTCAAGGTGCACTAAATTATTGCATGCGATGATTAAGGCTGGCCATAATGGTGGTATCTTAGCTGGTATCATGCACACGGGAATAGCAAACATGCTGATGTGGCAAAGAATTAAAGAAGAGAGGGGGGTTAGAATAACTAGAGTTCATGCATGCATTGGTAAACATATTTTTTGTGGAGAACGACAGCACTAGTTGAGTACTTCTGCAGACTTCAAAAACTATTCCACAATGTGTCAATATTCACAATGTCAAATCAATATTTTTACACTCATTATAAAATGTAGTTCTTATACTAGTACTAGTTGAGTACTCATTATAATCAGTACCCCCTCCGTCTTGGTGAGCAAGTTATCTTAGATTGTGCACTGTGACCAAGGAGGAGGGGAAAACGAGAGATCTTAATGTTTATAATCAGTACTCCCTCCGTCTAGGTGAGCAAGTCATCTTAGATTGTGCACTGTGACCAAGGAGGAGGGGAAAACGAGAGATCTTAATGTTTATTTGCTAATTAATAGCACTGCATGCAATGAACTAACCACTACATGTCATGTTTGGTAGTCTCAAGTCATTAGAAGCATGCACACCCACATCTCCTATTGGTTGATATGTCAAGAAACAAGAAACGAGGTAGAAGTTAATGCACTCCGCCTAAGACTAGCCACAATGGATAGTAACATACACTAGTAACATACACATATCCCTAGACTATGTTACTACCTTCATAGTGGGTAGTAACTTAAGTGTGGTAATATGCAAAGATTCATTTATTAGATTGTAGACTCATATTGCATCGGGACATGTGATGTTACAGTAACTAGCTAAGTTACTACAATTACCTCTCTCTTCATTAACTCATTGCCACATAAGCAAATCTGCTGAGTTGGACTCGATGTTACCGCTGAAGTTACTCCCACTGTGGCTAGTCTAAGTGTTTTGGGAGTATTGTAGATATTGATATTTTTAGTATAACTTTGGTCGTGGGATTTCATTGATGCATGTCAAAGCGTTGACAGGTCTGCTATGCGTGACCTGAAGATGAAAGCGTTGAGCATCTTAAAGTTGATCAACAATCTTCAATTGTCAAAGATTAGCCGTTCGGCCAATAAGGTGGCACACTTAATCGCTAAGTATAGCTTTGACAATAGATTAGATGGTATTCTTATAAATAACGTACCGCCCTGTGTGGTGAATATTGTATCGAATGAGTGTACTGGTGTGGCTGGTTAATTAATATAAGGTGGTGCTCAAAAAAAGTATAAATTTGGTCAAACACTTTGCAAACGGTTGACGGGAGTAAAGAGGACCAGAGGGAGTATCATGCATGCGGAGTAGGCAAAAAATTTCTTATCTAAAAAAAGGCAAAAAAATTGCTCATTTATAGCCGGCCGAAGTCTCAAAGGGCGTGACTGCGCGAGGGAGGCGAAGGTCGTGGGAGGCGCGACGTTTGACAGAATTAAGTGAAGTTACATCCACGCGTCGGCATGGCGTGCGAACAGGCAGAAGCTATACCGTCATCCTACAATATGGGTCTAGTAGACATGACATCTAGTGGGTCCCGCATAGTTCTCGAGAACTCTTTGGGGGCTTGCAGCCGTTTATCCACCGGGCAAGCCAGCAACCCCATGCCGTTCGCACGCCCTACTCATCCCTGTCTTCTACCTTACAACAGTTCGCTCCCAGTCGTCCCGTCCTTTCACATTAGTTCGCTCCCGGGTTTTTTGCGGGCTACAACAGTTCAACTTCTCCTAACCCTCCTCCAAAATCCATGGTCTCCCAAATCTCCATGGTCGCCGCTGAGTACCAGGTTAGATCCATCACCGGTGATCAGTTCATCGTCATCTACACACGTGGATCCGAGACAGTGAAAGCATGGCTTGCTCGCTTCCTACGCATGTTCAACAGTTCAACGGATGAGTGGGTCCCTGGGCTAGATGTTGAGTACACCACAGTCCTGGGACGACAGAAGGATCTAAAGGACGAAGAGAGGAAGAAACCCATCGTGATCCAGGTTTGCGTACATAACGTTTGCTTGGTCTACCACATATGCCATGCCGACGTTGAGTGCCAGGATTTTAAGAACTTCCTCAAGGACAAAAGAGTGAAATTCGTTACTATAGGCTTTAAGAACGACAGTGACATCCTGCGTCAGATAGGTCTCGTTGTAGGCCAGCCCTTCAATATCTAGAAGGCAAGCCTGGTGTCCTCCTCTCAACCTTCAATGCTAACCCTGGCAGCAGCCATGATTGATCCTTCATACGCTAAACTGAAGAAACCTCATCACGAGTTTCATCATGCATGGGAGCCGAAGACATTAGATGAAGATCACATCCTGTACGCAGCAATGGATGCCTACCTTTGTTTAAATATCTACAAGGGTTGGATGAAGAAGCAGAGCCCAGTGTCCGGTTCAAGCAAAGAAGCATCAGCGAAGAGGAAGAGGAGGAGGGACGAGGACAAAGTCGAGGACGTGGACTCGGACTCCAAGTAGGTGGCAGTGCCGTCGCTCATGCTGGTTCTACTGCAGTGTCAAGCAGACTAGTTGCTTATTAGTTTATTTTCAAGGGTGTGTTGTGCTGAGGCCCGAGTAGAACTATGGGGCTGTTTGAATTGTGACTATCTTTGCCATATGTTGCCACATGATTTTTGCCACATTTGTCACACTTGCCTTACTTGAGTTGGTCAAATTGTTAGCCATACTTTGGCTTGCGTAAGGGAATCTTGCCACACTTTTTGTGTCTATGACATGTGGGGTTCACTGCTTATAAAAAATTCCTTGTCTCAAGTGTGGCTAGAACCAAACACCTACCTAACTTGGTCAAACTTGCCTAAGGTTAGGTGTGGCAATGTGTGGCTAGGAACCAAACATCCCCTATGTTTATGTTCTTTCTCGTTATTTGAACTCTTTAGTACGCACAGTAGTACTAGTACTATGTCTTACTACTGTTCTTCTTGCAGTTGGTACTACTGCTTGTATCTTCGTGTTCCAACTGTACTTAATACGTTCGTACTAGTAGTATAATTTGGGTCAGTCGATTTGTGAAAGAAGTTCGACGGAGCGAAGGAAGAAGACGGCAGAAGAGGCGGAAGAAGCCCTTCTAGCCATCCATGTTGCATCAAACGGCTCACATGAGTCGACTGGCCCAAATTGCTCCTTCAGATTGTAGGATCCACGTGGCATTCAAGGTCTCGAAGGTAGATTCCGTGTTCATACCCGGTTTGCTGGCTCGACGCACGCGCGACCGGCTTCCGCCGCGACAACCACCATGCGCGCCTCCTACGCGCGGGCGGAGACGATAATGACATGCTAGTTCCTCCTCGCCAGCGTGCTAGAGCATGCGCTCGTCCTCCTCTTCGTACGCTGCGTGCATAGACGCGGCTCCACCAGCTGCTCACGTGCTTGGCAGCGCGGCGACATCGCGAGGAGGGACTGCAGACGGCGTGAGCGGGCGAGCCTTCGGCTTCATGGCACAGGGATGGCGGCGACACGACAGTGATGGGCGAGAAATTGTTGGCCGGAGCAGGCGGGAGCCGGCATGCGCAACGGCGGCGGCATATTGATGAGTGCGCGTGTGGGAGCTTACTTTAGTTTTATATATAAGGTTAGTCAAACATAAAAGAAAACCGTACTAGTACACGTAAACATTAGACTTAGGCAGCGCTTTTATTAGTTACTAGCTTATGTTCTTGCCCATTGTGACCAGTCTTAGTACCACGGCCACGATAACGAATCATGTGCAAGCGTGTGAACTGCGGCCGGACGGTCGATCAAACGGTGCGTCACCGTGTCGCGCTCGAAGGACATCCACCGAACCTTTTTGTGTGTGTGAAAACAATCCTCGAATATTACTCAACTTTTTTCCCGTGAAAGTTCTTGACGCTGCAATATTTCCATATATTTGAATTTAGCTCCAGTTCGTGTTTATTTGGATTTGGACATTTTAGGTGCGCCCTAGTTTTTTTAATACTGATTTTGTGTGTGTGACTGAGAGAGAACGTGTGTATGTGTCCATGAAGGAAATATGCCCTAGAGTCAATAATAAAGTTATTATTTATTTCCTTATATCATGATAAATGTTTATTATTCATGCTAGAATTGTATTAACCGGAAACATAATACATGTGAGAATACATAGACAAATAGTATGTCACTAGTATGCCTCTACTTGACTAGCTCGTTCAATCAAAGATGGTTAAGTTCCCTAGCCATAGACATGAGTTGTCATTTGATTAAACAGGGTCACATCATTAGAGAATGATGTGATTGACTTGACCCATTCCGTTAGCATAGCACTTGATCGTTTAGTTTGTTGCTATTGCTTTCTTCATGACTTATACATGTTCCTATGCCTATGAGATTATGCAAATCTCGTTTACTGGAGGAACACTTTGTGTGCCACCAAACGTCACAACCTAACTGGGTGATTATAAAGGTGCTCTACAGGTGTCTCCGACGGTACTTGTTGGGTTGGCGTATTTAGAGATTAGGATTTGTCACTCCGATTGTCGGAGAGGTATCTCTGGGCCCACTCGGTAATGCACATCACTATAAGCCTTGCAAGCATTGCAACTAATGAGTTTGTTGTGGGATGATCTATTACAGAACGAGTAAAGAGACTTGTCGGTAATGATATTGAACTAGGTATTGAGATACCGATGATCGAATCTCAGGAAAGTAACATACCGATGACAAAGGGAACAACGTATGTTGTTATGCGGTTTGACCGATAAAGATCTTTGTAGAATATGTAGGAGCCAATATGAGCATCCAGCTTCCGCTATTGGTTATTGACCGGAGACGTGTATCGGTCATGTCTACATAGTTCTCCAACCCGTAGGGTCCGCACGCTTAAAGTTCGATGATGGTTATATTATGAGTTTATGTGTTTTGATGTACCAAAGTAGTTCGTTGTCCCGGATGAGATCGGGGACATGACAAGTAGTCTCGAAATGGTCGAGACGTAAATATCGATATATTGGACGACTATATTCGGACATCGGAAAGGTTCTGAGAGATTCAGGTATTTTCGGGAGTACCGGGGAGTTACGAGAATTCGTATTGGGCCTTAATGGGCCATACGGGAAAGGAGAGAAAGGCCTCAAAGGGTGGCCGCACCCCTCCCCATGGGCTGGTCCGAATTGGACTAGGGAGGGGGGCCCCCTTCCTTCTTTCTCCTTTCCCTTCCCTTTCCTTCTCTCCTACTCCTACTACTTGGAAGGGATCCTAGTTCTACTAGGAAAGGGGGAATCCTACTCCCGGTGGGAGTAGGACTCCCCTAGGGCGCGCCATAGAGAGGGCCGGCCCCTCCCCTCCTCCACTCCTTTATATATGTTGCCAGGGGGCACCCCATAGACACAACAATTGATCTCTTGATCTCTTAGCCATGTGCGGTGCCCCCCTCCACCATAATCCACCTCGATCATATTGTTGCGGTGCTTAGGTGAAGCCCTGCATCGGTAGAACATCATCATCGTCACCACGTCGTTGTGATGACGAAACTCTCCCTCAACACTCGGCTGGATCCTTCACCACGCCGTCATGAAGACACTATAATGTTGGAGATGATTTAAGTTGCCTCCTTTGTGGTCATGCCCAAGAAGATGTTGATCACATGATCCTCAACTGTCCATTTAGTAAATAGTGCTGGTCCAGACTTGGGATGAATCCAGAACAACATACCACGCGACTACCCTGGTTGGAAACGGCCGAGAAAAACTGGAATAAACCTATGTTCATGGAGACATTCCTTCAGGCATCTTGGGGTATTTGGAAGGAGAGGAATGACAAATTATTTAGACAAATCAACCCCTCCTACAACTCTTGGCTACTAAGATTTAAAACAGACTTTGGTCTTCTTCAATATAGGGTCAAAGAAAATATGAAGGACTTCATTTTCCTTTTATTAGACTCCCTTCCATCTGACTAGTCTGCTTTTGCTAGTCTTGCCACCCCTTGCCACAAAGTGGCCAGGGTTGCCCCTTGTAAACACATTGTACAATGTAATGTAAATGTTTGAAAGGTAATATATTTCACAGTGGGGGCCTCTCCCACTATCACAGGATTAAAAAAAACACTCGGCTGGATCGGAGTTCGAGGGACGTCATCGAGTTGAACATGTGCAGAACTCGAAGGTGTCGTGCGTTCGGTACTTGATCGGTCAGATCGTGAAGACGTACGACTACATCAACCGCGTTGTGCTAACACTTCCGCTTTCGGTCTACGAAGGTACGTGGACAACACTCTCCCCTCTCGTTGCTATGCATCACCATAATCTTGCGTGTGCGTAGGAATTTTTTTGAAATTACTACGTTCCCCAACAGTGGCATCCGAGCCTGGTTTTATGCGTAGATGCCATATGCACGAGTATAACACAAGTGAGTTGTGGGCGATATAAGTCATACTGCTTACCATCATGTCATACTTTGGTTCGGCGATATTGTTGGATGAAGCGGCCCGGACCGACATTACGCGTACGATTACGCGAGACTGGTTCTACCAACGTGCTTTGCACACAGGTGGCTGGCGGGTGTCAGTTTCTCCAACTTTAGTTGAACTGGGTGTGGCTACGCCCGGTCCTTGCGAAGGTTAAAACATCACGAACTTGACAAACTATCGTTGTGGTTTTGATGCGTAGGTAAGATCGGTTCTTGCTAAGCCCGTAGCAGCCACGTAAAACTTGCAACAACAAAGTAGAGGACGTCTAACTTGTTTTTGCAGGGCATGTTGTGATGTGATATGGTCAAGACATGATGAGAATATAAGTTTTTGTATAATATGATCATGTTTTGTTGAAGTTATCGGCAACTGGCAAAAGCCTTATGGTTGTCTCTTTATTGCATAAGATGCAAGCGCCAAATAATTGCTTTACTTTATCGTTATGCGATAGCAATAGTTGCAAGAGCAATAGTTGGCGAGACGACCATGTGACGACACATTAATATAGATCAAGATGATGGAGATCATGGTGTCATGCCGGTGACGATGGAAATCATGGTGATGCTTTGGAGATGGAGATCAAAGGCACAAGATGATGATGGCCATATCATGTCACATATTTTGATTGCATGTGATGTTTATCTTTTATGCATCTTATTTTGCTTAGTTTGACGGTAGCTTTATAAGATGACCTCTCACTAAATTTCAAGATAAAAAGTGTTCTCCCTGAGTACGCACCATTGCCAAAGTTCGTCGTGCCCAGACACCACGTGATGATCGGGTGTGATAAGCTCTACATCCATCTACAACGGGTGCAATCCAGTTTTGCACACGCAGAATACTCAGGTTAAACTTGACGAGCCTAGCATATGCAGATATGGCCTCGGAACACTGAGACCGAAAGGTCGAGCGTGAATCATATAGTAGATATGATCAACATTGTGATGTTCACCATTGAAAACTACTCCATTTCACGTGATGATCGGTTATTGTTTAGTTGATTTGGATCACATGATCACTTAGAAGATTAGAGGGATGTCTTTCTAAGTGGGAGTTCTTAAGTAATATGATTAATTGAACTTTAATTTATCATGAACTTAGTCCTAATAGTATTTGCATATCTATGTTGTAGATCAATAGCTTGCGTTATTGCTTCCCTGTGTTTTATATGTGTTCCTAGAGAAAACTAAGTTGAAAGATGATAGTAGCAATGACGCGGACTGGGTCCGTGATCTGAGGTTTATCCTCATTGCTGCACAGAAGAATTATGTCCTTGATGCACCGCTAGGTGACAAACCTATTGCAGGAGCAGATGCAGATGTTACAAACATTTGACTAGCTCAATATGATGACTACTTGATAGTTTAGTGCACCATGCTTAAACGGCTTAGAATCGGGACTTCAAAGACGTTTTGAATGTCATGGACCATATGAGATGTTCCAGGAGTTGAAGTTAATATTTCAAGCAAATACCCGAGTTGAGAGATATGAAGTTCCAACAAGTTCTATAGCTAAAAGATGGAGGAGAATAGCTAAAGCAGTGAGCATGTGCTCAGATTGTCTGGGTACTACAATCGCTTGAATCAAGTGGGAGTTAATCTTCCAGATAAAATAGTGATTGACAGAATTCTCCAGTCACCATCACCAAGTTAGTAGAACTTCGTGATGAACTATAATATGCAAGGGATAACGGAAACGATTCCCAAGCTCTTCGTGATGCTGAAATCGACAAAGGTAGAAATCAAGAAAAGCATTAAGTGTTGATGGTAAAACCACTAGTTTCAAGTAAAGGGACAAAAGGAAGAAAGGGGAACTTCAAGAAGAACAACAAACAAGTTACTGCTCAAGTGAAAAAAACCCAAGTCTAGACCTAAGCCTGAAATTGAGTGCTTCTACTGCAAAGGGACTGGTCATTGGAAGCGGAACTACCCCAAGTAATTAGCGGATAAGAAGGATGGCAAAGTGAACATAGGTATATTTGATATAAATGTTATTGATGTGTACTTTACTAGTGTTTATAGAAACCCCTCGGTATTTAATACTGGTTCAGTTGCTAAGAGTAATAACTCGAAATGGGAGTTGCAAAATAAACAGAGACTAGTTAAGGGTGAAGTGACGATGTGTGTTGGAAGTGGTTCCAAGATTGATATGATCATCATCGCACACTCCCTATACTTTCGGGATTAGTGTTCAACCTAAATAAATGTTATTTGGTGTTTGCGTCGATCATAAATATGATTGGATCATGTTTATTGCAATACGGTTATTCATGTAAGTTAGAGAATAATTGTTGTTCTGTTTACATGAATAAAACCTTCTATGGTCATACACCCAATGAAAATGGTTTGTTGGATCTCGATCGTGGTGATACACATCTTCATAATATTGAAGCCAAAAGATGCAAAGTTAATAATGATAGTGCAACTTATTTGTGGCACTGCCGTTTAGGTCATATTGGTGTAAAGCGCGTGAAGAAAATCCATGCTGATGGGCTTTTGGAACACTTGATTATGAATCAGTTGATGCTTGCGAACCATGCCTCGTGGGCAAGATGACTAAGACTCCGTTCTCCGGAACAATGGAGCGAACAACAGATTTGTTGGAAATCATACATACTGATGTATGTGGTTTGATGAATATTGAGGCTCGCGGCAGGTATCATTATTTTCTGATCCTCACAGATGATTTGAGCAGATATGAGTATATCTACTAGATGAAACACAAGTCTGAAATATTTGAAAAGTTCAAAGAATTTCAGAGTGAAGTGGAGAATCATCATAACAAAAAAAAAGTTTCTACGATATGATCGCAGAAGTAAAATATTTGAGTTACGAGTTTGGCCTTCAGTTAAAACAATGTGAAATAGTTTCACTACTCACGCCACCTAGAACACCACAGTGTAATGGTGTGTCCGAACGTCGTAACCGTACTTTATTAGATATGGTGCGATCTTTGATGTCTCTTACCGATTTACCACTATCGTTTTGGGGTTATGCATTAGAGACATCTACATTCACGTTAAATAGGGCGCCATCTAAATCTGTTGAGACGACACCGTATGAACTATGGTTTGGCAAGAAACCTAAGCTGTCGTTTCTTAAAGTTTGAGGTTGCAATGCTTATGTGAAAAAGTTTCAACCTGATAAGCTCAAACCCAAATTGGAGAAGTGCATCTTCATAGGATACCCAATAGAAAATGTTGGGTACACCTTCTATCATAGATCCGAAGGCAAGATATTCATTGCTGAGAATGGATCCTTTCTAGAGAAGGAGTTTCTCTCGAAATAAGTGAGTGGGAGGAAAGCAGAACTTGATGAGGTAACTGTACATGCTCCCTTATTGGAAAGTAGTTCATCACAGAAATCTGTTCCTGTGACTACTACACCAATTAGTGAGGAAGCTAATGATGATGATCATGTAACTTCAGATCAAGTTACTGCCGAACCTCGTAGGTAAACCAGAGTGAGATCCGCACTAGAGTGGTACAGTAATCCTGTTCTGGAGGTCATGTTACTTGACCATGACGAACTACGAACTATGAGGAAGCGATGATGAGCCCAGATTCCGCAAAATGGCTTGACGCCATGAATCTGAGATGAGATCCATGTATGAGAACAAATTATGGACTTTGGTTGACTTGCCCATTGATCGGCGAGCCATTGAGATTAAATGGATCTTCAAGAGGAAGACGGACGCTGATAGTAGTGTTACTCTCTACAAAGCTAGAATTGTCGCAAAAAGGGTTTTCGACAAGTTCAAGGTGTTGACTACGATGAGAGTTTATCACTCGTATCTATGCTTAAGTCTATCCGAATCATGTTAGCAAATTGCCACATTTTATGAAATCTGGCAAATGGATGTCGAAACTACATTCCTTAATGGATTTCTTAAAGAAGAGTTGTATATGATGCAACCAAAAGGTTTTGTCAATCCTGAAGGTGCTAACAAAATATGCAAGCTCCACCGATCCATCTATGGACTGGTGCAAGCATCTCAGAGTTGGAATATACGCTTTGATAAGTTGATCAAAGCATATAGTTTTATACAGACTTGCAGTGAAGCCTGTATTTACAAGAAAGTGAGTGGGAGCACTACAACATTTCTGATAAGTATATGTGAATGACATATTGTTGATCGGAGATAGTGTAGAATTATTCTGCAAAGCATAAAGGAGTGTTTGAAAGGAGTTTTTCAAAGAAAGACCTCGGTGAAGCTACTTACATATTGAGATAGATCAAGACGCTTGATAAGTTTTTCAATGAGTACATACCTTGACAAGATTTTGAAGTAGTTCAAAATGGAACAGTCAAAGAAAGAGTTCTTGCCTGGGTTACAGGGTGTGAAACTTAGTAAGACTCAAAGCCCGACCACGGCAGAAAATAGAGAGAGAATGAAAGTCATTCCCTATGCCTCAGCCATAGGTTCTATAAAGTATGCCATGCTGTGTACCAGATCTATTGTATACACTACACTGTTCTTGGCAAGGGAGTACAATAGTGATCTAAGGAGTAGATCACTGGACATCGGCAAAAATTATCCTTAGTGGAATAAGGATATGTTTCTCGATTATGGAGGTGACAAAAAGGTTTGTCGTAAAGGGTTACGTCGATGCAAATTTTGACACTGATCCAGATGACTCTAAATCTCAATCTGGATACATATTGAAAGTGGGAGAAATTAGATAGAGTAGCTCCATGTAGAGCATTGTTGACATAGAAATTTGGAAAATACTTACGGATCTGAATGTGGCAGACCTGTTGACTAAACTTCCCTCACAAGCAAAACATGATCACACCTTAATACTCTTTGGGTATTAATCACATAGCGATGTGAACTAGATTATTGACTCTAGCAAACCCTTTGGGTGTTGGTCACATGACGATGTGAACTATGGGTGTTAATCACATGGTAATGTGAACTATTGATGTTAAATCACATGGCGATGTGAACTAGATTATTGAATCTAGTGCAAGTGGGAGACTGAAGGAAATATGCCCTAGAGGCAATAATAAAGTTATTATTTATTTCCTTATATCATGATAAATGTTTATTATTCATGCTAGAATTGTATTAACCAGAAACATAATACATGTGTGAATACATAGACAAACAGTATGTCACTAGTATGCCTCTACTTTACTAGCTCGTTGAATCAAAGATGGTTAAGTTTCCTAGCCATAGACATGAGTTGTCATTTGATTAAACGGGGTCACATCATTAGAGAATGATGTGATTGACTTGACCCATTCCGTTAGCATAGCACTTGATCGTTTAGTTTGTTGCTATTGCTTTCTTCATGACTTATACATGTTCCTATGACTATGAGATTATGCAACTCTCGTTTACCGAAGGAACACTTTGTGTGCCACCAAACGTCACAACGTAACTGGGTGATTATAAAGGTGCTCTACAGGTGTCTCCGAAGGTACTTGTTGGGTTGCGTATTTCGAGATTAGGATTTGTCACTTCGATTGTCGGAGAGGTATCTCTGGGCCCACTCGGTAATGCACATCACTATAAGCCTTGCAAGCATTGCAACTAATGAGTTAGTTGCGGGATGATATATTACGGAACGAGTAAAGAGACATGCCGGTAACGAGATTGAACTAGGTATTGAGATACCGACGATGGAATCTCGGGCAAGTAACATACCGATGACAAAGGGAACAACGTATGTTGTTATGCGGTTTGACCGATAAAGATCTTTGTAGAATATGTAGGAGCCAATATGAGCATCCAGCTTCTGCTATTGGTTATTGACCGGAGACGTGTCTCGGTCATGTCTACATAGTTCTCGAATCTGTAGGGTCCGCACGCTTAAAGTTCGATGACGGTTATATTATGAGTTTATGTGTTCTGATGTACCGAAGGAGTTCGGAGTCCCGGATGAGATCGGAGACATGACAAGGAGTCTCGAAATGGTCGAGACGTAAATATCGATATATTGGACGACTATATTGGACATCGGAAAGGTTCCGAGTGATTCGGGTATTTTTGGGAGTACCGGGGAGTTACGAGAATTCGTATTGGGCCTTAATGGGCCATACGGGAAAGGAGAGAAAGGCCTCAAAGGGTGGCCGCACCCCTCCCCATGGGCTGGTCCGAATTGGACTAGGGAGTGGGGGCGCCCCCTTCCTTCTTTCTCTTTTTCCCTTCCCTTTCCTTCTCTCCTACTCCTACTACTTGGAATGGATCCTAGTTCTACTAGGAAAGGGGGAATCCTACTCCCGGTGGGAGTAGGACTCTCGTAGGGAGCGCCATAGAGAGGGCCGGCCACTCCCCTCCTCCACTCCTTTATATACCTGGCCAGGGGGCACCCCATAGACACAACAATTAATCTCTTGATCTATTAGCCGTGTGCGGTGCACCCCTCCACCATAATCCACCTCGATCATATCGTAGCGGTGCTTAGGTGAAGCCCTGCATCGGTAGAACATCATCATCGTCACCACGCCATCGTGGTGACAAAACTCTCCCTCAACACTCGGCTGGATCGGAGTTCGAGGGACGTCATCGAGTTGAACGTGTGCAGAACTCGGAGGTGCCGTGCGTTCGATACTTGATCGGTCAGATTGTGAAGACGTACGACTACATCAACCACGTTATGCTAACGCTTCTGCTTTCGGTCTACGAGGGTACGTGGACAAAGCTCTCCCCTCTCGTTGCTATGCATCACCATGATCTTGCATGTGCGTAGGAATTTTTTTGAAATTACTACATTCCCCAACAGTCCATAAGTGTGTTGTAGCGGAAGGGCAATGTGGAGACGGTTTACGTGTGATACAGACATAGAGAGGTGTGAATGTGCAAATGATCGTGCATGAGTGAGACATAGACAGATGCTGATATGTTGTGTATACATGAGAGAACGGTCTTCTAGTTTACTGGTGTGTGTGTGTGTGAGAGAGAGGGGGGGAGAGAGACAGAGAGAGGAGCATCCGTAACACAACAACCATCTCTCTCGATTCGTCCGTCCCTCGCATGGTCGCATGCAACACATGCATCAACACGCACATTTTGACACCCTCACCCGGCCCCTGCCCACCTCAAGGCCTGCACAATCTCTTTATGAATACCCATTTCTCTCCTTAGGTTTGTTTTCTCTCAATATCCGACACACGCACACACACACGCACACAGAGAGAGACACACGCAGCACAACACACACACACACACCCGAGCACACAATTCATCCCCATCCAAGGTTATAGGGCGACCACTCTTTCTTGTGCTTCTTTGCACCCGAACATGCACAACACCTCAATCTTCAAAGAGGGCAACGAGCAGATCGAAGACGGCGACCACACCGGGCTAGAGAATGTGGGGTCATTTGGAAGCAGGGTGATGTGACTATGGCTGACTGACTCCTCCCCCCACCCTCTCTCTCTCTTGCACAAAATTACCAATCCCTCTCTCCCCCGCACAAAATTGGCAATCCCTCAACCCACGAGATCCTTCCCGTCTCGTCCATGTTTTTCCTGCTCTCTCATCAAACATGTTGTCTCTTCTCCTTCCACGTATACAGAATCCAGATGCACACGCATCTCATGTATATTACATGTATGCATCTTTCTCACAGACCTAACTTCTTCCTCTCTCTTTCTCTCTCTCTATCTCTCTCTCTCTCGTTAGGTTTGTCTCCTACTCTCTCGTCCACATACATACAATCTTTCCCTCCCTATCTGCTCCATCTTCAAAAGCTCTCTCCGCACGTTTCATTCACACATTGGGATATGTCAAAATGTTGCTTCTGTAATGGCTGATGTAGAGTTATGGTTGTTCTTGTTGCATCCTACAAAGTAATAACTATGAAATGCATTTAGATTCTCATTTGACTGGGATTATGTGAGTTTGAGCATGTTGTGAAGTACTATAGACCTTGTATACATCTTGCGATTCGACAATGATTGTAACTATTGAATTGTATAGACCATTACATTCGAAGTCAATAGCCTAATATATTTATTTCATAATTTCAACAAATGATTAGTTCACTACAAACTAAGAAAACAAATGTGTACTCCCTCCATTTTTATTTAAGTCCGCGTATTAGCATTGGTCAAAGTTAAGTTTTGTAAACTCTCAGAAAGCTTATAACAAAAAATATTAACATATACAATAACAAATAAATACCATTAGATTCATTATTGAATGTACTTTCACATCATACATATTTGTTATGGTAAATGTTTATATTTTTCTATAAACTTGGTCAAACTTTAGGAAGTTTGACTTCGGTCAAACCTAATATGCAGAGTTTACTACTACTACTCGCTAGTTGGTTAGCCGGATCACTCAACACGCCACACGGAGAGTCCAGTGTCACAAAATTTTGAGGTCGGCGGGAAAATCTCCCGCGACCCTGATTCGAGCAGTGGGAAGTTACCATCATAGCCTTCAGAACAGGCCTACGGATGACGCTTGGTAGGGGGCTGTTTTCGTAACTTCAGGTTCACCCTACCCAGCCAACCCCACCCCGACACCCAGAGTAGTACACCTGAATACTCCCCAATTTCTATCCCCACCGCAAAATAGACTTCTCCACGGCACCACAGCCTCCATGCTCCTCCCCTTTACATCGGCGCACTCGTCCACCGCAGCGCATCTGCCTAATCGACGACCTTGTACGCCGCACTAGAGCCAGTCCACCGTCATCGTCGTACATGGAGCCTCTTCCCCGGCATCATCTTCCACGGTCTCATATCTGCTTCCCGGAAGCCGACGCCAAGCGCAGAAGTACCACCATCGTGGACAATGAACTAACTCCCGTTGCCGACCATGACTCACAGAGGCCGCCGCGACAATCGTTCTCCTCCTCGATTGGTAATATGTGTATTGAATCACTTAGCAGTACATGTGCAGTTCCAATTTTGTTCATACCTACCCTTCAAATTTCCTGGGTGCTATTGTTCCTGTAAAAGTAATTGGTTATAGCCTCCATTGTCCAACAGAATATCAGCTTGTAATTGTGCGTCGCTCCTGTATCGCGTTGTGCTTGGGTAGGTTTTTCATCTGCAACCAGTAGTGTGGCAAATGATGGAAAGGTTTTTAGAACTAGCAAAATGCCCATGCGTTGCACGCATCAAGATGCATTTGTATGAGTAGTTTATCTTGTTGGAGATGCTCTAACATGGCAGACGAGTGCTTTAATGTTGCCCACAAGATGCGCGAGTATTACCAGTAGTATATTTTTCTTGCCATGTTGAGATTTTAAAACCACGAGTGCGAACATGCAGAGGAGCAATGAAGATCAAACACGGGATATTCGGGACATCTTCAAGGAGCGTGGCAAGTTAAAGAGGAGCTGCACCGAACCTGTAAAACGAGCTTTAGTAAATAACACCCTTTCAATTACTTCCGTGTAGCCTCGTGTTCTTCGATGTGTATATGTTGTAGTTTCTGTTTCTCTTAAGCGTGGTGTTCTTCAATGTGTAATAAGAAGAGTCTTAATCGTCCTAATGCTTTTGTTTTTAGCTTGATGTAGGAAGTGGGTGTTCTCACCTTGTAGTCTGTTTTTATTTATTTATTCCTTTTGAATTCACTTCTCCGAGTTCTATTTATCTGGCTTCTACTAAATGGATCTAGGTTGCTCTGAGTATTGATCTAAAAAAGAAGTAACTTCATGTCAGGATGCAGTTCCTGCGAGGAGGGAAGTATGGTCAACCTCAAGATCATGTTTCCAAAATGAGGCTGGATTACACACAAGGTGTCAGTTCCCTAATGATGCTGGATTAGACACAAGGTGCAAATTCCCAGATGATGCTGGATTACACACAAGCCAGGTGGAGTCGTCAGCTATTCGTGTCCTCGTGGCATTAGTAAAGGCTGAAAGAAAGCGTGCAGCAGCCCTTGAGAATGTAGCTGAGTTCCTGAAGAAGCGAAAAGAGCAATCAGATGCTCTCTTCACCCAAGCCAAAGAAGAGATGGAAGAAGCCAGAAATAAGCTAGTAGAGCCAGAGCAGGCTAGGCGTCTCCTGCTATCTAAAACTGTTGTCAATACAAAATTTCCTTCATAATAGCTAGGTTCAAATGTTTATCCAGTCAGCATGCCTGTTGTGATGTCCGTGCATCTATTGATGTGGCACATAATGTTTTTTCGGGTCATGTAATAACAGCAATTAGTTTCCAAACAATAACAGACGAAGCATTGGACATGGTATAGTTCACACGCAAGCCCGACATTCCAAGTTCAACTTCCACACCAAACTCATGTTCACAGATATCTGCACATTCATACATAATTTCCACAACCATGATTCACTTCAAAGCCAAAAAAATGTAAGGAGAGTTATAAATAAAGAAAATCCTCTACTAGTTCCTGCTACCAGTGCGAGCACAACAAGTCAAGACCATGCATAAATTAATTATATTGTAGTCATTTTTGTGTTCTAAAATGCCTGCCGGCTCGCGGAATGACGTGTTGTCGGCACACGCGCGGATTCAATGAAGGCAGGCGGGGCAGTCTTAAGCTGGTTGCACGCGGCGAGGAGGCATGCTCAGCCGGGCCTGCAGCGAGTGCGGCCCTCTTGGCCGGCGCGCTGGTTCAATGCCTGCGCTATGAGAAGTCGCGTCCGTGTCAGAGCAATCACTCCCTCCAGTCCTTTTTTGTTTGGGTATAACAAAATCTCGTTTTCCATTCACATTTTAGTGGTAGGAGTTGTGCGTGTGTGTCTGTGAGAGAGAGAGAGAGGAGACAGTAGTCGGGGTTGTCTGATCAGTAAACAAATGAATAATGTCAGTCCGGGATGGAGACGAAAAGGAGACCACAACAAATGTTGTGTCTATAGGAGAGATAGAGAGAGTAATTTTAGTGGTATGAGTCATATGTAGAGACATATAGGGTGTGTGAGAGAATCCCATAGAGAGAAAGACAAAGTGAAAGATGAGTGGAGACTGTGTGTTTGGCAGTGAAAAAGAAATCTTAGGTACCGAGTGATACCAGAGAACAGTAGAGACGTGAGAGATAATGAAAACCGTGTAATTTATAATGATAAGGAGAGTGTGACACTTCTCAAGGGAGACGTCGAGAGACCATGTTTGCGAGGATAGGAGCAACATGAAGTGAGCGTGCGGGTGAGCTGGAGAAAAGAGAGTGATAGCTACCTGAAGGAGCATGCATGCGAGAGAGATGGGCGTGAAAGGAGTGAACAAAAAAGGGATTCAAATATTTGAATTCGAGATGATGATACATGTAATCCATACTCGAACCAAAATTGATCTATCAAACATGCATACTCATATGAATTCACGCACATCTATGTTATTTAATATGTAGATATTACTGATCCATACATTTTAGTAGAACATAATTTGGTTAAATTTTTTTGAACTCAACCTTAAGATTTTGATATCGTTGTATTTGTAGATCATATTATACATATAAAGGAGCAGAATTCTTTGTTGTGCTTTTGAAAGTATATATATAAAAAAAATGATGTATATAGAATGTAATTCCAATTGAAAATGGATCCCGCCCGAAAAAAAATAGAATACAAACGGGATTCGAATTGAGTTGGCACGGTAAACGTGCACTCTGCAAAATTTAAACGAAGCGGGGAAAGTCGCAGTAACTGCCCGGAACCAAAATCTGCGAGATGGAAATCACAGCTGCCTATCCCTACCACGCAAAGCCTATATGCTGGATTTCTGTAGGTTTCGATAGGGGTAGGTTTGTAATTTCACCCAAACGTGACGTAACCGCCTCTCACCCGGATTCATACACAGTGGGCGCCAAAACACAGTGTGTCCTCGGCCGAAACTGACTCCCTCCCTGATTCATATTCATACACGGTGGGTGCCAAAAAAAACTCTCGTCGACAAATATTCGGTGTATGCGAGATTACCATCCTATCCCCGACTGACTAGTGTTGCTGTGATGTAGTAGAAATTTGAAACGGGGGCTAAGTTTGTAAATTTCCTCGCATTTGAGACAAGCGCACCCTGAATACATGGTTCCCCCCTTCCTCTCAACCTCCCTTTTCCCCATTCGTACTCCGTGGGCACCAAAACACCCTCTCCACCCCACCCTCCTCCATCCGCCGCCGTCCGCCACCCCATCCACCGTCGTCCTCCTCCACCATGCCAGAGCTGATACCCCGACGCCGCCGTCCATTAAAAGAGATCGACCTCTCTCATCCACGGCTTCGGACCGGGATCCTTGCATCCCGTCCTCTCGCTTCATCCCCACCGCCGTCCACCTTGCCGGCGCCGCTCCTACGACTGTCTCATCCACCGCGCCCCGCCACCACCGTCTACCCTCCTAGATCTGCTTCCACGCCGCCGACAGCCGTTGCTACCGCAGCACCGTCAAATTCTCAGCAGATGCCTACACGGCGTTGCACCAGAGGCGGTACTCTTTCGTATCTTCTGAACTTATTTATCGCAGCAAGAAAATAGATCGCCACCACTTTACTCTGATTATTGTCTTGGTTGCGAAGTTTCCTTTGTCCGGTTTGCACCTTCAGATCCGCCATGGCACGCTCAACACCATACTCGCAATGCTTATGGTTTTCCCCTTCTATATTCCACACTAGTTAAATCATAGTAGACTAAATTTCAAAATTGGGTCAGTCGATTTTTCAGAGCTCGCTGGAGTTCGCTAGTGCGATCGAAGGGGCTCGGGTGGTTGTGGGGCCTCGCCGAACAAAGAAAACTCAACGCGGGTGGGGGTTGGGGTGGGGGTGGGGTGGGGTGGTGGAGGAACACAGGCGGTGGGGGCCGGTGGTCCGGCCGGCGGCCCGTGCGGTGTTCTGTATTGGAAGAATCAGAGACAAGGAAGAAGAAGGGTTAGGAGACGTAGGATCTTCATCCAACTGCCTAAAATGGTCGAGAGACAGCTAGGAGTTGCATTCTTAATGCGCTCTGGTTCATCATGTGTGGGCACTGCGCAACCAACATTTTACTATCCAAAATCTGCTTGCCCTTCTTTACCATGTTCCTCTTCCGTTCTTCTTTAATATGTACTCTCTCCGTTCCTAAATACAAGTCTTTGTATAGATTCCACCATGGACTACATATGGAGCAAAATGAGTGAATCTACACTCTAAAATGTACCTGGATACATCTGTATGTGATCCATAGTGGAAATCTCTACCAAGACTTATATTTTGGAACGGAGGGAGTATGATAGTAGTACAGTATGTTCCTTGTACTGAAGATGAGCAGGGACATTTGCAGCGTAGAGGTCTATACGGTCGGTTGTGATGGACACTTTGAGCCTCTTTGATTCATAGGATCTTGTAAACATAGGAATAGGATTTGTAGTGGCCTACCCACTTGAATCCTATAAGAATAGCAAGGAAATGCGGGGAGCTGTGTCGCCTTTGAGAGTTACATTGATATTAATAGTATCGCACCTTCACTTGAAGAGAGCTGGTATCCGAAGCCTTTCTAGCCATACCGGCAATACTAGCACATATATTCCAGCAAGTTCCACTTTGCTGATCTTACTCTGATGCTTAAGGTTTTCCCGTTATATCTACACTATGATCTGTGTAGCTGCTTTGTGTCGCACTAGCAGCAGTCCACTCTTGAAGCTAAACGCTGCAATGACTTACAAAATTGGCACCAAGGCATTGAGTACCATTCTGGATGCAATGAAACTCATACGCTCCCCACCTATTGATTCTTGTTCAGAATATCATCCTAATGACTATTCTAACCTCGAGGAGTCAAAGGCAGATGGCCTGTCCTGTTCACCCATCAAGGTGTCTGTTCTAATTTGGCAATGTTTTATTGATTGCGGGTATCTTGCATATGTTGTCTTGCATTTCTTCTACTTTGTTGCACCGCCATCTGCTTAGTTTACTCATCATATATGTCGAGATGCCATGCCCATCCATTATCAATACATATTCCATCTATCATCATACCATGTTTTTCCACTCAAATGTTGTTCTTGTGCATCAGACATCAAAAAGGAAGAGGGTGATTGCCGAACCTGAAGGAGCACCAGCAAAGTCCTTGAAAAACGTGGTGGTGCCAGAGAAATCAGACAACACCCCACTTATATTGGCTATACAACCAGTGACACAAAATGTAGGACCGACTCCAGCAAACTGTACCCGTACTTCACTGGCCACACCACTAGCCCCACCACACAGGACCTGCACTCCAGCAAAAGGTATACCGATTTCATTTGCCATAGCACAAGCTGTACCACAGAAAAATCCCACTCCAGCAAAAAGTACAGCAAGTCCACCGGCCGAAGACCAATCCCAACTGCAGAGATAGCCAATTCCTGCAGATTGGAACCCCATTCCATTTATTCCTAGTTTAAAAAACAATGCTTTCAATGTTGTTAGGGACTACATGCATATATTCCCATCATGGGAAGATTATTGTGAAGACAAACACCATTTTCACATCTTCCTGTCCAACTTACATGTAAGTGCTAGTATTCATGGCTATTATTTTTCTGTTTTCTACTGATTGAACACATCAATGATTTACATTACATTGTTGTAACTAGGCGAGGGTCAATCTGGACAGTCATGACGAGCAAAGCTTGCTTGTGCTTTTCAAGGAAGCATTGCAGCAGTATCGCTGTTACCTGAGGAAATCACACTTTGATGGGAAGTCTATAAACGAATTCCTGGTGAAGTCTCCTGTGCTAAATTTAGAAGACATTGAATGGAAAAACCTTGTTATGCACTGGTCTCGTTCCCAGGATGAGGTACTATCTATGAAATCACATGACAATTTGAACTTCTACTTTTCCGCATGTGCCTTACGGATCTTTTTTGCAGGAAATCTGCTCGAAGAAGAATTCCGGTTTGACAAGAACGACAGGGTATCTCAAATATGTTGCCCGCTGCTTTGCTCTTGTTAGTACCTGTTGTCATGTATCACTGTACTTGCATACATACCTGGTTCATTATGTGACAGCAGTATGCATGATAGCTTGCTTATCAATTGTTCGCTCCAAATTATCTGATCTGTATGAATGGTTACATTAGTGTAGAATATATCCAATGCCAATGTTTTTTTAGCTCTGCATTGTTCTTGTAAGTACATGTTGTCCTTTATCAGTGTACTTATAATGACAGGTAGTTGTTCATGTACCATCACTCTGCAGCTTATTTTCCTTTGCCCTCCATTTTCTACACATCATATCTATATTTACTCTTACCATAAGGTTGGTACTGAAGAAGTTTAGCTGTGCATTGCTCTTGGCTGTACCTTTTGCCTGTATCACTGCACTTACATTTATAGCTACTTGGTTATGTAGCATCACTCTTCGTCTTATCTTAAATATTCTCCATTTTTTAGTATATTATCACATCTATATTTACTCTTAACAAAATGTAGAATGAAGGCAATGCTTTTGAAGAAGATTCTGTGGTGAACTTCTTGAATTTCCCCCCCCCCCATCAGCATGGACAAGGCCTTTATAGAGCCTGTCTTCACCAATAATGTAAGTTTGTCCATCTCAAGCCTTCAAACTTTGTTGTATATATTTGGTTAAGCATGACTGCAACAGTTGTTTATTTTTGGTGTTTGCATCAAATTGCTTGTTTAAAGTTTATTATATGTAGTTCATAAACAAAAGTTCGTCCTTTCTCAATTTAAGTTTTCATTTGTACAACCAAGTTCCTTCTTCATACCATGTAAATTAAACTATACAGAGCAAGTGATCTTCTTTTGCACTGCATGTATGCTTCTATTCTTCATCTGTAATCCAGTGGTGTGGTGAACCTACCCACTACAGTACAATGTCATATTCTGCAATGTCTTAACTATGAAAAATGCCATATCATTCTACTATTATTTAAACTGTCTATTTATTTGCCAATGTCTTAACTATGAAAAATGTCATATCATTCTACTATTATTTAAACCGTCTCTTTATTTGCCAATCTGAAATGGTATAAATTGACAGCACACTAACCATTGATACTTATGAGTTCTTGATCTGTAATCCAGTGGTGTCGTGAAGCTGCCAACTCCTTCACAATGTCATTTCCTGCCATTTCTTGACCTGAAGAATACCATATTGTGTTAATGCAAATTTAAACTGTGTCACTTTATTCATCAGTAAGAAATGTGATGAATTGTCAGCACTGATACTTTTATGTGCAAAACCTGTCATTTGTTTGCTTGTTTATCTTTCAGAGTAAGGAAGGTATAAGTGTTGAACAAGTGCAGTCTCATCATCTTGCTCAGCTGCTTGCACTGCAGCTCCCCGGCAGGGCTAACCTTTCTTGAACTCTATTGAAGTGCTGTCGGTTTTGTATATTATTATGTCGGCGTGTTTATTTGCACTGGTGGCGATCTTTGATGCCCAGTGTATGTAATCTGCAGTCTGCTTGTGCTTTATTATCATAGTGGAAAACTTTGATGCCCAGTGGATGTAATATGCCATAATTTATTTATTGTATAGTATAGGTTTTTTCTTATTCACGATGCTGCAGTTATTTTACTGTATATATATCCTATCTTCGCAGTAAACCGGCCAAACCGTAAAATTACGGTACATAATCGGGCCATCATGCAATCACGATGTAGGTTGGGCCTGAAACGTGCCGAACAGCTCACGGGCCGGCAGCAGCCCGAAATGAACCCCGGCCATGATTGTGCGAATCAAATCACGAGCTTTTAACATGCCGAAAAATTGTCTCGGTCCTTGTTTGGCCCAATCAGATATCGGCTGCGAGTAGGCCGAATGCAATCCGGGCCGTAGTTAGGCCCAACTATATGACGGGCTTTTAACAGGCTGAAATTAATATAGGGCCGAAATGTTAAACGGGCCCTTAACAGGCCAAAACTAATATCAGGCCGAATTACTAAGTGGGCCTGTAGCAAGTGGGCCCAAAAGCATAGTGTCCAGTTGACGGGCCGAATCGCATATGAGCCATAATTAGGCCCAAAACCTCTTAAAGGGTCAGACCTGATCTGGGCCGTAATTTGGCCCAGAACGTGGTAGGCTTTTAACAGGCCGGATCTCATATGGGCCACTATTAGGCCCGGAGCGTGGCAGGCCATTAATAGACCGTATCAAATATGGGCCGGCATTTGGCCGAAAACATGGCAGCCAGTTAACGAACCGGCCTACTAGGGTCCTCAAAATCTTGTGGGCCTACAGCTGGGCCGGCCCATTAATGTCGGCGAAATCTTGTGGGCCTTTAGCTGGGCCGGCCCATTATGATCCGCAAAAATTTTGTGGGCCTTTACCTGGGCCGGCCTATTATGGAACACAAAAATCTTGTGGGCCTGTACTTGGGCCGGCCCATTATGGCCCGTGAAATCTTGTGGGCCTTTAGCTGGGCCAAGCCATTATGGTCCGCAAAATCTCTTGGGCCTTTAGCTGGGCCGGCCCATTATGGTCTGCAAAATCTTGTGGGCCTTTAGTTGGGCTGGCCCATTTAAACTTGTTGGGTCGTGCCACGTGTCGATGTATCATAGGCGCCTTATGTCCAGTGAGTGGATGACATCTGTCCCGAGATGAGCCGACACGTGTTTCCTCTAGCCAATGATGATTTTACACGTGGAAAATCCCCATTGGTCGGGGCTGTTAACGGGTTATCGGATCCAAAACCCGACCCGATAGCTTAACGGCGTTCCGTTACGGTGGATGCCACATGTCGGTCACCCTTGACAAAAGCACTTCTGTGACGCGCGATTTATCGTCATGGAAGTGGACACTTCCGTGATGATAATTTTGGTAATGTCATGGAACACTTCTACGACAGCACAGGTATGACTATCTTGATTCTGTCATAAATTTGTCCTGGATGTACATGCATGACAAAAAAGCGACCTACTGTGGCAAACACATATCATCAGGGAAGTGTATTTTTTTGTAGTGTATGTTGTTCATCTTGGGTGGGAAACAAATAGTAAAGCAATCATCATCTGTCTTTTTATTAAATTAAAGCAATCATCAGCCTGCTATCTTTATTTTGGGATCCATCCACTCAATGTTACCATCACTCTAAATTTCTGCATGCTCTCCTTACATAATCTCACCATATTTTTTTCGTATGCGTGTCAGATATTGTACACAATCATGTTGAACATTTAGAAAAAAAAGAAGAGTTTTGCGCGGCAATACAATGTCATGCAGACATCGCTCCATGGTGGGTTCAATGGCAAACCCTCCCCACCCCACTCCAGATTGTAATCCAGAGGAAGATATCTGTTCTGAGGCGGATTCAGACGCCGCTGAGCACTCCTATTTACCCCCCAAGGTGTTTGCTCTACCTTGGTATGATGATGTTAGTCATATCATGCATATGTTGCCTTGCAGTGCCTACTTTTGACATCACATATGTCATCTGCTTTGTTTAGACATGTTCTATAATGCCACCTATTTACCTTCTATATCATATATGGGAATTATGCAGTCTCATGTCTTTTAGCCAGCCATAATATAGGTGAAGTGTGCAATTCCATCCTGTTTAACCAGGCATCATATATTTGAATGGTATCTTGCCCATAATTTTCTTCATTACATTTCCATTTGTCGACAATGTTTGTACATTAAACTACTCTTCCTGTGAATCAGCCATTTGGGTGGGAGATTGAAAAATCTAGAGTGAAAACAAGGCCTTCAGAGCAGACAGTGCTACCTGTCGAAGCAGATCTCTTGCTGGGTCCCGATAGCACCTCAGAGATGGATTTGGAGACAGATGACCAGTCCTATTCCCCCACCGAGGTGTATGCTCTAACTTGGCACGGTTATACTGCTCATATCATGCATATGGTGTCTTGCATTGCATAGTTTAGACATCATATACACAATATTCAACACCATGTTCTTAGTTCAGACATCATATATAATGCCCTCTGTTTAGCATATAAATCACATATGTGAATTAAATGATGCGATCCTGATTACTTAGATAACATGTAGGTGAATTATGTCATGCGATCCTGTTTAGTTATTCATCATATCTTTGAATTATGTTATGCTATGCTATCCAATTTAGATAGACATCATATATGTGAAATTATGTCATGCTATCCGTTTTAGTTAAACAATATACATGTCAACTATTTCATGCCCTCTTTTTCCACACTATCTATTGCATATGTCTCTCACACAATGTATGTACATTCAACTATGTTTCCTGTTTATCAGCCATTTGAATTGGAGCGGGTGATGCCAGCATCTAGCGGACTAAAAACATGGTCTTCAAATAAAATAGTGCTACCTCTTGGTGGAGATAGCACCCCGGATGTACATGCACAAGAACCATCCCTACCACACATAACCCAAACTCTCGCAGATTGTACCCCTACTACGATGGACAGAGAACCAGCTTCACCCAATCTAACCCCAACCCCAGCAGATAGTAACCTAGTTCCTGTTGACACAACACCATCTCCACCATAGAGCTCCCAAACAAGAGTAGTTACTAAGGCAGCTCCAGTGCCCAAATTGCCAATACTACCACGGCGAACCCCAACTCCACCAGTTAGTACGCCTATTCCTGTGGAGGAAGCACAACCAGCTAGTCGTAGTTTAGCATCTATCGCATTTGATGTTGTTAAATCGTATGTGCGTATCTTCCCATCTTGGAAATATTATACTGAAGATGAAGGAAAATGCCAGTTGCAGGTGTTTGTCCAGGAGTTATGTGTAAGTAATGTTATTCATGGCAATTACTTTGCTTTTTCCCACACATCCTACCTCCATGATGGTTATAATACAACAAATTTTCCCATTTTTCTCTATAGAGAAGGACCGATTTGGAAACTCAGGATGAGGTAAACTGTGCTAATACCTCTGCTATCTTCAAGAATGCTTGGTGGCAGTATCGGAATTACCTGAAGAAAACGTACTTCACCAGCAAAGAAACTCATCAAATTCCCTTACGTTCTCCTGAGACACATTTACTGGACGATGACTGGGAATGCCTTGTTCTGTACTGGTCCCGAACCAAGAATGTGGTATGGTCTATGAGCTCATTTTCTATTTTTAAGTACTATATTCTTGCGTCTTATTGTAGTTGTTCATGTAGAACAAGTGCCTAAACCTGAAGAACAATTGTTCTAATTTAAGATTCCAGTGCTATCATAGTTCAAAAAAGCTCTAGGCATTAATTGTGTGTTTTGCCACCGCCTTGCGCTTTACTGACCAAACGCATGCTTATGCACAGTTATGCATAGATTAAGCGTAGTTATGCGCAATGTGTTTCGCCAACACCTAGAGCCTAGGCGCGCTTAAGCACTCGCTTAGGAGCGCCTTCTTTAACTATGATTGCTATCATGCATACTGCTTTGCTCTTGTATCACTGTATTTACTCATACAAACTTATTTTTAAATTGAAGGATCCGATCGAAACTCCAATGGCACAGCAGGTATGTTCATGCATGTTTCTTTAACAGGCTTGCTCTTATCAATAGCTCTGTTGATTTCATTTTCAATTGTGTATACAGTTGACTTCTCATATCATGCACATTACTAGCATCACAACAGAGCCAATAGTGTTGTTGTACATGTAGACCCGTGGTACCCATCTGAAATCATGTTGTGCCGTGTAGTTTCCCACGCTTTGTATTCTTTCACTGCTGCTTTGTCTTGAACTGATATGATTTGAACCGTGTCTCTATTTTGATTTGTCAAGACAATGCAGTGACCATAGGACATAGATATATGTTTATTTGATGCTTTTATTATGTACTAGTACTGGGCAATAGAAGACTTGGTAGTTTAATCATGTCCACCTTACTAATGAACTGGTTCACCGAAATGAGTTTCATATACTAGTACATGCTAAACCTGTTATGTGTCTGCTTGTTTCTTCTTTTAGAATGATGATAGAATATTGGGGAAGAGTGCCTTGTTAAGCAATGGTAAAGGAAGTAATGCAGATAAGGTTCAGGATAGTGACACATCCTTGTTGGTCTCCAACAAAGCTGATAAAACAACCAAGGAAGACTATCTCAAAGACCGTGAGACAACCCCAAAGTCCTATCTTGGTTTAGTGTTCGAGTTACTGGCCACTACCACTTGCACAAGCTATTCAAACTCATTGTATGAATCAGTTCAGTTTCTTGAGTCTCAACTACAAGCTGAAAGACATCGATCAGTTGTGCTACGACAAGAAGCGGAAGGACTGCGGAAGTCCATGGAGCATTCAGATGCATACTTTCTGGTGCAACAGCAAGCGTTGGAGGATTTTAGCGCCAAACAGGACAAAGCTAATAAGCTTGCTAAGCTTATTGCCAGCATGGTGGATACCACGTTTCTTTAGCTCTTCTGAAGTTGTTTCAGTTATGCTCTTGTTTTGCGGCCGCATTTATTTGCACTGGTGGCCAATTTTGATGGCCAGTGTATGTAATATGCTGCTTTGTTCCCTATACTTGCACTGGTGGCGAACTTTGATGCCCAGTGGATGTAATATGTGTAATAGCGGTAATAGGCTAGCGTTAATTGCTTGCTTATTTATTTCCTTATTGTCTTGTTTAGTTGTTTGCTTGTAGTCACTGCAGTTATGTTTCTGTGTTTTTCTAGTGGCCACAATAACCTATTTTTGCAAACTAGGCCAAAATAATCATGGCAACACACGGATTGTTGTAACCGTATGATCCATGGGCCTCCTACGCGCCGTATGATCCATGGGCCTCCAGCGCGCCGTAGGATCCATGGGCCTCCTGCGCGCCGTATGATCCATGGGCCTTCTACAGGCCGTAGGATCCATTGGCCTTCTATATGGGCCATAGGATCCATTGGCCTTTGATAACCCACAAGTATAGGGGATCACAACAGTTTTCGAGGGTAGAGTATTCAACCCAAATTTATTGATTCGACACAAGTGGAGCCAAAGAATATTCTCAAGTATTAGCAGCTAAGTTGTCAATTCAACCACACCTGGAAACTTAATATCTGCAGCAAAGTGTTTAGTAGCAAAGTAATATGATAGTAGTGGTATCGGTAGCAAAAGGTAATGATAGAAAAAGTAATGTTTTTGGTATTTTGTAGTGATTGTAACAATAGCAACGAAAAAGTAAATAAGCGAAGAAAAATATATGGAAAGCTCATAGGCAATGGATCGGTGATAGAGAATTATGACGGATGCGGTTCATCATGTAACAGTCATAACCTAGGGTGACACAGAACTAGCTCCAATTCATGAATGTAATGTAGGCATGTATTCCGAATATAGTCATACGTGCTTATGGAAAAGAACTTGCATGACATCTTTTGTCCTACCCTCCCATGGCAGCGGGGTCCGAGCGGAAACTAAGGGATATTAAGGCCTCCTTTTAATACAGTACCGGACCAAAGCATTAACACATAGTGAATACATGAACTCCTCAAACTACGGTCATCACCGGTAAGTATCCCGATTATTGTCACTTCGGGGTTAACAGATCATAACACATAATAGGTGACTATAGACTTGCAAGATAGGATCAAGAACTCACATATATTCATGAAAACATAATAGGTTCAGATCGGAAATCATGGCACTCGGGCCCTAGTGACAAGCATTAAGCATAGCAAAGTCATAGCAACATCAATCTCAGAACATAGTGGATACTAGGGATCAAACCCTAACAAAACTAACTCGATTACATGATAAATCTCATCCAACCCATCAGCGTCTAGCAAGCCTACGATGGAATTACTCACGCACGGCGGTGAGCATCATGAAATTGGTGATGGAGGAAGGTTGATGATGATGATGATGGCGACAGATTACCCTCTCTGGAGCCCCGAATAGACTCCAGATCAGCCCTCCCGATAGGTTTTAGGGCTTGGCGGCGGCCCCATATCGTAAAGCGTGATGAATCCTTCTCACTGTTTTTTTCTCTCTAAAACCAAATATATAGAGTTGGAGTTGAGGTCGGAGGAGCTCTAGGGGGCCATGAGGTAGGGGGCGCGCCCAGGGGGCAGGAGCGCCCCCACCCTCGTGGCTAGGGTGTGGGCCCCCTGGTCTTCATATTTTGTAGGGATTTTTTATTATTTCCAAAAAGACGTTCCGTGAAGTTTCAGGTAATTCCGAGAACTTCTGTTTCTGCATATAAATAACAACATGGCAATTCTACTGAAAACAGCGTCAGTCCGGGTTAGTTCCATTCAAATCATGCAAGTTAGAGTCCAAAAGAAGGGCAAAAGTGTTTGGAAAAGTAGATACGACAAAGACGTATCAACTCCCCCAAGCTTAAACCTTTGCTTGTCCTCAAGCAATTCAGTTGATAAACCGAAAGTGATAAAGAAAAAACTTTTACAAACTCTGTTGGCTCTTGTTGTTGTAAATATGTAAAGCCCTCATTCAAGTTTTCAGCAAAGATTATGAACTAACCATATTCACAATAACGCATAGGTCTCATGTTTACTCATATCAATGGCATAATCAACTAGCGAGCAATAATAATAAATCTCGGATGACAACACTTTCTCAAAACAATCATAATATGATATAACAAGATGGTATCTCGCTAGCCCTTTCTGAGACCGCAAAACATAAATGCAGAGCACCTTTAAAGATCAAGGACTGACTAGACATTGTAATTCATGGTAAAAGAGATCCAGTCAAGTCATACTCAATGTAAACTAACAGTAATGAATGCAAATGACAGTGGTGCTCTCCAACTGGTGCCTTTTAATAAGAGGATGATGACTCAACATAAAAGTAAATAGATAGGCCCTTCATAGAGGGAACCAGGGATTTGTAGAGGTGCCAGAGCTCAATTTTGAAATAGAGGTGAATAATATTTTGAGCGGTATACTTTCATTATCAACATAACAACCAAGAGATGGCGACATCTTCCATGCTACACACATTATAGGCGGTTCCCAAACAGAATGGTAAAGTTTATACTCCCCCTCCACCAACAAGCACCAATCCATGGCTTGCTCAAAACAACGAGTGCCTCCAACTCACAAGAGTCCCGGGGGGAGTTTTGTTTGCAATTATTTTGATTTAGTTTGCATAAAGCATGGGACTGGGCATCCCGGTGACCAGTCACTTTCTCGTGAGTGAGGAGCGGAGTCCACTCCTCTTGAGAATAACCCATCTAACATGGAAGATATGGACAACCCTAGTTGATACATGAGCTATTTGAGCATACAAAACAAGGTATTTATTTGAAGGTTTAGAGTTTGGCACATACAAATTTACTTGGAACACCAGGTAGATACCGTATATAGGTAGGTATGGTGGACTCATATGGCATAACTTTGGGGTTTATGGGATTCGATGCACAAGCAGTATTCCCGCTTAGTACAGGTGAAGGCTAGAAAAAGACTGGGAAGCGACTAGCTAGAAAGCGACAACAGTCATAAACATGCATTAAAAGTAATCAACACCGAATGCAAGCATGAGTAGGATATAATCCACCATGAACATAAATATCGTGAAGGCTATGTTGATTTTGTTTCAACTACATGCGTGAACATGTGCCAAGTCAAGTCACTTAAATCATTCAGAGGAGGATACCACCCTATCATACCACATCACAACCATTTTAATAGCATGTTGGCATGCAAGGTAAACCATTATAAGCTCCTAGCTAATCAAGCATGTCACAAGAAACTATGATCTCTAGTTGTCATTGCAAACATGTTTATTCATAATAGGCTGAATTAGGAATGATGAACTAATCATATTTACAAAAACAAGAGAGGTCGAGTTCATACCAGCTTTTCTCATCTCAGTCAGTCCATCATATATCGTCATAATTGCCTTTCACTTGCATGACAGAACGATGTGGATAATAATAATAGTGCACGTGCATTGGACTAAGCTGGAATCTGCAAGCATTCAATAAACATGAGAAGACAAGGCAATATGGGCTCTTTTGTCAGATCAACAATAATGCATGTAAGAGCCACTTCAACAATTTAATCATGGTCTTCTCCTATCGACCCCCAAAGAAAAGAAAAGAAATAAAACTATTTACACGGGAAAGCTCCCAACAAGCAAATGAAGAACATGAAATATTTTTGGGTTTTCTTTTTAATTACTACTACAAGCATGGAAATTAAAACTAGCTAAAAGCTACAACTATTTTTTTTGTTTTTCTTAAGGTTTATTAAACACACAAGACGAAAGCATAAAAAGGAAATAAACTAGCATGGATGATACAATGAAAAAGTATGAGCACCGACATCTAACAATGAGTGTGTGAACATAAATGTAATGTCGGTGAGCTTAGGCTTTTGGCCTAAGTTGGTCTATGGCCACGGCTGGCCTGGCGGATATCCATAATAATAGTTGGGGTCGTACTGCGATGTAGTGGCTATCGCCTCCTGAGCTGCAGCGTGGCGGTGAGCTGCCTCCGCCCTCCTCTCGTACTTATCTGCCTCCTCTCTGGTAATAAAATGTCTTCCTTTTGTCTGATAATCAAAGAAGGCAGGAGCAGGGAGAGTAATACGGACAGCACGACGTCTGTCAAAGTTTAGTCTATACTAGAGAGGTGATTCATTCCTCTCGACAAACTGGTGGTGAACCATAGCATTAAAGTCTAGTTAAGCAGGAGGCAACTCAATATCATCCTCACGTATGGTTATACCAAGAAAATTAGCTATGCGGGTTGCATAAATTCCACCAAAGAAATCTCCATTAAATATATTAAGATGCAACCTACGTGCAACAATGGCTCCCAAATTATAAGATTTATCTCCTAACACAACACTCCTAAGAATACTGAGGTCAGAGACACACATGTGACATGCTTCATCTTTACCATTAATGCTTCTACCTATAAAGAGAGCAAAATAATGTATAGCAGGAAAGTGAATGCTCCCTATGGTAGCTTGTGTTATATCTCTAGATTCCCCACAGTTATACTAGCAAGAAAATCTCTAAATCCAGATTTGTGAGGTTCCCTAACACTACCCCATTGTGGAAGTTTACAAGCAGTGGTAAAATCCTCTAAGTCCATAGTATAAGATTTTTCATAAAGATCAAACAGGACAGTTGGAGAATTACGTGAAGATGAAAATTCAAACCTCCCCACAAAGGAACTAGTGAGATAGTGTTACTGGCGGCACTTTTCTTCCTCGAAGCTCACAAGATCAGCGTTACGCAAATATGCGTTAAATTCTTCCTTAATTCCCGCTCGATCCATAAAGTTTTCCGAAGGCCATTCACAAGGCCACACTGGAGTGTCCCTTGGTGGCTCATTGTCAGCATCGCGCATTGCAAGCCTGGGTCCTTGCTTCCTTGAAGAGCCACCTTGGTACATTTTCCTAAGCATATTTCTCCCTCTGAATTTTTTTTGAATTTTTAGTAACTTCAAATAAAAGTGAATCAAACTCAACAATATTGATGGCAACTACTCCTACAAGTGCCTAGGGCCTATATAATGCATCAAAACTACTTGGAACCATATAAATTTGACATGCAATCTCAAGAATAGGGTCACCTAAGCAGCAAAATATGCAATGAATAAAGCACTAGAACAAAAACTAATTGGACCATTGGAGGAGTCACCTACCAAGGAACAATCCCCCCAAGCAGTTTTGTGAGAGGTGCTTTGAGCAAGGAGATCAAAAATGGCAGCAAAATGAGCTTGGACTCAGGTATGAACTGGATAATCGTGTTTGTGGGAGGAAGAAGGAGTGTGTGGGTGCAGGAATAAGTGGAGGAGAGCCACCATGGGCCCACGAGGCAGGGGGGCACGCCCAGGGGGTAAGGTGCCCCCTCCACCCTCATGGCTAGGTGGATGCTCCCCCTGCTGTGTTCTCAGTGCCAGATATTCTCAAATATTCCAGAAAAAATCATATTTAAATTTTAGTGCATTTGGAGAACTTTTATTTTTCGGGGTATTTTTATATTGCATGGATAATTCAGATAACAGACAGAAAATACTATTTTTATTTTATTTAATATAAATAACAGAAAGTAAAAGGAGGGTACAGAGAGTTGTGTTTTCTAAATCCATCCATCTCATGATCATCAAAAGGAATCCACTAACAAGGTTGATCAAGTCTTGTTAACAAACTCATTCCGAATAACATGGAACCGGATAATTTTCGAATAACACTAAGTTACCTCAACGGGGATATGTATATCCGCAACAATAAGAATATCATATTTCTTCTTGGCAGTAGGAAGAGGAAATTCAAAACCTCCAGAAATAATCGATGGAATTTTTCCAATAGAATTGATACTGTGGACTTGAGGTTGTTTCCTCGGAAAGTGTACCGTATGCTCATTACCATTAACATGAAAAGTAAATTGCCTTTGGTGCAATCAATAACAGCCCCGGCAGTATTCAAAAAGGGTCTTCCAAGAATAATAGACATACTATCGTCCTCGGGAATGTCAAGAATAACAAAGTTCGTTAAAATAGTAACGTTTGCAACCACAACAGGCACATCCTCACAAATACCGACAGGTATAGCAGTTGATTTATCAGCCATTTGCAAAGATATTTTAGTAGGTGTCAACTTATTCAAATCAAGTCTACAATATAAAGAGAGAGGCATAACACTAACACCAACTCCAAGATCACATAAAGCAGTTTTAACATAGTTTCTTTTAATGGAGCATGGTATAGTAGGTACTCCTGGATCTCCAAGTTTCTTTGGTATTCCACCCTTAAAAGTATAATTAGCAAGCATGGTGGAAATTTCAACTTCCAGTATCTTTCTTTTATTAGTAACAATATCTTTCATGTACTTAGCATAAGGATTCATTTTGAGCATATCAGTTAATCGCATACGCAAAAAGATAGGTCTAATCATTTTAGCAAATCGCTCAAAATCATCATCATCCTTTTTCTTGGATGGTTTGGGAGGAAAAGGCATGGGTTTCTGAACCCAAGGCTCTCTTTCCTTTCCATGTTTCCTAGCAACAAAGTCTTTCTTATCATAACGTTGATTCTTTGATTGTGGGTTATCAAGATCAACGGCAGGTTCAATTTCTATATCATTATCATTGCTAGGTTGAGCATCATCATGAACACTATCATTAACATTATCACTAGTTTCAGGTTCATTACCAGATTGTGTTTCAGCATCAGAAATAGAAATATCATTTGGATTCTCAGGTGGTTCAGGAATAGGTTCACTAGAAGCATGCAAAGTCCTATCATTTTTCTTTTTATTTATTTTAGAAGGACTAGGTGCATCTATATTATTTCTCTGAGAATCTTGCTTAATTCTCTTAGGGTGGCCTTCAGGATACAAAGGTTCCCGAGTCATTCTAACAGTTCTAGTAGCCACTCTAACAGCATAATCATTATTCTTACTATTCAATTCATTGAGCAATTCATTTTGAGCCTTAAGTACTTGTTCTACTTGAGTGGTAGCCATAGAAGCATGTTTACTAATAAGTTTAAGTTCACCATTGACATTAGCCATATAATCACCCAAGTGTTCAAGCATATCAGCACTGTGTTTTAATTCTCTACCAAAATAAGCATTGAAGTCTTCTTGCTTAACCATAAATTTATCAAACTCATCTAAGCATGGGCTAGCAAACTTTGTAAATGGGATTTCAGCTTTATCATATCTATCGAGAGAATTTACCTTTACTACCTGTGTCGGGTTATCAAGACCATGAATTTCTTCAATAGGAGATGGATTAAAATTATGCATTTCTTCGACAGGCGGTAAATTAAGACCATGTATTTCTTCAATAGGAGGTAAATTCTTAACATCTTCAGCTTTAATACCTTTTTCTTTCATGGATTTCTTTGCCTCTTGCATATCTTCAGGACTGAGAAATAGAACACCTCTCTTCTTCGGAGTTGGTTTAGGAATAGGCTCAGGAAGTGTCCAATTATTTTCATTAGTCAACATATTATTCAATAGAATTTCAGCTTCATCCGGTGTTCTTTCCCTGAAAACAGAACAAGCACAACTATCCAGGTAATCTCTGGAAGCATCGGTTAGTCCATTATAAAAGATATCAAGTATTTCATTTTTCTTAAGAGGATGATCAGGCAAAGCATTTAGTAATTGGAGAAGCCTCCCCCAAGCTTGTGGGAGACTCTCTTCTTCAATTTACACAAAGTTATATATATATATATATATCCCTTAAAGCAGCTTGTTTCTTATGAGCAGGGAAATATTTAGCAGAGAAGTAATAAATCATATCCTGGGGACTACGCACACAACCAGGATCAAGAGAATTAAACCATATCTTAGCATCACCCTTTAATGAGAACGGAAATATTTTAAGGATATAAAAGTAGCGACTTCTCTCATCATTAGTGAACATGGTAGCTATATCATTTAATTTAGTAAGATCTGCCACAACAGTTTCAGATTCATAGCCATAAAAAGGATCAGATTCAACCAAAGTAATTATATCAGGATCAAGAGAGAATTCATAATCCTTATCAGTAACACAGATAGGTGAAGTAGCAAAAGCAGGGTCAGGTTTCATTCTAGCATTAAGGGATTGCTTCTTCCATTTAACTAATAACTTATTAAGATCACTTCTATCATTACAAGCAAGAATAGCTCTAGCAGATTCTTCATCCAAAACATAACCCTCAGACACAACAGGCAATTCATTTTTATTAGGGGGAGAGTCTTCATCATCACTATCTTCAATATAACCAGTTTCAATAATTTCATTCTCTCTAACCCTAGCAAGTTGTTCATCAAGAAATTCACCAAGTGGCACACTAGTATCAAGCATAGAAGCAGATTCACCATAAGTATCATGCATAGCAGAAGTGGCATCATCAATAACATGCGACATATCAGAATCAATAGCAGAAGCAGGTTTAGGTGTCGCAAGCTTACTCAAAACAGAAGGTGAATCAAGTGCAGAGCTAGATGGCAGTTCCTTACCTCCCCTCGTAGTTGAGGGATAAATCTTGGTTTTTGGATCTCTCAAGTTCTTCATAATGATAAGCAGATATAAATCCCAAGTGACTCAAAGAATAGAGCTATGCTCCCCAGCAACGGCACTAGAAAATAGTCTAGATAACCCACAAGTATAGGGGATCGCAACAGTTTTCGAGGGTAGAGTATTCAACCCAAATTTATTGATTCGACACAAGGGGAGCCAAAGAATATTCTCAAGTATTAGCAGCTGAGTTGTTAATTCAACCACACCTGGAAACTTAATATCTGCAACAAAGTGTTTAGTAGCAAAGTAATATGATAGTAGTGGTAATGGTAGCAAAAGGTAATGATAGCAAAAGTAATGTTTTTGGTATTTTGTAGTGATTGTAACAATAGAAACGGAAAAGTAAATAAGAGAAGAACAATATATGGAAAGCTCGTAGGCAATGGATCGGTGATAGAGAATTATGCCGGATGCGGTTCATCATGTAACAGTCATAACCTAGGGTGACATAGAACTAGCTCCAATTCATGAATGTAATGTAGGCATGTATTCCGAATATAGTCATACGTGCTTATGGAAAGGAACTTGCATGACATACTTTGTCCTACCCTCCCGTGACAGCGGGATCCTAGCGGAAACTAAGGGATATTGAGGCCTCCTTTTAATAGAGTACCGAACCAAAGCATTAACACATAGTGAATACATGAACTCCTCAAACTACGGTCATCACCGGTAAGTATATATCCCGATTATTGTCACTTCCGGGTTAACAGATCATAACACATAATATGTGACTATAGACTTGCAAGATAGGATCAAGAACTCACATATATTCATGAAAACATAATAGGTTCAGATCTGAAATCATGGCACTCGGGCCCTAGTGACAAGCATTAAGCATACCAAAGTCATAGCAACATCAATCTCAGAACCTAGTGGACACTAGGGATCAAACCCTAATAAAACTAACTCGATTACATGATAAATCTCATCCAACCCATCACTGTCCAGCAAGCCTACGATGGAATTACTCACGCACGGCGGTGAGCATCATGAAATTGCTGATGGAGGAAGGTTGATGATGATGATGGCAACGGATTCCCCTCTCTAGAGCCCCGAACGGACTCAAGACCAGCCCTCCCAAGAGGTTTTAGGGCTTGGCAGTGGCTCCGTATCGTAAAATGCGATGAATCCTTCTCTCTTATTTTTTCTCTCTGAAACCAAATATATAGAGTTGGAGTTGAGGTCGGAGGAGCTCCAAGGGGCCCACGAGGTAGAGGGCGCGCCCAGGGGGGCAGGCGCGGCCCCCACCCTCATGGCTAGGGTGTGAGCCCCCCTGGTCTTCATCTTTTGCAGGGATTTTTTATTATTTCCAAAAGACATTCCGTGAAGTTTCAGGTCATTCCGAGAAATTTTGTTTCTGCAAATAAATAACAACATGGCAATTCTGCTGAAAACGGCGTCAGTAAGGGTTAGTTCCATTCAAATCATGCAAGTTAGAGTCCAAAACAAGGGCAAAAGTGTTTGGAAAAGTGGATACGACGGAGACGTATCAGCCTTCTACGGGCCGTACGTTCCATGGGCCTTTTACGGTCCGTAGGATCCATGGGCCTTCTACGGGGCGTATCATCATTTCGCCAATCATGGGCCGTACTATTCGTGGACAATAACGGGCCCTTAATAGGCCATATTTGTTAACTCTGTGAAAACAGCCCAACGGGTTTTGTTTCGACATGAGAACGGCCCAACGTATTAACGGGCCACAAACGGGCCGACTATAACCACTTGCTGAATTTGGCCCACAAGCAGAAAATGACTGTAACGGGCCGTAAGTAACCGAATGCTGGAAATGAGCCCAAGAATAAATGGGCACTGAGAAGGCCAAAAGATAACATGGGCTGGAAATGGCCCAACGGAATAATGGGCCGTTAATGGGTATAAAGTGATACACTGTTCATTACGGGCCAGTTTTACCACGGGCCGTTAAGGGGTCGAGGGTTACTAAGGGCCTCATATGGGCCGAAAGACGTCATGGGGAATACATGGGCCGGAAGTTAAAATGGGCTAGAATTATATTATACGGCCTAGATGACGCTACTAGGCCTAATTCAGATAGGCCATAAACGGGCCCTGGGATAGCGGGCTATAAATGGGCTATATGCGAACAGGCCATTAATAGGCTTGCCATGGGCCGACCCGCCACCTTTTGTCCAAGTCAAATGGGCCGGACTTTTCACAGGAATGGGCCTCTGTTGGGCCGTGCCACGTGTCGACGTATCATAGGCGCTTTGGGTCCAATGAGTGGATGACATTTGTCCCAACGGTGAGCCGACACGTGTTTCCTCCAACCAATGATGATTTTACACGTGGAAAATCCCCATTGGTCGGGGCTGTTAACGGGTTATCGGATCCAAAACCGGACCCGATAGCTTAATGGTGTTCCGTTACGGTGGATTCCATGTGTCGGTCACCCTTGACGAAAGCACTTCTGTGACACGCGATTTATTGTCATGGAAGTGGACACTTCCATGATGATAATTTTGGTAATGTCATGGAACACTTCTATGACAGCACAGGTATGACTATCTTGATTCTGTCATAAATTTGTCATGGATGTACATGCATGACAGAAAACGTGACCTACTGTGACAAACACGTATCATCACAGAAGTGTATTTATTTTGTAGTGAACGACGCCAGAAATCCTTCTTGCTACCTCTTGAGCACTGCGTTGGTTTTAACTTGAAGAGGAAAGGGTGATGCAGCAAAGTAGCGTAAGTATTTCCCCTCAGTTTTTGAGAACCAAGGTATCAATCCAGTAGGAGACTACACACAAGTCCCTCGTACCTACACAAACAAATAAAAACCTCGCAACCAATGTGATAAAGGGGTTGTCAATCCCTTCACAATCACTTACGAGAGTGAGATCTGATAGAGATAATAATAATAAGATAAATATTTTTGGTATTTTTATAATATAGATAGAAAAGTAAAGATTGCAAAAGATAATAGATTGGAAACTTATATGATCAAAGATAGACCCGGGGGCCATAGGTTTCACTAGTGGCTTCTCTCAAGATAGCATAAGTATTACGGTGGGTGAACAAATTACTGTCGAGCAATTGATAGAAAAGTGCATAATTATGAGAATATCTAGGCATGATCATGTATATAGGCATCACGTCCGCGACAAGTAGACCGAAACGATTCTGCATCTACTACTATTACTCCACACATCGACCGCTATCCAGCATGCATCTAGAGTATTAAGTTCATAAGAACAGTGTAATGCATAAGGCAAGATGACATGAGCTAGAGGGATAAACTCGAGCAATATGATATAAACCCCATCTTTTTATCCTCGATGTCAACAATACAATACGTGCCTTGCTGCCCCTGCTGTCATTGTGAAAGGACACCGAATGATTGAGCCCAAAGCTAAGCACTTCTCCCATCGCAAGAAAGATCAATCTAGTAGGCCAAACCAAACTGATAATTCGAAGAGACTTGCAAAGATAACCAATCATACATAAAAGATTTTAGAGAAGAATCAAATATTGTTCATAGATAAACTTGATCATAAACCCATAATTCATCGGATCTCAACAAACACACCGCAAAAAGAGTTACATCAAATAGATCTCCAAGAAGATCGAGGATAACATTGTATTGAGATCCAAAGAGAGAGAAGAAGCCATCTAGCTAATAACTATGGACCTGAAGGTCGGTGGTAAACTACTGACACATCATTGGAGGGGCTATGGTGTTGATGTAGAAGCCCTCCGTGATCGATTCCCCCTCCGGTGGAGCTCCGGAGAAGGCCCCAAGATGGGATCTCTTGGGTACAGAAGGTTGCGGCAGTGGAAATAGGGTTTCATGGTGCTCCTGGATGTTTTCGGGGTATGTGGACATATATAGGAGGAAGAAGTAGGTCGGTGGAGCCACGAGGGGCCCACGAGGGTGGGGGGCACGCCCAGGGGGGCAGGCGCGCCTCCCTGCCTCGTGGCCTCCTTGTTGATTTCTTGACGTCCACTCCAAGTCCTCTGGATCACGTTTGTTCCAAAAATAACTCTCCCGAAGGTTTCATTCCGTTTGATATTCCTTTTCTGCGGAACACTGAAATAGGCAAAAAACAACAATTTGCGCTGGGCCTTGGGTTAGTAGGTTAGTCCCAAAAATAATATAAAAGTGTATAAATAAGCCCATTAACATCCAAAACAGATAATATAATAGCATGGAACAATCAAAAATTATAGATACGTTGGAGATGTATCATACATGAGCGTGAGCCATGGACATAACACTATAGGTGGAATAGACGGTGGTTGTGGAGAAGACAAAAAAGAAGGAGATAGTCTCACATCAACTAGGCATATCAACAGTCTATGGAGATTCCCATTAATAGATATCAATGTGAGCGAAGTAGGGATTGCCATGCAACGGATGCACTAGAGCTATAAGTTTATGAAAGCTCAAAAAGAAAACCAAGTGGGTGTGCATCCAACTTGCTTGCTCATGAAGACCTAGGGTATTTTGAGGAAGGCCATCGTTGGAATATACAAGCCAAGTTCTATAATGAAAAATTCCCACTAGTATATGAAAGTGATATCATAGGAGACTCTCTATCATGAAGATCATGGTGCTAATTTGAAGCACAAGTGTGGCAAAAAGGATAGTAACATTGTCCCTTCTCTCTTTTTCTCTTCTTTTTTTGGGTCTTCTTTTTTATGTGGCCTTTTCTCTTTTTTCCTCCCATGGGACAATGCTCTAATAATGAAGATCATCACACTTTTATTTACTTACAACTGAAAGGTTACAACTCGATACTAGAACAAAAATATGACTCTATGTGAATGCCTCTGGCGGTGTACCGGGATGTGCAACGAATCAAGAGCAACATGTATAAAAAATGATGAATAGTGGCTTTTCCACAAACACGATGTCAACTACATGATCATACAAAGCAATATGACAATGATGGAACTTGTCATAATAAACAGAACGGTGGTAAGTTGCATGGGAATATATCTCGGAATGGCTATAGAAATGCCATCATAGGTAGGTATGGTGGCTTTTTTGAGGAAGGATATGTGGTGGGTTTATGGTACCGGCGAGAGTTGCGCGGTACTAGAGAGGCTAGGAATGGCGGAAAGGTGAGAGTGTGTATAATCCATGGACTCAACATTAGTCATAAAGAACTCACATACTTATTGCAAAAATCTATTAGTCATCAAAACAAAGTACTACGCGCATGCTCCTAGGGGGATAGATTGGTAGGAAAAGACCATCGCTCGTCCCCGACCGCCACTCATAAGGAAGACAATCAAAAAACATCTCATGCTCCAACTTCGTTACATAACGGTTCACCATACGTGCATGCTACGGGACTCACAAACCTTAACACAAGTATTTCTCAAATTCAAAACTACTCACTAGCATGACTCTAATATCACCATTCTCATATCTCAAAACAATCATAAGGAATCAAACTTCTCATAGTATTCAATGCACTTTATATGAAAGTTTTTATTATATCCCTCTTGGATGCCTATCATATTAGGACTAATTTTTTAACCAAAGAAAATTACCATGTTGTTTAGTGACTCTCAAAATAATATAAGTGAAGTACAAGAGTTCATCAATTTCTATAAAATAAAACCACCGCCGTGCTCTAAAAAGATATAAGTGAAGCACTAGAGCAAAATTGCCTAGATCAAAAGATATAAGTGAAGCACATAGAGCATTCTAATAAATCAGATTCATGCGTGTCTCTCCCAAAAGGTGTGTACAGAAAGGATGATTGTGGCAAACTAAAAAGAAAAGACGCAAATCATACAAGACGCTCCAAGCAAAACACATATCATGTGGTGAATAAAAATATAGCCTCAAGTAAAGTTACCAATAGATGAAGACAAAAGAGGGGATGCCTTCCCGGGGCATTCCCAAGTTTAGGCCCTTTGGCCTCCTTGAATACCTTGGGGTGCCTTGGGCATCCCCAAGCTTAGGATCTTGCCACTCCTTATTCCATAGTCCATCAAATCCTTACCCAAAACTTGAAAACTTCACAACACAAAACTTCAACAAAAAATCTCGTAAGCTCCATTAGTATAAGAAAATAAATCACCGCTTTTGGTACTGTTGTGAACTCATTCTTTATTTATATTGGTGTAATATCTACTGTATTCCAACTTTTCCATGGTTCATACCCCCCGATACTAGCCATAGATTCATCAAAATAAGCAAACAACACGCGAAAAACAGAATCTATCAAAAACAGAACAGTCTGTATGAATATGGATATTTCGAATACTATTGTAACTCCAAAAATCCTGAGAAATTAAGAAGTACAAGGCAATTTTTTTATTAATCCTCTTCAAAGCGAACCAGTATTTTATCGCGCTTCTGTTAAAAATGAAAACTAATCTCCTGGGCACAAAAGTTTCTGTATTTTAGCAGGATCAAATCAACTATCACCGTAAGCTATCCCAAAGGTCTTACTTGGCACAAACACTAATTAAAACATAAAACGACATCTAAACAGAGGCTAGATGAAAATTTTATTGCAAAACAGAACCTAAAAAGCAAAACCAAAAATAAAATTGGGTTGCCTCCCAACAAGTGCAATTGTTTAACGCCCTTAGCTAAGCGTAAAACACGAATAGATCTAAGTATTGTCATCTTTGGCATGGAGTCCATAAGTGGCTCTCATAATAGATTAATAAGGCAATTTAATTTTCTTTCTAGGGAAGTGCTCCATGCCTTTCCTTAATGGAAATTGAAATCAAATGCTTCCTTCTTTCATATCAATAATTGCACCAATCGTTCTAAGGAAAGGTCTACCAAGAATAATAGGACATGTAGGATTGCAATCTATATCAAGAATGTCGGCGTTCTGGGAACGGGGGTCCCCAGACTTGCCTGCCTGCGGCCTGCGGCGTGGCTCAAAGGGGGGCCCAGCACGGCCCATCTTCATTAACACAGACCCAAGACCCTCACGAGGGGCCAAGCCTCGCGGGGCGGACGACACAGAGCTTCGTGAGGCACGGCCTCATCAGGCTGGCTCGCGAGGAGGCGGAGAGATCAAGGCGGGGTACCTCACGAGGTGCCCGTGACGCAAGCCATGACGACCAAGGGCGCCAGGCAGGCGCCAGCCCACGCAGTGTACTCCTTTCCTCTTTGGTGCAAAGGGAGCAAGCGCAGGCGAGAGCATCAAGCAAAGGCACCCGTTTCGGTGCAATGAGACCAAGACCAGTCCAACAGCAGGGAGGAAGTCATTGTGGAGCCCAAGCCAGCGTCACCACCAGAGCCTTTGGCAGGCGAGGACCAACTTTAGTCAGGATAAGTGTACCAGATGTTCCCCTCCAAAATGGCCAATTGTTGGTGCCCTTCCCGCTCAATATTTGGGAAGAGGCCCAGGGCCTTTGCCTATAAATAGGACTAGCAACCCACAGGGTAGAAGGGATCGAAATCAGAGAGAGAATCGAGAAGAGAGAGAGAGAGAGAGGGGTGACTAAACTCCTCCTAGCAGTTCATCCCCTCAGCTAAGAACAGACCCTCGCGAGGCTGTCCTTCCTTGTATTGCTCATCTTCATCAGCCCAAGAGGCAATCCACCACACCACACACTGGAGTAGGGTATTACACCACAATGGTGGCCCGAACCAGTATAAACCCTGTGTCTCTTGTGCTGTTCTTTCCATAGCATAGATCTTAGCATGGCGGTGGGGCGCAGGTAGGTAGAAGGCGAAATCTCCGCGCGCACCCCAGTGTTCGAACCTCAAGGGTCTGCCGGAACCCGAAATCCGACATTTGGCGTGCCAGGTAGGGGTGCACCGGAATTCGTCTTCCACCACCCCGTTCTCCTCCGACCATCGCGTCCATGTCTGACACTCGTCGGGCCCGCGCCAAGCGCCGGGCCGCTCTCGCTTCCCGCGTCGCCCAGACGGCTCCTGTCGGCGGGCGTCTTCGCCGTTCCCCGTCACGTGCCGTCGACGCCGCCACTAGCCCGGCGGGGGACGAGCGGCAAGCGTCGTCTCAGCATCCGTCCGTGCGGCAAGACGCCGCATTGCTACTCCCTCGCTCACCCCAGCTGGTTCTTCGTCCCGCGCGCTCCGCGCACCCATGGAGGCTCAAGCTGCGCTCATCGCGGCAAACGAGCTCCTGCGCTACCGTCCCGTCGCCGACGTCTACGAAGAATGGCTCGACCGCGTCGCCGAGCTTGTCCGCGCCGCAGGGGGCTCTCCTACGCCGTCCGTTCCGCTACACTGCACCCCACCCCGCGCGGGCGACGAAGCTCCGGCGGCGCCCCGGCCGCCTCCTCCTCAAGAAGGCGCCATGGCTCCAAGGCGCGTGGCCCCCGGGCGGAACCCGCTCCGTCAGGTGCCAGCGTGGCGAGAGCAGAGCTTCCAAGAAGTCCCTCGCCCGCAAGAATCTGCCCGGGTGCTCCCTGCTCCAGCACGTCGCGACCATGCTCCTGCTCCCGCACATCAAGACCCCGCGCTGCTCCCAGCTGCAGTGCGTGGGGACATGCAAGACCAAGCTCTCCGTCACCCAAGGCCTCCCGTGGCCATAGCAGGCTGCCGTGCCTTCACCACCGAGCTACGCAGCGTCGCGTGGCCCGGCAAGTTCAACCCAGACCTGCCTCCTCGTTACGACGGCACGGCCGACCCTGCGGAGTTCCTCCAGCTCTATGAGCTGGGCATCGAAGCTTCCCACGGAGACGAGAAGGTCATGGCGAACTGGTTTCCCATGGCGCTCAAGGACGGGGCCCGCACTTGGCTCCTGAACCTGGCTCCAGGCACGATCTCCTCCTGGGACGAGATGCGCACCCGCTTCATCGCCAACTTCCATGGCACTCGCGACCGGCCACCCGCCGTGAGCGACATGCGCCGCATCAAGCAACAACCCGGAGAGACCCTGCGGAAGTACATCTAGCACTTCAACAACGCACGCCTCAAGATTCCCAAGGTGACCGAGGAGGCCATAATCTCAGCCTTCTCCGACGGCGTGCGCGATGTCAAGATGAAGGAGGAGCTGGCGATGCATGAAGACCTGTGCACTTCCTTGGAGTTGTTCAACTTGGCAACCAAGTGCGCTAGGGCTGAGGAAGGGCGTCTCTCCCTCCTCGAGCTGCCTGCCGAAGACCCATAAGAGAAGAAGCCCAAGGCCAAGGATGTGAAGCGCAAGGGGGCTGCCGTGCTCGCGGCAGAACCAGACACCAAGCGGGGCAGAGATCAGCCTGAACCTTCCAAGGGCAGTCGGTACTGTGTGTACCACGACCTCCACACCCACAACACCAATGAATGTCAAGAGCTCCGAGCCGTGCGAGAAGGAAGGATCGGCCGTCGCCCCGACCGCGGTGACCGGGGCTACGGTCGAGGAGGAGGAAGGAACGCAGGACGCTGGGAAGACCGCTGCCCGCGCCAAGGGTGGCGCGATCAACCTCACGAGGATCGCTGGCAAGACCCGCCTCGCGAGGGAGATTGGAGGGATCAGCCTCGCGAGGATCGCCCACAAGGCAACGCAGGCCTCCCTCCGCTGCCGCCGCAGCCAAAGAGAAACGAGGACCGCCATCAGGACGAGGGGGCTGGGGGCTTCCAGGAGCCGCGCGCGGTCGCCTGCATCCTGGGTGGGGCTCAAGCCCCAGCCTCTCAACACATCTTCAAGCAGTTCGCCCGCGAAGTGAATGCAGTCCTCCCCAAGCTGGAAGCCACGCGCCCTCTCAGGTGGTCGGCGTGCTCCATCACGCCGGAGTCCTCCTGATGCTTTGTTCCCCAATCATCAGCAACGTGGTGGTCACCAGGACCCTCATCGATGGCGGGGCAGGGCTCAACGTCCTGTCCATGGAAACATTCAACAATTTCCAAGTGCCCTACAACCAGCTTCAGCCAACCAAGCCTTTCTCCGAAGTCACCGACGGCTCCACGGTCCCGATTGGGCAGGTCTGCCTCCCTGTCACCTTCAGGGCACGCGAAAACTACCGCACCGAGCTCATCGACTTCGACGTCGCTCACATTCGCCTGCCGTACAACGCCATCCTTGGGTACCCAGCGCTGGCCAAGTTCATGGCCGTAACTCACCACGGCTACAACGTCCTTAAGATGCCAGGAAGTGGCGGAGTCATCATGGTGCCCTGTGAAGAGAAGGACGCGGTGTGTTCCCTGGAACGAGCCTTTCAGGCCGCATCACTGGAAGACCCAGATCGCGGAAGCAGGAGGCTTCCCGAGACTGCCCCCAAGAAGAAGAAGACATCGTCCGGCCCGGCCCCTCAGGAGGCAGGCCCCTCAGGGCCCGCGCCTGACCAGGGGGAACCTCCTTCCATCGCATAGGAAAGCGCGCCCGGCGCCCTCCTTAGGCAGGGCTCGGGGGCTCTCCCCTGGAGGGCCACCGACCTGGCTAAGGTCACGAGGGAGGCGCTTGGGAACCACATGGAGGCGTGTTTCGAAGCACGTTTCCCTCAAGAAGGAGTAAGGCAAGGAGAGCCAGACCCTCAGGAGTTCGTCGGCAAGGCCATTCAGGAGCTACAGGAGTCAAGAGTCATGAAAGGCGGCCGCCGCCTACCAGTTGTGGCTTCCCATCCAGGCGAGGATGGTGGGCTGCGCGTCTGCATCGACATACCAGGGCTCAATCGAGTCGCCTCTCTGGAGCGCCTCTGGCCCTAGCGAGTGGGGCGCTGCGAAGGTCCACCCCACAGCTACGTTTGCATGCCTTACGGCTTGCCAAACGCGGCTGCCACGTACCAGCGCCTCATGAGGGGCATCATGGAGGCTCAAGAGGCCAGGCGTTCTGCAGCCCTGGCGGAGATGGAGATGGTCCGCGAGGAGCCACCAGCGCCTCCGGAGCCTCCCGAGGCCCCTGGGCCTGGGGGCTCGTGAGGATCGGCTTCCGCAGCCCACCGAGTCTGCTACGCCAACACTCCTTCGTCCTCAACATCATCAGGTGACATCTTTCAAGTTTCATTTCCAGCTAGGAGCGCCCCCCAGGGCTGCATTATTTCCAGGCCACGTGGGTCCGTCCCTGCGGCATGTACCCCTTTTATTTTATGTTATTAGCTTACCTTGTTGGGGGCGCCCCTTGGGCTACATCATCCCCAAGTCGCTCGGGCCTGACCCAGTGATGTCCGCCTTCCTAGCATCTATTTGAATGAATCCACTCCTTCGCGGCTAATGTGTTTGACATAGTTGCCCGCTCAACATCCGCCCCAGAACTCTCGAGGTAGGAGACCTCGTGCTCAGGCGGGTTCTCTCCAGGGAGGGACTGCACAAGCTCTCTCCCATGTGGGAGGGCCCGTTCAAGGTTGTTCATGTTTCCAGGCCCGGCTCCGCGCGCTTGGAGACTCAGGAGGGGGTGCCGGTCCAGAACGCATGGAACATCCAGCACCTCCGGAGGTTCTACCCCTAAAAAGGCCCAGAGCCTGTGAAGAAGGCGAATGCCTGTGAAGATTATCCTTTTTGGAAAAGGCCTAGAGCCTGTGAAGAAGGCGAATGCCTGTGAAGCTGTCGCATTTTGGAAAAGGCCCAGAGCCTGTGAAGAAGGCGAATGCCTGTGAAGCTGTCACGTTTTGGAAAAGGCCCAGAGCCTGTGAAGAAGGCGAATGCCTGTGAAGCTGTCGCGTTTTGGAAAAGGCCCAGAGCCTGTGAAGAAGGCGAATGCCTGTTAAGCTGTTGCGTTTTGGAAAAGACCCGGAGCCTGTGAAGAGGGCAAATGCCCGTGAAGCCTGCTTCCCCCAAGAAAGGCCCGGAGCCTGTGAAGAAGGCCAATGCCTATGAAGCTCGCCGCCCCGTGACACTCTCACGTAATAATGAGTGGGGCTGTACATGCCCCGAAGTCTCAGGGGTGCCGGCCTCAGGCCCTGGGGCTCCCTCCCACGCCCAGTGGCAGCACTTAGCTTCGCGCTGGTGAGAAGACGTCCAAGACTAGATTAGGTGCCGGACGCGGCCTTTTGTCTGCTTTCGTTGCTTTTCCCTTTGGTTGTCGCTTTCCCCCGCTGGATTTAAGTTGGATTTGAATTTGAGATTTGCGTGTGTTCGGGGAAGGGGTGCTTAGTCTCGTTCGAGCAATTTCTCGCGTTTTGGTTACCACTTCGCCTCAGCTGCCTCCCCTCGTGAGCCCCTCTCGAGCCGGGTCAGGCCTAGCTTGTGTGCAGCCCAGACTGCCGCTGCCGCGTCCTCTCAGGAGGGTTTTTTTTACTGTAGATCCTACGGATTCGATCAGGGAACACTCGGGACACCACAGCCTCCCACAGGCTACCTCAGGGCCTGCACGGGACAAAGGTAAACTAGCCGACCAACGCGTCGCTTAAGCCAACCACTTGGCGCGGGCGCATGGGTAATGTAACGTCTACTAGTACGAAGAACACAAGTTTTACATGAGGGGCTCCCCCTCCAAAATGATCTCACAGCCATCAGGCCAAAACCTGAGTTCTATTCATGCAGGGTAAGGAAATAGGAACGATGCATGATCAGTCAGATAAATCCCCCAATGCGTCCTCAGGAGCACCACCCGAACCATTGCTGGCGTCGCTGAACTCGCCATCGCTGTCTGCGTCGCCGCCAGCGGCGTCAGGGCCGTTCACCACACCGCCCTCGTCGGCAGCCACGATCACGCCGTCATTGTCTGAAGCAAAGGCCCTGAGAAGAGCATCCACATTGTCTTCCACCCAGTGCGCCAGGTCGTCTCGGATGGCCTGGGGGACTGGGGCGATGGCGGCGTCGAAATCGAAGTGGGGATCCATGTTCCCGAGATGGCTGAAGACGTGAGAAAAGGCGCGCCCGAGCAGGGCGCGGCTCCTCTCCTCCACCAACCTGTCGGCCCTGACCGACCGCGCCTCCAGCTACATCACCACATCGGTGAAGAACTAAAGGTTGCCGGCGTAGTTGACTGCATGCGGCTCGCCAACAGCCGCCTCATAGATGTTGCCCAAGGCTGTGTTGGCTCTCTCCCGGAGCGTGGTGAGCATGGGGCCGTGCTCATGCTCCAGGATCCGCCGCTGACGTATCTCATCCGCATTCTGGCGCGCGACGACCTCAACCTCCTCCACCCGCTGGCGAAGAAGGAGCACCTTGGCCTGGGAGGTGGTTGACTCCCCTTGCGCTACCTCAAGGGTGGCCCGAAAAGCATCGGCCCGCCACGTCGCTTCCTCCAGCTTGGCCCTCAAGGCAGCAGTCCTACCTTCAGCCCCGGCCCGGATCAACTCCAGCCTCTCCTCGAACTCGTGCTCGAGGTTCAAGCGCGCCATCGCCACCCGACGTCCGACCTCCTCTAGGAAACAGGCTTCCCGTGCAGCGACATCATCCTCCGCCTGTGTCACCAAGCGCTCCCTCGTCTCCAGACGCTCGTACTCGCGGGTACGTTCGGCGGCTTCCAGCGTCAGCGCCTCCTCACGCTTCTGGAGCTCTGCTGGGTCGCCAGAGGCCACCTTCATTGACGCGAGGGCTGCCTCGCGCAGCTCCACTTGCTCCTCCAGTGAGTGGCACCAGGCCAGGAGCTCTCGAGCCCACTCCTCCGCCGCCTCTCGCCGCCGGTCAGCTTCTCGGGCCTCCTCAGCGGCCCAAGATCGGGCCTCCCAAGAGGCCACCAGCGACGCCTTGGCCTCTGCGTCGTCAAGATCGCGCTGACGACGCGCAAGGGCGATGGCGCCCTCCAGCTCGCGCCTCTCTACAGCCAGGCGCAGGCCCTCGGCCTCAAGGCGCGCGTCTTCATCAGCAAGCTCCTCACCAAGCAGGCTCACCGCGTCAGCCGCCCTTCGAAGGAATCCTTGGCGAAGAGTGCGACGCTCCCGGGCGCGCTCGAGCAACAGAAAGGGGAGCGGCTGTGTACGACTACGAGTCCACCTAGCATGGCGCAAAATAAGGGGGCGTGGGGGAACAGTGCCGCCCACGCCCAATCAACCGCCACACGGCGCCCGAGGCCGCAGGCTGTTAGGGCTCGCGGCGCTTCGCTCTTGCCCTTTCGCCTCCCTGCATGGCCAAGTCCGGGCTCGCCTTGGGCCCGGGGGCTACTGTCGGCGTTCTGGGAATGGGGGTCCCCAGACTGGCCTTCCCGCGGCCTGCGGCGTGGCTCAAAGGGGGGCCCAGCACGGCCCATCTTCATCAACACAGACCCAAGACCCTCGCGAGGGGCCAAGCCTCGCGGGGCGGACGACATGGAGCTTCCTCAGGCACGGCCTCATCAGGCTGGCTCGCGAGGAGGCGAAGAGATCAAGGCGGGGTACCTCACGAGGTGCCTGTGACGCAAGCCATGACGACCAAGGGCGCCAGGCGGGCGCCAGCCCGCGCAGTGTCCTCCTTTCCTCTTTGGTGCAAAGGGAGCAAGCGCAGGCGAGAGCATCAAGCAAAGGCACCCGTTTCGGTGCAACGAGACCAAGACCAGTCCAACGGCAGGGAGGAAGTCATTGTGGAGCCCAAGCCAGCGTCACCACCAGAGCCTTTGGCAGGCGAGGACCAACTTTAGTCAGGATAAGTGTACCAGATGTTCCCCTCCAAAATGGCCAATTGTTGGCGCCCTTCCCGCTCAATATTTGGGAAGAGGCCCAGGGCCTTTGCCTATAAATAGGACTAGCCACCCACAGGGTAGAAGGGATCGAAATCAGAGAGAGAATCGAGAAGAGAGAGAGAGAGAGGGGGGTGACTGAACTCCTCCTAGCAGTTCATCCCCTCAGCCGAGAACAGACCCTCGCGAGGCTGTCCTTCCTTGTATTGCTCATCTTCATCAGCCCAAGAGGCAATCCACCACACCACACACTAGAGTAGGGTATTACACCACAACGGTGGCCCGAACCACTATAAACCCTGTGTCTCTTGTGCTGTTCTTTCCATAGCTTGGATCTTAGCGTGGCGGTGGGGCGCAGGTAGGTAGAAGGCGAAATCTCCGCGCGCACCCCAGTGTTCGAACCTCAAGGGTCTGCCGGAACCTGAAATCAGACAAAGAACAATGAAATCTACGGGCACATAATTCCTATTAGCAACAATAAGAACATCATTAATTCTTCCCATAGGTTTCTTAATAGTGGAATCTGCAAGATAAAAATTTAAGGAACAATCATCAAATTCACGGAAACTTAACACATCACATAAAGTTTTCGGGATTGTGGAAACACTAGCACTAAAATCACACAAAGCATAGCACTCATAATCTTTAATTTTAATCTTAATAGTAGGTTCCCACTCATCATAAAGTTTTCTAGGGATAGAAACTTCCAATTCAAGCTTTTCTTCAAAAGATTGCATCATAGCATCAACGATATGTTTAGTAAAAGCTTTATTTTGATTATAAGCATGAGGAGAATTCAACATGGATTGCAACAAGGAAATACAATCTATTAAAGAACAATTATCATAATCAAAGTCCTTGAAATCCAAAAGAATATGTTCATGGCTACCTAAAGTTTTGACTTACAATCCCACTTTTATTAATTTTTGCATTAAGATCTAAGAACTCCAAATCATTGGGACGCCTTCTAACCAAAGTTGACTCATCTCCAGTCCCATATTTATAAAATATTTACATTGGAAGACAAAGATTCAATAGGAGTCACATCAATCACCTTAAGATCTTCATCATTATTTTCATGGAAACTAGAAGAACACGCTTTTATAAACCAATCTTTTTTAGCACGCATCTTATCGGTTCTTTCTTTGCACTCATCAATGGAAATTCTCATGGCTTTGAGAGACTCATTGATATCATGCTTAGGTGGAATAGATCTAAGTTTCAAAGTATTAACATCAAGAGAAATTCTATCCACGTTCCTAGCCAAATCATCAATCTTAAGCAATTTCTCTTCAACCAAAGCATTGAAATTCTTTTGCGAACTTATAAATTCTTTAACATTATTCTCAAAATCAGAGGGAATCTTATTATAATTTCCATGAGAATTGTTGTAGGAATTACCATAATTAGAGGAATTACTAGGAAACGGCCTAGGATTAAAATTATCTCTATACGCGTTATTACCAAAATTGTTCCTACCAACAAAATTCACATCCATAGATTCATTATTGTTTTCAATCAAAGTAGGCAAAGGAATATCATTAGGATCAATAGGAGCACTCTTGCTAGCAAATAATTTCATAAGCTCATCCATCTTTCCACTCAAAACATTAATCTCTTCAATAGCATGCACCTTTTTACTAGTGGAAGATCTTTCGGTATGCCATTGAGAATAATTAACCATAATATTATCTAGGGGTTTACTAGCTTCTCCTAAATTAATTTCCATAAATTTGCCTCCCATGGCTGAATCTAAAAGATTTCTAGAAGCAAAATTCAATCCGACATAAAATTTTTTGTATGATCATCCACAAATTCAAACCATGCGTAAGGCAATTTCTAATCATCAATTGCATCCTCTCCGAAGATTGTGCAACATGTTCATGATCAAGTTGCTTAAAATTCATAATATCATTCCTAAGGGAGATGATCTTAGCGGGAGGAAAATACTTGGAAATAAAAGCATCTTTACACTTGTTCCATGAATCAATACTATTTTTAGGCAAAGATGAAAACCAAGTTTTAGCGCGATCCCTAAGCGAGAACGGAAATAGCTTCAATTTAACAATATCATTATCCACATATTTTTTTATTTTGCATGTCATAAAAATCAACGAAATTATTAAGATGGGATGCAGCATCTTCATTGGGAAGGCCAGAAAATTGATCTTTCATACTAAGATTTAGCAAAGCGGCATTAATTTCACAAGATTCCGCATTAGCATCGGGAGCAATCGGAGTACTAATAAAATAATTGTTTTTGGTATTGGAAAAGTCACACAATTAGGTATTATCTTGAGCCATCGTGACAAAGCAAGCAATACAATACACGAGCACACAAAAAGCAAGTGAAGAAGACGAACGGGAGAAGGGCGAAGAAAAGGCGAATATTTTCGAAAATCATTTTAGAAGTGGGGGAGAGGAAAACGAGAGGCGAATGGAGAATAATGTAATGCGAGGAATGGGAGTTTATGATGGGTACTTGGTATGTATTGGTTTGGCGTAGATCTCCCCGGCAACGGTTCCAGAAAACCTTCCTGCTACCTCTTGAGCTTGCATTAGTTTTTACCTTGAAGAGGAAAGGGTGATGCAGCAAAGTAGAGTAAGTATTTCCCTTAGTTTTGAGAACCAAGGTATCAATCCAGTAGGAGGCAATGCGCAAGCCACCGAATACCTGCATAAAGAAACACCAACTTGCACCCAACGCGATAAAGGGGTAGTCGTCCCCTTCACAATTTTTTGCAACATGAGATCTGATGGAGATGGATAAACGGTAAAGTAATGTTTTTGGTATTTTTGGTTTATTGAACAGAAAGTAAAAGATTGCAAAGAAAGTAAATGAGAAACTGAAATTGTAGATCAGAAACTTATATGATGGAAAATAGACCCGGGGTTATAGGTTTCACTAGAGGCTTCTCTCAAGATAGAAATTATTATGGTAGGTGAACAAATTACTGCCGAGCAATTGATAGAAAAGCGCAAAGTTATGACGATATATAAGGCAATGATGATGAATATAGGCATCACGTCCGTGTCAAGTAGACCGAAATGATTCTGCATCTACTACTATTACTCCACACATCGACCGAATACTGCCTGCATCTAGAGTATTAAGTTCATAAGAACAGAGTAATGCATTAAGTAAGATGACATGATGTAGCGGGATTAACTCAAGCAATATGATGAAAACCCCATCTTGTTATCCTCGATGGCAACAATACAATATGTGTTGGTTCCCCTTCTGTCACTAGGATCGAGCACCGCAAGATTGAACCCAAAGCTAAGCAGTTATCCCATTGCAAGAAAAACCAATCTAGTTGGCGAAACCAAATCGATAGTTCGAAGAGACTTGCAAAGATATCAAATCATGCATATAAGAATTCAGAGGAGATCCAAATAGTATTCATAGATAAGCTGATCATAAATCCACAATTCATCGGATCTCGGCAAACATGCCGCAAAAGAGTATTACATCGAATAGATCTCCAAGAACGTTGAGGAGAACATGGTATTGAGAATCAAAGAGAGAGAAGAAGCCATCTAGCTACTAGCTATGGACCCATAGGTCTATGGTAAATGACTCACGCTTTGTCGGAGAGGCAATGGTATTGATGTACAAGCCCTCCGTGATCGAATCCCCCTCCGGCAGGATGCCGAAAAAGGCCCCTAGATGGGATCTCACGGGTAAAGAAGGTTGCGGCAGTGAAAAGTGGTTTAGTGGCTCCCCCGTAAGTTTTTGGGATATTTGAGAATATACGGGAGGAAGATCTAGGTCAGGGGGTCACCGAGGGGCCCACAAGGTCGCGGGGCGCGCCCTACCCCATAGGCGCGCCCTCCACGCTTGTGGCCGCCTCGTGGCTCTTCTGAGTTGCACTCCAAGTCTCCTGGTTGTCTTCTCGTCCAAGAAAAATCATTGTGAAAGTTTTATTCCGTTTGGTATTCCTTTTCTGCGAAACTCTAAAACAAAGAAAAAACATAAACTGGCACTAGGCTCTAGGTTAATAAGTTAGTCCCAAAAATCATATAAAATAGCATATTAATGCATATAAAACATCCAAAACAGATAATATGATAGCATGGAACAATCAAACATTATAGATATGTTGGAGTGAAAGCACAAGTGCTCCCTAGGTGGTTTGGGTAATTAATGTCAACATATCTCTTGTTGGACTAACACTTTTACCTAGTATGTTTCAGATAAGTTCAACAATGGAGTGGCATGGACTAGAGGATGTGGAACCCTTTCAAGATGCTAAGGACAAAGGATTGGCTCAAGCTTCATGATCAAGACTCTACATTTTCTATTTTAGTGATCCAAGATCACATTGAGTCTATAGGAAAAGCCAATACTATCAAGAGGGGATGAGGTGTTGCTTAATGGCTTGCTTGCTCAAAGTGCTTAGTGATATGCTCCAAAACCCTCAACTACCTTCCCACATCCACATATGACCTAATCCAAAAGTCAAACTCGGCCCCACCGATTCTATCTATCCGGCGCCACCAAGTTTCAGATGTCATAGCCACTGCCAGAAACCCTAGCAAATCAGTTTCACCGATAGGGATCTCGGTCTCACCGAGATGGGATTGTAATCTCTTTGTGTATGTCCATTACCAAAATCGGTCTCACCTAGTTTGAGAAATCGGTACTACCGAGATTACAATGCAGACCCTCTGGTTAGCTTATTACCAAAATCGGTCCCACCGAGTTTGTGTAATCGGTCTCATCGAGTTTGCCTGACCAACTCTCTGGTTAGCTTATTACCAAAATCGGTCCCACCGAGTTTGTGTAATTGGTCACACCGAGATTACGTTATGCCCTAACCTAAACCATATCGGTCCTACCGAGTTGCATCTCAGTCCCACCGAAAATCCTAACGGTCACTAGGTTTGCTGAATCGGTCCGACCGAGTTTAACCATTCGGTCCCACCGAGTTTGGCAAATTGTGTGTAACAGTTAGATTTTGTGTGGAGGCTATATATACCCCTCCACCCACTCTTCATTCAAGGAGAGAGCCATCAGAACATACCTACACTTCCAATACACATTTTCTGAGAGAGAACCACCTACACTTGTGTTGAGGTCAAGATATTCCATTCCAACCATATGAATCTTGATCTCTAGCCTTTCCCAAGTTGCTTTCCACTCAAATATTCTTTCCACCAAATCCAAATCCTATGAGAGAGAGTTGAGTGTTGGGGAGACTATCATTTGAAGCACAAGAGCAAGGAGTTCATCATCAACACACCATTTGTTACTTCTTGGAGAGTGGTGTCTCCTAGATTGGCTAGGTGTCACTTGGGAGCCTCTAACAAGATTGTGGAGTTGAACCAAGGAGTTTGTAAGGGCAAGGAGATCGCCTACTTTGTGAAGATCTACCGCTAGTGAGGCAAGTCCTTCATGGGCGACGACCGTGATGGAATAGACAAGGTTGCTTCTTCGTGGACTCGCGCAACCGTTACCCTCAATGGGTTGAAGTCTCCATCAACGTGGATGTAAGATAGCACCACCTATCGGAACCACGACAAAAACATCCGTGTCTCCAATTGCGTTTGAATACTCCAAACCCTTCTCTTTACATTCTTGCAAGTTGCATGCTTTACTTTCCGCTACTCATATACTCATTGCATGCTTGCTTGATATGTATTGTGTTTGTTAAAATTGTGCTTAAACTCCACTTAAACTTAAGAATATTAAAAACTGCAACTTTTGGCACTTAGTGTCTAATCACCCCCCTCTAGACACCTCTTCTCGATCCTTTCAATTGGTATCAGAGATTTGGTCTCCATTGCCTTGGTTTAAACACCATTGGAGGAAGATGGATGTGTCTACTTTGGGGAGTCTTGGACATAGAGTGCCTATTCTTGATGGAGGGTATTTTCATGAGTGGAAAAATGAAATGCTTGAGATTTTCAATGAATATCATTTGAACAAGTACATTACTAGCCCTTGTGCACCTCATGTTGATCCTTTGCACCCTACCCTAGATGAAGATATTGACATGATTCGCAATCTTAGAACTGTTGAGCTCATCATTAGAGGCTTGCCTAGAAACTTGATTAGATGTTTGCCTACTCTCAAGTGTGCCTACACCATATGGAGATTTCTTGAGGAACGATTTCCAGATTATTCCTTGAAAAATTTAGACGAAATTCTCCATAAGTCTATTTCCTTGAGTAAGATGAACTCTAGTGATCCTAGCTTTGGTGATTGTCTATTTGAGCTTCCCAATCTCATGTGTGCTAAAGGAAATGTTGGAATCATTAGCGATATCATATCCGAAGCTATTAGAATTCATAAAGGTAAACATTGTGATGATCATTTATCTAATGAATTACCCTCTCTAGGAATTGATCAATCACAAGATGATGTTGAACATGGATACTATGATGAAGATGATGATAGTGACTATGATCTTAACGATGCAATGAGGCATTTTGGTCTTATGGAAAATCTTCACGGCTACATGGCTGGAGGAAAGGAATGGGTCCTTGATAGTGGATGTACTGATCATATGATCAGAGATAAAGATATGTTCCGTGAGCTTGCTGAAAACGACGGCCCTCGAAAATATGTCACTTTTGGTGATAATTCAAAGGGTAAGGTGGTTGGCCTTGGTAAGGTGGCCATCTCACATGATAGCTCCATACAAAATGTCATGCTTGTTGAATCCCTTGGATACAATTTACTTTCAGTTTCTAGACTTGCGGATTTCGGTTTCAATGTCTTATTCACTGAAGTAGATTGCCAAGTGTTTCGTAGAGACAATCACAAAATGGTCTTTGTCGGTATACGTAGATGTAGCGACCTGACCCGAATGGATCACGTCTACTGTGCTACGGTGTCATCCCTGGATCAGTAATGCTGACACCACACAGTACATCGAGGTTTTATAGCAGAGTTGCAATCACACACTTATTACATCGATGGCTCAAAAAGAACTTATTACACTAAATATGGCTGAAGGCCATCTAATATCGATAACAGCGGAAGACTCGGAAGATAAATGGGTCCATCAACTCCAGCGGCATCACTGAGTATAGGGCCACGACCTAAAACACCTCAATCGTCATCTGATAAGTCTGCAACATGAGAAGTTGCAGCCCGAAAACGGGTCAGCACATGGAATATGCTGGCAAAGTAACACATAGAGAGTAATGGAATGAAACAGCTATACTATATGCATATATGGCTGGTGGAAAGCTCTATGGTTATAAGGTTTTTGCGTAAAGCCAGTTTTTCCCTACTGCAAAGGAATAAATTTATTTAACTATCATGGTGGTTGTGTAACATTGAGAATGGTTGACAGCATTCTCAATCCCAATTAGAAGTACAATTAAAACCCAATAATATTAATTAGAAGTAACATGTCGAGATTCACATGATATTCAAGTACTAGATACTCAAGTTGTCCATAACCGGGGACATGGCTAATCATGATTAGTTTGTACACTCTGCAGAGGTTTGCGCACTTTTCCCCACAAGACTCGATCGCCTCCGTTTGGTTTCTCGCACTACAGGGTGTTTGAGAAGACGGATGACCGAGACATAGTCTTTCAGAAGCACTAGCACCTTACTTGTGGGGTAGACCGGTACACCTACATCCCCTACATCTGCTAGTCCACCCCGTAAGAGTTCGCACGACTTAGTCAACTATGCCAGAGCCCATAATGGCTTGTGGCTGCACACGTAAGTATTTAGCATGAAAGATCTTATGATCCCTTTGAGCCTGGGTGGCGGTCCAAAAAAAAACAGGCAAGTCCTGATAGACATCAGGTGCCTCAATCCACCCAGATGTGTGTTTAAGTTGCCACCTTAGATAAACCATTAAAATTATCAATCTCACATCTGTCATGGATATCACTCACCCAATCCACGTCTACTAGCATAGCATGGCAATATAAGCAAACGTAGAGTAACTCCCAAAGGTTTCATAATAATACAGGTAATAGGTACTACCTCATCTACTTCCCATCCCACAATTTAATTAGATCCTAATCATGCAATGTGTGAGGATTGATCTAATGCAATAAAACATGGGTTGTAGAAAAGGTATGATCAAAGTGTTACTTGCCTTGCTGATGATCTGCGAGTCCTAGGGTTTCAAAGTAACAGGCGGCGCAATCCGGGTAATCTATCACAGACAAACAACAAGCATACAATAAGTACTCATCTAATGCACAGATAAAACTCGAACAAGAGAACGAACCAGAAAGTTCAACTTAAGAACTCCGGTTGCAAAGAAAGAACGAACCGAACAAACGACGGAAAAACAAGCGGCAGAAGAAAACAACTCGGTTCTAGCAAGTTGAATCTAGGTCAAAATTTTACTGTAGCAAAAGCTTGTTCAAGTTGATTAGACGGAACGGCGGTTTCAAGACGAAACTCCAGGCGCTTGAATCACCTGATTCCGATAAACGAGCGAAAAGATAAACTAGAACGAAGATCGGATCTGAGATCACGATCGCGGAAAAGACGCGGAATAAATCCGACGAGAAGAAAAAGAAGAACGGTTAAACGAACGGACGTCGTTAACCTAGAAGAATCCGGTGATCACGTTCGTTAGGACGAATGGTCCGGCGAACAGTCCAAAGGCAACTAAATCGGAGAAGAAAACGAATCCGATCTAGGGTTTCGGAGAAGAAAACCGAACGAAAAACCGATCTAGAAAACCAGAACGGTTTAGAGAAGAAAGAATCGGAACGATTAGAAGAAAACAATCCGAGAAAAAGAATAGATGTAGCGCGGGGCTACCTCCAGCGAGGTCTCCGGCGAGGGGCTCCGGCGGCGTGGGCGTGGGCGGCGGCGGCAAGGTGCGGCGGCGGCGCGGGTGTGGGGTGGCGGCGCGGCGCGGGTGAGGCGGCGGCGCGGCGGTGACGCAGGGCGCGGGCGGCAGCTTAGGGCAGCGCGCGGGTGAGGGGTGGCGCGGCGCGGGGTGTGGTGGAGCTCTAGGCTTTGGGTTTGATGATTTAGAGGGGGGGTGCTTGGGTATTTATATTGGGGAGGGGGGAGTTTACTTGGGGTAGGGGACAAGAATTAGACTAGGAATAGGAATAGAAAAAAGGAAAGGAAAAGATCTAGAAATAGAAAAGGAATATACGGAAGTAGGACAAAAGTCCTACTAGGATTCGGTGGAAACAAGAGGCGGCGGCGGCCTCCTGCGCCTGCGCCTGGCGCGCGGCTAGCGATGGCCTTGGCCGTGGCCTTGGCCGGCTGGGCCTTTGGCCCAAGGCGCTGGACTTTGAAATTTTTTTAAACGGTTCCGCGCTCGGAAAACACATAAAAACAAAATCTACCGGACTCCAAAACTAATAAAGTAAATTTTCCTCGACTCCTAAAAATGAGCCGAACAAAATGAACTTTTCTCCGGACCTAAAATGCCATTTTTGAAAACGCGCATTTTTCCCTATCCAAATAAAATGCAAATAAACTCCGGCAAACAAAATGTGATCTATTTATTAAATCTTCATTTTTCCTATATTTTGGGAAAGTCATATTATTCCCTCTCTCATATATTTTGACACCGGAAAAATTATTGAAGATAAAATAAATAAATCAAATGATCCTATTTTTCAGAATTCGAGAAAACTCTCAAATATGAAAATAACGAAATCTCCAACTCTCTCCGAGGGTCCTTGAGTTGCGTGAAATTTCTAGGTTCAACCAAAATGCAAGAAAAATATGATATGCATATGATCTAGTGTATAACATTCCAAATTGAAAATTTGGGATGTTACAAACCTACCCCCCTTAAGATGAATCTCGCCCTCGAGATTCGGGTTGGCTAGAAAATAGGTGAGGGTGGTCCTTGAGCAAATCTTCTTCTCTCTCCCAGGTGGCTTCATCCTTTGAGTGGTGGTTCCACTGAACTTTGCAAAACTTGATAACCTTGCTGCGAGTAACTCTGCTGGCAAACTCGAGAATCTTGACTGGCTTCTCCTCATATGTTAAGTCGTCCTTCAACTGAATCGCTTCTAATGGCACTGTATCTCTTAGCGGTACCTCCGCCATCTCGGCGTGACATCTCTTCAGCTGAGAAACATGGAATACATCATGAACTCCTGACAGTCCTTCTGGTAATTCCAACTTATAAGCGACTTCTCCCATACGTTTCAAGATCTTAAATGGTCCAATGAAACGCGGTGCTAACTTTCCCTTAACTCCAAAGCGCTTAACTCCTCGAAGTGGGGATACTCGGAGATAAACTCTGTCTCCGGTTTCGTAAACTGTCTCCTTGCGTTTTGAATCTGCGTAGCTCTTCTGCCTGGACTGGGCTACCTTGAGCCTATCGCAAATCAACTTAACTTTCCGTTCAGACTCCTTAATCAAATCTGGTCCAAAGAATTGACGGTCTCCAACTTCGTTCCATGACAACGGTGTCCTGCACCTCCTTCCGTATAAAGCTTCGAAAGGGGCCATCTTCAAACTGGTTTGATAACTGTTGTTATAAGAAAACTCCGCATACGGCAAGTTTTCGTCCCAACTTGATCCATAATCTAGTGCACAAGCTCTCAGCATATCTTCCAAAATCTGATTGACTCTCTCGGTCTGTCCATCTGTCTGCGGATGAAAAGCTGTGCTGAACTCTAGTCTGGTTCCTAAAGTTTCATGCAACTGATTCCAAAACTTTGAGGTAAATTGGGTTCCTCTATCTGATACGATACTCCTCGGAACTCCATGCAAACAAACGATTCTAGTCATGTATATCTTTGCCAACTTAGCACTGGTGTAAGTGGTCTTAACTGGAATAAAATGTGCTACCTTTGTCAAACGATCAACTACTACCCATATCGAGTCATAGCCTGCTTTCGTCCTGGGTAGTCCTGTGATAAAATCAATGCCTATCTTATCCCACTTCCATTCGGGTATCGGCAATGGTTGTAACAATCCTGCTGGCTTTTGATGCTCTGCCTTTACTCTCTGACATACGTCACAAACTGCTACATACGCTGCAATATCCTTCTTCATTCCGGTCCACCATAATGTTTCCTTTAAATCCAAATACATCTTGGTATTCCTTGGGTGAGTCGAATACGGCGAATCATGTGCCTCTTGTAAAATCAACTTCCTGATCTCCGGGTCATTGGGCACATAAACGCGGTCCTCAAACCATAAGGTATCGTGCTCATCCTCACGAAATCCCTTTGCTTTTCCTTCGCTCAATTTCTCTTTTATAGCAGCAATTTCCTTGTCAAATTTCTGAGCTTCTCTGATCTTATCCATCAATGTTGACTGAATCTCCAATGCTGCTACATAGCCTCTCGGAACTATTTCCAAACATAGCTCACGAAGGTTTTCTGCTAACTCCTTTGGTATTTCTCCCATCACTAGGGTATTGACATGGCTCTTACGGCTCAATGCGTCTGCTACTACATTAGCTTTTCCGGGATGGTAATGCAATCATGTCATAATCCTTGATGAGCTCCAACCATCTCCTCTGTCGGAGGTTCAACTCCTTCTGAGTGAAAATGTACTTCAAACTCTTATGATCCGTGTACACCTCACAATGATTTCCAATGAGGAAATGTCTCCACGTCTTCAATGCATGCACTACGGCTGCTAACTCCAAATCATGCGTGGCATAATTCAACTCATGAGGCTTCAGTTGCCGTGAAGCATACGAAACAACTCTTCCTTCCTGCATAAGCACTGCTCCAAGTCCTCGACGTGAAGCGTCGCAATACACCTCATAATCCTTGGTCTGATCTGGCAAAATCAATACTGGTGAGGTAACCAAACGTTTCTTCAACTCCTGGAAACTAGCCTCACACTCCTCAGTCCATTTGAACTTAGTATCCTTCTTCAACAACTCCGTCATAGGCTTCGCAATCTTTGAGAAATTCTCAATGAATCTCCGGTAGTATCCTGCAAGTCCAAGAAAACTCTGGATCTCTCCAACTATTGTTGGTGCTTCCCATTCGGTTACGGTCTCAACCTTTGTGGGGTCAACTGTTATACCTTCTCCGGATATAACGTGTCCGAGGAATCCAACTTCCTTCAACCAAAACTCACATTTGCTGAATTTGGCATATAACTGATGTTTTCTTAGTTTCTCCAAAACCAAACGCAAATGTTCCTTATGCTCCTCTTCATTCTTTGAATAAACCAAAATGTCATCGATGAACACTACGACGAACTTATCCAAAAACTCCATAAACACTTTGTTCATCAGGTTCATAAAATAGGCAGGTGCGTTAGTCAATCCAAATGACATAACGGTATACTCATACAGTCCATATCTTGTGGTGAATGCTGTCTTAGGTATGTCCTACTCTCGAATCTTCAACTGATGGTACCCTGATCGCAAATCGATCTTGGAAAACACTTTAGCTCCTTGCAATCGATCAAACAGATCGTTGATCATTGGCAGTGGGTACTTATTCTTGATGGTTACTTCATTCAATCCCCGATAATCTACAACCATCCTTAATGATCCATCCTTCTTTTCCACTAGAAGTACGGGTGATCCCCAAGGCGAAGAACTTGGGCGAATGTAACCTTTATCCAATAACTCCTTAATCTGATTCTTAATTTCCACCAAATCCTTTGCTGGCATCCAGTACGGTCGCTTCGATATTGGGCCTGTACCTGGCAATAACTCAATCAAAAACTCAATGTCTCTATCCGGTGGCATGCCTGGTAATTCCTCAGGAAATACATCAGGAAAATCCTTTACCACTGGTACTTCCTCCTGCACAACTCCTGTTAGGCAATTCACTTGTGTCCTGTTTGGCACATGCCGGGATACATACTTGATCCTTCTTCCTTCTGGTGTGGTAAGCAAAATTGTCTTACTGGCGCAATCGATGTTTCCTCCATACATCGACAGCCAATCCATTCCAAGAATCACATCCAACCCTTGGGATTCCAGAATAATTAAATCCGTTGGGAATACATGCCTTCCTATACTCAATGGTACTTGGAAACATCCTTGTCTGGCCATGTATTCTGCTCCTGGTGAGCTTACTAGCATAGGTGTTTTAGGAATCCTAGTGGGCAGGCTATACTTTTCCACAAATCCCCTTGATATGTATGAATGCGATGCACCAGTATCAAAAAGAACGAGTACAGTAAATGACTTAACCAAAAACATACCGATTACTGCATCGGGCTGATCTTCAATCTCCTCCACATTAACGTGGTTCACCTGTCCCCTATTGAAAGGGTTCGGCTTCTTCCTAGAGCTTCCATTGCCATTTCCATTCTGGCCTTCGGGACATTCATTGGCATAATGTCCGGTCTTCGAACACTTGAAACAGGTGACTTGACTCGGGTCTCTCTTGGTTGGGGTCGATGGGGTGGTCCGGTTCTGGCCGTTGCTTCCTCCATTCCCATTACCATTCTTGTGGCCATTATGGTTGTGCGAGCTACCTCCTCCATGGGTGTGCTGAAACTTAAATCCCGGTTTAGGGGTAAAACGGGGCTTCTGCTGGGCTCCAGAGTTATACTTCCCCTGTCCATACTTCCTCTTACGGTTCTCAATCTGCTGTTGCTTCCCTTCAATCATGATGGCACGATCTACCAACTCCTGGTAGTTGTTGAAACTCGCTACCATCAACTGCATGCTTAGTTCATCATTCAGTCCTTCCAGAAACTTCTCCTGCTTAGCTGCATCCGTAGTAACGTCATCTGGGGCATAACGGGCTAGCTTACTAAACTCCTCCACATACTGGCCAACAGTCCTTCCTCCTTGGCGTAAGTTGCGAAACACACGCTTCTTTATGGCCATAGCTCCTGCTGAAACATGGGCAGTGCGGAAAGCTTGCTGAAACTGATCCCATGTGACAGTGTCAACTGGGTAAGTGGCTGTGAAATTCTCCCACCATGCTGCCGCGGGTCCATCAAGCTGGTGTGCAGCAAACTTCACTTTCTCACCATCCGTGCATCCTGCAGTGGTCAACTCCCTTCCTATCTTACGGAGCCAATCGTCTGCTACTATTGGCTCGGTGCTACTGGAAAACACCGGCGGATTCAGCCTAAGGAAACGGGCTAAGTGGTCAACAGGTGGTGGTGGTGGTGGGTTGTTGTTGTTGTTCTGCTGGTTCTGGACTAACATCTGCATCAATTGATTCTGCTGCTGGTTCAACTGAGTGAGCTCCGGTGGAAATCCATTGTCACGTCTCGGAGGCATCTGAGGGTTTAGAAAAGACGAGAATTGAGAATAGAATGAGGTCTAAAGGGAAAACACTACCCATATGCACATGAGGCAAATGCACACAAAATCACTTCAATCAATCAAACAAGGGCTTACAAACGGTCTAAAACTATCGCAAAAGTGCTCGACTATAATGTTTTACATGGGGGAAATACTACTACTATCTGGTGGTCATCTAGAAATTTGAACCGGTGGAAGACTCCATGATATCTGCTCCAGCTTCGTCTTCGAAGTCGGGTTCACTTGGATCCGAATCGGTGTCGTCGATGATGATGTAGTTGTCCGGACATGTGACGTACTCGTCGTCCTCCTGGGATGCTAACTTGCTCTTGAGTTCTTCAATCTCCTGCTTAAGATCGCAATTGTGCCTTGCTAGAGCTACGATCTCGTCCATATAGTCCTTGCGTGTAGACTTCAGTTCTCCTTCTAGCTCGCTGATCCTTGCCTTCGCATTCTTCAACTCTACCATATCATTGCACATCTGGTTCTCGTGGCGTCGAATGTGCTGGTTTAACTCCTGGATGAAAGATGCAATGGATCTATCCTTCTTGGTGCTGACTAACTCCCATTGTACATCACGGCGTCCGCAAATCTGGTAGATAGTGTCCTTGAGGTCTTCTTGATAAACTTCTCCAATGCGTCCTATGGTGATATGAGCTGCCATGCTCCTTCCTAGACTCCAGGTTGGTGCATTGAAAACACTATCTATGGGCTTCGTGATTGGCGCGAATGTTCTTCCCGGGACGTGAGCTTGAATCTTCCAATGCTCCTCTTCAGGCAGAGTGGCGTTGAAGGTTCCCGTGAAGCTTGGTAATCCAATGTTCAGGTACTTGGTGACTTCCTTCAGGTGAAATCCAAATGGTGTGCCTTCATCCGGTTAAGCGTACTTAATCTTCGCGTCCTTCATCCTAAAGGAGTAGAAAAGATGAGGAGTTAGAAAATGAGAAGAGAATGGGGATCTATGGCTTTAACTTAGTGGTCGTGTCCTACAGTCAGCATGTGCTCTGATACCATCTCTGTAGCGACCTGACCCGAATGGATCACGTCTACTGTGCTACGGTGTCATCCCTGGATCAGTAATGCTGACACCACACAGTACATCGAGGTTTTATAGCAGAGTTGCAATCACACACTTATTACATCGATGGCTCAAAAAGAACTTATTACACTAAATATGGCTGAAGCCCATCTAATATCGATAACAGCGGAAGACTCGGAAGATAAATGGGTCCATCAACTCTAGCGGCATCACTGAGTATAGGGCCACGACCTAAAACACCTCAATCGTCGTCTGATAAGTCTGCAACATGAGAAGTTGCAGCCCGAAAACGGGTCAGCACATGGAATATGCTGGCAAAGTAACACATAGAGAGTAATGGAATGAAATAGCTATACTATATGCATATATGGCTGGTGGAAAGCTCTATGATTATAAGGTTTTTGCGTAAAGCCAGTTTTTCCCTACTGCAAAGGAATAAATTTATTTAACTATCATGGTGGTTGTGTAACATTGAGAATGGTTGACAGCATTCTCAATCCCAATTAAAATTACAATTAAAACCCAACAATATTAATAAGAAGTAACATGTCGAGATTCACATGATATTCAAGTACTAGATACTCAAGTTGTCCATAACCGGGGACACGGCTAATCATGATTAGTTTGTACACTCTGCAGAGGTTTGCGCACTTTTCCCCACAAGACTCGATCGCCTCCGTTTTGTTTCTCGCACTACAGGGTGTTTGAGAAGACGGATGACCGAGACATAGTCTTTCAGAAGCACTAGCACCTTACTTGTGGGGTAGACCGGTACACCTACATCCCCTACATCTGCTAGTCCACCCCGTAACAGTTCGCACGACTTAGTCAACATTGCCAGAGCCCATAATGGCTTGTGGCTGCACACGTAAGTATTTAGCATGAAAGATCTTATGATCCCTTTGAGCCTGGGTGGCGGTCCGAAAAAAAACAGGCAAGTCCTGATAGACATCAGGTGCCTCAATCCACCCAGATGTGTGTTTAAGTTGCCACCTTAGATAAACCATTAAAATTATCAATCTCACATCTGTCATGGATATCACTCACCCAATCCACGTCTACTAGCATAGCATGGCAATATAAGCAAACGTAGAGTAACTCCCAAAGGTTTCATAATAATACAGGTAATAGGTACTACCTCATCTACTTCCCATCCCACAATTTAATTAGATCCTAATCATGCAATGTGTGAGGATTGATCTAATGCAATAAAACATGGGTTGTAGAAAAGGTATGATCAAAGTGTTACTTGCCTTGCTGATGATCTGCGAGTCCTTGGGTTTCGAAGTAACAGGCGGCGCAATCCGGGTAATCTATCGCAGACAAACAACAAGCATACAATAAGTACTCATCTAATGCACAGATAAAACTCGAACAAGAGAACGAACCAGAAAGTTCAACTTAAGAACTCCGGTTGCAAAGAAAGAACGAACCGAACAAACGACGGAAAAACAAGCGGCAGAAGAAAACAACTCGGTTCTAGCAAGTTGAATCTAGGTCAAAATTTTACTGTAGCAAAAGCTTGTTCAAGTTGATTAGACAGAACGGCGGTTTCGAGACGAAACTCCAGGCGCTTGAATCACCTGATTCCGATAAACGAGCGAAAAGATAAACTAGAACGAACATCGGATCTAAGATCATGATCGCGGAAAAGACGCGGAATAAATCCGAAGAGAAGAAAAAGAAGAACGGTTAAACGAATGGACGTCGTTAACCTAGAAGAATCCGGTGATCACGTTTGTTAGGACGAACGGTCCGGCGAACGGTCCAAAGGCAACTAAATCGGAGAAGAAAACGAATCCGATCTAGGGTTTCGGAGAAGAAAACCGAACGAAAAACCGATCTAGAAAACCGGAATGGTTTAGAGAAGAAAAGAATCGGAACGATTAGAAGAAAACAATCCGAGAAAAAGAATAGATGTAGCGCGGGGCTACCTCCGGCGAGGTCTGCGGCGAGGGGCTCCGGCGGCGTGGGCGTGGGCGGCGGCGGCAAGGTGCGGCCGCGGCGCGGGTGTGGGGTGGCGGCGCGGCGCGGGTGAGGCGGCGGCGCGGCGGTGACGCAGGGTGCGGGCGGCAGCTTAGGGCAGCGCGCGGGTGAGGGGTGGCGCGGCGCGGGGTGTGGTGGAGCTCTAGGCTTTGGGTTTGATGATTTAGAGGGGGGGGTGCTTGGGTATTTATATTGGGGAGGGGGGAGTTTACTTGGGGTAGGGGACAAGAATTAGACTAGGAATAGGAATAGAAAAAGGAAAGGAAAAGATCTAGAAATAGAAAAGGAATATACGGAAGTAGGACAAAAGTCCTACTAGGATTCGGTAGAAACAAGAGGCGGCGGCGGCCTCCTGCGCCTGCGCCTGGCGCGCGGCTAGCGATGGCCTTGGCCGTGGCCTTGGCCGGCTGGGCCTTTGGCCCAAGGCGCTGGACTTTGATTTTTTTTTTAAACGGTTCCGCGCTCGGAAAACACAGAAAAACAAAATCTACCGGACTCCAAAACTAATAAAGTAAATTTTCCTCGACTCCTAAAAATGAGCCGAACAAAATGAACTTTTCTCCGGACCTAAAATGCCATTTTTGAAAACGCGCATTTTTCCCTATCCAAATAAAATGCAAATAAACTCCGGCAAACAAAATGTGATCTATTTATTAAATCTTCATTTTTCCTATATTTTGGGAAAGTCATATTATTCCCTCTCTCATATATTTTGACACCGGAAAAATTATTGAAGATAAAATAAATAAATCAAATGATCCTATTTTCAAAATTCGAGAAAACTCTCAAATATGAAAATAACGAAATCTCCAACTCTCTCCAAGGGTCCTTGAGTTGCGTGAAATTTCTAGGATCAACCAAAATGCAAGAAAAATATGATATGCATATGATCTAGTGTATAACATTCCAAATTGAAAATTTGGGATGTTACAGTAGAGATCTTTACATTGTCGATTTCACTAAAAAGGCTCAACCTAGAACTTGCTTAATTACCAAATCTTGTAAAGGCTGGTTGTGGCATAGAAGACTAGGTCATGTTGGTATGCGAAATCTTGATAAGCTTATTAAAGGTGATCATATCCTTGGAATAAAAGATGTCATATTTGACAAGGATAGACTTTGTAGTGCTTGTCAAGCAGGGAAACAAGTTGGAGGAAGTCACCGCGCGAAGAACATCATGACCACAAGAAGACCACTCGAACTACTTCACATGGATCTCTTTGGTCCAAATGCCTACAAGAGTCTCGGTGGTAACTCAGTTGGAGGAAGTCATAGTTGATGATTTTTCAAGATTTACGTGGGTGTTCTTTCTTGATGACAAATCGCAGGTCCAAAAGATCTTCAAAAAATTCGTTAGGAAGGCCCAAAATCAGTTTGATGTGAAGATCAAGAAGGTTCGGAGTGACAAAGGAACGGAGTTCAAGAACGCAAATGTGGACACCTTTCTTGATGAAGAAGGGATTTCACATGAGTTCTCGGCTACGTACACACCTCAACAAAATGGAGTTGCTGAAAGGAAGAACCGGACTCTTATCGAGATGGCAAGAACGATGCTTGATGAGTACAAAACGCCAAAGCACTTTTGGGCGGAAGCGGTTGAGACAGCTTGTCATGCAACAAATCGCTTGTATCTTCACAAGCTACTCGGCAAGACGGCATAGGAGCTCCTCACCGGTAACAAACCCCAAGTTGGATACTTTCGAGTATTCGGCTCAAAGTGCTACATTCTTGATAAGCATCGTCGTTCTAAATTTGCTCCTAAATCTCATGAAGGTTTCCTACTTGGTTATGGCTCAAACTCTCACACTTACCGTGTCTACAACAATTTCACCCGAAAGGTTGAAGAGACGGTAGATGTGAAGTTTCATGAATCTAACGGCTCGCAAGTAGAGCAATTGCTAATTGATGTAGGAGACAAAGACCCTTCGGAAGCAATTCAAGACTTGTCCATTAGCAAGATTCGTCCAACGGAAGTGAAGGAGAGTACCTCGTCCGTCCAAGTGGAAGCTTCTACCTCACGACAAGGTGAACCAAGAGTTGATACGGAAGCATCCACAAGTGGGACACGCCAAGATGAAGAAAACAAGGAAGCGCACCAAGATGAACATCAACAACCTCCTTCTCCACCATGACAAGAGAACGACAACGTCAACAATGAAGAAGGCCAAGAAGAAGCACAAGATGAAGAGGATGTTCCACCCCAACCCAAGCAAAAGCTTTCACGAGTTCGAGCAAGAATTGCTAAGGATCATCCCGTCGTGCAAATCTACAATGATATCCAAACCGGGAGAATCACTCGCTCTAAAACTCATTTAGCTAACTTTTTTGAACATTACTCATTCATCTCTAGCATTGAACCTATGAAGGTTGAAGAAGCATTGGAGGATCCGGACTGGATAAACGCTATGCATGAAGAGCTACACAACTTTGAGAGAAATCAAGTGTGGACATTGGTCGAGAAGCCGACAACAATCACAACATCATTGGTACCAAATGGGTATTTTGCAACAAGCAAGATGAAGATGGACAAGTGGTTCACAACAATGCACGTCTCATCGCCCAAGGCTACACACAAGTTGAAGGTATGGACTATGGTGAGACATATGCTCCCGTTGCTAGACTTGAGTCCATTCGCATCTTACTTGCTTATGCTAATCACCATGATATCACCTTGTACCAAATGGACATTAAAAGTGATTTTCTAAATGGCAATATCAAGGAGGAAGTTTATGTTAAGCAACCTCCAGGCTTCATCAATCCTAAGAAACCTGATCATGTTTACAAACTTCACAAAGCCCTTTATGGTCTTAAACAAGCTCCCAGAGCATGGTATAAATGCTTGACCAAGTTCCTTATTGAAAAAGGCTTTGAAATTGGTAAAATTGATTCTACTCTTTTTACTAAAAGGGTTAATGGAGAACTATTTGTGTGCCAAATTTATGTTGATGATATCATATTTGGTTCAACTAACCCTCATTTTAGTGAGAAGTTTGGAAAGCTAATGTCGGAGAAGTTTGAGATGTCTATGATGAGTGAACTCAAATTCTTTCTCGGTTTACAAATCAAGCAAACTAAGGAAGGTACCTTTGTCTCTCAAACGAAGTACACCAAGGACTTATTCAAGAAGTTCAATATGCAAGAATGCAAAGGTATGACTGCACCCATGCCTACTAGTGGACATCTTGATTTGACCAAAGATGGTGAACCGGTTGATCAAAAGGTTTATCACTCTATGATTGGTTCATTGTTATATCTATGTGCATCTCGTCCCGATATTATGCTAAGTGTGTGCATGTGTGCACGATATCAAGTTGCTCCTAAAGAGTGTCATCTTAAGGCTGTGAAAAGGATAGTGAGATACCTAATCCATACACCAAATTTTGGCATTTGGTATCCTAAGAGGTCCTCTTTTGATCTTGTTGGCTACTCCAATTCGGACTATGCCGGAGACAAGGTTGATAGAAAATCCACTTTGGGTACTTGTCAATTCCTTGGTAGATCTCTTGTGTCTTGGTCTTCCAAGAAACAAAACTCGGTATCCTTATCCACCGTCGAAGCGGAATACATTGCCGCTGGTTCATGTTGTGCTCAATTACTTTGGATGACCCAAACTCTTAAAGATTATGGGATATATGTGAAACATGTTCCATTGTTATGTGACAATGAAAGTGCTATTAAGATTGCTCACAATCCCGTGCAACATTCTCGAACTAAGCATATTGAAGTTCGTCATCATTTCATTCAAGATCATGTTGCAAAAGGGGACATTAACCTTAAGCATGTTCACACCGATAAGCAATTGGCGGATATATTCACTAAACCACTTGATGAGAAAGTGTTTTGCGAGTTGAGAGGTGAATTGAACATCATTGACGCTTCAAACTTGGAGTAGGAACTCCATTTGATACATGCGGGGCATGAGCCTATGACTAATCCTCGATATTTCTCTTATGATGCTATTCATATGTCTTGGATATATTTGTACCTTGCATGTTATCTAACCTGTGTAGGTACTTGGTTGAATCTAAATCTATGAGATTGCAACTCACTCACATCTTGAGCAATCTCTACATCACCAAGTCTCTACATAATGGTGGTTGAAGACAAGGAAGCACGAAACCATTCAAACATATCCATTGGCAAATTCTATGTTGAGTCTCATAATTGTCATTTTGGATACACAAGTGCTCTTCCTTGCAAAGCTAACCCATGTAGGTAGATGAACTCAAACTCCAAGTGGTGCTCCCAACCCTTGATGAACTACATCAACCTTGAGCAACCCGCACAAGTTCAACCACATGAGCAAGATCAACACCACCACCCAAGGTATGTTATTCCATCTTAGAGAAGCTTTACTCCAAGTCATGAGTCAAAGCAACTCGACAAGATGTGAATACATCAAAAGGCTTAAACGAAAAATGGTAACCCCATTTTGAACTTAAACGATGAGTATGACCAATGATCAAGTGCTCTCACTTGACTCCTAAGTCAATATACTCTAACATAGGTGACTTTGTCGACGCGAATCTCTAGATGAAGTTCTCGTGTGTCTCTCCGTGTTTTTTTATCTTGCGTATTTGTTTCCCCTTTCAAAAAAACTTCATCTAGAACTTTTAGTTTCTTTTCTTTCATTTTTTGTTCTGCATTTTCTACATCCAATTCATTGCAAATCTTTCAGTAAATTCCTTGCATATCCTTGTGAGATTTTACTTGTCTAGTGAGCTGAGGTGACAAGTGGTTTCACTCTAATGAACTCGGTTACACCGGTTTGTTCTCTTCGGCCCAACCGAAATCTTTCGGTGCAACCGAAGCACACAACTCGGAGTCACCGATTCCACCACAGGAAAACCAACTTGCCACTTATTCCTGATTTCTGTTTGCTCCAGCTCCACTCAATGATTCTTGTCCTCTACCAGCATCATATTAGACATGCTGCTTTGCTCTGTGACTCGAGGACCAACCCATTTGTATCACATGTCCAGAAGAGCCCTTCTTGGAAATTGATATCAAAGGGGGAGAGAGAGATCACATCAAAGCTTAATCCTTCCTATGGGGGGAGAAAGAGAGAATACTCAGGGGAGAGAGTTTCTCAACTAGGAGAAAGTAATATCATCAAAGACCCCAGATGCTTGGTGTTCAAGAGGAGAGATGTCACATGTCTTTAAGAGGGGAAAGACATGTTTGGTTGCTTGCTTTAGCTCAAGCTATGTTGTTTTCTTTTTTATTGCTCTGATTTTCTGTTCCCTATCTTCTCCCAATATCCCATGTAGATTCAGGGGGAGCAAGACATCTAAGGGAAGGAAATCTCTGATTTTATTGCATATCTTTACCTTTGGGGACATGTTCATATCCAATGTGGTACTTAGTACTCACTCTACATGTCATCCCAGTCTTGGTTCTCTTGTGGTTTCTCTTGCTTGCTCTGTTCAGTAGGTGTATCTGTGTTATTTAACCTTGTTTGCGCAGGTTCATCCCATCCTAAGCCAACTCAAGACCACAAGGTAAGTATATGCATCACAGTCATGTGAATGAGAAATTCTTGCTGATGTACATATTGTTTGCAAGAAGGACTCATGAGCATGAAGGTACATTTCTCACATTCACATCATTTGCTCTGATGCATATAGCCAAGATACATGTAACACATTGCTTACTCTGTCATGTTTACGCATTCACATGCTCCTATATTCAACATTCACATGATTGCATACATGTAGGGGGAGCCTATGCATGTTACATGTCTTTCCAAAGCTTTACTTGCTATTCTCTATATCTTTATCTAAAGCTTTGATGTATGTAGTCATCAATTACCAAAAAGGGGGAGATTGAAAGCACAAGTACTCCCTGGGTGGTTTTGGTAATTAATGTCAACATATCTCTTGTTGGACTAACACTTTTACCTAGTATGTTTCAGATAAGTTCAACAATGGAGTGGCATGGACTAGAGGATGTGGAACCCTTTCAAGATGCTAAGGACAAAGGATTGGCTCAAGCTTCAAGATCAAGACTCTACATTTTCTATTTTAGTGATCCAAGATCACATTGAGTCTATAGAAAAGCCAATACTATCAAGAGGGGAAGAGGTGTTGCTTAATGGCTTGCTTGCTCAATGTGCTTAGTGATATGCTCCAAAACCCTCAACTACCTTCCCACATCCACATATGACCTGAACCAAAAGTCAAACTCGGCCCCACCGATTCTATCTATCCGGCGCCACCAAGTTTCAGATGTCATAGCCACTGCCACAAACCCTAGCAAATCGGTTTCACCGATAGGGATCTCGGTCTCACCGAGATGGGATTGTAATGTAACATCCCAAATTTTCAATTTGGAATGTTATACATTAGATCATCATGCATATCATATTTTACTTTGCATTTTGGTTGATCCTAGAAATTCTACGCAACTCAATGACCCACGGAGAGAGTTGGGGATTTCGTTATTTTCATATTTGAGTTTTCTCAAATTTTGAGAATAGGATCACTTGATTTTATTTATTTTATCATCAACTATTTCTAATCACCTTGTGCGGCTTGATTTTAGAAGCCCGTGAAAATTTATTTCAGAATTTTTGGAGTCTGTTTAGTATTTCTTTTTATTTTTCTTCCGATCGGAATAATTAAAAAAAACGAACCGATTCGGGCCGTACCCAAGGGGGACACCGCCCGGGGGCAGCCTTTAAATAGCGCCGCCCCGAGCCGCCCCAGCCCATCAGCCCTGCCTCGATCCGCGCACGCTGCCGGAGCCGCCGCCTCCATCACTGGATTTCACCGCCGAGGTTCGTCGCGCCTCGTCTTCCGTGCCGAAAAAAAAATCGGCGTTCGTTGTTTTTCTTTTTCTCGGATTAAATCCGCGATTTTTCTGATCGCGATTCTTGATCCGATTTTCGTTTTAGTTTAACTTTTCGCTCGTTTATCAGAATCAGGCGATTCAAGCGCCTAGGGATTCGTCTCGAAACCCTCTATCCGTTTAACCAACTTAAACAAGTTTTTGTTACTGTAAAAATTGCCCTAGATCCAGATTAGTAGAACGAAGTTGTTTTCTTTCGCAGTTTGATTTTCGTTGCTTCGTTCGATTTGATTCTTTTTGCCAACCGGAGTTCTTAAGTTGAACCTTCTGGTTAGATCTCTTATTTGAGTTTTACCTGTGCATTAGATGAGTACTTATTGTATACTTGGTTGTTTGTCTGCGATAGAGTACCCGGAGTGCGCCGCCTGTTACTTCGAATCATTAGGTTTCGCGGATCATCAGCAAGGCAAGTAACACTTTGATCATACCTTTTCTACTACCCAGTTTTATTGCATTAGATCAATCCTCACACATTGCATGATTAGGATCTAATTAAATTGTCGGATGGGAAGTAGATGAGGTAGTATCTATTACCTGTTTATTATCAAACCTTTGGGAGTTACTTCTACGTTTGCTTATTATGACATGCTATGCTAGTAGATGTGGATTGGGTGAGTGAAATCCATGACAGATGTGAGATTGTTAATTAATGGTTTATCTAAGGTGGCAACTTAAACACACATCTGGGTGGATTTGAGGCACCTGGGTATTCCAGGACTTGCCTGTTTTCTTTTGGACCGCCACCCAGGCTCAAAGGGATCATGAGACTATTCATACTAGAAACTTCCGTGCGCAGCCACAAGCTATTATGGGCTCTAGCATAGTTGACTAAGTCGTGCGAACTCTTATAGTGGTAGACTAGCAGATGTAGGGGATGTAGGTGGTACGGTCTACCCATCGTATGGTGCTAGCGCTTCTGAAAGACTGTGTCTAGCTCATCTGTCTTCTCAAACACCATGTAGTGCGAGAAACCAAATGGAGGCGATCGAGTCTTGTGGGGAAAAGTGTGCAAACCTCTGCAGAGTGTAATAAACTAATCATGGTTAGCCGTGTCCCCGGTTATGGACATCTTGAGTATCTAGTACTTGGATTTTCATGTGAATCTCAACATGTTACTCTAAAATTAATTTTGTTGGGTTATGTTTAATGATGATGCTTAATTGGGATTGAGAATGCTGTCAACCATTCTCAATGTTTAACAACCACCATGATAGTTAAATAAATCTATTCCTTTGCAGTAGGGAAAAATTGGCTTTACGCAAAACTGTAACCATAGAGCTTTCCACCAGCCAAATATGCATATAGTATAGCTGTTTCATTCCATTACTCTCTATGTGTTACATTGCCAGCATATTCTAGGTGCTGGCCCGTTTCGGGCTGCAACGTTAATGTTGCAGACTTTTCAAACGATGATTAAGGAGTTTTTAGGTCGTGGTCCTATACTCAGTGATGCCGTTGGAGTTGATGGACTCACTTATCTTCCAAGCCTTCCGCTGTTATCGTTATTAGATGGCCTCAAGCCATACTTATTGTAATAAGCTCTCTTTTGAGACACTCGATGTAATAAGTGTGTGATTGCTACTCTGCTATAAATCCTCCGAGTACTGTGTGGTGTCAGCATTACTGATCCAAGGATGACACCGGAGCACAGAGATCAGACTGTTTGAGGTCTGGTCGCTACAGAGATGGTATCAGAGCACACGCTGACTGTAGGACACGACCACTAAGCACAAGACCTAGATCACTATTCACTCTCTTCTCTTCTGACCTCTCATCTTTTCTACTCTTTAGGATGGCGGATGCAAGGAACAAGTTCACACAACCGGATGAAGATACACCCTTTGGACGCCACTTGAAGGAAGTCACTAGATACCTGAATATAGGAGTACCAAGTTTCACCGGAACCTACAACGCCACTTTACCTGAAGAAGAGCGCTGGATGATTCAAGTTCAAGTTCCAGGAAGGACGTTCATGCCAGTCACTGAGCCCATATAATTTTCTTTTGATGCACCAACTTGGAGTCTAGGAAAGAGCATGGCAGCTCACATCACCATGGGACGCATTGGAGAAGTCTACCGCAAGGATCTCAAGGATACTATCTACCAGATTTGTGGGCTCCAAGATGAGCACTGGGAGATGATCAACACCAGGAAGGATAGATCAATTGCAGCTTTTATCCAGGAGTTAAACCAGCACATTCGACGACAAGAGAACCAGATGTGCGCCGACATGATAGACCTGAAGAAGGCAAAGACTAGAATCAAGGAACTGGAGGAAGAACTCAAGGCTACACGTGAAGATTATGAAGAAGAAATTGAAGTATTGGTGGAGAAGAATGACGACCTGGTCAAGAAGATTGGAATATTTATGGGAGACCCTACGCCAGTAGATGAAGACAAAGAACCCCAGGAGATTAGCCCGGAAGACTACATCATCATCGACGGCACCGACTCGGAAGCAGATAGTAGCGATGATGACTATGTTGATGAAGCTGGAGCAGATATTATGGAGTCAACGACCGTAGAATATTTCTAGTAGACCACCTCATCAGTAGTAGAAGTCCACCATGTAAATATAGTAGTCCGCGCACTTTTGCGATAGATAGATCGATTGTATGCCCTTATTTGATTGATTGAAGTGAATTGTTTGCTTTTGCCTCATGTGCATATGGGTAGTGTTTTCTCTTTAGACCCCCTCTATTCTTATATCTCATCTTTTCTAAACCCTCAGATGCCTCCGAGACGTGACCCCGGATTTGCCTTTCCACCGGAGCTCACCCAGTTGATCTAGCAGCAGAACACATTGATGCAGTTGCTAGTCCAGAATCAGAATCAAGGGGATTTGTGGATAAGTATAACCTACCAACCCAAGCCCTTAGGTCACCCATGTTAGTAACCTCGCCTGGAGCAGAGTATGTGGCTAGTCTATGGTGTGATCGGTTACCATTAAGGATTGGTAACTATGTTTTTCCCTCAGACCTAATAGTATTGGAATCTCAAGGATTGGATGTGATATTAGGCATGGATTGGTTATCAAAGTATGAAGGGAATATTGGATGTGCTAGTAAGTCAATTTTTCTTACCACCCCAGAAGGGAGAAGGATCAAGTATGTATCCCGGCATGTGCCAAAGAGGACTCAAGTAAATTGCCTAACAGGAGTTGTGCAGGAGGAAGTACCAGTGGTAATGGATTTCCCTAATGTATTTCCGGAGGAGTTGCCAGGCATGCCACCGGATAGAGATATTGAGTTTTTGATTGAGCTATTGCCAGGCACAGGTCCAATATCAAAGAGACCATATAGGATGCCAGCAAAGGATTTTGTGGAAATTAAGAAGCAGATTAAGGAGTTACTGGATAAGGGATATATTCGCCCAAGTTCTTCGCCTTGGGGATCACCAGTACTTCTAGTGGAGAAGAAGGATAGATCGTTAAGGATGGTTGTTGATTATCGAGGATTGAATGAAGTAACGATCAAAAACAAGTACCCACTACCAATGATCAACGATCTGTTTGATCGATTGCAAGGAGCTAAGGTATTTTCCAAGATCGATCTGCGATCAGGATACCACCAGTTGAAGATTCGACAATAGGATATACCTAAGACAGCTTTTACCACTAGGTATGGGTTGTACGAGTATACCGTTATGTCATTTGGTCTGACTAACGCACCTGCCTATTTTATGAACATGATGAACAAGGTGTTTATGGAGTTTTTGGATAAGTTCGTCGTAGTGTTCATTGATGACATCTTGGTTTACTCGAAGAATGAAGAGGAACATAAGGAGCATTTGCGTTTGGTACTTGGAAAGCTCAGAGAACATCAATTATATGCCAAGTTCAGCAAATGTGAGTTTTGGTTGAAGGAAGTAGGATTCCTCGAACATGTTATATCTGGAGAAGGTATAGCAGTAGATCCCGCTAAAGTTGAAACCATGACCAAGTGGGAAGCCCCAACAACAGTTGGAGAGATCCGGAGTTTCCTTGGACTCGCAGGATACTATCGAAGATTTATTGAGAATTTCTCAAAGATTGCGAAGCCTATGACTGAGTTGTTAAAGAAAGATACCAAGTTCATATGGACAGAGGAATGTGAGGCTAGTTTCCAAGAGTTGAAGAAACGCTTAGTTACCTCACCAGTATTGATCTTGCCAGACCAGACCAAGGATTATGAGGTGTATTGCGATGCTTCACGTCGAGGACTTGGAGCAGTGCTTATGCAGGAAGGGAGAGTTGTTTCATATACCTCAAGACAACTGAAACCTCATGAGTTGAATTATGCCACGCATGATTTGGAGTTAGCATGTAACATCCCAAATTTTCAATTTGGAATGTTATACACTAGATCATATGCATATCGTATTTTTCTTGCATTTTGGTTGATCCTAGAAACTTCACGCAACTCAAGGACCCTCGGAGAGAGTTGGAGATTTCGTTATTTTCATATTTGAGAGTTTTCTCGAATTCTGAAAATAGGATCATTTGATTTATTTATTTTATCTTCAATAATTTTTTCGGTGTCAAAATATATGAGAGAGGGAATAATATGACTTTCCCAAAATATAGGAAAAATGAAGATTTAATAAATAGATCACATTTTGTTTGCCGGAGTTTATTTGCATTTTATTTGGATAGGGAAAAATGCGCGTTTTCAAAAATGGCATTTTAGGTCCGGAGAAAAGTTCATTTTGTTCGGCTCATTTTTAGGAGTCGAGGAAAATTTACTTTATTAGTTTTGGAGTCAGGTAGATTTTGTTTTTCTGTGTTTTCCGAGCGCGGAACCGTTTAAAAAAAATCAAAGTCCGGCGCCTTGGGCCAAAGGCCCAGCCGGCCAAGGCCACGGCCAAGGCCATCGCTAGCCGCGCGCCAGGCGCAGGCGCAGGAGGCCGTCGCCGCCTCTTGTTTCTACCGAATCCTAGTAGGACTTTTGTCCTACTTCCGTATATTCCTTTTCTATTTCTAGATCTTTTCCTTTCCTTTTTTCTATTCCTATTCTAATTCTTGTCCCCTACCCCAAGTAAACTCCCCCCCTCCCCAATATAAATACCCAAGCACCCCCCCCCTCTAAATCATCAAACCCAAAGCCTAGAGCTCCACCACACCCCGCGCCGCGCCACCCCTCACCCGCGCGCTGCCCTAAGCTGCCGCCCGCGCCCTGCGTCACCGCCGCGCCGCCGCCTCACCCGCGCCGCGCCGCCACCGCACACCCGCGCCGCCGCCGCACCTTGCCGCCGCCGCCCACGCCCACGCCGCCGGAGCCCCTCGCCGGAGACCTCGCCGGAGGTTGCCCTGCGTCTCTTTTTCTCGGATCGTTTTCTTCTAATCGTTCCGATTCTTTTCTTCTCTAAACCGTTCCGGTTTTCTAGATCGGTTTTTCGTTCGGTTTTCTTCTCCGAAACCCTAGATCGGATTCGTTTTCTTCTCCGATTTAGTTGCCTTTGGACCGTTCGCCGGACCGTTCGTCCTAACGAACGTGATCACCGGATTCTTCTAGGTTAATGACATCCGTTCGTTTAACCGTTCTTCTTTTTCTTCTCGTCGGATTTATTCCGCGTCTTTTCCGCGATCGTGATCTCAGATCCGATCTTCGTTCTAGTTTATCTTTTCGCTCGTTTATCGGAATCAGGTGATTCAAGCGCCTGGAGTTTCTCGAAACCGCCGTTCCGTCTAATCAACTTGAACAAGCTTTTGCTACAGTAAAATTTTGACCTAGATTCAACTTGCTAGAACCGAGTTGTTTTCTTCTGCCGCTTGTTTTTCCGTCGTTTGTTCGGTTCGTTCTTTCTTTGCAACCGGAGTTCTTAAGTTGAACTTTCTGGTTCGTTCTCCTGTTCGAGTTTTACCTGTGCATTAGATGAGTACTTATTGTATGCTTGTTGTTTGTCTGCGATAGATTACCCGGATTGCGCCGCCTGTTACTTCGAAACCCTAGGACTCGCAGATCATCAGCAAGGCAAGTAACACTTTGATCATACCTTTTCTACAACCCATGTTTTATTGCATTAGATCAATCCTCACACATTGCATGATTAGGATCTAATTAAATTGCGGGATGGGAAGTAGATGAGGTAGTACCTATTACCTGTATTATTATGAAACCTTTGGGAGTTACTCTACGTTTGCTTATATTGCCATGCTATGCTAGTAGACGTGGATTGGGTGAGTGATATCCATGACAGATGTGACATTGATAATTTTAATGGTTTATCTAAGGTGGCAACTTAAACACACATCTGGGTGGATTGAGGCACCTGATGTCTATCAGGACTTGCCTGTTTTTTTTTCGGACCGCCACCCAGGCTCAAAGGGATCATAAGATCTTTCATGCTAAACACTTACGTGTTCAGCCACAAGCCATTATGGGCTCTGGCATAGTTGACTAAGTCGTGCGAACTCTTACGGGGTGGACTAGCAGATGTAGGGGATGTAGGTGTACCGGTCTACCCCACAAGTAAGGTGCTAGTGCTTCTGAAAGACTATGTCTCGGTCATCCGTCTTCTCAAACACCCTGTAGTGCGAGAAACCAAACGGAGGCGATCGAGTCTTGTGGGGAAAAGTGCGCAAACCTCTGCAGAGTGTACAAACTAATCATGATTAGCCGTGTCCCCGGTTATGGACAACTTGAGTATCTAGTACTTGAATATCATGTGAATCTCAACATGTTACTTCTAATTAATATTGTTGGGTTTTAATTGTACTTTTAATTGGGATTGAGAATGCTGTCAACCATTCTCAATGTTACACAACCACCATGATAGTTAAATAAATTTATTCCTTTGCAGTAGGGAAAAACTGGCTTTACGCAAAACTGTAACCATAGAGCTTTCCACCAGCCATATATGCATATAGTATAGCTGTTTCATTCCATTACTCTCTTTGTGTTACTTTGCCAGCATATTCCATGTGCTGACCCGTTTTCGGGCTGCAACTTCTCATGTTGCAGACTTTTCAGACGACGATTAAAGAGCTTTTAGGTCGTGGCCCTATACTCAGTGATGCCGCTGGAGTTGGTGGACCCATTTATCTTCCGAGTCTTCCGCTGTTATCGATATTAGATGGGCTTCAGCCATATTTAGTGTAATAAGTTCTTTTTGAGCCATCGATGTAATAAGTGTGTGATTGCAACTCTGCTATAAAACCTCGATGTACTGTGTGGTGTCAGCATTACTGATCCAGGGATGACACCGTAGCACAGTAGACGTGATCCATTCGGGTCAGGTCGCTACATAGCAGCCGTAGTGCATGCATTGAAAACATGGAGACATTTTCTGATTGGAAATCATTGTGAGGTGTACACGGATCATAAGAGTTTGAAATACATCTTCACACAGAAGGAGTTGAATCTCAGACAAAGGAGATGGTTGGAGCTTATCAAGGATTATGATATGAAATTGCATTATCACCCTGGAAAGGCTAATGTAGTAGCTGACGCATTAAGCCACAAGAGCCATGTCAATACGTTAATGACGGGAGAAATACCAAGGGAGTTAGCAGAAAATCTTCGTGAACTATGTTTGGAAATAGTTCCGAGAGGCTATGTAGCAGCATTGGAGATTCATTCTACTTTGATGGATAGAATCAGAGAAGCTCAGAAAGCTGACAAAGAGATTGCCGCTATAAAGGAGAAACTGAGCAAAGGAAAAGCTCAAGGATTTCGTGAGGATGAGCACGACACCCTATGGTTTGAAGACCGCGTTTACGTGCCCAATGACCCGGAGATCAGGAAGTTGATTTTGCAAGAGGCACACGACTCACCGTATTCGATTCACCCAGGAAATACCAAGATGTATCTGGATTTGAAGGATATTTTCTGGTGGACTGGAATGAAGAAGGATATTGCGGAGTATGTAGCAGTTTGTGATGTATGCCAAAGAGTAAAGGCAGAGCATCAGAAGCCAGCAGGATTGTTACAACCATTGCCAATACCCGAATGGAAGTGGGATAAGCTAGGCATGGATTTTATCACGGGATTGCCCAGGACTCGTTCAGGCTATGACTCGATTTGGGTTGTAGTTGATCGATTGATGAAAGTAGCTCATTTCATCCCGGTAAAGACCACTTACAACAGTGCTAAGTTGGCAAAGATATACATGACCAGGATCGTATGTTTGCATGGAGTTCCAAGGAGTATCGTATCAGATAGAGGAACCCAGTTTACCTCAATGTTCTGGAAGCAGTTGCACGAAACTTTGGGTACCAGGCTAGAATTCAATACAACTTTTCATCCACAGACAGATGGACAGACCGAGAGAGTCAATCAGATTTTGGAGGATATGCTGAGAGCATGTGCGCTAGATTACGGATCTAGTTGGGATGATAATTTGCCATATGCAGAGTTCTCTTACAACAACAGTTACCAAACCAGTTTGAAGATGGCCCCTTTGGAAGCTTTGTACGGAAGGAGGTGCAGGACACCGTTGTCGTGGGACGAAGTTGGAGACCGCCAGTTGTTTGGACCTGACTTGATTAAAGAGTCTGAACAGAAGGTGAAGTTGATTCGTGATAGGCTCAAGGTAGCCCAGTCCAGACAGAAGAGTTATGCAGATTCTAAACGCAAGGAGACAGTTTACGAAGTCGGAGACAGAGCTTATCTTCGAGTATCTCCACTTCGGGGAACAAAGCGTTTTGGAGTTAAAGGGAAGTTAGCACCACGATTTGTAGGACCATATCGAGTTTTGGAGCGTATGGGAGAAGTGGCCTACAAGTTGGAATTGCCCGAAGGATTGTCAGGAGTTCATGATGTGTTCCATGTTTCTCAGTTAAAGAAATGTCACACGGAGATGGTTGATATACCATTGAGAGACACAGTGCCTTTGGAAACTATTCAGTTGGATAACGATTTGACCTACGAGGAGAAACCAGTTAAGATTCTCGAGTTTGCCAGCCGAGTTACTCGCAGCAAGGTTATCAAGTTTTGCAAGGTTCAATGGAGCCACCACAGGGAGGATGAAGCCACCTAGGAACGAGAGGAAGATTTGCTCAAAGACCACCCTCACCTATTTTCTAGCCAACCCGAATCTCGAGGGCGAGATTCATCTTAAGGGGGGTAGGTTTGTAACATCCCAAATCTTCAATTTGGAATGTTATACATTAGATCATCATGCATATCATATTTTACTTTGCATTTTGGTTGATCCTAGAAATTCTACGCAACTCAATGACCCACGGAGAGAGTTGGGGATTTCGTTATTTTCATATTTGAGTTTTCTCAAATTTTGAGAATAGGATCATTTGATTTTATTTATTTTATCATCAATTATTTCTAATACAAAAATATGAGAGAGGGAATAAAATGACTTTCCCAAAATAAAGAAATATTGAGGATTTAATAAAAAATCAAATAAGATTTTATTTCGGAGTTTTTCGGTGTTTTATTTGAATTTAGGAAAAATGTGTGTTTTTCAAAATTGCATTTAGGGCCAAAATAAATGTTCACCTTGTGCGGCTTGATTTTAGAAGCCCGTGAAAATTTATTTCGGAATTTTTGGAGTCCGTTTAGTATTTATTTTTATTTTTCTTCCGAGCGGAATAATTAAAAAAACGAACCGACTTCGGGCCGTACCCGAGCGGGACACCGCCCGGGGGCAGCCTTCAAATAGCGCCGCCCCGAGCCGCCCCAGCCCATCAGCCCCGCCTCGATCCGCGCGCGCCGCTGGAGCCGCCGCCGCCGTCGCCGAATTTCTCCACCGAGGTTCGTCGCGCCTCATTTTCCGTGCCGAAAAAAAATTCGGCGTTTATCGTTTTTGTTTTTCTTGGATTAAATCCGCGATTTTTCTGATCGCGATTCTTGATCCGATTTTCGTTTTAGTTTAACTTTTCGCTCGTTTATCGGAATCAGGCGATTCAAGCGCCTAGGGATTCGTCGCGAAACCCTCTATCCGTTTAACCAACTTAAACAAGTTTTTGTTACTGTAAAATTTGCCCTAGATCCAGATTAGTAGAACGAAGTTGTTTTCTTTCGCAGTTTGATTTTCGTTGCTTCGTTCGATTTGATTCTTTTTGCCAACCGGAGTTCTTAAGTTGAACCTTCTGGTTAGATCTCTTATTTGAGTTTTACCTGTGCATTAGGTGAGTACTTATTGTATGCTTGGTTGTTTGTCTGCGATAGAGTACCCGGAGTGCGCCGCCTGTTACTTCGAATCGTTCGGTTTCGCGGATCATCAGCAAGGCAAGTAACACTTTAATCATACCTTTTCTACTACCCAGTTTTATTGCATTAGATCAATCCTCACACATTGCATGATTAGGATCTAATTAAATTGTGGGATGGGAAGTAGATGAGGTAGTACCTATTACCTGTTTATTATCAAACCTTTGGGAGTTACTTCTACGTTTGCTTATTATGCCATGCTATGCTAGTAGACGTGGATTGGGTGAGTGAAATGCATGACAGATGTGAGACTTATCTGAGGTGGCAACTTAAACACACATCTGGGTGGATTGAGGCACCTGGGTATTCCAAGACTTGCCTGTTTTCTTTTGGACCGCCACCCAGGCTCAAAGGGATCATGAGACTATTCATACTAGAAACTTCCGTGTGCAGCCACAAGCTATTATGGGCTCTAGCATAGTTGACTAAGTCGTGCAAACTCTTACAGTGGTAGACTAGTAGATGTAGGGGATGTAGGTGGTATGGTCTACCCATAGTAAGGTGCTAGCGCTTCTGAAAGACTATGTCTCGGTCATCCGTCTTCTCAAACACCATGTAGTGCGAGAAACCAAACGGAGGCGATCTAGTCTTGTGGGGAAAAGTGCGCAAACCTATGCAAAGTGTAATAAACTAATGATGGTTAGCCGTGTCCCCGGTTATGGACATCTTGAGTATCTAGTACTTGGATTTTCATGTGAATCTCAACGTGTTACTCCAAAATTAATTTTGTTGGGTTATGTTTAATGATGATGCTTAATTGGGATTGAGAATGCTGTCAACCATTCTCAATGTTTAACAACCACCATGATAGTTAAATAAATCTATTCCTTTGCAGTAGGGAAAAATTGGCTTTACGCAAAACTGTAACCATAGAGCTTTCCACCAGCCAAATATGCATATAGTATAGCTGTTTCATTCCATTACTCTCTATGTGTTACATTGCCAGCATATTCCATGTGCTGACCCGTTTCGGGCTGCAACGTTAATGTTGCAGACTTTTCAGACGATGATTAAGGAGTTTTTAGGTCGTGGTCCTATACTCAGTGATGCCGTTGGAGTTGATGGACTCACTTATCTTCCAAGCCTTCCGCTGTTATCGTTATTAGATGGCCTTAAGCCATACTTATTGTAATAAGCTCTCTTTTGAGAAACCCGATGTAATAAGTGTGTGATTGCTACTCTGCTATAAATCCTCCGAGTACTGTGAGGTGTCAGCATTACTGATCCAGGGATGACACCGGAGCACAGAGATCAGACTGTTTGAGGTCTGGTCGCGACATGTAATCTCTCTGTGTATGTCCATTACCAAAATCGGTCTCACCGAGTTTGAGCAATCGGTACTACCGAGATTACAATGCAAACCCTCTGGTTAGCTTATTACCAAAATCGGTCCCACCGAGTTTGTGTAATCGGTCTCACCGAGTTTGCCTGGCCAACTCTCTGGTTAGCTTATTACCAAAATCGGTCCCACCGAGTTTGTGTAATCGGTCACACCGAGATTACATTATGCCCTAACCCTAACCATATCGGTCTTACCGAGTTGCATCTCAATCCCACCGAAAATCCTAACGATCACTAGGTTTGCTGAATCGGTCCGACCGAGTTTAACCATTCAGTCCCACCGAGTTTGGCAAATTGTGTGTAACGGTTAGATTTTGTGTGGACGCTATATCTACCCCTCCACCCACTCTTCATTCGAGGAGAGAGCCATCAGAACATTCCTACACTTCCAATACACATTTTCTGAGAGAGAACCACCTACACTTGTGTTGAGGTCAAGATATTCCATTCCAACCATATGAATCTTGATCTCTAGCCTTTCCCAAGTTGCTTTCCACTCAAATGTTCTTTCCACCAAATCCAAATCCTGTGAGAGAGAGTTGAGTGTTGGGGAGTGTCGGTGTCAAAACCGGCGGATCTCAGGTAGGGGGTCCCGAACTGTGCGTCAAGGCCGGATGGTAACAGGAGACAAGGGACACGATGTTTTTTACCCAGGTTCGGGCCCTCTCGATGGAGGTAATACCCTACTCCTGCTTGATTAATATTGATGATATGGGTAGTACAAGAGTAGATCTACCACAAGATCAAGGAGGCTAAACCCTAGAAGCTAGCCTATGGTATGATTGTTGTATATGGAGTTGATTGCCTACGGACTACAACCCTCCGGTTTATATAGACACCGGATAGGGTTAGGGTTACATAGAGTCGGTTACAATGGTAGGAGATCTTGAATATCCGCATCGCCAAGCTTGCCTTCCACGCCAAGGAAAGTCCCATCCGGACACGGGACGAAGTCTTCAATCTTGTATCTTCATAGTCCTGGAGTCCGGCTGAAGGTATAGTCCGGCTACCCGAACACCCCCTAATCCAGGACTCCCTCAGTAGCCCCCGAACCAGGCTTCAATGACGATGAGTCCGGCGTGCAGATTGTTCGGCATTGCAAGGCGGGTTCTTCTCCAAATTTTGTGTACCTGTAGGAATAATGTCCGATTTTTATAATGTAGTGCTCCTCGGCTTCCACGCCCAATAATGGCCGTCTTCCACGTGTTAAACGAATGCGAAAAGCCGGGGTGTTTTTACATCCACACCCCTAGCCGTATAAACGAGCCGCCTATTTAACGGGATGGGGATTTAGGTCCAAACCACATCTTCTCCTTTCCGCGAGTTATCATCGGAGCGGTTCCAGCAAAGGTCCATTCCAACATGACCAGCCGTCGCAGCTCCTCCCCTCGCCCCTCCGGTCCCGAACCCGGGGACTGGGAGAGTTGCACCATCCCGCATAGCGAGTTAGCGTCGCTTCTGGCCAAGGGATTTCTCCCTCAGGCATACATGGTCCCGGTCCGAGCCGGTCTCGCCACCTACAATGGCGGAAAACAAGCGGAGAGCACCCCCAATCCTTCTAAAGGAGAGCGGGTGTGCCTCGTCCCCTATCTAATAAGGGGACTGGGATTTCCAATTCACCCATTTCTCTGTGGGCTTCTGGAGTTCTACGGCCTCCAGCTGCACAATCTCACGCCCGCCTCCGTATTGCATATTGCGGGTTTCGTCGCCCTTTGCGAGCTATTTTTAGGCGTTGAGGCTCATTTCGCACTGTGGAAGAGGTTACTCTGCCTGGTGCCCCGTTCTAAAAAGGGGTCTATATACCAAGTGGGCGGAGCCGAAGTATGGCGCATCGCGGGACCGGATACCTATCCGGAACCCCAAAGAAGGCGTCCGAGGACTGGCCTTCGGAATGGTTTTACATAGATGACGTCCCGCTACCGGACCCTATCCAGGTCGGTCTCCCTGAGTTCAACAGTGCTCCATTGAAGAAACGCTTTAGCTGGCATCCGCGGAGCTCTTAGAGAGAAAGCGACAGAGACGTCCTTTACCTAATGGGCCAGATAAGACTGTTGGCTCATTCCGGACTAACCATGATTGGAGTCATGGCCGCATGCATTATGCAGGGGGTGAAGCCACTTCAATATAGAGGCCACCCCATGTGGGATTTCAACGGGGAGGATGACGCCACCCGTTACGGTCGTAAGGGGCCGGCCTTAGTTGCCGCTCTAGTAAAGATCTTATCCTCTTTGTACAAGGGAGAAAAGGAGGAATTCCTCCGCGTCAACCCGTAGGCCGGATTTACTATGTACGATCCTCCAAGTTGGGTAAGTGATTAACTGCGCTTGCCCATTTGTTTTATACTCCCACGGTTAGATATGTAGTCTAACGACTTCAATGCAGGAACTGCGACAGGTGGTAAAGGATATAAACAGCCACCCTCCACAGCCCGAGGACCCAGAACGGTCCCTCGATCCGGACTCCGAAGAGGATCCAGACATATCGGTGGAGCTTATCGACGGGGTGTTCCATCAGCTAAGCAAGGACAATACCTTGGTAGCCATCACGGCTGATTACCCAAGGTTAATCCCGGCCTCCCAGGTGACAGAAACATGAGTCTCATTCCCTTGAGAGAGATTCCACTCTCACGTATTCCGGTGTTTCTGACGACAACTGTGTTTTGCAGGGGAGATTTCCCAGGCAGGAGGCCGAACCTGCGGCGGCTAGCCAACGAGGGGCCGCAGGGCCCCGTGGGGCAAAAAGGAATGTAGTCCGTACTGAGATGCCGGCGCAAAGGTATAGCGCACCCTCTGTTTCCCTGGTGTTATTCTGTCAGGGCATATTAACGTTCGTGCTATCTTCAGAACGAAGAGACCTCGCCGGACTTCATCCGGAGAGGTTGCCAATCGCGCCTCCACCAGCCAGGCTCCAACGTCTGGCCAGGAAGCGGAGGCGGGCACAAGGCGCGCACCGGACGCTCCTCCAACAGAGGATGCGGACAGGCCGTCTGCCACAAATTCTGAAGTGGAGAGTGCCATGAACCATAGGCGTCGCCGGACAGTTCTACGTGACGCTTGTTTCTCCCAAGCGGCTTTAGATGCCTTTAATTCGGGAGATGCGTACCTCCATGCCGCTCAAAATGGTTTAGCCAGAGCCACGGAGCAGTATGTAAAAGACATACGGGTAAGAAAATTTTGGTCAGATATATATATACCAGTAGCCCCCGAGACTTGAAACAGTTAGAGCAACTGATTTAAGGATCATTTAATATGCAGGTTCTTACACAGAAGAATACTGTACTATCCCAGGAGCTGGAAAAGTGCAAGGCCCAACTAGAGGCCGCACTAGCCGCAGCAGGGGAGCCCAAAGAGACCCCCTCAGGTAAGATACACTTCGAAAGATCAGTATTGTGCGGTGTGGGTGCAAATATGACAAATCATGTTGCAGATGGCGCCGGACTCGATCCGGAAAAGCAACAACTCTTACGCTGGCTAAAGGCCGGTGAGAGTACGTTGACAAAGGTGAGGCGAGAGAAGAATGATCTTCAGGATGCCAACACCAGGCTGGACGTTGAACTTAAAGATGTTCGTGGCCAGCTGTCGGACTCCACGAAGGAGAATCAGCGGCTTCGACACGGCATATTTAGTAAGTGCTTGAACGAACTTTGAAAAAAGAGTTCGGAGAGGAAGTCGACTAACAGAGTAATGTCTGTAGGTATGCTCACAGGTCATCCTGCAGAGGAGATGCCCGGTTCTTCGGGTGACCTTCTTCCCGAACTCATGCAACTGCACGAGCGAATTCGGCAGGCGATGCGAGGCATTGCCCAAGCCTTATGGCCTGCCCACTCCATGCCCGAGGGCCTTGGAGAGCTTGCGGAGAAGCTGAAGGGAGCTCGGCGGCGCTTCCGGTTGTGGAAGATATAGGCCTGCCGACAAGGTGCTAGGGAGGCCTGGGCCATGGTGAAGACCCGTTTTACGAAGTCTGACCCAAACCACATGGCCGAGGTCGGACCAGTGGGGCCTGACGGGAAGGAGATCCCTGTAAGCTTAGTATACGGCCAAGTAGAGTTAGCCGCGAAGTATTCCCAACAGGACTGTAAATTAGACAGCCTGTTAGATGGTATAGAAGAGGAATACAATCAGTCAGAATGACTATGTAATTTTGAATTGATATGTGTAATGCCTTCTAGCCGGATTGTAGATCGTTTGTCGTTGCCGACCTTTTCGCTTCAACCTCGGGACCTGACGGTCCGGAGTGTGTCCAAATACCTCGGGGCCTGCTGTTGATAAAATGCGAAACGGGCTTTTGCCATGTCACGCTCCTCCTCCAAGGCGTCCAAGTTGTCCTTCCGATCGAGCTCGGCTTCTCTTTCTTCGTACATGCGCACTCTAGGTGAGTAATGAATTATGTCGCAGGGCAGAACTGCCTCTGCGCCGTACACCATAAAAAATGGTGTGTATCCGGTGGTGCGATTTGGCGTGGTCCGCAGCCCCCATAGCACGGAGTCGAGCTCCTCTACCCAGTGCGTGTTAGATTCCTTGAGGGACCGCACTAGTTTGGGTTTAATGCCGCTCATGATAAGACCATTTGCGCGTTCGACCTAGCCGTTGGTTTGTGGGTGATAGACGGAAGCATAATCGAGCTTGATGCCCATGTTTTTGCACCAGAGTTTTACCTCGTTGGCGGTAAAGTTTGTACCATTATCGGTTATGATGCTGTGGGGACGCCATAATGGTGTACAACCCCGGATATGAAGTCTATCACAGGTCTGGATTCTGCCGTTTTAACAGGCTTGGCTTCTATCCATTTGCTGAACTTATCCACCATGACCAGTAAGTATTTTTTCCTATCGGTCCCACCTTTAAGGGGTCCGACCATGTCAAGCCCCCAGACCGCAAAAGGCCAGGTGATGGGTATAGTTTGGAGTGCGGTGGGTGGCATGTGGCTTTGGTTGGCAAAAAGTTGGCAACCAGCGCATCGTTGGACTAGGTGCTAAGCGTCTGCCCGGGCCGTCAGCCAATAAAAGCCTGTACGGAAAGCCTTGCTTACAAGGGACTGAGCAGCGGCGTGGTGACCATCGAGTCCGGCATGAATTTCAGCCAGAAGGTTCCGCCCTTCCTCTTCGGAGATGCACCTTTGAAGGACTCCGGTAGTGCTTTTCTTATAAAGCTCTCCCTCATGGACTCTATAGGCTTTAGATCGCCGCACTATGCAGCGGGCCTCGTTTTGGTCCTCCGGGAGTTCCTGCCTAGTAAGGTAGGCTAGGAATGGTTCTGTCCACGGGGCGATAACTGCCATTATTACGTGGGCTGAAGGTGTAATTTCATTGGCAGAGCCTCCAATTGTGTCAGATTGTTCGGCGTCGAGTGGTGCGGCTGGGTCCGGGCTGTTATTTGCGGGTTCCCCCTCCCATGCTACGGATGGCTTGAACAATCTTTCCAAAAAGATGTTGGGGGGAACTGCATCGCGTTTTGCTCCGATGCGTGCCAGGACGTCCGCTGCTTGATTGTTTTCTCGGGCTATATGGTGAAACTCCAGCCCTTCGAACCGAGCTGACATTTTTAGGACGGCGTTGTGGTAAGCTGCCATTTTTGGGTCCTTGGCGTCGAAGTCTCCATTTATTTGGGATATCGCGAGGTTTGAATCCCCGCGTACCTCTAGGCGCTGGATACCCATGGATACTGCTATCCGGAGACCATGTAGGAGGGCCTCATATTCGGCTGCATTGTTGGAATCCGTGTACATGATTTGGAGCACATATTGGACTGTGTCTCTTGTGGGGGATGTCAGGACGACGCCGGCCCCCAGTCCGGCCAAAATTTTGGAGCCGTCGAAATGCATAATCCAATTTGAATATGTGCCGTACTCTTTAGGGAGCTCGGCCTCCGTCCATTCTGCGACGAAGTCGGCCAAAACTTGCGATTTAATAGCTCGTCGTGGCTTATAGGTTATATCAAACGGGAGAAGCTCGATGGCCCATTTTGCAATCCGGCCCATTGCATCGCGGTTGTTGATAATATCGTTTAGTGGCACTTCCGAGGCTACTGTTATGGAACACTCTTGAAAGTAGTGTCGTAGCTTCCAGGATGCCATGAATACCGCATATGCAATCTTTTGATAATGCGGGTACCGTGATTTGCATGGAGTGAGGACAGTGGACACGTAGTAGACCGGCCTTTGAAGGGGGAATTTGTGTCCGTCTGTTTCCCGCTCAACAACGAGCACTGCGCTGACAACTTGGTGTGTTGCTGCAATGTACAATAACATTGGTTCGCCGGTGATTGGCGCGGCCAGGATTGGGTTTGTTGCCAATGTGGCTTTTATTTCATCAAGTCCGGCCGTGGCGGCATCCGTCCACTCGAAGTTTTCGGTGCGCCGGAGGAGGCGATAAAGCGGTAGTGCCTTTTCACCCAAGCGGGAGATGAAGCGGCTTAAAGCCGCCACGCACCCGGTTAATTTTTGTATTTGTTTGAGGTCCTTTGGGACATCCAATTGTGACAAAGCTCGGATCTTGGCTGGGTTTGCTTCAATTCCTCTACCGCATACAATGAAGCCCAAGAGCTTTCTGGCTGGAACGCCGAAGACGCATTTTTCTGGGTTGAGCTTGATGTCATATTGTCGGAGGTTATCGAATGTACGCCTCAAGTCGTCTACTAGAGATTCAACATGTCTTGATTTGACGACCACATCATCCACATACGCCTCCACTGTTTTGCCGATCTGGTTTGCCAGACATGTCTGGATCATGCGCTGATATGTTGCGCCGGCGTTTTTCAGCCCGAAGGGCATTGTGTTGAAGCAGAATGGGCCGTATGGTGTGATGAATGTTGTTGCGGCTTGGTCTGATTCTGCCATCTTGATTTGATGGTAACCGGAGTATGCGTCGAGGAAACACAACGAATCATGTCCTGCGGTGGCATCGATAATTTGATCGATACGGGGGAGGGGGAAGGGATCCTTTGGGCAAGCCTTGTTAAGGTCTTTAAAATCGACACACAGGCGCCAGGATTTGTCCTTCTTTGGTACCATCACCAGGTTTGCTAGCCAGTCCGGATGTTTTATGTCTCTAATGAATCCGGCCTCCAATAGCTTGGCTAGCTCCTCTCCCATAGCCTGTCTCTTGGGTTCGGAAAAACACCGAAGGGCTTGTTTGACAGGTTTGAATCCTTTTAGGGTATTTAAGCTGTGTTCGGCCAGCCTGCCTGGGATCCCTGGCATGTCTGAAGGGTGCCAGGCAAAAATGTCCCAGTTCTCTCATAGGAACTCTCGCAGTGCGGCGTCTACATCAGGGTTCAGTCGTGCCCCGATGGAAGCTGTTTTATTGGGGTCCGTTGGATGGACCTGGAATTTGACTATTTCGTCAGCTAGCTTGAAGGATGTGGATTTGGATCTCTTGTCGAGTATCACATCATCCCTGTTAACCGTGGAGTGCAGCGCAGCGCAGTCAGTTCCTCGGCCGCTAAGGCTTCGGATAGTGCCTCAAGGGCTAATGCGGCCGTCTTGTTTTCGGTGTGGAGTGCTATGTCCGGATCACTAGCTAGAGTGATAATTCCATTTGGCCCGGGCATCTTAAGCTTCATGTACCCGTAATGGGGTATTTCTTGGAAGATTGTGAATGCTTCCCGCCCTAGTAAAGCGTGATATCCGCTCTTGAACGGGGCCACCTGAAACGTGACTTCTTCGGACCTGTAATTATCCGGCGTGCCGAACACCACATCTAGTGTGATTTTTCTAGTGCAGCACGCTTCCCGACTGGGGATTATTCCTCTAAAGGTTGTGCTGCTTCACTCGACGCGGTTCCAGTCTATTTCCATTTTATGAAGGGTTTCCTCGTAAATGAGGTTCAGTCTGCTGCCTCCATCCATGAGCACCTTGGTGAGGCGAAAGCCGTCCACTATGGGACTGAGGACCAATGCGGCTGGTGCTCGGGCTGTTCGGAATCTAGGTTCATCACTTGCGTTGAAGGTAATGGAAATGTCGCTCCATGGATTTATTGTTGCAACTTGATAGACTTCGGCGAGGCTGCGGAGTGTTCTTTTTCGCACATTGTTTGATGCGAAAGTCTCGAAGACTGTGAGAACGGTACTGGTGTCCTTGGGCTGGCTTTCTGCGGCCTCCGGAATTAAGAGGTCCTCGCTGATTTTGGCCACCTGCCGGAGTATCCAACATGCTCTAAGGCTGTGAGTTGGTGTGGCGTCCTCTGTACTGTGAATTTTACAGGGTCCATCAAGCCATCTTTCCAGTACGGTTCCATGCCCTATAGAGGGTTTTGGCTTTTTGGTGTTTATCCCGGGTGTCCTGTGATGATGCACCCTCTTAGTTCGGACGGGATCACTATTCAAGGCCGGATTATCCCAAAAACTTATTTCGGTTTTCCAGGCGCTTTCCATCGCACAGTATTTTTGTACTATGGACGACAAGTCAGCGAAGCGTGTGATATCACAACGACTTACGGCGTTAAGGATTCCCTTGTCCGTGCAATTACCGCAAAAAATTGAGATTGCGTCTTCCTCGCGGCAATCCTTTATCCTGTTCATAACCAGGAGGAATCTGGCTCAGTAATGATGTACTGTTTCCTCGGGCCTCTGCCTGATTTGGGAGAGATCGCTTATGATTGGGTGGGCGGGTGTCGTTGAATCTGAAACCTCGCCCAATCCAAGATTCGGAGGCCGAAGAGTTTCCGAACTCTGAAGTTCGGATTCTTGGATGTTGTCCAGTGAATCTGGCCTGTTGCCTGATCCTAAGCTCAGGTCATGAGTTATATCTCCCCCTCCGCGGGTATCCGGCTTGGAGGGGTCGGTAATTCGGACGCAGCTAGTCCTTAAAATAGATGAAGGGTCGCCGCACAGCGTCTCTACCACGGCAACGTGGTGGGTAACTTGGGGAGAGTTAATTTCCCTTAGATCAGGTTTAAGCCCAACCTGGTCGTAATCCGTAGCGACCCCCAGGGCGGCGATGCGATCCAAGAGCTCGTTTACGGAAGAGAGCTCCATTGGATCTAGCTGCTCGACGAGCTCCGAGCTGACGTGTAGGTTGCTTTTGATGACCCGAGAGGTCACCGTCGGTGCAACAGCCGAACAGGCGGACATGAGGAAACCACCTAGCCGGAGGGTTTGGCCGACAGCCAAGGCTCCCTTAGCAACGGCGCCATCTTTAAAGACGGGAGGAGGCATCCTTCCTGATTGTGACGGCACAGAGGAATTCTCAATGAAAGCACCAATGTCGGTGTCAAAACCGGCGGATCTCGGGTAGGGGGTCCCGAACTGTGCGTCCAGGCCAGATGGTAACAGGAGACAAGGGACACGATGTTTTTTACCCAGGTTCGGGCCCTCTCGATGGAGGTAATACCCTACTCCTGCTTGATTAATATTGATGATATGGGTAGTACAAGAGTAGATCTACCACGAGATCAAGGAGGCTAAACCCTAGAAGCTAGCCTACGGTATGATTGTTGTATATGGAGTTGATTGCCTATGGACTACAACCCTCCGGTTTATATAGACACCGGATAGGGTTAGGGTTACATAGAGTCGGTTACAATGGTAGGAGATCTTGAATATCCGCATCACCAAGCTTGCCTTCCACGCCAAGGAAAGTCCCATCCGGACACGGGACGAAGTCTTCAATCTTGTATCTTCATAGTCCTGGAGTCCGGCTGAAGGTATAGTCTGGCTACCCGAACACCCCCTAATCCAGGACTCCCTCAGGGAGACTATCATTTGAAGCACGAGAGCAAGGAGTTCATCATCAACACACCATTTGTTACTTCTTGGAGAGTGGTGTCTCCTAGATTGGCTAGGTGTCACTTGGGAGCCTCCAACAAGATTGTGGAGTTGAACCAAGGAGTTTGTAAGGGCAAGGAGATCGCCTACTTCGTGAAGATCTACTGCTAGTGAGGCAAGTCCTTCGTGGGCGACGGCCATGATGGAATAGACAACGTTGCTTCTTCGTGGACCCTTCATCGACTCGCGCAACCGTTACCCTCCGTGGGTTGAAGTCTCCATCAACGTGGATGTACGATAGCACCACCTATCGGAACCACGACAAAAACATCAGTGTCTCCAATTGCGTTTGAATACTCCAAACCCTTCTCCTTACATTCTTGCAAGTTGCATGCTTTACTTTCCGCTGCTCATATACTCATTCCATGCTTGCTTGATATGTATTGTGTTTGTTAAACTTGTGCTTATACTCCACTTAAACTTAAGAATATTAAAAACTGCAACTTTTGGCACTTAGTGTCTAATCACCCCCCCCCCTCTAGACACCTCTTCTCGATCCTTTCATGGAGACGTATCAATAATTATCAACAATAATAAATCATGATCAAATATATTTGACCAGTCATATGTGCCTAGATCTTTCCCCATCACATGATGCTTGCCAACTAGAGAGTAATTGAGGTTGAAATGGGAATGCATACTATTGACTCTTGCATAAAAGTAAATACTGAAAAGTAAAAGATAGGCCCTTCGCAGAGGGAAGCTGAGGTTGTCATGCGCTTTTTATTTGGATTCCCAAGCTCTTAATGCAAAGGAACGTCATGTTATATTGCCCCTTATGATAGCAACCTTTATTATGAAGTCCGTCGCTTTTATTACTTTGCCATCACAAGTTTGTACAATGCTCAATTTTCCCTTACAATAAAAGATCAAACATAGTTAGGAGCAATTTTTATTACTTTATGCACCGATGACAACTTAGTTGAGGGATCTTATTCAATCCATACGTAGGTGTCGGGGGAAATGACACCTATAGGATCCCGGGGAATCCCTTCTACGGTTGGTGGGGCATGGAGTTGCGCAAAGAGCGGGTCTAAAAGATCAACACGAGGGGATTTTTACCCAGTTTCGGACCGCAAACGATGCGTAATACCCTAGTCCTGCTTTTCTGTGTATTTGGTGTTCTTTAGATCTTGAACTAGCTGCGGTGCATCAGTCCAAAAAGTCTGAATCCTTCCTCAGTACGCCTCAGACCTCCTTTTATATGTCAAAGGGGTCGCCACAGTGGCACACATGAGGTGGGAAGTATCTACAGTATACAAGTTTATCGCCTGGCACTGTAGGAAAAACGCATTTAATGAGCTGTTGACGTGCCCTCTTGCTTTATCGGGGATGGCAACGAAGCTCATCCTGTCCGCCACCGCCTTGCCTTGCTTCAACGCGCGTCCAAGCTGACAAGGCATGCAGCGTCATGCTAGCTGGCTGGCTGCTGTGCTGGTGCGGTGACAGGGTCTTCACGAAGATCTGCATGCCACCACGCAGGTGCTTGACTAGTTGGCCTAGAAGCTGCATGCTGCCACGCAGGCGCTTGCCTAGTTGGCGGGCTGATTGCCGTGTCGGCACGACCGTGGGGTAGCGAAACATTGGTGGGTGCGGGCCTAGCTGTGGCCCTGCAGATGCCCCCGGCAAGGGTCTTGCTGGGATCTCGCGAGCGTCCCCAGCAAGAGTCTTGCCGGGGGTCTTTGGTCGTCTCCGGCAAGGATCTTGCCGAGGGTCTTCGTTTTCTGGTTCTCATCTAGGCTTGTAGGTCTTTGGTCCTCACAAAGATCCGCATGCCTCCACGTAGGCGCCCCCGAGCCTTGGTCTTGATGTTGTCGATGGTGTCAGAACTTCCAGGCTCAAGGGTGGCGGCCTCGCTGGTGTGTGGGGCGAATTGCCTCGGTAAGGCTCTTGCCGGGGCTATGTAGGCCACCCCAGCAAGGGTATTGCCGGGGAAAGCCCATCTTGCCCCTTTGCTCTTCGCACCTCTGGCTTGAGTGCTGCCTCGGTAGCCTTGTTACTTCCCTTCCTCTGCCCCGCCAAGCATGGCCGCAGGTGTGGCTATGACTGCCCGTTGAGGGAGTCCTGGATTAAGGGGTCCTTGGGCGTCCGACCTATGTGACATGGGCCGGACTAATGGGCTATGAAGATACAAGACAGAAGGCTCTGTCCTGTGTCCGGATGGGACTCTCCTTTGCGTGGAAGGAAAGCCAGGAGGCCGGGTGTGCAATTTCCTTTCTATGTAACCGACTTTGTACAACCCTAGGCCCCTCCGGCATCTATATAAACCGAAGGGTTTAATCTGTAGAAGCAATCATAATCTGACAGGCTAGACTTCTAGGGTTTTAGCCATTACGATCTCGTGGTAGATCAACTCTTGTAACCCCCATACTCATCAATATTAATCAAGCAGGATGTAGGGTATTACCTCCATCAAGACGGACCGAACCTGGGTAAAACTTTGTGTCCCTTGTCTCTTGTTACCATCAACCTTAGATGCACAGTTCGGGACCCCCTACCCGAGATCCGCCGGTTTTGACACCAACATTGGTGCTTTCGTTGAGAGTTCCACTGTGTCGCCGTTAGAAGGTTCAATGGCTCCATCCATCATCTACAACGATGCTGCCCTAGGGTAGGTTTTTCTCCCCGGCCAGATCTTCGTATTCGGCGGCTTTGCACTGCGGGCCAACTCGGTTGGCCGTTTGGAGCAGATCAACAGCTACGCCCCAGGTCACCAGATTAGTTTTGGAAACCTGGATTATGTCGCTGATATCCGAGGAGACTTGATCTTCCAAGGATTCACGACCCCGACCTCCGCTCTGGCCTTAGATCGGGAGCACCTCGCTAGTACCGAAAACGGGATTTCTAAACCCACCGGACTATGTATGGCCCCTAGGCCCAGTACGGGAGAGCTAGAGGAAGCAGTGTCGCCGGCAACCATCACCAAGCCAGACTCTTTCCCGGACGCCGGCTCCAAACTCTCGGTGTCGGCACCGTGCGATCTCGGCCGAGGAATTCCCTCCCAGCCATACTCCATGGATTCTTTTCTCCCTAAACAAACCTCGCCTTTAAGCGAGGCTCTGGACTTGATGCGATCCCTTGTGATGACGGAGGAGCAACGTCCGAACTATGCCCAGCCCAGACTAGGGACTAAGAGCGGGGAATTTTACGTCCCACCCACCACCCACTTCATCGCCAGAGTTGAGGACTTAACTGACATGCTCGATTAGAGCTTCGAAGACATCAACAGTATGGACGACAATGCCGGAGACGAGCAAGCCGAAAACCCACCATTTACCGGACGCTGGACGGCCACCTCTTCATATGACGTGTACATGGTGGATACACCCAAGGAGGGTGACAGCTATAATGAGAAAAATCTAGTAGGGGATAAACCTCTCGAAATACAACAAAAACGCTGACGGCGCCGCTTTAAATCACGCCGCAGCAAAGACAGCAATACCGGCACGAGAGACAACAACACTCTGGATGATGTCGAAGACCAAGAAAACCCCGCCAAGAAAAACTCCGAACAAGACGGTTGGGAGGATGGGCAAGTTAGCCGTGACGAACATGCTCCAAACGAAGACTCGGAGGACAGTAATTATCTTCCACCCTCCGAGGATGAGGTGAGCCTCGGCGATGAAGACTTTATCGTGCCTGAGGAACCTCTCGAACAGGAGCGCTTTAAGCAACGCCTAATAGCCACTGCAAGGAGCCTGAAAAATAAGCAGCAGCAGCTTCAAGCTGATCAAGATCTGCTCAACGACAGATGGACTAATGTCCTGGCAGTAGAGGAATACAGCCTCGAGCGCCCAACCAAAAGATACCCGAAGCGTAAACTGCTACCTCAATTCGATGACGAGGCACTTGAGCCCATACCATCAGCATGTAATGCGGCTGATTGACCACCACGTGGCCAGGAAAAAACGACAACTCAAGCCGAACACCAGCCCGTCCTACCTCGCCGTAAAGGCAGAGATAAAACAGCCCGGGGATACACGTATGACCTGTGGCAGGGCCTGGAGAATAAAGCAGGTCCGGCCAGATTGATCTATGGATCGCGGGGGCGTACCCCGATGCGCGACGACGACTATCAAGCCGAACATGGCAAGTACAATCATGTCTGGGCTGAAAGCCGCAGACGGACTCCATCCGAACTACGTCATGATATGGCCCGATATAGAGGCGTCGCACACCCCCTCTACTTCACTGATGAAGTAATGGAACATGAATTCCCAAAAGGGTTCAAGCCCGTGAATATCGAATCATATGATGGAACCACAGATCCTGCGGTATGGATTGAAGACTTTATTCTCCATATTCATATGGCCCGCGGTGACGATCTTCATGCCATCAAATACCTCCCACTAAAACTCAAGGGGCCAGCTCGGCACTAGTTGAACAGCCTGCCCAAAAATTCCATTGGCAACTGGGAAGACTTGGAAGACGCCTTCCGTGATAACTTCCAAGGTACATATGTCCGGCCTCCGGATGCCGATGACCTAAGTCACATTATCCAGCAGCCCGAGGAGTTAACCAGAAAGCTCTAGATGAGGTTCTTAATTAAAAAGAACCAAATTATCGATTGTCCGGACGCCGAAGCCCTCGCGGCCTTTAAACATAGCGTCCGAGATGAATGGCTCGCCCGCCACATCGGACAAGAAAAACCAAAATCCATGGCATCCCTTATCACCCTGATGACCCGCTTTTGCACGGGAGAGGACAGCTGGCTCGCTCGTAGAAGCAACAGCACCAGTGATCTGGGCACTTCCGAAGTGCGAGATGTTAACGGCAAGCCACGACGCAATAAACACAAGCGTCGAAATAATAATGAAGTAATGCAAGACAAGGTGGTCAATGCCAGATTCAGCGGCTCCAAACGCGGTCAACGGAAAAGGCCATTCAAGGCAAACAGAGACAGACCATCCAATCTAGACAAGATACTGGATAGACCCTGTCAAATTCCTGGCACCCCCGACAAACCAGCCAATCATACCAACAAAAGTTGTTGGGTCTTCAAACAAGCCGACAAGCTCAACGCCGAACACAAGGGGAAGGGGCCGCCCAGTGACAGCGGTGACGAAGAGACTCGCCAACCGAACATCGGGGGTCAGAAGCAATTTCCACCCAAAGTAAAAATAGTAAACATGGTACATGCAATGCACATCCCTACGGGGAAGCGCAAATGCGCACTATAGCACACCTACGCCATAGAGCCGGTTGCCTCAAAATTTGGCCAATGGGCGGCCTGCCCGATCACTTTTGATCGCAAAGACCACCCAGCCAGTATCCGTCACGAAGGTTCGGCCGCTCTGGTCCTTGACCCAATTATCGACGGGTTCCATCTCACGAAAGTCCTTATGTACGGCGACAGTAGCCTTAATCTATTCTACCAGGAAACTATCCGCAAAATGGGCATTGATCCTTCAAGAATCAATCCCACCACAACTTCCTTCAAAGGAGCAGTACCCGGCATAGAAGCTCACTGCACGGGTTCAATTACATTGGATGTCGTTTTTGGCTCGCCGAACAACTTTCAAAGCGAAGGCTTGACCTTCGATATTGTCCCACTCCACAGAGGCTATCATGCACTGCACGGGCATACTGCTTTTGCTCATTTTGACGCGGTCCCACACTATGCTTATCTAAAGCTGAAGATGCCCGGTCCACGCGGCGTCATCATGATAAATGGAAACATAGAACGCTCCCTCCGTATAGAGGAGCATACTATGGCTATTGCAGTCGAAGTACAAAGTGGCCCCATCAAGTCGTGCATCCCATCGGCCATCAAGCCGTCGGTCTTTATTAAACAGGAATGATCAATCTCAGAGCTGGATTAGCAGTTCGGCCTCCGTCGTTCGCCTCATATAGCTGCGAAGTTTGTACCGTGCATGCATAAGTATGCACTTAAAATACCCTAGTCATCGGTGGAGGCACAATATGGTCCGCGCTCCCATAGCCTTTTCCCCTTTTTTCTAACTACCATCTATCTTTTACCACAGGTGACTCAAAGCCTGGTCATCTTACGGACACTTTCTGAGTTCGGCTTCATATAGATGACCAAAGGCTATTCCGGCCAAGGAGTCCTTTCGCCGAGGCAAAGCAACGCAGACGTGCGATAGGAGGTCCAATATTTTTTCATAGACCACACTCTTTATTTCAAACCTGTAAAGTGCCTTTTTCCTCAGCCTCCGACCCCCGGCATGTTAAATAGTCCGGGTAGTGGCGTTATAATCTAAAAGATTATGCTTGACACGTCAATTAGATTCCAGTGAACATAGTCCGTATTCGGTATTTTCTTTTTCTAAAAACTGAATTTTGCTTCTTCGGTTGTTTCACACACGCACGTCGGCACAAATTGCCAGGGGCTCGATATGGCAACATATGAGTTGCCGACAAGTCCGAACACCTTTATAGCATACTTCAGCGTCACGAGTTTTGGCCTTATATGCATCAGCTCAAAATCGTATCTTTGGTCAATAGTTGGGTTGCCCGGCTCCTGTGCTTACTACCTTACGTTCCACCCTATCGGCTAAGGTAGTAAAGGGAGAACTACTGCGATTGTGTTTCCGGTTCATCTGGTCAACCACCTCAGTAGAGAAAGCCGAAAACTGACTGTCATGATGCGGCGAGAGCTGGTCAACCACTCGATGACCTATCAGAATCTTTCGTGATTCCTTCTGTATTACACGAAGGACAATTCTTCTGGTCACCTATGTAACGCATCGTATTCGGATAAACGCATACATACCAGGGGCTATATCGTAGACCCACCGTCAAACTCCTATGGCTAAGTGAAAGTGTTAAACCCTATAGTCTGATTGCCTAGTTCACTGCATTTGCGCCTCCTTCATGAGTGATTAAGTGCTTTTATGAACACCCCATATTATATGCAAGGAAGCTGAAGCCGACGACTAGAAAACTTTCAGATTATACAAAAAAACGGCCGCATAGGAGGAAAGCATAGCCTATAATATATCATGATATTGTTTTTACAATTTTGGTATAAATCACTCCAATATCATATCCTTCGAGCACCGACCCTCTATCAAGCGGGCGCCCTCAAGGACATCCTCAAAATAATGCTTCGGTGTGTGATGGTCCTTGCCCCCAGGTGGACTCTTTGTTGCAATATTGGTGGCCTTCATCTTCGCCCAGTACGTCTTGACATGGGCAAGGGCCATCCGTGCACCTTCAATGCACGTTGACTGCTTAACGGTGTCAATACGCGACACCACATCAAGAAGTCGTTGCACCAAGCCGAAATAACTATTCGGAATTGGCTCTGTCGGCCACAGCCGAACCACGACGTCCTTCATGGCAGATCCGGATATTCTATGGAGCTCGGCCCACTGGGCCATCTGTTCATTCAGCAACAGCGGACGCTTTGGCATGCTAAATTGTGACCAGAAAAGCTTCTTCTCCGCGTGTCCATCTTGCACCTGGTAAAACTACGCCGCATCGGAGACACTCTTTGGCAAGTCCAAGAATGCGTCTGGAGAACTCCACATTTGGTTAAGCGGGGCATACTTTGGATCACCGGATTTGGTCTGTAATAAGAAGGGCTTACTGGCCGCTATTTCCCCAGCTTGTCGGATCTCCTCCCGAGCTGCTCTAGACTCGAACCGCGTTTCTCTTTCCTCTTGTAAGGCCTTGTCGAGATCGGCCGTTTTGACTTTGCTATCCTTTTTTCAAGGAATTCACATCGGACAGTGGCATCCTTTAGCTTGTTCGCCATGGTAGATATTCTCTCCTCGCATTAGCGCCGAGCAGCCTATTCGGCTTTTAAATCAGCGGCTGCCTTCTTGGCAATCGCATCACTCATCCTGGCTTGCTCCTTGGCCCAGACGAGCTCAGCCCCCAGGGTCTCAACCGCGGTAGCACCATCTGCAGTTATGCATATTTCAGTACATAATTCTCAGCTTCATGCTCATATTACTATACATACATATACTGACTGCCCCAAAACATACCTGGCGCCTCGTCAAGCCGCCTGTTAATAAGCGTGATGTCGTCATCCGCCACATCAAGTTTCTGCTTTAGATCTGCAAATTTTGTAGCACGGGCAGTCGTCGTGGATGAAACATCATGTGTTCCACTTAGTTAGTTATTTCCTGGGCATATCTTTTTTGATCCTCTGATCGCCTCCTTTCGGACGCCAACCAGAGTCTCAGGGGCTACTATCTATACACGGGTGCATTTTTTATGTAGAGTGCAATTGAAGATATTGCATTGCATACCTCGAAGCCTCTTAGCAGGCCCCTGAAGGCTTCATTCAACCCACTTCTCGCGGATAGAATCCTCTCAGCTACCGTACCCATCAAGGTACGAAGTTCCTCTGAGATGGACGCATGTTGCAACATGTCCATCAAGGTATCTGGCGCCTCCTGGTTCCTGGAAGTGACAATGGGAGTACAAACTCCCTTCAAAGGGATGTGTTTGTTGGACTCTAGATTAGTCTCCGACTGTAAACCGGGTAGTTCAGGGCCTTTATTGTTGGTCCCCGAAGGGTCCGCATGCCCCGAACCCTGGACTGCCGAAGTATCACCTTCGGGCGTGGTCTTTGCTACCTCTTGAGCTTGCCTTGGATTTCCCCGAAGAGGAAAGGATGATGCAGCAGAGTAGCGTAAGTATTTCCCTCAGTCTTTTTGAACCAAGGTATCAATCTAGTAAGAGACCATGCCCAAGTCCCTCATACCCGCACAAAACGATAGCTACTCGCAACCAACGCGATTAGGGGTTGTCAATCCCTTCACGGTCACTTATGAGAGTGAGATCTGATAGATATAATATTTTTGGTATTTTTGGTATAGAGATGCAAAGTGAAAGTAAAAGGCAAAGTAAAAAAGCAAAAGAAGATTAAAGTGAATGAGGTTGATATGATGAGAATAGACCCGGGGGCCATAGGTTTCACTAGTGGCTTCTCTCAAGAGCATAAGTATTCTATGGTGGGTGAACAAATTACATCTAGGCACGATCATGTATATAGGCATCACGTCCGTGACAAGTAGACCGGAAAGATTCTGCATCTACTACTATTACTCCACTCATCGACCGCTATCCAGCATGCATCTAGAGTATTAAGTTAAAAAAAGAGTAATGCTTTAAGCAAGATGACATGATGTAGAGAGATAAATTCATGCAATATGAAATAAACCCCATCTTGTTATCCTCGATGGCAATGATACAATACGTGCCTTGCTGCCCCTTCTGTCACTGGGAAAGGACACCGCAAGATCGAACCCAAAGCTAAGCACTTCTCCCATGGCAAGAACTACCAATCTAGTTGGCCAAACCAAACGGATAATTCGAAGAGACTTTCAAAGATAACCAATCATACATAAAAGAATTCAGAGAAGATTCAAATATTATTCATAGATAGACTTTATCATAAACCCACAATTCATCGGTCTCAACAAACACATCGCAAAAAGAAGATTACATCGAATAGATCTCCACAAGAGAGGGGGAGAACTTTGTATTGAGATCCAAAAAGAGAGAAGAAGCCATCTAGCTACTAACTATGGACCCGAAGGTCTGAGTTAACTACTCACACTTCATCGAAGAGGCTATGATGATGTAGAAGCCCTCCGTGATGACGGCCCTCTCCGGCGGAGCTCCGGAACAGGCCCAAAGATGGGATCTCGTGGATACAGAAAGTTGCGGCCGTGGAATTAGGTTTTTGGCTCCCCTTCTGTTCATTTGGGGGTACGTAGGTATATATAGGAGGAAGAAGTACGTTGGTGGAGCTCCGAGGGGCCCACGAGGCAGGGGGCGCGCCCTAGGGGGGCGCCCCCCACCCTCGTGACCGCCTCTCTGATGCCTTGGCGTAGGGTCCAAGTCTCCTGGATCACGTTCGGTGAGAAAATCACGTTTCCGATGGTTTTATTCCGTTTGGACTCTGTTTGATATTCCGTTTCTTCGAAACACTGAAATAGGCAAAAAAACAGCAATTCTGGGCTGGGCCTCCGGTTAATGGGTTAGTCCAAAAAATAATATAAAAGTGGAAAATAAAGCCCAACATAGTCCAAAACAGTAGATAATATAGCATGGAGCAATCAAAAATTATAGATACGTTGGAGACGTATCAGGCATCCCCAAGCTTAATTCCTGCTCGTCCTCGAGTAGGTAAATGATAAAAAGAGAATTTTTGATGCGGAGTGCTACTTGGCATAATTTCAATGCAATTCTTCTTAATTGTGATATGAATATTCAGATTTGAAAGATTCAAGAAAAAAGTTTATATTGACATAAAAATAATAATACTTCAAGCATACTAACAAAGCAATTATGTCTTCTTAAAATAACATGGCCAAAGAAAGTTATCCATACAAAATCATATAGTATGGCTATGCTCTATCTTCACCACACAAAGTATCTAAATCATGCACAACCCCGATGACAAGCCAAGCAATTGTTTCATACTCTAACTTTTTCAGAACTTTTTCAATCTTCACGCAATACATGAGCGTGAGCCATGGATATAGCACTATAGGTGGAATAGAATGGTGGTTGTGGAGAAGACAAAAAGAGGGGAAGATAGTCTCACATCAACTAGGCATATCAACGGGCTATGGAGATGCCCATCGATAGATATCAGTGTGAGTGAGTTGGGATTATCATGCAACGGATGCACTAGAGCTATAAGTATATGAAAGTTCATCAAAAGAAACTAAGTGGGTGTGCATCCAACTTGCTTGCTCATGAAGACCTAGGGCAATTTGAGGAAGCCCATCATTGGAATATACAAGCCAAGTTCTATAATGAAAGATTCCCACTAGTATATGAAAGTGATAACATGAGAGACTCTCTACTATGAAGATCATGGTGCTACTTTGAAGCACAAGTGTGGTAAAAGGATAGTAACATTGTCCCTTCTCTCTTTTTCTCTCATTTTTTTATTTGGGCCTTTTCTCTCTTTTTTTATGGCCTCTTTTCTTTCTCCTTTTTTTGGGCTTCTTTGGCCTCTTTTATTTATTTTTCGTCCGGAGTCTCATCCCGACTTGTGGGGGAATCATAGTCTCCATCATCCTTTCCTCACTGGGACAATGCTCTAATAATGATGATCTTCACACTTTTATTTTTATTACAACTCAACAATTACAACTCGATACTTAGAACAAAATATGACTCTATATGAATGCCTCCGGCGGTGTACCGGGATATGCAATATGACAATGATGGAGTGTGTCATAATAAACGGAACGGTGGGAAGTTGCATGGAAATATATCTCGGAATGGCTATGGAAATGCCATAATAGGTAGGTATGGTGGCTGTTTTGAGGAAGGTATATGGTAGGTGTATGATACCGGCGAAAAGTGCGCAGTATTAGAGAGGCTAGCAAAGGTGGAAGGGTGAGAGTGTGTATAATCCATGGACTCAACATTAGTCATAAAGAACCCATATACTTATTGCAAAAATCTAGAAGTTATCAAAGCAAAGTATTACGCGCATGCTCCTAGGGGGATAGATTGGTAGGAAAAGACCATCGCTCGTCCCCGACCGCCACTCATAAGGAAGACAATCAATAAATAAACCATGCTCCGACTTCATCACATAACGGTTCACCATACGTGCATGCTACGGGAATCACAAACTTTAACACAAGTATTCTTTAAATTCACAACTACTCAACTAGCATGACTTTAATATTATCACCTCCATATCTCAAAACAATTATCATGCTTCAATCTTTTCTTAGTATTCAACACACTCAAAAGAAAGTTTCACAAATCTTGAATACCAAGCATATTATTATTAAGAAAATTACCATGCTATTAAGAGACTCCCAAAATAATTTAAGTGAAGCATGAGAGATCAATAGTTTCCTTAAAACAAATCCACCAGCATGCTCTAAAAGATCTAAGTGAAGCACATAGAGCAAAATTATAACGCTCAAAAGATATAAGTGAAGCACATAGAGCAAAACTACATAGCTCAAAAGATATAAGTGAAGCACATAGGGTATTCTATCAAATTCTAATTCATGTATGGCTCTCTCAAAAGGTGTGTACAGCAAGGATGATTGTGGCATACTAAAACACAAAGACACAAATAATACAAGACGCTCCAAGCAAAACACATATCATGTTGGTGAATAAAAATATAGCTCCAAGTAAATTACCGATGGAAGTGGACGAAAGAGGGGATGCCTTCCGGGGCATCCCCAAGCTTTGACTTTTTGGTGTCCTTGGATTATCTTGGGGGTTCCATGGGCATCCCCAAGCTTAGGCCCTTGCCACTCCTTGTTCCATAATCCATCACAAGAATTCACCCAAAACTTGAAAACTTCACAACACAAAACTTAAAGTAGAAAACTCGTGAGCTCCATTAGCGAAAGAAAACAAAAGACCACTTCAAGGTACTGTAATGAACTCATTATTTATTTATATTGGTGTTAAACCTACTGTATTCCAACTTCTATATGGATTATAAACTATTTTACTAACCATAGATTCATCAAAATAAGCAAACAACACACGAAAAACAGAATCTGTCAAAAACAGAACAGTCTGTAGTAATCTGTAGCTAGCGCAAGATCTGGAACCCCAAAAATTCTAAAATAAATTTCTGGACGTGAGGAATTTATCTATTAATCATCTTTAAAAATAATTAACTAAATAGCACTCTCCAAATAAAAATGACAGCGGTTCTCGTGAGCACTAAAGTTTCTGTTTTTTACAGCAAGTTCAACAAGACTTTCCCCACGTCTTCCCAACGGTTCTACTTGGCACAAACACTAATTAAACACAAAAAACACAACCAAAACAGAGGATAAATAATTTATTAAATAAAATCAAGGAAAATAATTGGGTTGTCTCCCAACAAGCGCTTTTCTTTAAAGCCTTATAGCTAGGCATTGATAATTTTAATGATGCTCACATGAAAGACAAGAATTGAAGCACAAAAGGAGCATCATAAAGCATGTGACAAACACATCTAAGTCTAACATAATTCCTATGCATAGGAATCTTATAGGCAAACAAATTATCAAGGCAAGCAAAAACTAGCATATGCAAGGAAGCGGAAAGAAACAATAGCAATCTCAACATAACGAGAGGTAATTTAGTAACATGAAAATTTCTACCACCATATTTTCCTCTCTCATAATAATTATATGTAGGATAATAAGAAAATTCAACAAAATAGCTATCACATAAAATATTTTCAACACAATCCACATGCATGCAAATTTGACACTCTTCCAAAATAGTGGGATTAACATTAACTAAAGTCATGACCTTTCCAAACCCACTTTTATCAAAAACTTCATAAGATTGAACATTCTCCAAATATGTGGGATCTAAAGTTGACATTCTTCCAAACCCACTTTGAATATTATTGCAAACATTATAATCAATCTCATATTCATCATGGGGTTTAAATAAATTTTCAAGATCAAAAGAAGAATCACCCCAATCATGATCATTGCAACAAGTAGAGGACATAGCAAAACTAGCATCCCCAAGCTTAGGATTTTGCATATTATTTGCACAATTTACATGAATAGAATTTATAATAAAATCATTGCAATCATGCTTTTTATTCAAAGATCTATCGTGAATCGTTTCATAAAGTAATTCATCACACTTTTCAATTCACGAATTTCAAGCAAAACCTCATAAAGATAATCTAGTGCACAAAACTCACTAGCAATTGGTTCATCATAATTGGATCTCTTAAAAAGATTAGCAAGCAGATGAGGATCCATAGATCTTAGGTTCTCTATTTAGTAATAAATAAACAACTATTCCAACCATACGAGCAAACAAGAAATGAGCAAAAGAGGCAAATAGAGAACGAGAGGGAGGATAGAGAGAGGGCGAATAAAACAGCAAGGGTGAAATGGGGGAGAGGAAAACAAGAGGCAAATGGCAAATAATGTAATGTGAGAGATAGGGATTGTGATGGGTACTTGGTATGTTGACTTTTTGCGTAGACTCCCCGGCAACGGCGCCAGAAATTCTTCTTGCTACCTCTTGAGCTTGCGTTGGATTTCCCCGAAGAGGAAAGGATGATGCAGCAGAGTAGCGTAAGTATTTCCCTCAGTTTTTGAGAACCAAGGTATCAATCCAGTAGGAGGCCACGCTCAAGTCCCTCGTACCTGCACAAAACGATAGCTACTCGCAACCAACATGATTAGGGGTTGTCAATCCCTTCACGGTCACTTACGAGAGTGAGATCTGATACATATAATATTTTTTCTATTTTTGGTATAGAGATACAAAGTGAAAAGTAAAAGGCAAATTAAAAAGCAAACCAAGATTAAAGTGAATGAGGTTGATATGATGAGAATAGACCCGGGGGCTATAGGTTTCACTAGTGGCTTCTCTCAAGAGCATAAGTATTCTACGGTGGGTGAACAAATTACAATTGAGCAATTGACAGAATTGAGCATAGTTATGAGAATATCTAGGCATGATCATGTATATAGGCATCACGTCCGTGATAAGTAGACCGAAATGATTCTAAATCTACTACTATTACTCCACTCATCGACCGCTATCCAGCATGCATCTAGAGTATTAAGTTAAAAACCGAGTAATGCTTTAAGCAAGATGACATGATGTAGAGAGATAAATTCATGCAATATGAAATAAATCCCATCTTGTTATCCTCGATGGCAACGATACAATATGTGCCTTGCTGCCCCTTCTGTCACTGGGAAAGGACACCGCAAGATCGAACCCAAAGCTAAGCACTTCTCCCATGGCAAGAACTACCAATCTAGTTGGCCAAACCAAACGGATAATTCAAAGAGACTTTCAAAGATAACCAATCATACATAAAAGAATTCAGAGAAGATTCAAATATTATTCATAGATAGACTTGATCATAAACCCACAATTCATTGGTCTCAACAAACACACCGCAAAAAGAAGATTGCATCGAATAGATCTCAACAAGAGAGGGGGGAACTTTGTATTGAGATCCAAAAAGAGAGAAGAAGCCATCTAGCTACTAACTATGGACCCGAAGGTCTGAGGTAAACTACTCACACTTCATCGGAGAGGCTATGATGATGTAGAAGCCCTCCGTGATGACGGCCCTCTCCGGCGGAGCTCCGGAACAGGCCCCAAGATGGGATCTCGTGGATACAAAAAGTTGCGGCGGTGGAATTAGGTTTATGGCTCCCTTTCTGTTCGTTTGGGGGTACGTAGGTATATATAGGAGGAAGAAGTACGTCAGTGGAGCTCCAAGGGGCCCACGAGGCAGGGGGGCGCGCCCTAGGGGGGCACCCCACACCCTCGTGACCGCCTCTCTGATGCCTTGGCGTAGGGTCCAAGTCTCCTGGATCACGTTCGGTGAGAAAATCACGTTTCCGATGGTTTTATTCCGTTTGGACTCTGTTTGATATTCCGTTTCTTCGAAACACTGAAATAGGCAAAAAACAGCAATTCTGGGATGGCCCTCCGGCTAATAGGTTAGTCCCAAAAATAATATAAAAGTGGAAAATAAAGCCCAATATAGTCCAAAACAGTTGATAATATAGCATGGAGCAATCAAAAATTATAGATATGTTGGAGATGTATCAGTCTTCATTGTCCCTCTCACCACTTGTTGATCAGGAGAAATCCTCCGGGACAAAACCTCAAAGTCGTCCTCCCTATTGGGCGAGAGGGTCTGCGGAGGCGTCTCGCTTTCCATCATCTCCAGAAGAAGATCCCCTGAGGAGGAGGACTATTGAGGAAGAATGTGTGTCAGACTGCAAACATATATTTCAGATGTTACCCTTGTAAGCGGAAGGGGACGGGATATGTTTAGGACACCTTTGTTCACTTACGATTCAGCTAAAGGCTTGTCCTTACGGAGGAACTGCACGTCAACGTCATCTTCTGAACCTGAACCGCCTGGCAAGGACATCTTCCCTCGCTTAGGAGCACCTACCTCCAAATCTTCAGAGGCGGTCCTCTTCTTCCCATGCGGGGAAGGGATGTCAGCTTCCCCTTCTCTTTTGTCTTTGGAAGAGGGAGTCCCAATCTCCTCGGACATAGCGTCTGGTGTACCTTTAGAATGGAGGTCACCTTTGGCCTTATTGCTCTCCTCCTTGTCCTCCTTCGTCGGCACTTGATATGGCGCCGGAGCCAGCATCCTTGTTAACACAGGATCGGCCAAGTCTTCCGGAAGAGGGGCCGAACACCTGATTCGTTCCGCCTTCTTTACCCAGCCCTGTGCGAAGATGGTTTTCTTAGTACTACGGGGTGTTTAAGTAAGCTGTGTTCAGGAGTCGAGTGCTTACCGAGGTATACAGATGGTTGCAGTCGAGGCCGGTCTTCGGTGGTATCCGGCCACTGTCTTCGTGTCCCGAAGAATAACTTCCACATTCCTTTGTGCGTCGTGCCGAAGAAGTGCTGAAGAGTCCGTGGTCCTTCCGGATTGAACTCCCACATGCGGAGGGGCTGTCGCTGGCATGACAGGACCCAGCAGACTAGCATTACCTGGATTACATTGATGAGTCCGGTGTCCTTTTCAAGGAGGCTCCGGGTGCAGGTTTGTAGTGTCTACACTTCATCAATGGATCCCTAGTCCAGCCCCTTATTAACCCATGATGCGAGCTATAATGGAGGGCCAGATTAGAACACATCTGTAGCTGCCCACTTGGTACCACGAGGTTTGGTGATGTAAAACCACTCCCGCTGCCATAGATTAGAAGCTTCCGTGAAAGAGCCTTTGGGCCAAAAAGCATTGGTGTGCTTGTTCACCGTAGCACCACCACACTCTATTTGTTTCCCCTCAATTACCTTCGGCTTCACATTAAAGGTCTTGAGCCATAAACCGAAGTGAGGGGCAATACGGAGAAAGGCCTCGCACATGACAATAAATGCCGAGATGTGAAGGAAGGAGTCCGGAGCTAGATCGTGAAAATCTAGCCCGTAATAGAACATGAGACCGCGAACGAAGGGACAGAGAGTGAACCCCAGCCCCCAGAGGAAGTGGGAGAGGAATACGACCCTCTCGCAAGATCTGGGAGTTGGAATAACCTGTCCTTTAGCAGGAAGCCTATGGGGGATTTCCACGGTTAGGTATCTTGCCGCCCGGAGTTTCGCGATATCCTCCTCTGTGACGGAGGAGGCCACCCACCGGCCTTGAGGGCTGGGTTCGGACATGACTGGGTGCTCGGAACAGAAAGTTGAAACCTAGGTGCTAGAACTCAAGGTTGGAAAGGTTGAGGAAGAGGCAGGCGCGGAGGAGAAAGATGGGTCTGTGCCCCTTTATAAAGGTGTTGAATATCAGATGCCTCCTCATAGGCCTTAAAGCCTGCCTATTCCCAAGGGATTATGCCAACGGAACAGTTGGGTTATCCACACCCATATTAATGAGGATCCCGTAATAAGGGGACACGATCTCTGCTTCGACAAGACGTGCCAATAAAACCGCATCTTAAAAAGTGGAGCGGAGGCTAAAAGACGGTTCAAAATAATGACCGGGCTATGACATGATGTCACTCTTCGAAAATTGTCAGTGGATTGGGATCATAAAATATTATACTCTCTATGGATATATCTGGTGTTTATTTTACAGAGCCGGACACGTTCTCTGTTCGAGAGTTGTTTTGGAGTATTCAGAGGAGGAACCTGCCTTGCAATGTCGAAGACATTCTGCGTGCTAGACATCTCGTCATTGAAGCCTGGTTCAGGGGCTACTGAGGGAGTCCTGGATTAAGGGGTCCTTGGGCGTCTGACCTGTGTGACATGGGCCGGACTAATGGGCTATGAAGATGCAAGACAGACGACTCTCTCTTGTGTCCGGATGGGACTCTCCTTTGCGTGGAAGGCAAGCTAGGCGGTCAGATGTGCTATTTCCTTTCTATGTAACCAACTTTGTACAACCCTAGGCCCCTCCGGTATCTATATAAACTGGAGGGTTTAGTCTGTAGAGGCAATCATAATCTGACATACTAGACTTCTAGGGTTTTAGCCATTACGATCTCGTGGTAGATCAACTCTTGTAACCCCCATACTCATCAATATTAATCAAGCAGGACGTAGGGTATTACCTCCATCAAGAGGGCCCGAACCTGGGTAAAACTTTGTGTCCCTTGTCTCCTGTAACCATCAACCTTAGACGGACAGTTCGGGACCCCCCACCCGAGATCCGCCGGTTTTGACACCGACACCCGTGCACAAGTAAAGGGGTACAAAAAGGACCCTACTTTTGTACAGCGACAGGAGCCCCCTGATGTCAACTACACAACCTTCTTCTTGTAGACGTTGTTGGGCCTCCAAGTGCAGAGGTTTGTAGGACAGTAGCAAATTTCCCTTAAGTGGATGACCTAAGGTTTATCAATCCGTAGGAGGCGTAGGATGAAGATGGTCTCTCTCTCAAGCAACCCTGCAACCAAATAACAAAGAGTCTCCTATGTCCCCAACAAACCCAATACAATGGTAAATTGTATAGGTGCACTAGTTCGGCGAAGAGATGGTGATACAAGTGCAATATGGATGGTAGATGATGGTTTTTGTAATATGAAAATATAAAAACAGCAAGGTAACTAATGATAAAAGTGAGCATAAACGGTATTGCAACGCATTGAAACAAGGCCTAGGGTTCATACTTTCACTAGTGCAAGTTCTCTCAACAATAATAACATAATTGGATCATATAACTATCCCTCAACATGCAACAAAGAGTCACTCCAAAGTCACTAATAGCAGAGAACAAACGAAGAGATTATGGTAGGGTATGAAACCACCTCAAAGTTCTTCTTTCTGATCGATCTATTCAAGAGTTCGTAGTAAAATAACATGAAGCTGTTCTTTCCATTCAATCTATCCTAGAGTTCATACTAGAATAACACCTTAAGACACAAATCAATCAAAACCCTAATGTCACCTAGATATTCCAATGTCACGTCAAGTATCCGCGGGTATGATTATACGATATGCATCACACAATCTCAGATTCATCTATTCAAACCAACACAAAGTACTCCAAAGAGTGCCCCAAAGTTTCTACCGGAGAGTCAAGACGAAAACATGTGCCAACCCCTATGCATAGGTTCATGGGCGGAACCCGCAAGTTGATCACCAAAACATACATCAAGAGGATCAATAGAATACCCCATTGTCACCACGGGTATCCCATGCAAGACATACATCAAGTGTTCTCAAATCCTTAAAGACTCAATCCGATAAGATAACTTCAAAGGGAAAACTCAATTCATCACAAGAGAGTAGAGGGGGAGAAACATCATAAGATCCAACTATAATAGCAAAGCTCACGATACATCAAGATCATACCACCTCAAGAACACAGGAGATAGAGAGATAGATTAAACACATAGCTACTGGTACATACCCTCAGCCCCGAGGGAGAACTACTCCCTCCTCATCATGGTGAGCACCGGGATGATGAAGATGGCCACCGGAGAGGGATTCCCCCCTCCGGCAGGGTGTCGGAACGGGTCTAGATTGGTTTTCGGTGGCTACGGAGGCTTCTGGCGGCGGAACTCCCAATCTATTCTGCTCCCCGAAGTTTTTAGGGTATATGGGTATATATGGGAGGGAGAAGTAGTCGGTGGATCGGCGCGCCCCCCACCCTCGTGGACAGCCCGGGACTCTCCTGGTCGAAATCCGATACTCCGTGGGCTTCTTCTGGTCCAAAAATAAGTTCCGTGAAGTTTCAGGTCAATTGGACTCCGTTTGATTTCATTTTATGTGATACTCTAAAACAAGGAAAAACCAGAAACTGGCACTGGGCTCTGGGTTAATAGGTTAGGCCCAAAAATAATATAAAAGTGTATAATAAAGCCCATAAAAATCCAAAATAGATAATATAATAGCATGGAACAATCAAAAATTATAGATACATTGGAGACGTATCAGCATCCCCAAGCTTAATTCCTGCTCGTCCTCGAGTAGGTAAATGATAAAAACAGAATTTTTGATGTGGAATGCTACCTAACATATATATCCATGTAATTCTCTTTATTGTGGCAAGAATATTCAGATCCATAAGATTCAAGACAAAAGTTTAGTATTGACATAAAAATAATAATACTTCAAACATACTAACAAAGTAATTGTGTCTTCTCAAAATAACATGGCCAAAGAAAGCTATCCCTACAAAATCATATAGTCTGGCTATGCTCCATCTTCACCACACAACGTATTTAAATCATGCACAACCCCGATGACAAGCCAAGCAATTGTTTCATACTTTTGATGTTCTCAAACTTTTTCAATCTTCACGCAATATATGAGTGTGAGCCATGGATATAGCACTATAGGTGGAATAGAATGGTGGTTGTGGAAAAGACAAAAAGGAGAAGATAGTCTCACATCAACTAGGCGTATTAACAGGCTATGGACATGCCCATCAATAGATATCAATGTGAGTGAGTAGGGATTGCCATGCAACGGATGCACTAGAGCTATAAGTGTATGAAAGCTCAACAAAAGAAACTAAGTGGGTGTGCATCCAACTCGCTTGCTCACGAAGACCTAGGGAATTTTGAGGAAGCCCATCATTGGAATATACAAGCCAAGTTCTATAATGTAAAATTCCCACTAGAATATGAAAGTGACAGCATAGGAGACTCTCTATCATGAAGATCATGGTGCTACTTTGAAGCACAAGTGTGGTAAGAGGATAGTAGCATTGCCCCTTCTCTCTTTTTCGCTCTTTTTTATTTTTTTATTTGGGCCTTCTCTTTTTTTATGGCCTCTTTTCTCTTTTTTTATTTGGGCTTCTTTGGCCTCTTATATTAATTTATTTTCGTCTGGAGTCTCATCCCGACTTGTGGGGGAATCATAGTCTCCATCATCCTTCCCTCACTGGACAATGCTCTAATAATGATGATCATCACACTTTTATTTACTTACAACTCAGGAATTACAACTCGATACTTAGAACAAAATATGACTCTATATGAATGCCTCCGGCAGTGTACCGGGATGAGCGATGAATCAAGAGTGACATGTATGAATGAATTATGAACGGTGGCTTTGCCACAAATACGATGTCAACTACATGATCATGCATATCAATATGACAATGATGGAGCGTGTCATAATAAACGGAATGGTGGAAAGTTGCATGGCAATATATCTCGGAATGGCTGTGGAAATGCCATAATAGGTAGATATGGTGGCTGTTTTGAGGAAGGTGATGGTGGGTGATATGGTACTAGCGAAAATTGCACGGCACAAGAGAGGCTAGCAATGGTGGAAGAGTGAGAGTGCGTATAATCCATGGACTCAACATTAGTCATAAATAACTCACATACTTATTGCAAAAATCTATTAGTTATCGAAACAAAGTATTATGCGCATGCTCCTAGGGGGATAGATTGGTAGGAAAAGACCATCACTCGTCCCCGACCACCACTCATAAGGAAGACAGTCAATAAATAAATCATGCTCCAACTTCATCACATAACGGTTCACCATACGTGCATGTTACGGGAATCACAAACTTCAACACAAGTATTCCTCAAATTCACAACTACTCAACTAGCATGACTCTAATATCGCCATCTTCATATCTCAAAACAATCATCAAGTATCAAACTTCTCATAGTATTCAATGCACTTTATATGAAAGTTTTTATTATATCCCTCTTGGATGCCATCATATTAGGACTAAATTCATAACCAAAACAAACTACCATGCTGTTTAGGACTCTGAAAATAATATAAGTGAAGCATGAGAGTTCATCTATTTCTATAAAATAAAACCACCACAGTGCTCTAAAAAATATAAGTGAAGCACTAGAGCAACAACAAACTACTCTGAAAGATATAAGTGAAGATCAATGAGTAGTCGAATAATTATGCAACTATGTGAAGACTCTCTAACATTTAATAATTTAAGATCTTTGTATTTTATTCAAACAGCAAGCAAAACAAAATAAAATAAAATGACGCTCCAAGCAAAACACATATCATGTGGTGAATAAAAATATAGCTCCAAGTAAAGTTACCGATGAACGAAGACGAAAGAGGGGATGCCTTCCGGGGCATCCCCAAGCTTAGGCTTTTGGTTGTCCTTGAATATTACCTTGGGGTGCCTTGGGAATCCCCAAGCTTAGGCTCTTTCCACTCCTTATTCCATATTCCATCAAATCCTTACCCAAAACTTGAAAACTTCCTAACACAAAACTTAAAAGAAAATCTTCGTGAGCTCCGTTAGTAAAAGAAAACAAATCACCACTTAGGTACTGTTGTGAACTCATTCTTTATTTATATTGGTGTTAAACCTACTGTATTCCAACTTTTCTATGGTTCATAAACTCTATTAGTAGCCATAGATTCATCAAAATAAGCAAACAACACACGGAAAACAGAATCTGTCAAAAACAGAACAGTCTGTAGTAATCTGGATCAAACGTATACTTATGGAACTCATAAAATTCTAAAATAAATTGCTGGACGTGAGGAATTTATCTATTAATAATCTTCAAAACGAATTAACTAAATATCACTATCCAGTAAAAAATGGCAGCAAATCTCGTGAGCGCTAAAGTTTCTGTTTTTTACAGCATGATCACAAAGACTTTCCCCAAGTCTTCCCAATGGTTCTACTTGGCACAAACACTAATTAAAACATAAAAATTCAATCATAACAGAGGGTAAATGATTAATTTATTACTAAACAGGAACAAAAAGAAAGGAGCTAAAATAAAATTGGGTTGCCTCCCAACAAGCGCTATCGTTTAATGCCCCTAGCTAGGCATGATGATTTCAGCGATACTGACATAAAAGATAAGAATTGTAACATAAAGAGAGCATATTGAAGAATATGACTAGTACATTTAAGTCTAACCCACTTACTATGCATAGGGATTTTGTGAGTAAACAACTTATGGGAGCAATAATCAACTAGCATAGGAAGGCAAAACAAGCATAACTTTAAAACTTTAAGCACATAGAGAGGGAACTTGATATTATTTACTACTCTCCACATAAGCAAAATTCTTCTCATTCGGAATAGTGGGAGTATCATAAGAGACTCGAATACTATAAATTGTTTCCACATTAAAATAGTAATGTTCAGAAAAGGGGTAATCATAATCATGACAAGTTTTAATATAATCATCACTACTTTTTATAGCATAAGTATCATCACAATAATCATCATAGGTAGCAACTTTGTTCTCATCATAATCGATTGAAACCTCTTCCAAGATAGTGGAATCATTACTAAATAAATTCATGACCTCTCCAAATCCACTTTCACCAATATAATCATCATAAGTAGGAGGCATGCTATCATCATTATAAATTTGCATATCAAAAGTTGAGAGACTAAAAATATCATCTTCATTAAACGTAGCATCCCCAAGCTTGGGACAAACATTAATCGCAACAGATATATTCTCAAAAACATCATCTTCATCAAACATAGCATCCCCAAGCTTGGGCCTTTTCATATCATAAGCATAATCACTCTCATCATTAATAGTATGGATAGCACCAATAGTATAGCAATTATCATATTCTTCCAAGCAAGTGCCAAAAAGATTTTCAAGATCATAAGAAGTATCATTATCTTCCCAATAATAATCATCACAACAAGCAATAGGCATAACGAGATCATCATCAAGTGCATCATCTTCCACAATTATATTTTCATGAGGCAAAACAGTAATAGGGGCAGCATTATTTGGGAGAGATATCTTTTTACCTCTCTTCCTTTTCCTTTTCTTCTTCTTCACCACATCATGTATGGGTTCAATCCTCTTTTTGGAGCTCCTTATTAATGAGATTAGTTGGATAGAAGGCTCCTCCTCGTTACCTGATTCATCATAAGAAATAATAGGAGGATATTGGGAAGTCTCTTCCCTTTTGTTAGTATTCTCTTCATCTTCTATTTGTTTTATTTTCTTTATATAATTGGCAATATAAGGATTTTCAATGCAATTCACCGCACAATACATATAAATTTCTTCTAGATCAATATCGAGGAATTTCTCAAGGCTATATTCTGGAATAATCTTAGTTTGACGTTTCATTTCTTCATAACCCAAAAGCAAACTAAGTTCATTATAATGTGCAAGGGAGATCAAGTCATCACAATTTTTGGACACGATTCGATCATGAAACAATTTGCATTTGATATTGAAAGGACCATGTTCATTGCAAAGTTCACAAGTATGGCTAAGAAATTTTAAATTTTCAGCACTAGCATATAGCCTTTCTTGCAACCATTTAGTTTCTAAATGCTTATGCCTCTTGCAATATCTATCTTCACTATTTGGTGTGTACTTACAAACCCAATTCACTCCACAAAAATTGACATGTTTATAGGAGACATTTTCATCATAACTAGTGCAATCATCATTAGTACTATGGATATTCAAGGAGTTCATACTAACAACATTGCAATCATGCTCATCATTCATAGATTTAGTGCCAAACATTTTATAGACTTCTTCTTCTAGCATTTGAGCACAATTTTCCTTTCCATCATTCTCATGAAAGATATTAAAAATATGAAGCGTATGAGGCAAACTCAATTCCATTTTTTTGTAGTTTTCTTTTATAAACTAAACTAGTGCTAAAACAAGAAACAAAAATATTTGATTACAAGATCTGAAGATATACCTTCAAGCGCTAACCTCCCCGGCAACGGCGCTAGAAAAGAGCTTGATGTCTACTACACAACCTTCTTCTTGTAGACGTTGTTGGGCCTCCAAGTGTAGAGGTTTGTAGGACAGTAGCAAATTTCCCTCAAGTGGATGACCTAAGGTTTATAAATTCGTAGGAGGCATAGGATGAAGATGGTATCTCTCAAGCAACCCTGCAACCAAATAACAAAGAGTCTCTTGTGTCCCCAACACACCCAATACAATGGTAAATTGTATAGGTGCACTAGTTCGGTGAAGAGATGGTGATACAAGTGCAATATGGATGGTAGATAACGGTTTTTGTAATCTGAAAATATAAAAACAGCAAGGTGACTAATGATAAAAGTGAGCGTAAACGGTATTGCAATGCATTGAAACAAGGCCTAGGGTTCATACTTTCACTAGTGCAAGTTCTCTCAACAATAACAACATAATTGGATCATATAACTATCCCTCAACATGCAACAAAGAGTCACTCCAAAGTCACTAATAGTGAGAACAAACGAAGAGATTATGGTAGGGTATGAAACCACCTCAAAGTTATTCTTTCTGATCGATCTATTTAATAGTCCGTAGTAAAATAACATGAAGCTATTCTTTCCGTTCAATCTATCCTAGAGTTCATACTAGAATAACACCTTAAGACACAAATCAATCAAAACCCTAATGTCACCTAGATACTCCAATGTCACCTCAAGTATCCGCGGGTATGATTATACGATATGCATCACACAATCTCAGATTCATCTATTCAAACCAACACAAAGTACTCCAAAGAGTGCCCCAAAGTTTCTACCAGAGAGTCAAGACGAAAACGTGTCCCAACCCCTATGCATAGGTTCATGGGCGGAACCCGCAAGTTGATCACCAAAACATACATCAAGTGGATCAATAGAATACCCCATTGTCACCATGGGTATCCGATGCAAGACATACATCAAGTGTTCTCAAATCCTTAAAGACTCAATCCGATAAGATAACTTCAAAGGGAAAACTCAATTCATCACAAGAGAGTAGAGGGGGAGAAACATTATAAGATCCAACTATAATAGCAAAGCTCGCGATACATCAAGATCATACCACCTCAAGAACACGAGAGAGAGAGAGAGATCAAACACATTGCTACTGGTACATACCCTCAGCCCCGAGGGAGAACTACTCCCTCCTCGTCATGGAGAGCACCGGTGTCGTGGTATTCTCACGGGGGGCTTGCGAGTCGTCAGATGCCACAAGGGCTTAGTGTGAGGGTAAGACTGCTGATGATAGGACCGGGAGCGAGTATGCGAGTAGCACGCGATGGTTTACCCAGCTTCGGAGATCTCCGGAGAGATAATACTCCTACTGCTGCATGTCTGAGTGTATCTGATATACCTAGTACAGAGTGCTCCTGGAGCTGTATCTTTTGTCAGTGCCATAGGCGTCTGACTTTGTTTATGCGTTTGGCCGGATGAACATGCATGCTCTAGTGGCCGGATGGCTCTTGGTCGTGGGTGTGTGCATGAGCATGTGTGTGCCTTCTCTTCCTGGATGGATGGATGGAGCTAGTTATATATAATGGGTAGTGGGTATGGGACATGGCGTTGGTTGTAAGCTACCTTGGGTAGCTTACAAGCCAAGCCATGTATGGGGCATGGTGCATGTCATGCTTGTCCCCTGGGCACTTTATAGAATAGTGCCAAGGGGACAGATACACTGTAGATGATGGCGTCGCGGTACAGCTGTCTCGTCCGCGGTATGGCCGTCCCGTCGGAGTCTTGTCGATGTCGGGTCGGGCTGCAGTCAGCAGCCGGCTGGTAGGCGCAGTCGGTAGCCGGCTGGGCAGAGCAGTCGGACGGAGAGCCAGCAGGAGCAGCCGGGCAGTCGGACTGAGGGGCTTTGCTAGCCCCGATGTCTTGAAATATTGTCTTGCCGTCTTCGGGGTACCCGTGGTCAATTACTCAGTCAGTAGCCCCCAAGCCTCTAGGCAAGTTGGCAAAGTTCGGCGGAGGTTTTTTTGCGAGTGTTCATGGAAATGATCATGAAAAAGACAAATTTAGTCCACGCAGATATATCCAATGTTTGCTTTTAGCATTGCAAGTTTTATGCGGAGGGTGCCGACTCGGTTTCGTCCGAGCCCCCTTCAATCTTTTTCATGTTCCCTCCGCTTTTTGGCTTGTGCTCTCGCTCGCCGGATAGCCGCTCTGCGGTCTGTGGCTGAGAGTGGGCCGTGAAGCAGAGTGTACAGTACTCAGAGTCTGGGAGCAGATTCGACCGAGCAGATACTTGTAAAGGAAACGGCCGGATCGCCCGATCCATTTTTCTTCGCGGGCATTTTTCGTGTGGGTGGCCTCCAGCGTTCACTCTTGCTAGTCGGACAGCCGCTCTGTGGTGTGTGACTAAGAGTGGGCCTTTGGTACTGTGCACGCTACTAAGCCGCCTGCGGGAACTAACATCTCAGGCCAAGCGGCCAGCCTCCGGGCCAACTCTGGCTGGCGCCGGGGCGAACAGTGATGCAACTGTAATGAAATGCGGAGATAGTCCCTCGAGCATCGCTTGGGGTTATCCGTGCTTGCGTGGTGAAAAAATATGCGGATGAGGAGCTCACATTGGTTTTCGTGTAGCCGAGACGGAGTTTGCCGAAGACAGCCGGTGCGGCTCGGCGCTCGCAGAGCGTGCCGGCGCACCCGCTGGGTGTAGCTTTCGGGCCTCCTGGTGCTCGAAGAGGAGTCCTAGCCGGTCAGGCTCGACCAGCCAGGTAGCGAGGCGTCTTGCAGCGCCCTTTTTCTTCTTTTTTCTCTTCTGCCGGCTGCTGATAGCCGGACAAAACTCTTCTCTTGTTTGCAATCTTCCGTGGGGGCGCACTGGCGCACCCACTAGGTGTAGCCCCCGATATTTGGGTCGACTGCTGAGCAGTCGGGCCGGATCTTCCGGTAGCTATCTTGTCTTCTTCTTTGCGGGGGCGCGTCAGCGCACCCACTGGGTGTAGCCCCCCAGGTTCGGGTCGACTGCTGAGCAGTCGGGCCGGATCTTCCGGCAACTATCTTGTCTTCTTCTTCGCTGGGGCGCGTCAGCGCACCCGCTGGGTGTAGCCCCCGAGATCTGGGCCGACTACTGAGCAGTCGGGCCGGATCTCCCTGTAACTACTTTGTCTTCTCTTCACGGGGGCGCGTCAGCGCACCCGCTGGGTGTAGCCCTCGAGATCTGGGCCAACTGCTGAGCAATCGGGCCGGATCTCCCAGCAACTACTTTGTCTTCTTCTTCACGGGGGCGCGTCAGCGCACCTGCTGGGTGTAGCCCCCGAGATCTGGGCCAACTGCTGAGCAGTCGGGCCGGATCTCCCGGCAACTACTTTGTCTTCTTCTTCGCGGGGGCGCGTCAGTGCACCCGCTGGGTGTAGCCCCCGAGATCTGGGCCGACTGCTGAGCAGTCGGCCGGATCTCCCGGCAACTACTTTGTCTTCTTCGCAGGGGCGCGTTAGTGCACCCGCTGGGTGTAGCCCCCGAGATCTGGGCCGACTGCTGAGCAGTCGGGTCGGATCTCCCAGCAACTACTTTGTCTTCTTCTTCACGGGGGCGCGTCAGCGCACCCGCTGGGTGTGTTGTCGGAGCAAGAGGCAGTCCAGCCGGCTTGGCACAGCCGGCAGCGTGGGTCACGACTGACCATCCGAGTGGCGAAGCATGCGGATGAGTCATTCAGACGGGTTTTTCTTTCTTCTTTTTCTCACAGTCAACTTCTCTCTCTCTTCTTTTTTTAGCATCCGGCTGTGGGCACTTGGCCACTTCTTTTCTAGCTGACTTGATGGGAGCAGCCGGCCCTTAACCCCCTTTTTTTAGCAGCAGCCGGCCACGATCTGTTTTTTGCCGGCCCGACTCTTTCTCAGCCGGCTGGGCACAAAGCCCTTGACTTTTCTTGGGCAGCTAGCCCACTTTTCCCAGCCGGCTACAAGGTAGTCGGCCTCTTCTCTTTCTTTCTTCATCTTCTCTACAGCCGGCACCCACTCCCCTTTTTTCTCTCTTTTTTGTTTTGTTTTGGGCACTCGGCTCTTTGCTCTTTTTTCTCCAGTCGCGATCTTTTCTTTCCTTCCAGCCGGCCCTTGTTGTTTCTCATGCCGGTAGGGTGGAGTGCAAGCGGAGAAGCCGGCAGGCCGGGGAGCGGGCGGAAGCCGGCCTCCGGCTGGAGTGGCAAGCCAGCGAGAGCGGGGGCCGGACCCGACGTGGGAGGCTAGCAGCCAGCAGGGCGGAGGCCAGACCCGATGCGGGAGAGACGAGCGCGCGGGGTCGAATTCGGGCAAGCGCGGACGATATGGCCATGCGGAGGCGACGCTGGGGGGCCGGACGCGCAGGAGTCAGCCAGCGGCGAGCGGGAGCCGGCCATCGGGCTGGGCCGGGCGGCGCGGGCGCTGGCGTGGAGGCGGAGCCGGGCGGGGCGACGCAGGAGCCGGACCCGGCAGCCGGCTGGAGCGGAGGCGAGGCGCAGCCGGCGCGCGTGGAGAAGTCGGCACGGGGGCGGAGAACCCGGCCGTTGTCTGTCGGACGTGGAGCCAGCCGGCCGGGTCGAGGCACGAGTCGGAGCCAGCGTAGGGTGCGGCAGCGGCCGGCCGAGGCAAGCCGGTAGGGGGCACCCGGCCGCGGGGCGGCGCACGGAGGAGCGAGGCCGACGCGGGGCTCTATAGCGGCGCGGGAGGAGCTCACTGCGGTGGAGCGCCGGGGCGGCCTGGCGTGGGGGCGCGGAGATGCACTGGAGCCCATGGCCAGCGACTTCTCAGGAGGAGCATAGAGGCTGGGGAGCTAGGTGCGCGGAGCCGGCGGGAGCGCGGAGCGGGCGCTCGGTACAGGAGGCCAAAGCAGAGCGCGCGGGGGAGGAGGCGACCAGCGCTGGGGTCGTTGAGCGCCGCACGGGCGAGGGACGCGCATCCGTTGCAGTTCAGCAGCACTACAGGAGGAGGCAGCAATCGGACAGAGCGGAGGACGCGAGCACGACGACCTACTGGGCCATAGGCGGCGATGATGTGCGTGCAGAGAAGAACAAAGGCGAGCAAGCGCATGGTGGGCGTACGCACAGTGCATGACCATTATCTAGCCAGTATCCGGATATTGTACGAGGCGTGTACAAGGCATGTATGGCTATTATCTGGGGCGCATCTGCATAGTGTGTATGGCCAATGGTTTGACCATTGCATCTAGCTAGCTACCGAAGACGATATGTGGAGAAGCGAACGCCCGCTCTGGCCGGAGCAAAGCGCAGCGCGGAGGGGAGCGGACACGAGCGGCGCATAGATGGACATGGTCGACCGAAACGAGGCCCCGCGCGCGGCGCGCACGCGGTCAGACTGCCGGCGTCGCAACGGTGGTGACGAAGGCGGCGAGGCCAACGGCGAGGACGCGCCGTCCCGCATGGCCGCTCCGGGGGCGGGTCGAAGTCGAGCCCCCGAGCGCTACTGGAGAGACGGCGCGACGCCGCGACGGTGATGGCGAAGATGGTCCCGCCCGGACTGCGAAACCAGCAGCAGCGTGGTAGCATAGTAGTAGTACCACACCACGGTGGGCGCCAACTGTCGTGGTATTCTCACGGGGGGCTTGCGAGTCGACAGATGACACAAGGGCTTAGTGTGAGGGTAAGACTGCTGCTGATAGGACCGGGAGCGGGTATGCGAGTAGCACGCGATGGTTTTCCCAGCTTCGGAGCTCTCCGGAGAAATAATACTCCTACTGCTGCATGTCTGAGTGTATCTGATATACCTAGTACAGAGTGCTCCTGGAGCTGTATCTTTTGTCAGTGTCATAGGCGTCTGACTTTGTTTATGCGTGTGGCCGGATGAACATGCATGCTCTAGTGGCCGGATGGCTCTTGGCCATGGGTGTGTGCGTGAGCATGTGTGTGCCTTCTCTTCCTGGATGGATGGATGGATCTAGTTATATATAGTGTGTAGTGGGTATGGGACATGGCGTTGGTTGTAAGCTACCTTGGGTAGCTTACATACAAGCCAAGCCATGTATGGGGCATGGTGCATGTCATGCTTGTCCCCTAGGCACTTCATAGAATAGTGCCAAGGGGACAGGCACACTGTAGATGATGGCGTCGTGGTACAGCTGTCTCGTCCGTGGTATGGCCGTCCCGTCGGAGTCTTGTCGGTGTCGGGTCGGGCTGCAGTCGGCAGCCGGTTGGGCAGAGCAGTCGGACGGAGAGCCGGCAGGAGCAGCCGAGTAGTCGGACTGAGGGGCTTTGCTAGCCCCGATGTCTTGAAATATTGTCTTGCCGTCTTTGGGGTACCCGTGGTCAATTACTCCGTCAACCGGGATGATGAAGATGGCCACCGAAGAGGGATTCCCCCCTCTCGCAGGGTGCCGGAATGGGTCTAGATTGGTTTTCGGTGGCTACGGAGGCTTCTAGCGGCGGAACTCCCGATCTATTCTTCTCCCCGAAGTTTTTAGGGTATATGGGTATATATGGGAGGAAGAAGTACGTCGGTGGATCTCCGGGCAGTCCACGAGGCAGGGGCGCGCCCAGGGGGGTGGGCGCGCCCCCCACCCTCGTGGGAAGCCCGGGACTCTCCTGGTCCAACTCTGATACTCCGTGGGATTCTTCTGGTCCAAAAATAAGTTCCGTGAAGTTTCAGGTCAATTGGACTCTGTTTGATTTTCCTTTTCCATGATACTCTAAAACAAGGAAAAAAATGGAAACTAGCACTGGGCTCTGGGTTAATAGGTTAGTCCCAAAATAATATAAAAGTGTATAATAAAGCCCATAAACATCCAAAATAGATAATATAATAGCATGGTACAATCAAAAATTATAGATACGTTGGAGACGTATCACCCCCAAGCCTGGGCCACACATAAGCATAGAGTATTGTTGGGCCAGGCCCAGAACGGTGCGCGGGCATGCGTGGCAGAGTTTTAACTGCGGTAACTCCCTCGCCAGTTGCGCATCCCCACGACCCGCATTGAGTGCATGACATGGGGGTCGTGCGTGGGACGGTCGCAGCACGCTTGTGTCACCCTGTGGTGAATTGTAAAGAGGTGGCCCGCGTCTTTCCCATAAAAAAGAGGAAGCCACAGGGGCACGGCTCATTTACTAAGTGGACTCGGGTCGCGGCCATCATGGCGCCCGCGCCCCACGACCACAGGGTGGGAAACGGCCGTTCCACTTGCCTTCTTGATCCCAGCCTGCCCGCCACGTGTCCCCCATGCCTCAGTGAGAGTAGGTGTGGCGGATACGGAGGGCACGGGCATTAATGCCGAGGCGGGAAGCCGGGCATTGCTGATTGGAGCAGCAGGTCGGTCTTGATTCCTTGCGCCTCTAGCGACCGGATTGGTCGAGCGGGGCGGCCGCCCTTAGGTTGGGGGGCCGAGCCCCGGCCCCATCCCTCTATAAAAAAGGGGAGAGGGACGGTGTCCTTCTACATTCGTCCCCTTCCATCTTGATCCCTTTCTTCCCTTCGCAATGGTGAGAGGGCACGCCAGTGCTCCAGTGGCGCCGACGAGGGCTTCTGCTCGATAGTGTGTCCCCTCTCCCCCGGAGCTCATGGCAGCAGAGCCTGTTGCGAGAGGAGGAGGGAGGGGACGAGGCCGAGGCCGCCGTGGTGCTCGGGGGAGAGGGGAATGAGGCGGCGCACCGGCCGCGCTTCCGCCAGCGGGCATGTCGGAGACCAGCCCTGCGAGTTCTTCATCAGGTTGTACAAGCCGGTGTGTGGTCACCTCCGCCTCCCCACCCAGTTTGCTCGGGTAATGGAGCTTGACCCGCCGTAGGCTTTGAGGCTGCATATGAGGGGCTGCGGGAATGGCAGCATGCGGGTCGACGTCGACTTCCCCACCCCTCATGTCATGTATCTCCGTCGTGGGTGGAAGACCTTCGCCCGCGCCCATAACCTATCGGAGGGGCTCGTCCTCCATTTCAAATTAGTGGAGAATGGCCTGCTCTCCGTAAAGGTCTTTGGGCACCTGGGCACCCACTTAAGGTGCTGCGCGGAGAGCTCCACCGACAACGAAACTTCCGCCTCGGGCGACAGTGACGAGGAGGACAGCGACAACGATGACGAGGGCTGCAAGCGGGAGGACGCCGATTCTTACTCCGGCTGACCCTAGGCGGCATCACCATCATCTGCATCGCCCTCCTCCCTCGGCCACGTGCCTTGCCAAGGGTCATCCCCGCCATGCTCTCCATCGACGTGTTCCCTGTTGCCCCTTCTTTGCCTTCACCTGCCGGACCTGGGAGGAAAGGGGTAAGAACGGAGATCACGGGGCACTTATCTTCCTTTTAAACTTGTAGGCACTTGCCGAATTTTAATTTCTAAGTAATGTAATCTCTCGAACCCATGCTTGTGTCTTGTAACATTCGTACTTGTATCAGCATGTCAAGTGAAAAAGACCAGCCTTGCCGGGAACCCGTGCACGTATACGTTCGTGCGTAGGCAAAATGCCTCCTTAATGCAAATAAACGAGTCCTCCCGGCAAGCCATCCTGCCGGTGCCCTCTGCGCCTGTCAGAGAATCACATCTGTCGGGTTACAGACAAAGGGTCCAGCCTCTCGTCAATCTCCTTTTAGGAAGGGCTACTACGACCATTCCGACCGAAGCAGCGTTCGGGCTAGGGATGGGAGCACCCGAGTTTTTAAAAGAGTGGCAAGGTTTTCTAGTGCACAAGTCACAGGTTATGAACATGAATGGGCAAGAGGTAAACTTTTTCTATTTGGTTTGATGGGCATCGCCATGTCGGGCGGTCTTCTCAACTTCTTGCCAGAGCCGGGTCCTTGGCGGGATCGAGCGTCCTTGCCACGGCTGAAAAGAAGAGGGGGCAAGAGCATGGAACCTTGTCGGTCCATTAACATTTGTTGGAATCAAAAAGTAGTACAATATCCTGGACAAGCATGCATATACGTATACACATAAACATGGAAATCAACGGGAAACTATACATACTAAGGGGTTACTTTCCTTAAGTGCGCACATGGTCTGTGCCTAGCTTTGTACATAGGGTTACATTCCCGACAACCGCACCTTAGGGGTAATACTTGCGAAGATGTTTGATATTCCAGGAATTTCTCACCAGAATGCCATCTTCGGTCTCCAGGCGGACTGCACCGGGCCTGGTGACTCATATTACCCGATAAGGGCCTTCCCACTTTAGCGTCAACTTGTTTAAATTCTTGGTGGATTGGATTCACCGAAGAACAAGGTCGCCTTCCTCAAGGCTTCGGGCATGAACCTTGCAGCTATGGTAGCGGCGCAAGGCTTGCTAGTAGCGAGCGGCTCGCACAGCAGCCTGAAGATGATCTTCCTCAAGGAGCGTCGCATCGTCTTGGCGCAACTGCTCTTGCTCAAGCTCATCATAAGCGAGCAGTCGAGGTGACCCGTATATGAGTTCCTTGGGGAGAACTGCTTCTGCCCCGTATACCAGTGCAATAGGTGTCTGGCCAGTGGCTCGATTTGGTGTCGTTCTGATCGACCAAAGTACCGTTGGCAACTCATCAATCCAGCGCCTTCCGCACTTGTGTAGCTTGTCAAAATTTCTGGTCTTGAGACCTCGCAACACTTCCGCATTCGCCCTCTCAGTGTGGCCATTACTTCTGGGATGAGTAACAGAAGCAAAACAAACCTTGCCACCGAGGTCTTGCATGTACTACATGAAGGTGCGGCTTGTGAACTGCGTGTCGTTGTCAGTGATGACTCTATTTGGCACAGCAAGATGGCAAACTAGTCTCTTGAAGAACTTGATGGCTGATTGTGCTGTCACCTTTCCCACCGGTTCCACTTCCAGCCACTTTCTGAACTTGTCGATTGCGACATACAAGTACTCAAAGCCCTCGACAGCACGGGGAAAGGGGCCCAGTATGTCGAGCCCCCAGACCAAAAATGGCCAGGAAAGAGGGATTGTTTGAAGGGCTTGGGCTAGCTGATGAAGCTTCTTTGAATGGAATCGGCACGCTTCACACTTGGTTACTAGTGTAGTTGCATCCTGGAGAGTGGTGGGCCAGAAGAAACCTTGCCAGAATGCTTTGCCGGCAAGGGCTCTTGACCCTATGTGGAAGCCACACATGCCTCCATTATCTCTGCCAACAACTTCAGTCCGTCCTCCTGAGGAATGCACTTCAGTTGCACGCCATTCGGTCTCCTTCTGTATAGGGCATCATCCACAAAACTGGTACATGTTGGACCGAAGGGCTACTTTCTCTGCCTCTTCCTGTTCCTCGGGGAGTTCCCCTGTTTGGAGGAAATGGACGGTGCGCAGCTCCCATGCCAGAGCCTAGGGCTCGACGGCTAGGACTAAAGGCTCATCTTCGGCCATAGGGGCAGCAGCTTCTACAGCCAGGTCTTGGGGCTTTGCCGGAGGTTGCTGCTCCCCGGAAAGAATGGGGCACCCGGCAACGTCCTTGCCGGCGGCTCCTGGGATCTTAGCGGGAAAGTACTTGCCGGGGCCTACCTTCCTTCATTTTTTCTGTCCTGTTGATGGCTCAATGGAGGGATGGGTTAATTGAAGCACAAAGGTACCTGGTTCCACAGGCAACTTGAGGGCAGCGCATTTTGACAAGTCGTCAACAATGCTGTTCTCTGCTCGGGGAACATGCTCTGCCTGTAGACCGTCAAAAGGCTCCTCCAACTTCCTCACCTCATCCACATAGGCATCCATCAATGGGCTCTGGTAATCCTTGTTAAATTGCTTAACGACGAGCTGTGAATCATCTCTGATGATGAGCTTCATGATTCCGAGGTCTGCTGCGATCCTGAGACTGGCAAGCAATCCCTCATACTCCTCCTGTTGTTCGTTGATTTCTCCCAGGGAAAGTGCATCTAGACTACGTACTTGAGGCGCTGTCCGATGGGTGCGACAAGCAGCACGCCAGCACCAGCACCTTGCAGCGAGAAAGCTCCATCAAAGTACATGATCCAATCACGACTCCTCTCCTTGCCGGGCAGGGTGGTCTCTCGAATCTCTTCGTCGGGCGTTGAGGTCCATTCTGCTATGAACTCTGCCAAGGCTTGACTCTTGATTGTTGAAGTACTTTCAAACCTGAGGCCGAAGCTCGACAGTTGCAACACCGATTCCACGATCCCCCTAGTTGCATCCGGGTTGTGCAAAATTCGTTGCAAAGGGAGGCGGGTGACGATGATGATCTCATGCGCTTGGAAGTAGTGACGCACCTTCCTTGAGGCCATGAGGAGGCCAAAGAGTAGCTTCTATATACCAGAATACCTTGATCTATCCCCCTGTAGGTGGGAACTGACAAAATAGACCGGGTGCTGCATCACCTTCTTCTTCTGTTCAACTTCGCCCACCTGCGCAGACTCTGTCTTGCCGGGGGTTCCGCCTCGCCGGCATCATGCCTTGCCGAGGAAAGCTCCGGCCCCTCATTTGACAGCTCCGCTGCTGCTGCTACTGCTGCTTCTTCCTCCAATTCTCTCTGTGCCACAAGCGCAGCACTGACCACTTGATCCGTTGCCGCTAGATATAGTAGCAACGGCTCTTGTGGTTTTGTCACGACTAGTATTGGCGTGGAGGAGAGGTACCTCTTCAAATCTTGCAGCGCTGCCTCTGCCTCCGGATTCCATTTCATTGGACCTGCCTTTTTCAAAACTTTTAAAAAGGGGAGGGCGCGCTCAACAGATTTGGAGATGAACCTACTTAGAGCAGCAACACAGCCGGCGAGCCTACAGACGTCTTTGACCCGCCTTGGAACCTCAATCTGCCTAATCACTTTGATCTTGTCGGGATTTGCTTCGATTCCGCGTTGAGACACAAAGAACCCAAGAAGTTTGCCGGATGGGACATCGAACACGCACTTCTCTGGGTTGAGCTTGAGGTTGATCTTGCGCAAGTTTGCAAATGTTTCCTCCAGATCCTGCACTAGCGTGGCCCTGTCCTTGGTTTTGACCACTATATCATCCATATATGCTTCCATATTTCTATGCAGCTGGGGCTCAAAACCAATTTGGACTGCTCGGGCAAATGTCAAACTAGTTCTCTTCAACCCGATAGGCATCCGCACAAAATAGTACGTACCACATGGGGTGATGAACGCAGTCTTTTCCTCATCTTCCTTCATCATGAAGATCTGGTGGTATCCTGAGTAGGCGTCGAGGAATGACAATAGGTCACACCCGGCAGTGGAGTCCACTATCTGGTCAATGCGTGGCAGAGGGAAAGGGTCCTTTGGACAGGCTTTATTAATATCTGTATAGTCGATACACAGCCTCCATTTCCCATTTGCCTTACGCACTACCACCGGGTTGGCCAACCACATGGCGGACCAAGCCCGCCGCCTCCAACTTCCTGATCTCCTTGATGATGAACTCTTGTCGCTCCAAAGCTTGCTTTCTGACCTTCTGCTTGACGGGCCGCGCATGGGGACAGACAACAAGGTGGTGCTCAATCACCTCCCCGGGAACGCCGGGGATGTCAGATGCTTGCCATGCAAACACGTCGACATTCGCCCGCAGGAAGGCGACGAGCGCGCTTTCCTATTTGCTATCAAGGGTAGATCTTATGGTAAAAGCTCCACCCATGCCATCCTCCTTGACGGGCACCTTCTTGGTTTCCAGTGGGGCCGCCTTAGACCTCTTGCTCCCGCTGGAGAAGCTCTCTGGCACGTCCTCAATAGGAACGTGGCGCTTCGAAGAGGCACGTTTGCCGGAGGAGGTGCAGGAGTCCTTGCCAGGGTCAGAAGTCTTGCCGGAAGGGGCCTTGCCGGCAGGGGTAGAGGCCTTGCCGGTTGTCTTCCCTCCTCGGGCCTCAGCGGCAGGAACAAGTGCCTTGGCGGCAGCTGCTGCAACTGCCTCCCGGTAGACTTGGTCGGCGCAGAGGAGCGTGTCTTTATTGTCGGAGGGGACGGTGATGATGCTCATTGGCCCGCGCATCTTCAATGTGTTGTAGGCGTAATGTGATGCCGCCATAAACTTGGCCAGCGCTGGGTGGCCGAGGATCCCATTATAGGGCAAGGGGATCCTGGCGACATAAAAAACAATCTTCTCCATCCAGTGGTTTAGCTTGATCGGCAACGTGACCTTGCCCTTCGGCTGACTCCTCCCTGGGTTGACCCCTTGAAACATGCACGTCTCCTCAAGATCTCCATTGGGGATTTGCAGCCTCTCGATCACGGCGGGCGAGCTCAAGTTCAGACCGGCCCCATCGTCAACTAGCATTTTCGTCACCTTGAGGTTGCGTATTGTTGGGAAAACCAACAACGGCAAACACTCGACCGCAGTTGTGCGATCAGGGTGATCCTCGGTGTCAAAAATGATAGGCGTGCTGGACCACTTCAGTGGCCTCTAGGCATCGAACGATGGCTCCGCCGCAGTGACTTCACGCGCCCAATGCTTCAATTGGCGGTGAGAGGTGTGCAATGAGGCGCCACCGTCGATGCACATGGCCTCCGTAGCTTTCTAGAACTCGTGCTTGCCGGATTCGTCATCCTCATCATACCATCGTCTCCCTCCTTGTCACTGCCACGAGCGGGCCTCTCTTGTTGATTGTCTTTGTCGCGGCGACCTCCTCGGCCGCCACGCTTCTTGCCGGACGCCTTAGCACCATCCTAGCCCTTCTCCTTATCGCGCCTCTCATACTCAGCTTTCTGCTTCTCTGCAAGCAGATCAACCTGCCGGCAATTCTGGAGGTCGTGGCCCTTGGTGCGATGGATCTTGCAGTACTGCTCATCGGAGCCTCCTGGCTTGTCGGCAGCCGCCAAGGCCTGGCAGGCGGCGCACCCGGCAACTTCCTTGCTGGGGTCGTCAGCCTTGGCCTTCTTGGCGGCGCTAGGATCGCCGGATCCCTCGACGGCAAGCACGGTCTTGCCCTTATGCTTCCTATTGCGATGTCGGCCCTCCTTTGCTGGGGCGATGGCATCTTCGTGTGTGGAGTCGGTTTCCGCACTAGCATCTTCGTCGGGGTACTTCCTCCCTTCCTCAGCCCGAGCACATCTATCGGCCAGAACATAAAGCTCGGCTACATCCTTAACCTTGTTCATCGCCAGCTCCTCATGCATCTTGCGGTTGCGCACATTCTGATGGAATGCACTGATGATAGCGGCGGGATGAACATCTGGGATGTTGTACTACACACGGCTGAACCTTTGTATGTACTTGCACATGGTTTCGCCATCCTTCTAGGGGATGACAAGCAAATCACTTGCCTAGCCAGGAGCTTGGTGGCCTCCGGTAAAGGCGGCAATAAACTCGTGGCACAAATCCAACCAAGAGGAAATGGAATCCACTGGTAGGTGCGTCAACCATGACATGACATTGGGCTTAAGCGCCAACGGGAAGTAGTTGGCAAGCACCTTGTCGTCGCGAGCCCCGACGGCTTGCATCGCGATAGTGCATATGCCGAGGAACTCCGACGGGTGAGTCTTGCCGTTGTACTTTTCTCCGACCTCAGGCTTGAATGTGCGGCGGGTGGGCCGCTAGAACTACCGCAGCTCACGGGTAAAGGCTGGACAACCCACTTCATAAGATAAATCACCGGAGCCCCCCGGCGCTGGGCGGTCCATAGTGGGCCCCGCACACCTATCTGACTGATGGCGCGCTTCTTGCTGCCGCTCGATAGTGGCCCGAGTGTCTTCCTGAGCTCGCTCCCGAAGAACTTGATGTTGGTCGCAGCGGGCTCGCGGGTCAGACGATGCTGTGGAAACGCTGACGCGGGCGTCGGCCCGACGAGCCGGCGGCTGCTGTTGCTGGCGTGGGGGAGGAGAGTGCACCGTGGTCGCAGCGTCTCCAGTCCTTCCACCATCGGCGTGCACCGGCTCGACAGGGCGCCGGCACGAGGGTCCCGCTGGTCGCGGTTCATCTTTATTGGCAAAGCTGACGAGGCTTCGAATGGTGGCTCTCCACTCGTCGAGCTTCTCCACAGCAGGAGGGAAGTTGAGAAGCAGTTTCACGCGCGCCAACGCTTCTGCTGACGTGGGTGGCGGCGAAAGCTGCGTGGACCGTTATGCACTCCGACTTCTAACCATGTTAGAAGGAGCTCTATCACGGTCGGCCAGGACTCTCCTGACAGGGAGAGAGACCTTAATGAGTTCAGCATGTCTCCGAAGGGCGAGTGCCGAAAGATATCTGCGGAGGTGAACTCCATGATCGGCGCCCAGTCGGATTCGATAGGCACGGGCGCAGGCGGTTCGGAGTCCGCGGCCGAGGAAGAATCCGGCAATTTGGCGTCACGGCTCTCGTGAAGGGTAAGGTCGATACTCGGCTCGATCGCCGCTGAGAATGCGGCCTCCGTGGCGGGGTCTATCCCCCCGTCCGTGGATGGCGCAATCGGCTCCGAATTGAGGGTCGGAGCGGTTGCCGGTGTGATCTCCTGCACACTGTCCAATGGTAGAGCTAAATCATGCTCATCGTGACCGTGCGGCGTACTCGGTCGGGGCTCGAATCCGTCGAAGATCAAGTCTCCACGGATGTATGTCGTGTAATTTAAGCTTCCAAACCTGACTTGGTGGCCAGGGGCGTAACTCTCGATCTGCTCCAGATGGCCAAGCGAGTTGGCCCGCAGTGCGAAGCCGCCGAATACAAAGATCTGTCCGGGAAAAGTCTCACCCTGGACTGCATCGCTATCGATGATCGAAGGAGCCATCAAGCCTAATGATGACGACACAGAGGAACTCTCAATGAAAGCACGAATGTCGGTGTCAAAATCGGCGTATCTCGGGTAGGGGGTCCCGAATTGTGCGTCTAGGGCGGATGGTAACAGGAGGCAGGGGACACGATGTTTTACCCAGGTTCGGGCCCTCTTGATGGAGGTAAAACCCTACGTCCTGCTTGATTATTCTTGATAATATGAGTAGTACAAGAGTTGATCTACCACGAGATCAGAGAGGCTAAACCCTAGAAGCTAGCCTATGGTATGATTGTATGTTGTCCTACGGACTAAAACCCTCCGGTTTATATAGGCACCGGAGGGGGCTAGGGTTACACAGAGTCGGTTACAAGGAAGGAGATCTACATATCCGTATTGCCAAGCTTTCCTTCCACGCCAAGGAGAGTCCCATCCGGACACGTGACAAAGTCTGCAATCTTGTATCTTCATAGTCCAAAAGTCCAGCCAAAAGGATATAATCCGGCTGTCCGGATACCCCCTAATCCAGGACTCCCTCACCCCTACTTTTTTACACCGATAGTAGGTATGGTGGACACTCATGGCAAGAAACTGGGTTTTAGGGTTTTTGGATGCACAAGTAGTATCTCTACTTAGTACAATTTTTTGGCTAGCAAAAGATCCTAGGCAAACACCACATGTTGGGGGATCCATAACAATATAATTTCTATGCAAATATACACAACCATAACTCATTACGTTGTCTTCCTTGTCCAACTTCAACTAATTTGCTTAATTTTGAAAATTATTAATGGGTATTCACAATCATAGAAGATGTCCAAGATAATATATTTGCATGTGAAAGTTCTCTTCCTTCTAGTAATCATTCATGAATTGCTAGTATGACCAATATTGTGATTGTCAAGCTTCAAAAGATTTCCCTTTCTAAACCCAATGTGAAGCTACCACTAGGCATGATATAATTTCAACTTCAAGATATTAATTTCATTCAACAATTTACTCATAGGATATAAGTGAAGCACATGAGTAAATGACAAGCTACTCCAAAAAGATATAAGTGAAAATCAAGCGAGTGGTTAAGTAAATAGGTAGCTAATTGTGGACACTCTCTTATTTAAAAACTTTTAGATTTAAGTATTTTATTAAAGCAGCAAGAAAAACGAAATAAAATGACACTTCAATAATAGCACAACTCATGTGAAGAAGCAAAAACTTAGGCTCAAGCGATACTAACTGACAATTGTTGATGAACAAAGGTGGGATGCCTACCGGGGCATCCCCAAGCTTAGATGCTTGAGAATTTTTGAAATATTATCTTAGTATGCCTTGGGCATCCCCAAGCTTGAACTTTTGCATCTCCTTAATTCCATATATATCACGGTTTCCCTAATTCTTAAAAACATCATCCACACAAAACTCAACTAGAACTCGTGAGATACATTAGTATAAATCAATGCAACACCTTATCATTATCTACTGTAGCAAATCACTAAAATTATTATTAAACATTGCATACTAAATGCCTATGCATATTTAATATTCCTATCCTCAAATATAAACATTAAACAAGCAAACATATGCAAAAATGCAAACATAACAGCAATCTGTCAAAACAGTACAGTCTGTAAAGAATGCATGAATATAAATACTTCTTTAACTCCAAAAATTCTGAAAATTTAACACACTGTAGAAAATTTATCATAGCTTATTTTGAAAAAAGTTTCAACATTTTATCACATTCTGATTTTTCTCGGGAATTTTTGCAATAGCGATAAACTTTATGTTTTCAAACAACCACATATAGACTTGCAAAATAAGCCTTGAAAAGCCTATACTTGACTTTTTTTTATTGAAATAAAAGATGCAAAACATTTTTATAAATAACAGCAAGCAAATACTAAGAAAATAAAATGATGCTCCAAGCAAAACTCATATCATGTGACGAACGAAAATATAGCCCCAAGTAAGATTACCGATAATGTTGGAGACGAAAGAGGGGATGCCTTCCGGGGCATCCCCAAGCTTAGTTGCTTGGATCTTCCTTGAATATTAACATGGGGTGCCTTGGGAATCCACAAGCTTAGGGTATTGTCACTCCTTATTCTCCTCATACCGATATCTCACCCAAAACTTGAAAACTTCAATCACACAGAACTTAACGAAACTTCGTGAGATAGGTTAGTATGATAAAGAAAATCATTCACTTTGGTACTGTCAAATAAAAGTATCATAGTTGTTCTCACACAATGCCTACTGTACCTTATCATTTCCACAATTTATATTGAACAATATAAGCCATAGAAACTAGGAAACAAGCAAACTATGCATTGAAAATAGAATCTGTCAAAACAGAACAGTCTATAATGATCTGCTCAAAAACCATACTTATGGTACTCCAAAAATTCTGAAAAATTAGGACAACCTGGGAAATTTGTATATCAAACTTCTTCAAAACGAATAAGGATTTTATCACGCTTCTGTAAAAAATGAAAATTATTTTACTGGGCACAAAAGTTTGTGTTTTTCAGCAAGATCAAATCAACTATCACCACACTATGCCAAAGGCTTTACTTGGTACTTTATTGAAAAAAAGCTATAAAACATGATTACTACGGTAGCTTAATCATGTGAACACACAAAAACAGTAGGTAAAAGTGTTGGGTTCTCTCCCAACAAGCGCTTTTCTTTAATGCCTTTTAGCTAGGCATGATGGTATTAATGATGCTCGCATAGAAGTAAAGAATTGAAACACAAAGAGAGCATCATGAAGCATATGACTAGCATATTTAAGTCTAACCCACTTCCTATGCATAGGGATTTTGTGAGCAAACAACTTATGGGAACAAGAATCAACTAGCATAGAAAGGCAAAACAAGCAAAACTTTAAGATTTTCAACACATAGAGAGGAAACTTGATATTATTGCAATTCCTACAAGCATAAGTTCCTCCCTCATAATAATTTTCAGTGGCATCATGGATGAATTCAATAATATAAATATCACATAAAGCACTCTTTTCATGATGCACAAGCATAGAAATTTTATTACTCTCCACATAAGCAAACTTATTCTCATGAATAGTAGTGGGAGCAAACTCAACAAAATAACTATCATGACATTGAAAATTAAAATCATGATGACAATTTTCATGGTTATCATTATTCAATATAGCATACATGTCATCACCATAATCATCATATATAGGAACTTTGTTGTCATAATCAATTGCATCCTCCTCCAAAATAGTGGATTCATCACTAAATATAGCCATGACCTCTCCAAATCCACTTCAATATAATCATCATAAATAGGAGGCATGCTTTCATCATAGTAAATTTTCTTGTGAAAACTTGGGGGACTAAAAATATCATTTTCATCAAACATAGCATCCCCAAGCTTGTATCTTTGCATATCATTAGCATCATAGATATTCAAAGAATTCATACTAGCAACATTGCAATCATGCTTATCATTTATGCCAAATATTTTCTTAAATATTTTTATATCAATTGAGCACAATTCTCCTTTCCATCATTTTCATGAAAGACATTATAAAGATGAATAATATGAGACCACCTCAATTCCATTTTTTGTACTTTTCTTTTATAAATCAAACTAGTGATAAAAAAACTAAAAGATTCAATTGCAAGATCTAACGATATACCTTCATGCACTCACCTCCCCGGCAACGACGCTGCTACCTCTTGAGCTTGCGTTGGTTTTTCCCTTGAAGAGGAAAGGGTGATGCAGCACAGTAGCGTAAGTATTCCCCTTAGTTTTTGAAAACCAAGGTATCAATCCAATAGGATACTACACGCAAGTCCCTCGTACCTGCACAGACAAACAAGAACCTCGCAACCAACACGATAAAGGGGTTGTAAATCCCTTCACGGTCACTTACAAAAGTGAGATCCGATAAAAATAATAAGATAAATATTTTTGGTATTTTTGTTGTATAGATTGGAAAATGAAGATTGCAAAATAGAAATAGCAAGTTGATAGGAAAATAATATGATGGAAGATAGACCCCGGGGCCATAGGTTTCACTAGTGGCTTCTCTCAAGATAGCAAATTCTACGGTGGGTGAACAAATTACTATCGAGCAATTGATCGAAAAGCGCATAGTTATGAGAATATCTAGGCATGATCATGTATATAGGCATCACGTCCGCGACAAGTAGACCGAAACGATTCTGCATCTACTACTATTACTCCACACATCGACTGCTATCCAGCATGGATCTAGAGTATTAAGTTCATAAGAACAGAGTAACGCATTAGGCAAGATGACATGATGTAGAGGGATAAACTCAAGCAATATGATATTAACCCCATCTTTTTATCCTCGATGGCAACAATACAATACGTGCCTTGCTGCCCTGCTATCACTGGGAAAGGACACCGCAAGATTGAACCCAAAGCTAAGCACTTCTCCCTTTGCAAGAAAGATCAATCTAGTAGGCCAAACCAAACTGATAATTCAAAGAGACTTGCAAATACATTTAAATCATGCATAAAAGATTTTAGAGAAGAACCAAATATTGTTCATAGATAATCTTGATCATAAACCCACAATTCATCAGATCTCGACAAACACACCGCAAAAAGAATTAAATCGAATACATCTCCAAGAGAATCAAGGAGAACTTTGTATTGAGATCCAAAGAGAGAGAAGAAGCCATCTAGCTAATAACTATGGACCCGAAGGTCTGTGGTAAACTACTCACACATCATCGAAGAGGCTATGGTGTTTATGTAGAAGCCCTCCGTGATCGATTCCCCCTCCGGTGGAGCGCTGGAAAAGGCCCCAAGATGGGATCTCACGGGTACAGAAGGTTGCGGCGGTGGAAATAGGGTTTTGTGGTGCTCCTGGATGTGTTCGGGGTATATGTGTATATATAGGAGGAAGAAGTACGTCGGTGGAGCTACGAGGGCCCCATGAGGATGGGGGCGTGCCTACCCCCCTGGGCACACCCTCCTGCCTCGTGGCCTCCTTGCTTCTTTCTTGACGTCAACTCCAAGTCTCCTGGATCACGTTTGTTCCAAAAATAACTCTCCCAAAGATTTCATTCAGTTTGGATTCCGTTTGATATTCCTTTTCTGCGAAACACTGAAATAGGCAAAAACAACAATTTGCACTGGGCCTTTGGTTAATAGGTTAGTCCCAAAAATAATATAAAAAGGTATATTAAAGCTCATTAAACATCCAAAACAGATAATATAATAGCATGGAACAAACAAAAATTATAGATACGTTGGAGACGTATCAAGCATCACAAGCTTAGTTCCTGCTCGTCCTCGAGTAGGTAAATGATAAAAACAAAAAAAATGATGTGGAATGCTACCTAGCATAATTCTCAATGTAATTTTATTTATTTTGGCATGAATGTTCAGATCTGAAAGATTCAAGACAAAATTTTAATATTGACATAAAAATAAAATACTTCAAGCATATTAGCAAAGCAATCATGTCTTCTCAAAATAACATGGCCAAAGAGAGTTATCCCTACAAAATCATATAGTCTGGCTATGCTCCATCTTCACCACACAAAATATTTAAATCATGCACAACCCCGATGACAAGCTAAGCAATTGTTTCATACTTTTGATGTTCTCAAACTTTTTCAATCTTCACGCAATACATGAGCATGAGTCATGGACATAGCACTATAGGTGGAATAGAACGGTGGTTGTGGAGAAGACAAAAAAGGAGAAGATAGTCTCACAACAACTAGGCATATCAACGGGCTATGGAGATGCTCATCAATAGATAGGAATGTGAGTGAGTAGGGATTGCCATGCAACGGATGCACTAGAGCTATAAGTGTATGAAAGCTCAACAAAAGAACTAAGTGGGTGTGCATCCAACTTGCTTGCTCACGAAGACCTAGGGAATTTTGAGGAAGCCCATCATTGGAATATACACGCCAAGTTCTATAATGTAAAATTCCCACTAGTATATGAAAGTGACAACATAGGAGACTCTCTATCATGAAGATCATGGTGCTACTTTGAAGCACAAGTGTGGTAAAAGGATACTAACATTGTCCCTTCTCTCTTTTTCTCTCATTTTTTTATTGTCCGGAGTCTCATCCCGACTTGTGGGGGAATCATAGTCTCCATCATCCTTTCCTCACTTGGGACAATGCTCTAATAATGATGATCATCACACTTTTATTTACTTACAACTCAAAAAATTACAACTCGATACTTAGAACAAAATATGACTCTATTTGAATGCCTCCGGCGGTGTATCGGGATGTGCAATGACTCATGAGTGACATGTATGAAAGAATTATAAAGGTGCCTTTGCCATACATATGATGTCAACTACATGATCATGCAAAGCAATATGACAATGATGAAGCGTGTCATAACAAACGGAACGCTGGTAAGTTGCATGGCAATATATCTCGGAATGGCTATGGAAATGATATAATAGGTAGGTATGGTGGCTGTTTTGAGGAAGGTATATGGTGGGTTTATGGTACCGGCGAAAGTTGCGCGGTACTAGAGAGGCTAGCAATGGTGGAAGGTTGAGAGTGTGTATAATCCATGGACTCAACATTAGTCATAAAGAACTCACATACTTATTGCAAAAATCTATTGGTTATCGAAACAAAGTACTACGTGCATGCTCCTAGGGGGATAGATTTGTAGGAAAATACCATCGCTCGTCCCCGACCGCCACTCATAAGGAAGACAATCAATAAATAAATCATGCTTCGACTTCTTCACCTAACGGTTCACCATACGTGCATGCTACGGGAATGACAAACTTTAACACAAGTATCTCTCAAAGTCACAACTACTCAACTAGCATGACTCTAATATCACCATCTTCATATGTCAAAACAATCATAAAGTATCAAACTTCTCATAGTATTCAATGCACTTTTTATGAAAGTTTTTATTATACCCATCTTGGATGCCTATCATATTAGGACTAATTTTATAGCTAAAGCAAATTACCATGCTGTTCTAAAGGACTCTCAAAATGATATAAGTGAAGCATGAGAGATCAATAATTTCTATAAAATAGAACCACCACCGTGCTCTTAAAGATATAAGTGAAGCACTAGAGTATTCTAATAAATTCCGATTCATGCGTGTCTCTCTAAAAGGTTTGTACAGAAAGGATGATTGTGGTAAACTAAAAGGTAAAGACTCAAATCATACAAGATGCTCCAAGCAAAACACATACCATGTGGTGAATAAAAATATAGCCTCAAGTAAAGTCACCGATAGACGAAGACGAAAGAGGGGATGCCTTCCGGAGCATCCCCAAGCTTAGGCTTTTGGTTGTCCTTTAATTTTACCTTGGGGTGCCTTGGGAATACCAAAGCTTAGGCTCTTGCCACTCCTCATTCCAAAATCCATCAAATCTTTACCCAAAACTTGGAAACTAGAGTTGTTCCTGTGGCACCTACACCAATTGAAGTGGAAGCTTATGATATTGATCATGAGACTTCGGATCAAGTCACTCCCAAACCTCGTGGGATGACAAGGATGCGTACTACTTCAGAGTGGTACGTAATCCTGTCTTGGAAGTCATGTTGCTAGACAACAATGAACCTACGAGCTATGGAGAAGCGATGGTGGGCCTGGATTCCGATAAATGGCTCGAGGCCATAAAATCCGAGAGAGGATCTATATATGAAAACAAAGTGTAGACTTTGGAAGAACTACTTGATGGTCATAAGGCTGTTAGGTACATATGGATTTTAAAAGGAAGACGGACAATGATGGTAAATGTCACCATTAAGAAAGCTCGACTTGTCGTTAAGATGTTTTCCGACAAGTTCAAGGAGTTGACTACGATGAGACTTTCTCACTCGTAGCGATGCTAAGAGTCTGTTGGAATTATATTAGCAGTCACTGCATTATTTATGAAATCTTGCAGATAGGATGTCAAAAACTTTGTTTCCTCGACGTTTTTCTTGAGGAAAGGTTGTATGTGATACAACCGGATGGTTTTGTCAATCCTAAAAGATGCTAATAAGTATGCAAAGCCCCAGCAATCCTTCTGAGGACTGGAGTAAGCATCTCGGAGTTGGAATGTATGCTTTGATGAGATGATCAAAGATTTTGGTGTATACAAAGTTTATGAGAAACTTGTATTTCCAAAGAAGTGAGTGGGAGCACTATAGAATTTCTGATGAGTATATGTTGTTGACATATTGTTGATCAAAAATGACATAGAATTTCTGGAAAGCATATAGGGTTATTTGGAAGGTGTTTTTCAATGGAAAGCCTGGATTAAGCTACTTGAACATTGAGCATCAAGATCTATAAGGATAGATCAAAACGCTTAATAGTACTTTCAAATGAGCACATACCTTGACATGATCTTGAAGGTGTTCAAGATGGATCAGTCAAAGAAGGAGTTCTTGCCTGAGTTGTAAGGTATGAAGTTAAGACTTAAAGCTCGACCACGGCAGAATAGAGAGAAAGGACGAAGGTCGTCCCCTATGCTTAAGACGTAGGCTCTACAGTATGCTATGCTGTGTACTGCACCTGAAGTGTGCCTTGCCATGAGTCAGTCGAGGGGTACAAGAGTGATCCAAGAATGGATCACAGGACAGCGGTCAAAGTTATCCTTAGTAATTAGTGGACTAAGGAATTTTCTCGATTATGGAGGTGGTAAAAGAGTTCGTCGTAAAGGGTTACGTCGATGCAAGCTTAACACCTATCCGGATAGCTCTGAGTAGAGATACCGGATACGTATAATGGAGCAACAATTTAGAATAGCTCCAAGTAGAACAGTTATTTGGAATAGCTCCAAATAGAGCGTGGTAGCTACATCTAGGAGATGACATAGAGATTTGTAAAGAACACACAGATCTGAAAGGTTCAGACCCGTTGACTAAAACCTCTCTCACAAGCAACATGATCAAACCCAGAACTCATTGAGTGTTAATCACATAGTGATGTGAACTGGATTATTGACTCTAGTAAACTCTTTGGATGTTGGTTACATGGCGATGTGACCTGTGAGTGTTAATCACATGGCGATGTGAACTAGATTATTGACTCTAGTGCAAGTGGGAGACTGTTGGAAATATGCCCTAGAGGCAATAATAAATTGATTATTATTATATTTCCTTGTTCATGATAATCGTTTATTATCCATGCTATAATTGTATTGATAGGAAACTCAGATACATGTGTGGATACATAGACAACACCATGTCCCTAGTGAGCCTCTAGTTGACTAGCTCGTTGATCAATAGATGGTTACGGTTTCCTGACCATGGACATTGGATGTCATTGATAACGGGATCACATCATTAGGAGAATGATGTGATGGACAAGACCCAATCCTAAGCTTAGCTCAAAGATCGTGTAGTTCGTATGCTAAAGCTTTTCTAATGTCAAGTATCATTTCCTTAGACCATGAGATTGTGCAACTCCCGGATACCGTATGAATGCTTTGGGTGTACCAAACGTCACAACGTAACTGGGTGACTATAAAGGTGCACTACAGGTATCTCTGAAAGTGTCTGTTGGGTTGGCACGAATCGAGACTGGGATTTGTCACTCCGTGTAAGCGGAGAGGTATCTCTGGGCCCACTCGGTAGGACATCATCATTTGTGCAATGTGACCAAGGAGTTGATCACGAGATGATGTGCGGAACGAGTAAAGAGACTTGCCGGTAACGAGATTGAACAAGGTATAGGGATACCGACGATCGAATCTCGGGCAAGTACAATACCGCTAGACAAAGGGAGTTGTATACGGGATTGATTAAGTCCTTGACATCGTGGTTCATCCGATGAGATCATCGTGGAACATGTGGGAGCCAACATGGGTATCCAGATCCCGCTGTTGGTTATTGACCGGAGAACGTCTCGGTCATGTCTGCATGTCTCCCGAACCCGTAGGGTCTACACACTTAAGGTTCGATGACGCTAGGGTTATAAAGGAAGCTTGTTTGTGGTTACCGAATGTTGTTCGGAGTCCCGAATGAGATCCCGGACGTCACGAGGAGTTCCGGAATGGTCCGGAGGTAAAGATTTATATATAGGAAGTCCTATTTCGGCCATCGGGGCAAGTTTCGGGGTCATCGGTATTGTACCGGGACCACCAGAAGGGTCCCGGAGGCCCACCGGGTGGGGTCACCTATCCCGGAGGGTCCCATGGGCTGAAGTGGGAAGGGATCCAGCCCAAAGTGGGCTGGGGCGCCACTTCCCTTATGGCCCATGCGCCTAGGGTGAAGGGGGAACCCTAAGGAAGAGTCCCAAGGAGGGAAGGCACCTCCTAGGTGCCTTGGGGGGGGAGGGGAACCTCCCCTGGCCACCGCCCCCTAGGAGATTGGATCTCCTAGGGCTGGCGCACCCCCCCTTGGGCTCCCTATATATAGTGAGGGTAGGAGGGCCTCTTGAGACACCCCTTATGCCTTTGGTGCAGCCCCTCCCTCTCTCCTAAGTCCTTCTCCTCTCCCGTGGTGCTTGGCGAAGCCCTGTGGGATTGCCACACTCCTCCACCACCACCACGCCATTGTGCTGCTGCTGGATGGAGTCTTCCTCAACCTCTCCCTCACTCCTTGCTGGATCAAGACGTGGGAGACGTCACCGGGCTGTACGTGTGTTGAATGCGGAGGTGCCGTGCGTTCGGCACTTGATCATCGGTGATTTGGATCACGACGAGTACGACTCCATCGACCCCGTTCACTTGACCGCTTCCGCTTAGCGATCTACAAGGGTATGTAGATGCACTCTCCTTCCCCTCGTTGCTGGTCTCTCCATGGATAGATCTTGGTGACACGTAGGAAAATTTTGAATTTATGCTACGTTCCCCATCAGATGGATGCCGAGATGAGCACGTGACACCACTGCGACCCTGTCTTAGCGTAACGCGAGTCGAGGCGGACGTCGTCGCGGTAGCGGTGACGGACGCCGAGAGGAGCACATGACACCACTGCCACCCTGTCTTATCGTAATGCGAGTCGAGGCGGACGTCGTCGCAGTAGCGATGATGGACGCCGAGACGAGCACGTGACACCACTGCCACCAGGTCTATCTTAGGGTGACGCGAGTCGAGGCGGACGTCGTCGCGGTAGCGACGACGCACGCCGAGACGGGCAAGTGACATCACTACCACCCTGTCTTAGCGTAATGCGAGTCGAGGCGGACGTCGTCGCGGTAGCAACGACGGACGCCGAGACGAGCACGTGACATCACTGCCACCCTGTCTATCTTAGGGTAACGCGAGTCGAGGCGGACGTCGTCGCGGTAGCGACAACGGACGCCGACACGAGCACATGACATCACTACCACCCTGTCTTAGCGTAACGCGAGTCGAGGCAGTAGCGACGACGGACACCGAGACGAGCACGTGACACCACTGCCACCCTGTCTTAGCGTAACGCGAGTCGAGGCAGTAGCGACGACGGACGCCGAGACGAGCACGTGACACCCCAGCCACCCTGTCTATCTTAGGGTAACATGAGTCGAGGCGGACGTCATCGCGATAGCGACGACGGACGCCGAGACGAGCACGTGACACCACTGCCACCCTGTCTATCTTAGGGTAACGCGAGTCGAGGCGGACATCGTCACGGTAGCGACGACGGACGCCGAGACGAGCATTTGACATCACTACCACCTTGTCTTAGCGTAACGCGAGTCGAGGCGGACGTCGTCGCGGTAGCGACGACGAACGCCGAGATGAGCACGTGACACCACTGCCACCCTGTCTATCTTAGGGCAACGCGAGTCGAGGCGGACGTCGTCGCGGTAGCGACGACGGACGCCGAGACGAGCCCGTGACACCAATGCCACCTTGTCTATCTTAGGGTAACGTGACTCGAGGCGGACGTCGTCGCGGTAGCGACGACGGATGCCAAGACTAGCACGTGACACCACTGCCACCCTGTCTATCTTAGGGTAACGCGTGTCGAGGCGGACATCGTCGCGGTAGCGACGACGGACGCCGAGACGAGCACGTGACATCACTACCACCCTGTCTATCTTAGGGTAACGCGAGTCGAGGCGGACGTCGTCGCGGTAGCGGCGACGGACGACGAGACGAGCACGTGGCATCACTACCACCCTGTCTATCTTAGGGTAACGCGAGTCGAGGCGGACGTCATCGCGGTAGCGGCGACGGACGCTGAGACGAGCACGTGACACCACTGCCGCCCTGTCTTAGCGTAACGCGAGTCAAGGCGGACGTCGTCGCAGTAGCGACGACGGACGCCGAGACGAGAACGTGATACCACTGCCACCCTGTCTTACCGTAACGCGAGTCGAGGCGGACGTCGTCGCGATAGCGACGATGGATGCCGAGACGAGCACGTGACACCACTGCCACCCTGTCTATCTTAGGGCAATGCGAGTCGAGGCAGACGTCGTCGTGGTAGCGACGACGGACGTCGAGACGAGCACGTGATACTACTGCCACCCTGTCTATCTTAGGGTAACGCGAGTCGAGGCGGACGACGTCGCGGTAGCGACGACGGATGCCGAGACGAGCACATGACATCACTACCACCCTGTCTTAGCGGATCGGGAGTCGAGGCGGACGTCGTTGCAGTAGCGACGACGGACGCCGAGACGAGCACGTGACACCACTGCCACCCTGTCTTAGCGTAACGCGAGTCGAGGCGGTAGCGACGATGGACGCCGAGACGAGCACGTGACACCCCTGCCACCCTGTCTATCTAAGGGTAACGCGAGTCGAGGCAGACGTCGTCGCGGTAGCGACGACGAACGCTGAGATGAGCATGTGGCATCACTACCACCCTGTCTATCTTAGGGTAACGCGAGTCGAGGCGGACGTCGTCGCGGTAGCGGCGACGGACACCGAGACGAGCACGTGACATCACTACCACCCTGTCTTAGCGTAACGCGAGTCGAGGCGGACGTCGTCGCGGTAGCGACGACGGACGCCGAGACAAGCACGTGACACCACTGCCACCCTGTCTATCTTAGGGTAACGCGAGTCGAGGCGGACGTCATCGCGATAGCGACGACGGACGCCGAGACGAGCACATGACATCACTGCCACCCTGTCTTAGCGTAACGCGAGTCGAGGTGGTAGCAACGACGGACGCCGAGACGAGCACGTGACACCCCTGCCACCCAGTCTATCTTAGGGTAACGTGAGTCGAGGCGGACGTCGTCGCGGTAGCGACGACGGACGCTGAGACGAGCACGTTACATCACTACCACCCTGTCTTAGCGTAACGCAAGTCGAGGCAGATGTCGTCGCGGTAGCGACGACGGACGCCAAGACGAGCCCGTGACACCAGTGCAACCCTGTCTATCCGCGACGACGGATGCGAGACGAGCATGTGACACCAGTGCCACCCTGTCTATCTTAGGGTAACGTGAGTCGAGGCGGACGTCGTTGCGGTAGCGATGACGGACGCCGAGACGAGGACGTGACACCACTGGCACCCTGTCTATCCGAGACGACGGATGCGAGACGAGCACGTGACACCACTGCCACCCTGTCTATCTTAGGGTAACGCGAGTTGAGGCGGACGTCGTCGCAGTAGCGACGACGGACGCCGAGACGAGCACGTGACATCAGTACCACCATGTCTTAGCGTAATGCGAGTCGAGGCAGACGTCGTCGCGGTAGCGACGACGGACGCCGAGACAAGCACGTGACACCACTGCCACCCTGTCTATCTTAGGGTAACGCGAGTCGAGGTGGACATCGTCGCGGTAGCGACGACGGACGCCGAGACGAGCACGTGACATCACTACCACCCTGTCTTAGCATAATGCGAGTCGAGGCGGACGTCGTCGCGGTAGCGACGACGGATGCCGAGACGAGCATGTGACACCACTACCATCCTGTCTTAGCGTAACGCAAGTCGAGGCGGACGTCGTCGCGGTAGCGGCGACGGACGCCGAGAGGAGCACATGACACCACTGCCACCCTGTCTTACCGTAACGCGAGTCGAGCCGGACGTCGTCGCAGTAGCGATGATGGACGCCGAGACGAGCACGTGACACCACTGCCACCCTGTCTATCTTAGGGTGACGCGAGTCGAGGCGGACGTAGTCGCGGTAGCGACGACAGACGCCAAGACGAGCAAGTGACATCACTACCACCCTATCTATCTTAGCGTAATGCGAGTCGAGGCGGACGTCGTCGCGGTAGCAACGACGGACGCCGAGACGAGCACGTGACATCACTGCCACCCTGTCTATCTTAGGGTAACGCGAGTCGAGGCGGACGTCGTCGCGGTAGCGACAACGGTCGCGGAGACGAGCACATGACATCACTACCACCCTGTCTTAGTGTAACGGGAGTCGAGGCGGACGTCATTGCAGTAGCGACGACGGACGCCGAGATGAGCACGTGACACCACTGCCACCCTGTCTTAGCGTAACGCGAGTCGAGGCGGTAGCGACGACGGACTCCGAGACGAGCACGTGACACCCCTGCCACCCTGTCTATCTTAGGGTAACGCGAGTCGAGGCGGACGTCGTCGCGGTAGCGACGACGGACGCCGAGACGAGCACGTGACACCACTGCCACCCTATCTATCTTAGGGTAACGCGAGTCGAGGCGGACGTCATCGCGGTAGTGACGACGGACGCCGAGACGAGCATTTGGCATCACTACCACCCTGTCTTAGCGTAACGCGAGTCGAGGCGGACGTCGTCGCGGTAGCGACGACGAACGCCGAGACGAGCACGTGACACCACTGCCACCCTGTCTATCTTAGGGCAACGCGAGTCGAGGCGGACGTCGTCGCGGTAGCGACGGCGGACGCCGAGACGAGCCCGTGACACCAATGCCACCTTGTCTATCTTAGGGTAACGCGACTCGAGGCGGACGTCGTCACGGTAGCGGCGACGGAGGCCGAGACGAGCACGTGACATCACTACCATCCTGTCTTAGCGTAATGGGAGTCGAGGCGGACGTCGTTGCAGTAGCGACGACGGACGCCGAGACGAGCACCTGACACCACTGCCACCCTGTCTTAGCATAATGCGAGTCGAGGCGGTAGCGACGATGGACGCCGAGACGAGCATGTGACACCCCTGCCACCCTGTCTATCTTAGGGTAACGCGAGTCGAGGCGGACATCGTCGCGGTAGCAACGACGGACGCCGAGACGAGCACGTGACACCACTGCGACCCTGTCTATGTTAGGGTAACGCGAGTCGAGGCGGACGTCGTCACGGTAGCGAGGACGGACGCCGAGACGAGCACGTTACATCACTACCACCCTGTCTTAGCGTAACGCGAGTCGAGGCGGATGTCGTCGCGGTAGCGACGACGTACGCCAAGACGAGCACGTGACACCAGTGCCACCCTGTCTATCTTAGGGTAACGCGAGTCGAGGCAGACATCGTCGCGGTAGCGACGACGGACACCGAGACGAGTCCGTGACACCACTGGCACCCTGTCTATCCGCGACGACGGACGCCGAGACGAGCACGTGACACTACTGCCACCCTGTCCATCTTAGGGTAACGCGAGTCGAGGCGGACGACGTCGCGGTAGCGACGACGGATGCCGAGACGAGCACATGACATCACTACCACCCTGTCTTAGCGTAACGGGAGTCGCGGCGGACGTCGTTGCAGTAGCGACGACGGACGCCGAGACGAGCACGTGACACCACTGCCACCCTGTCTTAGCGAAACGCGAGTCGAGGCGGTAGCGGCGATGGACGCCGAGACGAGCACGTGACACCCCTGCCACCCTGTCTATCTTAGGGTAACGCGAGTCGAGGCGGACGTCGTCGCGGTAGCGACGTCGGATGCCGAGACGAGCACATGACATCACTACCACCCTGTCTATCTTAGGGTAACACGAGTCGAGGCGGACGTCGTCGCGGTAGCGGCGACGGACGCCGAGACGAGCACGTGACATCACTACCACCCTGTCTATCTTAGGGTAACGCGAGTCGAGGCGGACGTCGTCGCGGTAGCGGCGACGGACGCCGAGACGAGCACGTGACATCACTACCACCCTGTCTATCTTAGGGTAACGCGAGTCGAGGCGGACGTCGTCGCGGTAGCGGCGACGGACGCCGAGACGAGCACGTGACACCACTGCCGCCCTGTCTTAGCGTAACGAGAGTCGAGGCGGACGTCGTCGCGGTAGCGACGACGAACGCCGAGACGAGCACGTGACACCACTGCCACCCTGTCTTAGCGTAACGCGAGTCGAGGCCAACGTCGTCGCGGTAGCGACGATGGATGCCCAGACGAGCACGTGACACCACTCCCACCCTGTCTTACCGTAACGCGAGTCGAGGCGGACGTCGTCGCGGTAGCGATGATGGACGCCGAGACGAGCACGTGACACCACTGCCACCCTGTCTATCTTAGGGCAACGCGAGGCGAGGCGGACGTCGTCGCAGTAGCGACGACGGACGCCGAGACGAGCACGTGACATCAGTACCACCATGTCTTAGCGTAACGCGAGTCGAGGCAGACGTCATCGCGGTAGCGACGACGGACGCCGAGACGAGCACGTGACACCACTGCCACCCTGTCTATCTTAGGGTAACGCGAGTCGAGGTGGACATCGTCGTGGTAGCAACGACGGACGCCGAGACGAGCACGTGACATCACTACCAACCTGTCTTAGCATAACGCGAGTCGAGGCGGACGTCGTCGCGGTAGCGATGACGGACGCCGAGACTAGCATGTGCCACCACTGCCACCCTGTCTATCTTAGGGTAACGCGCGTCGAGGCGGACGTCGTCGTGGTAGCGACGACGGACGCCGAGACGAGCATGTGACACCACTGCCACCCTGTCTATATTAGGGTAACGCGAGTCGAGGCGGACGTCGTCGCGGTAGCGACGACGGACACCGAGACGAGCCCGTGACACCACTGGCACCCTGACTATCCGCGACGACGGATGCGAGACGAGCACGTGACACCACTGCCACCCTGTCTATCTTAGCGTAACGCGAGTCAAGGTGGACGTCATCACGGTAGCGGCGACGGACGCCGAGAGGAGCACATGACACCACTGCCACCCTGTCTATCTTAGGGTAACGCGAGTTGAGGCAGACGTCGTCGCGGTAGCGACGACGAACGCTGAGATGAGCATGTGGCATCACTACCACCCTGTCTATCTTAGGGTAACGCGAGTCGAGGCGGACGTCGTCGCGGTAGCGGTGACGGACGCCGAGAGGAGCACATGACACCACTGCCACCCTGTCTTATCGTAATGCGAGTCGAGGCGGACGTCGTCCCAGTAGCGACGATGGACGCCGAGACGAGCACGTGACACCACTGCCACCCTGTCTATCTTAGGGTGACGCGAGTCGAGGCGGACGTCGTCGCGGTAGCGACAACGCACGCCGAGACGAGCAAGTGACATCACTACCACCCTGTCTTAGCGTAATGCGAGTCGAGGCGGACGTCGTCGCGGTAGCAACGACGGACGCCGAGACGAGCACGTGACATCACTGCCACCCTGTCTATCTTAGGGTAATGCGAGTCGAGGCGGACGTCGTCGCGGTAGCGACAACGGACGCCGAGACGAGCACATGACATCACTACCACCCTGTCTTAGCGTAACGGGAGTCGAGGCGGACGTCGTTGCAGTAGCGACGACGGACACCGAGACGAGCACGTGACACCACTGCCACCCTTTCTTAGCGTAACGCGAGTCGAGGCAGTAGCGACGACGGACGCCGAGACGAGCACGTGACACCCCAGCCACCCTGTCTATCTTAGGGTAACATGAGTCGAGGCGGACGTCATCGCGATAGCGACGACGGACGCCGAGACGAGCACGTGACACCACTGCCACCCTGTCTATCTTAGGGTAACGCGAGTCGAGGCGGACGTCGTCACGGTAGCGACGACGGACGCCGAGACGAGCATTTGACATCACTACCACCTTGTCTTAGCGTAACGCGAGTCGAGGCGGACGTCGTCGCGGTAGCGACGACGAACGCCGAGACGAGCACGTGACACCACTGCCACCCTGTCTATCTTAGGGCAACGCGAGTCGAGGCGGACGTCGTCGCGGTAGCGACGACGGACGCCGAGACGAGCCCGTGACACCAATGCCACCTTGTCTATCTTAGGGTAACGCGACTCGAGGCGGACGTCGTCACGGTAGCGGCGACGGAGGCCGAGACGAGCACGTGACATCACTACCATCCTGTCTTAGCGTAATGGGAGTCGAGGCGGACGTTGTTGCAGTAGCGACGACGGACGCCGAGACGAGCACCTGACACCACTGCCACCCTGTCTTAGCATAATGCGAGTCGAGGCGGTAGCGACGATGGACGCCGAGACGAGCACGTGACACCCCTGCCACCCTGTCTATCTTAGGGTAACGCGAGTCGAGGCGGACATCGTCGCGGTAGCAACGACGGACGCCGAGACGAGCACGTGACACCACTGCGACCCTGTCTATGTTAGGGTAACGCGAGTCGAGGCGGACGTCGTCACGGTAGCGAGGACGGACGCCGAGACGAGCACGTTACATCACTACCACCCTGTCTTAGCGTAACGCGAGTCGAGGCGGATGTCGTCGCGGTAGCGACGACGTACGCCAAGACGAGCACGTGACACCAGTGCCACCCTGTCTATCTTAGGGTAACGCGAGTCGAGGCAGACATCGTCGCGGTAGCGACGACGGACACCGAGACGAGTCCGTGACACCACTGGCACCCTGTCTATCCGCGACGACGGACGCCGAGACGAGCACGTGACACTACTGCCACCCTGTCCATCTTAGGGTAACGCGAGTCGAGGCGGACGACGTCGCGGTAGCGACGACGGATGCCGAGACGAGCACATGACATCACTACCACCCTGTCTTAGCGTAACGGGAGTCGCGGCGGACGTCGTTGCAGTAGCGACGACGGACGCCGAGACGAGCACGTGACACCACTGCCACCCTGTCTTAGCGAAACGCGAGTCGAGGCGGTAGCGGCGATGGACGCCGAGACGAGCACGTGACACCCCTGCCACCCTGTCTATCTTTGGGTAACGCGAGTCGAGGCGGACGTCGTCGCGGTAGCGACGTCGGATGCCGAGACGAGCACATGACATCACTACCACCCTGTCTATCTTAGGGTAACACGAGTCGAGGCGGACGTCGTCGCGGTAGCGGCGACGGACGCCGAGACGAGCACGTGACATCACTACCACCCTGTCTATCTTAGGGTAACGCGAGTCGAGGCGGACGTCGTCGCGGTAGCGGCGACGGACGCCGAGACGAGCACGTGACATCACTACCACCCTGTCTATCTTAGGGTAACGCGAGTCGAGGCGGACGTCGTCGCGGTAGCGGCGACGGACGCCGAGACGAGCACGTGACACCACTGCCGCCCTGTCTTAGCGTAACGAGAGTCGAGGCGGACGTCGTCGCGGTAGCGACGACGAACGCCGAGACGAGCACGTGACACCACTGCCACCCTGTCTTAGCGTAACGCGAGTCGAGGCGAACGTCGTCGCGGTAGCGACGATGGATGCCCAGACGAGCACGTGACACCACTCCCACCCTGTCTTACCGTAACGCGAGTCGAGGCGGACGTCGTCGCGGTAGCGATGATGGACGCCGAGACGAGCACGTGACACCACTGCCACCCTGTCTATCTTAGGGCAACGCGAGGCGAGGCGGACGTCGTCGCAGTAGCGACGACGGACGCCGAGACGAGCACGTGACATCAGTACCACCATGTCTTAGCGTAACGCGAGTCGAGGCAGACGTCATCGCGGTAGCGACGACGGACGCCGAGACGAGCACGTGACACCACTGCCACCCTGTCTATCTTAGGGTAACGCGAGTCGAGGTGGACATCGTCGTGGTAGCAACGACGGACGCCGAGACGAGCACGTGACATCACTACCAACCTGTCTTAGCATAACGCGAGTCGAGGCGGACGTCGTCGCGGTAGCGATGACGGACGCCGAGACTAGCATGTGCCACCACTGCCACCCTGTCTATCTTAGGGTAACGCGCGTCGAGGCGGACGTCGTCGTGGTAGCGACGACGGACGCCGAGACGAGCATGTGACACCACTGCCACCCTGTCTATATTAGGGTAACGCGAGTCGAGGCGGACGTCGTCGCGGTAGCGACGACGGACACCGAGACGAGCCCGTGACACCACTGGCACCCTGACTATCCGCGACGACGGATGCGAGACGAGCACGTGACACCACTGCCACCCTGTCTATCTTAGCGTAACGCGAGTCAAGGTGGACGTCATCACGGTAGCGGCGACGGACGCCGAGAGGAGCACATGACACCACTGCCACCCTGTCTATCTTAGGGTAACGCGAGTTGAGGCAGACGTCGTCGCGGTAGCGACGACGAACGCTGAGATGAGCATGTGGCATCACTACCACCCTGTCTATCTTAGGGTAACGCGAGTCGAGGCGGACGTCGTCGTGGTAGCGGTGACGGACGCCGAGAGGAGCACATGACACCACTGCCACCCTGTCTTATCGTAATGCGAGTCGAGGCGGACGTCGTCCCAGTAGCGACGATGGACGCCGAGACGAGCACGTGACACCACTGCCACCCTGTCTATCTTAGGGTGACGCGAGTCGAGGCGGACGTCGTCGCGGTAGCGACAACGCACGCCGAGACGAGCAAGTGACATCACTACCACCCTGTCTTAGCGTAATGCGAGTCGAGGCGGACGTCGTCGCGGTAGCAACGACGGACGCCGAGACGAGCACGTGACATCACTGCCACCCTGTCTATCTTAGGGTAACGCGAGTCGAGGCGGACGTCGTCGCGGTAGCGACAACGGACGCCGAGACGAGCACATGACATCACTACCACCCTGTCTTAGCGTAACGGGAGTCGAGGCGGACGTCGTTGCAGTAGCGACGACGGACACCGAGACGAGCACGTGACACCACTGCCACCCTTTCTTAGCGTAACGCGAGTCGAGGCAGTAGCGACGACGGACGCCGAGACGAGCACGTGACACCCCAGCCACCCTGTCTATCTTAGGGTAACATGAGTCGAGGCGGACGTCATCGCGATAGCGACGACGGACGCCGAGACGAGCACGTGACACCACTGCCACCCTGTCTATCTTAGGGTAACGCGAGTCGAGGCGGACGTCGTCACGGTAGCGACGACGGACGCCGAGACGAGCATTTGACATCACTACCACCTTGTCTTAGCGTAACGCGAGTCGAGGCGGACGTCGTCGCGGTAGCGACGACGAACGCCGAGACGAGCACGTGACACCACTGCCACCCTGTCTATCTTAGGGCAACGCGAGTCGAGGCGGACGTCGTCGCGGTAGCGACGACGGACGCCGAGACGAGCCCGTGACACCAATGCCACCTTGTCTATCTTAGGGTAACGTGACTCGAGGCGGACGTCGTCGCGGTAGCGACGACGGACGCCAAGACTAGCACGTGACACCACTGCCACCCTGTCTATCTTAGGGTAACGCGTGTCGAGGCGGACGTCGTCGCGGTAGCGACGACTGACGCCGAGACGAGCACGTGGCATCACTACCACCCTGTCTATCTTAGGGTAACGCGAGTCGAGGCGGACGTCGTCGCGGTAGCGGCGACGGACGATGAGACGAGCACGTGGCATCACTACCACCCTGTCTATCTTAGGGTAACGCGAGTCGAGGCGGACGTCGTCGCGGTAGCGGCGACGGACGCCGAGACGAGCACGTGACACCACTGCCGCCCTGTCTTAGCGTAACGCGAGTGAAGGCGGACGTCGTCGCGGTAGCGACGACGGACGCCGAGACGAGAATGTGATACCACTGCCACCCTGTCTTACCGTAACGCGAGTCGAGGCGGACGTCGTCGCGATAGCGACGATGGATGCCGAGACGAGCACGTGACACCACTGCCACCCTGTCTATCTTAGGGCAATGCGAGTCGAGGCAGACGTCGTCGTGGTAGCGACGACGGACGTCGAGACGAGCACGTGATACTACTGCCACCCTGTCTATCTTAGGGTAACGCGAGTCGAGGCGGACGACGTCGCGGTAGCGACGACGGATGCCGAGACGAGCACATGACATCACTACCACCCTGTCTTAGCGGATCGGGAGTCGAGGCGGACATCGTTGCAGTAGCGACGACGGACGCCGAGACGAGCACGTGACACCACTGCCACCCCGTCTTAGCGTAACGCGAGTCGAGGCGGTAGCGACGATGGACGCCGAGACGAGCACGTGACACCCATGCCACCCTGTCTATCTTAGGGTAACGCGAGTCGAGGCGGACGTCGTCGCAGTAGCGACGACGGACACCGAGACGAGCATTTGACATCACTACCACCCTGTCTTCGCATAACGCGAGTCGAGGCGGACGTCGTCGCGGTAGCGACGACGAACGCCCAGATGAGCACGTGACACCACTTCTACCCTGTCTTAGCGTAACGCGAGTCGAGGCGAACGTCGTCGCGGTAGCGACGACGGATGCCGAGACGAGCACGTGACACCACTACCACCCTGTCTTAGCGTAACGCGAGTCGAGGCGGTAGCGGCGATGGACGCCAAGACGAGCACGTGACACCCCTGCCACCCTGTCTATCTTAGGGTAACGCGAGTCGAGGCGGACGTCGTCGCGGTAGCGACGACGGACGCCGAGACGAGCACGTGACACCACTGCCACCCTGTCTATCTTAGGGTAACACGAGTCGAGGCGGACATCGTCGCGGTAGCGACGACGGACGCCGAGACGAGCATTTGACATCACTACCACCCTGTCTTAGCGTAACAAGAGTCGAGGCGGACGTCGTCGCGGTAGCGACGATTGATGCCCAGACGAGCACGTGACACCACTCCCACCCTGTCTTACCGTAACGCGAGTCGAGGCGGACGTCGTCGCGGTAGCGAGGATGGACGCCGAGACGAGCACGTGACACCACTGCCACCCTGTCTATCTTAGGGCAACGCGAGTCGAGGCGGACGTCATCGCGGTAGCGACGACGGACACCGAGATGAGCCCGTGACACCAATGCCACCTTGTCTATCTTAGGGTAACATGACTCGAGGCGAACGTCGTCGTGGTAGCGACGACGGACGCCGAGACTAGCATGTGCCACCACTGCCACCCTGTCTATCTTAGGGTAACGCGCGTCGAGGCGGACGTCGTTGCGGTAGCGACGACGGACGCCGAGACGAGCATGTGACACCACTGCCACCCTGTCTATCTTAGGGAAACGCGAGTCGAGGCAGACGTCGTCACGGTAGCGACGACGGACACCGAGACGAGCCCGTGACACCACTGGCACCCTGACTATCCGCGACGACGGATGCGAGACAAGCACGTGACACCACTGCCACCCTGTGTTATCTTAGCGTAACGCGAGTCGAGGTGGACGTCGTCACGGTAGCGGCGACGGACGCCGAGAGGAGCACATGACACCACTGCCACCCTGTCTATCTTAGGGTAACGCGAGTTGAGGCAGACGTCGTCGCGGTAGCGACGACGAACGCTGAGATGAGCATGTGGCATCACTACCACCCTGTCTATCTTAGGGTAACGCGAGTCGAGGCGGACGTCGTCGCGGTAGCGGCGATGGACACCGAGACGAGCACGTGACATCACTACCACCCTGTCTTAGCGTAACGCGAGTCGAGGCGGACGTCGTCGCGGTAGCGACGACGGACGCCGAGACAAGAACGTGACACCACTGCCACCCTGTCTATATTAGGGTAACGCGAGTCGAGGCGGACGTCGTCGCGGTAGCGACGACGGACACCGAGACGAGCCCGTGACACCACTGGCACCCTGACTATCCGCGACGACGGATGCGAGACGAGCACGTGACACCACTGCCACCCTATCTATCTTAGCGTAACGCGAGTCAAGGTGGACGTCATCACGGTAGCGGCGACGGACGCCGAGAGGAGCACATGACACCACTGCCACCCTGTCTATCTTAGGGTAACGCGAGTTGAGGCAGACGTCGTCGCGGTAGCGACGACGAACGCTGAGATGAGCATGTGGCATCACTACCACCCTGTCTATCTTAGGGTAACGCGAGTCGAGGCGGACGTCGTCGTGGTAGCGGTGACGGACGCCGAGAGGAGCACATGACACCACTGCCACCCTGTCTTATCGTAATGCGAGTCGAGGCGGACGTCGTCCCAGTAGCGACGATGGACGCCGAGACGAGCACGTGACACCACTGCCACCCTGTCTATCTTAGGGTGACGCGAGTCGAGGCGGACGTCGTCGCGGTAGCGACAACGCACGCCGAGACGAGCAAGTGACATCACTACCACCCTGTCTTAGCGTAATGCGAGTCGAGGCGGACGTCGTCGCGGTAGCAACGACGGACGCCGAGACGAGCACGTGACATCACTGCCACCCTGTCTATCTTAGGGTAACGCGAGTCGAGGCGGACGTCGTCGCGGTAGCGACAACGGACGCCGAGACGAGCACATGACATCACTACCACCCTGTCTTAGCGTAACGGGAGTCGAGGCGGACGTCGTTGCAGTAGCGACGACGGACACCGAGACGAGCACGTGACACCACTGCCACCCTTTCTTAGCGTAACGCGAGTCGAGGCAGTAGCGACGACGGACGCCGAGACGAGCACGTGACACCCCAGCCACCCTGTCTATCTTAGGGTAACATGAGTCGAGGCGGACGTCATCGCGATAGCGACGACGGACGCCGAGACGAGCACGTGACACCACTGCCACCCTGTCTATCTTAGGGTAACGCGAGTCGAGGCGGACGTCGTCACGGTAGCGACGACGGACGCCGAGACGAGCATTTGACATCACTACCACCTTGTCTTAGCGTAACGCGAGTCGAGGCGGACGTCGTCGCGGTAGCGACGACGAACGCCGAGACGAGCACGTGACACCACTGCCACCCTGTCTATCTTAGGGCAACGCGAGTCGAGGCGGACGTCGTCGCGGTAGCGACGACGGACGCCGAGACGAGCCCGTGACACCAATGCCACCTTGTCTATCTTAGGGTAACGCGACTCGAGGCGGACGTCGTCGCGGTAGCGACGACGGACGCCAAGACTAGCACGTGACACCACTGCCACCCTGTCTATCTTAGGGTAACGCGTGTCGAGGCGGACGTCGTCGCGGTAGCGACGACTGACGCCGAGACGAGCACGTGGCATCACTACCACCCTGTCTATCTTAGGGTAACGCGAGTCGAGGCGGACGTCGTCGCGGTAGCGGCGACGGACGATGAGACGAGCACGTGGCATCACTACCACCCTGTCTATCTTAGGGTAACGCGAGTCGAGGCGGACGTCGTCGCGGTAGCGGCGACGGACGCCGAGACGAGCACGTGACACCACTGCCGCCCTGTCTTAGCGTAACGCGAGTCAAGGCGGACGTCGTCGCGGTAGCGACGACGGACGCCGAGACGAGAATGTGATACCACTGCCACCCTGTCTTACCGTAACGCGAGTCGAGGCGGACGTCGTCGCGATAGCGACGATGGATGCCGAGACGAGCACGTGACACCACTGCCACCCTGTCTATCTTAGGGCAATGCGAGTCGAGGCAGACGTCGTCGTGGTAGCGACGACGGACGTCGAGACGAGCACGTGATACTACTGCCACCCTGTCTATCTTAGGGTAACGCGAGTCGAGGCGGACGACGTCGCGGTAGCGACGACGGATGCCGAGACGAGCACATGACATCACTACCACCCTGTCTTAGCGGATCGGGAGTCGAGGCGGACATCGTTGCAGTAGCGACGACGGACGCCGAGACGAGCACGTGACACCACTGCCACCCTGTCTTAGCGTAACGCGAGTCGAGGCGGTAGCGACGATGGACGCCGAGACGAGCACGTGACACCCATGCCACCCTGTCTATCTTAGGGTAACGCGAGTCGAGGCGGACGTCGTCGCAGTAGCGACGACGGACACCGAGACGAGCATTTGACATCACTACCACCCTGTCTTCGCATAACGCGAGTCGAGGCGGACGTCGTCGCGGTAGCGACGACGAACGCCCAGATGAGCACGTGACACCACTTCTACCCTGTCTTAGCGTAACGCGAGTCGAGGCGAACGTCGTCGCGGTAGCGACGACGGATGCCGAGACGAGCACGTGACACCACTACCACCCTGTCTTAGCGTAACGCGAGTCGAGGCGGTAGCGGCGATGGACGCCAAGACGAGCACGTGACACCCCTGCCACCCTGTCTATCTTAGGGTAACGCGAGTCGAGGCGGACGTCGTCGCGGTAGCGACGACGGACGCCGAGACGAGCACGTGACACCACTGCCACCCTGTCTATCTTAGGGTAACACGAGTCGAGGCGGACATCGTCGCGGTAGCGACGACGGACGCCGAGACGAGCATTTGACATCACTACCACCCTGTCTTAGCGTAACAAGAGTCGAGGCGGACGTCGTCGCGGTAGCGACGATTGATGCCCAGACGAGCACGTGACACCACTCCCACCCTGTCTTACCGTAACGCGAGTCGAGGCGGACGTCGTCGCGGTAGCGAGGATGGACGCCGAGACGAGCACGTGACACCACTGCCACCCTGTCTATCTTAGGGCAACGCGAGTCGAGGCGGACGTCATCGCGGTAGCGACGACGGACACCGAGATGAGCCCGTGACACCAATGCCACCTTGTCTATCTTAGGGTAACATGACTCGAGGCGAACGTCGTCGTGGTAGCGACGACGGACGCCGAGACTAGCATGTGCCACCACTGCCACCCTGTCTATCTTAGGGTAACGCGCGTCGAGGCGGACGTCGTTGCGGTAGCGACGACGGACGCCGAGACGAGCATGTGACACCACTGCCACCCTGTCTATCTTAGGGAAACGCGAGTCGAGGCAGACGTCGTCACGGTAGCGACGACGGACACCGAGACGAGCCCGTGACACCACTGGCACCCTGACTATCCGCGACGACGGATGCGAGACGAGCACGTGACACCACTGCCACCCTGTGTTATCTTAGCGTAACGCGAGTCGAGGTGGACGTCGTCACGGTAGCGGCGACGGACGCCGAGAGGAGCACATGACACCACTGCCACCCTGTCTATCTTAGGGTAACGCGAGTTGAGGCAGACGTCGTCGCGGTAGCGACGACGAACGCTGAGATGAGCATGTGGCATCACTACCACCCTGTCTATCTTAGGGTAACGCGAGTCGAGGCGGACGTCGTCGCGGTAGCGGCGATGGACACCGAGACGAGCACGTGACATCACTACCACCCTGTCTTAGCGTAACGCGAGTCGAGGCGGACGTCGTCGCGGTAGCGACGACGGACGCCGAGACAAGAACGTGACACCACTGCCACCCTGTCTATCTTAGGGTAACGCGAGTCGAGGCGGACGTTGTCGCGATAGCGACGACGGACGCCGAGACGAGCACATGACATCACTGCCACCCTGTCTTAGCATAACGTGAGTCGAGGCGGTAGCGACGACGGACGCCGACACGAGCACGTGACACCCCTGCCACCCAGTCTATCTTAGGGTAACGTGAGTCGAGGCGGACGTCGTCGCGGTAGCGACGACGGACGCTGAGACGAGCACGTTACATCACTACCACCCTGTCTTAGCGTAACGTGAGTCGAGGCAGATGTCGTCGCGGTAGCGACGACGGACGCCGAGACGAGCCCGTGACACCAGTGCCACCCTGTCTATCCACGACGACGGATGCGAGACGAGCACGTGACACCACTGCCACCCTGTCTATCTTAGGGTAACGTGAGTCGAGGCGGACGTCGTTGCGGTAGCGATGACGGACGCCGAGACGAGGACGTGACACCACTGGCACCCTGTCTATCCGAGACGACGGATGCGAGACGAGCACGTGACACCACTGCCACCCTGTCTATCTTAGGGTAACGCGAGTTGAGGCGGACGTCGTCGCAGTAGCGACGACGGACGCCGAGACGAGCACGTGACATCAGTACCACCATGTCTTAGCGTAACGCGAGTCGAGGCAGACGTCGTCACGGTAGCGACGACGGACGCCGAGACAAGCACGTGACACCACTGCCACCCTGTCTATCTTAGGGTAACGCGAGTCGAGGTGGACATCGTCGCGGTAGCGACGACGGACGCCGAGACGAGCACGTGACATCACTACCACCCTGTCTTAGCATAACGCGAGTCGAGGCGGACGTCGTCGCGGTAGCGACGACGGATGCCGAGACGAGCATGTGACACCACTACCATCCTGTCTTAGCGTAACGCAAGTCGAGGCGGACGTCGTCGCGGTAGCGGCGATGGACGCCGAGAGGAGCACATGACACCACTGCCACCCTGTCTTACCGTAACGCGAGTCGAGCCGGACGTCATCGCAGTAGCGATGATGGACGCCGAGACGAGCACGTGACACCACTGCCACCCTGTCTATCTTAGGGTGACGCGAGTCGAGGCGGACGTAGTCGCGGTAGCGACGACAGACGCCAAGACGAGCAAGTGACATCACTACCACCCTATCTATCTTAGCGTAATGCGAGTCGAGGCGGACGTCGTCGCGGTAGCAACGACGGACGCCGAGACGAGCACGTGACATCACTGCCACCCTGTCTATCTTAGGGTAACGCGAGTCGAGGCGGACGTCGTCGCGGTAGCGACAACGGTCGCCGAGACGAGCACATGACATCACTACCACCCTGTCTTAGCGTAACGGGAGTCGAGGCGGACGTCGCTGCAGTAGCGACGACGGACGCCGAGATGAGCACGTGACACCACTGCCACCCTGTCTTAGCGTAACGCGAGTCGAGGCGGTAGCGACGACGGACTCCGAGACGAGCACGTGACACCCCTGCCACCCTGTCTATCTTAGGGTAACGCGAGTCGAGGCGGACGTCGTCGCGGTAGCGACGACGGACGCCGAGACGAGCACGTGACACCACTGCCACCCTATCTATCTTAGGGTAACGCGAGTCGAGGCGGACGTCATCGCGGTAGTGACGACGGACGCCGAGACGAGCATTTGGCATCACTACCACCCTGTCTTAGCGTAACGCGAGTCGAGGCGGACGTCGTCGCGGTAGCGACGACGAACGCCGAGACGAGCACGTGACACCACTTCCACCCTGTCTATCTTAGGGCAACGCGAGTTGAGGCGGACGTCGTCGCGGTAGCGACGACGGATGCCGAGACAAGCCCGTGACACCAATGCCACCTTGTCTATCTTAGGGTAACGCGACTCGAGGCGGACGTCGTCACGGTAGCGGCGACGGAGGCCGAGACGAGCACGTGACATCACTATCATCCTGTCTTAGCATAATGCGAGTCGAGGCGGTAGCGACGATGGACGCCGAGACGAGCACGTGACACCCCTGCCACCCTGTCTATCTTAGGGTAACGCGAGTCGAGGCGGACATCGTCGCGGTAGCAACGATGGACGCCGAGACGAGCACGTGACACCACTGCCACCCTGTCTATGTTAGGGTAACGCGAGTCGAGGCGGACGTCGTCACGGTAGCGAGGACGGACGCCGAGACGAGCACGTTACATCACTACCACCCTGTCTTAGCGTAACGCGAGTCGAGGCGGATGTCGTCGCGGTAGCGACGACGTACACCAAGACGAGCACGTGACACCAGTGCCACCCTGTCTATCTTAGGGTAACGCGAGTCGAGGCAGACATCGTCGCGGTAGCGACGACGGACACCGAGACGAGCCCGTGACACCACTGGCACCCTGTCTATCCGCGACGACGGACGCCGAGACGAGCACGTGACACTACTGCCACCCTGTCCATGTTAGGGTAACGCGAGTCGAGGCGGACGACGTCGCGGTAGCGACGACGGATGCCGAGACGAGCACATGACATCACTACCACCCTGTCTTAGCGTAACGGGAGTCGCGGCGGACGTCGTTGCAGTAGCGACGACGGACGCCGAGACGAGCACGTGACACCACTGCCACCCTGTCTTAGCGAAACGCTAGTCGAGGCGGTAGCGGCGATGGACGCCGAGACGAGCACGTGACACCCCTGCCACCCTGTCTATCTTAGGGTAACGCGAGTCGAGGCGGACGTCGTCGCGGTAGCGATGACGGATGCCGAGACGAGCACATGACATCACTACCACCCTGTCTATCTTAGGGTAACGCGAGTCGAGGCAGATGTCGTCGCGGTAGCGACGACGGACGCCAAGATGAGCCCGTGACACCAGTGCCACCCTGTCTATCCGCGACGACGGATGCGAGACGAGCACGTGACACCACTGCCACCCTATCTATCTTAGGGTAACGTGAGTCGAGGCAGACGTCGTCGCGGTAGCGACGACGGACGCCGAGACAAGCACGTGACACCACTGCCACCCTGTGTATCTTACGGTAACGCGAGTCGAGGAGGACATCGTCGCGGTAGCGACGACGGACGCCGAGACGAGCACGTGACATCACTACCACCCTGTCTTAGCATAACGCGAGTCGAGGCGGACGTCATCGCGGTAGCGACGACGGATGCCGAGACGAGCACGTGACACCACTACCATCCTGTCTTAGCGTAACGCAAGTCGAGGCGGACGTCGTCGCGGTAGCGGCGACGGACGCCGAGAGGAGCACATGACACCACTGCCAACCTGTCTTACCGTAACGTGAGTCGAGCCGGACGTCGTCGCAGTAGCGATGATGGACGCCGAGACGAGCACGTGACACCACTGCCACCCTGTTTATCTTAGGGTGACGCGAGTTGAGGCGGACGTAGTCGCGGTAGCAACGACAGACGCCAAGACGAGCAAGTGACATCACTACCACCCTGTCTTAGCGTAATGCGAGTCGAGGCGGACGTCGTCGCGGTAGCAACGACGGACGCCGAGACGAGCACGTGACATCACTGCCACCCTGTCTATCTTAGAGTAACGCGAGTCGAGGCGGACGTCGTCGCGGTAGCGACAACGGTCGCCGAGACGAGCACATGACATCACTACCACCCTGTCTTAGCGTAACGGGAGTTGAGGCGGACGTCGTTGCAGTAGCGACGACGGACGCCGAGATGAGCACGTGACACCACTGCCACCCTGTCTTAGCATAACGCGAGTCGAGGCGGTAGCGACGACGGACTCCGAGACGAGCACGTGACACCCCTGCCACCCTGTCTATCTTAGGGTAACGCGAGTCGAGGCGGACGTCATCGCGGTAGTGACGACGGACGCCGAGACGAGCATTTGGCATCAGTACCACCCTGTCTTAGCGTAACGCGAGTCGAGGCGGACGTCGTCGCGGTAGCTACGACGAACGCCGAGACGAGCACGTGACACCACTGCCACCCTGTCTATCTTAGGGCAACGCGAGTCGAGGCGGACGTCATCGCGGTAGCGACAACGGACGCCGAGACGAGCCCATGACACCAATGCCACCTTGTCAATCTTAGGGTAACGCGACTCGAGGCGGACGTCGTCGCGCTAGCGACGATGGACGCCGAGACGAGCACCTGACACCACTGCCACCCTGTCTTAGCATAACGCGAGTCGAGGCGGTAGCGACGATGGACGCTGAGACGAGCACGTGACACCCCTGCCACCCTGTCTATCTTAGGGTAACGCGAGTCGAGGCGGACATCGTCGCGGTAGCAACGACGGACGCCGAGACGAGCACGTGACACCACTGCCACCCTGTCTATGTTAGGGTAACGCGAGTCGAGGCGGACGCCGAGACGAGCACGTTACATCACTACCACCCTGTCTTAGCGTAACGCGAGTCGAGGCGGATGTCGTCGCGGTAGCGACGACGTACGCCAAGACGAGCACGTGACACCAGTGCCACCCTGTCTATCTTAGGGTAACGCGAGTCGAGGCAGACGTTGTCGCGGTAGCGACGACGGACACCGAGACGAGCCCGTGACACCACTGGCACCCTGTCTATCTTAGGGTAACGCGAGTCGAGGCGGACGTCGTCGCGGTAGCGGCGACGGACGCCGAGACGAGCACGTGACATCACTACCACCCTGTCTGTCTTAGGGTAACGCGAGTCGAGGCGGACGTCGTCACGGTAGCGGCGACGGACGCCATGACGAGCACGTGACATCACTACCACCCTGTCTTACCGTAACTGGAGTCGAGGCGGACGTCGTCGCGGTAGCGACGATGGATGCGGAGACGAGCACGTGACACCACTGCCACCCTGTCTATCTTAGGGCAAGGCGAGTCGAGGCGGACGTCGTCGCGGTAGCGACGACGGACGCCGAGACGAGCACGTGACACCACTGCCGCCCTGTCTTAGCGTAACGCGAGTCGAGGCGGACGTCGTCGCGGTAGCGACGACGGACGCCGAGACGAGAACGTGATACCGCTGCCACCCTGTCTTACCGTAACGCGAGTCGAGGCGGACGTCATCGCGATAGCGATGATGGACGCCGAGACGAGCACGTGACACCACTACCACCCTGTCTATCTTAGGGCAATGCTAGTCGAGGCGGACGTCGTCGCGGTAGCGACGACGGACGTCGAGACGAGCACGTGAGACTACTGCCACCCTGTCTATCTTAGGGTAACGCTAGTCGAGGCGGACGACGTCGCGGTAGCGACGACGGATGCCGAGACGAGCACATGACATCACTACCATCCTGTCTTAGCGTAACAGGAGTCGAGGCGGACGTCGTTGCAGTAGCGACGACGGACGCCGAGACGAGCACCTGACACCACTGCCACCCTGTCTTAGCATAACGCGAGTCGAGGCGGTAGCGATGATGGACGCCGAGACGAGCACGTGATACCCCTGCCACCCTGTCTATCTTAGGGTAACGCGAGTCCAGGCGGACGTTGTCGCGGTAGCGACGACAAACACCGAGACGAGCACGTGACACCACTGCCACCCTGTCTTAGCGTAACGCGAGTCGAGGCGAACGTCGTCGCGGTAGCGACGACGGATGCCGAGACTAGCACGTGACACCACTACCACCCTGTCTTAGCGTAACGCGAGTCGAGGCGGTAGCGACGATGGACGCCGAGACGAGCACGTGACACCCCTGCCACCCTGTCTATCTTAGGGTAACGCGAGTCGAGGCGGACGTCGTCGCGGTGGCGACGACGGATGCCGAGACGAGCACGTGACACCAATGCTACCTTGTCTATCTTAGGGTAACGCGACTCGAGGCGGACGTCGTCGCGGTAGCGACGACGGACGCCGAGACTAGCATGTGACACCACTGCCACCCTGTCTATCTTAGGGTAACGCGCGTCGAGGCGGACGTCGTCGCGGTAGCGACGACGGACGCCGAGACTAGCACGTGACATCACTACCACCCTGTCTATCTTAGGGTAATGCGAGTCGAGGTGGACGTCGTCGCGGTAGCGGCGACGAACGCCGAGACGAGCACGTGACATCACTACCACCCTGTCTTAGCGTAACGCGAGTCGAGGCGGACGTCGTCACGGTAGCGACGACGGACGCCGAGACGAGCACGTGACACCACTGCCGCCCAGTCTTAGGGTAACGCGAGTCGAGGCGGACGTCGTCGCGGTAGCGACGACGGACGCCGAGACGAGAACGTGATACCACTGCCACCCTGTCTTACCGTAACGCGAGTCGAGGCGGACGTCGTCGCGGTAGCGACGATGGATGCCGAGACGAGCACGTGACACCACTGGCACCCTGTCTATCTTAGGGCAATGCGAGTCGAGGCGGACGTCGTCGCGGTAGCGACGACGGACGCCGAGATGAGCACGTGACACCACTGCCACCCTGTCTATCTTAGAGTAACGCGAGTCGAGGCAGACGTCATCGCGGTAGCGACGACGAACGCTAAGATGAGCATGTGACATCACTACCACCCTGTCTATCTTAGGGTAACGCGAGTCGAGGCGGACGTCATCATGGTAGCGGCGACGGACGCCGAGACAAGCACGTGACATCACTACCACCCTGTCTTAGCGTAACGCGAGTCGAGGCGGACGTCGTCGCGGTAGCGACGACGGACGCCGAGACGAGCACATGACACCACTGCCACCCTGTCTATCTTAGGGTAACACGAGTCGAGGCAGACGTCGTCGCGGTAGCGACGACGGACGCCGAGACTAGCACGTGACATCACTACCACCCTGTCAATCTTAGGATAACACGAGTCGAGGCGGACGTCGTCGCGGTAGCGATGACGGACGCCTAGACGAGCACGTGACATCACTACCACCATGTCTTAGCGTAAAGCGAGTCGAGGCGGACGTCGTCACGGTAGCGACGACGGACGCCGAGACGAGCACGTGACACCACTGCCGCCCAGTCTTAGCGTAACGCGAGTCGAGGCGGACGTCGTCGCGGTAGCGATGACGGACGCCGAGACGAGAACGTGATACCACTGCCACCCTGTCTTACCGTAACGCGAGTCGAGGCGGACGTCGTCGCGGTAGCGACGATGGATGCCGAGACGAGCACGTGACACCACTTCCACCCTGTCTATCTTAGGGCAATGCGAGTCGAGGCGGACGTCGTCGCGGTAGCGACGACGGACGCTGAGATGAGCACGTGACACCACAGCCACCCTGTCTATCTTAGGGTAACGCGAGTCGAGGCAGACGTCGTCGCGGTAGCGACGACGAACGCTAAGATGAGCATGTGACATCACTAACACCTTGTCTATCTTAGGGTAACGTGAGTCGAGGCGGACGTCGTCGCGGTAGCGGCGACGGACGCCGAGACGACCACATGACATCACTACCACCCTGTCTTAGCGTAACGCGAGTCGAGGCGGACGTCGTCGCGGTAGCGACGACGGACGCCGAGACGAGCACGTGACACCACTGCCACCCTGTCTATCTTAGGGTAACGCGAGTCGAGGCGGACGTCGTCGCGGTAGCGAGGACGGACGCCGAGATGAGCACATGACACCACTGCCAGCCATTCAATCTTAGGGTAACGTGAGTCGAGGAGGAAGTCATCGCGGTAGCGACGACGGACACCGAGACGAGCACGTTACATCACTACCACCCTGTCTTAGCGTAACGCGGGTCGAGGCGGATGTCGTCGCGGTAGCGACGACGGACGCCAAGACGAGCACGTGACACCACTGCCACCCTGTCTATCTTAGGGTAACGCGAGTCATGGCAGACGTCGTCGCGGTAGCGACGACGGACACCGAGACGAGCCCGTGACACCACTGGCACCCTGTCTATCCGCGACGACGGATGCGAGACGAGCACGTGACACCACTGCCACCCTGTCTATCTTAGCGTAACGCGAGTCGAGGCGGACGTCGTCGCGGTAGCGGCGACGGACGCCGAGAGGAGCACATGACACCACTGCCACCCTGTCTATCCGCGACGACGGATGCGAGACGAGCACGTGACACCACTGCCACCCTGTCTATCTTAGGGTAACGCGAGTCGAGGCGGACGTCGTCGCAGTAGCGACGACGGACGCCGAGACGAGCACGTGACACCCCTGCCACCCTGTCTTAACATAACGCGAGTCGAGGCGGTAGCGACGATGTACGCTGAGACAAGCACGTGACACCCCTGCCACCCTGTCTATCTTAGGGTAACGCGAGTCGAGGCGGACATCGTCGCGGTAGCAACGACGGACGCCAAGACGAGCACGTGACACCACTGCCACCCTGTCTATGTTAGGGTAACGCGAGTCGAGGCGGACGTCGTCGCGGTTGCGACGACGGACGCCGAGACGAGCACGTTACATCACTACCACCCTGTCTTAGCGTAACGCGAGTCGAGGCGGATGTCGTCGCGGTAGCGACGACGTACGCCAAGACGAGCACGTCACACCAGTGCCACCCTGTCTATCTTAGGGTAACGCGTGTCGAGGCAGACGTCGTCGCGGTAGCGACGACGGACACCGAGACGAGCCCGTGACACCACTGGCACCCTGTCTATCTTAGGGTAACGCGAGTCGAGGCGGACATCGTCGCGGTAGCGGCGACGGACGCCGAGACGAGCACGTGACATCACTACCACCCTGTCTATCTTAGGGTAACGCGAGTCGAGGCGGACGTCGTCACGGTAGCGGCGACGGACGCCATGACGAGCACGTGACATCACTACCACCCTGTCTTACCGTAATTGGAGTCGAGGCGGACGTCGTCGCGGTAGCGACGACGGACGCCGAGACGAGCACGTGACACCACTGCCGCCCTGTCTTAGCGTAACGCGAGTCGAGGCGGACGTCGTCGCGGTAGCGACGACGGACGCCGAGACGAGAACGTGATACCGCTGCCACCCTGTCTTACCGTAACGCGAGTCGAGGCGGACGTCGTCGCGATAGCGATGATGGACGCCGAGACGAGCACGTGACACCACTGCCACCCTGTCTATCTTAGGGCAATGCTAGTCGAGGCAGACGTCGTCGCGGTAGCGACGACGGACGTCGAGACGAGCACGTGAGACTACTGCCACCCTGTCTATCTTAGGGTAACGCGAGTCGAGGCGGACGACGTCGCGGTAGCGACGACGGATGCCGAGACGAGCACATGACATCACTACCATCCTGTCTTAGCGTAACAGGAGTCGAGGCGGACGTCGTTGCAGTAGCGACGACGGACGCCGAGACGAGCACCTGACACCACTGCCACCCTGTCTTAGCATAACGCGAGTCGAGGCGGTAGCGATGATGGACGCCGAGACGAGCACGTGACACCCCTGCCACCCTGTCTATCTTAGGGTAACGCGAGTCGAGGCGGACGTCGTCGCGGTAGCGACGACGAACACCGAGACGAGCACGTGACACCACTGCCACCCTGTCTTAGCGTAACGCGAGTCGAGGCGAACGTCGTCGCGGTAGCGACGACGGATGCCGAGACTAGCACGTGACACCACTACCACCCTGTCTTAGCGTAACGCGAGTCGAGGCGGTAGCGACGATGGAGGCCGAGACGAGCACGTGACACCCCTGCCACCCTGTCTATCTTAGGGTAACGTGAGTCGAGGCGGACGTCGTCGCGGTGTCGACGACGGATGCCGAGACGAGCACGTGACACCAATGCTACCTTGTCTATCTTAGGGTAACGCGACTCGAGGCGGACGTCGTCGCGGTAGCGACGACGGACGCCGAGACTAGCATGTGACACCACTTCCACCCTGTCTATCTTAGGGTAACGCGCGTCGAGGCGGACATCGTCGCGGTAGCGACGACGGACGCCGAGACTAGCACGTGACATCACTACCACCCTGTCTATCTTAGGGTAACGCGAGTCGAGGCGGACGTCGTCGCGGTAGCGGCGACGGGACGCCGAGACGAGCACGTGACATCACTACCACCCTGTCTTAGCGTAACGCGAGTCGAGGCGGACGTCGTCACAGTAGCGACGACGGACGCCGAGACGAGCACGTGACACCACTGCCGCCCAGTCTTAGCGTAACGCGAGTCGAGGCGGACGTCGTCGCGGTAGCGACGACGGACGCCGAGACGAGAACGTGATACCACTGCCACCCTGTCTTACCGTAACGCGAGTCGAGGCGGACGTCGTCGCGGTAGCGACGATGGATGCCGAGACGAGCACGTGACACCACTGGCACCCTGTCTATATTAGGGCAATGCGAGTCGAGGCGGACGTCGTCGCGGTAGCGACGACGGACGCCGAGATGAGCACGTGACACCACTGCCACCCTGTCTATCTTAGAGTAACGCGAGTCGAGGCAGACGTCATCGCGGTAGCGACGACGAACGCTAAGATGAGCATGTGACATCACTACCACCCTGTCTATCTTAGGGTAACGCGAGTCGAGGCGGACGTCGTCATGGTAGCGGCGACGGACGCCGAGACGAGCACGTGACATCACTACCACCCTGTCTTAGCGTAACGCGAGTCGAGGCGGACGTCGTCGCGGTAGCGACGACGGACGCCGAGACGAGCACATGACACCACTGCCACCCTGTCTATCTTAGGGTAACACGAGTCGAGGCAGACGTCGTCGCGGTAGCGACGACGGACGCCGAGACTAGCACGTGACATCACTACCACCCTGTCAATCTTAGGATAACACGAGTCGAGGCGGACGTCGTTGCGGTAGCGGCGACGGACGCCGAGACGAGCACGTGACATCACTACCACCCTGTCTTAGCGTAAAGCGAGTCGAGGCGGACGTCGTCACGGTAGCGACGACGGACGCCGAGACGAGCACGTGACACCACTGCCGCCCAGTCTTAGCGTAACGCGAGTCGAGGCGGACGTCGTCGCGGTAGCGATGACGGACGCCGAGACGAGAATGTGATACCACTGCTACCCTGTCTTACCGTAACGCGAGTCGAGGCGGACGTCGTCGCGGTAGCGACGATGGATGCCGAGACGAGCACGTGACACCACTGCCACCCTGTCTATCTTAGGGCAATGCGAGTCGAGGAGGACGTCGTCGCGGTAGCGACGACGGACGCTGAGATGAGCACGTGACACCACTGCCACCCTGTCTATCTTAGGGTAACGCGAGTCGAGGCAGACGTCGTCGCGGTAGCGACAACGAACGCTAAGATGAGCATGTGACATCACTACCACCCTGTCTATCTTAGGGTAACGCGAGTCGAGGCGGACGTCGTCGCGGTACCGGCGACGGACGCCGAGACGAGCACGTGACATCACTACCACCCTGTCTTAGCGTAACGCGAGTCGAGGCGGACGTCGTCGCGGTAGCGACGACGGACGCCGAGACGAGCACGTGACACCACTGCCACCCTGTCTATCTTAGGGTAACGCGAGTCGAGGCGGACGTCGTCGCGGTAGCGAGGACGGACGCCGAGACGAGCACATGACACCACTGCCACCCAGTCAATCTTAGGGTAACATGAGTCGAGGAGGACGTCATCGCGGTAGCGACGACGGACACCGAGACGAGCACGTTACATCACTACCACCCTGTCTTAGCGTAACGCGGGTCGAGGCAGATGTCGTCGCGGTAGCGACGACGGACGCCAAGACGAGCACGTGACACCACTGCAACCCTGTCTATCTTAGGGCAACGCGAGTCGAGGCGGACGTCGTCGCGGTAGCGACAACGGACGCCGAGACGAGCCCGTGACACCAATGCCACCTTGTCTATCTTAGGGTAACGCGACTCGAGGCGGACGTCGTCGCGGTAGCGACGACGGACGCCAAGACTAGCACGTGACACCACTGCCACCCTGTCTATCTTAGAGTAATGCGAGTCGAGGCAGACGTCGTCGCGGTAGCGATGACGAACGCTAAGATGAGCATGTGACATCACTACCACCCTGTCTATCTTAGGGTAACGCGAGTCGAGGCGGACGTCGTCATGGTAGCGGCGACGGACGCCGAGACGAGCACGTGACATCACTACCACCCTGTCTTAGCGTAACGCGAGTCGAGGCGGACGTCGTCGCGGTAGCGACGACGGACGCCGAGACGAGCACGTGACACCACTGCCACCCTGTCTATCTTAGGGTAACGCGAGTCGAGGCAGACGTCGTCGCGGTAGCGACGACGGACGCCGAGACGAGCACGTGACATCACTACCACCCTGTCTTAGCATAAAGCGAGTCGAGGCGGACGTCGTCACGGTAGCGACGACGGACGCCGAGACGAGCACGTGACACCACTGCCGCCCAGTCTTAGCGTAACGCGAGTCGAGGCGGATGTCGTCGCGGTAGCGATGAAGGACGCCGAGACGAGAACGTGATACCACTGCCACCCTGTCTTACCGTAACGCGAGTCGAGGCGGACGTCGTCGCGGTAGCGACGACGGATGCCGAGACGGGCACGTGACACCACTGCCACCCTGTCTTAGCGTAACGCGAGTCGAGGTGGACATCGTCGCGGTAGCGGCGACGGACGCCGAGAGGAGCACATGACACCACTGCCACTCTGTCTTACCGTAACGCGAGTCGAGGCGGACGTCGTCGCAGTAGCGACGATGGACACCGAGACGAGCACGTGACACCACTGCCACCCTGTCTATCTTAGGGAGACGCGAGTCGAGGCGGACGTCGTCGCGGTAGCGACGACGGACGCCAAGACGAGCAAGTGACATCACTACCACCCTGTCTTAGAGTAATGCGAGTCGAGGCGGACGTCGTCGCGGTAGCAACGACGGACGCCGAGACGATCACGTGACATCACTGCCACCCTGTCTATCTTAGGGTAACGCGAGTCGAGGCGGACGACGTCGCGGTAGCGACGACGGATGCCGAGACGAGCACATGACATCACTACCACCCTGTCTTAGCGTAACGGGAGTCGCGGCGGATGTCGTTGCAGTAGCGACGACGGACGCCGAGACGAGCACGTGACACCACTGCCACCCTGTCTTAGCGTAATGTGAGTCGAGGCGGTAGCGACGATGGACGCCGAGACGAGCACGTGACACCCCTGCCACCCTGTCTATCTTAGGGTAAAGCGAGTCGAGGCGGACGTCGTCGCGGTAGCGACGACGGACGCCGAGACGAGCACATGACACCACTGCCACCCTCTCTATCTTAGGGTAACCCGAGTCGAGGCGGACGTCGTCGCGGTAGCGACGACGGACGCCGAGACGAGAATTTGACATCACTACCACCCTGTTTTAGCGTAAAGCGAGTCGAGGCGGACGTCGTCACGGTAGCGACGACGAACGCCGAGACGAGCACGTGACACCACTGCCACCCTGTCTTAGCGTAACGCGAGTCGAGGCGAACGTCGTCGCGGTAGCGACGACGGATGGCGAGACGAGCCCGTGACACCACTACCACCCTGTCTTACCGTAACGCGAGTCGAGGCGGACGTCGTCGCGGTAGCGATGATGGACGCCGTGACGAGCACGTGACACCACTGCCACCCTGTCTATCTTAGGGCAACGCGAGTCGAGGCGGACGTCGTCGCGGTAGCGACGACTGACGCCGAGATGAGCCCGTGACACCAATGCCACCTTGTCTATCTTAGGGTAACGCGACTCGAGGCGGACGTCGTCGCGGTAGCGACGACAGACGCCGAGACTAGCATGTGACACCACTGCCACCCTGTCTATCTTAGGGTAACGCGCGTCGAGGCGGACGTCGTCGCAGTAGCGACGACGGATGCCGAGACGAGCACATGACATCACTACCACCCTGTCTTAGCGTAACGGGAGTCGAGGCGGACGTCGTTGCAGTAGCGACGACGGACGCCGAGACGAGCACGTGACACCACTGCCACCCTGTCTTAGCGTAACGCGAGTCGAGGCGGTAGCGACGATGGACGCCGAGACGAGCACGTGACACCCCTGCCACCCTGTCTATCTTAGGGTAATGCGAGTCGAGGCGGACGTCGTCGCGGTAGCGACGACGCACGCCGAGACGAGCACGTGACACCACTGCAACCCTGTCTATCTTAGGGCAACGCGAGTCGAGGCGGACGTCGTCGCGGTAGCGACAACGGACGCCGAGACGAGCCCGTGACACCAATGCCACCTTGTCTATCTTAGGGTAACGCGACTCGAGGCGGACGTCGTCGCGGTAGGGACGACGGACGCCAAGACTAGCACGTGACACCACTGCCACCCTGTCTATCTTAGGGTAACGCGCGTCGAGGCGGACGTCGTCGCGGTAGCGACGACGGACGCCGAGACGAGCACGTGACATCACTACCACCCTGTCTATCTTAGGGTAACGGGAGTCGAGGCGGACGTCGTCGCGGTAGCGGCGACGGACGCCGAGACGAGCACGTGACATCACTACCACCCTGTCTATCTTAGGGTAACGCGAGTCGAGGCGGACGTCGTCGCGGTAGCGGCGACGGACGCCGAGACGAGCACGTGACATCACTACCACCCTGTCTTAGCGTAACGCGAGTCGAGGCGGACGTCGTCGCGGTAGCGACGACGGACGCGGAGACGAGCACGTGACACCACTGCCGCCCTGTCTTAGCGTAACGCGAGTCGAGGCGGACGTCGTCGCGGTAGCGACGACGGACGCCGAGACGAGAACGTGATACCACTGCCACCCTGTCTTACCGTAACGCGAGTCGAGGCGGACGTCGTCGCGATAGCGACGATGGACGCCGAGACGAGCACGTGACACCACTGCCACCCTGTCTATCTTAGGGCAATGCGAGTCGAGGCGGACGTCGTTGCGGTAGCGACGACGGACGTCGAGACGAGCACGTGACACCACTGCCGCCCTGTCTTAGCGTAACGCGAGTCGAGGCGAACGTCGTCGCGGTAGCGACGACGGACGCCGAGACGAGAACGTGATACCACTGCCACCCTGTCTTACCGTAACGCGAGTCGAGGCGGACGTCGTCGCGATAGCGACGATGGACGCCAAGACGAGCACGTGACACCACTGCCACCCTGTCTATCTTAGGGCAATGCGAGTCGAGGCGGACGTTGACACCACTTTTTTTGTTAACTTTTCATGCATGTTCTAAAGATGCTAAGCATGGTCTTTTCAAATTTTTTACACCAAATGTCACATCACTTTTTTTTAATTACTTCCTTTTGAGTTCTGTCTTTTCATAGTTTCATATAATCATGAATAATCTCGTCTCAGATTTCAGATTCTGGCATTAGGAGTTGCTAATAACTTGAAGGGAACAAGGAAATTGTTGGCTTTCTTCAATACATCCAACCAATAGAATTTATATCAACCATGGCTGAGCAGGCAATAGCAGTGAGTTCCTTCTAATTTTTGCATTTACATAATTTATCTCAATTGATCACTTTCTTCACTACAGAAATGTTTTTATTCCTTACACTCGCTGATCTTTTCTCTTAATAAATAGGATTTTGCAACAAAGCTCTCGCTACGGAAATTCATGGCGACGGCGCAGCGTGTAACGCTAGATCAAAGACAGCTTGCCCGTAGCATGGGCCTGGATCATCTGCTTGACCTGAAATGTGATACTCTGCCGCGCGGTGTCGTTCATTATCTGGCATCGAACTTTGATGTACCCTCAAGGGCTATTGAACTCCCCAATGGGTTCAAGTTCACAATCACACCGTCATTCATACACCAGGTCCTGGGGATACCACTTGGCGGCAGAAGCATAGAGAAGAAGCAAAACCCAGCACTTAGATCACTAATTGCTCAGCAGACAAAATGCAAAGGAAACTACCCGACCATAAACGAGCTGGATGACTTGATACAACCTGGGCTAGATGGAGATTTATTCAAAAGGATTTTCACAATGTATGCGCTTACCGTGCTCCTCTGCCCTTCAAGCCATGGGGCTGCTAGTCCAGATTACTAACACATTCTGGAAGACCCTGAACAGATTGGCTCATTCGACTTCTGCATGTGCCAATGCTAAAAGCATGTGCCAACGCTGAAACCCTTCTTCGAATAATTGACACAATACCAGTTTCGTCCGATCTAGACCTGCCGCTCTACACGGAAGTATTGGAGGGGATGTACCCACGGAAAATTGAGGTTGCAGATACCGAGGCTGAACCAACCCACACTTTTAGCCTACTTCCTTATGTTCTTGATGAGAAAGCATTTTGGCACCGATCGCAGAGTCCACGAGACACAAATTTGCTAACCTCCAGGGAGCTCAATCTGTTTGAAGAATGGAAGGTCTTTACCAAGGTTGATGGTAGTCAAGGCCCAACCAGCAGCTACCCAATCAGGACGACCGAGGACATCACTAATAGAACAAAAGGACGACATGCATGTCCTTAAATGACACGGCTGACAATTGCGTTGCTTTGAAAAAAAGGGCAAGGATGTTTCAGAACATAGATGAGCTGTCGAGCAACCTTCATCGTGAGATGCCACACACTTTAACAACTGTAAGCGCATCATCACACGAGAAAGATCAGTCATCAAGCGACGCTAATCTTGGTCAAATCCAACAAACACCGGTCCATGGCACCTCTTCAGCTACCAACCAAGACTTCCCATGGGACGACCCTGATATGGTAGCGCGGTTGATCGAGTCTACCGATAGGATTGAGGAAGAGTGGTTTTCACAACAAAGACAAACTCAGTATACCACATCAGTTACACAAGACATCCACATATCAGAGATCAAGCCCAATGAGATATGTTGCAGCTTCAGCTCAAATCCAGTCGAAAGTGCTGTTTTCAATGACATTGTGTCACGAATACCACCTCATTCAAGGCAAAAGAGGTATCTCAGTAACAATCTCCTCTTTTTTTGTTTTTTCTTCCTTTTTTCTCCTCAATGGGGATGCGCTGTCTGTATAACAAGCAATATTTTGTCCTTTTTCATTCCTCCTTTTTGTTCCCATCAAGCTTCTTTCCCACTCTGAATTTTCCATATTTTTCATTTTGTGGCAGCCCAAGAATAGTACAAATGGGCTCGACATGGGTTGAACATAGGGTTTTTGGCCTGAGCATGCAAGTGTATGGCCGGGTCAATAAGTAGGTGATCAATATGTTGGGAAAAGCAGTAATGGCCGAGCAGACTGAAAAGGACAGGCTCAATCTTCTCCCGCGAAGTTACTGGTCAAGATACTATGTCGAATGCGACATTGCTGTAAGTAGAAACATAAATATGTGCAGACAATACTCTTTTTTCCATCCAATGCTCTGTTTCTTTTTTGCGAGCCCCCCTCCTTTTCTTGGTGCCTTTGATGCATCTTTGATCCGATCAAAATTTTCCAGAAATTATTCCAAAAGGCATTTGAAACTTCATTGGCGTTATCTGTTCACCTGAGGGAGACAATGATAGGATTCCATCTTGACCGAATTCACATGGTATTTTTCGTAGTCCAATAAACAAGCCATATAATTTATAGTCTCCATGCAAGTCCCATGTCTTTTTCTATTTTTCAGTAAAAAGTCACCCATGGTGTTTTGTGCTAATATTGTTTTGTTTATTTTTGGATCAATGTACAGGTGTTTTTACCTTTAAGCTCATACAGTTTCTGGTACATGGTTGTTGCTAACTTTAGGAAGAAAACGTTTGAAGTCCTCTGCCCAAATAACATAATCGACTTGATTGCTGACGAAGCTCAGCTTGTAATCAAGAATTTCAAAGCGGCTTTCAAGCTGGCATACAAGAGATCACAAGTAAATGTGACTGACATGGGTGTGGCTTTCCGGAGTGTGTGCTCTTCAACTAAAGAGTAATGCAATCCAACGACTGAAATACTCAAGCAATTTTATGCATGATCCTTTTCAGTATTTTTTTCATCTAACTTTAGTGATGCAAAAAACATAATTATGAATTGCAGGGCAGATAGTGGGATCTTCACAATGAAGTTGGTACAAGGACATGATGGAGACAACACTTTGTGTTTCGAACCCGTAAGTCATAGCAACCACCCCTTTTCGTCTTTTTTGTATTTTTTGTTCAACTGATAACACACACATCACATATCCATGTAATGTAGCTCAACTTTTTGCTGCTTAAAACCTCATCCTTTTTTATGCTTTTTGTCAGGCCCATTTTTTTAGTCTCTCACAGGTGTTTTATCTTTTTTTATTCTTATATCCTGCTGCGTTTTTACACCAATATAACATGTTTTTTCCTTTTTTAGTTCAACTTAACTGTTATTTTTATGTAAAACAAAAACAGGAGCATGCAAAGAGCCTGCGCGAGAGTCTAACTTACTACATGGTTGCTCACCCTTGCAATGAAAACCTGATGCCAGAAACCAAAGAAATCTTAAGAAAATATGTGAGTATTGACTTATCTCTTTAATACCCCCCCCACACACCCCACCTCTTTTTTATTTACCTGGTTTTTGCTACATCGTTTATTTTTTGGCAAATTTTAACATGGTCCCTCTTACCTTCTTTTTTTACATGTGAGGTAAGAAGGTAAGAGTCAATCAAGCCATTCATTGATGAGATCAACGGCTAAGATCTATTTTATACTCTTACCTCTCATGTGAAAAGGGGGGGTAAGAGGGACCATGTTAAAACTGCTCTTATTTTTTTGCTTTCTTTTAGTTATTGACAATGTTCTTAAACTTCTTCTTTCATTGAAAAAATAACTTTCTTTTTTTCTATGCGTGTTTTCTTTTCCGCAGGGTGTTCCATTTGACTACTCGGTACATATGACTAAAGGAAAATTCCCTTCATTTTTCTCTGTCTTTTTTGCAAACAGATTTTTTTCTCTTTTACCGTTTTTCCAAGTTTGTATGCATTCCCCCATGATTTCTAACATTTTTCTCTTTCTTTTCTCATGAACATAAATCTCACAGACTCCAGGGTATTCTCCATGGGGTCCTGTTGCACAACAATGTTAACTACATCTGGCTGGAAAAGGTCAGATTCTTTAAGAATACTTCACAAAATCAGTACTGGAATCCTTGCCCTTTTTGTCAGTTTCATTTTTTTAGGGAAGCCACATGACCAAATACCGAAATATATTATATATAGATCATAATTTTTTTCTGAATAGTTAAGCTGGTTTTTAATACAAATAGGTTAGAATTTATACTGGGAAGTTGAAACCATGCCTGCCCCCCTCATTTTCCTTTTTTCCATTCAAACTTTCTTTATCTTCTTTTTCCAATGGTCTACTAGAGATTTTTGTCACCACTAATATACATTTTCTTTTGTATGCAGATCATCTCAACAGGACTAAATCATGACCCTAAGCTCCCGGAGGATCACCCAAGGAATGGCAAAATGCCGTACACATGAGAATGACTCATCGATAAGAGGATTATTTTGGCGAAATACAGTTTTTATTTAAATAGTTTTTTTTGCTATTTAGTATAGAAAACACATACAATTTTATATATGCTTTTTTTGGATAGTGATGACATTTTTGTCCAACACAAGTTCTTGATCTTTTTTTGTTCAGATACAAATCAATTGACAACACCGTCACCGCCGAGACAAGCACGTGACACCACCGCCACCTTGTCTTAGGGTTATATACCCCTGCGTTGCTGCGTTTATTCGAGTGATCCACAAACAATAAAAATCCCTCTTTTTGCCTAGCTCTATCTCGATGAGAGGAAACAAAAGCACTTTTTTACCTGTTGGGCAATCCTTTGATTAAGTCTTAAATGAGCCCCTCTAAAGTTTGAGGCAAATGAACGCATTTTTGTTCGTGACACCACTGCCACCATGTCTATCTTAGGGTAACGCGAGTCGAGGCGGACGTCGTCGCAGTAGCGACGACGGACGCCGACACGAGCACGTGACATCACTACCACCCTGTCTTAGCGTAACGTGAGTCGAGGCGGACGTCGTCGCGGTAGGGACGACGAACGCCGAGACGAGCACGTGACACCACTGCCACCCTGTCTTAGCGTAACGCGAGTCGAGGCGGTAGCGACGACGGACGCCGAGAGGAGCACGTGACACCACTGCCACCCTGTCTTACCGTAACGCGAGTCGAGGCGGACGTCGTCGCAGTAGCGACGACGGACGCTGAGACGAGCACATGACACCACTGCCATCTTGTCTATCTCAGGGTAACGCGAGTCGCGGCGGACGTCGTCGCGGTAGCGATGACGGACGTCGAGACGAGCACGTGACATCACTACCCCCCTGTCTTAGTGTAACGCGAGTCGAGGCGGAAGTCGTCGCGGTAGCGACGACAGACGCCGAGACGAGCACGTGACACCACTGCCATCTTGTCTATCTCAGGGTAACGCGAGTCGCGGCGGACGTCGTCGCGGTAGCGATGACGGACGTCGAGACGAGCACGTGACATCACTACCACCCTGTCTTAGCGTAACGCGAGTCGAGGCGGAAGTCGTCGCGGTAGCGACGACGGACGCCAAGACGAGCACGTCACACCACTGCCACCCTGTCTATCTTATGGTAACGCGAGTCGAGGCGGACGTCGTTGCTGTAGCGACGACGGACGCCGAGACAAGCACGTGACATCACTACCACCCTGTCTTTGCGTAACGCGAGTCGAGGCGGACGTCGTCGCGGTAGCGACAACGGACGCTGAGACGAGCACGTGACACCCCTGCCACCCTGTCTATCTTAGGGTAACGCGAGTCGAGGCGGACGTCGTCGCGGTAGCGACGACGGACGCCGAGACGAGCACGTGACACCACTGCCACCCTGTCTATCTTAGGGTAACGCGAGTCGAGGCGGACGTCGTCGCGGTAGCGACGACCGACGCCGAGACGAGCATTTGACATCACTACCACCGTGTCTTAGCATAACGCGAGTCGAGGCGGACGTCGTCGCGGTAGCGACGACGAACGCCGAGACGAGCACGTGACACCACTACCACCCTGTCTTAGCGTAACGCGAGTCGAGGCGGACGTCGTCGCGGTAGCGACGACGGATGCCGAGACGAGCACGTGACACCACTACCACCCTGTCTTACCGTAACACGAGTCGAGGCGGACGTCGTCGCGGTAGCGACGATGGACGCTGAGACGAGCACGTGACACCACTGCCACCCTGTCTATCTTAGGGCAACGCGAGTCGAGGCGGACGTCGTCGCGGTAGCGACGACGGATGCCGAGACGAGCCCGTGACACCAATGCCACCTTGTCTATCTTAGGGTAACGCGACTCGAGGCGGACGTCGTCGCGGTAGCGACGACGGACGCCGAGACTAGCACGTGACACCACTGCCACCCTGTCTAACTTAGGGTAACGCGCGTCAAGGCGGACGTCGTCGCGGTAGCGACGACGAACGCCGAGACGAGCACGTGACATCACTCCCACCCTGTCTATCTTAGGGTAACGCGAGTCGAGGCGGACGTCGTCGCGGTAGCGACGATGGACGCCAAGACGAGCACGTGACATAACTACCACCCTGTCTTAGCGTAACGCGAGTCGAGGCGGACGTCGTCGCGGTAGCGACGACGGACGCCGAGACAAGCATGTGACATCACTGCCACCCTGTATTAGCGTAACGCGAGTCGAGGCGGACGTCGTCGCGGTAGCGACGACGGACGCCGAGACGAGCATGTGACACCACCGCCGCCCTGTCTTAGCGTAACGCGAGTCGAGGCGGACGTCGTCGCGGTAGCGACGACGGACGCCGAGACGAGAACGTGATACCACTGCCACCCTGTCTTACCGTAACGCGAGTCGAGGCGGACGTCGTCGCGGTAGCGACGATGGTCGCCGAGACGAGCACGTGACACCACTGCCACCCTGTCTATCTTAGGGCAATGCGAGTCAAGGCGGACGTTGTCGCGGTAGCGACGACGGACGCCGAGACGAGCACGTGACACCACTGCCACCATGTCTATCTTAGGGTAACGCGAGTCAAGGCAGATGTCGTCGCGGTAGCAACGACGAACGCTGAGATGAGCATGTGACATCACTACCACCCTGTCTATCTTAGGGTAACGCGAGTCAAGACGGACGTCGTCGCGGTAGCGGCGACGGACGCCGTGACGAGCACGTGACACCACTGCCACCCTGTCTATCTTAGGGTAACGCGAGTCGAGGCGGACGTCGTCGCGGTAGCGACGACGGACGCCGAGACGAGCACATGACATCACTACCACCCTATCTTAGCGTAACGGGAGTCGAGGCGGACGTCGTTGCAGTAGCGACGACGGACGCCGAGACGAGCATGTGACACCACTGCCACCCTGTCTATCTTAGGGTAACGTGAGTCGAGGCGGACGTCGTCGCGGTAGCGACGACGAACGCCGATACGAGCACGTTACATCACTACCACCCTGTCTTAGCGTAACGCGAGTCGAGGCGGATGTCGTCGCGGTAGCGACGACGGACGCCAAGACGAGCACGTGACACCACTGCCACCCTGTCTATCTTAGGGTAACGCAAGTCGAGGCGGACGACGTCGCAGTAGCGACGACGGACACCGAGACGAGCCCGTGACACCACTGGCACCCTGTCTATCCGCGACGACGGATGCGAGACGAGCACGTGACTCCGCTGCCACCCTGTCTATCTTAGGGTAACGTGAGTCCAGGGGGACGTCGTCGCGGTAGCGACGACGGACGCCGAGACGAGCACGTGACACCACTGGCACCCTGTCTATCCGCGACGACGGATGCGAGACGAGCACGTGACACCACTGCCACCCTGTCTATCTTAGGGTAACGCGAGTCGAGGCGGACGTCGTCGCAGTAGCGACGACGGACGCCGAGACGAGCACGTGACATCAGTACCACCATGTCTTAGCGTAACGCGTGTCGAGGCAGACGTCGTCGCGGTAGCGACGACGGACGCCGAGACGAGCACGTGACACCACTGCCACCCTGTCTATCTTATGGTAACGCGAGTCGAGTCGGACGTCGTCGCGGTATCGACGACGGACGCCGAGACGAGCACGTGACACCACTGCCACCATGTCTTAGCGTAACGCGAGTCGAGGCGGATGTCGTCGCGGTAGCGACGACGGATGCCGAGACGAGCAAATGACACCACTGCCACCCTGTCTTAGCGTAACGCGAGTCGAGGCGGACATCGTCGCGGTAGCGGCGACGGACGCCGAGAGGAGCACATGACACCACTACCACCCTGTCTTACCGTAACGCGAGTCGATGCGGACGTCGTCGCAGTAGCGGCGATGGACGCCGAGACGAGCACGTGACACCACTGCCACCCTATCTATCTTAGGGTGACGCGAGTCGAGGCGGACATCGTCGCGGTAGCGAAGACGGACGCCGAGACGAGCAAGTGACATCACTACCACCCTGTCTTAGCGTAATGCGAGTCGAGGTGGACGTCGTCGTGGTAGCAACGACGGACGCCGAGACGAGCACGTGACATCACTGCCACCCTGTCTATCTTAGGGTAACGCGAGTCGAGGCGGACGTCGTCGCGGTAGCGACAACGGACGCCGAGACGAGCACATGACATCACTACCACCCTGTCTTAGCGTAACGGGAGTCGAGGCGGACGTCGTTGCAGTAGCGACGACGGACACCGAGACGAGCACGTGACACCACTGCCACCCTGTCTTAGCGTAACGCGAGTCGAGGCGATAGCAACGACGGACGCCGAGACGAGCACGTGACACCCCTGCCACCCTGTCTACCTTGGGGTAACGCGAGTCGAGGCGGACGTCGTCGCGGTAGCGACGACGGTCGCCGAGACGAGCACGTGACACCATTGCCACCCTGTCTATCTTAGAGTAACGCGAGTCGAGGCGGACGTCGTCGCGGTAGCGACGACGGACGCCGAGACGAGCATTTGACATCACTACCACCCTGTCTTAGCGTAACGCAAGTCGAGGCGGATGTCGTCGCGGTAGCTACGACGGACGCCGAGACGAGCACGTGACACCACTGCCACCCTGTCTATCTTAGGGTAACGCGAGCCGAGGCGGACGTCGTCACCTTAGCGGCCACAGACGCCGAGACGAGCATTTGACATCATTACCACCCTGTCTTAGCGTAACACGAGTCGAGGCGGACGTCGTCGCGGTAGCGACGACGAACGCCGAGACGAGCACGTGACACCACTGCCACCCTGTCTGTCTTAGGGCAACGCGAGTTGAGGCGGACGTCGTCGCGGTAGCGACGACGGACGCCGAGACGAGCCCGTGACACCAATGCCACCTTGTCTATCTTAGGGTAACGCGACTCGAGGCGGACGTCGTCGCGGTAGTGACGACGGACGCCGAGACTAGCACGTGACACCACTGCCACCCTGTCTATCTTAGGGTAACGCGCGTCGAGGCGGACATCGTCGCGGTAGCGACGACGGACGCCGAGACGAGCATTTGACATCACTACCACCCTGTCTTAGCGTAACGCGAGTCGAGGCGGACGTCGTCGCGGTAGCGACGACGAACGCCGAGACGAGCACGTGACACCACTGCAACCCTGTCTATCTTAGGGCAACGCGAGTCGAGGCGTCCGTCGTCGCGACCGCGACGACGGACGCCGAGACGAGCCTGTGACACCAATGCCACCTTGTCTATCTTAGGGTAACGCGACTCGAGGCGGACGTCGTCGCGGTAGGGACGACGGACGCCAAGACTAGCACGTGACACCACTGCCACCCTGTCTATCTTAGGGTAACGCGCGTCGAGGCGGACGTCGTCGCGGTAGCGACGACGGACGCCGAGACGAGCACGTGACATCACTACCACCCTGTCTATCTTAGGGTAACGGGAGTCGAGGCGGACGTCGTCGCGGTAGCGGCGACGGACGCCGAGACTAGCACGTGACATCACTACCACCCTGTCTATCTTAGGGTAACGCGAGTCGAGGCGGACGTCGTCGCGGTAGCGGCGACGGACGCCGAGACGAGCACGTGACATCACTACCACCCTGTCTTAGCGTAACGCGAGTCGAGGCGGACGTCGTCGCGGTAGCGACGACGGACGCGGAGACGAGCACGTGACACCACTGCCGCCCTGTCTTAGCGTAACGCGAGTCGAGGCGGACGTCGTCACGGTAGCGACGACGGACGCCGAGACGAGAACGTGATACCACTGCCACCCTGTCTTACCGTAACGCGAGTCGAGGCGGACGTCGTCGCGGTAGCGACGATGGTCGCCGAGACGAGCACGTGACACCACTGCCACCCTGTCTATCTTAGGGCAATGCGAGTCAAGGCGGACGTTGTCGCGGTAGCGACGACGGACGCCGAGACGAGCACGTGACACCACTGCCACCATGTCTATCTTAGGGTAACGCGAGTCAAGGCAGATGTCGTCGCGGTAGCAACGACGAACGCTGAGATGAGCATGTGACATCACTACCACCCTGTCTATCTTAGGGTAACGCGAGTCAAGACGGACGTCGTCGCGGTAGCGGCGACGGACGCCGTGACGAGCACGTGACACCACTGCCAACCTGTCTATCTTAGGGTAACGCGAGTCGAGGCGGACGTCGTCGCGGTAGCGACGACGGACGCCGAGACGAGCACATGACATCACTACCACCCTATCTTAGCGTAACGGGAGTCGAGGCGGACGTCGTTGCAGTAGCGACGACGGACGCCGAGACGAGCATGTGACACCACTGCCACCCTGTCTATCTTAGGGTAACGTGAGTCGAGGCGGACGTCGTCGCGGTAGCGACGACGGACGCCGATACGAGCACGTTACATCACTACCACCCTGTCTTAGCGTAACGCGAGTCGAGGCGGATGTCGTCGCGGTAGCGACGACGGACGCCAAGACGAGCACGTGACACCACTGCCACCCTGTCTATCTTAGGGTAACGCAAGTCGAGGCGGACGACGTCGCGGTAGCGACGACGGACACCGAGACGAGCCCGTGACACCACTGGCACCCTGTCTATCCGCGACGACGGATGCGAGACGAGCACGTGACTCCGCTGCCACCCTGTCTATCTTAGGGTAACGTGAGTCCAGGGGGACGTCGTCGCGGTAGCGACGACGGACGCCGAGACGAGCACGTGACACCACTGGCACCCTGTCTATCCGCGACGATGGATGCGAGACGAGCACGTGACACCACTGCCACCCTGTCTATCTTAGGGTAACGCGAGTCGAGGCGGACGTCGTCGCAATAGCGACGACGGACGCCGAGACGAGCACGTGACATCAGTACCACCATGTCTTAGCGTAACGCGTGTCGAGGCAGACGTCGTCGCGGTAGCGACGACGGACGCCGAGACGAGCACGTGACACCACTGCCACCCTGTCTATCTTATGGTAACGCGAGTCGAGTCGGACGTCGTCGCGGTATCGACGACGGACGCCGAGACGAGCACGTGACACCACTGCCACCCTGTCTTAGCGTAACGCGAGTCGAGGCGGATGTCGTCGCGGTAGCGACGACGGATGCCGAGACGAGCACATGACACCACTGCCACCCTGTCTTAGCGTAACGCGAGTCGAGGCGGACATCGTCGCGGTAGCGGCGACGGACGCCGAGAGGAGCACATGACACCACTACCACCCTGTCTTACCGTAACGCGAGTCGATGTGGACGTCGTCGCAGTAGCGGCGATGGACGCCGAGACGAGCACGTGACACCACTGCCACCCTATCTATCTTAGGGTGACGCGAGTCGAGGCGGACATCGTCGCGGTAGCGAAGACGGACGCCGAGACGAGCAAGTGACATCACTACCACCCTGTCTTAGCGTAATGCGAGTCGAGGTGGACGTCGTCGTGGTAGCAACGACGGACGCCGAGACGAGCACGTGACATCACTGCCACCCTGTCTATCTTAGGGTAACGCGAGTCGAGGCGGACGTCGTCGCGGTAGCGACAACGGACGCCGAGACGAGCACATGACATCACTACCACCCTGTCTTAGCGTAACGGGAGTCGAGGCGGACGTCGTTGCAGTAGCGACGACGGACACCGAGACGAGCACGTGACACCACTGCCACCCTGTCTTAGCGTAACGCGAGTCGAGGCGATAGCAACGACGGACGCCGAGACGAGCACGTGACACCCCTGCCACCCTGTCTACCTTGGGGTAACGCGAGTCGAGGCGGACGTCGTCGCGGTAGCGACGACGGTCGCCGAGACGAGCACGTGACACCATTGCCACCCTGTCTATCTTAGAGTAACGCGAGTCGAGGCGGACGTCGTCGCGGTAGCGACGACGGACGCCGAGACGAGCATTTGACATCACTACCACCCTGTCTTAGCGTAACGCAAGTCGAGGCGGATGTCGTCGCGGTAGCTACGACGGACGCCGAGACGAGCACGTGACACCACTGCCACCCTGTCTATCTTAGGGTAACGCGAGCCGAGGCGGACGTCGTCACCTTAGCGGCCACAGACGCCGAGACGAGCATTTGACATCATTACCACCCTGTCTTAGCGTAACACGAGTCGAGGCGGACGTCGTCGCGGTAGCGACGACGAACGCCGAGACGAGCACGTGACACCACTGCCACCCTGTCTGTCTTAGGGCAACGCGAGTTGAGGCGGACGTCGTCGCGGTAGCGACGACGGACGCCGAGACGAGCCCGTGACACCAATGCCACCTTGTCTATCTTAGGGTAACGCGACTCGAGGCGGACGTCGTCGCGGTAGTGACGACGGACGCCGAGACTAGCACGTGACACCACTGCCACCCTGTCTATCTTAGGGTAACGCGCGTCGAGGCGGACATCGTCGCGGTAGCGACGACGGACGCCGAGACGAGCATTTGACATCACTACCACCCTGTCTTAGCGTAACGCGAGTCGAGGCGGACGTCGTCGCGGTAGCGACGACGAACGCCGAGACGAGCACGTGACACCACTGCAACCCTGTCTATCTTAGGGCAACGCGAGTCGAGGCGTCCGTCGTCGCGGTAGCGACGACGGACGCCGAGATGAGCCTGTGACACCAATGCCACCTTGTCTATCTTAGGGTAACGCGACTCGAGGCGGACGTCGTCGCGGTAGGGACGACGGACGCCAAGACTAGCACGTGACACCACTGCCACCCTGTCTATCTTAGGGTAACGCGCGTCGAGGCGGACGTCGTCGCGGTAGCGACGACGGACGCCGAGACGAGCACGTGACATCACTACCACCCTGTCTATCTTAGGGTAACGGGAGTCGAGGCGGACGTCGTCGCGGTAGCGGCGACGGACGCCGAGACTAGCACGTGACATCACTACCACCCTGTCTATCTTAGGGTAACGCGAGTCGAGGCGGACGTCGTCGCGGTAGCGGCGACGGACGCCGAGACGAGCACGTGACATCACTACCACCCTGTCTTAGCGTAACGCGAGTCGAGGCGGACGTCGTCGCGGTAGCGACGACGGACGCGGAGACGAGCACGTGACACCACTGCCGCCCTGTCTTAGCGTAACGCGAGTCGAGGTGGACGTCGTCACGGTAGCGACGACGGACGCCGAGACGAGAACGTGATACCACTGCCACCCTGTCTTACCGTAACGCGAGTCGAGGCGGACGTCGTCGCGATAGCGACGATGGACGCCGAGACGAGCACGTGACACCACTGCCACCCTGTCTATCTTAGGGCAATGCGAGTCGAGGCGGACGTCGTTGCGGTAGCGACGACGGACGTCGAGACGAGCACGTGACACCACTGCCGCCCTGTCTTAGCGTAACGCGAGTCGAGGCGAACGTCGTCGCGGTAGCAACGACGGACGCCGAGACGAGAACGTGATACCACTGCCACCCTGTCTTACCGTAACGCGAGTCGAGGCGGACGTCGTCGCGATAGCGACGATGGACGCCAAGACGAGCACGTGACACCACTGCCACCCTGTCTATCTTAGGGCAATGCGAGTCGAGGCGGACGTTGACACCACTTTTTTTGTTAACTTTTCATGCATGTTCTAAAGATGCTAAGCATGGTCTTTTCAAATTTTTTACACCAAATGTCACATCACTTTTTTTTAATTACTTCCTTTTGAGTTCTGTCTTTTCATAGTTTCATATAATCATGAATAATCTCGTCTCAGATTTCAGATTCTGGCATTAGGAGTTGCTAATAACTTGAAGGGAACAAGGAAATTGTTGGCTTTCTTCAATACATCCAACCAATAGAATTTATATCAACCATGGCTGAGCAGGCAATAGCAGTGAGTTCCTTCTAATTTTTGCATTTACATAATTTATCTCAATTGATCACTTTCTTCACTACAGAAATGTTTTTATTCCTTACACTCGCTGATCTTTTTTCTTAATAAATAGGATTTTGCAACAAAGCTCTCGCTACGGAAATTCATGGCGACGGCGCAGCGTGTAACGCTAGATCAAAGACAGCTTGCCCGTAGCATGGGCCTGGATCATCTGCTTGACCTGAAATGTGATACTCTGCCGCACGGTGTCGTTCATTATCTGGCATCAAACTTTGATGTACCCTCAAGGGCTATTGAACTCCCCAATGGGTTCAAGTTCACAATCACACCGTCATTCATACACCAGGTCCTGGGGATACCACTTGGCGGCAGAAGCATAGAGAAGAAGCAAAACCCAGCACTTAGATCACTAATTGCTCAGCAGACAAAATGCAAAGGAAACTACCCGACCATAAACGAGCTGGATGACTTGATACAACCTGGGCTAGATGGAGATTTATTCAAAAGGATTTTCACAATGTATGCGCTTACCGTGCTCCTCTGCCCTTCAAGCCATGGGGCTGCTAGTCCAGATTACTAACACATTCTGGAAGACCCTGAACAGATTGGCTCATTCGACTTCTGCATGTGCCAATGCTAAAAGCATGTGCCAACGCTGAAACCCTTCTTCGAATAATTGACACAATACCAGTTTCGTCCGATCTAGACCTGCCGCTCTACACGGAAGTATTGGAGGGGATGTACCCACGGAAAATTGAGGTTGCAGATACCGAGGCTGAACCAACCCACACTTTTAGCCTACTTCCTTATGTTCTTGATGAGAAAGCATTTTGGCACCGATCGCAGAGTCCACGAGACACAAATTTGCTAACCTCCAGGGAGCTCAATCTGTTTGAAGAATGGAAGGTCTTTACCAAGGTTGATGGTAGTCAAGGCCCAACCAGCAGCTACCCAATCAGGACGACCGAGGACATCACTAATAGAACAAAAGGACGACATGCATGTCCTTAAATGACACGGCTGACAATTGCGTTGCTTTGAAAAAAAGGGCAAGGATGTTTCAGAACATAGATGAGCTGTCGAGCAACCTTCATCGTGAGATGCCACACACTTTAACAACTGTAAGCGCATCATCACACGAGAAAGATCAGTCATCAAGCGACGCTAATCTTGGTCAAATCCAACAAACACCGGTCCATGGCACCTCTTCAGCTACCAACCAAGACTTCCCATGGGACGACCCTGATATGGTAGCGCGGTTGATCGAGTCTACCGATAGGATTGAGGAAGAGTGGTTTTCACAACAAAGACAAACTCAGTATACCACATCAGTTACACAAGACATCCACATATCAGAGATCAAGCCCAATGAGATATGTTGCAGCTTCAGCTCAAATCCAGTCGAAAGTGCTGTTTTCAATGACATTGTGTCACGAATACCACCTCATTCAAGGCAAAAGAGGTATCTCAGTAACAATCTCCTCTTTTTTTGTTTTTTCTTCCTTTTTTCTCCTCAATGGGGATGCGCTGTCTGTATAACAAGCAATATTTTGTCCTTTTTCATTCCTCCTTTTTGTTCCCATCAAGCTTCTTTCCCACTCTGAATTTTCCATATTTTTCATTTTGTGGCAGCCCAAGAATAGTACAAATGGGCTCGACATGGGTTGAACATAGGGTTTTTGGCCTGAGCATGCAAGTGTATGGCCGGGTCAATAAGTAGGTGATCAATATGTTGGGAAAAGCAGTAATGGCCGAGCAGACTGAAAAGGACAGGCTCAATCTTCTCCCGCGAAGTTACTGGTCAAGATACTATGTCGAATGCGACATTGCTGTAAGTAGAAACATAAATATGTGCAGACAATACTCTTTTTTCCATCCAATGCTCTGTTTCTTTTTTGCGAGCCCCCCTCCTTTTCTTGGTGCCTTTGATGCATCTTTGATCCGATCAAAATTTTCCAGAAATTATTCCAAAAGGCATTTGAAACTTCATTGGCGTTATCTGTTCACCTGAGGGAGACAATGATAGGATTCCATCTTGACCGAATTCACATGGTATTTTTCGTAGTCCAATAAACAAGCCATATAATTTATAGTCTCCATGCAAGTCCCATGTCTTTTTCTATTTTTCAGTAAAAAGTCACCCATGGTGTTTTGTGCTAATATTGTTTTGTTTATTTTTGGATCAATGTACAGGTGTTTTTACCTTTAAGCTCATACAGTTTCTGGTACATGGTTGTTGCTAACTTTAGGAAGAAAACGTTTGAAGTCCTCTGCCCAAATAACATAATCGACTTGATTGCTGACGAAGCTCAGCTTGTAATCAAGAATTTCAAAGCGGCTTTCAAGCTGGCATACAAGAGATCACAAGTAAATGTGACTGACATGGGTGTGGCTTTCCGGAGTGTGTGCTCTTCAACTAAAGACTAATGCAATCCAACGACTGAAATACTCAAGCAATTTTATGCATGATCCTTTTCAGTATTTTTTTCATCTAACTTTAGTGATGCAAAAAACATAATTATGAATTGCAGGGCAGATAGTGGGATCTTCACAATGAAGTTGGTACAAGGACATGATGGAGACAACACTTTGTGTTTCGAACCCGTAAGTCATAGCAACCACCCCTTTTCGTCTTTTTTGTATTTTTTGTTCAACTGATAACACACACATCACATATCCATGTAATGTAGCTCAACTTTTTGCTGCTTAAAACCTCATCCTTTTTTATGCTTTTTGTCAGGCCCATTTTTTTAGTCTCTCACAGGTGTTTTATCTTTTTTTATTCTTATATCCTGCTGCGTTTTTACACCAATATAACATGTTTTTTCCTTTTTTAGTTCAACTTAACTGTTATTTTTATGTAAAACAAAAACAGGAGCATGCAAAGAGCCTGCGCGAGAGTCTAACTTACTACATGGTTGCTCACCCTTGCAATGAAAACCTGATGCCAGAAACCAAAGAAATCTTAAGAAAATATGTGAGTATTGACTTATCTCTTTAATACCCCCCCACACACCCCACCTCTTTTTTATTTACCTGGTTTTTGCTACATCGTTTATTTTTTTGCTTTCTTTTAGTTATTGACAATGTTCTTAAACTTCTTCTTTCATTGAAAAAATAACTTTCTTTTTTTCTATGCGTGTTTTCTTTTCCGCAGGGTGTTCCATTTGACTACTCGGTACATATGACTAAAGGAAAATTCCCTTCATTTTTCTCTGTCTTTTTTGCAAACAGATTTTTTTCTCTTTTACCGTTTTTCCAAGTTTGTATGCATTCCCCCATGATTTCTAACATTTTTCTCTTTCTTTTCTCATGAACATAAATCTCACAGACTCCAGGGTATTCTCCATGGGGTCCTGTTGCACAACAATGTTAACTACATCTGGCTGGAAAAGGTCAGATTCTTTAAGAATACTTCACAAAATCAGTACTGGAATCCTTGCCCTTTTTGTCAGTTTCATTTTTTTAGGGAAGCCACATGACCAAATACCGAAATATATTATATATAGATCATAATTTTTTTCTGAATAGTTAAGCTGGTTTTTAATACAAATAGGTTAGAATTTATACTGGGAAGTTGAAACCATGCCTGCCCCCCTCATTTTCCTTTTTTCCATTCAAACTTTCTTTATCTTCTTTTTCCAATGGTCTACTAGAGATTTTTGTCACCACTAATATACATTTTCTTTTGTATGCAGATCATCTCAACAGGACTAAATCATGACCCTAAGCTCCCGGAGGATCACCCAAGGAATGGCAAAATGCCGCACACATGAGAATGACTCATCGATAAGAGGATTATTTTGGCGAAATACAGTTTTTATTTAAATAGTTTTTTTTTGCTATTTAGTATAGAAAACACATACAATTTTAGATATGCTTTTTTTGGATAGTGATGACATTTTTGTCCAACACAAGTTCTTGATCTTTTTTTGTTCAGATACAAATCAGTTGACAACACCGTCACCGCCGAGACAAGCACGTGACACCACCGCCACCTTGTCTTAGGGTTATATACCCCTGCGTTGCTGCGTTTATTCGAGTGATCCACAAACGATAAAAATCCCTCTTTTTGCCTAGCTCTATCTCGATGAGAGGAAACAAAAGCACTTTTTTACCTGTTGGGCAATCCTTTGATTAAGTCTTAAATGAGCCCCTCTAAAGTTTGAGGCAAATGAACGCATTTTTGTTCGTGACACCACTGCCACCATGTCTATCTTAGGGTAACGCGAGTCGAGGCGGACGTCGTCACGGTAGCGACGACGGAAGCCGAGACGAGCACGTGACACCACTGCCACCCTGTCTTACCGTAACGGGAGTCGAGGTGGACGTCGTCGCGGTAGCGACGATGGACGCCGAGACGAGCACGTGACACCACTGCCACCCTGTCTATCTTATGGTAACGCGAGTCGAGTCGGACGTCGTCGCGGTAGCGACGACGGACGCCGAGACGAGCACGTGACATCACTACCACCCTGTCTTAGCGTAACGTGAGTCGAGGCGGACGTCGTCGCGGTAGGGACGACGAACGCCGAGACGAGCACGTGACACCACTGCCACCCTGTCTTAGCATAACGCGAGTCGAGGCGGTAGCGACGACGGACACCGAGAGGAGCACGTGACACCACTGCCACCCTGTCTTACCGTAACGCGAGTCGAGGCGGACGTCGTCGCAGTAGCGACGACGGACGCCGAGACGAGCACATGACACCACTGCCATCTTGTCTATCTCAGGGTAACGCGAGTCGCGGCACACGTCGTCGCGGTAGCGATGACGGACGTCGAGACGAGCACGTGACATCACTACCACCCTGTCTTAGTGTAACGCGAGTCGAGGCGGAAGTCGTCGCGGTAGCAACGACGGACGCCGAGACGAGCACGTGACACCACTGCCATCTTGTCTATCTCAGGGTAACGCGAGTCGCGGCGGACGTCGTCGCGGTAGCGATGACGGACGTCGAGACGAGCACGTGACATCACTACCACCCTGTCTTAGCGTAACGCGAGTCGAGGCAGAAGTCGTCGCGGTAGCGACGACGGACGCCAAGACGAGCACGTGACACCACTGCCACCCTGTCTATCTTATGGTAACGCGAGTCGAGGCGGACGTCGTTGCTGTAGCGACGACGGACGCCGAGACGAGCACGTGACATCACTACCACCCTGTCTTTGCGTAACGCGAGTCGAGGCGGACGTCGTCGCGGTAGCGACAACGGATGCCGAGACGAGCACGTGACACCCCTGCCACCCTGTCTATCTTAGGGTAACGCGAGTCGAGGCGGACGTCGTCGCGGTAGCGACGACGGACGCCGAGACGAGCACGTGACACCACTGCCACCCTGTCTATCTTAGGGTAACGCGAGTCGAGGCGGACGTCGTCGCGGTAGCGACGACGGACGCCGAGACGAGCATTTGACATCACTACCACCGTGTCTTAGCGTAACGCGAGTCGAGGCGGACGTCGTCGCGGTAGCGACGACGAACGCCGAGACGAGCACGTGACACCACTACCACCCTGTCTTAGCGTAACGCGAGTCGAGGCGGACGTCGTCGCGGTAGCGACGATGGACGCCGAGACGAGCACGTGACACCACTGCCACCCTGTCTATCTTAGGGCAACGCGAGTCGAGGCGGACGTCGTCGCGGTAGCGACGACGGATGCCGAGACAAGCCCGTGACACCAATGCCACCCAGTCAATCTTAGGGTAACGTGAGTCGAGGAGGACGTCATCGCGGTAGCGACGACGGACACCGAGACGAGCACGTTACATCACTACCACCCTGTCTTAGCGTAACGCGGGACGAGGCGGATGTCGTCGCGGTAGCGACGACGGACGCCAAGACGAGCACGTGACACCACTGCCACCCTGTCTATCTTAGGGTAACGCGAGTCAAGGCAGACGTCGTCGCGGTAGCGACGACGGACACCGAGACGAGCCCGTGACACCACTGGCACCCTGTCTATCCGCGACGACGGATGCGAGACGAGCACGTGACACCACTGCCACCCTGTCTATCTTAGCGTAACGCGAGTCGAGGCGGACGTCGTCGCGGTAGCGGCGACGGACGCCGAGAGGAGCACATGACACCACTGCCACCCTGTCTATCCGCGACGACGGATGCGAGACGAGCACGTGACACCACTGCCACCCTGTCTATCTTAGGGTAACGCGAGTCGAGGCGGACGTCGTCGCAGTAGCGACGACGGACGCCGAGACGAGCACGTGACATCAGTACCACCATGTCTTAGCGTAACGCGAGTCGAGGCAGACGTTGTCGCGGTAGCGACGACGGACGCCGAGACAAGCACGTGACACCACTGCCACCCTGTCTATCTTAGGGTAACGCGAGTCGAGGTGGACATCGTCGTGGTAGCAATGACGGACGCCGAGACGAGCACGTGACATCACTACCAACCTGTCTTAGCGTAAAAAGTCGAGGCGGACGTCGTCGCTGTAACGACGACGGATGCCGAGACGGGCACGTGACACCACTGCCACCCTGTCTTAGCATAACGCGAGTCGAGGTGGACATCGTCGCGGTAGCGGCGACGGACGCCGAGAGGAGCACATGACACCACTGCCACCCTGTCTTACCGTAACGCGAGTCGAGGCGGACGCCGTCGCAGTAGCGACGATGGACGCCGAGACAAGCACGTGACACCACTGCCACCCTGTCTATCTTAGGGTGACGCGAGTCGAGGCGGACGTCGTCGCGGTAGCGACGACGGACGCCAAGACGAGCAAGTGACATCACTACCACCCTGTCTTAGAGTAATGCGAGTCGAGGCGAACGTCGTCGCAGTAGCAACGACGGACGCCGAGACGAGCACGTGACATCACTGCCACCCTGTCTATCTTAGGGTAACGCGAGTCGAGGCGGACGACGTCGCGGTAGCGACGACGGATGCCGAGACGAGCACATGACATCACTACCACCCTGTATTAGCGTAACGGGAGTCGCGGCGGACGTCGTTGCAGTAGCGACGACGGATGCCGAGACGAGCACGTGACACCACTGCCACCCTGTCCTAGCGTAATGTGAGTCGAGGCGGTAGCGACGATGGACGCCGAGACGAGCACGTGACACCCCTGCCACCCTGTCTATCTTAGGGTAACGCGAGTCGAGGCGGACGTCGTCGCGGTAGCGACGACGGACGCCGAGACGAGCACGTGACACCACTGCCACCCTCTCTATCTTAGGGTAACGCGAGTCGAGGCGGACGTCGTCGCGGTAGCGACGACGGACGCCGAGACGAGCATTTGACATCACTACCACCCTGTTTTAGCGTAAAGCGAGTCGAGGCGGACGTCGTCGCGGTAGCGACGACGAACGCCGAGACGAGCACGTGACACCACTGCCACCCTGTCTTAGCGTAACGCGAGTCGAGGCGAACGTCGTCGCGGTAGCGACGACGGATGCCGAGACGAGCCCGTGACACCACTACCACCCTGTCTTACCGTAACGCGAGTCGAGGCGGACGTCGTCGCGGTAGCGATGATGGACGCCAAGACGAGCACGTGACACCACTGCCACCCTGTCTATCTTAGGGCAACGCGAGTCGAGGCGGACGTCGTCGCCGTAGCGACGACGGACGCCGAGATGAGCCCGTGACACCAATGCCACCTTGTCTATCTTAGGGTAACGCGACTCGAGGCGGACGTCGTCGCGGTAGCGACGACAGACGCCGAGACTAGCATGTGACACCACTGCCACCCTGTCTATCTTAGGGTAACGCGCGTCGAGGCGGACGTCGTCGCAGTAGCGACGACGGATGCCGAGATGAGCACATGACATCACTACCACCCTGTCTTAGCGTAACGGGAGTCGAGGCAGACGTCGTTGCAGTAGCGACGACGGACGCCGAGACGAGCACGTGACATCACTACCACCCTGTCTTAGCGTAAAGCGAGTCGAGGCGGACGTCGTCACGGTAGCGACGACGGACGCCGAGACGAGCACGTGACACCACTGCCGCCCAGTCTTAGCGTAACGCGAGTCGAGGCGGACGTCGTCGCGGTAGCGATGACGGACGCCGAGACGAGAACGTGATACCACTGCCACCCTGTCTTACCGTAACGCGAGTCGAGGCGGACGTTGTCGCGGTAGCGACGATGTATGCCGAGACGAGCACGTGACACCACTGCCACCCTGTCTATCTTAGGGCAAGGCGAGTCGAGGCGGACGTCGTCGCGGTAGCGACGACGGACGCTGAGATGAGCACGTGACACCACTGCCACCCTGTCTATCTTAGGGTAACGCGAGTCGAGGCAGACGTCGTCGCGGTAGCGACGACGAACGCTAAGATGAGCATGTGACATCACTACCACCCTGTCTATCTTAGGGTAACGCGAGTCGAGGCGGACGTCGTCGCGGTAGCGGCGACGGACGCCGAGACGAGCACGTGACATCACTATCACCCTGTCTTAGCGTAACGCGAGTCGAGGCGGACGTTGTCGCGGTAGCGACGACGGACGCCGAGACGAGCACGTGACACCACTGCCACCCTGTCTATCTTAGGGTAACGCGAGTCGAGGTGGACGTCGTCGCGGTAGCGAGGACGGACGCCGAGACGAGCACATGACACCACTGCCACCCAGTCAATCTTAGGGTAACGTGAGTCGAGGAGGACGTCATCGCGGTAGCGACGACGGACACCGAGACGAGCACGTTACATCACTACCACCCTGTCTTAGCGTAACGCGGGTCGAGGCGGATGACGTCGCGGTAGCGACGACGGACGCCAAGACGAGCACGTGACACCACTGCCACCCTGTCTATCTTAGGGTAACGCGAGTCAAGGCAGACGTCATCGCGGTAGCGACGACGGACACCGAGACGAGCCCGTGACACCACTGGCACCCTGTCTATCCGCGATGACGGATGCGAGACGAGCACGTGACACCACTGCCACCCTGTCTATCTTCGCGTAACGCGAGTCGAGGCGGACGTCGTCGCGGTAGCGGCGACGGACGCCGAGATGAGCACATGACACCACTGCCACCCTGTCAATCCGCGATGACGGATGCGAGACGAGCACGTGACACCACTGCCACCCTGTCTATCTTAGGATAACGCGAGTCGAGGCGGACGTCGTCGCAGTAGCGTCGACGGACGCCGAGACAAGCACGTGACATCAGTACCACCATGTCTTAGCGTAACACGAGTCGAGGCAGACGTCGTCGCGGTAGCGACGACGGACGCCGAGACAAGCACGTGACACCACTGCCACCCTGTCTGCTTAGGGTAACGCGAGTCGAGGTGGACATCATCGTGGTAGCAACGACGGACGCCGAGACGAGCACGTGACATCACTACCAACCTGTCTTAGCGTAACGCGAGTCGAGGCGGACGTCGTCGCGGTAGCGACGACGGATGCCGAGATGGGCACGTGACACCACTGCCACCCTGTCTTAGCGTAACGCGAGTCGAGGTGGACATCGTCGCGGTAGCGGCGACGGACGCCGAGAGGAGCACATGACACCACTGCCACTCTGTCTTACCGTAACGCGAGTCGAGGCGGACGTCGTCGCAGTACCGACGATGGACACCGAGACGAGCACGTGACACCACTGCCACCCTGTCTATCTTAGGGTGACGCGAGTCGAGGCGGACGTCCTCGCGGTAGCGACGACGGACGCCAAGACGAGCAAGTGACATCACTACCACCCTGTCATAGAGTAATGCGAGTCGAGGCGGACGTCGTCGCGGTAGCAACGACGGACGCCGAGACGAGCACGTGACATCACTGCCACCCTGTCTATCTTAGGGTAACGCGAGTCGAGGCGGACGACGTCGCGGTAGCGACGACGGATGCCGAGACGAGCACATGACATCACTACCACCCTGTCTTAGCGTAACGGGAGTCGCGGCGGACGTCGTTGCAGTAGCGACGACGGATGCCGAGACGAGCACGTGACACCACTGCCACCCTGTCTTAGCGTAACGCGAGTCGAGGCGGTAGCGACGATGGACGCCGAGACGAGCACGTGACACCCCTGCCACCCTGTCTATCTTAGGGTAACGCGAGTCGAGGCGGACGTCGTCGCGGTAGCGACGACGGACGCCGAGACGAGCACGTGACACCACTGCCACCCTCTCTATCTTAGGGTAACGCGAGTCGAGGCGGACGTCGTCGCGGTAGCGACAACGGACGCCGAGACGAGCCCGTGACACCAATGCCACCTTGTCTATCTTAGGGTAACGCGACTCGAGGCGGACGTCGTCGCGGTAGCGACGACGGACGCCAAGACTAGCACGTGACACCACTGCCACCCTGTCTATCTTAGAGTAATGCGAGTCGAGGCAGACGTCGTCGCGGTAGCGATGACGAACGCTAAGATGAGCATGTGACATCACTACCACCCTGTCTATCTTAGGGTAACGCGAGTCGAGGCGGACGTCGTCATGGTAGCGGCGACGGACGCCGAGACGAGCACGTGACATCACTACCACCCTGTCTTAGCGTAACGCGAGTCGGGGTGGACGTCGTCGCGGTAGCGACGACGGATGCCGAGACGAGCACGTGACACCACTCCCACGCTGTCTATCTTAGGGTAACGCGAGTCGAGGCAGACGTCGTCGCGGTAGCGACGACGGACGCCGAGACTAGCACGTGACATCACTACCACCCTGTCTATCTTAGGATAACACGAGTCGAGGCGGACGTCGTCGCGGTAGCGGCGACGGACGCCGAGACGAGCACGTGACATCACTACCACCCTGTCTTAGCGTAAAGCGAGTCGAGGCGGACGTCGTCACGGTAGCGACGACGGACGCCGAGACGAGCACGTGACACCACTGCCGCCCAGTCTTAGCGTAACGCGAGTCGAGGCGGATGTCGTCGCGGTAGCGATGAAGGACGCCGAGACGAGAACGTGATACCACTGCCACCCTGTTTTACCGTAACGCGAGTCGAGGCGGACGTCGTCGCGGTAGCGACGATGGATGCCGAGACGAGCACGTGACACCACTGCCACCCTGTCTATCTTAGGGCAATGCGAGTCGAGGCGGACGTCGTCGCGGTAGCGACGACGGACGCTGAGATGAGCACGTGACACCACTGCCACCCTGTCTATCTTAGGGTAACGCGAGTCGAGGCAGACGTCGTCGCGGCAGCGACGACGAACGCTAAGATGAGCATGTGACATCACTACCACCCTGTCTATCTTAGGGTAACGCGAGTAGAGGCGGACGTCGTCGCGGTAGCGGCGCCGGACGCCGAGACGAGCACGTGACATCACTACCACCCTGTCTTAGCGTAACGCGAGTCGAGGCGGACGTCGTCGCGGTAGCGACGACGGACGCCGAGACGAGCACGTGACACCACTGCCACCCTGTCTATCTTAGGGTAACGCGAGTCGAGGCGGATGTCATCACGGTAGCGACGACGGACGCCGAGACGAGCACATGACACCACTGCCACCCAGTCAATCTTAGGGTAACGTGAGTCGAGGAGGACGTCATCGCGGTAGCGACGACGGACACCGAGACGAGCACGTTACATCACTACCACCCTGTCTTAGCGTAACGCGAGTCGAGGCGGATGTCGTCGCGGTAGCGACGACGGACGCCAAGACGAGCACGTGACACCACTGCCACCCTGTCTATCTTAGGGTAACGCGAGTCAAGGCAGACGTCGTCGCGGTAGCGACGACGGACACCGAGACGAGCCCGTGACACCACTGGCACCCTGTCTATCCGCGACGACGGATGCGAGACGAGCACGTGACACCACTGCCACCCTGTCTATCTTAGCGTAACGCGAGTCGAGGCGGACGTCGTCGCGGTAGCGGCGACGGACGCCGAGAGGAGCACATGACACCACTGCCACCCTGTCTATCCGCGACGACGGATGCGAGACGAGCACGTGACACCACTGCCACCCTGTCTATCTTAGGGTAACGCGAGTCGAGGCGGACGTCGTCGCAGTAGCGACGATGGACGCCGAGACGAGCACGTGACATCAGTACCACCATGTCTTAGCGTAACGCGAGTCGAGGCAGACGTCATCGCGGTAGCGACGACGGACGCCGAGACGAGCACGTGACACCACTGCCACCCTGTCTATCTTAGGGTAATGCGAGTCGAGGTGGACATCGTCGTGGTAGCAACGACGGACGCCGAGACGAGCACGTGACATCACCACCAACCTGTCTTAGCGTAACGCGAGTCGAGGCGGACGTCGTCGCGGTAGCGACGACGGATGCCGAGACGGGCACGTGACACCACTGCCACCCTGTCTTAGCGTAACGCGAGTCGAGGCGGACGTCGTCGCAGTAGCGACGATGGACGCCGAGACGAGCACGTGACACCACTGCCACCCTGTCTATCTTAGGGTGACGCGAGTCGAGGCGGACGTCGTCGCGGTAGCGACGACGGACGCCAAGACGAGCAAGTGACATCACTACCACCCTGTCTTAGAGTAATGCGAGTCGAGGCGGACGTCGTCGCGGTAGCAACGACGGACGCCGAGACGATCACGTGACATCACTGCCACCCTGTCTATCTTAGGGTAACGCGAGTCGAGGCGGACGACGTCGCGGTAGCGACGACGGATGCCGAGACGAGCACATGACATCACTACCACCCTGTCTTAGCGTAACGGGAGTCACGGCGGACGTCGTTGCAGTAGCGACGACGGACGCCGAGACGAGCACGTGACACCACTGCCACCCTGTCTTAGCGTAATGTGAGTCGAGGCGGTAGCGACGATGGACGCCGAGACGAGCACGTGACACCCCTGCCACCCTGTCTATCTTAGGGTAACGCGAGTCGAGGCGGACGTCGTCGCGGTAGCGACGACGGACGCCGAGACGAGCACGTGACACCACTGCCACCCTCTCTATCTTAGGGTAACGGGAGTCGAGGCGGACATCGTCGCGGTAGCGACGACGGACGCCGAGACGAGAATTTGACATCACTACCACCCTGTTTTAGCGTAAAGCGAGTCGAGGCGGACGTCGTCACGGTAGCGACGACGAACGCCGAGACGAGCACGTGACACCACTGCCACCCTGTCTTAGCGTAACGCGAGTCGAGGCGAACGTCGTCGCGGTAGCGACGACGGATGCCGAGACGAGCCCGTGACACCACTACCACCCTGTCTTACCGTAACGCGAGTCGAGGCGGACGTCGTCGCGGTAGCGATGATGGACGCCGTGACGAGCACGTGACACCACTGCCACCCTGTCTATCTTAGGGCAACGCGAGTCGAGGCGGACATCGTCGCGGTAGCGACGACTGACGCCGAGATGAGCCCGTGACACCAATGCCACCTTGTCTATCTTAGGGTAACGCGACTCGAGGCGGACGTCGTCGCGGTAGCGACGACAGACGCCGAGACTAGCATGTGACACCACTGCCACCCTGTCTATCTTAGGATAACACGAGTCGAGGCGGACGTCGTCGCGGTAGCGGCGACGGACGCCGAGACGAGCACGTGACATCACTACCACCCTGTCTTAGCGTAAAGCGAGTCGAGGCGGACGTCGTCACGGTAGCGACGACGGACGCCGAGACGAGCACGTGACACCACTGCCGCCCAGTCTTAGCGTAACGCGAGTCGAGGCGGATGTCGTCGCGGTAGCGATGAAGGACGCCGAGACAAGAACGTGATACCACTGCCACCCTGTCTTACCGTAACGCGAGTCGAGGCGGACGTCGTCGTGGTAGCGACGATGGATGCCGAGAGGAGCACGTGACACCACTGCCAGCCTGTCTATCTTAGGGCAATGCGAGTCGAGGCGGACGTCGTCGCGGTAGCGACGACGGACGCTGAGATGAGCACGTGACACCACTGCCACCCTGTCTATCTTAGGGTAACGCGAGTCGAGGCAGACGTCGTCGCGGCAGCGACGACGAACGCTAAGATGAGCATGTGACATCACTACCACCCTATCTATCTTAGGGTAACGCGAGTAGAGGCGGACGTCGTCGCGGTAGCGGCGCCGGACGCCGAGACGAGCACGTGACATCACTACCACCCTGTCTTAGCGTAACGCGAGTCGAGGCGGACGTCGTCGCGGTAGCGACGACGGACGCCGAGACGAGCACGTGACACCACTGCCACCCTGTCTATCTTAGGGTAACGCGAGTCGAGGCGGATGTCGTCACGGTAGCGACGACGGACGCCGAGACGAGCACATGACACCACTGCCACCCAGTCAATCTTAGGGTAACGTGAGTCGAGGAGGACGTCATCGCGGTAGCGACGACGGACACCGAGACGAGCACGTTACATCACTACCACCCTGTCTTAGCGTAACGCGAGTCGAGGCGGATGTCGTCGCGGTAGCGACGACGGACGCCAAGACGAGCACGTGACACCACTGCCACCCTGTCTATCTTAGGGTAACGCGAGTCAAGGCAGACGTCGTCGCGGTAGCGACGACGGACACCGAGACGAGCCCGTGACACCACTGGCACCCTGTCTATCCGCGACGACGGATGCGAGACGAGCACGTGACACCACTGCCACCCTATCTATCTTAGCGTAACGCGAGTCGAGGCGGACGTCGTCGCGGTAGCGGCGACGGACGCCGAGAGGAGCACATGACACCACTGCCACCCTGTCTATCCGCGACGACGGATGCGAGACGAGCACGTGACACCACTGCCACCCTGTCTATCTTAGGGTAACGCGAGTCGAGGCGGACGTCGTCGCAGTAGCGACGATGGACGCCGAGACGAGCACGTGACATCAGTACCACCATGTCTTAGCGTAACGCGAGTCGAGGCAGACGTCATCGCGGTAGCGACGACGGACGCCGAGACGAGCACGTGACACCACTGCCACCCTGTCTATCTTAGGGTAATGCGAGTCGAGGTGGACATCGTCGTGGTAGCAACGACGGACGCCGAGACGAGCACGTGACATCACCACCAACCTGTCTTAGCGTAACGCGAGTCGAGGCGGACGTCGTCGCGGTAGCGACGACGGATGCCGAGACGGGCACGTGACACCACTGCCACCCTGTCTTAGCGTAACGCGAGTCGAGGCGGACGTCGTCGCAGTAGCGACGATGGACGCCGAGACGAGCACGTGACACCACTGCCACCCTGTCTATCTTAGGGTGACGCGAGTCGAGGCGGACGTCGTCGCGGTAGCGACGACGGACGCCAAGACGAGCAAGTGACATCACTACCACCCTGTCTTAGAGTAATGCGAGTCGAGGCGGACGTCGTCGCGGTAGCAACGACGGACGCCGAGACGATCACGTGACATCACTGCCACCCTGTCTATCTTAGGGTAACGCGAGTCGAGGCGGACGACGTCGCGGTAGCGACGACGGATGCCGAGACGAGCACATGACATCACTACCACCCTGTCTTAGCGTAACAGGAGTCACGGCGGACGTCGTTGCAGTAGCGACGACGGACGCCGAGACGAGCACGTGACACCACTGCCACCCTGTCTTAGCGTAATGTGAGTCGAGGCGGTAGCGACGATGGACGCCGAGACGAGCACGTGACACCCCTGCCACCCTGTCTATCTTAGGGTAACGCGAGTCGAGGCGGACGTCGTCGCGGTAGCGACGACGGACGCCGAGACGAGCACGTGACACCACTGCCACCCTCTCTATCTTAGGGTAACGCGAGTCGAGGCGGACATCGTCGCGGTAGCGACAACGGACGCCGAGACGAGAATTTGACATCACTACCACCCTGTTTTAGCGTAAAGCGAGTCGAGGCGGACGTCGTCACGGTAGCGACGACGAACGCCGAGACGAGCACGTGACACCACTGCCACCCTGTCTTAGCGTAACGCGAGTCGAGGCGAACGTCGTCGCGGTAGCGACGACGGATGCCGAGACGAGCCCGTGACACCACTACCACCCTGTCTTACCGTAACGCGAGTCGAGGCGGACGTCGTCGCGGTAGCGATAATGGACGCCGTGACGAGCACGTGACACCACTGCCACCCTGTCTATCTTAGGGCAACGCGAGTCGAGGCGGACGTCGTCGCGGTAGCGACGACTGACGCCGAGATGAGCCCGTGACACCAATGCCACCTTGTCTATCTTAGGGTAACGCGACTCGAGGCGGACGTCGTCGCGGTAGCGACGACAGACGCCGAGACTAGCATGTGACACCACTGCCACCCTGTCTATCTTAGGGTAACGCGCGTCGAGGCGGACGTCGTCGCAGTAGCGACGACGGATGCCGAGACGAGCACATGACATCACTACCACCCTGTCTTAGCGTAACGGGAGTCGAGGCGGACGTCGTTGCAGTAGGGACGACGGACGCCGAGACGAGCACGTGACACCACTGCCACCCTGTCTTAGCGTAACGCGAGTCGAGGCGGTAGCGACGATGGACGCCGAGACGAGCACGTGACACCCCTGCCACCCTGTCTATCTTAGGGTAATGCGAGTCGAGGCGGACGTCGTCGCGGTAGCGACGACGCACGCCGAGACGAGCACGTGACACCACTGCAACCCTGTCTATCTTAGGGCAACGCGAGTCGAGGCGGACGTCGTCGCGGTAGCGACAACGGACGCCGAGACGAGCCCGCGACACCAATGCCACCTTGTCTATCTTAGGGTAACGCGACTCGAGGCGGACGTCGTCGCGGTAGCGACGACGGACGCCAAGACTAGCACGTGACACCACTGCCACCCTGTCTTAGCGTAACGCGAGTCGAGGCGGACGTCGTCGCAGTAGCGACGATGGACGCCGAGACGAGCACGTGACACCACTGCCACCCTGTCTATCTTAGGGCGACGCGAGTCGAGGCGGACGTCGTCGCGGTAGCGACGACGGACGCCAAGACGAGCAAGTGACATCACTACCACCCTGTCTTAGAGTAATGCGAGTCGAGGCGGACGTCGTCGCGGTAGCAACGACGGACGCCGAGACGATCACGTGACATCACTGCCACCCTGTCTATCTTAGGGTAACGCGAGTCGAGGCGGACGACGTCGCGGTAGCGACGACGGATGCCGAGACGAGCACATGACATCACTACCACCCTGTCTTAGCGTAACAGGAGTCACGGCGGACGTCGTTGCAGTAGCGACGACGGACGCCGAGACGAGCACGTGACACCACTGCCACCCTGTCTTAGCGTAATGTGAGTCGAGGCGGTAGCGACGATGGACGCCGAGACGAGCACGTGACACCCCTGCCACCCTGTCTATCTTAGGGTAACGCGAGTCGAGGCGGACGTCGTCGCGGTAGCGACGACGGACGCCGAGACGAGCACGTGACACCACTGCCACCCTCTCTATCTTAGGGTAACGCGAGTCGAGGCGGACATCGTCGCGGTAGCGACAACGGACGCCGAGACGAGAATTTGACATCACTACCACCCTGTTTTAGCGTAAAGCGAGTCGAGGCGGACGTCGTCACGGTAGCGACGACGAACGCCGAGACGAGCACGTGACACCACTGCCACCCTGTCTTAGCGTAACGCGAGTCGAGGCGAACGTCGTCGCGGTAGCGACGACGGATGCCGAGACGAGCCCGTGACACCACTACCACCCTGTCTTACCGTAACGCGAGTCGAGGCGGACGTCGTCGCGGTAGCGATGATGGACGCCGTGACGAGCACGTGACACCACTGCCACCCTGTCTATCTTAGGGCAACGCGAGTCGAGGCGGACGTCGTCGCGGTAGCGACGACTGACGCCGAGATGAGCCCGTGACACCAATGCCACCTTGTCTATCTTAGGGTAACGCGACTCGAGGCGGACGTCGTCGCGGTAGCGACGACAGACGCCGAGACTAGCATGTGACACCACTGCCACCCTGTCTATCTTAGGGTAACGCGCGTCGAGGCGGACGTCGTCGCAGTAGCGACGACGGATGCCGAGACGAGCACATGACATCACTACCACCCTGTCTTAGCGTAACGGGAGTCGAGGCGGACGTCGTTGCAGTAGCGACGACGGACGCCGAGACGAGCACGTGACACCACTGCCACCCTGTCTTAGCGTAACGCGAGTCGAGGCGGTAGCGACGATGGACGCCGAGACGAGCACGTGACACCCCTGCCACCCTGTCTATCTTAGGGTAATGCGAGTCGAGGCGGACGTCGTCGCGGTAGCGACGACGCACGCCGAGACGAGCACGTGACACCACTGCAACCCTGTCTATCTTAGGGCAACGCGAGTCGAGGCGGACGTCGTCGCGGTAGCGACAACGGACGCTGAGACGAGCCCTAAGATAGACAGGGTCACGCGACTCGAGGCGGACGTCGTCTCGAGGGTAACGCGACTCGAGGCGGACGTCGTCGCGGTAGCGACGACGGACGCCAAGACTAGCACGTGACACCACTGCCACCCTGTCTATCTTAGGGTAACGCGCGTCGAGGCGGACGTCGTCGCGGTAGCGACGACGGACGCCGAGACGAGCACGTGACATCACTACCACCCTGTCTATCTTAGGGTAACGGGAGTCGAGGCGGACGTCGTCGCGGTAGCGGCGACGGACGCCGAGACGAGCATGTGACATCACTACCACCCTGTCTATCTTAGGGTAACGCGAGTCGAGGCGGACGTCGTCGCGGTAGTGGCGACGGACGCCGAGACGGGCACGTGACACCACTGCCACCCTGTCTTAGCGTAACGCGAGTCGAGGCGGACGTCGTCGCAGTAGCGACGATGGACGCCGAGACGAGCACGTGACACCACTGCCACCCTGTCTATCTTAGGGTGACGCGAGTCGAGGCGGACGTCGTCGCGGTAGCGACGACGGACGCCAAGACGAGCAAGTGACATCACTACCACCCTGTCTTAGAGTAATGCGAGTCGAGGCGGACGTCGTCGCGGTAGCAACGACGGACGCCGAGACGATCACGTGACATCACTGCCACCCTGTCTATCTTAGGGTAACGCGAGTCGAGGCGGACGACGTCGCGGTAGCGACGACGGATGCCGAGACGAGCACATGACATCACTACCACCCTGTCTTAGCGTAACAGGAGTCACGGCGGACGTCGTTGCAGTAGCGACGACGGACGCCGAGACGAGCACGTGACACCACTGCCACCCTGTCTTAGCGTAATGTGAGTCGAGGCGGTAGCGACGATGGACGCCGAGACGAGCACGTGACACCCCTGCCACCCTGTCTATCTTAGGGTAACGCGAGTCGAGGCGGACGTCGTCGCGGTAGCGACGACGGACGCCGAGACGAGCACGTGACACCACTGCCACCCTCTCTATCTTAGGGTAACGCGAGTCGAGGCGGACATCGTCGCGGTAGCGACAACGGACGCCGAGACGAGAATTTGACATCACTACCACCCTGTTTTAGCGTAAAGCGAGTCGAGGCGGACGTCGTCACGGTAGCGACGACGAACGCCGAGACGAGCACGTGACACCACTGCCACCCTGTCTTAGCGTAACGCGAGTCGAGGCGAACGTCGTCGCGGTAGCGACGACGGATGCCGAGACGAGCCCGTGACACCACTACCACCCTGTCTTACCGTAACGCGAGTCGAGGCGGACGTCGTCGCGGTAGCGATAATGGACGCCGTGACGAGCACGTGACACCACTGCCACCCTGTCTATCTTAGGGCAACGCGAGTCGAGGCGGACGTCGTCGCGGTAGCGACGACTGACGCCGAGATGAGCCCGTGACACCAATGCCACCTTGTCTATCTTAGGGTAACGCGACTCGAGGCGGACGTCGTCGCGGTAGCGACGACAGACGCCGAGACTAGCATGTGACACCACTGCCACCCTGTCTATCTTAGGGTAACGCGCGTCGAGGCGGACGTCGTCGCAGTAGCGACGACGGATGCCGAGACGAGCACATGACATCACTACCACCCTGTCTTAGCGTAACGGGAGTCGAGGCGGACGTCGTTGCAGTAGGGACGACGGACGCCGAGACGAGCACGTGACACCACTGCCACCCTGTCTTAGCGTAACGCGAGTCGAGGCGGTAGCGACGATGGACGCCGAGACGAGCACGTGACACCCCTGCCACCCTGTCTATCTTAGGGTAATGCGAGTCGAGGCGGACGTCGTCGCGGTAGCGACGACGCACGCCGAGACGAGCACGTGACACCACTGCAACCCTGTCTATCTTAGGGCAACGCGAGTCGAGGCGGACGTCGTCGCGGTAGCGACAACGGACGCCGAGACGAGCCCGCGACACCAATGCCACCTTGTCTATCTTAGGGTAACGCGACTCGAGGCGGACGTCGTCGCGGTAGCGACGACGGACGCCAAGACTAGCACGTGACACCACTGCCACCCTGTCTTAGCGTAACGCGAGTCGAGGCGGACGTCGTCGCAGTAGCGACGATGGACGCCGAGACGAGCACGTGACACCACTGCCACCCTGTCTATCTTAGGGCGACGCGAGTCGAGGCGGACGTCGTCGCGGTAGCGACGACGGACGCCAAGACGAGCAAGTGACATCACTACCACCCTGTCTTAGAGTAATGCGAGTCGAGGCGGACGTCGTCGCGGTAGCAACGACGGACGCCGAGACGATCACGTGACATCACTGCCACCCTGTCTATCTTAGGGTAACGCGAGTCGAGGCGGACGACGTCGCGGTAGCGACGACGGATGCCGAGACGAGCACATGACATCACTACCACCCTGTCTTAGCGTAACAGGAGTCACGGCGGACGTCGTTGCAGTAGCGACGACGGACGCCGAGACGAGCACGTGACACCACTGCCACCCTGTCTTAGCGTAATGTGAGTCGAGGCGGTAGCGACGATGGACGCCGAGACGAGCACGTGACACCCCTGCCACCCTGTCTATCTTAGGGTAACGCGAGTCGAGGCGGACGTCGTCGCGGTAGCGACGACGGACGCCGAGACGAGCACGTGACACCACTGCCACCCTCTCTATCTTAGGGTAACGCGAGTCGAGGCGGACATCGTCGCGGTAGCGACAACGGACGCCGAGACGAGAATTTGACATCACTACCACCCTGTTTTAGCGTAAAGCGAGTCGAGGCGGACGTCGTCACGGTAGCGACGACGAACGCCGAGACGAGCACGTGACACCACTGCCACCCTGTCTTAGCGTAACGCGAGTCGAGGCGAACGTCGTCGCGGTAGCGACGACGGATGCCGAGACGAGCCCGTGACACCACTACCACCCTGTCTTACCGTAACGCGAGTCGAGGCGGACGTCGTCGCGGTAGCGATGATGGACGCCGTGACGAGCACGTGACACCACTGCCACCCTGTCTATCTTAGGGCAACGCGAGTCGAGGCGGACGTCGTCGCGGTAGCGACGACTGACGCCGAGATGAGCCCGTGACACCAATGCCACCTTGTCTATCTTAGGGTAACGCGACTCGAGGCGGACGTCGTCGCGGTAGCGACGACAGACGCCGAGACTAGCATGTGACACCACTGCCACCCTGTCTATCTTAGGGTAACGCGCGTCGAGGCGGACGTCGTCGCAGTAGCGACGACGGATGCCGAGACGAGCACATGACATCACTACCACCCTGTCTTAGCGTAACGGGAGTCGAGGCGGACGTCGTTGCAGTAGCGACGACGGACGCCGAGACGAGCACGTGACACCACTGCCACCCTGTCTTAGCGTAACGCGAGTCGAGGCGGTAGCGACGATGGACGCCGAGACGAGCACGTGACACCCCTGCCACCCTGTCTATCTTAGGGTAATGCGAGTCGAGGCGGACGTCGTCGCGGTAGCGACGACGCACGCCGAGACGAGCACGTGACACCACTGCAACCCTGTCTATCTTAGGGCAACGCGAGTCGAGGCGGACGTCGTCGCGGTAGCGACAACGGACGCTGAGACGAGCCCTAAGATAGACAGGGTCACGCGACTCGAGGCGGACGTCGTCTCGAGGGTAACGCGACTCGAGGCGGACGTCGTCGCGGTAGCGACGACGGACGCCAAGACTAGCACGTGACACCACTGCCACCCTGTCTATCTTAGGGTAACGCGCGTCGAGGCGGACGTCGTCGCGGTAGCGACGACGGACGCCGAGACGAGCACGTGACATCACTACCACCCTGTCTATCTTAGGGTAACGGGAGTCGAGGCGGACGTCGTCGCGGTAGCGGCGACGGACGCCGAGACGAGCATGTGACATCACTACCACCCTGTCTATCTTAGGGTAACGCGAGTCGAGGCGGACGTCGTCGCGGTAGTGGCGACGGACGCCGAGACGAGCACGGGACATCACTACCACCCTGTCTTAGCGTAACGCGAGTCGAGGCGGACGTCGTCGCGGTAGCGACGACGGACGCGGAGACGAGCACGTGACACCACTGCCGCCCTGTCTTAGCGTAACGCGAGTCGAGGCGGACGTCGTCGCGGTAGCGACGACGGACGCCGAGACGAGAACGTGATACCACTGCCACCCTGTCTTACCGTAACGCGAGTCGAGGCGGACGTCGTCGCGATAGCGACGATGGACGCCGAGACGAGCACGTGACACCACTGCCACCCTGTCTATCTTAGGGCAATGCGAGTCGAGGCGGACGTCGTTGCGGTAGCGACGACGGACGTCGAGACGAGCACGTGACACCACTGCCGCCCTGTCTTAGCGTAACGCGAGTCGAGGCGAACGTCGTCGCGGTAGCGACGACGGACGCCGAGACGAGAACGTGATACCACTGCCACCCTGTCTTACCGTAATGTGAGTCGAGGCGGACGTCGTCGCGATAGCGACGCTGGACGCCGAGACGAGCACGTGACACCACTGCCACCCTGTCTATCTTAGGGCAATGCGAGTCGAGGCGGACGTTGACACCACTTTTTTTGTTAACTTTTCATGCATGTTCTAAAGATGCTAAGCATGGTCTTTTCAAATTTTTTACACCAAATGTCACATCACTTTTTTTAGTTACTTCCTTTTGAGTTCTGTCTTTTCACAGTTTCACATAATCATGAATAATCTCGTCTCAGATTTCAGATTCTGGCATTAGGAGTTGCTAATAACTTGAAGGGAACAAGGAAATTGTTGGCTTTCTTCAATACATCCAACCAATAGAATTTATATCAACCATGGCTGAGCAGGCAAGAGCAGTGAGTTCCTTCTAATTTTTGCATTTACATAATTTATCTCAATTGATCACTTTCTTCACTACAGAAATGTTTTTATTCCTTACACTCGCTGATCTTTTTTCTTAATAAATAGGATTTTGCAACAAAGCTCTCGCTACGGAAATTCATGGCGACGGCGCAGCGTGTAACGCTAGATCAAAGACAGCTTGCCCGTAGCATGGGCCTGGATCATCTGCTTGACCTGAAATGTGATACTCTGCCGCGCGGTGTCGTTCATTATCTGGCATCGAGCTTTGATGTACCCTCAAGGGCTATTGAACTCCCCAATGGGTTCAAGTTCACAATCACACCGTCATTCATACACCAGGTCCTGGGGATACCACTTGGCGGCAGAAGCATAGAGAAGAAGCAAAACCCAGCACTTAGATCACTAATTGCTCAGCACACAAAATGCAAAGGAAACTACCCGACCATAAACGAGCTGGATGACTTGATACAACCTGGGCTAGATGGAGATTTATTCAAAAGGATTTTCACAATGTATGCGCTTACCGTGCTCCTCTGCCCTTCAAGCCATGGGGCTGCTAGTCCAGATTACTAACACATTCTGGAAGACCCTGAACAGATTGGCTCATTCGACTTCTGCATGTGCCAATGCTAAAAGCATGTGCCAACGCTGAAACCCTTCTTCGAATAATTGACACAATACCAGTTTCGTCCGATCTAGACCTGCCGCTCTACACGGAAGTATTGGAGGGGATGTACCCACGGAAAATTGAGGTTGCAGATACCGAGGCTGAACCAACCCACACTTTTAGCCTACTTCCTTATGTTCTTGATGAGAAAGCATTTTGGCACCGATCGCAGAGTCCACGAGACACAAATTTGCTAACCTCCAGGGAGCTCAATCTGTTTGAAGAATGGAAGGTCTTTACCAAGGTTGATGGTAGTCAAGGCCCAACCAGCAGCTACCCAATCAGGACGACCGAGGACATCACTAATAGAACAAAAGGACGACATGCATGTCCTTAAATGACACGGCTGACAATTGCGTTGCTTTGAAAAAAAGGGCAAGGATGTTTCAGAACATAGATGAGCTGTCGAGCAACCTTCATCGTGAGATGCCACACACTTTAACAACTGTAAGCGCATCATCACACGAGAAAGATCAGTCATCAAGCGACGCTAATCTTGGTCAAATCCAACAAACACCGGTCCATGGCACCTCTTCAGCTACCAACCAAGACTTCCCATGGGACGACCCTGATATGGTAGCGCGGTTGATCGAGTCTACCGATAGGATTGAGGAAGAGTGGTTTTCACAACAAAGACAAACTCAGTATACCACATCAGTTACACAAGACATCCACATATCAGAGATCAAGCCCAATGAGATATGTTGCAGCTTCAGCTCAAATCCAGTCGAAAGTGCTGTTTTCAATGACATTGTGTCACGAATACCACCTCATTCAAGGCAAAAGAGGTATCTCAGTAACAATCTCCTCTTTTTTTGTTTTTTCTTCCTTTTTTCTCCTCAATGGGGATGCGCTGTCTGTATAACAAGCAATATTTTGTCCTTTTTCATTCCTCTTTTTTGTTCCCATCAAGCTTCTTTCCCACTCTGAATTTTCCATATTTTTCATTTTGTGGCAGCCCAAGAATAGTACAAATGGGCTCGACATGGGTTGAACATAGGGTTTTTGGCCTGAGCATGCAAGTGTATGGCCGGGTCAATAAGTAGGTGATCAATATGTTGGGAAAAGCAGTAATGGCCGAGCAGACTGAAAAGGACAGGCTCAATCTTCTCCCGCGAAGTTACTGGTCAAGATACTATGTCGAATGCGACATTGCTGTAAGTAGAAACATAAATATGTGCAGACAATACTCTTTTTTCCATCCAATGCTCTGTTTCTTTTTTGCGAGCCCCCCTCCTTTTCTTGGTGCCTTTGATGCATCTTTGATCCGATCAAAATTTTCCAGAAATTATTCCAAAAGGCATTTGAAACTTCATTGGCGTTATCTGTTCACCTGAGGGAGACAATGATAGGATTCCATCTTGACCGAATTCACATGGTATTTTTCGTAGTCCAATAAACAAGCCATATAATTTATAGTCTCCATGCAAGTCCCATGTCTTTTTCTATTTTTCAGTAAAAAGTCACCCATGGTGTTTTGTGCTAATATTGTTTTGTTTATTTTTGGATCAATGTACAGGTGTTTTTACCTTTAAGCTCATACAGTTTCTGGTACATGGTTGTTGCTAACTTTAGGAAGAAAACGTTTGAAGTCCTCTGCCCAAATAACATAATCGACTTGATTGCTGACGAAGCTCAGCTTGTAATCAAGAATTTCAAAGCGGCTTTCAAGCTGGCATACAAGAGATCACAAGTAAATGTGACTGACATGGGTGTGGCTTTCCGGAGTGTGTGCTCTTCAACTAAAGAGTAATGCAATCCAACGACTGAAATACTCAAGCAATTTTATGCATGATCCTTTTCAGTATTTTTTTCATCTAACTTTAGTGATGCAAAAAACATAATTATGAATTGCAGGGCAGATAGTGGGATCTTCACAATGAAGTTGGTACAAGGACATGATGGAGACAACACTTTGTGTTTCGAACCCGTAAGTCATAGCAACCACCCCTTTTCGTCTTTTTTGTATTTTTTGTTCAACTGATAACACACACATCACATATCCATGTAATGTAGCTCAACTTTTTGCTGCTTAAAACCTCATCCTTTTTTATGCTTTTTGTCAGGCCCATTTTTTTAGTCTCTCACAGGTGTTTTATCTTTTTTTATTCTTATATCCTGCTGCGTTTTTACACCAATATAACATGTTTTTTCCTTTTTTAGTTCAACTTAACTGTTATTTTTATGTAAAACAAAAACAGGAGCATGCAAAGAGCCTGCGCGAGAGTCTAACTTACTACATGGTTGCTCACCCTTGCAATGAAAACCTGATGCCAGAAACCAAAGAAATCTTAAGAAAATATGTGAGTATTGACTTATCTCTTTAATACCCCCCCACACACCCCACCTCTTTTTTATTTACCTGGTTTTTGCTACATCGTTTATTTTTTTGCTTTCTTTTAGTTATTGACAATGTTCTTAAACTTCTTCTTTCATTGAAAAAATAACTTTCTTTTTTTCTATGCGTGTTTTCTTTTCCGCAGAGTGTTCCATTTGACTACTCGGTACATATGACTAAAGGAAAATTCCCTTCATTTTTCTCTGTCTTTTTTGCAAACAGATTTTTTTCTCTTTTACCGTTTTTCCAAGTTTGTATGCATTCCCCCATGATTTCTAACATTTTTCTCTTCCTTTTCTCATGAACATAAATCTCACAGACTCCAGGGTATTCTCCATGGGGTCCTGTTGCACAACAATGTTAACTACATCTGGCTGGAAAAGGTCAGATTCTTTAAGAATACTTCACAAAATCAGTACTGGAATCCTTGCCCTTTTTGTCAGTTTCATTTTTTAGGGAAGCCACATGACCAAATACCGAAATATATTATATATAGATCATAATTTTTTTCTGAATAGTTAAGCTGGTTTTTAATACAAATAGGTTAGAATTTATACTGGGAAGTTGAAACCATGCCTGCCCCCCTCATTTTCCTTTTTTCCATTCAAACTTTCTTTATCTTCTTTTTCCAATGGTCTACTAGAGATTTTTGTCACCACTAATATACATTTTCTTTTGTATGCAGATCATCTCAACAGGACTAAATCATGACCCTAAGCTCCCGGAGGATCACCCAAGGAATGGCAAAATGCCGCACACATGAGAATGACTCATCGATAAGAGGATTATTTTGGCGAAATACAGTTTTTATTTAAATAGTTTTTTTTGCTATTTAGTATAGAAAACACATACAATTTTATATATGCTTTTTTTGGATAGTGATGACATTTTTGTCCAACACAAGTTCTTGATCTTTTTTTGTTCAGATACAAATCAATTGACAACACCGTCACCGCCGAGACAAGCACGTGACACCACCGCCACCTTGTCTTAGGGTTATATACCCCTGCGTTGCTGCGTTTATTCGAGTGATCCACAAACGATAAAAATCCCTCTTTTTGCCTAGCTCTATCTCGATGAGAGGAAACAAAAGCACTTTTTTACCTGTTGGGCAATCCTTTGATTAAGTCTTAAATGAGCCCCTCTAAAGTTTGAGGCAAATGAACGCATTTTTGTTCGTGACACCACTGCCACCATGTCTATCTTAGGGTAACGCGAGTCGAGGCGGACGTCGTCACGGTAGCGACGACGGAAGCCGAGACGAGCACGTGACACCACTGCTACCCTGTCTTACCGTAACGGGAGTCGAGGTGGACGTCGTCGCGGTAGCGACGATGGACGCCGAGACGAGCACGTGACACCACTGCCACCCTGTCTATCTTATGGTAACGCGAGTCGAGTCGGACGTCGTCGCGGTAGCGACGACGGACGCCGAGACGAGCACGTGACATCACTACCACCCTGTCTTAGCGTAACGTGAGTCGAGGCGGACGTCGTCGCGGTAGGGACGACGAACGCCGAGACGAGCACGTGACACCACTGCCACCCTGTCTTAGCGTAACGCGAGTCGAGGCGGTAGCGACGACGGACGCCGAGAGGAGCACGTGACACCACTGCCACCCTGTCTTACCGTAACGCGAGTCGAGGCGGACGTCGTCGCAGTAGCGACGACGGACGCCGAGACGAGCACATGACACCACTGCCATCTTGTCTATCTCAGGGTAACGCGAGTCGCGGCGGACGTCGTCGCGGTAGCGATGACGGACGTCGAGACGAGCACGTGACATCACTACCACCCTGTCTTAGTGTAACGCGAGTCGAGGCGGAAGTCGTCGCGGTAGCAACGACGGACGCCGAGACGAGCACGTGACACCACTGCCATCTTGTCTATCTCAGGGTAACGCGAGTCGCGGCGGACGTCGTCGCGGTAGCGATGACGGACGTCGAGACGAGCACGTGACATCACTACCACCCTGTCTTAGCGTAACGCGAGTCGAGGCGGAAGTCGTCGCGGTAGCGACGACGGACGCCAAGACGAGCACGTGACACCACTGCCACCCTGTCTATCTTACGATAACGCGAGTCGAGGCGGACGTCGTTGCTGTAGCGACGACGGACGCCGAGACGAGCACGTGACATCACTACCACCCTGTCTTTGCGTAACGCGAGTCGAGGCGGACGTCGTCGCGGTAGCGACAACGGACGCCGAGACGAGCACGTGACACCCCTGCCACCCTGTCTATCTTAGGGTAACGCGAGTCGAGGCGGACGTCGTCGTGGTAGCGACGACGGACGCCGAGACGAGCACGTGACACCACTGCCACCTTGTCTATCTTAGGGTAACGCGAGTCGAGGCGGACGTCGTCGCGGTAGCGACGACGGACGCCGAGACGAGCATTTGACATCACTACCACCGTGTCTTAGCGTAACGCGAGTCGAGGCGGACGTCGTCGCGGTAGCGACGACGAACGCCGAGACGAGCACGTGACACCACTACCACCCTGTCTTAGCGTAACGCGAGTCGAGGCGGACGTCGTCGCGGTAGCGACGACGGATGCCGAAACGAGCACGTGACACCACTACCACCCTGTCTTACCGTAACACGAGTCGAGGCGGACGTCGTCGCAGTAGCGACGATGGACGCCGAGACGAGCACGTGACACCACTGCCACCCTGTCTATCTTAGGGCAACGCGAGTCGAGGCGGACGTCGTCGCGGTAGTGACGACGGATGCCGAGACAAGCCCGTGACACCAATGCCACCTTGTCTATCTTAGGGTAACGCGACTCGAGGCGGACGTCGTCGCGGTAGCGACGACGGACGCCGAGACTAGCACGTGACACCACTGCCACCCTGTCTAACTTAGGGTAACGCGCGTCGAGGCGGACGTCGTCGCGGTAGCGACGACGAACGCCGAGACGAGCACGTGACATCACTCCCACCCTGTCTATCTTAGGGTAACGCGAGTCGAGGCGGACGTCGACGCGGTAGCGGCGATGGACGCCGAGACGAGCACGTGACATAACTACCACCCTGTCTTAGCGTAACGCGAGTCGAGGCGGACGTCGTCGCGGTAGCGACGACGGACGCCGAGACAAGCATGTGACATCACTCCACCCTGTATTAGCGTAACGCGAGTCGAGGCGGACGTCGTCGCGGTAGCGACGACGGACGCCTAGACGAGCATGTGACACCACCGCCGCCCTGTCTTAGTGTAACGCGAGTCGAGGCGGACGTCGTCGCGGTAGCGACGACGGACGCCGAGACGAGAACGTGATACCACTGCCACCCTGTCTTACCATAACGCGAGTCGAGGCGGACGTCGTCGCGGTAGCGACGATGGTCGCCGAGACGAGCACGTGACACCACTGCCACCCTGTCTATCTTAGGGCAATGCGAGTCAAGGCGGACGTTGTCACGGTAGCGACGACGGACGCCGAGACGAGCACGTGACACCACTGCCACCATGTCTATCTTAGGGTAACGCGAGTCAAGGCAGACGTCGTCGCGGTAGCAACGACGAACGCTGAGATGAGCATGTGACATCACTACCACCCTGTCTATCTTAGGGTAACGCGAGTCGAGGCGGACGTCGTCGCGGTAGCGGCGACGGACGCCGTGACGAGCACGTGACACCACTTTGTGTTTCTGGTACATGGTTATTGCTAACTTTAGGAAGAAAACGTTTGAAGTCCTCTGCCCAAATAACATAATCGACTTGATTGCTGACGAAGCTCAGCTTGTAATCAAGAATTTCAAAGCGGCTTTCAAGCTGGCATACAAGAGATCACAAGTAAATGTGACTGACATGGGTGTGGCTTTCCGGAGTGTGTGCTCTTCAACTAAAGAGTAATGCAATCCAACGACTGAAATACTCAAGCAATTTTATGCATGATCCTTTTCAGTATTTTTTTCATCTAACTTTAGTGATGCAAAAAACATAATTATGAATTGCAGGGCAGATAGTGGGATCTTCACAATGAAGTTGGTACAAGGACATGATGGAGACAACACTTTGTGTTTCGAACCCGTAAGTCATAGCAACCACCCCTTTTCGTCTTTTTTGTATTTTTTGTTCAACTGATAACACACACATCACATATCCATGTAATGTAGCTCAACTTTTTGCTGCTTAAAACCTCATCCTTTTTTATGCTTTTTGTCAGGCCCATTTTTTTAGTCTCTCACAGGTGTTTTATCTTTTTTTATTCTTATATCCTGCTGCGTTTTTACACCAATATAACATGTTTTTTCCTTTTTTAGTTCAACTTAACTGTTATTTTTATGTAAAACAAAAACAGGAGCATGCAAAGAGCCTGCGCGAGAGTCTAACTTACTACATGGTTGCTCACCCTTGCAATGAAAACCTGATGCCAGAAACCAAAGAAATCTTAAGAAAATATGTGAGTATTGACTTATCTCTTTAATACCCCCCCACACACCCCACCTCTTTTTTATTTACCTGGTTTTTGCTACATCGTTTATTTTTTGGCAAATTTTAACATGGTCCCTCTTACCTTCTTTTTTTACATGTGAGGTAAGAAGGTAAGAGTCAATCAAGCCATTCATTGATGAGATCAACGGCTAAGATCTATTTTATACTCTTACCTCTCATGTGAAAAGGGGGGGTAAGAGGGACCATGTTAAAACTGCTCTTATTTTTTTGCTTTCTTTTAGTTATTGACAATGTTCTTAAACTTCTTCTTTCATTGAAAAAATAACTTTCTTTTTTTCTATGCGTGTTTTCTTTTCCGCAGGGTGTTCCATTTGACTACTCGGTACATATGACTAAAGGAAAATTCCCTTCATTTTTCTCTGTCTTTTTTGCAAACAGATTTTTTTCTCTTTTACCGTTTTTCCAAGTTTGTATGCATTCCCCCATGATTTCTAACATTTTTCTCTTTCTTTTCTCATGAACATAAATCTCACAGACTCCAGGGTATTCTCCATGGGGTCCTGTTGCACAACAATGTTAACTACATCTGGCTGGAAAAGGTCAGATTCTTTAAGAATACTTCACAAAATCACTACTGGAATCCTTGCCCTTTTTGTCAGTTTCATTTTTTTAGGGAAGCCACATGACCAAATACCGAAATATATTATATATAGATCATAATTTTTTTCTGAATAGTTAAGCTGGTTTTTAATACAAATAGGTTAGAATTTATACTGGGAAGTTGAAACCATGCCTGCCCCCCTCATTTTCCTTTTTTCCATTCAAACTTTCTTTATCTTCTTTTTCCAATGGTCTACTAGAGATTTTTGTCACCACTAATATACATTTTCTTTTGTATGCAGATCATCTCAACAGGACTAAATCATGACCCTAAGCTCCCGGACGATCACCCAAGGAATGGAAAAATGCCGTACACATGAGAATGACTCATCGATAAGAGGATTATTTTGGCGAAATACAGTTTTTATTTAAATAGTTTTTTTTGCTATTTAGTATAGAAAACACATACAATTTTATATATGCTTTTTTTGGATAGTGATGACATTTTTGTCCAACACAAGTTCTTGATCTTTTTTTGTTCAGATACAAATCAATTGACAACACCGTCACCGCCGAGACAAGCACGTGACACCACCGCCACCTTGTCTTAGGGTTATATACCCCTGCGTTGCTGCGTTTATTCGAGTGATCCACAAACAATAAAAATCCCTCTTTTTGCCTAGCTCTATCTCCATGAGAGGAAACAAAAGCACTTTTTTACCTGTTGGGCAATCCTTTGATTAAGTCTTAAATGAGCCCCTCTAAAGTTTGAGGCAAATGAACGCATTTTTGTTCGTGACACCACTGCCACCATGTCTATCTTAGGGTAACGCGAGTCGAGGCGGACGTCGTCACGGTAGCGACGACGGAAGCCGAGACGAGCACGTGACACCACTGCCACCCTGTCTTACCGTAACGGGAGTCGAGGTGGACGTCGTCGCGGTAGCGACGATGGACGCCGAGACGAGCACGTGACACCACTGCCACCCTGTCTATCTTATGGTAACGCGAGTCGAGTCGGACGTCGTCGCGGTAGCGACCACGGACGCCGAGACGAGCACGTGACATCACTACCACCCTGTCTTAGCGTAACGTGAGTCGAGGCGGACGTCGTCGCGGTAGGGACGACGAACGCCGAGACGAGCACGTGACACCACTGCCACCCTGTCTTAGCGTAACGCGAGTCGAGGCGGTAGCGACGACGGACGCCGAGAGGAGCACGTGACACCACTGCCACCCTGTCTTACCGTAACGCGAGTCGAGGCGGACGTCGTCGCAGTAGCGACGACGGACGCCGAGACGAGCACATGACACCACTGCCATCTTGTCTATCTCAGGGTAACGCGAGTCGCGGCGGACGTCGTCGCGGTAGCGATGACGGACGCCGAGACGAGCACGTGACATCACTACCCCCCTGTCTTAGTGTAACGCGAGTCGAGGCGGAAGTCGTCGCGGTAGCGACGACGGACGCCGAGACGAGCACGTGACACCACTGCCATCTTGTCTATCTCAGGGTAACGCGAGTCGCGGCGGACGTCGTCGCGGTAGCGATGACGGACGTCGAGACGAGCACGTGACATCACTACCACCCTGTCTTAGCGTAACGCGAGTCGAGGCGGAAGTCGTCGCGGTAGCGACGACGGACGCCAAGACGAGCACGTGACACCACTGCCACCCTGTCTATCTTACGGTAACGCGAGTCGAGGCGGACGTCGTTGCTGTAGCGACGACGGACGCCGAGACAAGCACGTGACATCACTACCACCCTGTCTTTGCGTAACGCGAGTCGAGGCGGACGTCGTCGCGGTAGCGACAACGGACGCCGAGACGAGCACGTGACACCCCTGCCACCCTGTCTATCTTAGGGTAACGCGAGTCGAGGCGGACGTCGTCGCGGTAGCGACGACGGACGCCGAGACGAGCACGTGACACCACTGCCACCCTGTCTATCTTAGGGTAACGCGAGTCGAGGCGGACGTCGTCGCGGTAGCGACGACGGACGCCGAGACGAGCATTTGACATCACTACCACCGTGTCTTAGGGTAACGCGAGTCGAGGCGAACGTCGTCGCGGTAGCGACGACGAACGCCGAGACGAGCACGTGACACCACTACCACCCTGTCTTAGCGTAACGCGAGTCGAGGCGGACGTCGTCGCGGTAGCGACGACGGATGCCGAGACGAGCACGTGACACCACTACCACCCTGTCTTACCGTAACACGAGTCGAGGCGGACGTCGTCGCGGTAGCGACGATGGACGCCGAGACGAGCACGTGACACCACTGCCACCCTGTCTATCTTAGGGCAACGCGAGTCGAGGCGGACGTCGTCGCGGTAGCGACGACGGATGCCGACACGAGCCCGTGACACCAATGCCACCTTGTCTATCTTAGGGTAACGCGACTCGAGGCGGACGTCGTCGCGGTAGCGACGACGGACGCCGAGACTAGCACGTGACACCACTGCCACCCTGTCTAACTTAGGGTAACGCGCGTCAAGGCGGACGTCGTCGCGGTAGCGACGACGAACGCCGAGACGAGCACGTGACATCACTCCCACCCTGTCTATCTTAGGGTAACGCGAGTCGAGGCGGACGTCGTCGCGGTAGCGACGATGGACGCCGAGACGAGCACGTGACATAACTACCACCCTGTCTTAGCGTAACGCGAGTCGAGGCGGACGTCGTCGCGGTAGCGACGACGGACGCCGAGACAAGCATGTGACATCACTGCCACCTTGTATTAGCGTAACGCGAGTCGAGGCGGACGTCGTCGCGGTAGCGACGACGGACGCCGAGACGAGCATGTGACACCACCGCCGCCCTGTCTTAGCGTAACGCGAGTTGAGGCGGACGTCGTCGCGGTAGCGACGACGGACGCCGAGACGAGAACGTGATACCACTGCCACCCTGTCTTACCGTAACGCGAGTCGAGGCGGACGTCGTCGCGGTAGCGACGATGGTCGCCGAGACGAGCACGTGACACCACTGCCACCCTGTCTATCTTAGGGCAATGCGAGTCAAGGCGGACGTTGTCGCGGTAGCGACGACGGACGCCGAGACGAGCACGTGACACCACTGCCACCATGTCTATCTTAGGGTAACGCGAGTCAAGGCAGACGTCGTCGCGGTAGCAACGACGAACGCTGAGATGAGCATGTGACATCAGTACCACCCTGTCTATCTTAGGGTAACGCGAGTCAAGACGGACGTCGTCGCGGTAGCGGCGACGGACGCCGTGACGAGCACGTGACACCACTGCCACCCTGTCTATCTTAGGGTAACGCGAGTCGAGGCGGACGTCGTCGCGGCAGCGACGACGGACGCCGAGACGAGCACATGACATCACTACCACCCTATCTTAGCGTAACGGGAGTCGAGGCGGACGTCATTGCAGTAGCGACGACGGACGCCGAGACGAGCATGTGACACCACTGCCACCCTGTCTATCTTAGGGTAACGTGAGTCGAGGCGGACGTCGTCGCGGTAGCGACGACGGACGCCGATACGAGCACGTTACATCACTACCACCCTGTCTTAGCGTAACGCGAGTCGAGGCGGATGTCGTCGCGGTAGCGACGACGGACTCCAAGACGAGCACGTGACACCACTGCCACCCTGTCTATCTTAGGGTAACGCAAGTCGAGGCGGACGACGTCGCGGTAGCGACGACGGACACCGAGACGAGCCCGTGACACCACTGGCACCCTGTCTATCCGCGACGATGGATGCGAGACGAGCACGTGACGCCACTGCCACCCTGTCTATCTTAGGGTAACGTGAGTCGAGGCGGACGTCGTCGCGGTAGCGACGACGGACGCCGAGACGAGCACGTGACACCACTGGCACCCTGTCTATCCGCGACGACGGATGCGAGACGAGCACGTGACACCACTGCCACCCTGTCTATCTTAGGGTAACGCGAGTCGAGGCGGACGTCGTCGCAGTAGCGACGACGGACGCCGACACGAGCACGTGACATCAGTACCACCATGTCTTAGCGTAACGCGAATCGAGGCAGACGTCGTCGCGGTAGCGACGACGGACGCCGAGACGAGCACGTGACACCACTGCCACCCTGTCTATCTTATGGTAACGCGAGTCGAGTCGGACGTCGTCGCGGTAGCGACGACGGACGCCGAGACGAGCACGTGACACCACTGCCACCCTGTCTTAGCGTAACGCGAGTCGAGGCGGATGTCGTCGCGGTAGCGACGACGGATGCCAAGACGAGCACATGACACCACTGCCACCCTGTCTTAGCGTAACGCGAGTCGAGGCGGACATCGTCGCGGTAGCGGCGACGGACGCCGAGAGGAGCACATGACACCACTACCACCCTGTCTTACCGTAACGCGAGTCGATGCGGACGTCGTCGCAGTAGCGGCGATGGACGCCGAGACGAGCACGTGACACCACTGCCACCCTATCTATCTTAGGGTGACGCGAGTCGAGGCGGACATCGTCGCGGTAGCGAAGACGGACGCCGAGACGAGCAAGTGACATCACTACCACCCTGTCTTAGCGTAATGCGAGTCGAGGTGGACGTCGTCGCGGTAGCAACGACGGACGCCGAGACGAGCACGTGACATCACTGCCACCCTGTCTATCTTAGGGTAACGCGAGTCGAGGCGGACGTCGTCGCGGTAGCGACAACGGACGCCGAGACGAGCACATGACATCACTACCACCCTGTCTTAGCGTAACGGGAGTCGAGGCGGACGTCGTTGCAGTAGCGACGACGGACACCGAGACGAGCACGTGACACCACTGCCACCCTGTCTTAGCGTAACGCGAGTCGAGGCGATAGCAACGACGGACGCCGAGACGAGCACGTGACACCCCTGCCACCCTGTCTACCTTGGGGTAACGCGAGTCGAGGCGGACGTCGTCGCGGTAGCGACGACGGTCGCCGAGACGAGCACGTGACACCACTGCCACCCTGTCTATCTTAGGGTAACGCGAGTCGAGGCGGACGTCGTCGCGCTAGCGACGACGGACGCCGAGACGAGCATTTGACATCACTACCACCCTGTCTTAGCGTAACGCAAGTCGAGGCGGATGTCGTCGCGGTAGCTACGACGGACGCCGAGACGAGCACGTGACACCACTGCCACCCTGTCTATCTTAGGGTAACGCGAGCCGAGGCGGACGTCGTCGCCTTAGCGGCCACAGACGCCGAGACGAGCATTTGACATCACTACCACCCTGTCTTAGCGTAACACGAGTCGAGGCGGACGTCGTCGCGGTAGCGACGACGAACGCCGAGACGAGCACGTGACACCACTGCCACCCTGTCTGTCTTAGGGCCACGCGAGTTGAGGCGGACGTCGTCGCGGTAGCGACGACGGACGCCGAGACGAGCCCGTGACACCAATGCCACCTTGTCTATCTTAGGGTAACGCGACTCGAGGCGGACGTCGTCGCGGTAGCGACGACGGACGCCGAGACTAGCACGTGACACCACTGCCACCCTGTCTATCTTAGGGTAACGCGCGTCGAGGCGGACGTCGTCGCGGTAGCGACAACGGACGGCGAGACGAGCATTTGACATCACTACCACGCTGTCTTAGCGTAACGCGAGTCGAGGCGGACGTCGTCGCGGTAGCGACGACGAACGCCGAGACGAGCACGTGACACCACTGCAACCCTGTCTATCTTAGGGCAACGCGAGTCGAGGCGGACGTCGTCGCGGTAGCGACGACGGACGCCGAGACGAGCCTGTGACACCAATGCCACCTTGTCTATCTTAGGGTAACGCGACTCGAGGCGGACGTCGTCGCGGTAGGGACGACGGACGCCAAGACTAGCACGTGACACCACTGCCACCCTGTCTATCTTAGGGTAACGCGCGTCGAGGCGGACGTCGTCGCGGTAGCGACGACGGACGCCGAGACGAGCACGTGACATCACTACCACCCTGTCTATCTTAGGGTAACGGGAGTCGAGGCAGACGTCGTCGCGGTAGCGGCGACGGACGCCGAGACGAGCACGTGACATCACTACCACCCTGTCTATCTTAGGGTAACGCGAGTGGAGGCGGACGTCGTCGCGGTAGCGGCGACGGACGCCGAGACGAGCACGTGACATCACTACCACCCTGTCTTAGCGTAACGCGAGTCGAGGCGGACGTCGTCGCGGTAGCGACGACGGACGCGGAGACGAGCACGTGACACCACTGCCGCCCTGTCTTAGCGTAACGCGAGTCGAGGCGGACGTCGTCGCGGTAGCGACGAAGGACGCCGAGACGAGAACGTGATACCACTGCCACCCTGTCTTACCGTAACGCGAGTCGAGGCGGACGTCGTCGCGATAGCGACGATGGACGCCGAGACGAGCACGTGACAGCACTGCCACCCTGTCTATCTTAGGGCAATGCGAGTCGAGGCGGACGTCGTTGCGGTAGCGACGACGGACGTCGAGATGAGCACGTGACACCACTGCCGCCCTGTCTTAGCGTAACGCGAGTCGAGGCGAACGTCGTCCCGGTAGCGACGACGGACGCCGAGACGAGAACGTGATACCACTGCCACCCTGTCTTACCGTAACGCGAGTCGAGGCGGACGTCGTCGCGATAGCGACGATGGACGCCAAGACGAGCACGTGACACCACTGCCACCCTGTCTATCTTAGGGCAATGCGAGTCGAGGCGGACGTTGACACCACTTTTTTTGTTAACTTTTCATGCATGTTCTAAAGATGCTAAGCATGGTCTTTTCAAATTTTTTACACCAAATGTCACATCACTTTTTTTTAATTACTTCTTTTTGAGTTCTGTCTTTTCATAGTTTCATATAATCATGAATAATCTCGTCTCAGATTTCAGATTCTGGCATTAGGAGTTGCTAATAACTTGAAGGGAACAAGGAAATTGTTGGCTTTCTTCAATACATCCAACCAATAGAATTTATATCAACCATGGCTGAGCAGGCAAGAGCAGTGAGTTCCTTCTAATTTTTGCATTTACATAATTTATCTCAATTGATCACTTTCTTCACTACAGAAATGTTTTTATTCCTTACACTCGCTGATCTTTTTTCTTAATAAATAGGATTTTGCAACAAAGCTCTCGCTACGGAAATTCATGGCGACGGCGCAGCGTGTAACGCTAGATCAAAGACAGCTTGCCCGTAGCATGGGCCTGGATCATCTGCTTGACCTGAAATGTGATACTCTGCCGCGCGGTGTCGTTCATTATCTGGCATCGAACTTTGATGTACCCTCAAGGGCTATTGAACTCCCCAATGGGTTCAAGTTCACAATCACACCGTCATTCATACACCAGGTCCTGGGGATACCACTTGGCGGCAGAAGCATAGAGAAGAAGCAAAACCCAGCACTTAGATCACTAATTGCTCAGCAGACAAAATGCAAAGGAAACTACCCGACCATAAACGAGCTGGATGACTTGATACAACCTGGGCTAGATGGAGATTTACTCAAAAGGATTTTCACAATGTATGCGCTTACCGTGCTCCTCTGCCCTTCAAGCCATGGGGCTGCTAGTCCAGATTACTAACACATTCTGGAAGACCCTGAACAGATTGGCTCATTCGACTTCTGCATGTGCCAATGCTAAAAGCATGTGCCAACGCTGAAACCCTTCTTCGAATAATTGACACAATACCAGTTTCGTCCGATCTAGACCTGCCGCTCTACACGGAAGTATTGGAGGGGATGTACCCACGGAAAATTGAGGTTGCAGATACCGAGGCTGAACCAACCCACACTTTTAGCCTACTTCCTTATGTTCTTGATGAGAAAGCATTTTGGCACCGATCGCAGAGTCCACGAGACACAAATTTGCTAACCTCCAGGGAGCTCAATCTGTTTGAAGAATGGAAGGTCTTTACCAAGGTTGATGGTAGTCAAGGCCCAACCAGCAGCTACCCAATCAGGACTACCGAGGACATCACTAATAGAACAAAAGGACGACATGCATGTCCTTAAATGACACGGCTGACAATTGCGTTGCTTTGAAAAAAAGGGCAAGGATGTTTCAGAACATAGATGAGCTGTCGAGCAACCTTCATCGTGAGATGCCACACACTTTAACAACTGTAAGCGCATCATCACACGAGAAAGATCAGTCATCAAGCGACGCTAATCTTGGTCAAATCCAACAAACACCGGTCCATGGCACCTCTTCAGCTACCAACCAAGACTTCCCATGGGACGACCCTGATATGGTAGCGCGGTTGATCGAGTCTACCGATAGGATTGAGGAAGAGTGGTTTTCACAACAAAGACAAACTCAGTATACCACATCAGTTACACAAGACATCCACATATCAGAGATCAAGCCCAATGAGATATGTTGCAGCTTCAGCTCAAATCCAGTCGAAAGTGCTGTTTTCAATGACATTGTGTCACGAATACCACCTCATTCAAGGCAAAAGAGGTATCTCAGTAACAATCTCCTCTTTTTTTTGTTTTTTCTTCCTTTTTTCTCCTCAATGGGGATGCGCTGTCTGTATAACAAGCAATATTTTGTCCTTTTTCATTCCTCTTTTTTGTTCCCATCAAGCTTCTTTCCCACTCTGAATTTTCCATATTTTTCATTTTGTGGCAGCCCAAGAATAGTACAAATGGGCTCGACATGGGTTGAACATAGGGTTTTTGGCCTGAGCATGCAAGTGTATGGCCGGGTCAATAAGTAGGTGATCAATATGTTGGGAAAAGCAGTAATGGCCGAGCAGACTGAAAAGGACAGGCTCAATCTTCTCCCGCGAAGTTACTGGTCAAGATACTATGTCGAATGCGACATTGCTGTAAGTAGAAACATAAATATGTGCAGACAATACTCTTTTTTCCATCCAATGCTCTGTTTCTTTTTTGCGAGCCCCCCTCCTTTTCTTGGTGCCTTTGATGCATCTTTGATCCGATCAAAATTTTCCAGAAATTATTCCAAAAGGCATTTGAAACTTCATTGGCGTTATCTGTTCACCTGAGGGAGACAATGATAGGATTCCATCTTGACCGAATTCACATGGTATTTTTCGTAGTCCAATAAACAAGCCATATAATTTATAGTCTCCATGCAAGTCCCATGTCTTTTTCTATTTTTCAGTAAAAAGTCACCCATGGTGTTTTGTGCTAATATTGTTTTGTTTATTTTTGGATCAATGTACAGGTGTTTTTACCTTTAAGCTCATACAGTTTCTGGTACATGGTTGTTGCTAACTTTAGGAAGAAAACGTTTGAAGTCCTCTGCCCAAATAACATAATCGACTTGATTGCTGACGAAGCTCAGCTTGTAATCAAGAATTTCAAAGCGGCTTTCAAGCTGGCATACAAGAGATCACAAGTAAATGTGACTGACATGGGTGTGGCTTTCCGGAGTGTGTGCTCTTCAACTAAAGAGTAATGCAATCCAACGACTGAAATACTCAAGCAATTTTATGCATGATCCTTTTCAGTATTTTTTTCATCTAACTTTAGTGATGCAAAAAACATAATTATGAATTGCAGGGCAGATAGTGGGATCTTCACAATGAAGTTGGTACAAGGACATGATGGAGACAACACTTTGTGTTTCGAACCCGTAAGTCATAGCAACCACCCCTTTTCGTCTTTTTTGTATTTTTTGTTCAACTGATAACACACACATCACATATCCATGTAATGTAGCTCAACTTTTTGCTGCTTAAAACCTCATCCTTTTTTATGCTTTCTGTCAGGCCCATTTTTTTAGTCTCTCACAGGTGTTTTATCTTTTTTTATTCTTATATCCTGCTGCGTTTTTACACCAATATAACATGTTTTTTCCTTTTTTAGTTCAACTTAACTGTTATTTTTATGTAAAACAAAAACAGGAGCATGCAAAGAGCCTGCGCGAGAGTCTAACTTACTACATGGTTGCTCACCCTTGCAATGAAAACCTGATGCCAGAAACCAAAGAAATCTTAAGAAAATATGTGAGTATTGACTTATCTCTTTAATACCCCCCCACACACCCCACCTCTTTTTTATTTACCTGGTTTTTGCTACATCGTTTATTTTTTTGCTTTCTTTTAGTTATTGACAATGTTCTTAAACTTCTTCTTTCATTGAAAAAATAACTTTCTTTTTTTCTATGCGTGTTTTCTTTTCCGCAGGGTGTTCCATTTGACTACTCGGTACATATGACTAAAGGAAAATTCCCTTCATTTTTCTCTGTCTTTTTTGCAAACAGATTTTTTTCTCTTTTACCGTTTTTCCAAGTTTGTATGCATTCCCCCATGATTTCTAACATTTTTCTCTTTCTTTTCTCATGAACATAAATCTCACAGACTCCAGGGTATTCTCCATGGGGTCCTGTTGCACAACAATGTTAACTACATCTGGCTGGAAAAGGTCAGATTCTTTAAGAATACTTCACAAAATCAGTACTGGAATCCTTGCCCTTTTTGTCAGTTTCATTTTTTTAGGGAAGCCACATGACCAAATACCGAAATATATTATATATAGATCATAATTTTTTTCTGAATAGTTAAGCTGGTTTTTAATACAAATAGGTTAGAATTTATACTGGGAAGTTGAAACCATGCCTGCCCCCCTCATTTTCCTTTTTTCAATTCAAACTTTCTTTATCTTCTTTTTCCAATGGTCTACTAGAGATTTTTGTCACCACTAATATACATTTTCTTTTGTATGCAGATCATCTCAACAGGACTAAATCATGACCCTAAGCTCCCGGAGGATCACCCAAGGAATGGCAAAATGCCGCACACATGAGAATGACTCATCGATAAGAGGATTATTTTGGCGAAATACAGTTTTTATTTAAATAGTTTTTTTTGCTATTTAGTATAGAAAACACATACAATTTATATATGCTTTTTTTGGATAGTGATGACATTTTTGTCCAACACAAGTTCTTGATCTTTTTTTGTTCAGATACAAATCAATTGACAACACCGTCACCGCCGAGACAAGCACGTGACACCACCGCCACCTTGTCTTAGGGTTATATACCCCTGCGTTGCTGCGTTTATTCGAGTGATCCACAAACGATAAAAATCCCTCTTTTTGCCTAGCTCTATCTCGATGAGAGGAAACAAAAGCACTTTTTTACCTGTTGGGCAATCCTTTGATTAAGTCTTAAATGAGCCCCTCTAAAGTTTGAGGCAAATGAACGCATTTTTGTTCGTGACACCACTGCCACCATGTCTATCTTAGGGTAACGCGAGTCGAGGCGGACGTCGTCACGGTAGCGACGACGGAAGCCGAGACGAGCACGTGACACCACTGCCACCCTGTCTTACCGTAACGGGAGTCGAGGTGGACGTCGTCGCGGTAGCGACGATGGACGCCGAGACGAGCACGTGACATCACTACCACCCTGTCTTAGCGTAACGTGAGTCGAGGCGGACGTCGTCGCGGTAGGGACGACGAACGCCGAGATGAGCACGTGACACCACTGCCACCCTGTCTTAGCGTAACGCGAGTCGAGGCGGTAGCGACGACGGACGCCGAGAGGAGCACGTGACACCACTGCCACCCTGTCTTACCGTAACGCGAGTCGAGGCGGACGTCGTCGCAGTAGCGACGACGGACGCCGAGACGAGCACATGACACCACTGCCATCTTGTCTATCTCAGGGTAACGCGAGTCGCGGCGGACGTCGTCGCGGTAGCGATGACGGACGTCGAGACGAGCACGTGACATCACTACCACCCTGTCTTAGTGTAACGCGAGTCGAGGCGGAAGTCGTCGCGGTAGCAACGACGGACGCCGAGAAGAGCACGTGACACCACTGCCATCTTGTCTATCTCAGGGTAACGCGAGTCGCGGCGGACGTCGTCGCGGTAGCGATGACGGACGTCGAGACGAGCACGTGACATCACTACCACCCTGTCTTAGCGTAACGCGAGTCAAGGCGGAAGTCGTCGCGGTAGCGACGACGGACGCCAAGACGAGCACGTGACACCACTGCCACCCTGTCTATCTTACGGTAACGCGAGTCGAGGCGGACGTCGTTGCTGTAGCGACGACGGACGCCGAGACGAGCACGTGACATCACTACCACCCTGTCTTTGCGTAACGCGAGTCGAGGCGGACGTCGTCGCGGTAGCGACAACGGACGCCGAGACGAGCACGTGACACCCCTGCCACCGTGTCTATCTTAGGGTAACGCGAGTCGAGGCGGACGTCGTCGCGGTAGCGACGACGGACGCCGAGACGAGCACGTGACACCACTGCCACCCTGTCTATCTTAGGGTAACGCGAGTCGAGGCGGACGTCGTCGCGGTAGCGACGACGGACGCCGAGACGAGCATTTGACATCACTACCACCGTGTCTTAGCGTAACGCGAGTCGAGGCGGACGTCGTCGCGGTTGCGACGACGAACGCCGAGACGAGCACGTGACACCACTACCACCCTGTCTTAGCGTAACGCGAGTCGAGGCGGACGTCGTCGCGGTAGCGACGACGGATGCCGAGACGAGCACATGACACCACTACCACCCTGTCTTACCGTAACACGAGTCGAGGCGGACGTCGTCGCGGTAGCGACGATGGACGCCGAGACGAGCACGTGACACCACTGCCACCCTGTCTATCTTAGGGCAACGCGAGTCGAGGCGGACGTCGTCGCGGTAGCGACGACGGACGCCGAGACGAGCCCGTGACACCAATGCCACCCTGTCTATCTTAGGGTAACGCGACTCGAGGCGGACGTCGTCGCGGTAGCGACGACGGACGCCAAGACTAGCACGTGACACCACTGCCACCCTGTCTATCTTAGGGTAACGCGCGTCGAGGCGGACGTCGTCGCGGTAGCGACGACGGACGCCGAGACGAGCACGTGACATCACTACCACCCTGTCTATCTTAGGGTAACGGGAGTCGAGGCGGACGTCGTCGCGGTAGCGGCGACGGACGCCGAGACGAGCACGTGACATCACTACCACCCTGTCTATCTTAGGGTAACGCGAGTCGAGGCGGACGTCGTCGCGGTAGCGGCGACGGACGCCGAGACGAGCACGTGACATCACTACCACCCTGTCTTAGCGTAACGCGAGTCGAGGCGGACGTCGTCGCGGTAGCGACGACGGACGCGGAGACGAGCACGTGACACCACTGCCGCCCTGTCTTAGCGTAACGCGAGTCGAGGCGGACGTCGTCGCGATAGCGACGACGGACGCCGAGACGAGAACGTGATACCACTGCCACCCTGTCTTACCGTAACGCGAGTCGAGGCGGACGTCGTCGCGATAGCGACGATGGACGCCGAGACGAGCACGTGACACCACTGCCACCCTGTCTATCTTAGGGCAATGCGAGTCGAGGCGGACGTCGTTGCGGTAGCGACGACGGACGTCGAGACGAGCACGTGACACCACTGCCGCCCTGTCTTAGCGTAACGCGAGTCGAGGCGAACGTCGTCGCGGTAGCGATGACGGACGCCGAGACGAGAACGTGATACCACTGCCACCCTGTCTTACCGTAACGCGAGTCGAGGCGGACGTCGTCGCGATAGCGACGATGGACGCCAAGACGAGCACGTGACACCACTGCCACGCTGTCTATCTTAGGGCAATGCGAGTCGAGGCGGACGTTGACACCACTTTTTTTGTTAACTTTTCATGCATGTTCTAAAGATGCTAAGCATGGTCTTTTCAAATTTTTTACACCAAATGTCACATCACTTTTTTTTAATTACTTCCTTTTGAGTTCTGTCTTTTCATAGTTTCACATAATCATGAATAATCTCGTCACAGATTTCAGATTCTGGCATTAGGAGTTGCTAATAACTTGAAGGGAACAAGGAAATTGTTGGCTTTCTTCAATACATCCAACCAATAGAATTTATATCAACCATGGCTGAGCAGGCAAGAGCAGTGAGTTCCTTCTAATTTTTGCATTTACATAATTTATCTCAATTGATCACTTTCTTCACTACAGAAATGTTTTTATTCCTTACACTCGCTGATCTTTTTTCTTAATAAATAGGATTTTGCAACAAAGCTCTCGCTACGGAAATTCATGGCGACGGCGCAGCGTGTAACGCTAGATCAAAGACAGCTTGCCCGTAGCATGGGCCTGGATCATCTGCTTGACCTGAAATGTGATACTCTGCCGCGCGGTGTCGTTCATTATCTGGCATCGAACTTTGATGTACCCTCAAGGGCTATTGAACTCCCCAATGGGTTCAAGTTCACAATCACACCGTCATTCATACACCAGGTCCTGGGGATACCACTTGGCGGCAGAAGCATAGAGAAGAAGCAAAACCCAGCACTTAGATCACTAATTGCTCAGCAGACAAAATGCAAAGGAAACTACCCGACCATAAACGAGCTGGATGACTTGACACAACCTGGGCTAGATGGAGATTTATTCAAAAGGATTTTCACAATGTATGCACTTACCGTGCTCCTCTGCCCTTCAAGCCATGGGGCTGCTAGTCCAGATTACTACCACATTCTGGAAGACCCTGAACAGATTGGCTCATTCGACTTCTGCATGTGCCAATGCTAAAAGCATGTGCCAACGCTGAAACCCTTCTTCGAATAATTGACACAATACCAGTTTCGTCCGATCTAGACCTGCCGCTCTACACGGAAGTATTGGAGGGGATGTACCCACGGAAAATTGAGGTTGCAGATACCGAGGCTGAACCAACCCACACTTTTAGCCTACTTCCTTATGTTCTTGATGAGAAAGCATTTTGGCACCGATCGCAGAGTCCATGAGACACAAATTTGCTAACCTCCAGGGAGCTCAATCTGTTTGAAGAATGGAAGGTCTTTACCAAGGTTGATGGTAGTCAAGGCCCAACCAGCAGCTACCCAATCAGGACGACCGAGGACATCACTAATAGAACAAAAGGACGACATGCATGTCCTTAAATGACACGGCTGACAATTGCGTTGCTTTGAAAAAAAGGGCAAGGATGTTTCAGAACATAGATGAGCTGTCGAGCAACCTTCATCGTGAGATGCCACACACTTTAACAACTGTAAGCGCATCATCACACGAGAAAGATCAGTCATCAAGCGACGCTAATCTTGGTCAAATCCAACAAACACCGGTCCATGGCACCTCTTCAGCTACCAACCAAGACTTCCCATGGGACGACCCTGATATGGTAGCGCGGTTGATTGAGTCTACCGATAGGATTGAGGAAGAGTGGTTTTCACAACAAAGACAAACTCAGTATACCACATCAGTTACACAAGACATCCACATATCAAAGATCAAGCCCAATGAGATATGTTGCAGCTTCAGCTCAAATCCAGTCGAAAGTGCTATTTTCAATGACATTGTGTCACGAATACCACCTCATTCAAGGCAAAAGAGGTATCTCAGTAACAATCTCCTCTTTTTTTGTTTTTTCTTCCTTTTTTCTCCTCAATGGGGATGCGCTGTCTGTATAACAAGCAATATTTTGTCCTTTTTCATTCCTCTTTTTTGTTCCCATCAAGCTTCTTTCCCACTCTGAATTTTCCATATTTTTCATTTTGTGGCAGCCCAAGAATAGTACAAATGGGCTCGACATGGGTTGAACATAGGGTTTTTGGCCTGAGCATGCAAGTGTATGGCCGGGTCAATAAGTAGGTGATCAATATGTTGGGAAAAGCAGTAATGGCCGAGCAGACTGAAAAGGACAGGCTCAATCTTCTCCCGCGAAGTTACTGGTCAAGATACTATGTCGAATGCGACATTGCTGTAAGTAGAAACATAAATATGTGCAGACAATACTCTTTTTTCCATCCAATGCTCTGTTTCTTTTTTGCGAGCCCCCCTCCTTTTCTTGGTGCCTTTGATGCATCTTTGATCCGATCAAAATTTTCCAGAAATTATTCCAAAAGGCATTTGAAACTTCATTGGCGTTATCTGTTCACCTGAGGGAGACAATGATAGGATTCCATCTTGACCGAATTCACATGGTATTTTTCGTAGTCCAATAAACAAGCCATATAATTTATAGTCTCCATGCAAGTCCCATGTCTTTTTCTATTTTTCAGTAAAAAGTCACCCATGGTGTTTTGTGCTAATATTGTTTTGTTTATTTTTGGATCAATGTACAGGTGTTTTTACCTTTAAGCTCATACAGTTTCTGGTACATGGTTGTTGCTAACTTTAGGAAGGAAACGTTTGAAGTCCTCTGCCCAAATAACATAATCGACTTGATTGCTGACGAAGCTCAGCTTGTAATCAAGAATTTCAAAGCGGCTTTCAAGCTGGCATACAAGAGATCACAAGTAAATGTGACTGACATGGGTGTGGCTTTCCGGAGTGTGTGCTCTTCAACTAAAGAGTAATGCAATCCAACGACTGAAATACTCAAGCAATTTTATGCATGATCCTTTTCAGTATTTTTTTCATCTAACTTTAGTGATGCAAAAAACATAATTATGAATTGCAGGGCAGATAGTGGGATCTTCACAATGAAGTTGGTACAAGGACATGATGGAGACAACACTTTGTGTTTCGAACCCGTAAGTCATAGCAACCACCCCTTTTCGTCTTTTTTGTATTTTTTGTTCAACTGATAACACACACATCACATATCCATGTAATGTAGCTCAACTTTTTGCTGCTTAAAACCTCATCCTTTTTTATGCTTTTTGTCAGGCCCATTTTTTTAGTCTCTCACAGGTGTTTTATCTTTTTTTATTCTTATATCCTGCTGCGTTTTTACACCAATATAACATGTTTTTTCCTTTTTTAGTTCAACTTAACTGTTATTTTTATGTAAAACAAAAACAGGAGCATGCAAAGAGCCTGCGCGAGAGTCTAACTTACTACATGGTTGCTCACCCTTGCAATGAAAACCTGATGCCAGAAACCAAAGAAATCTTAAGAAAATATGTGAGTATTGACTTATCTCTTTAATACCCCCCCACACACCCCACCTCTTTTTTATTTACCTGGTTTTTGCTACATCGTTTATTTTTTTGCTTTCTTTTAGTTATTGACAATGTTCTTAAACTTCTTCTTTCATTGAAAAAATAACTTTCTTTTTTTCTATGCGTGTTTTCTTTTCCGCAGGGTGTTCCATTTGACTACTCGGTACATATGACTAAAGGAAAATTCCCTTCATTTTTCTCTGTCTTTTTTGCAAACAGATTTTTTTCTCTTTTACCGTTTTTCCAAGTTTGTATGCATTCCCCCATGATTTCTAACATTTTTCTCTTTCTTTTCTCATGAACATAAATCTCACAGACTCCAGGGTATTCTCCATGGGGTCCTGTTGCACAACAATGTTAACTACATCTGGCTGGAAAAGGTCAGATTCTTTAAGAATACTTCACAAAATCAGTACTGGAATCCTTGCCCTTTTTGTCAGTTTCATTTTTTTAGGGAAGCCACATGACCAAATACCGAAATATATTATATATAGATCATAATTTTTTTCTGAATAGTTAAGCTGGTTTTTAATACAAATAGGTTAGAATTTATACTGGGAAGTTGAAACCATGCCTGCTCCCCTCATTTTCCTTTTTTCAATTCAAACTTTCTTTATCTTCTTTTTCCAATGGTCTACTAGAGATTTTTGTCACCACTAATATACATTTTCTTTTGTATGCAGATCATCTCAACAGGACTAAATCATGACCCTAAGCTCCCGGAGGATCACCCAAGGAATGGCAAAATGCCGCACACATGAGAATGACTCATCGATAAGAGGATTATTTTGGCGAAATACAGTTTTTATTTAAATAGTTTTTTTTGCTATTTAGTATAGAAAACACATACAATTTTATATATGCTTTTTTTGGATAGTGATGACATTTTTGTCCAACACAAGTTCTTGATCTTTTTTTGTTCAGATACAAATCAATTGACAACACCGTCACCGCCGAGACAAGCACGTGACACCACCGCCACCTTGTCTTAGGGTTATATACCCCTGCGTTGCTGCGTTTATTCGAGTGATCCACAAACGATAAAAATCCCTCTTTTTGCCTAGCTCTATCTCGATGAGAGGAAACAAAAGCACTTTTTTACCTGTTGGGCAATCCTTTGATTAAGTCTTAAATGAGCCCCTCTAAAGTTTGAGGCAAATGAACGCATTTTTGTTCGTGACACCACTGCCACCATGTCTATCTTAGGGTAACGCGAGTCGAGGCGGACGTCGTCACGGTAGCGACGACGGAAGCCGAGACGAGCACGTGACACCACTGCCACCCTGTCTTACCGTAACGGGAGTCGAGGTGGACGTCGTCGCGGTAGCGACGATGGACGCCGAGACGAGCACGTGACATCACTACCACCCTGTCTTAGCGTAACGTGAGTCAAGGCGGACGTCGTCGCGGTAGGGACGACGAACGCCGAGATGAGCACGTGACACCACTGCCACCCTGTCTTAGCGTAACGCGAGTCGAGGCGGTAGCGACGACGGACGCCGAGAGGAGCACGTGACACCACTGCCACCCTGTCTTACCGTAACGCGAGTCGAGGCGGACGTCGTCGCAGTAGCGACGACGGACGCCGAGACGAGCACATGACACCACTGCCATCTTGTCTATCTCAGGGTAACGCGAGTCGAGGCGGACGTCGTCGCGGTAGCGACGACGGATGCCGAGACGAGCACGTGACACCACTACCACCCTGTCTTACCGTAACACGAGTCGAGGCGGACGTCGTCGCGGTAGCGACGATGGATGCCGAGACGAGCACGTGACACCACTGCCACCCTGTCTATCTTAGGGCAACGCGAGTCGAGGCGGACGTCGTCGCGGTAGCGACGACGGATGCCGAGACAAGCCCGTGACACCAATGCCACCTTGTCTATCTTAGGGTAACGCGACTCGAGGCGGACGTCGTCGCGGTAGCGACGACGGACGCCGAGACTAGCACGTGACACCACTCCCACCCTGTCTATCTTAGGGTAACGCGAGTCGAGGCGGACGTCAACGCGGTAGCGGCGATGGACGCCGAGACGAGCACGTGACATAACTACCACCCTGTCTATCTTAGGGTAACGGGAGTCGAGGCGGACGTCGTCGCGGTAGCGGCGACGGACGCCGAGACGAGCACGTGACACCACTGCCACCCTGTCTATCTTAGGGTAACGCGAGTCGAGGCGGACGTCGTCGCGGTAGCGACGACGGACGCCGAGACGAGCATTTGATATCACTACCACCGTGTCTTAGCGTAACGCGAGTCGAGGCGGACGTCGTCGCGGTAGCGACGACGAACGCCGAGATGAGCACGTGACACCACTACCACCCTGTCTTAGCGTAACGCGAGTCGAGGCGGACGTCGTCGCGGTAGCGACGACGGATGCCGAGACGAGCACGTGACACCACTACCACCCTGTCTTACCGTAACACGAGTCGAGGCGGACGTCGTCGCGGTAGCGACGATGGACGCCGAGACGAGCACGTGACATCACTGCCACCCTGTCTATCTTAGGGCAACGCGAGTCGAGGCGGACGTCGTCGCGGTAGCGACGACGGATGCCGAGACAAGCCCGTGACACCAATGCCACCTTGTCTATCTTAGGGTAACGCGACTCGAGGCGGACGTCGTCGCGGTAGCGACGACGGACGCCGAGACTAGCACGTGAGACCACTGCCACCCTGTCTAACTTAGGGTAACGCGCGTCGAGGCGGACGTCGTCGCGGTAGCGACGACGAACGCCGAGACGAGCACGTGACATCACTCCCACCCTGTCTATCTTAGGGTAACGCGAGTCGAGGCGGACGTCGACGCGGTAGCGGCGATGGACGCCGAGACGAGCACGTGACATAACTACCACCCTGTCTTAGCGTAACGCGAGTCGAGGCGGACGTCGTCGCGGTAGCGACGACGGACGCCGAGACTAGCATGTGACATCACTGCCACCCTGTATTAGCGTAACGCGAGTCGAGGCGGACGTCGTCGCGGTAGCGACGACGGACGCCGAGACGAGCATGTGACACCACCGCCGCCCTGTCTTAGCGTAACGGGAGTCGAGGTGGACGTCGTCGCGGTAGCGACGATGGACGCCGAGACGAGCACGTGACATCACTACCACCCTGTCTTAGCGTAACGTGAGTCAAGGCGGACGTCGTCGCGGTAGGGACGACGAACGCCGAGATGAGCACGTGACACCACTGCCACCCTGTCTTAGCGTAACGCGAGTCGAGGCGGTAGCGACGACGGACGCCGAGAGGAGCACGTGACACCACTGCCACCCTGTCTTACCGTAACGCGAGTCGAGGCGGACGTCGTCGCAGTAGCGACGACGGACGCCGAGACGAGCACATGACACCACTGCCATCTTGTCTATCTCAGGGTAACGCGAGTCGAGGCGGACGTCGTCGCGGTAGCGACGACGGATGCCGAGACGAGCACGTGACACCACTACCACCCTGTCTTACCGTAACACGAGTCGAGGCGGACGTCGTCGCGGTAGCGACGATGGATGCCGAGACGAGCACGTGACACCACTGCCACCCTGTCTATCTTAGGGCAACGCGAGTCGAGGCGGACGTCGTCGCGGTAGCGACGACGGATGCCGAGACAAGCCCGTGACACCAATGCCACCTTGTCTATCTTAGGGTAACGCGACTCGAGGCGGACGTCGTCGCGGTAGCGACGACGGACGCCGAGACTAGCACGTGACACCACTCCCACCCTGTCTATCTTAGGGTAACGCGAGTCGAGGCGGACGTCGACGCGGTAGCGGCGATGGACGCCGAGACGAGCACGTGACATAACTACCACCCTGTCTATCTTAGGGTAACGGGAGTCGAGGCGGACGTCGTCGCGGTAGCGGCGACGGACGCCGAGACGAGCACGTGACACCACTGCCACCCTGTCTATCTTAGGGTAACGCGAGTCGAGGCGGACGTCGTCGCGGTAGCGACGACGGACGCCGAGACGAGCATTTGATATCACTACCACCGTGTCTTAGCGTAACGCGAGTCGAGGCGGACGTCGTCGCGGTAGCGACGACGAACGCCGAGATGAGCACGTGACACCACTACCACCCTGTCTTAGCGTAACGCGAGTCGAGGCGGACGTCGTCGCGGTAGCGACGACGGATGCCGAGACGAGCACGTGACACCACTACCACCCTGTCTTACCGTAACACGAGTCGAGGCGGACGTCGTCGCGGTAGCGACGATGGACGCCGAGACGAGCACGTGACACCACTGCCACCCTGTCTATCTTAGGGCAACGCGAGTCGAGGCGAACGTCGTCGCGGTAGCGACGACGGATGCCGAGACAAGCCCGTGACACTAATGCCACCTTGTCTATCTTAGGGTAACGCGACTCGAGGCGGACGTCGTCGCGGTAGCGACGACGGACGCCGAGACTAGCACGTGACACCACTGCCACCCTGTCTAACTTAGGGTAACGCGCGTCGAGGCGGACGTCGTCGCGGTAGCGACGACGAACGCCGAGACGAGCACGTGACATCACTCCCACCCTGTCTATCTTAGGGTAACGCGAGTCGAGGCGGACGTCGACGCGGTAGCGGCGATGGACGCCGAGACGAGCACGTGACATAACTACCACCCTGTCTTAGCGTAACGCGAGTCGAGGCGGACGTCGTCGCGGTAGCGACGACGGACGCCGAGACAAGCATGTGACATCACTGCCACCCTGTATTAGCGTAACGCGAGTCGAGGCGGACGTCGTCGCGGTAGCGACGACGGACGCCGAGACGAGCATGTGACACCACCGCCGCCCTGTCTTAGTGTAACGCGAGTCGAGGCGGACGTCGTCGCGGTAGCGACGACGGACGCCGAGACGAGAACGTGATACCACTGCCACCCTGTCTTACCGTAACGCGAGTCGAGGCGGACGTCGTCGCGGTAGCGACGATGGTCGCCGAGACGAGCACGTGACACCACTGCCACCCTGTCTATCTTAGGGCAATGCGAGTCAAGGCGGACGTTGTCGCGGTAGCGACGACGGACGCCGAGACGAGCACGTGACACCACTGCCACCATGTCTATCTTAGGGTAACGCGAGTCAAGGCAGACGTCGTCGCGGTAGCAACGACGAACGCTGAGATGAGCATGTGACATCACTACCACCCTGTCTATCTTAGGGTAACGCGAGTCGAGGCGGACGTCGTCGCGGTAGCGGCGACGGACGCCGTGACGAGCACGTGACACCACTGCCACCCTGTCTATCTTAGGGTAACGCGAGTCGAGGCGGACATCGTCGCGGTAGCGACGACGGACGCCGAGACGAGCACATGACATCACTACCACCCTATCTTAGCGTAACGGGAGTCGAGGCGGACGTCGTTGCAGTAGCGACGACGGACGCCGAGACGAGCATGTGACACCACTGCCACCCTGTCTATCTTAGGGTAACGCGAGTCGAGGCGGACGTCGTCGCGGTAGCGACGACGGACGCCGAGAGGAGCACGTGACACCACTGCCACCCTGTCTTACCGTAACGCGAGTCGAGGCGGACGTCGTCGCAGTAGCGACGACGGACGCCGAGACGAGCACATGACACCACTGCCATCTTGTCTATCTCAGGGTAACGCGAGTCGCGGCGGACGTCGTCGCGGTAGCGATGACGGACGTCGAGACGAGCACGTGACATCACTACCACCCTGTCTTAGTGTAACGCGAGTCGAGGCGGAAGTCGTCGCGGTAGCAACGACGGACGCCGAGACGACCACGTGACACCACTGCCATCTTGTCTATCTCAGGGTAACGCGAGTCGCGGCGGACGTCGTCGCGGTAGCGATGACGGACGTCGAGACGAGCACGTGACATCACTACCACCCTGTCTTAGCGTAACGCGAGTCGAGGCGGAAGTCGTCGCGGTAGCGACGACGGACGCCAAGACGAGCACGTGACACCACTGCCACCCTGTCTATCTTACGGTAACGCGAGTCGAGGCGGACGTCGTTGCTGTAGCGACGACGGACGCCGAGACGAGCATGTGACATCACTACCACCCTGTCTTTGCGTAACGCGAGTCGAGGCGGACGTCGTCGCGGTAGCGACAACGGACGCCGAGACGAGCACGTGACACCCCTGCCACCCTGTCTATCTTAGGGTAACGCGAGTCGAGGCGGACGTCGTCGCGGTAGCGACGACGGACGCCGAGACGAGCACGTGACACCACTGCCACCCTGTCTATCTTAGGGTAACGCGAGTCGAGGCGGACGTCGTCGCGGTAGCGACGACGGACGCCGAGACGAGCATTTGACATCACTACCACCGTGTCTTAGCGTAACGCGAGTCGAGGCGGACGTCGTCGCGGTAGCGACGACGAACGCCGAGACGAGCATGTGACACCACTACCACCCTGTCTTAGCGTAACGCGAGTCGAGGCGGACGTCGTCGCGGTAGCGACGACGGAAGCCGAGACAAGCACGTGACACCACTACCACCCTGTCTTACCGTAACACGAGTCGAGGCGGACGTCGTCGCGGTAGCGACGATGGACGCCGAGACGAGCACGTGACACCACTGCCACCCTGTCTATCTTAGGGCAACGCGAGTCGAGGCGGACGTCGTCGCGGTAGCGACGACGGATGCCGAGACAAGCCCGTGACACCAATGCCACCTTGTCTATCTTAGGGTAACGCGACTCGAGGCGGACGTCGTCGCGGTAGCGACGACGGACGCCGAGACTAGCACGTGACACCACTGCCACCCTGTCTAACTTAGGGTAACGCGCGTCGAGGCGGACGTCGTCGCGGTAGCGACGACGAACGCCGAGACGAGGACGTGACATCACTCCCACCCTGTCTATCTTAGGGTAACGCGAGTCGAGGCGGACGTCGACGCTGTAGCGGCGATGGACGCCGAGACGAGCACGTGACATAACTACCACCCTGTCTATCTTATTGTAACGGGAGTCGAGGCGGACGTCATCGCGGTAGCGGCGACGGACGCCGAGACGAGCACGTGACACCACTGCCACCCTGTCTATCTTAGGGTAACGCGAGTCGAGGCGGACGTCGTCGCGGTAGCGACGACGGACGCCGAGACGAGCATTTGACATCACTACCACCGTGTCTTAGCGTAACGCGAGTCGAGGCGGACGTCGTCGCAGTAGCGACGACGAACGCCGAGACGAGCACGTGACACCACTACCACCCTGTCTTAGCGTAACGCGAGTCGAGGCGGACGTCGTCGCGGTAGCGACGACGGATGCCGAGACGAGCACGTGACACCACTACCACCCTGTCTTACCGTAACACGAGTCGAGGCGGACGTCGTCGCGGTAGCGACGATGGACGCCGAGACGAGCACGTGACACCACTACCACCCTGTCTATCTTAGGGTAACGCGAGTCGAGGCGGACGTCGTCGCGGTAGCGGCGACGGACGCCGTGACGAGCACGTGACACCACTGGCACCCTGTCTATCTTAGGGTAACGCGAGTCGAGGCGGACGTCGTCGCGGTAGCGACGACGGACGCCGAGACGAGCACATGACATCACTACCACCCTATCTTAGCGTAACGGGAGTCGAGGCGGACGTCGTTGCAGTAGCGACGACGGACGCCGAGACGAGCATGTGACACCACTGCCACCCTGTCTATCTTAGGGTAACGTGAGTCGAGGCGGACGTCGTCGCGGTAGCGACGACGGACGCCGATACGAGCACGTTACATCACTACCACCCTGTCTTAGCGTAACGCGAGTCGAGGCGGATGTCGTCGCGGTAGCGACGACGGACGCCAAAACGAGAACGTGACACCACTGCCACCCTGTCTATCTTAGGGTAACGCAAGTCGAGGCGGACGACGTCGCGGTAGCGACGACGGACACCGAGACGAGCCCGTGACACCACTGGCACCCTGTCTATCCGCGACGACGGATGCGAGACGAGCACGTGACGCCACTGCCACCCTGTCTATCTTAGGGTAACGTGAGTCGAGGCGGACGTCGTTGCGGTAGCGACGACGGATGCCGAGACGAGCACGTGACACCACTGGCACCCTGTCTATCCGCGACGACGGATGCGAGACGAGCACGTGACACCACTGCCACCCTGTCTATCTTAGGGTAACGCGAGTCGAGGCGGACGTTGTCGCAGTAGCGACGACGGACGCCGAGACGAGCACGTGACATCAGTACCACCATGTCTTAGCGTAACGCGAGTCGAGGCAGACGTCGTCGCAGTAGCGACGACGGACGCCGAGACGAGCACGTGACACCACTGCCACCCTGTCTATCTTAGGGTAACGCGAGTCGAGGCGGACATCGTCGCGGTAGCGACGACGGACGCCGAGACGAGCACGTGACATCACTACCACCCTGTCTTAGCGTAACGCGAGTCGAGGCGGATGTCGTCGCTACCCGAGACGAGCACATGACACCACTGCCACCCTGTCTTAGCGTAACGCGAGTCGAGGCGGACATCGTCGCGGTAGCGGCGACGGACGCCGAGAGGAGCACATGACACCACTACCACCCTGTCTTACCGTAACGCGAGTCGATGCGGACGTCGTCGCAGTAGCGGCGATGGACGCCGAGACGAGCACGTGACACCACTGCCACCCTATCTATCTTAGGGTGACGCGAGTCGAGGCGGACCTCGTCGCGGTAGCGAAGACGGACGCCGAGACGAGCAAGTGACATCACTACCACCCTGTCTTAGCGTATTGCGAGTCGAGGTGGACGTCGTCGCGGTAGCAACGGCGGACGCCGAGACGAGCACGTGACATCACTGCCACCCTGTCTATCTTAGGGTAACGCGAGTCGAGGCGGACGTCGTCGCGGTAGCGACAACGGACGCCGAGACGAGCACATGACATCACTACCACCCTGTCTTAGCGTAACGGGAGTCGAGGCGGACGTCGTTGCAGTAGCGACGACGGACACCGAGACGAGCACGTGACACCACTGCCACCCTGTCTTAGCGTAACGCGAGTCGAGGCGGTAGCAACGACGGACGCCGAGACGAGCACGTGACACCCCTGCCACCCTGTCTATCTTGGGGTAACGCGAGTCGAGGCGGACGTCGTCGCGGTAGCAACGACGGACGCCGATACGAGCACGTTACATCACTACCACCCTGTCTTAGCGTAACGCGAGTCGAGGCGGATGTCGTCGCGGTAGCGACGACGGACGCCAAAACGAGCACGTGACACCACTGCCACCCTGTCTATCTTAGGGTAACGCAAGTCGAGGCGGACGACGTCGCGGTAGCGACGACGGACACCGAGACGAGCCCGTGACACCACTGGCACCCTGTCTATCTGCGACGACGGATGCGAGACGAGCACGTGACGCCACTGCCACCCTGTCTATCTTAGGGTAACGTGAGTCGAGGCGGACGTCGTTGCGGTAGCGACGACGGACGCCGAGACGAGCACGTGACACCACTGGCACCCTGTCTATCCGCGACGACGGATGCGAGACGAGCACGTGACACCACTGCCACCCTGTCTATCTTAGGGTAACGCGAGTCAAGGCGGACGTCGTCGCAGTAGCGACGACGGACGCCGAGACGAGCACGTGACATCAGTACCACCATGTCTTAGCGTAACGCGAGTCGAGGCAGACGTCGTCGCAGTAGCGACGACGGACGCCGAGACGAGCACGTGACACCACTGCCACCCTGTCTATCTTAGGGTAACGCGAGTCGAGGCGGACATCGTCGCGGTAGCGACGACGGACGCCGAGACGAGCACGTGACATCACTACCACCCTGTCTTAGCGTAACGCGAGTCGAGGCGGATGTCGTCGCTACCCGAGACGAGCACATGACACCACTGCCACCCTGTCTTAGCGTAACGCGAGTCGAGGCGGACATCGTCGCGGTAGCGGCGACGGACGCCGAGAGGAGCACATGACACCACTACCACCCTGTCTTACCGTAACGCGAGTCGATGCGGACGTCGTCGCAGTAGCGGCGATGGACGCCGAGACGAGCACGTGACACCACTGCCACCCTATCTATCTTAGGGTGACGCGAGTCGAGGCGGACATCGTCGCGGTAGCGAAGACGGACGCCGAGACGAGCAAGTGACATCACTACCACCCTGTCTTAGCGTATTGCGAGTCGAGGTGGACGTCGTCGCGGTAGCAACGACGGACGCCGAGACGAGCACGTGACATCACTGCCACCCTGTCTATCTTAGGGTAACGCGAGTCGAGGCGGACGTCGTCGCGGTAGCGACAACGGACGCCGAGACGAGCACATGACATCACTACCACCCTGTCTTAGCGTAACGGGAGTCGAGGCGGACGTCGTTGCAGTAGCGACGACGGACACCGAGACGAGCACGTGACACCACTGCCACCCTGTCTTAGCGTAACGCGAGTCGAGGCGGTAGCAACGACGCACGCCGAGACGAGCACGTGACACCCCTGCCACCATGTCTATCTTGGGGTAACGCGAGTCGAGGCGGACGTCGTCGCGGTAGCGATGACGGTCGCCGAGACGAGCACGTGACACCACTGCCACCCTGTCTATCTTAGGGTAACGCGAGTCGAGGCGGACGTCGTCGCGGTAGCGACGACGGACGCCGAGACGAGCATTTGACATCACTACCACCCTGTCTTAGCGTAACGCAAGTCGAGGCGGATGTCGTCGCGGTAGCTACGACGGACGCCGAGACGAGCACGTGACACCACTGCCACCCTGTCTATCTTAGGGTAACGCGAGCCGAGGCGGACGTCGTCGCCTTAGCGGCCACAGACGCCGAGACGAGCATTTGACATCATTACCACCCTGTCTTAGCGTAACACGAGTCGAGGCGGACGTCGTCGCGGTAGCGACGACGAACGCCGAGATGAGCACGTGACACCACTGCCACCCTGTCTGTCTTAGGGCAACGCGAGTTGAGGCGGACGTCGTCGCGGTAGCGACGACGGACGCCGAGACGAGCCCGTGACACCAATGCCACCTTGTCTATCTTAGGGTAACGCGACTCGAGGCGGACGTCGTCGCGGTAGCGACGACGGACGCCGAGACTAGCACGTGACACCACTGCCACCCTGTCTATCTTAGGTTAACGCGCGTCGAGGCGGACGTCGTCGCGGTAGCGACGACGGACGCCGAGACGAGCATTTGACATCACTACCACCCTGTCTTAGCGTAACGCGAGTCGAGGCTGACGTCGTCGCGGTAGCGACGACGAACGCCGAGACGAGCACGTGACACCACTGCAACCCTGTCTATCTTAGGGCAACGCGAGTCGAGGCGGACGTCGTCGCGGTAGCGACGACGGACGCCGAGACGAGCCTGTGACACCAATGCCACCTTGTCTATCTTAGGGTAACGCGACTCGAGGCGGACGTCGTCGCGGTAGGGACGACGGACGCCAAGACTAGCACGTGACACCACTGCCACCCTGTCTATCTTAGGGTAACGCGCGTCGAGGCGGACGTCGTCGCGGTAGCGACGACGGACGCCGAGACGAGCACGTGACATCACTACCACCCTGTCTATCTTAGGGTAACGGGAGTCGAGGCGGACGTCGTCGCCTTAGCGGCCACAGACGCCGAGACGAGCATTTGACATCATTACCACCCTATCTTAGCGTAACACGAGTCGAGCCGGACGTCATCGCGGTAGCGACGACGAACGCCAAGACGAGCACGTGACACCACTGCCACCCTGTCTGTCTTAGGGCAACGCGAGTTGAGGCGGACGTCGTCGCGGTAGCGACGACGGACGCCGAGACGAGCCCGTGACACCAATGCCACCTTGTCTATCTTAGGGTAACGCGACTCGAGGCGGACGTCGTCGCTGTAGCGACGACGGACGCCGAGACTAGCACGTGACACCACTGCCACCCTGTCTATCTTAGGGTAACGCGCGTCGAGGCGGACGTCGTCGCGGTAGCGACGACCGACGCCGAGACGAGCATTTGACATCACTACCACCCTGTCTTAGCGTAACGCGAGTCGAGGCGGACGTCGTCGCGGTAGCGACGACGAACGCCGAGACGAGCACGTGACACCACTGCAACCCTGTCTATCTTAGGGCAACGCGAGTCGAGGCGGACGTCGTCGCGGTAGCGACGACGGACGCCGAGACGAGCCCGTGACACCAATGCCACCTTGTCTATCTTAGGGTAACGCGACTCGAGGTGGACGTCGTCGCGGTAGCGACGACGGACGCCAAGACTAGCACGTGACACCACTGCCACGCTGTCTATCTTAGGGTAACGCGCGTCGAGGCGGACGTCTTCGCGGTAGCGACGACGGACGCCGAGACGAGCACGTGACATCACTACCACCCTGTCTATCTTAGGGTAACGGGAGTCGAGGCGGACGTCGTCGCGGTAGCGGCGACGGACGCCGAGACGAGCACGTGACATCACTACCACCCTGTCTATCTTAGGGTAACGCGAGTCGAGGCGGACGTCGTCGCGGTAGCGGCGACGGACGCCGAGACGAGCACGTGACATCACTACCACCCTGTCTTAGCGTAACGCGAGTCGAGGCGGACGTCGTCGCGGTAGCGACGACGGACGCGGAGACGAGCACGTGACACCACTGCCGCCCTGTCTTAGCGTAACGCGAGTCGAGGCGGACGTCGTCGCGATAGCGACGACGGACGCCGAGACGAGAACGTGATACCACTGCCACCCTGTCTTACCGTAACGCGAGTCGAGGCGGACGTCGTCGCGATAGCGACGATGGACGCCGAGACGAGCACGTGACACCACTGCCACCCTGTCTATCTTAGGGCAATGCGAGTCGAGGCGGACGTCGTTGCGGTAGCGACGACGGACGTCGAGACGAGCACGTGACACCACTGCCGCCCTGTCTTAGCGTAACGCGAGTCGAGGCGAACGTCGTCGCGGTAGCGATGACTGACGCCGAGACGAGAACGTGATACCACTGCCACCCTGTCTTACCGTAACGCGAGTCGAGGCGGACGTCGTCGCGATAGCGACGATGGACGCCAAGACGAGCACGTGACACCACTGCCACCCTGTCTATCTTAGGGCAATGCGAGTCGAGGCGGACGTTGACACCACTTTTTTTGTTAACTTTTCATGCATGTTCTAAAGATGCTAAGCATGGTCTTTTCAAATTTTTTACACCAAATGTCACATCACTTTTTTTTAATTACTTCCTTTTGAGTTCTGTCTTTTCATAGTTTCACATAATCATGAATAATCTCGTCTCAGATTTCAGATTCTGGCATTAGGAGTTGCTAATAACTTGAAGGGAACAAGGAAATTGTTGGCTTTCTTCAATACATCCAACCAATAGAATTTATATCAACCATGGCTGAGCAGGCAAGAGCAGTGAGTTCCTTCTAATTTTTGCATTTACATAATTTATCTCAATTGATCACTTTCTTCACTACAGAAATGTTTTTATTCCTTACACTCGCTGATCTTTTTTCTTAATAAATAGGATTTTGCAACAAAGCTCTCGCTACGGAAATTCATGGCGACGGCGCAGCGTGTAACGCTAGATCAAAGACAGCTTGCCCGTAGCATGGGCCTGGATCATCTGCTTGACCTGAAATGTGATACTCTGCCGCGCGGTGTCGTTCATTATCTGGCATCGAACTTTGATGTACCCTCAAGGGCTATTGAACTCCCCAATGGGTTCAAGTTCACAATCACACCGTCATTCATACACCAGGTCCTGGGGATACCACTTGGCGGCAGAAGCATAGAGAAGAAGCAAAACCCAGCACTTAGATCACTAATTGCTCAGCAGACAAAATGCAAAGGAAACTACCCGACCATAAACGAGCTGGATGACTTGACACAACCTGGGCTAGATGGAGATTTATTCAAAAGGATTTTCACAATGTATGCACTTACCGTGCTCCTCTGCCCTTCAAGCCATGGGGCTGCTAGTCCAGATTACTACCACATTCTGGAAGACCCTGAACAGATTGGCTCATTCGACTTCTGCATGTGCCAATGCTAAAAGCATGTGCCAACGCTGAAACCCTTCTTCGAATAATTGACACAATACCAGTTTCGTCCGATCTAGACCTGCCGCTCTACACGGAAGTATTGGAGGGGATGTACCCACGGAAAATTGAGGTTGCAGATACCGAGGCTGAACCAACCCACACTTTTAGCCTACTTCCTTATGTTCTTGATGAGAAAGCATTTTGGCACCGATCGCAGAGTCCATGAGACACAAATTTGCTAACCTCCAGGGAGCTCAATCTGTTTGAAGAATGGAAGGTCTTTACCAAGGTTGATGGTAGTCAAGGCCCAACCAGCAGCTACCCAATCAGGACGACCGAGGACATCACTAATAGAACAAAAGGACGACATGCATGTCCTTAAATGACACGGCTGACAATTGCGTTGCTTTGAAAAAAAGGGCAAGGATGTTTCAGAACATAGATGAGCTGTCGAGCAACCTTCATCGTGAGATGCCACACACTTTAACAACTGTAAGCGCATCATCACACGAGAAAGATCAGTCATCAAGCGACGCTAATCTTGGTCAAATCCAACAAACACCGGTCCATGGCACCTCTTCAGCTACCAACCAAGACTTCCCATGGGACGACCCTGATATGGTAGCGCGGTTGATTGAGTCTACCGATAGGATTGAGGAAGAGTGGTTTTCACAACAAAGACAAACTCAGTATACCACATCAGTTACACAAGACATCCACATATCAAAGATCAAGCCCAATGAGATATGTTGCAGCTTCAGCTCAAATCCAGTCGAAAGTGCTATTTTCAATGACATTGTGTCACGAATACCACCTCATTCAAGGCAAAAGAGGTATCTCAGTAACAATCTCCTCTTTTTTTGTTTTTTCTTCCTTTTTTCTCCTCAATGGGGATGCGCTGTCTGTATAACAAGCAATATTTTGTCCTTTTTCATTCCTCTTTTTTGTTCCCATCAAGCTTCTTTCCCACTCTGAATTTTCCATATTTTTCATTTTGTGGCAGCCCAAGAATAGTACAAATGGGCTCGACATGGGTTGAACATAGGGTTTTTGGCCTGAGCATGCAAGTGTATGGCCGGGTCAATAAGTAGGTGATCAATATGTTGGGAAAAGCAGTAATGGCCGAGCAGACTGAAAAGGACAGGCTCAATCTTCTCCCGCGAAGTTACTGGTCAAGATACTATGTCGAATGCGACATTGCTGTAAGTAGAAACATAAATATGTGCAGACAATACTCTTTTTTCCATCCAATGCTCTGTTTCTTTTTTGCGAGCCCCCCTCCTTTTCTTGGTGCCTTTGATGCATCTTTGATCCGATCAAAATTTTCCAGAAATTATTCCAAAAGGCATTTGAAACTTCATTGGCGTTATCTGTTCACCTGAGGGAGACAATGATAGGATTCCATCTTGACCGAATTCACATGGTATTTTTCGTAGTCCAATAAACAAGCCATATAATTTATAGTCTCCATGCAAGTCCCATGTCTTTTTCTATTTTTCAGTAAAAAGTCACCCATGGTGTTTTGTGCTAATATTGTTTTGTTTATTTTTGGATCAATGTACAGGTGTTTTTACCTTTAAGCTCATACAGTTTCTGGTACATGGTTGTTGCTAACTTTAGGAAGGAAACGTTTGAAGTCCTCTGCCCAAATAACATAATCGACTTGATTGCTGACGAAGCTCAGCTTGTAATCAAGAATTTCAAAGCGGCTTTCAAGCTGGCATACAAGAGATCACAAGTAAATGTGACTGACATGGGTGTGGCTTTCCGGAGTGTGTGCTCTTCAACTAAAGAGTAATGCAATCCAACGACTGAAATACTCAAGCAATTTTATGCATGATCCTTTTCAGTATTTTTTTCATCTAACTTTAATGATGCAAAAAACATAATTATGAATTGCAGGGCAGATAGTGGGATCTTCACAATGAAGTTGGTACAAGGACATGATGGAGACAACACTTTGTGTTTCGAACCCGTAAGTCATAGCAACCACCCCTTTTCGTCTTTTTTGTATTTTTTGTTCAACTGATAACACACACATCACATATCCATGTAATGTAGCTCAACTTTTTGCTGCTTAAAACCTCATCCTTTTTTATGCTTTTTGTCAGGCCCATTTTTTTAGTCTCTCACAGGTGTTTTATCTTTTTTTATTCTTATATCCTGCTGCGTTTTTACACCAATATAACATGTTTTTTCCTTTTTTAGTTCAACTTAACTGTTATTTTTATGTAAAACAAAAACAGGAGCATGCAAAGAGCCTGCGCGAGAGTCTAACTTACTACATGGTTGCTCACCCTTGCAATGAAAACCTGATGCCAGAAACCAAAGAAATCTTAAGAAAATATGTGAGTATTGACTTATCTCTTTAATACCCCCCCACACACCCCACCTCTTTTTTATTTACCTGGTTTTTGCTACATCGTTTATTTTTTTGCTTTCTTTTAGTTATTGACAATGTTCTTAAACTTCTTCTTTCATTGAAAAAATAACTTTCTTTTTTTCTATGCGTGTTTTCTTTTCCGCAGGGTGTTCCATTTGACTACTCGGTACATATGACTAAAGGAAAATTCCCTTCATTTTTCTCTGTCTTTTTTGCAAACAGATTTTTTTCTCTTTTACCGTTTTTCCAAGTTTGTATGCATTCCCCCATGATTTCTAACATTTTTCTCTTTCTTTTCTCATGAACATAAATCTCACAGACTCCAGGGTATTCTCCATGGGGTCCTGTTGCACAACAATGTTAACTACATCTGGCTGGAAAAGGTCAGATTCTTTAAGAATACTTCACAAAATCAGTACTGGAATCCTTGCCCTTTTTGTCAGTTTCATTTTTTTAGGGAAGCCACATGACCAAATACCGAAATATATTATATATAGATCATAATTTTTTTCTGAATAGTTAAGCTGGTTTTTAATACAAATAGGTTAGAATTTATACTGGGAAGTTGAAACCATGCCTGCCCCCCTCATTTTCCTTTTTTCCATTCAAACTTTCTTTATCTTCTTTTTCCAATGGTCTACTAGAGATTTTTGTCACCACTAATATACATTTTCTTTTGTATGCAGATCATCTCAACAGGACTAAATCATGACCCTAAGCTCCCGGAGGATCACCCAAGGAATGGCAAAATGCCGTACACATGAGAATGACTCATCGATAAGAGGATTATTTTGGCCAAATACAGTTTTTTTTAAATAGTTTTTTTTGCTATTTAGTATAGAAAACACATACAATTTTATATATGCTTTTTTTGGATAGTGATGACATTTTTGTCCAACACAAGTTCTTGATCTTTTTTTGTTCAGATACAAATCAATTGACAACACCGTCACCGCCGAGACAAGCACGTGACACCACCGCCACCTTGTCTTAGGGTTATATACCCCTGCGTTGCTGCGTTTATTCGAGTGATCCACAAACGATAAAAATCCCTCTTTTTGCCTAGCTCTATCTCGATGAGAGGAAACAAAAGCACTTTTTTACCTGTTGGGCAATCCTTTGATTAAGTCTTAAATGAGCCCCTCTAAAGTTTCAGGCAAATGAACGCATTTTTGTTCGTGACACCACTGCCACCATGTCTATCTTAGGGTAACGCGAGTCGAGGCGGACGTCGTCACGGTAGCGACGACGGAAGCCGAGACGAGCACGTGACACCACTGCCACCCTGTCTTACCGTAACGGGAGTCGAGGTGGACATGGACGCCGAGACGAGCACGTGACACCACTGCCACCCTGTCTATCTTATTGGAACGCGAGTCGAGTCGGACGTCGTCGCGGTAGCGACGACGGACGCCGAGACGAGCACGTGACATCACTACCACCCTGTCTTAGCGTAACGTGAGTCGAGGCGGACGTCGTCGCGGTAGGGACGACGAACGCCGAGACGAGCACGTGACACCACTGCCACCCTGTCTTAGCGTAACGCGAGTCGAGGCGGTAGCGACGACGGACGCCGAGAGGAGCACGTGACACCACTGCCACCCTGTCTTACCGTAACGCGAGTCGAGGCGGACGTCGTCGCAGTAGCGACGACGGACGCCGAGACGAGCACATGACACCACTGCCATCTTGTCTATCTCAGGGTAACGCGAGTCGCGGCGGACGTCGTCGCGGTAGCGATGACGGACGTCGAGACGAGCACGTGACATCACTATCACCCTGTCTTAGCGTAACGCGAGTCGAGGCGGAAGTCGTCGCGGTAGCGACGACGGACGCCGAGACGAGCACGTGACACCACTGCCATCTTGTCTATCTCAGGGTAACGCGAGTCGCGGCGGACGTCGTCGCGGTAGCGATGACGGACGTCGAGACGAGCACGTGACATCACTACCACCCTGTCTTAGCGTAACGCGAGTCGAGGCGGAAGTCGTCGCGGTAGCGACGACGGACGCCAAGACGAGCACGTGACACCACTGCCACCCTGTCTATCTTACGGTAACGCGAGTCGAGGCGGACGTCGTTGCTGTAGCGACGACGGACGCCGAGACGAGCACGTGACACCCCTGCCACCCTGTCTATCTTAGGGTAGCGCGAGTCGAGGCGGACGTCGTCACGGTAGCGACGACGGACGCCGAGACGAGCACGTGACACCACTGCCAACCTGTCTATCTTAGGGTAACGCGAGTCGAGGCGGACGTCGTCGCGGTAGCGACGACGGACGCCGAGACGAGCATTTGACATCACTACCACCGTGTCTTAGCGTAACGCGAGTCGAGGCGGACGTCGTCGCGGTAGCGACGACGAACGCCGAGACGAGCACGTGACACCACTACCACCCTGCCTTAGCGTAACGCGAGTCGAGGCGGACGTCCTCGCGGTAGCGACGACGGATGCCGAGACGAGCACGTGACACCACTACCACCCTGTCTTACCGTAACACGAGTCGAGGCGGACGTCGTCGCGGTAGCGACGATGGACGCCGAGACGAGCACGTGACACCACTGCCACCCTATCTATCTTTGGGCAACGCGAGTCGAGGCGGACGTCGTCGCGGTAGCGACGACGGATGCCGAGACGAGCCCGTGACACCAATGCCACCTTGTCTATCTTAGGGTAACGCGACTCGAGGCGGACGTCGTCGCGGTAGCGACGACGGACGCCGTGACTAGCACGTGACACCACTGCCACCCTGTCTAACTTAGGGTAACGCGCGTCGAGGCGGACGTCGTCGCGGTAGCGGCGATGGACGCCGAGACGAGCACGTGACACCACTGCCATCTTGTCTATCTCAGGGTAACGCGAGTCGCGGCGGACGTCGTCGCGGTAGCGATGACGGATGTCGAGACGAGCACGTGACATCACTACCACCCTGTCTTAGCGTAACGCGAGTCGAGGCGGAAGTCGTCACGGTAGCGACGACGGACGCCGAGACGAGCACGTGACACCACTGCCATCTTGTCTATCTCAGGGTAACGCGAGTCGCGGCGGACGTCGTCGCGGTACCGATGAAGGACGTCGAGACGAGCACGTGACATCACTACCACCCTGTCTTAGCGTAACGCGAGTCGAGGCGGAAGTCGTCGCGGTAGCGACGACGGACGCCAAGACGAGCACGTGACTCCACTGCCACCCTGTCTAACTTACGGTAACGCGAGTCGAGGCGGACGTCGTTGCTGTAGCGACGACGGACGCCGAGATGAGCACGTGACATCACTACCACCCTGTCTTTGCGTAACGCGAGTCGAGGCGGACGTCGTCGCGGTAGCGACGACGGACGCCGAGACGAGCACGTGACACCCCTGCCACCCTGTCTATCTTAGGGTAACGCGAGTCGAGGCGGACGTCGTCGCGGTAGCGACGACGGACGCCGAGACGAGCACGTGACACCACTGCCACCCTGTCTATCTTAGGGTAACGCGAGTCGAGGCAGACGTCGTTGCGGTAGCGACGACGGACGCCGAGACGAGCATTTGACATCACTACCACCCTGTCTTAGCGTAACGCGAGTCGAGGCGGACGTCGTCGCGGTAGCGACGACGGACGCCAAGACGAGCACGTGACACCACTGCCACCCTGTCTATCTTACGGTAACGCGAGTCGAGGCGGACGTCGTTGCTGTAGCGACGACGGACGCCGAGACGAGCACGTGACACCCCTGCCACCCTGTCTATCTTAGGGTAGCGCGAGTCGAGGCGGACGTCGTCACGGTAGCGACGACGGACGCCGAGACGAGCACGTGACACCACTGCCAACCTGTCTATCTTAGGGTAACGCGAGTCGAGGCGGACGTCGTCGCGGTAGCGACGACGGACGCCGAGACGAGCATTTGACATCACTACCACCGTGTCTTAGCGTAACGCGAGTCGAGGCGGACGTCGTCGCGGTAGCGACGACGAACGCGAGACGAGCACGTGACACCACTACCACCCTGCCTTAGCGTAACGCGAGTCGAGGCGGACGTCCTCGCGGTAGCGACGACGGATGCCGAGACGAGCACGTGACACCACTACCACCCTGTCTTACCGTAACACGAGTCGAGGCGGACGTCGTCGCGGTAGCGACGATGGACGCCGAGACGAGCACGTGACACCACTGCCACCCTGTCTATCTTAGGGCAACGCGAGTCGAGGCGGACGTCGTCGCGGTAGCGACGACGGATGCCGAGACGAGCCCGTGACACCAATGCCACCTTGTCTATCTTAGGGTAACGCGACTCGAGGCGGACGTCGTCGCGGTAGCGACGACGGACGCCGTGACTAGCACGTGACACCACTGCCACCCTGTCTAACTTAGGGTAACGCGCGTCGAGGCGGACGTCGTCGCGGTAGCGGCGATGGACGCCGAGACGAGCACGTGACACCACTGCCATCTTGTCTATCTCAGGGTAACGCGAGTCGCGGCGGACGTCGTCGCGGTAGCGATGACGGATGTCGAGACGAGCACGTGACATCACTACCACCCTGTCTTAGCGTAACGCGAGTCGAGGCGGAAGTCGTCACGGTAGCGACGACGGACGCCGAGACGAGCACGTGACACCACTGCCATCTTGTCTATCTCAGGGTAACGCGAGTCGCGGCGGACGTCGTCGCGGTACCGATGACGGACGTCGAGACGAGCACGTGACATCACTACCACCCTGTCTTAGCGTAACGCGAGTCGTGGCGGAAGTCGTCGCGGTAGCGACGACGGACGCCAAGACGAGCACGTGACACCACTGCCACCCTGTCTAACTTACGGTAACGCGAGTCGAGGCGGACGTCGTTGCTGTAGCGACGACGGACGCCGAGATGAGCACGTGACATCACTACCACCCTGTCTTTGCGTAACGCGAGTCGAGGCGGACGTCGTCGCGGTAGCGACGACGGACGCCGAGACGAGCACGTGACACCCCTGCCACCCTGTCTATCTTAGGGTAACGCGAGTCGAGGCGGACGTCGTCGCGGTAGCGACGACGGACGCCGAGACGAGCACGTGACACCACTGCCACCCTGTCTATCTTAGGGTAACGCGAGTCGAGGCAGACGTCGTTGCGGTAGCGACGACGGACGCCGAGACGAGCATTTGACATCACTGCCACCCTGTCTTAGCGTAACGCGAGTCGAGGCGGACGTCGTCGCGGTAGCGACGACGAACGCCGAGACGAGCACGTGACACCACTACCACCCTGTCTTAGCGTAACATAGTCGAGGCGGACGTCGTCGCGGTAGTGACGACGGATGCCGAGACGAGCACGTGACACCACTACCACCCTGTCTTACCGTAAGACGAATCGAGGCCGACGTCGTCGCGGTAGCGACGATGGACGCCGAGACGAGCACGTGACACCACTGCCACCCTGTCTATCTTAGGGCAACGCGAGTCGAGGCGGACGTCGTCGCGGTAGCGACGACGGACGCCGAGACGAGCCCGTGACACCAATGCCACCTTGTCTATCTTAGGGTAACGCGACTCGAGGCGGACGTCGTCGCGGTAGCGACGATGGACGCCGAGACAAGCACGTGACACCACTGCCACCCTGTCTATCTTAGGACAACGCGAGTCGAGGCGGACGTCGTCGCGGTAGCGACGACGGACGCCGAGACGAGCCCGTGACACCAATGCCACCTTGTCTATCTTAGGGTAACGCGACTCGAGGCGGACGTCGTCGCGGTAGCGACGACGGACGCCGAGACTAGCACATGACACCACTGCCACCCTGTCTATCTTAGGGTAACGCGCGTCGAGGCGGACGTCGTCGCGGTAGCAACGACGGACGCCGAGACGAGCACGTGACATCACTCCCACCCTGTCTATCTTAGGGTAACGCGAGTCGAGGCGGACGTCGTCGCGGTAGCGGCGACGGACGCCGAGACGAGCACGTGACATCACTAGCACCCTGTCTTAGCGTAACGCGAGTCGAGGCGGATGTCGTCGCGGTAGCGACGACGGACGCCAAGACAAGCATGTGACATCACTGCCACCCTGTATTAGCGTAACGCGAGTCGAGGCGGACGTCGTCGCTACCGCGACGACGTCTGCCTTGACTCGCATTATCCTAAGATAGACATGGTGGCAGTGGTGTCACGTGCTCATCTCGGCGTCCGTCGTCGCTACCGCGACAACGTCCGCCTTGACTCGCATTGCCCTAAGATAGACAGGGTGGCAGTGGTGTCACGTGCTCGTCTCGGCGTCCATCGTCGCTACCGCGACGACGTCTGCCTCGACTCGCGTTACGGTAAGACAGGGTGGCAGTGGTATCACGTTCTCGTCTCGGCGTCCGTCGTCGCTACCGCGACGACGTCTGCCTCGACTCGCGTTACGCTAAGACAGGGTGGCAGTGGTGTCACATGCTCGTCTCGGGGGCGCGTCAGCGCAACTGCTGGGTGTAGCCCCCGAGATTCGAGCTGACTGCTGAGCAGTCGGGCCGGATCTCCCGGCGACTACTTTGTCTTCTCTCTCTTGCGGGGGCGTGTCAGCGCACCCGCTGGGTGCGTCGTCGGAGCAGGAGGTAGTCCAGCCGGCTTGGCACAGCTGGCAGCGCAGGTCACGACTGACGGTCCAAGTGGCGAAGCAGACGGACAGGTCATCCGGACGGGTTGGCCTTTTCTTCTCTTTGTCCCAGCCGATCTCTTTTCTCTTTTTTTGAGTAAGCCGGCTTGGCACCCGGCCACTTCTCTCTCAGCCGGCTTGGGCAGCCGGCACCTGACTTTTCTTCTCTGGCAGCCGGCCACTTCATTTTTTAGTCCTACCCGGACTTGGGCAGCCGGCCCGCTTCTTTTCTCTAGCACTCGGCCTCTTTTCTATCTTCTGCTTTTTTTCACTGCCTGAGCAACCGGCAGGAGCGGGACGGCGGCTGCCGGCGTCCGGGTCGCGGCGAAGCCGGCAGGCCGGGCTGTGGGGGAGCCGGCGAGGGCGAAGCCGGAGCCGGCCGGGCATGGACATTCGGACCTTTTTCTATTCTTGGTCAGCCGGCCGAGGTCGGCGGCTGGAGCGGCGGCCCAGAGCCGGCCTGGGGTGGGCGTCCGGAGGCGGACAGAGCCGGATCCGGCCAGGTGCGAGGCGGCGCTAGGGAGCTGGACGCGGCCGGGCTCGAGGTGGAGCCGTCGCACGCGCAGGCCGAACGTAGGCGGCTAGCGCGGATGGGCGCAGGGCGGCCGGGGAGCCGGCCAGCGCGGGAGCCGGCCGAGCGGGCAGGTCGGGCGGGCGGCACGGGAGGCCGGCCAGCGCGGGCCCCTGGCCGCGGGCAAAAGCGGATCCGGCACGCGCGACCCGGCCGTGGGCGGAGGCGGAGCCGGAAGGCGGCAGATGTGGCTGGGGCCGGCGCTGTGGCCGGAGACGGCGACGAGCGGAGGAGCGAAAGTCCGCAGGGGCGCGGGGCGACCCGGCGGGAGCGGCCCAGCCATGGCGTAGGCGAGCCGGCCACAGCAAGGGCAGTAGCGGGGTGAGGTGCACGGGGCATCGCCCGGAGCGAGCGCGATGGAGGCCGGGTCGGTGGAAGCCGGCGGATGGGCAGCCGACCCCGGCCAGGCCCGGGGCGGCGTCGGGGAGCTGACGCGGGGTCGGATGCGGCCTAGCTTGGGGAGTCGACCTGGAGCCGGTGCGGGGACCAGGCCGAGCGCGGCAGTGGCTGGCGGGCTAGAGTGGAGCGCTATGGTGGAGCGGGGTGTTTGAAGATCGCAGGGGAGGAGGCAGCGGCCACGGCGCGGTGGCGCGCTAAAGGACGAAACAGCAGCGGGGGCAGGGCGCGGCCCCAAGCGCGAGGGGTTCCTCCCCTGGTGGCGTTTGAGCGAGGATGCAGCGGGAGCAGCTACAATCAGACAACAACACCATGGATATTGGAAGTGTTTGGGCATTGTCTGACTAATGCATGGCTAGTATCTGACCATAGTTAAGGAAGTGTACGACCATGGTATGGGGATTGAGTGGCTTGCTAGCTAGCGTGTATGGAGGAGCGAGCGCGTGCTATGGCCGGAGCTAGACAAGCGTGGAGGGGAGCGAGCGCGAGCAACACGCGGATTGATGGAGCCGACCGAAGCGAGGCCCTGCGCGCGGCGCGCGCGGACGGGCGGCGGCGTCGCAACAGTGGCGGTGAAGAAGGCGCAACCGACGGCGAGGACACTCCACCCCTCGCGGCCGCTCCGGGGGCGTGTCGGTGTCGAGCCCTCGAGCGCTACCGGAGAGACGGCGCGACGCCGCGGTGACGACGAAGATGGCGAGGCCGATGGCAAGGACGCGCCGCCCCTCGCGGCCACTCCGGGGGCGGGTCGGTGTCGAGCCCCCGAGCGCTACCGGGGAGACGGCGCGACGCCGCGGGGGAGGCGATGAAGAAAAAAGGGTCCCGCCCGGACAGCGAAACCAGCAGCAGCGTGGTAGCATAGTAGTAGTACCGCCCCAAGGTGGGCGCCAACTGTCGTGGTATTCTCACGGGGGGCTTGCGAGTCGACAGATGCCACAAGGGCTTAGTGTGAGGGTAAGACTGCTGCTGATAGGACCGGGAGCGGGTATGCGAGTAGCACACGCTAGTTACCCAGGTTAGGGGCTCTCCGGAGAGATAACACCCCTACTCCTGCATGTCTGAGTATATCTGGTATATCTATCTGGTACAGAGTTGCTCCTGGAGCTGTATCTAAGCTCAGTGCCATAGGCATCTGGCTTTGCATATGTCTTATATGGGTGTATGAGCTAGCTAGCAAGTGGGCATGAGAGTGCTCTACCGTGCGTGGCATGTATGCATGCGTGAGGGAATTCATCCTCCCTGGATGGATGGATGTGAGCCCATATATATAGTGTGGAGCTAGCTTGATATGTAAGCTATGTGGGTAGCTTAGGAAGTAAGCTATGTAGTGGCATGAGAACAAGGGGCATGATGGGGTGTCATGCTTGTCCCCTGGGTCACTTCATAAATAGTGCCAGGGGACAAGTGACACTATACATGATGACATGAGGTACAGCCATCTCGTCCGCGGTATGGCCGCCACGTCGGGGTCTTGTCGGTGTCGGTGTCGGGTCGGGTTGCAGTCGGCAGCCGGCGGCTTGGTGCAGTTGGCAGCCGGCTGGTTGGCGCAGTCGGCAGCCGGCTGGTCAGAGCAGTCGGACGGGGAGCCGGCAGGAGCGGCCGGGCAGTCGGACTGAGGGGCTTTGCTAGCCCCGATGTCTTGAAATATCGTCTTGCCATCCTCGGGGTACCCGTGGTCGATTACTCCGACAGCGGTAGCGATGACGGACGCCGAGACGAGCACGTGACACCCCTGCCACCCTGTCTATCTTAGGGTAACGCGAGTCGAGGCGGACGTCGTCGCGGTAGCGACGACGTACACCGAGACGAGCACGTGACATCACTACCATCCTATCTTAGGGTAACACGAGTCGAGGCGGATGTCGTCGCGGTAGCGACGACGGACGCCGAGCCGAGCACGTGACATCACTACCACCCTTTCTTAGCGTAACGCGAGTCGAGGCGGACGTCGTCGCGGTAGCGACGACGGACGCCAAGATGAGCACGTGACACCACTGCCACCCTGTCTTACCGTCATGCGAGTTGAGGCGGACGTCGTCGCGGTAGCGACGATGGACTTCGAGACGAGCACGTGACACCACTGCCACGCTATCTATCTTACCGTAACGCGAGTCGAGGCGGACGTCGTCGCGGTAGCGACGATGGACACCGAGACGAGCATGTGACACCACTGCTACCCTGTCTATCTTAGGGTAACGCGAGTCGAGCCGGACGTCGTCGCGGTAGCGACGACGGACGCCGAGACAAGCACGTGACATCACTACCACCCTGTCTTACCGTAACGCGAGTCGAGGCGGACGTCGTCGCGGTAGCGACGACGGACGCCGAGACGAGCACGTGACACCACTGCCACCCTGTCTTACCGTCACGCAAGTCGAGGCGGACGTCGTCGCGGTAGCGACGATCGATGCCCAGACGAGCACGTGACACCACTGCACCCTATCAATCTTACCGTAATGTGAGTCGAGGCGGACGTCGTCGCGGTAGCGACGATGGACGCCGAGACGAGCACGTGACACCACTGCCACCCTGTCTATCTTAGGGAAACGCGAGTCGAGGCGGACGTCGTCGTGGTAGCGATGACGAACGCTGAGACGAGCACGTCACACCACTGCCACCCTGTCTTAGTGTAACGCGAGTTGAGGTGGACGTCGTCGCGATAGCGACGACGTACGCCGAGACGAGCACGTGACACCACTGCCCCCCTGTCTTACCGTAACGCGATTTGAGGCGGTCGTCGTCGCGGTAGCGACGATGGACCCCGAGACGAGCACGTGACACCACTGCCACCCTGTCTATCTTAGGATAACGTGAGTCGAGGCGGACATCGTCACGGTAGCGACGACGGACGCAGAGATGAGCCCATGACACCACTGCCACCCTGTCTATCTTAGGGTAACGTGAGTCAAGGCGGACGTCGTCGCGGTAGCAACGACGGACGCCAAGACGAGCACGTGACACCACTGCCATCATGTCTTAGCGTAACAAGAGTCGAGGCGGATGTCGTCGCGATAGCGACGACGGACGCCGAGACGAGCACGTGACACCACTGCCACCCTGTCTTACCGTCACGCAAGTCGAGGCGGACGTCGTCGCGGTAGCGACGATCGATGCCCAGACGAGCACGTGACACCACTGCCAACCTATCTATCTTACCGTAATGCGAGTCGAGGAGGACGTCGTCGCGGTAGCGACGATGGACGCCGAGACGAGCACGTGACACCACTGCCACCCTGTCTATCTTAGGGAAACGCGAGTCGAGGCGGACGTCGTCGCGGTAGCGATGATGAACGCTGAGACGAGCACGTCACACCACTGCCACCCTGTCTTAGTGTAACGCGAGACAAGGCGGACGTCGTCGCGATAGCGACGACGTACGCCGAGACGAGCACGTGACACCACTGCCCCCCTGTCTTACCGTAACGCGATTTGAGGCGGTCGTCGTCGCGGTAGCGACGATGGACCCCGAGACGAGCACGTGACACCACTGCCACCCTGTCTATCTTAGGGTAACGTGAGTCGAGGCGGACATCGTCACGGTAGCGACGACGGACGCAGAGACGAGCCCGTGACACCACTGCCACCCTGTCTATCTTAGGGTAACGTGAGTCAAGGCGGACGTCGTTGCGGTAGCAACGACGGACGCCAAGACGAGCACGTGACACCACTACCATCTTGTCTTAGCGTAACAAGAGTCGAGGCGGATGTCGTCGTGGTAGCGACGATTGTCGCCGAGACGAGCACGTGACACCACTTTCACCCTGTCTATCTTAGGGTCACGCGAGTCGAGGCGGACGTCATTGCAGTAGCGACTACGGACACCAAGACGAGCACGTGACATCACTACCACCCTGTCTTTGTGTAACGTGAGTCGAGGCGGACGTCGTCGCGGTAGCGACGACGGACGCCGAGACGAGCACGTGACACCCCTGCCACCCTGTCTATCTTAGGATAACGCGAGTCGAGGCGGACGTCGTCGCGGTAGCGAAGACAGACGCTGAGACGAGCACGTGACATCACTACCATCCTATCTTAGGGTAACACGAGTCGAGGCGGACATTGTCGCGGTAGCGACAACGGACGCCGAGCCGAGCACGTGGCATCACTACCACCCTTTCTTAGCGTAACGCGAGTCGAGGCGGACGTCGTCGCGGTAGCGAAACCAGACGCCGAGACGAGCACGTGACACCACTGCCACCCTGTCTTACCGTCACGCGAGTTGAGGCCGACGTCGTCGCGGTAGCAACGATGGATGCCGAGACGAGCACGTGAGACCACTGCCACCCTATCTATCTTACCGTAACGCGAGTCGAGGCGGACGTCGTCGCGGTAGCGACGATTGACACCGAGACGAGCATGTGACACCACTGCCACCCTGTCTATCTTAGGGTAATGCAAGTCGAGCCGGACGTCGTCGCGGTAGCGACGATGGACGCCGAGACGAGCACGTGACATCACTACCACCCTGTCTTAGCGTAACGCGAGTCGAGGCGGACGTCGTCGCGGTAGCGACGACGGACGCCGAGACGAGCACGTGACACCACTGCCACGCTGTCTTACCGTCACGCGAGTCGAGGCAGACGTCGTCGCGGTAGTGACGATGGACGCCGAGACGAGCACGTGACACCACTGCCAGCCTATCTATCTTACCGTAAAGCGAGTCGAGGCGGACGTCGTCGCGGTAGCGACGATGGACGCCGAGACGAGCACGTGACACCACTGCCACCCTGTCTATCTTAGGGTAACGCGAGTCGAGGCGGACGTCGTCGCGGTAGCGACGACGAACGCTGAGACGAGCACGTCACACCACTGCCACCCTGTCTTAGCGTAACGCGAGTCAAGGCGGACGTCGTCGCGATAGCGACGACGGACGCCGAGACGAGCACGTGACACCACTGCCACCCTGTCTTACCGTAACGCGATTTGAGGCAGACGTCGTCGCGGTAGCGACGATGGACCCCGAGACGAGCACGTGACACCACTGGCACCCTGTCTATCTTAGGGTAACGTGAGTCGAGGCGGACATCGTCACGGTAGCGACGGCGGACGCCGAGACGAGCCCGTGACACCACTGCCACCCTGTCTATCTTAGGGTAACGCGAGTCAAGGCTGACGTCGTCGCGGTAGCGACGACGGACGCCAAGACGAGCATGTGACGCCACTGCCATCATGTCTTACCGTAACACGATTTGAGGCAGACGATTGTTGCCGAGACGAGCACGTGACACCACTGTCACCCTGTCTATCTTAGGGTCACGCTAGTCGAGGCGAACGTCGTCGCGGTAGCGACTACGGACGCCGAGACGAGCACGTGACACCAGTGCCACCCTGTCTTAGCGTAACGCGAGTCGAGGCGGACGTCATCGCGGTAGCGACAATGGCGGAAGCATGTGACACCACTGCTATGCTATGTATTTTAAGGTGACACGAGTCGAGGCGGACGTCGTCGCGGAACGCCGAGACGTGCACGTGACACCAAATTTACATAACAAATAATTTTGTTTTTCAAAAGTTGTTAAGAATTTCAGACATTACTCATGATTTCCAGGAAAATCACAAATTCAAAAATTGTTATAATTTTTAATATATGTTATTGCTTTGTAAATTTTTCGTTAATTTGAAATGTTGTTCGTAGTTGATCAATTAATTTGATCATGCTATTTTGAACATTCCCGAGTCAACCAAAAAGCTGTAGATCAATTCAATTGAGAATGCTATTTTTTTCTTAATAAAAATATTTTCATGGAGAAAATTAATTGAAGGGAATAGGAGGATGATAATTTATTTTTCTGTGCAAAAGTGCCAATTATTTTTGGTTAAAAGTCCTAGTTTATTTCAATTGAAAGTGGAATCTCCCGCCCACTACTGTCCCTGAAAAACCGCCGGCCCAGAAAGGGAATGGGCCCGAAAGAAATAACGTGGAAAGGGAATAGAAGCTAGGGGAGGTATTGGGCGAGCGCTGGGCCAGACTCAAGAAAGGGAATAGAGCCTAGGAGCAGTGCTCGTCACGGGGTCGATCCAGAAAGGGAATAGGACGCGGGCGCCTGATCGCTAAACATTGTCGTTTTGCTGTCGGATGTCTGCGGTCGGAAATCGAGCGCGCCATCTGGGATGCGCGCGCGCGTGCATTAGCCTCGCCCTTAACTTAATACTCTAGATGCATGCTGGATAGCGGTCGATGAGTGGAGTAATAGTAGTAGATGCAGAATCGTTTCGATCTACTTGTCACGGACGTGATGCCTATATACATGATCATGCCTAGATATTCGCATAATCATGCACAATTCTATTAATTGCTCAACAGTAATTTGTTCACCCACCGTAGAATACTTATGCTCTTGAGAGAAGCCACTAGTGAAACCTATGGTCCCCGGGTCTATTCTCATCATATCAATCTCCATCACTTTAATATTGCTTTGCTATTTACTTTTCCTTTACCTTTTCCTTTGCATCTTTATATCAAAAATACCAAAAATATTCTATCTATTAGATCTCACTCTCGTAAGTGACCATGAAGGGCTTGACAACCCCTAATCGCGTTGGTTGCGAGTAGCTATCGCTTTGTGCAGGTACGAGGGACTTGAGTGTGGCCTCCTACTGGATTGATACCTTGGTTCTCAAAAACTGAGGGAAATACTTACGCTACTCTGCTACATCATCCCTTCCTCTTCGAGGAAAACCAACGCAAGCTCAAGACGTAGCAGTATCGCAACATAGGCATAGCAAAAGAGCGAGCAACTAGCAAGCAAATATAGAAGTGATTTCGAGGGTATGGTCATCTTGCCTGAAATCCCGCAAGGAAGACGAACGAGTCCATGAAGAAGACAAACGGACGTAGTCGAACGGGTCCTCACAAACGCGACGTTATCGGAACCAACCCGAAGAAGCAACACCGGAAAGAAGCACACAACATAGTAAACAACCAACACATGAACATGGCATGATATGCGGGATGCGGTATGTGATGCATATGCATGATTTCGAAAGGAATGATTGAACCTGGCCTCAACATGGAAATCCAAGAGTACCACTGGAAAGGTGAGTTGATTTCGGTTGAAATCGATATAAAGATCACCGGAATCGGATGCACGGTTTGAAAATGGCAAGCAAAACAAATATGGCACCGGTCTGCGATTAACCGCACGAGACCATCTAAATGCATCAAGATAAATAAGCTACTGCAATCACATATGGCAACAAAATACATGGAAGGGATCCACTCATGATGCTTGACAAAATATGAACACTGAGCTACGGCTAAAACACTCATTAACAGGTTCAAACAATCATGGCAAAAGTGCTAAAGATAACAGGTTTCAGACTGAGTGAAATTAACAGCATGTCAGGAATTTATCATCAGGAAGCAATGTTTTGAGCACGATAACTACATGCTACAGGAACATATCATGGCAAAGCAAGGCATAGCATGAAGCTACTCTAAGCATATAACAAAAGTCCCTTAGTGACCATGAGCCAAAAGGGATCAGAAAATACAATTACAAGCATGTGAACATAGGAAAAACATAAACAGATTCAGACTTAGTGAAAAACTGGAGCATGACAAAACAGATAACGAGTAGGCATGTTTACGAGCTCAATGCACTCACTACAAGGCATTGCATGACAAACTAAGCATACACCCAGCAAATAGACATGGCATAGAAGCTAGACATGGCATAGAAGCTAGACATGGCAAGAACAACAACATAGCATGCACGGAACAACAACAACAACAACAAGCTCGGCAAAATCGCTAAACATGTTAACAATCTGCCAGGAACATCTTATAGCAAAAGTAGAGCTCGATTGACTCAAGTTAGGGTGCTCCATAATTGCAAACAAAGACATGGATGGATAGAGCACCACAATATCTACAAAACATCCTTACTGATCATGCTCAAAAGAGGCACGGATCACTAGGAAACAACATGAACATATGACATAAAAATAATGACAGGGCAAGGACTGTGAAATTCTAAGTCCCTGAAATCAGCATCATTGAGTAAGCTACTTTGCATGCTTGTGCTAGTCACCACAAGGATCATAAAAATACATGGCATACACCCCTGTAAAGATAACATGGCATATAACAAAACACATGTAGGGCTCAAGATCATAGCATGCACACATTAATCATGGCAAAAATGACAAAAGTGCATTTGCTAAAACAGATCTGAAACTATCATCACATAGCCCTCTTCCAACAGCATTTCAGGCCTCAAGATGAGCTCAAATGAAAATGATGCAATGAGATGAAATGATGTACTCGTCGAGACGAACATTTTGATATGCTACACGCACGAATTGGAGCCACGATGATGAAGTTATGATGTGATCAAATAGGCATAAAATTACTGGGATTTAGTGGAATTTCAACCTCTCCGAGAAAGTCAACGGGACGGAGTGGTGCGGGATGTCTCGGTGCAGATCTGAGATGGGGTGTTTGGTTCGGGGAGTGGTGGAGCTGGTCGACCCTCACCAGATCCGGGTCAACTCCGACTCCGGCGAGCTCTAGGCTCCGGCGATCACCGGAGAGGACGAAGGAAGGCGGGAGGCGGCGCAAGGAGGTCGGGGATGGCCGGGCGGCACGGTGGCCGGCGAAAGGCAGTGGCGAGGGAGCTTGGCGGCGGCGCATGCGAGGCGACGAGCGAGCGGGGCGGCCGGCGACGAAGGGCGCGGTGGCCGGCGCGAACTCCGGCGATGGGCGGTGGCGGCGCGAAGTAGAGAGCGAGGCGGTGGGGCTGGAACGGCTCTGTGGCAGCGCGAAGCAGAGATCCGGCCCGACTGCTCAGCAGTCAGCTCGAATCTCGGGGGCTACACCCAGCAGGTGCGCTGACGCGCCCCCGAGACGAGCATGTGACACCACTGCCACCCTGTCTTAGCGTAACGCGAGTCGAGGCAGACGTCGTCGCGGTAGCGACGACGGACGCCGAGACGAGAACGTGATACCACTGCCACCCTGTCTTACCGTAACGCGAGTCGAGGCAGACGTCGTCGCGGTAGCGATGACGGACGCCGAGACGAGCACGTGACACCCCTGCCACCCTGTCTATCTTAGGGTAACGCGAGTCGAGGCGGACGTCGTCGCGGTAGCGACGACGGACGCCGAGACAAGCATGTGACATCACTGCCACCCTGTATTAGCGTAACGCGAGTCGAGGCGGACGTCGTCGCGGTAGCAACGACGGACGCCTAGACGAGCATGTGACACCACCGCCGCCCTGTCTTAGTGTAACGCGAGTCGAGGCGGACGTCGTCGCGGTAGCGACGACGGACGCCGAGACGAGAACGTGATACCACTGCCACCCTGTCTTACCGTAACGCGAGTCGAGGCGGACGTCGTCGCGGTAGCGACGATGGTCGCCGAGACGAGCAGGTGACACCACTGCCACCCTGTCTATCTTAGGGCAATGCGAGTCAAGGCGGACGTTGTCGCGGTAGCGACGACGGACGCCGAGACGAGCACGTGACACCACTGCCACCATGTCTATCTTAGGGTAACGCGAGTCAAGGCAGACGTCGTCGCGGTAGCAACGACGAACGCTGAGATGAGCATGTGACATCACTACCACCCTGTCTATCTTAGGGTAACGCGAGTCGAGGCGGACGTCGTCGCGGTAGCGGCGACGGACGCCGTGACGAGCACGTGACACCACTTTGTGTTTCTGGTACATGGTTGTTGCTAACTTTAGGAAGAAAACGTTTGAAGTCCTCTGCCCAAATAACATAATCGACTTGATTGCTGACGAAGCTCAGCTTGTAATCAAGAATTTCAAAGCGGCTTTCAAGCTGGCATACAAGAGATCACAAGTAAATGTGACTGACATGGGTGTGGCTTTCCGGAGTGTGTGCTCTTCAACTAAAGAGTAATGCAATCCAACGACTGAAATACTCAAGCAATTTTATGCATGATCCTTTTCAGTATTTTTTTCATCTAACTTTAGTGATGCAAAAAACATAATTATGAATTGCAGGGCAGATAGTGGGATCTTCACAATGAAGTTGGTACAAGGACATGATGGAGACAACACTTTGTGTTTCGAACCCGTAAGTCATAGCAACCACCCCTTTTCGTCTTTTTTGTATTTTTTGTTCAACTGATAACACACACATCACATATCCATGTAATGTAGCTCAACTTTTTGCTGCTTAAAACCTCATCCTTTTTTATGCTTTTTGTCAGGCCCATTTTTTTAGTCTCTCACAGGTGTTTTATCTTTTTTTATTCTTATATCCTGCTGCATTTTTACACCAATATAACATGTTTTTTCCTTTTTTAGTTCAACTTAACTGTTATTTTTATGTAAAACAAAAACAGGAGCATGCAAAGAGCCTGCGCGAGAGTCTAACTTACTACATGGTTGCTCACCCTTGCAATGAAAACCTGATGCCAGAAACCAAAGAAATCTTAAGAAAATATGTGAGTATTGACTTATCTCTTTAATACCCCCCCACACACCCCACCTCTTTTTTATTTACCTGGTTTTTGCTACATCGTTTATTTTTTGGCAAATTTTAACATGGTCCCTCTTACCTTCTTTTTTTACATGTGAGGTAAGAAGGTAACAGTCAATCAAGCCATTCATTGATGAGATCAACGGCTAAGATCTATTTTATACTCTTACCTCTCATGTGAAAAGGGGGGGTAAGAGGGACCATGTTAAAACTGCTCTTATTTTTTTGCTTTCTTTTAGTTATTGACAATGTTCTTAAACTTCTTCTTTCATTGAAAAAATAACTTTCTTTTTTTCTATGCGTGTTTTCTTTTCCGCAGGGTGTTCCATTTGACTACTCGGTACATATGACTAAAGGAAAATTCCCTTCATTTTTCTCTGTCTTTTTTGCAAACAGATTTTTTTCTCTTTTACCGTTTTTCCAAGTTTGTATGCATTCCCCCATGATTTCTAACATTTTTCTCTTTCTTTTCTCATGAACATAAATCTCACAGACTCCAGGGTATTCTCCATGGGGTCCTGTTGCACAACAATGTTAACTACATCTGGCTGGAAAAGGTCAGATTCTTTAAGAATACTTCACAAAATCAGTACTGGAATCCTTGCCCTTTTTGTCAGTTTCATTTTTTTAGGGAGGCCACATGACCAAATACCGAAATATATTATATATAGATCATAATTTTTTTCTGAATAGTTAAGCTGGTTTTTAATACAAATAGGTTAGAATTTATACTGGGAAGTTGAAACCATGCCTGCCCCCCTCATTTTCCTTTTTTCCATTCAAACTTTCTTTATCTTCTTTTTCCAATGGTCTACTAGAGATTTTTGTCACCACTAATATACATTTTCTTTTGTATGCAGATCATCTCAACAGGACTAAATCATGACCCTAAGCTCCCGGACGATCACCCAAGGAATGGCAAAATGCCGTACACATGAGAATGACTCATCGATAAGAGGATTATTTTGGCGAAATACAGTTTTTATTTAAATAGTTTTTTTTGCTATTTAGTATAGAAAACACATACAATTTTATATATGCTTTTTTTGGATAGTGATGACATTTTTGTCCAACACAAGTTCTTGATCTTTTTTTGTTCAGATACAAATCAATTGACAACACCGTCACCGCCGAGACAAGCACGTGACACCACCGCCACCTTGTCTTAGGGTTATATACCCCTGCGTTGCTGCGTTTATTCGAGTGATCCACAAACAATAAAAATCCCTCTTTTTGCCTAGCTCTATCTCGATGAGAGGAAACAAAAGCACTTTTTTACCTGTTGGGCAATCCTTTGATTAAGTCTTAAATGAGCCCCTCTAAAGTTTGAGGCAAATGAACGCATTTTTGTTCGTGACACCACTGCCACCATGTCTATCTTAGGGTAACGCGAGTCGAGGCGGACGTCGTCACGGTAGCGACGACGGAAGCCGAGACGAGCACGTGACACCACTGCCACCCTGTCTTACCGTAACGGGAGTCGAGGTGGACGTCGTCGCGGTAGCGACGATGGACGCCGAGACGAGCACGTGACACCACTGCCACCCTGTCTATCTTATGGTAACGCGAGTCGAGTCAGACGTCGTCGCGGTAGCGACGACGGACGCCGAGACGAGCACGTGACATCACTACCACCCTGTCTTAGCGTAACGTGAGTCGAGGCGGACGTCGTCGCGGTAGGGACGACGAACGCCGAGACGAGCACGTGACACCACTGCCACCCTGTCTTAGCGTAACGCGAGTCGAGGCGGTAGCGACGACGGACGCCGAGAGGAGCACGTGACACCACTGCCACCCTGTCTTACCGTAACGCGAGTCGAGGCGGACGTCGTCGCAGTAGCGACGACGGACGCCGAGACGAGCACATGACACCACTGCCATCTTGTCTATCTCAGGGTAACGCGAGTCGCGGCGGACGTCGTCGCGGTAGCGATGACGGACGCCGAGACGAGCACGTGACATCACTACCCCCCTGTCTTAGTGTAACGCGAGTCGAGGCGGAAGTCGTCGCGGTAGCGACGACGGACGCCGAGACGAGCACGTGACACCACTGCCATCTTGTCTATCTCAGGGTAATGCGAGTCGCGGCGGACGTCGTCGCGGTAGCGATGACGGACGTCGAGACGAGCACGTGACATCACTACCACCCTGTCTTAGCGTAACGCGAGTCGAGGCGGAAGTCGTCGCGGTAGCGACGACGGACGCCAAGACGAGCACGTGACACCACTGCCACCCTGTCTATCTTACGGTAACGCGAGTCGAGGCGGACGTCGTTGCTGTAGCGACGACGGACGCCGAGACAAGCACGTGACATCACTACCACCCTATCTTTGCGTAACGCGAGTCGAGGCGGACGTCGTCGCGGTAGCGACAACGGACGCCGAGACGAGCACGTGACACCCCTGCCACCCTGTCTATCTTAGGGTAACGCGAGTCGAGGCGGACGTCGTCGCGGTAGCGACGACGGACGCCGAGACGAGCACGTGACACCACTGCCACCCTGTCTATCTTAGGGTAACGCGAGTCGAGGCGGACGTCGTCGCGGTAGCGACGACGGACGCCGAGACGAGCATTTGACATCACTACCACCGTGTCTTAGCGTAACGCGAGTCGAGGCGGACGTCGTCGCGGTAGCGACGACGAACGCCGAGACGAGCACGTGACACCACTACCACCTTGTCTTAGCGTAACGCGAGTCGAGGCGGACGTCGTCGCGGTAGCGACGACGGATGCCGAGACGAGCACGTGACACCACTACCACCCTGTCTTACCGTAACACGAGTCGAGGCGGACGTCGTCGCGGTAGCGACGATGGACGCCGAGACGAGCACGTGACACCACTGCCACCCTGTCTATCTTAGGGCAACGCGAGTCGAGGCGGACGTCGTCGCGGTAGCAACGACGGATGCCGAGACGAGCCCGTGATACCAATGCCACCTTGTCTATCTTAGGGTAACGCGACTCGAGGCAGACGTCGTCGCGGTAGCGACGACGGACGCCGAGACTAGCACGTGACACCACTGCCACCCTGTCTAACTTAGGGTAACGCGCGTCAAGGCGGACGTCGTCGCGGTAGCGACGACGAACGCCGAGACGAGCACGTGACATCACTCCCACCCTGTCTATCTTAGGGTAACGCGAGTCGAGGCGGACGTCGTCGCGGTAGCGACGATGGACGCCGAGACGAGCACGTGACATAACTACCACCCTGTCTTAGCGTAACGCGAGTCGAGGCGGACGTCGTCGCGGTAGCGACGACGGACGCCGAGACAAGCATGTGACATCACTGCCACCCTGTATTAGCGTAACGCGAGTCGAGGCGGACGTCGTCGCGGTAGCGACGACGGACGCCGAGACGAGCATGTGACACCACCGCCGCCCTGTCTTAGCGTAACGCGAGTTGAGGCGGACGTCGTCGCGGTAGCGACGACGGACGCCGAGACGAGAACGTGATACCACTGCCACCCTGTCTTACCGTAACGCGAGTCGAGGCGGACGTCGTCGCGGTAGCGACGATGGTCGCCGAGACGAGCACGTGACACCACTGCCACCCTGTCTATCTTAGGGCAATGCGAGTCAAGGCGGACGTTGTCGCGGTAGCGACGACGGATGCCGAGACGAGCACGTGACACCACTGCCACCATGTCTATCTTAGGGTAACGCGAGTCAAGGCAGACGTCGTCGCGGTAGCAACGACGAACGCTGAGATGAGCATGTGACATCACTACCACCCTGTCTATCTTAGGGTAACGCGAGTCAAGACGGACGTCGTCGCGGTAGCGGCGACGGACGCCGTGACGAGCACGTGACACCACTGCCACCCTGTCTATCTTAGGGTAACGCGAGTCGAGGCGGACGTCGTCGCGGTAGCGACGACGGACGCCGAGACGAGCACATGACATCACTACCACCCTATCTTAGCGTAACGGGAGTCGAGGCGGACGTCGTTGCAGAAGCGACGACGGACGCCGAGACGAGCATGTGACACCACTGCCACCCTGTCTATCTTAGGGTAACGTGAGTCGAGGCGGACGTCGTCGCGGTAGCGACGACGGACGCCGATACGAGCACGTTACATCACTACCACCCTGTCTTAGCGTAACGCGAGTCGAGGCGGATGTCGTCGCGGTAGCGACGACGGACTCCAAGACGAGCACATGACACCACTGCCACCCTGTCTATCTTAGGGTAACGCAAGTCGAGGCGGACGACATCGCGGTAGCGACGACGGACACCGAGACGAGCCCGTGACACCACTGGCACCCTGTCTATCCGCGACGATGGATGCGAGACGAGCACGTGACGCCACTGCCACCCTGTCTATCTTAGGGTAACGTGAGTCGAGGCGGACGTCGTCGCGGTAGCGACGACGGACGCCGAGACGAGCACGTGACACCACTCGCACCCTGTCTATCCGCGACGACGGATGCGAGACGAGCACGTGACACCACTGCCACCCTGTCTATCTTAGGGTAACGCGAGTCGAGGCGGACGTCGTCGCAGTATCGACGACGGACGCCGAGACGAGCACGTGACATCAGTACCACCATGTCTTAGCGTAACGCGAGTCGAGGCAGACGTCGTCGCGGTAGCGACGACGGACGCCGAGACGAGCACGTGACACCACTGCCACCCTGTCTATCTTATGGTAACGCGAGTCGAGTCGGACGTCGTCGCGGTAGTGACGACGGACGCCGAGACGAGCACGTGACACCACTGCCACCCTGTCTTAGCGTAACGCGAGTCGAGGCGGATGTCGTCGCGGTAGCGACGACGGATGCCAAGACGAGCACATGACACCACTGCCACCCTGTCTTAGCGTAACGCGAGTCGAGGCGGACATCGTCGCGGTAGCGGCGACGGACGCTGAGAGGAGCACATGACACCACTACCACCCTGTCTTACCGTAACGCGAGTCGATGCGGACGTCGTCGCAGTAGCGGCGATGGACGCCGAGACGAGCACGTGACACCACTGCCACCCTATCTATCTTAGGGTGACGCGAGTCGAGGCGGACATCGTCGCGGTAGCGAAGACGGACGCCGAGACGAGCAAGTGACATCACTACCACCCTGTCTTAGCGTAATGCGAGTCGAGGTGGACGTCGTCGCGGTAGCAACGACGGACGCCGAGACGAGCACGTGACATCACTGCCACCCTGTCTATCTTAGGGTAACGCGAGTCGAGGCGGACGTCGTCGCGGTAGCGACAACGGACGCCGAGACGAGCACATGACATCACTACCACCCTGTCTTAGCGTAACGGGAGTCGAGGCGGACGTCGTTGCAGTAGCGACGACGGACACCGAGACGAGCACGTGACACCACTGCCACCCTGTCTTAGCGTAACGCGAGTCGAGGCGATAGCAATGACGGACGCCGAGACGAGCACGTGACACCCCTGCCACCCTGTCTACCTTGGGGTAACGCGAGTCGAGGCGGACGTCGTCGCGGTAGCGACGACGGTCGCCGAGACGAGCACGTGACACCACTGCCACCCTGTCTATCTTAGGGTAACGCGAGTCGAGGCGGACGTCGTCGCGGTAGCGACGACGGACGCCGAGACGAGCATTTGACATCACTAGCACCCTGTCTTAGCGTAACGCAAGTCGAGGCGGATGTCGTCGCGGTAGCTACGACGGACGCCGAGACGAGCACGTGACACCACTGCCACCCTGTCTATCTTAGGGTAACGCGAGCCGAGGCGGACGTCGTCGCCTTAGCGGCCACAGACGCCGAGACGAGCATTTGACATCATTACCACCCTGTCTTAGCGTAACACGAGTCGAGGCGGACGTCGTCGCGGTAGCGACGACGAACGCCGAGACGAGCACGTGACACCACTGCCACCCTGTCTGTCTTAGGGCAACGCGAGTTGAGGCGGACGTCGTCGCGGTAGCGACGACGGACGCCGAGACGAGCCCGTGACACCAATGCCACCTTGTCTATCTTAGGGTAACGCGACTCGAGGCGGACGTCGTCGCGGTAGCGACGACGGACGCCGAGACTAGCACGTGACACCACTGCCACCCTGTCTATCTTAGGGTAACGCGCGTCGAGGCGGACGTCGTCGCGGTAGCGACGACGGACGCCGAGACGAGCATTTGACATCACTACCACCCTGTCTTAGCGTAACGCGAGTCGAGGCGGACGTCGTCGCGGTAGCGACGACGAACGCCGAGACGAGCACGTGACACCACTGCAACCCTGTCTATCTTAGGGCAACGCGAGTCGAGGCGGCGTCGTCGCGGTAGCGACGACGGACGCCGAGACGAGCCTGTGACACCAATGCCACCTTGTCTATCTTAGGGTAACGCGACTCGAGGCGGACGTCGTCGCGGTAGGGACGACGGACGCCAAGACTAGCACGTGACACCACTGCCACCCTGTCTATCTTAGGGTAACGCGCGTCGAGGCGGACGTCGTCGCGGTAGCGACGACGGACGCCGAGACGAGCACGTGACATCACTACCACCCTGTCTATCTTAGGGTAACGGGAGTCGAGGCGGACGTCGTCGCGGTAGCGGCGACGGACGCCGAGACGAGCACGTGACATCACTACCACCCTGTCTATCTTAGGGTAACGCGAGTCGAGGCGGACGTCGTCGCGGTAGCGGCAACGGACGCCGAGACGAGCACGTGACATCACTACCACCCTGTCTTAGCGTAACGCGAGTCGAGGCGGACGTCGTCGCGGTAGCGACGACGGACGCGGAGACGAGCACGTGACACCACTGCCGCCCTGTCTTAGTGTAACGCGAGTCGAGGCGGACGTCGTCGCGGTAGCGACGAAGGACGCCAAGACGAGAACGTGATACCACTGCCACCCTGTCTTACCGTAACGCGAGTCGAGGCGGACGTCGTCGCGATAGCGACGATGGACGCCGAGACGAGCACGTGACACCACTGCCACCCTGTCTATCTTAGGGCAATGCGAGTCGAGGCGGACGTCGTTGCGGTAGCGACGACGGACGTCGAGACGAGCACGTGACACCACTGCCGCCCTGTCTTAGCGTAACGCGAGTCGAGGCGAACATCGTCGCGGTAGCGACGACGGACGCCGAGACGAGAACGTGATACCACTGCCACCCTGTCTTACCGTAACGCGAGTCGAGGCGGACGTCGTCGCGATAGCGACGATGGACGCCAAGACGAGCACGTGACACCACTGCCACCCTGTCTATCTTAGGGCAATGCGAGTCGAGGCGGACGTTGACACCACTTTTTTTGTTAACTTTTCATGCATGTTCTAAAGATGCTAAGCATGGTCTTTTCAAATTTTTTACACCAAATGTCACATCACTTTTTTTTAATTACTTCCTTTTGAGTTCTGTCTTTTCATAGTTTCATATAATCATGAATAATCTCGTCTCAGATTTCAGATTCTGGCATTAGGAGTTGCTAATAACTTGAAGGGAACAAGGAAATTGTTGGCTTTCTTCAATACATCCAACCAATAGAATTTATATCAACCATGGCTGAGCAGGCAAGAGCAGTGAGTTCCTTCTAATTTTTGCATTTACATAATTTATCTCAATTGATCACTTTCTTCACTACAGAAATGTTTTTATTCCTTACACTCGCTGATCTTTTTTCTTAATAAATAGGATTTTGCAACAAAGCTCTCGCTACGGAAATTCATGGCGACGGCGCAGCGTGTAACGCTAGATCAAAGACAGCTTGCCCGTAGCATGGGCCTGGATCATCTGCTTGACCTGAAATGTGATACTCTGCCGCGCGGTGTCGTTCATTATCTGGCATCGAACTTTGATGTACCCTCAAGGGCTATTGAACTCCCCAATGGGTTCAAGTTCACAATCACACCGTCATTCATACACCAGGTCCTGGGGATACCACTTGGCGGCAGAAGCATAGAGAAGAAGCAAAACCCAGCACTTAGATCACTAATTGCTCAGCAGACAAAATGCAAAGGAAACTACCCGACCATAAACGAGCTGGATGACTTGATACAACCTGGGCTAGATGGAGATTTACTCAAAAGGATTTTCACAATGTATGCGCTTACCGTGCTCCTCTGCCCTTCAAGCCATGGGGCTGCTAGTCCAGATTACTAACACATTCTGGAAGACCCTGAACAGATTGGCTCATTCGACTTCTGCATGTGCCAATGCTAAAAGCATGTGCCAACGCTGAAACCCTTCTTCGAATAATTGACGCAATACCAGTTTCGTCCGATCTAGACCTGCCGCTCTACACGGAAGTATTGGAGGGGATGTACCCACGGAAAATTGAGGTTGCAGATACCGAGGCTGAACCAACCCACACTTTTAGCCTACTTCCTTATGTTCTTGATGAGAAAGCATTTTGGCACCGATCGCAGAGTCCACGAGACACAAATTTGCTAACCTCCAGGGAGCTCAATCTGTTTGAAGAATGGAAGGTCTTTACCAAGGTTGATGGTAGTCAAGGCCCAACCAGCAGCTACCCAATCAGGACGACCGAGGACATCACTAATAGTACAAAAGGACGACATGCATGTCCTTAAATGACACGGCTGACAATTGCGTTGCTTTGAAAAAAAGGGCAAGGATGTTTCAGAACATAGATGAGCTGTCGAGCAACCTTCATCGTGAGATGCCACACACTTTAACAACTGTAAGCGCATCATCACACGAGAAAGATCAGTCATCAAGCGACGCTAATCTTGGTCAAATCCAACAAACACCGGTCCATGGCACCTCTTCAGCTACCAACCAAGACTTCCCATGGGACCACCCTGATATGGTAGCGCGGTTGATCGAGTCTACCGATAGGATTGAGGAAGAGTGGTTTTCACAACAAAGACAAACTCAGTATACCACATCAGTTACACAAGACATCCACATATCAGAGATGAAGCCCAATGAGATATGTTGCAGCTTCAGCTCAAATCCAGTCGAAAGTGCTGTTTTCAATGACATTGTGTCACGAATACCACCTCATTCAAGGCAAAAGAGGTATCTCAGTAACAATCTCCTCTTTTTTTTGTCTTTTCTTCCTTTTTTCTCCTCAATGGGGATGCGCTGTCTGTATAACAAGCAATATTTTGTCCTTTTTCATTCCTCTTTTTTGTTCCCATCAAGCTTCTTTCCCACTCTGAATTTTCCATATTTTTCATTTTGTGGCAGCCCAAGAATAGTACAAATGGGCTCGACATGGGTTGAACATAGGGTTTTTGGCCTGAGCATGCAAGTGTATGGCCGGGTCAATAAGTAGGTGATCAATATGTTGGGAAAAGCAGTAATGGCCGAGCAGACTGAAAAGGACAGGCTCAATCTTCTCCCGCGAAATTACTGGTCAAGATACTATGTCGAATGCGACATTGCTGTAAGTAGAAACATAAATATGTGCAGACAATACTCTTTTTTCCATCCAATGCTCTGTTTCTTTTTTGCGAGCCCCCCTCCTTTTCTTGGTGCCTTTGATGCATCTTTGATCCGATCAAAATTTTCCAGAAATTATTCCAAAAGGCATTTGAAACTTCATTGGCGTTATCTGTTCACCTGAGGGAGACAATGATAGGATTCCATCTTGACCGAATTCACATGGTATTTTTCGTAGTCCAATAAACAAGCCATATAATTTATAGTCTCCATGCAAGTCCCATGTCTTTTTCTATTTTTCAGTAAAAAGTCACCCATGGTGTTTTGTGCTAATATTGTTTTGTTTATTTTTGGATCAATGTACAGGTGTTTTTACCTTTAAGCTCATACAGTTTCTGGTACATGGTTGTTGCTAACTTTAGGAAGAAAACGTTTGAAGTCCTCTGCCCAAATAACATAATCGACTTGATTGCTGACGAAGCTCAGCTTGTAATCAAGAATTTCAAAGCGGCTTTCAAGCTGGCATACAAGAGATCACAAGTAAATGTGACTGACATGGGTGTGGCTTTCCGGAGTGTGTGCTCTTCAACTAAAGAGTAATGCAATCCAACGACTGAAATACTCAAGCAATTTTATGCATGATCCTTTTCAGTATTTTTTTCATCTAACTTTAGTGATGCAAAAAACATAATTATGAATTGCAGGGCAGATAGTGGGATCTTCACAATGAAGTTGGTACAAGGACATGATGGAGACAACACTTTGTGTTTCGAACCCGTAAGTCATAGCAACCACCCCTTTTCGTCTTTTTTGTATTTTTTGTTCAACTGATAACACACACATCACATATCCATGTAATGTAGCTCAACTTTTTGCTGCTTAAAACCTCATCCTTTTTTATGCTTTTTGTCAGGCCCATTTTTTTAGTCTCTCACAGGTGTTTTATCTTTTTTTATTCTTATATCCTGCTGCGTTTTTACACCAATATAACATGTTTTTTCCTTTTTTAGTTCAACTTAACTGTTATTTTTATGTAAAACAAAAACAGGAGCATGCAAAGAGCCTGCGCGAGAGTCTAACTTACTACATGGTTGCTCACCCTTGCAATGAAAACCTGATGCCAGAAACCAAAGAAATCTTAAGAAAATATGTGAGTATTGACTTATCTCTTTAATACCCCCCCACACACCCCACCTCTTTTTTATTTACCTGGTTTTTGCTACATCGTTTATTTTTTTGCTTTCTTTTAGTTATTGACAATGTTCTTAAACTTCTTCTTTCATTGAAAAAATAACTTTCTTTTTTTCTATGCGTGTTTTCTTTTCCGCAGGGTGTTCCATTTGACTACTCGGTACATATGACTAAAGGAAAATTCCCTTCATTTTTCTCTGTCTTTTTTGCAAACAGATTTTTTTCTCTTTTACCGTTTTTCCAAGTTTGTATGCATTCCCCCATGATTTCTAACATTTTTCTCTTTCTTTTCTCATGAACATAAATCTCACAGACTCCAGGGTATTCTCCATGGGGTCCTGTTGCACAACAATGTTCACTACATCTGGCTGGAAAAGGTCAGATTCTTTAAGAATACTTCACAAAATCAGTACTGGAATCCTTGCCCTTTTTGTCAGTTTCATTTTTTTAGGGAAGCCACATGACCAAATACCGAAATATATTATATATAGATCATAATTTTTTTCTGAATAGTTAAGCTGGTTTTTAATACAAATAGGTTAGAATTTATACTGGGAAGTTGAAACCATGCCTGCCCCCCTCATTTTCCTTTTTTCCATTCAAACTTTCTTTATCTTCTTTTTCCAATGGTCTACTAGAGATTTTTGTCACCACTAATATACATTTTCTTTTGTATGCAGATCATCTCAACAGGACTAAATCATGACCCTAAGCTCCCGGAGGATCACCCAAGGAATGGCAAAATGCCGCACACATGAGAATGACTCATCGATAAGAGGATTATTTTGGCGAAATACAGTTTTTATTTAAATAGTTTTTTTTGCTATTTAGTATAGAAAACACATACAATTTTATATATGCTTTTTTTGGATAGTGATGACATTTTTGTCCAACACAAGTTCTTGATCTTTTTTTGTTCAGATACAAATCAATTGACAACACCGTCACCGCCGAGACAAGCACGTGACACCACCGCCACCTTGTCTTAGGGTTATATACCCCTGCGTTGCTGCGTTTATTCGAGTGATCCACAAACGATAAAAATCCCTCTTTTTGCCTAGCTCTATCTCGATGAGAGGAAACAAAAGCACTTTTTTACCTGTTGGGCAATCCTTTGATTAAGTCTTAAATGAGCCCCTCTAAAGTTTGAGGCAAATGAACGCATTTTTGTTCGTGACACCACTGCCACCATGTCTATCTTAGGGTAACGCGAGTCGAGGCGGACGTCGTCACGGTAGCGACGACGGAAGCCGAGACGAGCACGTGACACCACTGCCACCCTGTCTTACCGTAACGGGAGTCGAGGTGGACGTCGTCGCGGTAGCGACGATGGACGCCGAGACGAGCACGTGACATCACTACCACCCTGTCTTAGCGTAACGTGAGTCGAGGCGGACGTCGTCGCGGTAGGGACGACGAACGCCGAGATGAGCACGTGACACCACTGCCACCCTGTCTTAGCGTAACGCGAGTCGAGGCGGTAGCGACGACGGACGCCGAGAGGAGCACGTGACACCACTGCCACCCTGTCTTACCGTAACGCGAGTCGAGGCGGACGTCGTCGCAGTAGCGACGACGGACGCCGAGACGAGCACATGACACCACTGCACTCTTGTCTATCTCAGGGTAACGCGAGTCGCGGCGGACGTCGTCGCGGTAGCGATGACGGACGTCGAGACGAGCACGTGACATCACTACCACCCTGTCTTAGTGTAACGCGAGTCGAGGCGGAAGTCGTCGCGGTAGCAACGACGGACGCCGAGACGAGCACGTGACACCACTGCCATCTTGTCTATCTCAGGGTAACGCGAGTCGCGGCGGACGTCGTCGCGGTAGCGATGACGGACGTCGAGACGTGCACGTGACACCACTGCCACCCTGTCTATCTTACGGTAACGCGAGTCGAGGCGGACGTCGTTGCTGTAGCGACGACGGACGCCGAGACGAGCACGTGACATCACTACCACCCTGTCTTTGCGTAACGCGAGTCGAGGCGGACGTCGTCGCGGTAGCGACAACGGACGCCGAGACGAGCACGTGACACCCCTGCCACCGTGTCTACCTTAGGGTAACGCGAGTCGAGGCGGACGTCGTCGCGGTAGCGACGACGGACGCCGAGACGAGCACGTGACACCACTGCCACCCTGTCTATCTTAGGGTAACGCGAGTCGAGGCGGACGTCGTCGCGGTAGCGACGACGGACGCCGAGACGAGCATTTGACATCACTACCACCGTGTCTTAGCGTAACGCGAGTCGAGGCGGACGTCGTCGCGGTAGCGACGACGAACGCCGAGACGAGCACGTGACACCACTACCACCCTGTCTTAGCGTAACGCGAGTCGAGGCGGACGTCGTCGCGGTAGCGACGACGGATGCCGAGACGAGCACGTGACACCACTACCACCCTGTCTTACCGTAACACAAGTCGAGGCGGACGTCGTCGCGGTAGCGACGATGGACGCCGAGACGAGCACGTGACACCACTGCCACCCTGTCTATCTTAGGGCAACGCGAGTCGAGGCGGACGTCGTCGCGGTAGCGACGACGGATGCCGAGACAAGCCCGTGACACCAATGCCACCTTGTCTATCTTAGGGTAACGCGACTCGAGGCGGACGTCGTCGCGGTAGCGACGACGGACGCCGAGACTAGCACGTGACACCACTGCCACCCTGTCTAACTTAGGGTAACGCGCGTCGAGGCGGACGTCGTCGCGGTAGCGACGACGAACGCCGAGACGAGCACGTGACATCACTCCCACCCTGTCTATCTTAGGGTAACGCGAGTCGAGGCGGACGTCGACGCGGTAGCGGCGATGGACGCCGAGACGAGCACGTGACATAACTACCACCCTGTCTTAGCGTAACGCGAGTCGAGGCGGACGTCGTCGCGGTAGCGACGACGGACGCCGAGACAAGCATGTGACATCACTGCCACCTTGTATTAGCGTAACGCGAGTCGAGGCGGACGTCGTCGCGGTAGCGACGACGGACGCCGAGACGAGCATGTGACACCACCGCCGCCCTGTCTTAGTGTAACGCGAGTCGAGGCGGACGTCGTCGCGGTAGCGACGACGGACGCCGAGACGAGAACGTGATATCACTGCCACCCTGTCTTACCGTAACGCGAGTCGAGGCGGACGTCGTCGCGGTAGCGACGATGGTCGCCGAGACGAGCACGTGACACCACTGCCACCCTGTCTATCTTAGGGCAATGCGAGTCAAGGCGGACGTTGTCGCGGTAGCGACGACGGACGCCGAGACGAGCACGTGACACCACTGCCACCATGTCTATCTTAGGGTAACGCGAGTCAAGGCAGACGTCGTCGCGGTAGCAACGACGAACGCTGAGATGAGCATGTGACATCACTACCACCCTGTCTATCTTAGGGTAACGCGAGTCGAGGCGGACGTCGTCGCGGTAACGGCGACGGACGCCGTGACGAGCACGTGACACCACTGCCACCCTGTCTATCTTAGGGTAACGCGAGTCGAGGCGGACGTCGTCGCGGTAGCGACGACGGACGCCGAGACGAGCACATGACATCACTACCACCCTATCTTAGCGTAACGGGAGTCGAGGCGGACGTCGTTGCAGTAGCGACGACGGACGCCGAGACGAGCATGTGACACCACTGCCACCCTGTCTATCTTAGGGTAACGTGAGTCGAGGCGGACGTCGTCGCGGTAGCGACGACGGACGCCGATACGAGCACGTTACATCACTACCACCCTGTCTTAGCGTAACGCGAGTCGAGGCGGATGTCGTCGCGGTAGCGACGACGGACGCCAAAACGAGCACGTGACACCACTGCCACCCTGTCTATCTTAGGGTAACGCAAGTCGAGGCGGACGACGTCGCGGTAGCGACGACGGACACCGAGACGAGCCCGTGACACCACTGGCACCCTGTCTATCCGCGACGACGGATGCGAGACGAGCACGTGACGCCACTGCCACCCTGTCTATCTTAGGGTAACGTGAGTCGAGGCGGACGTCGTTGCGGTAGCGACGACGGACGCCGAGACGAGCACGTGACACCACTGGCACCCTGTCTATCCGCGACGACGGATGCGAGACGAGCACGTGACACCACTGCCACCCTGTCTATCTTAGGGTAACGCGAGTCGAGGCGGACGTCATCGCAGTAGCCACGACGGACGCCGAGACGAGCACGTGACATCAGTACCACCATGTCTTAGCGTAACGCGAGTCGAGGCAGACGTCGTCGCAGTAGCGACGACGGACGCCGAGACGAGCACGTGACACCACTGCCACCCTGTCTATCTTAGGGTAACGCGAGTCGAGGCGGACATCGTCGCGGTAGCGACGACGGACGCCGAGACGAGCACGTGACATCACTACCACCCTGTCTTAGCGTAACGCGAGTCGAGGCGGATGTCGTCGCTACCCGAGACGAGCACATGACACCACTGCCACCCTGTCTTAGCGTAACGCGAGTCGAGGCGGACATCGTCGCGGTAGCGGCGACGGACGCCGAGAGGAGCACATGACACCACTACCACCCTGTCTTACCGTAACGCGAGTCGATGCGGACGTCGTCACAGTAGCGGCGATGGACGCCGAGACGAGCACGTGACACCACTGCCACCCTATCTATCTTAGGGTGACGCGAGTCGAGGCGGACATCGTCGCGGTAGCGAAGACGGACGCCGAGACGAGCAAGTGACATCACTACCACCCTGTCTTAGCGTATTGCGAGTCGAGGTGGACGTCGTCGCGGTAGCAACGACGGACGCCGAGACGAGCACGTGACATCACTGCCACCCTGTCTATCTTAGGGTAACGCGAGTCGAGGCGGACGTCGTCGCGGTAGCGACAACGGACGCCGAGACGAGCACATGACATCACTACCACCCTGTCTTAGCGTAACGGGAGTCGAGGCGGACGTCGTTGCAGTAGCGACGACGGACACCGAGACGAGCACGTGACACCACTGCCACCCTGTCTTAGCGTAACGCGAGTCTAGGCGGTAGCAACGACGGACGCCGAGACGAGCACGTGACACCCCTGCCACCCTGTCTATCTTGGGGTAACGCGAGTCGAGGCGGACGTCGTCGCGGTAGCGACGACGGTCGCCGAGACGAGCACGTGACACCACTGCCACCCTGTCTATCTTAGGGTAACGCGAGTCGAGGCGGACGTCGTCGCGGTAGCGACGACGGACGCCGAGACGAGCATTTGACATCACTACCACCCTGTCTTAGCGTAACGCAAGTCGAGGCGGATGTCGTCGCGGTAGCTACGACGGACGCCGAGACGAGCACGTGACACCACTGCCACCCTGTCTATCTTAGGGTAACGCGAGCCGAGGCGGACGTCGTCGCCTTAGCGGCCACAGACGCCGAGACGAGCATTTGACATCATTACCACCCTGTCTTAGCGTAACACGAGTCGAGGCGGACGTCGTCGCGGTAGCGACGACGAACGCCGAGACGAGCACGTGACACCACTGCCACCCTGTCTGTCTTAGGGCAACGCGAGTTGAGGCGGACGTCGTCGCGGTAGCGACGACGGACGCCGAGACGAGCCCGTGACACCAATGCCACCTTGTCTATCTTAGGGTAACGCGACTCGAGGCGGACGTCGTCGCGGTAGCGACGACGGACGCCGAGACTAGCACGTGACACCACTGCCACCCTGTCTATCTTAGGTTAACGCGCGTCGAGGCGGACGTCGTCGCGGTAGCGACGACGGACGCCGAGACGAGCATTTGACATCACTACCACCCTGTCTTAGCGTAACGCGAGTCGAGGCGGACGTCGTCGCGGTAGCGACGACGAACGCCGAGACGAGCACGTGACACCACTGCAACCCTGTCTATCTTAGGGCAACGCGAGTCGAGGCGGACGTCGTCGCGGTAGCGACGACGGACGCCGAGACGAGCCTGTGACACCAATGCCACCTTGTCTATCTTAGGGTAACGCGACTCGAGGCGGACGTCGTCGCGGTAGGGACGACGGACGCCAAGACTAGCACGTGACACCACTGCCACCCTGTCTATCTTAGGGTAACGCGCGTCGAGGCGGACGTCGTCGCGGTAGCGACGACGGACGCCGAGACGAGCACGTGACATCACTACCACCCTGTCTATCTTAGGGTAACGGGAGTCGAGGCGGACGTCGTCGCCTTAGCGGCCACAGACGCCGAGACGAGCATTTGACATCATTACCACCCTATCTTAGCGTAACACGAGTCGAGCCGGACGTCGTCGCGGTAGCGACGACGAACGCCGAGACGAGCACGTGACACCACTGCCACCCTGTCTGTCTTAGGGCAACGCGAGTTGAGGCGGACGTCGTCGCGGTAGCGACGACGGACGCCGAGACGAGCCCGTGACACCAATGCCACCTTGTCTATCTTAGGGTAACGCGACTCGAGGCGGACGTCGTCGCGGTAGCGACGACGGACGCCGAGACTAGCACGTGACACCACTGCCACCCTGTCTATCTTAGGGTAACGCGCGTCGAGGCGGACGTCGTCGCGGTAGCGACGACCGACGCCGAGACGAGCATTTGACATCAGTACCACCCTGTCTTAGCGTAACGCGAGTCGAGGCGGACGTCATCGCGGTAGCGACGACGAACGCCGAGACGAGCACGTGACACCACTGCAACCCTGTCTATCTTAGGGCAACGCGAGTCGAGGCGGACGTCGTCGCGGTAGCGACGACGGACGCCGAGACGAGCCCGTGACACCAATGCCACCCTGTCTATCTTAGGGTAACGCGACTCGAGGCGGACGTCGTCGCGGTAGCGACGACGGACGCCAAGACTAGCACGTGACACCACTGCCACCCTGTCTATCTTAGGGTAACGCGCGTCGAGGCGGACGTCGTCGCGGTAGCGACGACGGACGCCGAGACGAGCACGTGACATCACTACCACCCTGTCTATCTTAGTTTAACGGGAGTCGAGGCGGACGTCGTCGCGGTAGCGGCGACGGACGCCGAGACGAGCACGTGACATCACTACCACCCTGTCTATCTTAGGGTAACGCGAGTCGAGGCGGACGTCGTCGCGGTAGCGGCGACGGACGCCGAGACGAGCACGTGACATCACTACCACCCTGTCTTAGCGTAACGCGAGTCGAGGCGGACGTCGTCGCGGTAGCGACGACGGACGCGGAGACGAGCACGTGACACCACTGCCGCCCTGTCTTAGCGTAACGCGAGTCGAGGCGGACGTCGTCGTGATAGCGACGACGGACGCCGAGACGAGAACGTGATACCACTGCCACCCTGTCTTACCGTAACGCGAGTCGAGGCGGACGTCGTCGCGATAGCGACGATGGACGCCGAGACGAGCACGTGACACCACTGCCACCCTGTCTATCTTAGGGCAATGCGAGTCGAGGCGGACGTCGTTGCGGTAGCGACGACGGACGTCGAGACAAGCACGTGACACCACTGCCGCCCTGTCTTAGCGTAACGCGAGTCGAGGCGAACGTCGTCGCGGTAGCGATGACGGACGCCGAGACGAGAACGTGATACCACTGCCACCCTGTCTTAGCGTAACGCGAGTCGAGGCGGTAGCAACGACGGACGCCGAGACGAGCACGTGACACCCCTGCCACCCTGTCTATCTTGGGGTAACGCGAGTCGAGGCGGACGTCGTCGCGGTAGCGACGACGGTCGCCGAGACGAGCACGTGACACCACTGCCACCCTGTCTATCTTAGGGTAACGCGAGTCGAGGCGGACGTCGTCGCGGTAGCGACGACGGACGCCGAGACGAGCATTTGACATCACTACCACCCTGTCTTAGCGTAACGCAAGTCGAGGCGGATGTCGTCGCGGTAGCTACGACGGACGCCGAGACGAGCACGTGACACCACTGCCACCCTGTCTATCTTAGGGTAACGCGAGCCGAGGCGGACGTCGTCGCCTTAGCGGCCACAGACGCCGAGACGAGCATTTGACATCATTACCACCCTGTCTTAGCGTAACACGAGTCGAGGCGGACGTCGTCGCGGTAGCGACGACGAACGCCGAGACGAGCACGTGACACCACTGCCACCCTGTCTGTCTTAGGGCAACGCGAGTTGAGGCGGACGTCGTCGCGGTAGCGACGACGGACGCCGAGACGAGCCCGTGACACCAATGCCACCTTGTCTATCTTAGGGTAACGCGACTCGAGGCGGACGTCGTCGCGGTAGCGACGACGGACGCCGAGACTAGCACGTGACACCAGTGCCACCCTGTCTATCTTAGGTTAACGCGCGTCGAGGCGGACGTCGTCGCGGTAGCGACGACGGACGCCGAGACGAGCATTTGACATCACTACCACCCTGTCTTAGCGTAACGCGAGTCGAGGCGGACGTCGTCGCGGTAGCGACGACGAACGCCGAGACGAGCACGTGACACCACTTCAACCCTGTCTATCTTAGGGCAACGCGAGTCGAGGCGGACGTCGTCGCGGTAGCGACGACGGACGCCGAGACGAGCCTGTGACACCAATGCCACCTTGTCTATCTTAGGGTAACGCGACTCGAGGCGGACGTCGTCGCGGTAGGGACGACGGACGCCAAGACTAGCACGTGACACCACTGCCACCCTGTCTATCTTAGGGTAACGCGCGTCGAGGCGGACGTCGTCGCGGTAGCGACGACGGACGCCGAGACGAGCACGTGACATCACTACCACCCTGTCTATCTTAGGGAAACGGGAGTCGAGGCGGACGTCGTCGCCTTAGCGGCCACAGACGCCGAGACGAGCATTTGACATCATTACCACCCTATCTTAGCGTAACACGAGTCGAGCCGGACGTCGTCGCGGTAGCGACGACGAACGCCGAGACGAGCACGTGACACCACTGCCACCCTGTCTGTCTTAGGGCAACGCGAGTTGAGGCGGACGTCGTCGCGGTAGCGACGACGGACGCCGAGACGAGCCCGTGACACCAATGCCACCTTGTCTATCTTAGGGTAACGCGACTCGAGGCGGACGTCGTCGCGGTAGCGACGACGGACGCCGAGACTAGCACGTGACACCACTGCCACCCTGTCTATCTTAGGGTAACGCGCGTCGAGGCGGACGTCGTCGCGGTAGCGACGACCGACGCCGAGACGAGCATTTGACATCACTACCACCCTGTCTTAGCGTAACGCGAGTCGAGGCGGACGTCATCGCGGTAGCGACGACGAACGCCGAGACGAGCACGTGACACCACTGCAACCCTGTCTATCTTAGGGCAACGCGAGTCGAGGCGGACGTCGTCGCGGTAGCGACGACGGACGCCGAGACGAGCCCGTGACACCAATGCCACCCTGTCTATCTTAGGGTAACGCGACTCGAGGCGGACGTCGTCGCGGTAGCGACGACGGACGCCAAGACTAGCACGTGACACCACTGCCACCCTGTCTATCTTAGGGTAACGCGCGTCGAGGCGGACGTCGTCGCGGTAGCGACGACGGACGCCGAGACGAGCACGTGACATCACTACCACCCTGTCTATCTTAGTTTAACGGGAGTCGAGGCGGACGTCGTCGCGGTAGCGGCGACGGACGCCGAGACGAGCACGTGACATCACTACCACCCTGTCTATCTTAGGGTAACGCGAGTCGAGGCGGACGTCGTCGCGGTAGCGGCGACGGACGCCGAGACGAGCACGTGACATCACTACCACCCTGTCTTAGCGTAACGCGAGTCGAGGCGGACGTCGTCGCGGTAGCGACGACGGACGCGGAGACGAGCACGTGACACCACTGCCGCCCTGTCTTAGCGTAACGCGAGTCGAGGCGGACGTCGTCGTGATAGCGACGACGGACGCCGAGACGAGAACGTGATACCACTGCCACCCTGTCTTACCGTAACGCGAGTCGAGGCGGACGTCGTCGCGATAGCGACGATGGACGCCGAGACGAGCACGTGACACCACTGCCACCCTGTCTATCTTAGGGCAATGCGAGTCGAGGCGGACGTCGTTGCGGTAGCGACGACGGACGTCGAGACAAGCACGTGACACCACTGCCGCCCTGTCTTAGCGTAACGCGAGTCGAGGCGAACGTCGTCGCGGTAGCGATGACGGACGCCGAGACGAGAACGTGATACCACTGCCACCCTGTCTTACCGTAACGCGAGTCGAGGCGGACGTCGTCGCGATAGCGACGATGGACACCAAGACGAGCACGTGACACCACTGCCACCCTGTCTATCTTAGGGCAATGCGAGTCGAGGCGGACGTTGACACCACTTTTTTTGTTAACTTTTCATGCATGTTCTAAAGATGCTAAGCATGGTCTTTTCAAATTTTTTACACCAAATGTCACATCACTTTTTTTTAATTACTTCCTTTTGAGTTCTGTCTTTTCATAGTTTCACATAATCATGAATAATCTCGTCTCAGATTTCAGATTCTGGCATTAGGAGTTGCTAATAACTTGAAGGGAACAAGGAAATTGTTGGCTTTCTTCAATACATCCAACCAATAGAATTTATATCAACCATGGCTGAGCAGGCAAGAGCAGTGAGTTCCTTCTAATTTTTGCATTTACATAATTTATCTCAATTGATCACTTTCTTCACTACAGAAATGTTTTTATTCCTTACACTCGCTGATCTTTTTTCTTAATAAATAGGATTTTGCAACAAAGCTCTCGCTACGGAAATTCATGGCGACGGCGCAGCGTGTAACGCTAGATCAAAGACAGCTTGCCCGTAGCATGGGCCTGGATCATCTGCTTGACCTGAAATGTGATACTCTGCCGCGCGGTGTCGTTCATTATCTGGCATCGAACTTTGATGTACCCTCAAGGGCTATTGAACTCCCCAATGGGTTCAAGTTCACAATCACACCGTCATTCATACACCAGGTCCTGGGGATACCACTTGGCGGCAGAAGCATAGAGAAGAAGCAAAACCCAGCACTTAGATCACTAATTGCTCAGCAGACAAAATGCAAAGGAAACTACCCGACCATAAACGAGCTGGATGACTTGACACAACCTGGGCTGGATGGAGATTTATTCAAAAGGATTTTCACAATGTATGCACTTACCGTGCTCCTCTGCCCTTCAAGCCATGGGGCTGCTAGTCCAGATTACTACCACATTCTGGAAGACCCTGAACAGATTGGCTCATTCGACTTCTGCATGTGCCAATGCTAAAAGCATGTGCCAACGCTGAAACCCTTCTTCGAATAATTGACACAATACCAGTTTCGTCCGATCTAGACCTGCCGCTCTACACGGAAGTATTGGAGGGGATGTACCCACGGAAAATTGAGGTTGCAGATACCGAGGCTGAACCAACCCACACTTCTAGCCTACTTCCTTATGTTCTTGATGAGAAAGCATTTTGGCACCGATCGCAGAGTCCATGAGACACAAATTTGCTAACCTCCAGGGAGCTCAATCTGTTTGAAGAATGGAAGGTCTTTACCAAGGTTGATGGTAGTCAAGGCCCAACCAGCAGCTACCCAATCAGGACGACCGAGGACATCACTAATAGAACAAAAGGACGACATGCATGTCCTTAAATGACACGGCTGACAATTGCGTTGCTTTGAAAAAAAGGGCAAGGATGTTTCAGAACATAGATGAGCTGTCGAGCAACCTTCATCGTGAGATGCCACACACTTTAACAACTGTAAGCGCATCATCACACGAGAAAGATCAGTCATCAAGCGACGCTAATCTTGGTCAAATCCAACAAACACCGGTCCATGGCACCTCTTCAGCTACCAACCAAGACTTCCCATGGGACGACCCTGATATGGTAGCGCGGTTGATTGAGTCTACCGATAGGATTGAGGAAGAGTGGTTTCCACAACAAAGACAAACTCAGTATACCACATCAGTTACACAAGACATCCACATATCAAAGATCAAGCCCAATGAGATATGTTGCAGCTTCAGCTCAAATCCAGTCGAAAGTGCTATTTTCAATGACATTGTGTCACGAATACCACCTCATTCAAGGCAAAAGAGGTATCTCAGTAACAATCTCCTCTTTTTTTGTTTTTTCTTCCTTTTTTCTCCTCAATGGGGATGCGCTGTCTGTATAACAAGCAATATTTTGTCCTTTTTCATTCCTCTTTTTTGTTCCCATCAAGCTTCTTTCCCACTCTGAATTTTCCATATTTTTCATTTTGTGGCAGCCCAAGAATAGTACAAATGGGCTCGACATGGGTTGAACATAGGGTTTTTGGCCTGAGCATGCAAGTGTATGGCCGGGTCAATAAGTAGGTGATCAATATGTTGGGAAAAGCAGTAATGGCCGAGCAGACTGAAAAGGACAGGCTCAATCTTCTCCCGCGAAGTTACTGGTCAAGATACTATGTCGAATGCGACATTGCTGTAAGTAGAAACATAAATATGTGCAGACAATACTCTTTTTTCCATCCAATGCTCTGTTTCTTTTTTGCGAGCCCCCCTCCTTTTCTTGGTGCCTTTGAGGCATCTTTGATCCGATCAAAATTTTCCAGAAATTATTCCAAAAGGCATTTGAAACTTCATTGGCGTTATCTGTTCACCTGAGGGAGACAATGATAGGATTCCATCTTGACCGAATTCACATGGTATTTTTCGTAGTCCAATAAACAAGCCATATAATTTATAGTCTCCATGCAAGTCCCATGTCTTTTTCTATTTTTCAGTAAAAAGTCACCCATGGTGTTTTGTGCTAATATTGTTTTGTTTATTTTTGGATCAATGTACAGGTGTTTTTACCTTTAAGCTCATACAGTTTCTGGTACATGGTTGTTGCTAACTTTAGGAAGGAAACGTTTGAAGTCCTCTGCCCAAATAACATAATCGACTTGATTGCTGACGAAGCTCAGCTTGTAATCAAGAATTTCAAAGCGGCTTTCAAGCTGGCATACAAGAGATCACAAGTAAATGTGACTGACATGGGTGTGGCTTTCCGGAGTGTGTGCTCTTCAACTAAAGAGTAATGCAATCCAACGACTGAAATACTCAAGCAATTTTATGCATGATCCTTTTCAGTATTTTTTTCATCTAACTTTAGTGATGCAAAAAACATAATTATGAATTGCAGGGCAGATAGTGGGATCTTCACAATGAAGTTGGTACAAGGACATGATGGAGACAACACTTTGTGTTTCGAACCCGTAAGTCATAGCAACCACCCCTTTTCGTCTTTTTTGTATTTTTTGTTCAACTGATAACACACACATCACATATCCATGTAATGTAGCTCAACTTTTTGCTGCTTAAAACCTCATCCTTTTTTATGCTTTTTGTCAGGCCCATTTTTTTAGTCTCTCACAGGTGTTTTATCTTTTTTTATTCTTATATCCTGCTGCGTTTTTACATCAATATAACATGTTTTTTCCTTTTTTAGTTCAACTTAACTGTTATTTTTATGTAAAACAAAAACAGGAGCATGCAAAGAGCCTGCGCGAGAGTCTAACTTACTACATGGTTGCTCACCCTTGCAATGAAAACCTGATGCCAGAAACCAAAGAAATCTTAAGAAAATATGTGAGTATTGACTTATCTCTTTAATACCCCCCCACACACCCCACCTCTTTTTTATTTACCTGGTTTTTGCTACATCGTTTATTTTTTTGCTTTCTTTTAGTTATTGACAATGTTCTTAAACTTCTTCTTTCATTGAAAAAATAACTTTCTTTTTTTCTATGCGTGTTTTCTTTTCCGCAGGGTGTTCCATTTGACTACTCGGTACATATGACTAAAGGAAAATTCCCTTCATTTTTCTCTGTCTTTTTTGCAAACAGATTTTTTTCTCTTTTACCGTTTTTCCAAGTTTGTATGCATTCCCCCATGATTTCTAACATTTTTCTCTTTCTTTTCTCATGAACATAAATCTCACAGACTCCAGGGTATTCTCCATGGGGTCCTGTTGCACAACAATGTTAACTACATCTGGCTGGAAAAGGTCAGATTCTTTAAGAATACTTCACAAAATCAGTACTGGAATCCTTGCCCTTTTTGTCAGTTTCATTTTTTTAGGGAAGCCACATGACCAAATACCGAAATATATTATATATAGATCATAATTTTTTTCTGAATAGTTAAGCTGGTTTTTAATACAAATAGGTTAGAATTTATACTGGGAAGTTGAAACCATGCCTGCCCCCCTCATTTTCCTTTTTTCCATTCAAACTTTCTTTATCTTCTTTTTCCAATGGTCTACTAGAGATTTTTGTCACCACTAATATACATTTTCTTTTGTATGCAGATCATCTCAACAGGACTAAATCATGACCCTAAGCTCCCGGAGGATCACCCAAGGAATGGCAAAATGCCGTACACATGAGAATGACTCATCGATAAGAGGATTATTTTGGCGAAATACAGTTTTTATTTAAATAGTTTTTTTTGCTATTTAGTATAGAAAACACATACAATTTTATATATGCTTTTTTTGGATAGTGATGACATTTTTGTCCAACACAAGTTCTTGATCTTTTTTTGTTCAGATACAAATCAATTGACAACACCGTCACCGCCGAGACAAGCACGTGACACCACCGCCACCTTGTCTTAGGGTTATATACCCCTGCGTTGCTGCGTTTATTCGAGTGATCCACAAACAATAAAAATCCCTCTTTTTGCCTAGCTCTATCTCGATGAGAGGAAACAAAAGCACTTTTTTACCTGTTGGGCAATCCTTTGATTAAGTCTTAAATGAGCCCCTCTAAAGTTTGAGGCAAATGAACGCATTTTTGTTCGTGACACCACTGCCACCATGTCTATCTTAGGGTAACGCGAGTCGAGGCGGACGTCGTCACGGTAGCGACGACGGAAGCCGAGACGAGCACGTGACACCACTGCCACCCTGTCTTACCGTAACGGGAGTCGAGGTGGACGTCGTCGCGGTAGGGACGATGGACGCTGAGACGAGCACGTGACACCACTGCCACCCTGTCTATCTTATGGTAACGCGAGTCGAGTCGGACGTCGTCGCGGTAGCGACGACGGACGCCGAGACGAGCACGTGACATCACTACCACCCTGTCTTAGCGTAACGTGAGTCGAGGCGGACGTCGTCGCGGTAGGGACGACGAACGCCGAGACGAGCACGTGACACCACTGCCACCCTGTCTTAGCGTAACGCGAGTCGAGGCGGTAGCGACGACGGACGCCGAGAGGAGCACGTGACACCACTGCCACCCTGTCTTACCGTAACGCGAGTCGAGGCGGACGTCGTCGCAGTAGCGACGACGGACGCCGAGACGAGCACATGACACCACTGCCATCTTGTCTATCTCAGGGTAACGCGAGTCGCGGCGGACGTCGTCGCGGTAGCGATGACGGACGCCGAGACGAGCACGTGACATCACTACCCCCCTGTCTTAGTGTAACGCGAGTCGAGGCGGAAGTCGTCGCGGTAGCGACGACGGACGCCGAGACGAGCACGTGACACCACTGCCATCTTGTCTATCTCAGGGTAACGCGAGTCGCGGCGGACGTCGTCGCGGTAGCGATGACGGACGTCGAGACGAGCACGTGACATCACTACCACCCTGTCTTAGCGTAACGCGAGTCGAGGCGGAAGTCGTCGCGGTAGCGACGACGGACGCCAAGACGAGCACGTGACACCACTGCCACCCTGTCTATCTTACGGTAACGCGAGTCGAGGCGGACTTCGTTGCTGTAGCGACGACGGACGCCGAGACAAGCACGTGACATCACTACCACCCTGTCTTTGCGTAACGCGAGTCGAGGCGGACGTCGTCGCGGTAGCGACAACGGACGCCGAGACGAGCACGTGACACCCCTGCCACCCTGTCTATCTTAGGGTAACGCGAGTCGAGGCGGACGTCGTCGCGGTAGCGACGATGGACGCCGAGACGAGCACGTGACACCACTACCACCCTGTCTATCTTAGGGTAACGCGAGTCGAGGCGGACGTCGTCGCGGTAGCGACGACGGACGCCGAGACGAGCATTTGACATCACTACCACCGTGTCTTAGCGTAACGCGAGTCGAGGCGGACGTCGTCGCGGTAGCGACGACGAACGCCGAGACGAGCACGTGACACCACTACCACCCTGTCTTAGCGTAACGCGAGTCGAGGCGGACGTCGTCGCGGTAGCGACGACGGATGCCGAGACGAGCACGTGACACCACTACCACCCTGTCTTACCGTAACACGAGTCGAGGCGGACGTCGTCGCGGTAGCGACGATGGACGCCGAGACGAGCACGTGACACCACTGCCACCCTGTCTATCTTAGGGCAACGCGAGTCGAGGCGGACGTCGTCGCGGTAGCAACGACGGATGCCGAGACGAGCCCGTGATACCAATGCCACCTTGTCTATCTTAGGGTAACGCGACTCGAGGCAGACGTCGTCGCGGTAGCGACGACGGACGCCGAGACTAGCACGTGACACCACTGCCACCCTGTCTAACTTAGGGTAACGCGCGTCAAGGCGGACGTCGTCGCGGTAGCGACGACGAACGCCGAGACGAGCACGTGACATCACTCCCACCCTGTCTATCTTAGGGTAACGCGAGTCGAGGCGGACGTCGTCGCGGTAGCGACGATGGACGCCGAGACGAGCACGTGACATAACTACCACCCTGTCTTAGCGTAACGCGAGTCGAGGCGGACGTCGTCGCGGTAGCGACGACGGACGCCGAGACAAGCATGTGACATCACTGCCACCCTGTATTAGCGTAACGCGAGTCGAGGCGGACGTCGTCGCGGTAGCGACGACGGACGCCGAGACGAGCATGTGACACCACCGCCGCCCTGTCTTAGCGTAACGCGAGTTGAGGCGGACGTCGTCGCGGTAGCGACGACGGACGCCGAGACGAGAACGTGATACCACTGCCACCCTGTCTTACCATAACGCGAGTCGAGGCGGACGTCGTCGCGGTAGCGACGATGGTCGCCGAGACGAGCACGTGACACCACTGCCACCCTGTCTATCTTAGGGCAATGCGAGTCAAGGCGGACGTTGTCGCGGTAGCGACGACGGATGCCGAGACGAGCACGTGACACCACTGCCACCATGTCTATCTTAGGGTAACGCGAGTCAAGGCAGACGTCGTCGCGGTAGCAACGACGAACGCTGAGATGAGCATGTGACATCACTACCACCCTGTCTATCTTAGGGTAACGCGAGTCAAGACGGACGTCGTCGCGGTAGCGGCGACGGACGCCGTGACGAGCACGTGACACCACTGCCACCCTGTCTATCTTAGGGTAACGCGAGTCGAGGCGGACGTCGTCGCGGTAGCGACGACGGACGCCGAGACAAGCACATGACATCACTACCACCCTATCTTAGCGTAACGGGAGTCGAGGCGGACGTCGTTGCAGAAGCGACGACGGACGCCGAGACGAGCATGTGACACCACTGCCACCCTGTCTATCTTAGGGTAACGTGAGTCGAGGCGGACGTCGTCGCGGTAGCGACGACGGACGCCGATACGAGCACGTTACATCACTACCACCCTGTCTTAGCGTAACGCGAGTCGAGGCGGATGTCGTCGCGGTAGCGACGACGGACTCCAAGACGAGCACGTGACACCACTGCCACCCTGTCTATCTTAGGGTAACGCAAGTCGAGGCGAACGACGTCGCGGTAGCGACGACGGACACCGAGACGAGCCCATGACACCACTGGCACCCTGTCTATCCACGACGACGGATGCGAGACGAGCACGTGACGCCACTGCCACCCTGTCTATCTTAGGGTAACGTGAGTCGAGGCGGACGTCGTTGCGGTAGCGACGACGGACGCCGAGACGAGCACGTGACACCACTGGCACCCTGTCTATCCACGACGACGGATGCGAGACGAGCACGTGACACCACTGCCACCCTGTCTATCTTAGGGTAACGCGAGTCGAGGCGGACGTCATCGCAGTAGCGACGACGGACGCCGAGACGAGCACGTGACATCAGTACCACCATGTCTTAGCGTAACGCGAGTCGAGGCAGACGTCGTCGCAGTAGCGACGACGGACGCCGAGACGAGCACGTGACACCACTGCCACCCTGTCTATCTTAGGGTAACGCGAGTCGAGGCGGACATCGTCGCGGTAGCGACGACGGACGCCGAGACGAGCACGTGACATCACTACCACCCTGTCTTAGCGTAACGCGAGTCGAGGCGGATGTCGTCGCTACCCGAGACGAGCACATGACACCACTGCCACCCTGTCTTAGCGTAACGCGAGTCGAGGCGGACATCGTCGCGGTAGCGGCGACGGACGCCGAGAGGAGCACATGACACCACTACCACCCTGTCTTACCGTAACGCGAGTCGATGCGGACGTCGTCACAGTAGCGGCGATGGACGCCGAGACGAGCACGTGACACCACTACCACCCTATCTATCTTAGGGTGACGCGAGTCGAGGCGGACATCGTCGCGGTAGCGAAGACGGACGCCGAGACGAGCAAGTGACATCACTACCACCCTGTCTTAGCGTATTGCGAGTCGAGGTGGACGTCGTCGCGGTAGCAACGACGGACGCCGAGACGAGCACGTGACATCACTGCCACCCTGTCTATCTTAGGGTAACGCGAGTCGAGGCGGACGTCGTCGCGGTAGCGACAACGGACGCCGAGACGAGCACATGACATCACTACCACCCTGTCTTAGCGTAACGGGAGTCGAGGCGGACGTCGTTGCAGTAGCGACGACGGACACCGAGACGAGCACGTGACACCACTGCCACCCTGTCTTAGCGTAACGCGAGTCGAGGCGGTAGCAACGACGGACGCCGAGACGAGCACGTGACACCCCTGCCACCCTGTCTATCTTGGGGTAACGCGAGTCGAGGCGGACGTCGTCGTGGTAGCGACGACGGTCGCCGAGACGAGCACGTGACACCACTGCCACCCTGTCTATCTTAGGGTAACGCGAGTCGAGGCGGACGTCGTCGCGGTAGCGACGACGGACGCCGAGACGAGCATTTGACATCACTACCACCCTGTCTTAGCGTAACGCAAGTCGAGGCGGATGTCGTCGCGGTAGCTACGACGGACGCCGAGACGAGCACGTGACACCACTGCCACCCTGTCTATCTTAGGGTAACGCGAGCCGAGGCGGACGTCGTCGCCTTAGCGGCCACAGACGCCGAGACGAGCATTTGACATCATTACCACCCTGTCTTAGCGTAACACGAGTCGAGGCGGACGTCGTCGCGGTAGCGACGACGAACGCCGAGACGAGCACGTGACACCACTGCCACCCTGTCTGTCTTAGGGCAACGCGAGTTGAGGCGGACGTCGTCGCGGTAGCGACGACGGACGCCGAGACGAGCCCGTGACACCAATGCCACCTTGTCTATCTTAGGGTAACGCGACTCGAGGCGGACGTCGTCACGGTAGCGACGACGGACGCCGAGACTAGCACGTGACACCACTGCCACCCTGTCTATCTTAGGTTAACGCGCGTCGAGGCGGACGTCGTCGCGGTAGCGACGACGGACGCCGAGACGAGCATTTGACATCACTACCACCCTGTCTTAGCGTAACGCGAGTCAAGGCGGACGTCGTCGCGGTAGCGACGACGAACGCCGAGACGAGCACGTGACACCACTGCAACCCTGTCTATCTTAGGGCAACGCGAGTCGAGGCGGACGTCGTCGCGGTAGCGACGACGGACGCCGAGACGAGCCTGTGACACCAATGCCACCTTGTCTATCTTAGGGTAACGCGACTCGAGGCGGACGTCGTCGCGGTAGGGACGACGGACGCCAAGACTAGCACGTGACACCACTGCCACCCTGTCTATCTTAGGGTAACGCGCGTCGAGGCGGACGTCGTCGCGGTAGCGACGACGGACGCCGAGACGAGCACGTGACATCACTACCACCCTGTCTATCTTAGGGTAACGGGAGTCGAGGCGGACGTCGTCGCCTTAGCGGCCACAGACGCCGAGACGAGCATTTGACATCATTACCACCCTATCTTAGCGTAACACGAGTCGAGCCGGACGTCGTCGCGGTAGCGACGACGAACGCCGAGACGAGCACGTGACACCACTGCCACCCTGTCTGTCTTAGGGCAACGCGAGTTGAGGCGGACGTCGTCGCGGTAGCGACGATGGACGCCGAGACGAGCCCGTGACACCAATGCCACCTTGTCTATCTTAGGGTAACGCGACTCGAGGCGGACGTCGTCGCGGTAGCGACGACGGACGCCGAGACTAGCACGTGACACCACTGCCACCCTGTCTATCTTAGGGTAACGCGCGTCGAGGCGGACGTCGTCGCGGTAGCGACGACCGACGCCGAGACGAGCATTTGACATCACTACCACCCTGTCTTAGCGTAACGCGAGTCGAGGCGGACGTCATCGCGGTAGCGACGACGAACGCCGAGACAAGCACGTGACACCACTGCAACCCTGTCTATCTTAGGGCAACGCGAGTCGAGGCGGACGTCGTCGCGGTAGCGACGACGGACGCCGAGACGAGCCCGTGACACCAATGCCACCCTGTCTATCTTAGGGTAACGCGACTCGAGGCGGACGTCGTCGCGGTAGCGACGACGGACGCCAAGACTAGCACGTGACACCACTGCCACCCTGTCTATCTTAGGGTAACGCGCGTCGAGGCGGACGTCGTCGCGGTAGCGACGACGGACGCCGAGACGAGCACGTGACATCACTACCACCCTGTCTATCTTAGGGTAACGGGAGTCGAGGCGGACGTCGTCGCGGTAGCGGCGACGGACGCCGAGACGAGCACGTGACATCACTACCACCCTGTCTATCTTAGGGTAACGCGAGTCGAGGCGGACATCGTCGCGGTAGCGGCGACGGACGCCGAGACGAGCACGTGACATCACTACCACCCTGTCTTAGCGTAACGCGAGTCGAGGCGGACGTCGTCGCGGTAGCGACGACGGACGCGGAGACGAGCACGTGACACCACTGCCGCCCTGTCTTAGCGTAACGCGAGTCGAGGCGGACGTCGTCGCGATAGCGACGACGGACGCCGAGACGAGAACGTGATACCACTGCCACCCTGTCTTACCGTAACGCGAGTCGAGGCGGACGTCGTCGCGATAGCGACGATGGACGCCGAGACGAGCACGTGACACCACTGCCACCCTGTCTATCTTAGGGCAATGCGAGTCGAGGCGGACGTCGTGGCGGTAGCGACGACGGACGTCGAGACGAGCACGTGACACCACTGCCGCCCTGTCTTAGCGTAACGCGAGTCGAGGCGAACGTCGTCGCGGTAGCGATGACGGACGCCGAGACGAGAACGTGATACCACTGCCACCCTGTCTTACCGTAACGCGAGTCGAGGCGGACGTCGTCGCGATAGCGACGATGGACGCCAAGACGAGCACGTGACACCACTGCCACCCTGTCTATCTTAGGGCAATGCGAGTCGAGGCGGACGTTGACACCACTTTTTTTGTTAACTTTTCATGCATGTTCTAAAGATGCTAAGCATGGTCTTTTCAAATTTTTTACACCAAATGTCACATCACTTTTTTTTAATTACTTCCTTTTGAGTTCTGTCTTTTCATAGTTTCACATAATCATGAATAATCTCGTCTCAGATTTCAGATTCTGGCATTAGGAGTTGCTAATAACTTGAAGGGAACAAGGAAATTGTTGGCTTTCTTCAATACATCCAACCAATAGAATTTATATCAACCATGGCTGAGCAGGCAAGAGCAGTGAGTTCCTTCTAATTTTTGCATTTACATAATTTATCTCAATTGATCACTTTCTTCACTACAGAAATGTTTTTATTCCTTACACTCGCTGATCTTTTTTCTTAATAAATAGGATTTTGCAACAAAGCTCTCGCTACGGAAATTCATGGCGACGGCGCAGCGTGTAACGCTAGATCAAAGACAGCTTGCCCGTAGCATGGGCCTGGATCATCTGCTTGACCTGAAATGTGATACTCTGCCGCGCGGTGTCGTTCATTATCTGGCATCGAACTTTGATGTACCCTCAAGGGCTATTGAACTCCCCAATGGGTTCAAGTTCACAATCACACCGTCATTCATACACCAGGTCCTGGGGATACCACTTGGCGGCAGAAGCATAGAGAAGAAGCAAAACCCAGCACTTAGATCACTAATTGCTCAGCAGACAAAATGCAAAGGAAACTACCCGACCATAAACGAGCTGGATGACTTGACACAACCTGGGCTGGATGGAGATTTATTCAAAAGGATTTTCACAATGTATGCACTTACCGTGCTCCTCTGCCCTTCAAGCCATGGGGCTGCTAGTCCAGATTACTACCACATTCTGGAAGACCCTGAACAGATTGGCTCATTCGACTTCTGCATGTGCCAATGCTAAAAGCATGTGCCAACGCTGAAACCCTTCTTCGAATAATTGACACAATACCAGTTTCGTCCGATCTAGACCTGCCGCTCTACACGGAAGTATTGGAGGGGATGTACCCACGGAAAATTGAGGTTGCAGATACCGAGGCTGAACCAACCCACACTTCTAGCCTACTTCCTTATGTTCTTGATGAGAAAGCATTTTGGCACCGATCGCAGAGTCCATGAGACACAAATTTGCTAACCTCCAGGGAGCTCAATCTGTTTGAAGAATGGAAGGTCTTTACCAAGGTTGATGGTAGTCAAGGCCCAACCAGCAGCTACCCAATCAGGACGACCGAGGACATCACTAATAGAACAAAAGGACGACATGCATGTCCTTAAATGACACGGCTGACAATTGCGTTGCTTTGAAAAAAAGGGCAAGGATGTTTCAGAACATAGATGAGCTGTCGAGCAACCTTCATCGTGAGATGCCACACACTTTAACAACTGTAAGCGCATCATCACACGAGAAAGATCAGTCATCAAGCGACGCTAATCTTGGTCAAATCCAACAAACACCGGTCCATGGCACCTCTTCAGCTACCAACCAAGACTTCCCATGGGACGACCCTGATATGGTAGCGCGGTTGATTGAGTCTACCGATAGGATTGAGGAAGAGTGGTTTCCACAACAAAGACAAACTCAGTATACCACATCAGTTACACAAGACATCCACATATCAAAGATCAAGCCCAATGAGATATGTTGCAGCTTCAGCTCAAATCCAGTCGAAAGTGCTATTTTCAATGACATTGTGTCACGAATACCACCTCATTCAAGGCAAAAGAGGTATCTCAGTAACAATCTCCTCTTTTTTTGTTTTTTCTTCCTTTTTTCTCCTCAATGGGGATGCGCTGTCTGTATAACAAGCAATATTTTGTCCTTTTTCATTCCTCTTTTTTGTTCCCATCAAGCTTCTTTCCCACTCTGAATTTTCCATATTTTTCATTTTGTGGCAGCCCAAGAATAGTACAAATGGGCTCGACATGGGTTGAACATAGGGTTTTTGGCCTGAGCATGCAAGTGTATGGCCGGGTCAATAAGTAGGTGATCAATATGTTGGGAAAAGCAGTAATGGCCGAGCAGACTGAAAAGGACAGGCTCAATCTTCTCCCGCGAAGTTACTGGTCAAGATACTATGTCGAATGCGACATTGCTGTAAGTAGAAACATAAATATGTGCAGACAATACTCTTTTTTCCATCCAATGCTCTGTTTCTTTTTTGCGAGCCCCCCTCCTTTTCTTGGTGCCTTTGAGGCATCTTTGATCCGATCAAAATTTTCCAGAAATTATTCCAAAAGGCATTTGAAACTTCATTGGCGTTATCTGTTCACCTGAGGGAGACAATGATAGGATTCCATCTTGACCGAATTCACATGGTATTTTTCGTAGTCCAATAAACAAGCCATATAATTTATAGTCTCCATGCAAGTCCCATGTCTTTTTCTATTTTTCAGTAAAAAGTCACCCATGGTGTTTTGTGCTAATATTGTTTTGTTTATTTTTGGATCAATGTACAGGTGTTTTTACCTTTAAGCTCATACAGTTTCTGGTACATGGTTGTTGCTAACTTTAGGAAGGAAACGTTTGAAGTCCTCTGCCCAAGTAACATAATCGACTTGATTGCTGACGAAGCTCAGCTTGTAATCAAGAATTTCAAAGCGGCTTTCAAGCTGGCATACAAGAGATCACAAGTAAATGTGACTGACATGGGTGTGGCTTTCCGGAGTGTGTGCTCTTCAACTAAAGAGTAATGCAATCCAACGACTGAAATACTCAAGCAATTTTATGCATGATCCTTTTCAGTATTTTTTTCATCTAACTTTAGTGATGCAAAAAACATAATTATGAATTGCAGGGCAGATAGTGGGATCTTCACAATGAAGTTGGTACAAGGACATGATGGAGACAACACTTTGTGTTTCGAACCCGTAAGTCATAGCAACCACCCCTTTTCGTCTTTTTTGTATTTTTTGTTCAACTGATAACACACACATCACATATCCATGTAATGTAGCTCAACTTTTTGCTGCTTAAAACCTCATCCTTTTTTATGCTTTTTGTCAGGCCCATTTTTTTAGTCTCTCACAGGTGTTTTATCTTTTTTTATTCTTATATCCTGCTGCGTTTTTACACCAATATAACATGTTTTTTCCTTTTTTAGTTCAACTTAACTGTTATTTTTATGTAAAACAAAAACAGGAGCATGCAAAGAGCCTGCGCGAGAGTCTAACTTACTACATGGTTGCTCACCCTTGCAATGAAAACCTGATGCCAGAAACCAAAGAAATCTTAAGAAAATATGTGAGTATTGACTTATCTCTTTAATACCCCCCCACACACCCCACCTCTTTTTTATTTACCTGGTTTTTGCTACATCGTTTATTTTTTTGCTTTCTTTTAGTTATTGACAATGTTCTTAAACTTCTTCTTTCATTGAAAAAATAACTTTCTTTTTTTCTATGCGTGTTTTCTTTTCCGCAGGGTGTTCCATTTGACTACTCGGTACATATGACTAAAGGAAAATTCCCTTCATTTTTCTCTGTCTTTTTTGCAAACAGATTTTTTTCTCTTTTACCGTTTTTCCAAGTTTGTATGCATTCCCCCATGATTTCTAACATTTTTCTCTTTCTTTTCTCATGAACATAAATCTCACAGACTCCAGGGTATTCTCCATGGGGTCCTGTTGCACAACAATGTTAACTACATCTGGCTGGAAAAGGTCAGATTCTTTAAGAATACTTCACAAAATCAGTACTGGAATCCTTGCCCTTTTTGTCAGTTTCATTTTTTTAGGGAAGCCACATGACCAAATACCGAAATATATTATATATAGATCATAATTTTTTTCTGAATAGTTAAGCTGGTTTTTAATACAAATAGGTTAGAATTTATACTGGGAAGTTGAAACCATGCCTGCCCCCCTCATTTTCCTTTTTTCCATTCAAACTTTCTTTATCTTCTTTTTCCAATGGTCTACTAGAGATTTTTGTCACCACTAATATACATTTTCTTTTGTATGCAGATCATCTCAACAGGACTAAATCATGACCCTAAGCTCCCGGAGGATCACCCAAGGAATGGCAAAATGCCGCACACATGAGAATGACTCATCGATAAGAGGATTATTTTGGCGAAATACAGTTTTTATTTAAATAGTTTTTTTTGCTATTTAGTATAGAAAACACATACAATTTTATATATGCTTTTTTTGGATAGTGATGACATTTTTGTCCAACACAAGTTCTTGATCTTTTTTTGTTCAGATACAAATCAATTGACAACACCGTCACCGCCGAGACAAGCACGTGACACCACCGCCACCTTGTCTTAGGGTTATATACCCCTGCGTTGCTGCGTTTATTCGAGTGATCCACAAACGATAAAAATCCCTCTTTTTGCCTAGCTCTATCTCGATGAGAGGAAACAAAAGCACTTTTTTACCTGTTGGGCAATCCTTTGATTAAGTCTTAAATGAGCCCCTCTAAAGTTTGAGGCAAATGAACGCATTTTTGTTCGTGACACCACTGCCACCATGTCTATCTTAGGGTAACGCGAGTCGAGGCGGACGTCGTCACGGTAGCGACGACGGAAGCCGAGACGAGCACGTGACACCACTGCCACCCTGTCTTACCGTAACGGGAGTCGAGGTGGACGTCGTCGCGGTAGCGACGATGGACGCCGAGACGAGCACGTGACATCACTACCACCCTGTCTTAGCGTAACGTGAGTCGAGGCGGATGTCGTCGCGGTAGGGACGACGAACGCCGAGATGAGCACGTGACACCACTGCCACCCTGTCTTAGCGTAACGCGAGTCGAGGCGGTAGCGACGACGGACGCCGAGAGGAGCACGTGACACCACTGCCACCCTGTCTTACCGTAACGCGAGTCGAGGCGGACGTCGTCGCAGTAGCGACGACGGACGCCGAGACGAGCACATGACACCACTGCACTCTTGTCTATCTCAGGGTAACGCGAGTCGCGGCGGACGTCGTCGCGGTAGCGATGACGGACGTCGAGACGAGCACGTGACATCACTACCACCCTGTCTTAGTGTAACGCGAGTCGAGGCGGAAGTCGTCGCGGTAGCAACGACGGACGCCGAGACGAGCACGTGACACCACTGCCATCTTGTCTATCTCAGGGTAACGCGAGTCGCGGCGGACGTCGTCGCGGTAGCGATGACGGACGTCGAGACGAGCACGTGACATCACTACCACCCTGTCTTAGCATAACGCGAGTCGAGGCGGAAGTCGTCGCGGTAGCGACGACGGACGCCAAGACGAGCACGTGACACCACTGCCACCCTGTCTATCTTACGGTAACGCGAGTCGAGGCGGACGTCGTTGCTGTAGCGACGACGGACGCCGAGACGAGCACGTGACATCACTACCACCCTGTCTTTGCGTAACGCGAGTCGAGGCGGACGTCGTCGCGGTAGCGACAACGGACGCCGAGACGAGCACGTGACACCCCTGCCACCGTGTCTACCTTAGGGTAACGCGAGTCGAGGCGGACGTCGTCGCGGTAGCGACGACGGACGCCGAGACGAGCACGTGACACCACTGCCACCCTGTCTATCTTAGGGTAACGCGAGTCGAGGCGGACGTCGTCGCGGTAGCGACGACGGACGCCGAGACGAGCATTTGACATCACTACCACCGTGTCTTAGCGTAACGCGAGTCGAGGCGGACGTCGTCGCGGTAGCGACGACGAACGCCGAGACGAGCACGTGACACCACTACCACCCTGTCTTAGCGTAACGCGAGTCGAGGCGGACGTCGTCGCGGTAGCGACGACGGATGCCGAGACAAGCACGTGACACCACTACCACCCTGTCTTACCGTAACACAAGTCGAGGCGGACGTCGTCGCGGTAGCGACGATGGACGCCGAGACGAGCACGTGACACCACTGCCACCCTGTCTATCTTAGGGCAACGCGAGTCGAGGCGGACGTCGTCGCGGTAGCGACGACGGATGCCGAGACAAGCCCGTGACACCAATGCCACCTTGTCTATCTTAGGGTAACGCGACTCGAGGCGGACGTCGTCGCGGTAGCGACGACGGACGCCGAGACTAGCACGTGACACCACTGCCACCCTGTCTAACTTAGGGTAACGCGCGTCGAGGCGGACGTCGTCGCGGTAGCGACGACGAACGCCGAGACGAGCACGTGACATCACTCCCACCCTGTCTATCTTAGGGTAACGCGAGTCGAGGCGGACGTCGACGCGGTAGCGGCGATGGACGCCGAGACGAGCACGTGACATAACTACCACCCTGTCTTAGCGTAACGCGAGTCGAGGCGGACGTCGTCGCGGTAGCGACGACGGACGCCGAGACAAGCATGTGACATCACTGCCACCTTGTATTAGCGTAACGTGAGTCGAGGCGGACGTCGTCGCGGTAGCGACGACGGACGCCGAGACGAGCATGTGACACCACCGCCGCCCTGTCTTAGTGTAACGCGAGTCGAGGCGGACGTCGTCGCGGTAGCGACGACGGACGCCGAGACGAGAACGTGATATCACTGCCACCCTGTCTTACCGTAACGCGAGTCGAGGCGGACGTCGTCGCGGTAGCGACGATGGTCGCCGAGACGAGCACGTGACACCACTGCCACCCTGTCTATCTTAGGGCAATGCGAGTCAAGGCGGACGTTGTCGCGGTAGCGACGACGGACGCCGAGACGAGCACGTGACACCACTGCCACCATGTCTATCTTAGGGTAACGCGAGTCAAGGCAGACGTCGTCGCGGTAGCAACGACGAACGCTGAGATGAGCATGTGACATCACTACCACCCTGTCTATCTTAGGGTAACGCGAGTCGAGGCGGACGTCGTCGCGGTAGCGGCGACGGACGCCGTGACGAGCACGTGACACCACTGCCACCCTGTCTATCTTAGGGTAACGCGAGTCGAGGCGGACGTCGTCGCGGTAGCGACGACGGACGCCGAGACGAGCACATGACATCACTACCACCCTATCTTAGCGTAACGGGAGTCGAGGCGGACGTCGTTGCAGTAGCGACGACGGACGCCGAGACGAGCATGTGACACCACTGCCACCCTGTCTATCTTAGGGTAACGTGAGTCGAGGCGGACGTCGTCGCGGTAGCGACGACGGACGCCGATACGAGCACGTTACATCACTACCACCCTGTCTTAGCGTAACGCGAGTCGAGGCGGATGTCGTCGCGGTAGCGACGACGGACGCCAAAACGAGCACGTGACACCACTGCCACCCTGTCTATCTTAGGGTAACGCAAGTCGAGGCGGACGACGTCGCGGTAGCGACGACGGACACCGAGACGAGCCCGTGACACCACTGGCACCCTGTCTATCCGCGACGACGGATGCGAGACGAGCACGTGACGCCACTGCCACCCTGTCTATCTTAGGGTAACGTGAGTCGAGGCGGACGTCGTTGCGGTAGCGACGACGGACGCCGAGACGAGCACGTGACACCACTGGCACCCTGTCTATCCGCGACGACGGATGCGAGACGAGCACGTGACACCACTGCCACCCTGTCTATCTTAGGGTAACGCGAGTCGAGGCGGACGTCATCGCAGTAGCGACGACGGACGCCGAGACGAGCACGTGACATCAGTACCACCATGTCTTAGCGTAACGCGAGTCGAGGCAGACGTCGTCGCAGTAGCGACGACGGACGCCGAGACGAGCACGTGACACCACTGCCACCCTGTCTATCTTAGGGTAACGCGAGTCGAGGCGGACATCGTCGCAGTAGCGACGACGGACGCCGAGACGAGCACGTGACATCACTACCACCCTGTCTTAGCGTAACGCGAGTCGAGGCGGATGTCGTCGCTACCCGAGACGAGCACATGACACCACTGCCACCCTGTCTTAGCGTAACGCGAGTCGAGGCGGACATCGTCGCGGTAGCGGCGACGGACGCCGAGAGGAGCACATGACACCACTACCACCCTGTCTTACCGTAACGCGAGTCGATGCGGACGTCGTCACAGTAGCGGCGATGGACGCCGAGACGAGCACGTGACACCACTGCCACCCTATCTATCTTAGGGTGACGCGAGTCGAGGCGGACATCGTCGCGGTAGCGAAGACGGACGCCGAGACGAGCAAGTGACATCACTACCACCCTGTCTTAGCGTATTGCGAGTCGAGGTGGACGTCGTCGCGGTAGCAACGACGGACGCCGAGACGAGCACGTGACATCACTGCCACCCTGTCTATCTTAGGGTAACGCGAGTCGAGGCGGACGTCGTCGCGGTAGCGACAACGGACGCCGAGACGAGCACATGACATCACTACCACCCTGTCTTAGCGTAACGGGAGTCGAGGCGGACGTCGTTGCAGTAGCGACGACGGACACCGAGACGAGCACGTGACACCACTGCCACCCTGTCTTAGCGTAACGCGAGTCGAGGCGGTAGCAACGACGGACGCCGAGACGAGCACGTGACACCCCTGCCACCCTGTCTATCTTGGGGTAACGCGAGTCGAGGCGGACGTCGTCGCGGTAGCGACGACGGTCGCCGAGACGAGCACGTGACACCACTGCCACCCTGTCTATCTTAGGGTAACGCGAGTCGAGGCGGACGTCGTCGCGGTAGCGACGACGGACGCCGAGACGAGCATTTGACATCACTACCACCCTGTCTTAGCGTAACGCAAGTCGAGGCGGATGTCGTCGCGGTAGCTACGACGGACGCCGAGACGAGCACGTGACACCACTGCCACCCTGTCTATCTTAGGGTAACGCGAGCCGAGGCGGACGTCGTCGCCTTAGCGGCCACAGACGCCGAGACGAGCATTTGACATCATTACCACCCTGTCTTAGCGTAACACGAGTCGAGGCGGACGTCGTCGCGGTAGCGACGACGAACGCCGAGACGAGCACGTGACACCACTGCCACCCTGTCTGTCTTAGGGCAACGCGAGTTGAGGCGGACGTCGTCGCGGTAGCGACGACGGACGCCGAGACGAGCCCGTGACACCAATGCCACCTTGTCTATCTTAGGGTAACGCGACTCGAGGCGGACGTCGTCGCGGTAGCGACGACGGACGCCGAGACTAGCACGTGACACCACTGCCACCCTGTCTATCTTAGGTTAACGCGCGTCGAGGCGGACGTCGTCGCGGTAGCGACGACGGACGCCGAGACGAGCATTTGACATCACTACCACCCTGTCTTAGCGTAACGCGAGTCGAGGCGGACGTCGTCGCGGTAGCGACGACGAACGCCGAGACGAGCACGTGACACCACTGCAACCCTGTCTATCTTAGGGCAACGCGAGTCGAGGCGGACGTCGTCGCGGTAGCGACGACGGACGCCAAGACGAGCCTGTGACACCAATGCCACCTTGTCTATCTTAGGGTAACGCGACTCGAGGCGGACGTCGTCGCGGTAGGGACGACGGACGCCAAGACTAGCACGTGACACCACTGCCACCCTGTCTATCTTAGGGTAACGCGCGTCGAGGCGGACGTCGTCGCGGTAGCGACGACGGACGCCGAGACGAGCACGTGACATCACTACCACCCTGTCTATCTTAGTGTAACGGGAGTCGAGGCGGACGTCGTCGCCTTAGCGGCCACAGACGCCGAGACGAGCATTTGACATCATTACCACCCTATCTTAGCGTAACACGAGTCGAGCCGGACGTCGTCGCGGTAGCGACGACGAACGCCGAGACGAGCACGTGACACCACTGCCACCCTGTCTGTCTTAGGGCAACGCGAGTTGAGGCGGACGTCGTCGCGGTAGCGACGACGGACGCCGAGACGAGCCCGTGACACCAATGCCACCTTGTCTATCTTAGGGTAACGCGACTCAAGGCGGACGTCGTCGCGGTAGCGACGACGGACGCCGAGACTAGCACGTGACACCACTGCCACCCTGTCTATCTTAGGGTAACGCGCGTCGAGGCGGACGTCGTCGCGGTAGCGACGACCGACGCCGAGACGAGCATTTGACATCACTACCACCCTGTCTTAGCGTAACGCGAGTCGAGGCGGACGTCATCGCGGTAGCGACGACGAACGCCGAGACGAGCACGTGACACCACTGCAACCCTGTCTATCTTAGGGCAACGCGAGTCGAGGCGGACGTCGTCGCGGTAGCGACGACGGACGCCGAGACGAGCCCGTGACACCAATGCCACCCTGTCTATCTTAGGGTAACGCGACTCGAGGCGGACGTCGTCGCGGTAGCGACGACGGACGCCAAGACTAGCACGTGACACCACTGCCACCCTGTCTATCTTAGGGTAACGCGCGTCGAGGCGGACGTCGTCGCGGTAGCGACGACGGACGCCGAGACGAGCACGTGACATCACTACCACCCTGTCTATCTTAGGGTAACGGGAGTCGAGGCGGACGTCGTCGCGGTAGCGGCGACGGACGCCGAGACGAGCACGTGACATCACTACCACCCTGTCTATCTTAGGGTAACGCGAGTCGAGGCGGACGTCGTCGCGGTAGCGGCGACGGACGCCGAGACGAGCACGTGACATCACTACCACCCTGTCTTAGCGTAACGCGAGTCGAGGCGGACGTCGTCGCGGTAGCGACGACGGACGCGGAGACGAGCACGTGACACCACTGCCGCCCTGTCTTAGCGTAACGCGAGTCGAGGCGGACGTCGTCGTGATAGCGACGACGGACGCCGAGACGAGAACGTGATACCACTGCCACCCTGTCTTACCGTAACGCGAGTCGAGGCGGACGTCGTCGCGATAGCGACGATGGACGCCGAGACGAGCACGTGACACCACTGCCACCCTGTCTATCTTAGGGCAATGCGAGTCGAGGCGGACGTCGTTGCGGTAGCGACGACGGACGTCGAGACGAGCACGTGACACCACTGCCGCCCTGTCTTAGCGTAACGCGAGTCGAGGCGAACGTCGTCGCGGTAGCGATGACGGACGCCGAGACGAGAACGTGATACCACTGCCACCCTGTCTTACCGTAACGCGAGTCGAGGCGGACGTCGTCGCGATAGCGACGATGGACGCCAAGACGAGCACGTGACACCACTGCCACCCTGTCTATCTTAGGGCAATGCGAGTCGAGGCGGACGTTGACACCACTTTTTTTGTTAACTTTTCATGCATGTTCTAAAGATGCTAAGCATGGTCTTTTCAAATTTTTTACACCAAATGTCACATCACTTTTTTTTAATTACTTCCTTTTGAGTTCTGTCTTTTCATAGTTTCACATAATCATGAATAATCTCGTCTCAGATTTCAGATTCTGGCATTAGGAGTTGCTAATAACTTGAAGGGAACAAGGAAATTGTTGGCTTTCTTCAATACATCCAACCAATAGAATTTATATCAACCATGGCTGAGCAGGCAAGAGCAGTGAGTTCCTTCTAATTTTTGCATTTACATAATTTATCTCAATTGATCACTTTCTTCACTACAGAAATGTTTTTATTCCTTACACTCGCTGATCTTTTTTCTTAATAAATAGGATTTTGCAACAAAGCTCTCGCTACGGAAATTCATGGCGACGGCGCAGCGTGTAACGCTAGATCAAAGACAGCTTGCCCGTAGCATGGGCCTGGATCATCTGCTTGACCTGAAATGTGATACTCTGCCGCGCGGTGTCGTTCATTATCTGGCATCGAACTTTGATGTACCCTCAAGGGCTATTGAACTCCCCAATGGGTTCAAGTTCACAATCACACCGTCATTCATACACCAGGTCCTGGGGATACCACTTGGCGGCAGAAGCATAGAGAAGAAGCAAAACCCAGCACTTAGATCACTAATTGCTCAGCAGACAAAATGCAAAGGAAACTACCCGACCATAAACGAGCTGGATGACTTGACACAACCTGGGCTAGATGGAGATTTATTCAAAAGGATTTTCACAATGTATGCACTTACCGTGCTCCTCTGCCCTTCAAGCCATGGGGCTGCTAGTCCAGATTACTACCACATTCTGGAAGACCCTGAACAGATTGGCTCATTCGACTTCTGCATGTGCCAATGCTAAAAGCATGTGCCAACGCTGAAACCCTTCTTCGAATAATTGACACAATACCAGTTTCGTCCGATCTAGACCTGCCGCTCTACACGGAAGTATTGGAGGGGATGTACCCACGGAAAATTGAGGTTGCAGATACCGAGGCTGAACCAACCCACACTTCTAGCCTACTTCCTTATGTTCTTGATGAGAAAGCATTTTGGCACCGATCGCAGAGTCCATGAGACACAAATTTGCTAACCTCCAGGGAGCTCAATCTGTTTGAAGAATGGAAGGTCTTTACCAAGGTTGATGGTAGTCAAGGCCCAACCAGCAGCTACCCAATCAGGACGACCGAGGACATCACTAATAGAACAAAAGGACGACATGCATGTCCTTAAATGACACGGCTGACAATTGCGTTGCTTTGAAAAAAAGGGCAAGGATGTTTCAGAACATAGATGAGCTGTCGAGCAACCTTCATCGTGAGATGCCACACACTTTAACAACTGTAAGCGCATCATCACACGAGAAAGATCAGTCATCAAGCGACGCTAATCTTGGTCAAATCCAACAAACACCGGTCCATGGCACCTCTTCAGCTACCAACCAAGACTTCCCATGGGACGACCCTGATATGGTAGCGCGGTTGATTGAGTCTACCGATAGGATTGAGGAAGAGTGGTTTTCACAACAAAGACAAACTCAGTATACCACATCAGTTACACAAGACATCCACATATCAAAGATCAAGCCCAATGAGATATGTTGCAGCTTCAGCTCAAATCCAGTCGAAAGTGCTATTTTCAATGACATTGTGTCACGAATACCACCTCATTCAAGGCAAAAGAGGTATCTCAGTAACAATCTCCTCTTTTTTTGTTTTTTCTTCCTTTTTTCTCCTCAATGGGGATGCGCTGTCTGTATAACAAGCAATATTTTGTCCTTTTTCATTCCTCTTTTTTGTTCCCATCAAGCTTCTTTCCCACTCTGAATTTTCCATATTTTTCATTTTGTGGCAGCCCAAGAATAGTACAAATGGGCTCGACATGGGTTGAACATAGGGTTTTTGGCCTGAGCATGCAAGTGTATGGCCGGGTCAATAAGTAGGTGATCAATATGTTGGGAAAAGCAGTAATGGCCGAGCAGACTGAAAAGGACAGGCTCAATCTTCTCCCGCGAAGTTACTGGTCAAGATACTATGTCGAATGCGACATTGCTGTAAGTAGAAACATAAATATGTGCAGACAATACTCTTTTTTCCATCCAATGCTCTGTTTCTTTTTTGCGAGCCCCCCTCCTTTTCTTGGTGCCTTTGTGGCATCTTTGATCCGATCAAAATTTTCCAGAAATTATTCCAAAAGGCATTTGAAACTTCATTGGCGTTATCTGTTCACCTGAGGGAGACAATGATAGGATTCCATCTTGACCGAATTCACATGGTATTTTTCGTAGTCCAATAAACAAGCCATATAATTTATAGTCTCCATGCAAGTCCCATGTCTTTTTCTATTTTTCAGTAAAAAGTCACCCATGGTGTTTTGTGCTAATATTGTTTTGTTTATTTTTGGATCAATGTACAGGTGTTTTTACCTTTAAGCTCATACAGTTTCTGGTACATGGTTGTTGCTAACTTTAGGAAGGAAACGTTTGAAGTCCTCTGCCCAAATAACATAATCGACTTGATTGCTGACGAAGCTCAGCTTGTAATCAAGAATTTCAAAGCGGCTTTCAAGCTGGCATACAAGAGATCACAAGTAAATGTGACTGACATGGGTGTGGCTTTCCGGAGTGTGTGCTCTTCAACTAAAGAGTAATGCAATCCAACGACTGAAATACTCAAGCAATTTTATGCATGATCCTTTTCAGTATTTTTTTCATCTAACTTTAGTGATGCAAAAAACATAATTATGAATTGCAGGGCAGATAGTGGGATCTTCACAATGAAGTTGGTACAAGGACATGATGGAGACAACACTTTGTGTTTCGAACCCGTAAGTCATAGCAACCACCCCTTTTCGTCTTTTTTGTATTTTTTGTTCAACTGATAACACACACATCACATATCCATGTAATGTAGCTCAACTTTTTGCTGCTTAAAACCTCATCCTTTTTTATGCTTTTTGTCAGGCCCATTTTTTTAGTCTCTCACAGGTGTTTTATCTTTTTTTATTCTTATATCCTGCTGCGTTTTTACACCAATATAACATGTTTTTTCCTTTTTTAGTTCAACTTAACTGTTATTTTTATGTAAAACAAAAACAGGAGCATGCAAAGAGCCTGCGCGAGAGTCTAACTTACTACATGGTTGCTCACCCTTGCAATGAAAACCTGATGCCAGAAACCAAAGAAATCTTAAGAAAATATGTGAGTATTGACTTATCTCTTTAATACCCCCCCACACACCCCACCTCTTTTTTATTTACCTGGTTTTTGCTACATCGTTTATTTTTTTGCTTTCTTTTAGTTATTGACAATGTTCTTAAACTTCTTCTTTCATTGAAAAAATAACTTTCTTTTTTTCTATGCGTGTTTTCTTTTCCGCAGGGTGTTCCATTTGACTACTCGGTACATATGACTAAAGGAAAATTCCCTTCATTTTTCTCTGTCTTTTTTGCAAACAGATTTTTTTCTCTTTTACCGTTTTTCCAAGTTTGTATGCATTCCCCCATGATTTCTAACATTTTTCTCTTTCTTTTCTCATGAACATAAATCTCACAGACTCCAGGGTATTCTCCATGGGGTCCTGTTGCACAACAATGTTAACTACATCTGGCTGGAAAAGGTCAGATTCTTTAAGAATACTTCACAAAATCAGTACTGGAATCCTTGCCCTTTTTGTCAGTTTCATTTTTTTAGGGAAGCCACATGACCAAATACCGAAATATATTATATATAGATCATAATTTTTTTCTGAATAGTTAAGCTGGTTTTTAATACAAATAGGTTAGAATTTATACTGGGAAGTTGAAACCATGCCTGCCCCCCTCATTTTCCTTTTTTCCATTCAAACTTTCTTTATCTTCTTTTTCCAATGGTCTACTAGAGATTTTTGTCACCACTAATATACATTTTCTTTTGTATGCAGATCATCTCAACAGGACTAAATCATGACCCTAAGCTCCCGGAGGATCACCCAAGGAATGGCAAAATGCCGTACACATGAGAATGACTCATCGATAAGAGGATTATTTTGGCGAAATACAGTTTTTATTTAAATAGTTTTTTTTGCTATTTAGTATAGAAAACACATACAATTTTATATATGCTTTTTTTGGATAGTGATGACATTTTTGTCCAACACAAGTTCTTGATCTTTTTTTGTTCAGATACAAATCAATTGACAACACCGTCACCGCCGAGACAAGCACGTGACACCACCGCCACCTTGTCTTAGGGTTATATACCCCTGCGTTGCTGCGTTTATTCGAGTGATCCACAAACAATAAAAATCCCTCTTTTTGCCTAGCTCTATCTCGATGAGAGGAAACAAAAGCACTTTTTTACCTGTTGGGCAATCCTTTGATTAAGTCTTAAATGAGCCCCTCTAAAGTTTGAGGCAAATGAACGCATTTTTGTTCGTGACACCACTGCCACCATGTCTATCTTAGGGTAACGCGAGTCGAGGCGGACGTCGTCACGGTAGCGACGACGGAAGCCGAGACGAGCACGTGACACCACTGCCACCCTGTCTTACCGTAACGGGAGTCGAGGTGGACGTCGTCGCGGTAGCGACGATGGACGCCGAGACGAGCACGTGACACCACTGCCACCCTGTCTATCTTATGGTAACGCGAGTCGAGTCGGACGTCGTCGCGGTAGCGACGACGGACGCCGAGACGAGCACGTGACATCACTACCACCCTGTCTTAGCGTAACGTGAGTCGAGGCGGACGTCGTCGCGGTAGGGACGACGAACGCCGAGACGAGCACGTGACACCACTGCCACCCTGTCTTAGCGTAACGCGAGTCGAGGCGGTAGCGACGACGGACGCCGAGAGGAGCACGTGACACCACTGCCACCCTGTCTTACCGTAACGCGAGTCGAGGCGGACGTCGTCGCAGTAGCGACGACGGACGCCGAGACGAGCACATGACACCACTGCCATCTTGTCTATCTCAGGGTAACGCGAGTCGCAGCGGACGTCGTCGCGGTAGCGATGACGGACGCCGAGACGAGCACGTGACATCACTACCCCCCTGTCTTAGTGTAACGCGAGTCGAGGCGGAAGTCGTCGCGGTAGCGACGACGGACGCCGAGACGAGCACGTGACACCACTGCCATCTTGTCTATCTCAGGGTAACGCGAGTCGCGGCGGACGTCGTCGCGGTAGCGATGACGGACGTCGAGACGAGCACGTGACATCACTACCACCCTGTCTTAGCGTAACGCGAGTCGAGGCGGAAGTCGTCGCGGTAGCGACGACGGACGCCAAGACGAGCACGTGACACCACTGCCACCCTGTCTATCTTACGGTAACGCGAGTCGAGGCGGACGTCGTTGCTGTAGCGACGACGGACGCCGAGACGAGCACGTGACATCACTACCACCCTGTCTTTGCGTAACGCGAGTCGAGGCGGACGTCGTCGCGGTAGCGACAACGGACGCCGAGACGAGCACGTGACACCCCTGCCACCCTGTCTATCTTAGGGTAACGCGAGTCGAGGCGGACGTCGTCGCGGTAGCGACGATGGACGCCGAGACGAGCACGTGACACCACTGCCACCCTGTCTATCTTAGGGTAACGCGAGTCGAGGCGGACGTCGTCGCGGTAGCGACGACGGACGCCGAGACGAGCATTTGACATCACTACCACCGTGTCTTAGCGTAACGCGAGTCGAGGCGGACGTCGTCGCGGTAGCGACGACGAACGCCGAGACGAGCACGTGACACCACTACCACCCTGTCTTAGCGTAACGCGAGTCGAGGCGGACGTCGTCGCGGTAGCGACGACGGATGCCGAGACGAGCACGTGACACCACTACCACCCTGTCTTACCGTAACACGAGTCGAGGCGGACGTCGTCGCGGTAGCGACGATGGACGCCGAGACGAGCACGTGACACCACTGCCACCCTGTCTATCTTAGGGCAACGCGAGTCGAGGCGGACGTCGTCGCGGTAGCAACGACGGATGCCGAGACGAGCCCGTGATACCAATGCCACCTTGTCTATCTTAGGGTAACGCGACTCGAGGCAGACGTCGTCGCGGTAGCGACGACGGACGCCGAGACTAGCACGTGACACCACTGCCACCCTGTCTAACCTAGGGTAACGCGCGTCAAGGCGGACGTCGTCGCGGTAGCGACGACGAACGCCGAGACGAGCACGTGACATCACTCCCACCCTGTCTATCTTAGGGTAACGCGAGTCGAGGCGGACGTCGTCGCGGTAGCGACGATGGACGCCGAGACGAGCACGTGACATAACTACCACCCTGTCTTAGCGTAACGCGAGTCGAGGCGGACGTCGTCGCGGTAGCGACGACGGACGCCGAGACAAGCATGTGACATCACTGCCACCCTGTATTAGCGTAATGCGAGTCGAGGCGGACGTCGTCGCGGTAGCGACGACGGACGCCGAGACGAGCATGTGACACCACCGCCGCCCTGTCTTAGCGTAACGCGAGTTGAGGCGGACGTCGTCGCGGTAGCGACGACGGACGCCGAGACGAGAACGTGATACCACTGCCACCCTGTCTTACCATAACGCGAGTCGAGGCGGACGTCGTCGCGGTAGCGACGATGGTCGCCGAGACGAGCACGTGACACCACTGCCACCCTGTCTATCTTAGGGCAATGCGAGTCAAGGCGGACGTTGTCGCGGTAGCGACGACGGATGCCGAGACGAGCACGTGACACCACTGCCACCATGTCTATCTTAGGGTAACGCGAGTCAAGGCAGACGTCGTCGCGGTAGCAACAACGAACGCTGAGATGAGCATGTGACATCACTACCACCCTGTCTATCTTAGGGTAACGCGAGTCAAGACGGACGTCGTCGCGGTAGCGGCGACGGACGCCGTGACGAGCACGTGACACCACTGCCACCCTGTCTATCTTAGGGTAACGCGAGTCGAGGCGGACGTCGTCGCGGTAGCGACGACGGACGCCGAGACGAGCACATGACATCACTACCACCCTATCTTAGCGTAACGGGAGTCGAGGCGGACGTCGTTGCAGAAGCGACGACGGACGCCGAGACGAGCATGTGACACCACTGCCACCCTGTCTATCTTAGGGTAACGTGAGTCGAGGCGGACGTCGTTGCGGTAGCGACGACGGACGCCGATACGAGCACGTTACATCACTACCACCCTGTCTTAGCGTAACGCGAGTCGAGGCGGATGTCGTCGCGGTAGCGACGACGGACTCCAAGACGAGCACGTGACACCACTGCCACCCTGTCTATCTTAGGGTAACGCAAGTCGAGGCGAACGACGTCGCGGTAGCGACGACGGACACCGAGACGAGCCCGTGACACCACTGGCACCCTGTCTATCCGCGACGACGGATGCGAGACGAGCACGTGACGCCACTGCCACCCTGTCTATCTTAGGGTAACGTGAGTCGAGGCGGACGTCGTTGCGGTAGCGACGACGGACGCCGAGACGAGCACGTGACACCACTGGCACCCTGTCTATCCGCGACGACGGATGCGAGACGAGCACGTGACACCACTGCCACCCTGTCTATCTTAGGGTAACGCGAGTCGAGGCGGACGTCATCGCAGTAGCGACGACGGACGCCGAGACGAGCACGTGACATCAGTACCACCATGTCTTAGCGTAACGCGAGTCGAGGCAGACGTCGTCGCAGTAGCGACGACGGACGCCGAGACGAGCACGTGACACCACTGCCACCCTGTCTATCTTAGGGTAACGCGAGTCGAGGCGGACATCGTCGCGGTAGCGACGACGGACGCCGAGACGAGCACGTGACATCACTACCACCCTGTCTTAGCGTAACGCGAGTCGAGGCGGATGTCGTCGCTACCCGAGACGAGCACATGACACCACTGCCACCCTGTCTTAGCGTAACGCGAGTCGAGGCGGACATCGTCGCGGTAGCGGCGACGGACGCCGAGAGGAGCACATGACACCACTACCACCCTGTCTTACCGTAACGCGAGTCGATGCGGACGTCGTCACAGTAGCGGCGATGGACGCCGAGACGAGCACGTGACACCACTGCCACCCTATCTATCTTAGGGTGACGCGAGTCGAGGCGGACATCGTCGCGGTAGCGAAGACGGACGCCGAGACGAGCAAGTGACATCACTACCACCCTGTCTTAGCGTATTGCGAGTCGAGGTGGACGTCGTCGCGGTAGCAACGACGGACGCCGAGACGAGCACGTGACATCACTGCCACCCTGTCTATCTTAGGGTAACGCGAGTCGAGGCGGACGTCGTCGCGGTAGCGACAACGGACGCCGAGACGAGCACATGACATCACTACCACCCTGTCTTAGCGTAACGGGAGTCGAGGCGGACGTCGTTGCAGTAGCGACGACGGACACCGAGACGAGCACGTGACACCACTGCCACCCTGTCTTAGCGTAACGCGAGTCGAGGCGGTAGCAACGACGGACGCCGAGACGAGCACGTGACACCCCTGCCACCCTGTCTATCTTGGGGTAACGCGAGTCGAGGCGGACGTCGTCGCGGTAGCGACGACGGTCGCCGAGACGAGCACGTGACACCACTGCCACCCTGTCTATCTTAGGGTAACGCGAGTCGAGGCGGACGTCGTCGCGGTAGCGACGACGGACGCCGAGACGAGCATTTGACATCACTACCACCCTGTCTTAGCGTAACGCAAGTCGAGGCGGATGTCGTCGCGGTAGCTACGACGGACGCCGAGACGAGCACGTGACACCACTGCCACCCTGTCTATCTTAGGGTAACGCGAGCCGAGGCGGACGTCGTCGCCTTAGCGGCCACAGACGCCGAGACGAGCATTTGACATCATTACCACCCTGTCTTAGCGTAACACGAGTCGAGGCGGACGTCGTCGCGGTAGCGACGACGAACGCCGAGACGAGCACGTGACACCACTGCCACCCTGTCTGTCTTAGGGCAACGCGAGTTGAGGCGGACGTCGTCGCGGTAGCGACGACGGACGCCGAGACGAGCCCGTGACACCAATGCCACCTTGTCTATCTTAGGGTAACGCGACTCGAGGCGGACGTCGTCGCGGTAGCGACGACGGACGCCGAGACTAGCACGTGTCACCACTGCCACCCTGTCTATCTTAGGTTAACGCGCGTCGAGGCGGACGTCGTCGCGGTAGCGACGACGGACGCCGAGACGAGCATTTGACATCACTACCACCCTGTCTTAGCGTAACGCGAGTCGAGGCGGACGTCGTCGCGGTAGCGACGACGAACGCCGAGACGAGCACGTGACACCACTGCAACCCTGTCTATCTTAGGGCAACGCGAGTCGAGGCGGACGTCGTCGCGGTAGCGACGACGGACGCCGAGACGAGCCTGTGACACCAATGCCACCTTGTGTATCTTAGGGTAACGCGACTCGAGGCGGACGTCGTCGCGGTAGGGACGACGGACGCCAAGACTAGCACGTGACACCACTGCCACCCTGTCTATCTTAGGGTAACGCGCGTCGAGGCGGACGTCGTCGCGGTAGCGACGACGGACGCCGAGACGAGCACGTGACATCACTACCACCCTGTCTATCTTAGGGTAACGGGAGTCGAGGCGGACGTCGTCGCCTTAGCGGCCACAGACGCCGAGACGAGCATTTGACATCATTACCACCCTATCTTAGCGTAACACGAGTCGAGCCGGACGTCGTCGCGGTAGCGACGACGAACGCCGAGACGAGCACGTGACACCACTGCCACCCTGTCTGTCTTAGGGCAACGCGAGTTGAGGCGGACGTCGTCGCGGTAGCGACGACGGACGCCGAGACGAGCCCGTGACACCAATGCCACCTTGTCTATCTTAGGGTAACGCGACTCGAGGCGGACGTCGTCGCGGTAGCGACGACGGACGCCGAGACTAGCACGTGACACCACTGCCACCCTGTCTATCTTAGGGTAACGCGCGTCGAGGCGGACGTCGTCGCGGTAGCGACGACCGACGCCGAGACGAGCATTTGACATCACTACCACCCTGTCTTAGCGTAACGCGAGTCGAGGCGGACGTCATCGCGGTAGCGACGACGAACGCCGAGACGAGCACGTGACACCACTGCAACCCTGTCTATCTTAGGGCAACGCGAGTCGAGGCGGACGTCGTCGCGGTAGCGACGACGGACGCCGAGACGAGCCCGTGACACCAATGCCACCCTGTCTATCTTAGGGTAACGCGACTCGAGGCGGACGTCGTCGCGGTAGCGACGACGGACGCCAAGACTAGCACGTGACACCACTGCCACCCTGTCTATCTTAGGGTAACGCGCGTCGAGGCGGACGTCGTCGCGGTAGCGACGACGGACGCCGAGACGAGCACGTGACATCACTACCACCCTGTCTATCTTAGGGTAACGGGAGTCGAGGCGGACGTCGTCGCGGTAGCGGCGACGGACGCCGAGACGAGCACGTGACATCACTACCACCCTGTCTATCTTAGGGTAACGCGAGTCGAGGCGGACATCGTCGCGGTAGCGGCGACGGACGCCGAGACGAGCACGTGACATCACTACCACCCTGTCTTAGCGTAACGCGAGTCGAGGCGGACGTCGTCGCGGTAGCGACGACGGACGCGGAGACGAGCACGTGACACCACTGCCGCCCTGTCTTAGCGTAACGCGAGTCGAGGCGGACGTCGTCGCGATAACGACGACGGACGCCAAGACGAGAACGTGATACCACTGCCACCCTGTCTTACCGTAACGCGAGTCGAGGCGGACGTCGTCGCGATAGCGACGATGGACGCCGAGACGAGCACGTGACACCACTGCCACCCTGTCTATCTTAGGGCAATGCGAGTCGAGGCGGACGTCGTGGCGGTAGCGACGACGGACGTCGAGACGAGCACGTGACACCACTGCCGCCCTGTCTTAGCGTAACGCGAGTCGAGGCGAACGTCGTCGCGGTAGCGATGACGGACGCCGAGACGAGAACGTGATACCACTGCCACCCTGTCTTACCGTAACGCGAGTCGAGGCGGACGTCGTCGCGATAGCGACGATGGACGCCAAGACGAGCACGTGACACCACTGCCACCCTGTCTATCTTAGGGCAATGCGAGTCAAGGCGGACGTTGACACCACTTTTTTTGTTAACTTTTCATGCATGTTCTAAAGATGCTAAGCATGGTCTTTTCAAATTTTTTACACCAAATGTCACATCACTTTTTTTTAATTACTTCCTTTTGAGTTCTGTCTTTTCATAGTTTCACATAATCATGAATAATCTCGTCTCAGATTTCAGATTCTGGCATTAGGAGTTGATAATAACTTGAAGGGAACAAGGAAATTGTTGGCTTTCTTCAATACATCCAACCAATAGAATTTATATCAACCATGGCTGAGCAGGCAAGAGCAGTGAGTTCCTTCTAATTTTTGCATTTACATAATTTATCTCAATTGATCACTTTCTTCACTACAGAAATGTTTTTATTCCTTACACTCGCTGATCTTTTTTTCTTAATAAATAGGATTTTGCAACAAAGCTCTCGCTACGGAAATTCATGGCGACGGCGCAGCGTGTAACGCTAGATCAAAGACAGCTTGCCCGTAGCATGGGCCTGGATCATCTGCTTGACCTGAAATGTGATACTCTGCCGCGCGGTGTCGTTCATTATCTGGCATCGAACTTTGATGTACCCTCAAGGGCTATTGAACTCCCCAATGGGTTCAAGTTCACAATCACACCGTCATTCATACACCAGGTCCTGGGGATACCACTTGGCGGCAGAAGCATAGAGAAGAAGCAAAACCCAGCACTTAGATCACTAATTGCTCAGCAGACAAAATGCAAAGGAAACTACCCGACCATAAACGAGCTGGATGACTTGACACAACCTGGGCTAGATGGAGATTTATTCAAAAGGATTTTCACAATGTATGCACTTACCGTGCTCCTCTGCCCTTCAAGCCATGGGGCTGCTAGTCCAGATTACTACCACATTCTGGAAGACCCTGAACAGATTGGCTCATTCGACTTCTGCATGTGCCAATGCTAAAAGCATGTGCCAACGCTGAAACCCTTCTTCGAATAATTGACACAATACCAGTTTCGTCCGATCTAGACCTGCCGCTCTACACGGAAGTATTGGAGGGGATGTACCCACGGAAAATTGAGGTTGCAGATACCGAGGCTGAACCAACCCACACTTTTAGCCTACTTCCTTATGTTCTTGATGAGAAAGCATTTTGGCACCGATCGCAGAGTCCATGAGACACAAATTTGCTAACCTCCAGGGAGCTCAATCTGTTTGAAGAATGGAAGGTCTTTACCAAGGTTGATGGTAGTCAAGGCCCAACCAGCAGCTACCCAATCAGGACGACCGAGGACATCACTAATAGAACAAAAGGACGACATGCATGTCCTTAAATGACACGGCTGACAATTGCGTTGCTTTGAAAAAAAGGGCAAGGATGTTTCAGAACATAGATGAGCTGTCGAGCAACCTTCATCGTGAGATGCCACACACTTTAACAACTGTAAGCGCATCATCACACGAGAAAGATCAGTCATCAAGCGACGCTAATCTTGGTCAAATCCAACAAACACCGGTCCATGGCACCTCTTCAGCTACCAACCAAGACTTCCCATGGGACGACCCTGATATGGTAGCGCGGTTGATTGAGTCTACCGATAGGATTGAGGAAGAGTGGTTTTCACAACAAAGACAAACTCAGTATACCACATCAGTTACACAAGACATCCACATATCAAAGATCAAGCCCAATGAGATATGTTGCAGCTTCAGCTCAAATCCAGTCGAAAGTGCTATTTTCAATGACATTGTGTCACGAATACCACCTCATTCAAGGCAAAAGAGGTATCTCAGTAACAATCTCCTCTTTTTTTGTTTTTTCTTCCTTTTTTCTCCTCAATGGGGATGCGCTGTCTGTATAACAAGCAATATTTTGTCCTTTTTCATTCCTCTTTTTTGTTCCCATCAAGCTTCTTTCCCACTCTGAATTTTCCATATTTTTCATTTTGTGGCAGCCCAAGAATAGTACAAATGGGCTCGACATGGGTTGAACATAGGGTTTTTGGCCTGAGCATGCAAGTGTATGGCCGGGTCAATAAGTAGGTGATCAATATGTTGGGAAAAGCAGTAATGGCCGAGCAGACTGAAAAGGACAGGCTCAATCTTCTCCCGCGAAGTTACTGGTCAAGATACTATGTCGAATGCGACATTGCTGTAAGTAGAAACATAAATATGTGCAGACAATACTCTTTTTTCCATCCAATGCTCTGTTTCTTTTTTGCGAGCCCCCCTCCTTTTCTTGGTGCCTTTGATGCATCTTTGATCCGATCAAAATTTTCCAGAAATTATTCCAAAAGGCATTTGAAACTTCATTGGCGTTATCTGTTCACCTGAGGGAGACAATGATAGGATTCCATCTTGACCGAATTCACATGGTATTTTTCGTAGTCCAATAAACAAGCCATATAATTTATAGTCTCCATGCAAGTCCCATGTCTTTTTCTATTTTTCAGTAAAAAGTCACCCATGGTGTTTTGTGCTAATATTGTTTTGTTTATTTTTGGATCAATGTACAGGTGTTTTTACCTTTAAGCTCATACAGTTTCTGGTACATGGTTGTTGCTAACTTTAGGAAGGAAACGTTTGAAGTCCTCTGCCCAAATAACATAATCGACTTGATTGCTGACGAAGCTCAGCTTGTAATCAAGAATTTCAAAGCGGCTTTCAAGCTGGCATACAAGAGATCACAAGTAAATGTGACTGACATGGGTGTGGCTTTCCGGAGTGTGTGCTCTTCAACTAAAGAGTAATGCAATCCAACGACTGAAATACTCAAGCAATTTTATGCATGATCCTTTTCAGTATTTTTTTCATCTAACTTTAGTGATGCAAAAAACATAATTATGAATTGCAGGGCAGATAGTGGGATCTTCACAATGAAGTTGGTACAAGGACATGATGGAGACAACACTTTGTGTTTCGAACCCGTAAGTCATAGCAACCACCCCTTTTCGTCTTTTTTGTATTTTTTGTTCAACTGATAACACACACATCACATATCCATGTAATGTAGCTCAACTTTTTGCTGCTTAAAACCTCATCCTTTTTTATGCTTTTTGTCAGGCCCATTTTTTTAGTCTCTCACAGGTGTTTTATCTTTTTTTATTCTTATATCCTGCTGCGTTTTTACACCAATATAACATGTTTTTTCCTTTTTTAGTTCAACTTAACTGTTATTTTTATGTAAAACAAAAACAGGAGCATGCAAAGAGCCTGCGCGAGAGTCTAACTTACTACATGGTTGCTCACCCTTGCAATGAAAACCTGATGCCAGAAACCAAAGAAATCTTAAGAAAATATGTGAGTATTGACTTATCTCTTTAATACCCCCCCACACACCCCACCTCTTTTTTATTTACCTGGTTTTTGCTACATCGTTTATTTTTTTGCTTTCTTTTAGTTATTGACAATGTTCTTAAACTTCTTCTTTCATTGAAAAAATAACTTTCTTTTTTTCTATGCGTGTTTTCTTTTCCGCAGGGTGTTCCATTTGACTACTCGGTACATATGACTAAAGGAAAATTCCCTTCATTTTTCTCTGTCTTTTTTGCAAACAGATTTTTTTCTCTTTTACCGTTTTTCCAAGTTTGTATGCATTCCCCCATGATTTCTAACATTTTTCTCTTTCTTTTCTCATGAACATAAATCTCACAGACTCCAGGGTATTCTCCATGGGGTCCTGTTGCACAACAATGTTAACTACATCTGGCTGGAAAAGGTCAGATTCTTTAAGAATACTTCACAAAATCAGTACTGGAATCCTTGCCCTTTTTGTCAGTTTCATTTTTTTAGGGAAGCCACATGACCAAATACCGAAATATATTATATATAGATCATAATTTTTTTCTGAATAGTTAAGCTGGTTTTTAATACAAATAGGTTAGAATTTATACTGGGAAGTTGAAACCATGCCTGCCCCCCTCATTTTCCTTTTTTCCATTCAAACTTTCTTTATCTTCTTTTTCCAATGGTCTACTAGAGATTTTTGTCACCACTAATATACATTTTCTTTTGTATGCAGATCATCTCAACAGGACTAAATCATGACCCTAAGCTCCCGGAGGATCACCCAAGGAATGGCAAAATGCCGTACACATGAGAATGACTCATCGATAAGAGGATTATTTTGGCGAAATACAGTTTTTATTTAAATAGTTTTTTTTGCTATTTAGTATAGAAAACACATACAATTTTATATATGCTTTTTTTGGATAGTGATGACATTTTTGTCCAACACAAGTTCTTGATCTTTTTTTGTTCAGATACAAATCAATTGACAACACCGTCACCGCCGAGACAAGCACGTGACACCACCGCCACCTTGTCTTAGGGTTATATACCCCTGCGTTGCTGCGTTTATTCGAGTGATCCACAAACGATAAAAATCCCTCTTTTTGCCTAGCTCTATCTCGATGAGAGGAAACAAAAGCACTTTTTTACCTGTTGGGCAATCCTTTGATTAAGTCTTAAATGAGCCCCTCTAAAGTTTGAGGCAAATGAACGCATTTTTGTTCGTGACACCACTGCCACCATGTCTATCTTAGGGTAACGCGAGTCGAGGCGGACGTCGTCACGGTAGCGACGACGGAAGCCGAGACGAGCACGTGACACCACTGCCACCCTGTCTTACCGTAACGGGAGTCGAGGTGGACATGGACGCCGAGACGAGCACGTGACACCACTGCCACCCTGTCTATCTTATTGGAACGCGAGTCGAGTCGGACGTCATCGCGGTAGCGACGACGGACGCCGAGACGAGCACGTGACATCACTACCACCCTGTCTTAGCGTAACGTGAGTCGAGGCGGACGTCGTCGCGGTAGGGACGACGAACGCCGAGACGAGCACGTGACACCACTGCCACCCTGTCTTAGCGTAACGCGAGTCGAGGCGGGTAGCGACGACGGACGCCGAGAGGAGCACGTGACACCACTGCCACCCTGTCTTACCGTAACGCGAGTCGAGGCGGACGTCGTCGCAGTAGCGACGACGGACGCCGAGACGAGCACATGACACCACTGCCATCTTGTCTATCTCAGGGTAACGCGAGTCGCGGCGGACGTCGTCGCGGTAGCGATGACGGACGTTGAGACGAGCACGTGACATCACTATCACCCTGTCTTAGCGTAACGCGAGTCGAGGCGGAAGTCGTCGCGGTAGCGACGACGGACGCCGAGACGAGCACGTGACACCACTGCCATCTTGTCTATCTCAGGGTAACGCGAGTCGCGGCGGACGTCGTCGCGGTAGCGATGACGGACGTCGAGACGAGCACGTGACATCACTACCACCCTGTCTTAGCGTAATGCGAGTCGAGGCGGAAGTCGTCGCGGTAGCGACGACGGACGCCAAGACGAGCACGTGACACCACTGCCACCCTGTCTATCTTACGGTAACGCGAGTCGAGGCGGACGTCGTTGCTGTAGCGACGACGGACGCCGAGACGAGCACGTGACACCCCTGCCACCCTGTCTATCTTAGGGTAGCGCGAGTCGAGGCGGACGTCGTCACGGTAGCGACGACGGACGCCGAGACGAGCACGTGACACCACTGCCACCCTGTCTATCTTACGGTAACGCGAGTCGAGGCGGACGTCGTTGCTGTAGCGACGACGGACGCCGAGACGAGCACGTGACACCCCTGCCACCCTGTCTATCTTAGGGTAGCGCGAGTCGAGGCGGACGTCGTCACGGTAGCGACGACGGACGCCGAGACGAGCACGTGACACCCCTGCCACCCTGTCTATCTTAGGGTAGCGCGAGTCGAGGCGGACGTCGTCACGGTAGCGACGACGGACGCCGAGACGAGCACGTGACACCACTGCCAACCTGTCTATCTTAGCGTAACGCGAGTCGAGGCGGACGTCGTCGCGGTAGCGACGACGAACGCCGAGAGGAGCACGTGACACCACTACCACCCTGCCTTAGCGTAACGCGAGTCGAGGCGGACGTCCTCGCGGTAGCGACGACGGATGCCGAGACGAGCACGTGACACCACTACCACCCTGTCTTACCGTAACACGAGTCGAGGCGGACGTCGTCGCGGTAGCGACGATGGACGCCGAGACGAGCACGTGACACCACTGCCACCCTGTCTATCTTTGGGCAACGCGAGTCGAGGCGGACGTCGTCGCGGTAGCGACGACGGATGCCGAGACGAGCCCGTGACACCAATGCCACCTTGTCTATCTTAGGGTAACGCGACTCGAGGCGGACGTCGTCACGGTAGCGACGACGGACGCCGTGACTAGCACGTGACACCACTGCCACCCTGTCTAACTTAGGGTAACGCGCGTCGAGGCGGACGTCGTTGCTGTAGCGACGACGGACGCCGAGACGAGCACGTGACACCCCTGCCACCCTGTCTATCTTACGGTAACGCGAGTCGAGGCGGACGTCGTTGCTGTAGCGACGACGGACGCCGAGACGAGCACGTGACACCCCTGCCACCCTGTCTATCTTAGGGTAGCGCGAGTCGAGGCGGACGTCGTCACGGTAGCGACGACGGACGCCGAGACGAGCACGTGACACCACTGCCAACCTGTCTATCTTAGGGTAACGCGAGTCGAGGCGGACGTCGTCGCGGTAGCGACGACGGACGCCGAGACGAGCATTTGACATCACTACCACCGTGTCTTAGCGTAACGCGAGTCGAGGCGGACGTCGTCGCGGTAGCGACGACGAACGCCGAGAGGAGCACGTGACACCACTACCACCCTGCCTTAGCGTAACGCGAGTCGAGGCGGACGTCCTCGCGGTAGCGACGACGGATGCCGAGACGAGCACGTGACACCACTACCACCCTGTCTTACCGTAACACGAGTCGAGGCGGACGTCGTCGCGGTAGCGACGATGGACGCCGAGACGAGCACGTGACACCACTGCCACCCTGTCTATCTTTGGGCAACGCGAGTCGAGGCGGACGTCGTCGCGGTAGCGACGACGGATGCCGAGACGAGCCCGTGACACCAATGCCACCTTGTCTATCTTAGGGTAACGCGACTCGAGGCGGACGTCGTCACGGTAGCGACGACGGACGCCGTGACTAGCACGTGACACCACTGCCACCCTGTCTAACTTAGGGTAACGCGCGTCGAGGCGGACGTCGTCGCGGTAGCGGCGATGGACGCCGAGATGAGCACGTGACACCACTGCCATCTTGTCTATCTCAGGGTAACGCGAGTCGCGGTGGACGTCGTCGCGGTAGCGATGACGGATGTCGAGACGAGCACGTGACATCACTACCACCCTGTCTTAGCGTAACGCGAGTCGAGGCGGAAGTCGTCACGGTAGCGACGACGGACGCCGAGACGAGCACGTGACACCACTGCCATCTTGTCTATCTCAGGGTAACGCGAGTCGCGGCGGACGTCGTCGCGGTACCGATGACGGACGTCAAGACGAGCACGTGACATCACTACCACCCTGTCTTAGCGTAACGCGAGTCGAGGCGGAAGTCGTCGCGGTAGCGACGACGGACGCCAAGACGAGCACGTGACACCACTGCCACCCTGTCTAACTTACGGTAACGCGAGTCGAGGCGGACGTCGTTGCTGTAGCGACGACGGACGCCGAGATGAGCACGTGACATCACTACCACCCTGTCTTTGCGTAACGCGAGTCGAGGCGGACGTCGTCGCGGTAGCGACGACGGACGCCGAGACGAGCACGTGACACCCCTGCCACCCTGTCTATCTTAGGGTAACGCGAGTCGAGGCGGACGTCATCGCGGTAGCGACGACGGACGCCGAGACGAGCACGTGACACCACTGCCACCCTCTCTATCTTAGGGTAACGCGAGTCGAGGCAGACGTCGTTGCGGTAGCGACGACGGACGCCGAGACGAGCATTTGACATCACTACCACCCTGTCTTAGCGTAACGCGAGTCGAGGCGGACGTCGTCGCGGTAGCGACGACGAACGCCGAGACGAGCACGTGACACCACTACCACCCTGTCTTAGCGTAACATAGTCGAGGCGGACGTCGTCGCGGTAGCGACGACGGATGCCGAGACGAGCACGTGACACCACTACCACCCTGTCTTACCGTAACACGAGTCGAGGCGGACGTCGTCGCGGTAGCGACGATGGACGCCGAGACGAGCACGTGACACCACTGCCACCCTGTCTATCTTAGGGCAACGCGAGTCGAGGCGGACGTCGTCGCGGTAGCGACGACGGACGCCGAGACGAGCCCGTGACACCAATGCCACCTTGTCTATCTTAGGGTAACGCGACTCGAGGCGGACGTCGTCGCGGTAGCGACGATGGACGCCGAGACAAGCACGTGACACCACTGCCACCCTGTCTATCTTTGGGCAACGCGAGTCGAGGCGGACGTCGTCGCGGTAGCGACGACGGATGCCGAGACGAGCCCGTGACACCAATGCCACCTTGTCTATCTTAGGGTAACGCGACTCGAGGCGGACGTCGTTGCGGTAGCGACGACGGACGCCGTGACTAGCACGTGACACCACTGCCACCCTGTCTAACTTAGGGTAACGCGCGTCGAGGCGGACGTCGTCGCGGTAGCGGCGATGGACGCCGAGATGAGCACGTGACACCACTGCCATCTTGTCTATCTCAGGGTAACGCGAGTCGCGGTGGACGTCGTCGCGGTAGCGATGACGGATGTCGAGACGAGCACGTGACATCACTACCACCCTGTCTTAGCGTAACGCGAGTCGAGGCGGAAGTCGTCACGGTAGCGACGACGGACGCCGAGATGAGCACGTGACACCACTGCCATCTTGTCTATCTCAGGGTAACGCGAGTCGCGGCGGACGTCGTCGCGGTACCGATGACGGACGTCAAGACGAGCACGTGACATCACTACCACCCTGTCTTAGCGTAACGCGAGTCGAGGCGGAAGTCGTCGCGGTAGCGACGACGGACGCCAAGACGAGCACGTGACACCACTGCCACCCTGTCTAACTTACGGTAACGCGAGTCGAGGCGGACGTCGTTGCTGTAGCGACGACGGACGCCGAGATGAGCACGTGACATCACTACCACCCTGTCTTTGCGTAACGCGAGTCGAGGCGGACGTCGTCGCGGTAGCGACGACGGACGCCGAGACGAGCACGTGACACCCCTGCCACCCTGTCTATCTTAGGGTAACGCGAGTCGAGGCGGACGTCATCGCGGTAGCGACGACGGACGCCGAGACGAGCACGTGACACCACTGCCACCCTCTCTATCTTAGGGTAACGCGAGTCGAGGCAGACGTCGTTGCGGTAGCGACGACGGACGCCGAGACGAGCATTTGACATCACTACCACCCTGTCTTAGCGTAACGCGAGTCGAGGCGGACGTCGTCGCGGTAGCGACGACGAACGCCGAGACGAGCACGTGACACCACTACCACCCTGTCTTAGCGTAACATAGTCGAGGCGGACGTCGTCGCGGTAGCGACGACGGATGCCGAGACGAGCACGTGACACCACTACCACCCTGTCTTACCGTAACACGAGTCGAGGCGGACGTCGTCGCGGTAGCGACGATGGACGCCGAGACGAGCACGTGACACCACTGCCACCCTGTCTATCTTAGGGCAACGCGAGTCGAGGCGGACGTCGTCGCGGTAGCGACGACGGACGCCGTGACTAGCACGTGACACCACTGCCACCCTGTCTAACTTAGGGTAACGCGCGTCGAGGCGGACGTCGTCGCGGTAGCGGCGATGGACGCCGAGATGAGCACGTGACACCACTGCCATCTTGTCTATCTCAGGGTAACGCGAGTCGCGGTGGACGTCGTCGCGGTAGCGATGACGGATGTCGAGACGAGCACGTGACATCACTACCACCCTGTCTTAGCGTAACGCGAGTCGAGGCGGAAGTCGTCACGGTAGCGACGACGGACGCCGAGACGAGCACGTGACACCACTGCCATCTTGTCTATCTCAGGGTAACGCGAGTCGCGGCGGACGTCGTCGCGGTACCGATGACGGACGTCAAGACGAGCACGTGACATCACTACCACCCTGTCTTAGCGTAACGCGAGTCGAGGCGGAAGTCGTCGCGGTAGCGACGACGGACGCCAAGACGAGCACGTGACACCACTGCCACCCTGTCTAACTTACGGTAACGCGAGTCGAGGCGGACGTCGTTGCTGTAGCGACGACGGACGCCGAGATGAGCACGTGACATCACTACCACCCTGTCTTTGCGTAACGCGAGTCGAGGCGGACGTCGTCGCGGTAGCGACGACGGACGCCGAGACGAGCACGTGACACCCCTGCCACCCTGTCTATCTTAGGGTAACGCGAGTCGAGGCGGACGTCATCGCGGTAGCGACGACGGACGCCGAGACGAGCACGTGACACCACTGCCACCCTCTCTATCTTAGGGTAACGCGAGTCGAGGCAGACGTCGTTGCGGTAGCGACGACGGACGCCGAGACGAGCATTTGACATCACTACCACCCTGTCTTAGCGTAACGCGAGTCGAGGCGGACGTCGTCGCGGTAGCGACGACGAACGCCGAGACGAGCACGTGACACCACTACCACCCTGTCTTAGCGTAACATAGTCGAGGCGGACGTCGTCGCGGTAGCGACGACGGATGCCGAGACGAGCACGTGACACCACTACCACCCTGTCTTACCGTAACACGAGTCGAGGCGGACGTCGTCGCGGTAGCGACGATGGACGCCGAGACGAGCACGTGACACCACTGCCACCCTGTCTATCTTAGGGCAACGCGAGTCGAGGCGGACGTCGTCGCGGTAGCGACGACGGACGCCGAGACGAGCCCGTGACACCAATGCCACCTTGTCTATCTTAGGGTAACGCGACTCGAGGCGGACGTCGTCGCGGTAGCGACGATGGACGCCGAGACAAGCACGTGACACCACTGCCACCCTGTCTATCTTTGGGCAACGCGAGTCGAGGCGGACGTCGTCGCGGTAGCGACGACGGATGCCGAGACGAGCCCGTGACACCAATGCCACCTTGTCTATCTTAGGGTAACGCGACTCGAGGCGGACGTCGTCGCGGTAGCGACGACGGACGCCGTGACTAGCACGTGACACCACTGCCACCCTGTCTAACTTAGGGTAACGCGCGTCGAGGCGGACGTCGTCGCGGTAGCGGCGATGGACGCCGAGATGAGCACGTGACACCACTGCCATCTTGTCTATCTCAGGGTAACGCGAGTCGCGGTGGACGTCGTCGCGGTAGCGATGACGGATGTCGAGACGAGCACGTGACATCACTACCACCCTGTCTTAGCGTAACGCGAGTCGAGGCGGAAGTCGTCACGGTAGCGACGACGGACGCCGAGATGAGCACGTGACACCACTGCCATCTTGTCTATCTCAGGGTAACGCGAGTCGCGGCGGACGTCGTCGCGGTACCGATGACGGACGTCAAGACGAGCACGTGACATCACTACCACCCTGTCTTAGCGTAACGCGAGTCGAGGCGGAAGTCGTCGCGGTAGCGACGACGGACGCCAAGACGAGCACGTGACACCACTGCCACCCTGTCTAACTTACGGTAACGCGAGTCAAGGCGGACGTCGTTGCTGTAGCGACGACGGACGCCGAGATGAGCACGTGACATCACTACCACCCTGTCTTTGCGTAACGCGAGTCGAGGCGGACGTCGTCGCGGTAGCGACGACGGACGCCGAGACGAGCACGTGACACCCCTGCCACCCTGTCTATCTTAGGGTAACGCGAGTCGAGGCGGACGTCATCGCGGTAGCGACGACGGACGCCGAGACGAGCACGTGACACCACTGCCACCCTCTCTATCTTAGGGTAACGCGAGTCGAGGCAGACGTCGTTGCGGTAGCGACGACGGACGCCGAGACGAGCATTTGACATCACTACCACCCTGTCTTAGCGTAACGCGAGTCGAGGCGGACGTCGTCGCGGTAGCGACGACGAACGCCGAGACGAGCACGTGACACCACTACCACCCTGTCTTAGCGTAACATAGTCGAGGCGGACGTCGTCGCGGTAGCGACGACGGATGCCGAGACGAGCACGTGACACCACTACCACCCTGTCTTACCGTAACACGAGTCGAGGCGGACGTCGTCGCGGTAGCGACGATGGACGCCGAGACGAGCACGTGACACCACTGCCACCCTGTCTATCTTAGGGCAACGCGAGTCGACGCGGACGTCGTCGCGGTAGCGACGACGGACGCCGAGACGAGCCCGTGACACCAATGCCACCTTGTCTATCTTAGGGTAACGCGACTCGAGGCGGACGTCGTCGCGGTAGCGACGATGGACGCCGAGACAAGCACGTGACACCACTGCCACCCTGTCTATCTTAGGACAACGCGAGTCGAGGCGGACGTCGTCGCGGTAGCGACGACGGACGCCGAGACGAGCCCGTGACACCAATGCCACCTTGTCTATCTTAGGGTAACGCGACTCGAGGCGGACGTCGTCGCGGTAGCGACGACGGACGCCGAGACTAGCACATGACACCACTGCCACCCTGTCTATCTTAGGGTAACGCGCGTCGAGGCGGACGTCGTCGCGGTAGCAACGACGGACGCCGAGACGAGCACGTGACATCACTCCCACCCTGTCTATCTTAGGGTAACGCGAGTCGAGGCGGACGTCGTCGCGGTAGCGGCGACGGACGCCGAGACGAGCACGTGACATCACTACCACCTTGTCTTAGCGTAACGCGAGTCGAGGCGGATGTCGTCGCGGTAGCGACGACGGACGCCAAGACAAGCATGTGACATCACTGCCACCCTGTATTAGCGTAACGCGAGTCGAGGCGGACGTCGTCGCTACCGCGACGACGTCTGCCTTGACTCGCATTATCCTAAGATAGACATGATGGCAGTGGTGTCACGTGCTCATCTCGGCGTCCGTCGTCGCTACCGCGACAACGTCCGCCTTGACTCGCATTGCCCTAAGATAGACAGGGTGGCAGTGGTGTCACGTGCTCGTCTCGGCGTCCATCGTCGCTACCGCGACGACGTCTGCCTCGACTCGCATTACGGTAAGACAGGGTGGCAGTGGTATCACGTTCTCGTCTCGGCGTCCGTCGTCGCTACCGCGACGACGTCTGCCTCGACTCGCGTTACGCTAAGACAGGGTGGCAGTGGTGTCACATGCTCGTCTCGGGGGCGCGTCAGCGCATCTGCTGGGTGTAGCCCCCGAGATTCGAGCTGACTGCTGAGCAGTCGGGCCGGATCTCCCGGCGACTACTTTGTCTTCTCTCTCTTGCGGGGGCGTGTCAGCGCACCCGCTGGGTGCGTCGTCGGAGCAGGAGGCAGTCCAGCCGGCTTGGCACAGCTGGCAGCGCAGGTCACGACTGACGGTCCAAGTGGCGAAGCAGACGGACAGGTCATCCGGACGGGTTGGCCTTTTCTTCTCTTTGTCCCAGCCGATCTCTTTTCTCTTTTTTTGAGTAAGCCGGCTTGGCACCCGGCCACTTCTCTCTCAGCCGGCTTGGGCAGCCGGCACCTGACTTTTCTTCTCTGGCAGCCGGCCACTTCATTTTTTAGTCCTACCCGGACTTGGGCAGCCGGCCCGCTTCTTTTCTCTAGCACTCGGCCTCTTTTCTATCTTCTGCTTTTTTTCACTGCCTGAGCAATCGGCAGGAGCGGGACGGCGGCAGCCGGCGTCCGGGTCGCGGCGAAGCCGGCAGGCCGGGCTGTGGGGGAGCCGGCGAGGGCGAAGCCGGAGCCGGCCGGGCATGGACATTCGGACCTTTTTCTATTCTTGGTCAGCCGGCCGAGGTCGGCGGCTGGAGCGGCGGCCCAGAGCCGGCCTGGGGTGGGCGTCCGGAGGCGGACAGAGCCGGATCCGGCCAGGTGCGAGGCGGCGCTAGGGAGCTGGACGCGGCCGGGCTCGAGGTGGAGCCGTCGCACGCGCAGGCCGAACGTAGGCGGCTAGCGCGGATGGGCGCAGGGCGGCCGGGGAGCCGGCCAGCGCGGGAGCCGGCCGAGCGGGCAGGTCGGGCGGGCGGCACGGGAGGCCGGCCAGCGCGGGCCCCTGGCCGCGGGCAAAAGCGGATCCGGCACGCGCGACCCGGCCGTGGGCGGAGGCGGAGCCGGAAGGCGGCAGATGAGGCTGGGGCCGGCGCTGTGGCCGGAGACGGCGACGAGCGGAGGAGCGAAAGTCCGCAGGGGCGCAGGGCGACCCGGCGGGAGCGGCCCAGCCATGGCGTAGGCGAGCCGGCCACAGCAAGGGCAGTAGCAGGGTGAGGTGCACGGGGCATCGCCCGGAGCGAGCGCGATGGAGGCCGGGTCGGTGGAAGCCGGCGGATGGGCAGCCGACCCCGGCCAGGACCGGGGCGGCGTCGGGGAGCTGACGCGGGGTCGGATGCGGCCTAGCTTGGGGAGTCGACCTGGAGCCGGTGCGGGGACCAGGCCGAGCGCGGCAGTGGCTGGCGGGCTAGAGTGGAGCGCTATGGTGGAGCGGGGTGTTTGAAGATCGCAGGGGAGGAGGCAGCGGCCACGGCGCGGTGGCGCGCTAAAGGACGAAACAGCAGCGGGGGCAGGGCGCGGCCCCAAGCGCGAGGGGTTCCTCCCCTGGTGGCGTTTGAGCGAGGATGCAGCGGGAGCAGCTACAATCGGACAACAACACCATGGATATTGGAAGTGTTTGGGCATTGTCTGACTAATGCATGGCTAGTATCTGACCATAGTTAAGGAAGTGTACGACCATGGTATGGGGATTGAGTGGCTTGCTAGCTAGCGTGTATGGAGGAGCGAGCGCGTGCTATGGCCGGAGCTAGACAAGCGTGGAGGGGAGCGAGCGCGAGCAGCACGCGGATTGATGGAGCCGACCGAAGCGAGGCCCTGCGCGCGGCGCGCGCGGACGGGCGGCGGCGTTGCAACAGTGGCGGTGAAGAAGGCGCAACCGACGGCGAGGACACTCCACCCCTCGCGGCCGCTCCGGGGGCGTGTCGGTGTCGAGCCCTCGAGCGCTACCGGAGAGACGGCGCGACGCCGCGGTGACGACGAAGATGGCGAGGCCGATGGCAAGGACGCGCCGCCCCTCGCGGCCACTCCGGGGGCGGGTCGGTGTCGAGCCCCCGAGCGCTACCGGGGAGACGGCGCGACGCCGCGGGGGAGGCGATGAAGAAAAAAGGGTCCCGCCCGGACAGCGAAACCAGCAGCAGCGTGGTAGCATAGTAGTAGTACCGCCCCAAGGTGGGCGCCAACTGTCGTGGTATTCTCACGGGGGGCTTGCGAGTCGACAGATGCCACAAGGGCTTAGTGTGAGGGTAAGACTGCTGCTGATAGGACCGGGAGCGGGTATGCGAGTAGCACACGCTAGTTACCCAGGTTAGGGGCTCTCCGGAGAGATAACACCCCTACTCCTGCATGTCTGAGTATATCTGGTATATCTATCTGGTACAGAGTTGCTCCTGGAGCTGTATCTAAGCTCAGTGCCATAGGCATCTGGCTTTGCATATGTCTTATATGGGTGTATGAGCTAGCTAGCAAGTGGGCATGAGAGTGCTCTACCGTGCGTGGCATGTATGCATGCGTGAGGGAATTCATCCTCCCTGGATGGATGGATGTGAGCCCATATATATAGTGTGGAGCTAGCTTGATATGTAAGCTATGTGGTTAGCTTAGGAAGTAAGCTATGTAGTGGCATGAGAACAAGGGGCATGATGGGGTGTCATGCTTGTCCCCTGGGTCACTTCATAAATAGTGCCAGGGGACAAGTGACACTATACATGATGACATGAGGTACAGCCATCTCGTCCGCGGTATGGCCGCCACGTCGGGGTCTTGTCGGTGTCGGTGTCGGGTCGGGTTGCAGTCGGCAGCCGGCGGCTTGGTGCAGTTGGCAGCCGGCTGGTTGGCGCAGTCGGCAGCCGGCTGGTCAGAGCAGTCGGACGGGGAGCCGGCAGGAGCGGCCGGGCAGTCGGACTGAGGGGCTTTGCTAGCCCCGATGTCTTGAAATATCGTCTTGCCATCCTCGGGGTACCCGTGGTCGATTACTCCGACAGCGGTAGCGATGACGGACGCCGAGACGAGCACGTGACACCCCTGCCACCCTGTCTATCTTAGGGTAACGCGAGTCGAGGCGGACGTCGTCGCGGTAGCGACGACGTACACCGAGACGAGCACGTGACATCACTACCATCCTATCTTAGGGTAACACGAGTCGAGGCGGATGTCGTCGCGGTAGCGACGACGGACGCCGAGCCGAGCACGTGACATCACTACCACCCTTTCTTAGCGTAACGCGAGTCGAGGCGGACGTCGTCGCGGTAGCGACGACGGACGCCAAGATGAGCACGTGACACCACTGCCACCCTGTCTTACCGTCATGCGAGTTGAGGCGGACGTCGTCGCGGTAGCGACGATGGACTTCGAGACGAGCACGTGACACCACTGCCACGCTATCTATCTTACCGTAACGCGAGTCGAGGCGGACGTCATCGCGGTAGCGACGATGGACACCGAGACGAGCATGTGACACCACTGCCACCCTGTCTATCTTAGGGTAACGCGAGTCGAGCCGGACGTCGTCGCGGTAGCGACGACGGACGCCGAGACAAGCACGTGACATCACTACCACCCTGTCTTACCGTAACGCGAGTCGAGGCGGACGTCGTCGCGGTAGCGACGACGGACGCCGAGACGAGCACGTGACACCACTACCACCCTGTCTTACCGTCACGCAAGTCGAGGCGGACGTCGTCGCGGTAGCGACGATCGATGCCCAGACGAGCACGTGACACCACTGCACCCTATCAATCTTACCGTAATGTGAGTCGAGGCGGACGTCGTCGCGGTAGCGACGATGGACGCCGAGACGAGCACGTGACACCACTGCCACCCTGTCTATCTTAGGGAAACGCGAGTCGAGGCGGACGTCGTCGTGGTAGCGATGACGAACGATGAGACGAGCACGTCACAGCACTGCCACCCTGTCTTAGTGTAACGCGAGTCGAGGTGGACGTCGTCGCGATAGCGACGACGTACGCCGAGACGAGCACGTGACACCACTGCCCCCCTGTCTTACCGTAACGCGATTTGAGGTGGTCGTCGTCGCGGTAGCGACGATGGACCCCGAGACGAGCACGTGACACCACTGCCACCCTGTCTATCTTAGGATAACGTGAGTCGAGGCGGACATCGTCACGGTAGCGACGACGGACGCAGAGATGAGCCCGTGACACCACTGCCACCCTGTCTATCTTAGGGTAACGTGAGTCAAGGCGGACGTCGTCGCGGTAGCAACGACGGACGCCAAGACGAGCACGTGACACCACTGCCATCATGTCTTAGCGTAACAAGAGTCGAGGCGGATGTCGTCGCGATAGCGACGACGGACGCCGAGACGAGCACGTGACACCACTGCCACCCTGTCTTACCGTCACGCAAGTCGAGGCGGACGTCGTCGCGGTAGCGACGATCGATGCCCAGACGAGCACGTGACACCACTACCAACCTATCTATCTTACCGTAATGCGAGTCGAGGAGGACGTCGTCGCGGTAGCGACGATGGACGCCGAGACGAGCACGTGACACCACTGCCACCCTGTCTATCTTAGGGAAACGCGAGTCGAGGCGGACGTCGTCGCGGTAGCGATGATGAACGCTGAGACGAGCACGTCACACCACTGCCACCCTGTCTTAGTGTAACGCGAGACAAGGCGGACGTCGTCGCGATAGCGACGACGTACGCCGAGACGAGCACGTGACACCACTGCCCCCCTGTCTTACCGTAACGCGATTTGAGGCGGTCGTCGTCGCGGTAGCGACGATGGACCCCGAGACGAGCACGTGACACCACTGCCACCCTGTCTATCTTAGGGTAACGTGAGTCGAGGCGGACATCGTCACGGTAGCGACGACGGACGCAGAGACGAGCCCGTGACACCACTGCCACCCTGTCTTTCTTAGGGTAACGTGAGTCAAGGCGGACGTCGTTGCGGTAGCAACGACGGACGCCAAGACGAGCACGTGACACCACTACCATCATGTCTTAGCGTAACAAGAGTCGAGGCGGATGTCGTCGTGGTAGCGACGATTGTCGCCGAGACGAGCACGTGACACCACTTTCACCCTGTCTATCTTAGGGTCACGCGAGTCGAGGCGGACGTCATTGCAGTAGCGACTACGGACACCAAGACGAGCACGTGACATCACTACCACCCTGTCTTTGTGTAACGTGAGTCGAGGCGGACGTCGTCGCGGTAGCGACGACGGACGCCGAGACGAGCACGTGACACCCCTGCCACCCTGTCTATCTTAGGATAACGCGAGTCGAGGCGGACGTCGTCGCGGTAGCGAAGACAGACGCTGAGACGAGCACGTGACATCACTACCATCCTATCTTAGGGTAACACGAGTCGAGGCGGACATTGTCGCGGTAGCGACAACGGACGCCGAGCCGAGCACGTGGCATCAGTACCACCCTTTCTTAGCGTAACGCGAGTCGAGGCGGACGTCGTCGCGGTAGCGACGCCAGACGCCGAGACGAGCACGTGACACCACTGCCACCCTGTCTTACCGTCACGCGAGTTGAGGCCGACGTCGTCGCGGTAGCAACGATGGATGCCGAGACGAGCACGTGAGACCACTGCCACCCTATCTATCTTACCGTAACGCGAGTCGAGGCGGACGTCGTCGCGGTAGCGACGATTGACACCGAGACGAGCATGTGACACCACTGCCACCCTGTCTATCTTAGGGTAATGCAAGTCGAGCCGGACGTCGTCGCGGTAGCGACGATGGACGCCGAGACGAGCACGTGACATCACTACCACCCTGTCTTAGCGTAACGCGAGTCGAGGCGGACGTCGTCGCGGTAGCGACGACGGACGCCGAGACGAGCACGTGACACCACTGCCACGCTGTCTTACCGTCACGCGAGTCGAGGCAGACGTCGTCGCGGTAGTGACGATGGACGCCGAGACGAGCACGTGACACCACTGCCAGCCTATCTATCTTACCGTAAAGCGAGTCGAGGCGGACGTCGTCGCGGTAGCGACGATGGACGCCGAGACGAGCACGTGACACCACTGCCACCCTGTCTATCTTAGGGTAACGCGAGTCGAGGCGGACGTCGTCGTGGTAGCGATGACGAACGCTGAGACGAGCACGTCACACCACTGCCACCCTGTCTTAGTGTAACGCGAGTCGAGGTGGACGTCGTCGCGATAGCGACGACGTACGCCGAGACGAGCACGTGACACCACTGCCCCCCTGTCTTACCGTAACGCGATTTGAGGCGGTCGTCGTCGCGGTAGCGACGATGGACCCCGAGACGAGCACGTGACACCACTGCCACCCTGTCTATCTTAGGATAACGTGAGTCGAGGCGGACATCGTCACGGTAGCGACGACGGACGCAGAGATGAGCCCGTGACACCACTGCCACCCTGTCTATCTTAGGGTAACGTGAGTCAAGGCGGACGTCGTCGCGGTAGCAACGACGGACGCCAAGACGAGCACATGACACCACTGCCATCATGTCTTAGCGTAACAAGAGTCAAGGCGGATGTCGTCGCGATAGCGACGACGGACGCCGAGACGAGCACGTGACACCACTGCCACCCTGTCTTACCGTCACGCAAGTCGAGGCGGACGTCGTCGCGGTAGCGACGATCGATGCCCAGACGAGCACGTGACACCACTGCCAACCTATCTATCTTACCGTAATGCGAGTCGAGGAGGATGTCGTCGCGGTAGCGACGATGGACGCCGAGACGAGCACGTGACACCACTGCCACCCTGTCTATCTTAGGGAAACGCGAGTCGAGGCGGACGTCGTCGCGGTAGCGATGATGAACGCTGAGACGAGCACGTCACACCACTGCCACCCTGTCTTAGTGTAACGCGAGACAAGGCGGACGTCGTCGCGATAGCGACGACGTACGCCGAGACGAGCACGTGACACCACTGCCCCCCTGTCTTACCGTAACGCGATTTGAGGCGGTCGTCGTCGCGGTAGCGACGATGGACCCCGAGACGAGCACGTGACACCACTGCCACCCTGTCTATCTTAGGGTAACGTGAGTCGAGGCGGACATCGTCACGGTAGCGACGACGGACGCAGAGACGAGCCCGTGACACCACTGCCACCCTGTCTATCTTAGGGTAACGTGAGTCAAGGCGGACGTCGTTGCGGTAGCAACGACGGACGCCAAGACGAGCACGTGACACCACTACCATCATGTCTTAGCGTAACAAGAGTCGAGGCGGATGTCGTCGTGGTAGCGACGATTGTCGCCGAGACGAGCACGTGACACCACTTTCACCCTGTCTATCTTAGGGTCACGCGAGTCGAGGCGGACGTCATTGGAGTAGCGACTACGGACACCAAGACGAGCACGTGACATCACTACCACCCTGTCTTTGTGTAACGTGAGTCGAGGCGGACGTCGTCGCGGTAGCGACGACGGACGCCGAGACGAGCACGTGACACCCCTGCCACCCTGTCTATCTTAGGATAACGCGAGTCGAGGCGGACGTCGTCGCGGTAGCGAAGACAGGCGCTGAGACGAGCACGTGACATCACTACCATCCTATCTTAGGGTAACACGAGTCGAGGCGGACATTGTCGCGGTAGCGACAACGGACGCCGAGCCGAGCACGTGGCATCACTACCACCCTTTCTTAGCGTAACGCGAGTCGAGGCGGACGTCGTCGCGGTAGCGACGCCAGACGCCGAGACGAGCACGTGACACCACTGCCACCCTGTCTTACCGTCACGCGAGTTGAGGCCGACGTCGTCACGGTAGCAACGATGGATGCCGAGACGAGCACGTGAGACCACTGCCACCCTATCTATCTTACCGTAACGCGAGTCGAGGCGGACGTCGTCGCGGTAGCGACGATTGACACCGAGACGAGCATGTGACACCACTGCCACCCTGTCTATCTTAGGGTAATGCAAGTCGAGCCGGACGTCGTCGCGGTAGCGACGATGGACGCCGAGACGAGCACGTGACATCACTACCACCCTGTCTTAGCGTAACGCGAGTCGAGGCGGACGTCGTCGCGGTAGCGACGACGGACGCCGAGACGAGCACGTGACACCACTGCCACGCTGTCTTACCGTCACGCGAGTCGAGGCAGACGTCGTCGCGGTAGTGACGATGGACGCCGAGACGAGCACGTGACACCACTGCCAGCCTATCTATCTTACCGTAAAGCGAGTCGAGGCGGACGTCGTCGCGGTAGCGACGATGGACGCCGAGACGAGCACGTGACACCACTGCCACCCTGTCTATCTTAGGGTAACGCGAGTCGAGGCGGACGTCGTCGCGGTAGCGACGACGAACGCTGAGACGAGCACGTCACACCACTGCCACCCTGTCTTAGCGTAACGTGAGTCAAGGCGGACGTCGTCGCGATAGCGACGACGGACGCCGAGACGAGCACGTGACACCACTGCCACCCTGTCTTACCGTAACGCGATTTGAGGTAGACGTCGTCGCGGTAGCGACGATGGACCCCGAGACGAGCACGTGACACCACTGGCACCCTGTCTATCTTAGGGTAACGTGAGTCGAGGCGGACATCGTCACGGTAGCGACGGCGGACGCCGAGACGAGCCCGTGACACCACTGCCACCCTGTCTATCTTAGGGTAACGCGAGTCAAGGCTGACGTCGTCGCGGTAGCGACGACGGACGCCAAGACGAGCATGTGACACCACTGCCATCATGTCTTACCGTAACACGATTTGAGGCAGACGATTGTTGCCGAGACGAGCACGTGACACCACTGTCACCCTGTCTATCTTAGGGTCACGCTAGTCGAGGCGAACGTCGTCGCGGTAGCGACTACGGACGCCGAGACGAGCACGTGACACCAGTGCCACCCTGTCTTAGCGTAACGCGAGTCGAGGCGGACGTCATCGCGGTAGCGACAATGGCGGAAGCATGTGACACCACTGCTATGCTATGTATTTTAAGGTGACACGAGTCGAGGCGGACGTCGTCGCGGAACGCCGAGACGTGCACGTGACACCAAATTTACATAACAAATAATTTTGTTTTTCAAAAGTTGTTAAGAATTTCAGACATTACTCATGATTTCCAGGAAAATCACAAATTCAAAAATTGTTATAATTTTTAATATATGTTATTGCTTTGTAAATTTTTCGTTAATTTGAAATGTTGTTCGTAGTTGATCAATTAATTTGATCATGCTATTTTGAACATTCCCGAGTCAACCAAAAAGCTGTAGATCAATTCAATTGAGAATGCTATTTTTTTCTTAATAAAAATATTTTCATGGAGAAAATTAATTGAAGGGAATAGGAGGATGATAATTTATTTTTCTGTGCAAAAGTGCCAATTATTTTTGGTTAAAAGTCCTAGTTTATTTCAATTGAAAGTGGAATCTCCCGCCCACTACTGTCCCTGAAAAACCGCCGACCCAGAAAGGGAATGGGCCCGAAAGAAATAACGTGGAAAGGGAATAGAAGCTAGGGGAGGTATTGGGCGAGCGCTGGGCCAGACTCAAGAAAGGGAATAGAGCCTAGGAGCAGTGCTCGTCACGGGGTCGATCCAGAAAGGGAATAGGACGCGGGCGCCTGATCGCTAAACATTGTCGTTTTGCTGTCGGATGTCTGCGGTCGGAAATCGAGCGCGCCATCTGGGACGCGCGCGCGCGTGCATTAGCCTCGCCCTTAACTTAATACTCTAGATGCATGCTGGATAGCGGTCGATGAGTGGAGTAATAGTAGTAGATGCAGAATCGTTTCGATCTACTTGTCACGGACGTGATGCCTATATACATGATCATGCCTAGATATTCGCATAATCATGCACAATTCTATTAATTGCTCAACAGTAATTTGTTCACCCACCGTAGAATACTTATGCTCTTGAGAGAAGCCACTAGTGAAACCTATGGTCCCCGGGTCTATTCTCATCATATCAATCTCCATCACTTTAATATTGCTTTGCTATTTACTTTTCCTTTACCTTTTCCTTTGCATCTTTATATCAAAAATACCAAAAATATTCTATCTATTAGATCTCACTCTCGTAAGTGACCATGAAGGGCTTGACAACCCCTAATCGCGTTGGTTGCGAGTAGCTATCGCTTTGTGCAGGTACGAGGGACTTGAGTGTGGCCTCCTACTGGATTGATACCTTGGTTCTCAAAAACTGAGGGAAATACTTACGCTACTCTGCTACATCATCCCTTCCTCTTCGAGGAAAACCAACGCAAGCTCAAGACGTAGCAGTATCGCAACATAGGCATAGCAAAAGAGCGAGCAACTAGCAAGCAAATATAGAAGTGATTTCGAGGGTATGGTCATCTTGCCTGAAATCCCGCAAGGAAGACGAACGAGTCCATGAAGAAGACAAACGGACGTAGTCGAACGGGTCCTCACAAACGCGACGTTATCGGAACCAACCCGAAGAAGCAACACCGGAAAGAAGCACACAACATAGTAAACAACCAACACATGAACATGGCATGATATGCGGGATGCGGTATGTGATGCATATGCATGATTTCGAAAGGAATGATTGAACCTGGCCTCAACATGGAAATCCAAGAGTACCACTGGAAAGGTGAGTTGATTTCGGTTGAAATCGATATAAAGATCACCGGAATCGGATGCACGGTTTGAAAATGGCAAGCAAAACAAATATGGCACCGGTCTGCGATTAACCGCACGAGACCATCTAAATGCATCAAGATAAATAAGCTACTGCAATCACACATGGCAACAAAATACATGGAAGGGATCCACTCATGATGCTTGACAAAATATGAACACTGAGCTACGGCTAAAACACTCATTAACAGGTTCAAACAATCATGGCAAAAGTGCTAAAGATAACAGGTTTCAGACTGAGTGAAATTAACAGCATGTCAGGAATTTATCATCAGGAAGCAATGTTTTGAGCACGATAACTACATGCTACAGGAACATATCATGCAAAGCAAGGCATAGCATGAAGCTACTCTAAGCATATAACAAAAGTCCCTCAGTGACCATGAGCCAAAAGGGATCAGAAAATACAATTACAAGCATGTGAACATAGGAAAAACATAAACATATTCAGACTTAGTGAAAAACTGGAGCATGACAAAACAGATAACGAGTAGGCATGTTTACGAGCTCAATGCACTCACTACAAGGCATTGCATGACAAACTAAGCATACACCCAGCAAATAGACATGGCATAGAAGCTAGACATGGCATAGAAGCTAGACATGGCAAGAACAACAACATAGCATGCACGGAACAACAACAACAACAAGCTCGGCAAAATCGCTAAACATGTTAACAATCTGCCAGGAACATCTTATAGCAAAAGTAGAGCTCGATTGACTCAAGTTAGGGTGCTCCATAATTGCAAACAAAGACATGGATGGATAGAGCACCACAATATCTACAAAACATCCTTACTGATCATGCTCAAAAGAGGCACGGATCACTAGGAAACAACATGAACATATGACATAAAAATAATGACAGGGCAAGGACTGTGAAATTCTAAGTCCCTGAAATCAGCATCATTGAGTAAGCTACTTTGCATGCTTGTGCTAGTCACCACAAGGATCATAAAAATACATGGCATACACCCCTGTAAAGATAACATGGCATATAACAAAACACATGTAGGGCTCAAGATCATAGCATGCACACATTAATCATGGCAAAAATGACAAAAGTGCATTTGCTAAAACAGATCTGAAACTATCATCACATAGCCCTCTTCCAACAGCATTTCAGGCCTCAAGATGAGCTCAAATGAAAATGATGCAATGAGATGAAATGATGTACTCGTCGAGACGAACATTTTGATATGCTACACGCACGAATTGGAGCCACGATGATGAAGTTATGATGTGATCAAATAGGCATAAAATTACTGGGATTTAGTGGAATTTCAACCTCTCCGAGAAAGTCAACGGGACGGAGTGGTGCGGTATGTCTCGGTGCAGATCTGAGATGGGGTGTTTGGTTCGGGGAGTGGTGGAGCTGGTCCACCCTCACCAGATCCGGGTCAACTCCGACTCCGGCGAGCTCTAGGCTCCGGCGATCACCGGAGAGGACGAAGGAAGGCGGGAGGCGGCGCAAGGAGGTCGGGGATGGCCGGGCGGCGCGGTGGCCGGCGAAAGGCAGTGGCGAGGGAGCTTGGCGGCGGCGCATGCGAGGCGACGAGCGAGCGGGGCGGCCGGCGACGAAGGGCGCGGTGGCCGGCGCGAACTCCGGCGATGGGCGGTGGCGGCGCGGAGCAGAGAGCGAGGCGGTGGGGCTGGAACGGCTCTGTGGCAGCGCGAAGCAGAGATCCGGCCCGACTGCTCAACAGTCAGCTCGAATCTCGGGGGCTACACCCAGCAGGTGCGCTGACGCGCCCCCGAGACGAGCATGTGACACCACTGCCACCCTGTCTTAGCGTAACGCGAGTCGAGGCAGACGTCGTCGCAGTAGCGACGACGGACGCCGAGACGAGAACGTGATACCACTGCCACCCTGTCTTACCGTAACGCGAGTCGAGGCAGACGTCGTCGCGGTAGCGATGACGGACGCCGAGACGAGCACGTGACACCCCTGCCACCCTGTCTATCTTAGGGTAACGCGAGTCGAGGCGGACGTCGTCGCGGTAGCGACGACGGACGCCGAGACAAGCATGTGACATCACTGCCACCCTGTATTAGCGTAACGCGAGTCGAGGCGGACGTCGTCGCGGTAGCAACGACGGACGCCTAGACGAGCATGTGACACCACCGCCGCCCTGTCTTAGTGTAACGCGAGTCGAGGCGGACGTCGTCGCGGTAGCGACGACGGACGCCGAGACGAGAACGTGATACCACTGCCACCCTGTCTTACCGTAACGCGAGTCGAGGCGGACGTCGTCGCGGTAGCGACGATGGTCGCCGAGACGAGCACGTGACACCACTGCCACCCTGTCTATCTTAGGGCAATGCGAGTCAAGGCGGACGTTGTCGCGGTAGCGACGACGGACGCCGAGACGAGCACGTGACACCACTGCCACCATGTCTATCTTAGGGTAACGCGAGTCAAGGCAGACGTCGTCGCGGTAGCAACGACGAACGCTGAGATGAGCATGTGACATCACTACCACCCTGTCTATCTTAGGGTAACGCGAGTCGAGGCGGACGTCGTCGCGGTAGCGGCGACGGACGCCGTGACGAGCACGTGACACCACTTTGTGTTTCTGGTACATGGTTGTTGCTAACTTTAGGAAGAAAACGTTTGAAGTCCTCTGCCCAAATAACATAATCGACTTGATTGCTGACGAAGCTCAGCTTGTAATCAAGAATTTCAAAGCGGCTTTCAAGCTGGCATACAAGAGATCACAAGTAAATGTGACTGACATGGGTGTGGCTTTCCGGAGTGTGTGCTCTTCAACTAAAGAGTAATGCAATCCAACGACTGAAATACTCAAGCAATTTTATGCATGATCCTTTTCAGTATTTTTTTCATCTAACTTTAGTGATGCAAAAAACATAATTATGAATTGCAGGGCAGATAGTGGGATCTTCACAATGAAGTTGGTACAAGGACATGATGGAGACAACACTTTGTGTTTCGAACCCGTAAGTCATAGCAACCACCCCTTTTCGTCTTTTTTGTATTTTTTGTTCAACTGATAACACACACATCACATATCCATGTAATGTAGCTCAACTTTTTGCTGCTTAAAACCTCATCCTTTTTTATGCTTTTTGTCAGGCCCATTTTTTTAGTCTCTCACAGGTGTTTTATCTTTTTTTATTCTTATATCCTGCTGCATTTTTACACCAATATAACATGTTTTTTCCTTTTTTAGTTCAACTTAACTGTTATTTTTATGTAAAACAAAAACAGGAGCATGCAAAGAGCCTGCGCGAGAGTCTAACTTACTACATGGTTGCTCACCCTTGCAATGAAAACCTGATGCCAGAAACCAAAGAAATCTTAAGAAAATATGTGAGTATTGACTTATCTCTTTAATACCCCCCCACACACCCCACCTCTTTTTTATTTACCTGGTTTTTGCTACATCGTTTATTTTTTGGCAAATTTTAACATGGTCCCTCTTACCTTCTTTTTTTACATGTGAGGTAAGAAGGTAAGAGTCAATCAAGCCATTCATTGATGAGATCAACGGCTAAGATCTATTTTATACTCTTACCTCTCATGTGAAAAGGGGGGTAAGAGGGACCATGTTAAAACTGCTCTTATTTTTTTGCTTTCTTTTAGTTATTGACAATGTTCTTAAACTTCTTCTTTCATTGAAAAAATAACTTTCTTTTTTTCTATGCGTGTTTTCTTTTCCGCAGGGTGTTCCATTTGACTACTCGGTACATATGACTAAAGGAAAATTCCCTTCATTTTTCTCTGTCTTTTTTGCAAACAGATTTTTTTCTCTTTTACCGTTTTTCCAAGTTTGTATGCATTCCCCCATGATTTCTAACATTTTTCTCTTTCTTTTCTCATGAACATAAATCTCACAGACTCCAGGGTATTCTCCATGGGGTCCTGTTGCACAACAATGTTAACTACATCTGGCTGGAAAAGGTCAGATTCTTTAAGAATACTTCACAAAATCAGTACTGGAATCCTTGCCCTTTTTGTCAGTTTCATTTTTTTAGGGAAGCCACATGACCAAATACCGAAATATATTATATATAGATCATAATTTTTTTCTGAATAGTTAAGCTGGTTTTTAATACAAATAGGTTAGAATTTATACTGGGAAGTTGAAACCATGCCTGCCCCCCTCATTTTCCTTTTTTCCATTCAAACTTTCTTTATCTTCTTTTTCCAATGGTCTACTAGAGATTTTTGTCACCACTAATATACATTTTCTTTTGTATGCAGATCATCTCAACAGGACTAAATCATGACCCTAAGCTCCCGGACGATCACCCAAGGAATGGCAAAATGCCGCACACATGAGAATGACTCATCGATAAGAGGATTATTTTGGCGAAATACAATTTTTATTTAAATAGTTTTTTTTGCTATTTAGTATAGAAAACACATACAATTTTATATATGCTTTTTTTGGATAGTGATGACATTTTTGTCCAACACAAGTTCTTGATCTTTTTTTGTTCAGATACAAATCAATTGACAACACCGTCACCGCCGAGACAAGCACGTGACACCACCGCCACCTTGTCTTAGGGTTATATACCCCTGCGTTGCTGCGTTTATTCGAGTGATCCACAAACAATAAAAATCCCTCTTTTTGCCTAGCTCTATCTCGATGAGAGGAAACAAAAGCACTTTTTTACCTGTTGGGCAATCCTTTGATTAAGTCTTAAATGAGCCCCTCTAAAGTTTGAGGCAAATGAACGCATTTTTGTTCGTGACACCACTGCCACCATGTCTATCTTAGGGTAACGCGAGTCGAGGCGGACGTCGTCACGGTAGCGACGACGGAAGCCGAGACGAGCACGTGACACCACTGCCACCCTGTCTTACCGTAACGGGAGTCGAGGTGGACGTCGTCGCGGTAGCGACGATGGACGCCGAGACGAGCACGTGACACCACTGCCACCCTGTCTATCTTATGGTAACGCGAGTCGAGTCGGACGTCGTCGCGGTAGCGACGACGGACGCCGAGACGAGCACGTGACATCACTACCACCCTGTCTTAGCGTAACGTGAGTCGAGGCGGACGTCGTCGCGGTAGGGACGACGAACGCCGAGACGAGCACGTGACACCACTGCCACCCTATCTTAGCGTAACGCGAGTCGAGGCGGTAGCGACGACGGACGCCGAGAGGAGCACGTGACACCACTGCCACCCTGTCTTACCGTAACGCGAGTCGAGGCGGACGTCGTCGCAGTAGCGACGACGGACGCCGAGACGAGCACATGACACCACTGCCATCTTGTCTATCTCAGGGTAACGCGAGTCGCGGCGGACGTCGTCGCGGTAGCGATGACGGACGCCGAGACGAGCACGTGACATCACTACCCCCCTGTCTTAGTGTAACGCGAGTCGAGGCGGAAGTCGTCGCGGTAGCGACGACGGACGCCGAGACGAGCACGTGACACCACTGCCATCTTGTCTATCTCAGGGTAACGCGAGTCGCGGCGGACGTCGTCGCGGTAGCGATGACGGACGTCGAGACGAGCACGTGACATCACTACCACCCTGTCTTAGCGTAACGCGAGTCGAGGCGGAAGTCGTCGCGGTAGCGACGACGGACGCCAAGACGAGCACGTGACACCACTGCCACCCTGTCTATCTTACGGTAACGCGAGTCGAGGCGGACGTCGTTGCTGTAGCGACGACGGACGCCGAGACAAGCACGTGACATCACTACCACCCTGTCTTTGCGTAACGCGAGTCGAGGCGGACGTCGTCGCGGTAGCGACGACGGACGCCGAGACGAGCACGTGACACCCCTGCCACCCTGTCTATCTTAGGGTAACGCGAGTCGAGGCGGACGTCGTCGCGATAGCGACGACGGACGCCGAGACGAGCACGTGACACCACTGCCACCCTGTCTATCTTAGGGTAACGCGAGTCGAGGCGGACGTCGTCGCGGTAGCGACGACGGACGCCGAGACGAGCAGTTGACATCACTACCACCGTGTCTTAGCGTAACGCGAGTCGAGGCGGACGTCGTCGCGGTAGCGACGACGAACGCCGACACGAGCACGTGACACCACTACCACCCTGTCTTAGCGTAACGCGAGTCGAGGCGGACGTCGTCGCGGTAGCGACGACGGATGCCGAGACGAGCACGTGACACCACTACCACCCTGTCTTACCGTAACACGAGTCGAGGCGGACGTCGTCGCGGTAGCGACGATGGACGCCGAGACGAGCACGTGACACCACTGCCACCCTGTCTATCTTAGGGCAACGCGAGTCGAGGCGGACGTCGTCGCGGTAGCGACGACGGATGCCGAGACGAGCCCGTGATACCAATGCCACCTTGTCTATCTTAGGGTAACGCGACTCGAGGCAGACATCGTCGCGGTAGCGACGACGGACGCCGAGACTAGCACGTGACACCACTGCCACCCTGTCTAACTTAGGGTAACGCGCGTCAAGGCGGACGTCGTCGCGGTAGCGACGACGAACGCCGAGACGAGCACGTGACATCACTCCCACCCTGTCTATCTTAGGGTAACGCGAGTCGAGGCGGACGTCGTCGCGGTAGCGACGATGGACGCCGAGATGAGCACGTGACATAACTACCACCCTGTCTTAGCGTAACACGAGTCGAGGCGGACGTCATCGCGGTAGCGACGACGGACGCCGAGACGAGCATGTGACCCCACCGCCGCCCTGTCTTAGCGTAACGCGAGTTGAGGCGGACATCGTCGCGGTAGCGACGACGGACGCCGAGACGAGAACGTGATACCACTGCCACCCTGTCTTACCGTAACGCGAGTCGAGGCGGACGTCGTCGCGGTAGCGACGATGGTCGCCGAGACGAGCACGTGACACCACTGCCACCCTGTCTATCTTAGGGCAATGCGAGTCAAGGCGGACGTTGTCGCGGTAGCGACGACGGACGCCGAGACGAGCACGTGACACCACTGCCACCATGTCTATCTTAGGGTAACGCGAGTCAAGGCAGACGTCGTCGCGGTAGCAACGACGAACGCTGAGATGAGCATGTGACATCACTACCACCCTGTCTATCTTAGGGTAACGCGAGTCAAGACGGACGTCGTCGCGGTAGCGGCGACGGACGCCGTGACGAGCACGTGACACCACTGCCACCCTGTCTATCTTAGGGTAACGCGAGTCGAGGCGGACGTCGTCGCGGTAGCGACGACGGACGCCGAGACGAGCACATGACATCACTACCACCCTATCTTAGCGTAACGGGAGTCGAGGCGGACGTCGTTGCAGTAGCGACGACGGACGCCGAGACGAGCATGTGACACCACTGCCACCCTGTCTATCTTAGGGTAATGTGAGTCGAGGCGGACGTCGTCGCGGTAGCGACGACGGACGCCGATACGAGCACGTTACATCACTACCACCCTGTCTTAGCGCAACGCGAGTCGAGGCGGATGTCGTCGCGGTAGCGACGACGGACGCCAAGACGAGCACGTGACACCACTGCCACCCTGTCTATCTTAGGGTAACGCAAGTCGAGGCGGACGACGTCGCGGTAGCGACGACGGACACCGAGACGAGCCCGTGACACCACTGGCACCCTGTCTATCCGCGACGATGGATGCGAGACGAGCACGTGACGCCACTGCCACCCTGTCTATCTTAGGGTAACGTGAGTCGAGGCGGACGTCGTCACGGTAGCGACGACGGACGCCGAGACGAGCACGTGACACCACTGGCACCCTGTCTATCCGCGACGACGGATGCGAGACGAGCACGTGACACCACTGCCACCCTGTCTATCTTAGGGTAACGCGAGTCGAGGCGGACGTCGTCGCTGTAGCGACGACGGACGCCGAGACGAGCACGTGACATCAGTACCACCATGTCTTAGCGTAACGCGAGTCGAGGCAGACGTCGTCGCGGTAGCGACGACGGACGCCGAGACGAGCACGTGACACCACTGCCACCCTGTCTATCTTATGGTAACGCGAGTCGAGTCGGACGTCGTCGCGGTAGCGACGACGGACGCCGAGACGAGCACGTGACACCACTGCCACCCTGTCTTAGCGTAACGCGAGTCGAGGCGGATGTCGTCGTGGTAGCGACGACGGATGCCAAGACGAGCACATGACACCACTGCCACCCTGTCTTAGCGTAACGCGAGTCGAGGCGGACATCGTCGCGGTAGCGGCGACGGACGCCGAGAGGAGCACATGACACCACTACCACCCTGTCTTACCGTAACGCGAGTCGATGCGGACGTCGTCGCAGTAGCGGCGATGGACGCCGAGACGAGCACGTGACACCACTGCCACCCTATCTATCTTAGGGTGACGCGAGTCGAGGCGGACATCGTCGCGGTAGCGAAGACGGACGCCGAGACGAGCAAGTGACATCACTACCACCCTGTCTTAGCGTAATGCGAGTCGAGGTGGACGTCGTCGCGGTAGCAACGACGGACGCCGAGACGAGCACGTGACATCACTGCCACCCTGTCTATCTTAGGGTAACGCGAGTCGAGGCGGACGTCGTCGCGGTAGCGACAACGGACGCCGAGACGAGCACATGACATCACTACCACCCTGTCTTAGCGTAACGGGAGTCGAGGCGGACGTCGTTGCAGTAGCGACGACGGACACCGAGACGAGCACGTGACACCACTGCCACCCTGTCTATCTTAGGGTAACGCGAGCCGAGGCGGACGTCGTCGCCTTAGCGGCCACAGACGCCGAGACGAGCATTTGACATCATTACCACCCTGTCTTAGCGTAACACGAGTCGAGGCAGACGTCGTCGCGGTAGCGACGACGAATGCCGAGACGAGCACGTGACACCACTGCCACCCTGTCTGTCTTAGGGCAACGCGAGTTGAGGCGTACGTCGTCGCGGTAGCGACGACGGACGCCGAGACGAGCCCGTGACACCAATGCCACCTTGTCTATCTTAGGGTAACGCGACTCGAGGCGGACGTCGTCGCGGTAGCGACGACGGACGCCGAGACTAGCACGTGACACCACTGCCACCCTGTCTATCTTAGGGTAACGCGCGTCGAGGCGGATGTCGTCGCGGTAGCGACGACGGACGCCGAGACGAGCATTTGACATCACTACCACCCTGTCTTAGCGTAACGCGAGTCGAGGCGGACGTCGTCGCGGTAGCGACGACGAACGCCGAGACGAGCACGTGACACCACTGCAACCCTGTCTATCTTAGGGCAACGCGAGTCGAGGCGGACGTCGTCGCGGTAGCGACGACGGACGCCGAGACGAGCCTGTGACACCAATGCCACCTTGTCTATCTTAGGGTAACGCGACTCGAGGCGGACGTCGTCGCGGTAGGGACGACGGACGCCAAGACTAGCACGTGACACCACTGCCACCCTCTCTATCTTACGGTAACGCGCGTCGAGGCGGACGTCGTCGCGGTAGCGACGACGGACGCCGAGACGAGCACGTGACATCACTCCCACCCTGTCTATCTTAGGGTAACGGGAGTCGAGGCGGACGTCGAAGCGGTAGCGGCGACGGACGCCGAGACGAGCACGTGACATCACTACCACCCTGTCTATCTTAGGGTAACGCGAGTCGAGGCGGACGTCGTCGCGGTAGCGGCGACGGACGCCGAGACGAGCACGTGACATCACTACCACCCTGTCTTAGCGTAACGCGAGTCGAGGCGGACGTCGTCGCGGTAGCGACGACGGACGCGGAGACGAGCACGTGACACCACTGCCGCCCTGTCTTAGCGTAACGCGAGTCGAGGCGGACGTCGTCGCGGTAGCGATGAAGGACGCCGAGACGAGAACGTGATACCACTGCCACCCTGTCTTACCGTAACGCGAGTCGAGGCGGACGTCGTCGCGATAGCGACGATGGACGCCGAGACGAGCACGTGACACCACTGCCACCCTGTCTATCTTAGGGCAATGCGAGTCGAGGCGGACGTCGTTGCGGTAGCGACGACGGACGTCGAGACGAGCACGTGACACCACTGCCGCCCTGTCTTAGCGTAACGCGAGTCGAGGCGAACGTCGTCGCGGTAGCGACGACAGACGCCGAGACGAGAACGTGATACCACTGCCACCCTGTCTTACCGTAACGCGAGTCGAGGCGGACGTCGTCGCGATAGCGACGATGGACGCCAAGACGAGCACGTGACACCACTGCCACCCTGTCTATCTTAGGGCAATGCGAGTCGAGCCGGACGTTGACACCACTTTTTTTGTTAACTTTTCATGCATGTTCTAAAGATGCTAAGCATGGTCTTTTCAAATTTTTTACACCAAATGTCACATCACTTTTTTTTAATTACTTCCTTTTGAGTTCTGTCTTTTCATAGTTTCATATAATCATGAATAATCTCGTCTCAGATTTCAGATTCTGGCATTAGGAGTTGCTAATAACTTGAAGGGAACAAGGAAATTGTTGGCTTTCTTCAATACATCCAACCAATAGAATTTATATCAACCATGGCTGAGCAGGCAAGAGCAGTGAGTTCCTTCTAATTTTTGCATTTACATAATTTATCTCAATTGATCACTTTCTTCACTACAGAAATGTTTTTATTCCTTACACTCGCTGATCTTTTTTCTTAATAAATAGGATTTTGCAACAAAGCTCTCGCTACGGAAATTCATGGCGACGGCGCAGCGTGTAACGCTAGATCAAAGACAGCTTGCCCGTAGCATGGGCCTGGATCATCTGCTTGACCTGAAATGTGATACTCTGCCGCGCGGTGTCGTTCATTATCTGGCATCGAACTTTGATGTACCCTCAAGGGCTATTGAACTCCCCAATGGGTTCAAGTTCACAATCACACCGTCATTCATACACCAGGTCCTGGGGATACCACTTGGCGGCAGAAGCATAGAGAAGAAGCAAAACCCAGCACTTAGATCACTAATTGCTCAGCAGACAAAATGCAAAGGAAACTACCCGACCATAAACGAGCTGGATGACTTGATACAACCTGGGCTAGATGGAGATTTACTCAAAAGGATTTTCACAATGTATGCGCTTACCGTGCTCCTCTGCCCTTCAAGCCATGGGGCTGCTAGTCCAGATTACTAACACATTCTGGAAGACCCTGAACAGATTGGCTCATTCGACTTCTGCATGTGCCAATGCTAAAAGCATGTGCCAACGCTGAAACCCTTCTTCGAATAATTGACGCAATACCAGTTTCGTCCGATCTAGACCTGCCGCTCTACACGGAAGTATTGGAGGGGATGTACCCACGGAAAATTGAGGTTGTAGATACCGAGGCTGAACCAACCCACACTTTTAGCCTACTTCCTTATGTTCTTGATGAGAAAGCATTTTGGCACCGATCGCAGAGTCCACGAGACACAAATTTGCTAACCTCCAGGGAGCTCAATCTGTTTGAAGAATGGAAGGTCTTTACCAAGGTTGATGGTAGTCAAGGCCCAACCAGCAGCTACCCAATCAGGACGACCGAGGACATCACTAATAGTACAAAAGGACGACATGCATGTCCTTAAATGACACGGCTGACAATTGCGTTGCTTTGAAAAAAAGGGCAAGGATGTTTCAGAACATAGATGAGCTGTCGAGCAACCTTCATCGTGAGATGCCACACACTTTAACAACTGTAAGCGCATCATCACACGAGAAAGATCAGTCATCAAGCGACGCTAATCTTGGTCAAATCCAACAAACACCGGTCCATGGCACCTCTTCAGCTACCAACCAAGACTTCCCATGGGACGACCCTGATATGGTAGCGCGGTTGATCGAGTCTACCGATAGGATTGAGGAAGAGTGGTTTTCACAACAAAGACAAACTCAGTATACCACATCAGTTACACAAGACATCCACATATCAGAGATCAAGCCCAATGAGATATGTTGCAGCTTCAGCTCAAATCCAGTCGAAAGTGCTGTTTTCAATGACATTGTGTCACGAATACCACCTCATTCAAGGCAAAAGAGGTATCTCAGTAACAATCTCCTCTTTTTTTTGTTTTTTCTTCCTTTTTTCTCCTCAATGGGAATGCGCTGTCTGTATAACAAGCAATATTTTGTCCTTTTTCATTCCTCTTTTTTGTTCCCATCAAGCTTCTTTCCCACTCTGAATTTTCCATATTTTTCATTTTGTGGCAGCCCAAGAATAGTACAAATGGGCTCGACATGGGTTCAACATAGGGTTTTTGGCCTGAGCATGCAAGTGTATGGCCGGGTCAATAAGTAGGTGATCAATATGTTGGGAAAAGCAGTAATGGCCGAGCAGACTGAAAAGGACAGGCTCAATCTTCTCCCGCGAAGTTACTGGTCAAGATACTATGTCGAATGCGACATTGCTGTAAGTAGAAACATAAATATGTGCAGACAATACTCTTTTTTCCATCCAATGCTCTGTTTCTTTTTTGCGAGCCCCCCTCCTTTTCTTGGTGCCTTTGATGCATCTTTGATCCGATCAAAATTTTCCAGAAATTATTCCAAAAGGCATTTGAAACTTCATTGGCGTTATCTGTTCACCTGAGGGAGACAATGATAGGATTCCATCTTGACCGAATTCACATGGTATTTTTCGTAGTCCAATAAACAAGCCATATAATTTATAGTCTCCATGCAAGTCCCATGTCTTTTTCTATTTTTCAGTAAAAAGTCACCCATGGTGTTTTGTGCTAATATTGTTTTGTTTATTTTTGGATCAATGTACAGGTGTTTTTACCTTTAAGCTCATACAGTTTCTGGTACATGGTTGTTGCTAACTTTAGGAAGAAAACGTTTGAAGTCCTCTGCCCAAATAACATAATCGACTTGATTGCTGACGAAGCTCAGCTTGTAATCAAGAATTTCAAAGCGGCTTTCAAGCTGGCATACAAGAGATCACAAGTAAATGTGACTGACATGGGTGTGGCTTTCCGGAGTGTGTGCTCTTCAACTAAAGAGTAATGCAATCCAACGACTGAAATACTCAAGCAATTTTATGCATGATCCTTTTCAGTATTTTTTTCATCTAACTTTAGTGATGCAAAAAACATAATTATGAATTGCAGGGCAGATAGTGGGATCTTCACAATGAAGTTGGTACAAGGACATGATGGAGACAACACTTTGTGTTTCGAACCCGTAAGTCATAGCAACCACCCCTTTTCGTCTTTTTTGTATTTTTTGTTCAACTGATAACACACACATCACATATCCATGTAATGTAGCTCAACTTTTTGCTGCTTAAAACCTCATCCTTTTTTATGCTTTTTGTCAGGCCCATTTTTTTAGTCTCTCACAGGTGTTTTATCTTTTTTTATTCTTATATCCTGCTGCGTTTTTACACCAATATAACATGTTTTTTCCTTTTTTAGTTCAACTTAACTGTTATTTTTATGTAAAACAAAAACAGGAGCATGCAAAGAGCCTGCGCGAGAGTCTAACTTACTACATGGTTGCTCACCCTTGCAATGAAAACCTGATGCCAGAAACCAAAGAAATCTTAAGAAAATATGTGAGTATTGACTTATCTCTTTAATACCCCCCCACACACCCCACCTCTTTTTTATTTACCTGGTTTTTGCTACATCGTTTATTTTTTTGCTTTCTTTTAGTTATTGACAATGTTCTTAAACTTCTTCTTTCATTGAAAAAATAACTTTCTTTTTTTCTATGCGTGTTTTCTTTTCCGCAGGGTGTTCCATTTGACTACTCGGTACATATGACTAAAGGAAAATTCCCTTCATTTTTCTCTGTCTTTTTTGCAAACAGATTTTTTTCTCTTTTACCGTTTTTCCAAGTTTGTATGCATTCCCCCATGATTTCTAACATTTTTCTCTTTCTTTTCTCATGAACATAAATCTCACAGACTCCAGGGTATTCTCCATGGGGTCCTGTTGCACAACAATGTTAACTACATCTGGCTGGAAAAGGTCAGATTCTTTAAGAATACTTCACAAAATCAGTACTGGAATCCTTGCCCTTTTTGTCAGTTTCATTTTTTTAGGGAAGCCACATGACCAAATACCGAAATATATTATATATAGATCATAATTTTTTTCTGAATAGTTAAGCTGGTTTTTAATACAAATAGGTTAGAATTTATACTGGGAAGTTGAAACCATGCCTGCCCCCCTCATTTTCCTTTTTTCCATTCAAACTTTCTTTATCTTCTTTTTCCAATGGTCTACTAGAGATTTTTGTCACCACTAATATACATTTTCTTTTGTATGCAGATCATCTCAACAGGACTAAATCATGACCCTAAGCTCCCGGAGGATCACCCAAGGAATGGCAAAATGCCGCACACATGAGAATGACTCATCGATAAGAGGATTATTTTGGCGAAATACAGTTTTTATTTAAATAGTTTTTTTTGCTATTTAGTATAGAAAACACATACAATTTTATATATGCTTTTTTTGGATAGTGATGACATTTTTGTCCAACACAAGTTCTTGATCTTTTTTTGTTCAGATACAAATCAATTGACAACACCGTCACCGCCGAGACAAGCACGTGACACCACCGCCACCTTGTCTTAGGGTTATATACCCCTGCGTTGCTGCGTTTATTCGAGTGATCCACAAACGATAAAAATCCCTCTTTTTGCCTAGCTCTATCTCGATGAGAGGAAACAAAAGCACTTTTTTACCTGTTGGGCAATCCTTTGATTAAGTCTTAAATGAGCCCCTCTAAAGTTTGAGGCAAATGAACGCATTTTTGTTCGTGACACCACTGCCACCATGTCTATCTTAGGGTAACGCGAGTCGAGGCGGACGTCGTCACGGTAGCGACGACGGAAGCCGAGACGAGCACGTGACACCACTGCCACCCTGTCTTACCGTAACGGGAGTCGAGGTGGACGTCGTCGCGGTAGCGACGATGGACGCCGAGACGAGCACGTGACATCACTACCACCCTGTCTTAGCGTAACGTGAGTCGAGGCGGACGTCGTCGCGGTAGGGACGACGAACGCCGAGATGAGCACGTGACACCACTGCCACCCTGTCTTAGCGTAACGCGAGTCGAGGCGGTAGCGACGACGGACGCCGAGAGGAGCACGTGACACCACTGCCACCCTGTCTTACCGTAACGCGAGTCGAGGCGGACGTCGTCGCAGTAGCGACGACGGACGCCGAGACGAGCACATGACACCACTGCCATCTTGTCTATCTCAGGGTAACGCGAGTCGCGGCGGACGTCGTCGCGGTAGCGATGACGGACGTCGAGACGAGCACGTGACATCACTACCACCCTGTCTTAGTGTAACGCGAGTCGAGGCGGAAGTCGTCGCCGTAGCAACGACGGACGCCGAGACGAGCACGTGACACCACTGCCATCTTGTCTATCTCAGGGTAACGCGAGTCACGGCGGACGTCGTCGCGGTAGCGATGACGGACGTCGAGACGAGCACGTGACATCACTACCACCCTGTCTTAGCGTAACGCGAGTCGAGGCGGAAGTCGTCGCGGTAGCGACGACGGACGCCAAGACGAGCACGTGACACCACTGCCACCCTGTCTATCTTACGGTAACGCGAGTCGAGGCGGACGTCGTTGCTGTAGCGACGACGGACGCCGAGACGAGCACGTGACATCACTACCACCCTGTCTTTGCGTAACGCGAGTCGAGGCGGACGTCGTCGCGGTAGCGACAACGGACGCCGAGACGAGCATGTGACACCCCTGCCACCCTGTCTATCTTAGGGTAACGCGAGTCGAGGCGGACGTCGTCGCGGTAGCGACGACGGACGCCGAGACGAGCACGTGACACCACTGCCACCCTGTCTATCTTAGGGTAACGCGAGTCGAGGCGGACGTCGTCGCGGTAGCGACGACGGACGCCGAGACGAGCATTTGACATCACTACCACCGTGTCTTAGCGTAACGCGAGTCGAGGCGGACGTCGTCGCGGTAGCGACGACGAACGCCGAGACGAGCACGTGACACCACTACCACCCTGTCTTAGCGTAACGCGAGTCGAGGCGGACGTCGTCGTGGTAGCGACGACGGATGCCGAGACGAGCACGTGACACCACTACCACCCTGTCTTACCGCAACGCGAGTCGAGGCGGACGTCGTCGCGGTAGCGACGACGGATGCCGAGACAAGCCCGTGACACCAATGCCACCTTGTCTATCTTAGGGTAACGCGACTCGAGGCGGACGTCGTCGCGGTAGCGACGACGGACGCCGAGACTAGCACGTGACACCACTGCCACCCTGTCTAACTTAGGGTAACGCGCGTCGAGGCGGACGTCGTCGCGGTAGCGACGACGAACGCCGAGACGAGCACGCGACATCACTCCCACCCTGTCTATCTTAGGGTAACGCGAGTCGAGGCGGACGTCGACGCGGGTAGCGGCGATGGACGCCGAGACGAGCACGTGACATAACTACCACCCTGTCTTAGCGTAACGCGAGTCGAGGTGGACGTCGTCGCGGTAGCGACGACGGAAGCCGAGACGAGCACGTGACACCACTGCCACCCTGTCTTACCGTAACGGGAGTCGAGGTGGACGTCGTCGCGGTAGCGACGATGGACGCCGAGACGAGCACGTGACATCACTACCACCCTGTCTTAGCGTAACGTGAGTCGAGGCGGACGTCGTCGCGGTAGGGACGACGAACGCCGAGATGAGCACGTGACACCACTGCCACCCTGTCTTAGCGTAACGCGAGTCGAGGCGGTAGCGACGACGGACGCCGAGAGGAGCACGTGACACCACTGCCACCCTGTCTTACCGTAACGCGAGTCGAGGCGGACGTCGTCGCAGTAGCGACGACGGACGCCGAGACGAGCACATGACACCACTGCCATCTTGTCTATCTCAGGGTAACGCGAGTCGCGGCGGACGTCGTCGCGGTAGCGATGACGGACGTCGAGACGAGCACGTGACATCACTACCACCCTGTCTTAGTGTAACGCGAGTCGAGGCGGAAGTCGTCGCGGTAGCAACGACGGACGCCGAGACGAGCACGTGACACCACTGCCATCTTGTCTATCTCAGGGTAACGCGAGTCACGGCGGACGTCGTCGCGGTAGCGATGACGGACGTCGAGACGAGCACGTGACATCACTACCACCCTGTCTTAGCGTAACGCGAGTCGAGGCGGAAGTCGTCGCGGTAGCGACGACGGACGCCAAGACGAGCACGTGACACCACTGCCACCCTGTCTATCTTACGGTAACGCGAGTCGAGGCGGACGTCGTTGCTGTAGCGACGACGGACGCCGAGACGAGCACGTGACATCACTACCACCCTGTCTTTGCGTAACGCGAGTCGAGGCGGACGTCGTCGCGGTAGCGACAACGGACGCCGAGACGAGCATGTGACACCCCTGCCACCCTGTCTATCTTAGGGTAACGCGAGTCGAGGCGGACGTCGTCGCGGTAGCGACGACGGACGCCGAGACGAGCACGTGACACCACTGCCACCCTGTCTATCTTAGGGTAACGCGAGTCGAGGCGGACGTCGTCGCGGTAGCGACGACGGACGCCGAGACGAGCATTTGACATCACTACCACCGTGTCTTAGCGTAACGCGAGTCGAGGCGGACGTCGTCGCGGTAGCGACGACGAACGCCGAGACGAGCACGTGACACCACTACCACCCTGTCTTAGCGTAACGCGAGTCGAGGCGGACGTCGTCGTGGTAGCGACGACGGATGCCGAGACGAGCACGTGACACCACTACCACCCTGTCTTACCGCAACGCGAGTCGAGGCGGACGTCGTCGCGGTAGCGACGACGGATGCCGAGACAAGCCCGTGACACCAATGCCACCTTGTCTATCTTAGGGTAACGCGACTCGAGGCGGACGTCGTCGCGGTAGCGACGACGGACGCCGAGACTAGCACGTGACACCACTGCCACCCTGTCTAACTTAGGGTAACGCGCGTCGAGGCGGACGTCGTCGCGGTAGCGACGACGAACGCCGAGACGAGCACGCGACATCACTCCCACCCTGTCTATCTTAGGGTAACGCGAGTCGAGGCGGACGTCGACGCGGTAGCGGCGATGGACGCCGAGACGAGCACGTGACATAACTACCACCCTGTCTTAGCGTAACGCGAGTCGAGGTGGACGTCGTCGCGGTAGCGACGACGGACGCCGAGACAAGCATGTGACATCACTGCCACCCTGTATTAGCGTAACGCGAGTCGAGGCGGACGTCGTCGCGGTAACGACGACGGACGCCGAGACGAGCATGTGACACCACCGCCGCCCTGTCTTAGTGTAACGCGAGTCGAGGCGGACGTCGTCGCGGTAGCGACGACGGACGCCGAGACGAGAACGTGATACCACTGCCACCCTGTCTTACCGTAACGCGAGTCGAGGCGGACGTCGTCGCGGTAGCGACGATGGTCGCCGAGACGAGCACGTGACACCACTGCCACCCTGTCTATCTTAGGGCAATGCGAGTCAAGGCGGACGTTGTCGCGGTAGCGACGACGGACGCCGAGACGAGCACGTGACACCACTGCCACCATGTCTATCTTAGGGTAACGCGAGTCAAGGCAGACGTCGTCGCGGTAGCAACGACGAACGCTGAGATGAGCATGTGACATCACTACCACCCTGTCTATCTTAGGGTAACGCGAGTCGAGGCGGACGTCGTCGCGGTAGCGGCGACGGACGCCGTGACGAGCACGTGACACCACTGCCACCCTGTCTATCTTAGGGTAACGCGAGTCGAGGCGGACGTCGTCGCGGTAGCGACGACGGACGCCGAGACGAGCACATGACATCACTACCAACCTATCTTAGCGTAACGGGAGTCGAGGCGGACGTCGTTGCAGTAGCGACGACGGACGCCGAGACGAGCATGTGACACCACTGCCACCCTGTCTATCTTAGGGTAACGTGAGTCGAGGCGGACGTCGTCGCGGTAGCGACGACGGACGCCGATACGAGCACGTTACATCACTACCACCCTGTCTTAGCGTAACGCGAGTCGAGGCGGATGTCGTCGCGGTAGCGACGACGGACGCCAAAACGAGCATGTGACACCACTGCCACCCTGTCTATCTTAGGGTAACGCAAGTCGAGGCGGACGACGTCGCGGTAGCCACGACGGACACCGAGACGAGCCCGTGACACCACTGGCACCCTGTCTATCCGCGACGACGGATGCGAGACGAGCACGTGACGCCACTGCCACCCTGTCTATCTTAGGGTAACGTGAGTCGAGGCGGACGTCGTTGCGGTAGCGACGATGGACGCCGAGACGAGCACGTGACACCACTGGCACCCTGTCTATCCGCGACGACGGATGCGAGACGAGCACGTGACACCACTGCCACCCTGTCTATCTTAGGGTAACGCGAGTCGAGGCGGACGTCGTCGCAGTAGCGACGACGGACGCCGAGACGAGCACGTGACATCAGTACCACCATGTCTTAGCGTAACGCGAGTCGAGGCAGACGTCGTCGCAGTAGCGACGACGGACGCCGAGACGAGCACGTGACACCACTGCCACCCTGTCTATCTTAGGGTAACGCGAGTCGAGGCGGACATCGTCGCGGTAGCGACGACGGACGCCGAGACGAGCACGTGACATCACTACCACCCTGTCTTAGCGTAACGCGAGTCGAGGCGGATGTCGTCGCTACCCGAGACGAGCACATGACACCACTGCCACCCTGTCTTAGCGTAACGCGAGTCGAGGCGGACATCGTCGCGGTAGCGGCGACGGACGCCGAGAGGAGCACATGACACCACTACCACCCTGTCTTACCGTAACGCGAGTCGATGCGGACGTCGTCGCAGTAGCGGCGATGGACGCCGAGACGAGCACGTGACACCACTGCCACCCTATCTATCTTAGGGTGACGCGAGTCGAGGCGGACATCGTCGCGGTAGCGAAGACGGACGCCGAGACGAGCAAGTGACATCACTACCACCCTGTCTTAGCGTATTGCGAGTCGAGGTGGACGTCGTCGCGGTAGCAACGACGGACGCCGAGACGAGCACGTGACATCACTGCCACCCTGTCTATCTTAGGGTAACGCGAGTCGAGGCGGACGTCGTCGCGGTAGTGACAACGGACGCCGAGACGAGCACATGACATCACTACCACCCTGTCTTAGCGTAACGGGAGTCGAGGCGGACGTCGTTGCAGTAGCGACGACGGACACCGAGACGAGCACGTAACACCACTGCCACCCTGTCTTAGCGTAACGCGAGTCGAGGCGGTAGCAACGACGGACGCCGAGACGAGCACGTGACACCCCTGCCACCCTGTCTATCTTGGGCTAACGCGAGTCGAGGCGGACGTCGTCGCGGTAGCGACGACGGTCGCCGAGACGAGCACGTGACACCACTGCCACCCTGTCTATCTTAGGGTAACGCGAGTCGAGGCGGACGTCGTCGCGGTAGCGACGACGGACGCCGAGACGAGCATTTGACATCACTACCACCCTGTCTTAGCGTAACGCAAGTCGAGGCGGATGTCGTCGCGGTAGCTACGACGGACGCCGAGACGAGCACGTGACACCACTGCCACCCTGTCTATCTTAGGGTAACGTGAGTCGAGGCGGACGTCGTCGCGGTAGCGACGACGGACGCCGATACGAGCACGTTACATCACTACCACCCTGTCTTAGCGTAACGCGAGTCGAGGCGGATGTCGTCGCGGTAGCGACGACGGACGCCAAAACGAGCATGTGACACCACTGCCACCCTGTCTATCTTAGGGTAACGCAAGTCGAGGCGGACGACGTCGCGGTAGCCACGACGGACACCGAGACGAGCCCGTGACACCACTGGCACCCTGTCTATCCGCGACGACGGATGCGAGACGAGCACGTGACGCCACTGCCACCCTGTCTATCTTAGGGTAACGTGAGTCGAGGCGGACGTCGTTGCGGTAGCGACGACGGACGCCGAGACGAGCACGTGACACCACTGGCACCCTGTCTATCCGCGACGACGGATGCGAGACGAGCACGTGACACCACTGCCACCCTGTCTATCTTAGGGTAACGCGAGTCGAGGCGGACGTCGTCGCAGTAGCGACGACGGACGCCGAGACGAGCACGTGACATCAGTACCACCATGTCTTAGCGTAACGCGAGTCGAGGCAGACGTCGTCGCAGTAGCGACGACGGACGCCGAGACGAGCACGTGACACCACTGCCACCCTGTCTATCTTAGGGTAACGCGAGTCGAGGCGGACATCGTCGCGGTAGCGACGACGGACGCCGAGACGAGCACGTGACATCACTACCACCCTGTCTTAGCGTAACGCGAGTCGAGGCGGATGTCGTCGCTACCCGAGACGAGCACATGACACCACTGCCACCCTGTCTTAGCGTAACGCGAGTCGAGGCGGACATCGTCGCGGTAGCGGCGACGGACGCCGAGAGGAGCACATGACACCACTACCACCCTGTCTTACCGTAACGCGAGTCGATGCGGACGTCGTCGCAGTAGCGGCGATGGACGCCGAGACGAGCACGTGACACCACTGCCACCCTATCTATCTTAGGGTGACGCGAGTCGAGGCGGACATCGTCGCGGTAGCGAAGACGGACGCCGAGACGAGCAAGTGACATCACTACCACCCTGTCTTAGCGTATTGCGAGTCGAGGTGGACGTCGTCGCGGTAGCAACGACGGACGCCGAGACGAGCACGTGACATCACTGCCACCCTGTCTATCTTAGGGTAACGCGAGTCGAGGCGGACGTCGTCGCGGTAGTGACAACGGACGCCGAGACGAGCACATGACATCACTACCACCCTGTCTTAGCGTAACGGGAGTCGAGGCGGACGTCGTTGCAGTAGCGACGACGGACACCGAGACGAGCACGTAACACCACTGCCACCCTGTCTTAGCGTAACGCGAGTCGAGGCGGTAGCAACGACGGACGCCGAGACGAGCACGTGACACCCCTGCCACCCTGTCTATCTTGGGCTAACGCGAGTCGAGGCGGACGTCGTCGCGGTAGCGACGACGGTCGCCGAGACGAGCACGTGACACCACTGCCACCCTGTCTATCTTAGGGTAACGCGAGTCGAGGCGGACGTCGTCGCGGTAGCGACGACGGACGCCGAGACGAGCATTTGACATCACTACCACCCTGTCTTAGCGTAACGCAAGTCGAGGCGGATGTCGTCGCGGTAGCTACGACGGACGCCGAGACGAGCACGTGACACCACTGCCACCCTGTCTATCTTAGGGTAACGCGAGCCGAGGCGGACGTCGTCGCCTTAGCGGCCACAGACGCCGAGACGAGCATTTGACATCATTACCACCCTGTCTTAGCGTAACACGAGTCGAGGCGGACGTCGTCGCGGTAGCGACGACGAACGCCGAGACGAGCACGTGACACCACTGCCACCCTGTCTGTCTTAGGGCAACGCGAGTTGAGGCGGACGTCGTCGCGGTAGCGACGACGGACGCCGAGACGAGCCCGTGACACCAATGCCACCTTGTCTATCTTAGGCTAACGCGACTCGAGGCGGACGTCGTCGCGGTAGCGACGACGGACGCCGAGACTAGCACGTGACACCACTGCCACCCTGTCTATCTTAGGTTAACGCGCGTCGAGGCGGACGTCGTCGCGGTAGCGACGACGGACGCCGAGACGAGCATTTGAAATCACTACCACCCTGTCTTAGCGTAACGCGAGTCTAGGCGGACGTCGTCGCGGTAGCGACGACGAACGCCGAGACGAGCACGTGACACCACTGCAACCCTGTCTATCTTAGGGCAACGCGAGTCGAGGCGGACGTCGTCGCGGTAGCGACGACGGACGCCGAGACGAGCCTGTGACACCAATGCCACCTTGTCTATCTTAGGGTAACGCGACTCGAGGCGGACGTCGTCACGGTAGGGACGACGGACGCCAAGACTAGCACGTGACACCACTCCCACCCTGTCTATCTTAGGGTAACGCGCGTCGAGGCGGACGTCGTCGCGGTAGCGACGACGGACGCCGAGACGAGCACGTGACATCACTACCACCCTGTCTATCTTAGGGTAACGGGAGTCGAGGCGGACGTCGTCGCCTTAGCGGCCACAGACGCCGAGACGAGCATTTGACATCATTACCACCCTGTCTTAGCGTAACACGAGTCGAGCCGGACGTCGTCGCGGTAGCGACGACGAACGCCGAGACGAGCACGTGACACCACTGCCACCCTGTCTGTCTTAGGGCAACGCGAGTTGAGGCAGACGTCGTCGCGGTAGCGACGACGGACGCCGAGACGAGCCCGTGACACCAATGCCACCTTGTCTATCTTAGGGTAACGCGACTCGAGGCGGACGTCGTCGCGGTAGCGACGACGGACGCTGAGACTAGCACGTGACACCACTGCCACCCTGTCTATCTTAGGGTAACGCGCGTCGAGGCGGACGTCGTCGCGGTAGCGACGACCGACGCCGAGACGAGCATTTGACATCACTACCACCCTGTCTTAGCGTAACGTGAGTCGAGGCGGACGTCGTCGCGGTAGCGACGACGAACGCCGAGACGAGCACGTGACACCACTGCAACCCTGTCTATCTTAGGGCAACGCGAGTCGAGGCGGACGTCGTCGCGGTAGCGACGACGGACGCCGAGACGAGCCCGTGACACCAATGCCACCTTGTCTATCTTAGGGTAACGCGACTCGAGGCGGACGTCGTCGCGGTAGCGACGACGGACGCCAAGACTAGCACGTGACACCACTGCCACCCTGTCTATCTTAGGGTAACGCGCGTCGAGGCGGACGTCGTCGCGGTAGCGACGACGGACGCCGAGACGAGCACGTGACATCACTACCACCCTGTCTATCTTAGGGTAACGGGAGTCGAGGCGGACGTCGTCGCGGTAGCGGCGACGGACGCCGAGACGAGCACGTGACATCACTACCACCCTGTCTATCTTAGGGTAACGCGAGTCGAGGCGGACGTCGTCGCGGTAGCGGCGACGGACGCCGAGACGAGCACGTGACATCACTACCACCCTGTCTTAGCGTAACGCGAGTCGAGGCGGACGTCGTCGCGGTAGCGACGACGGACGCGGAGACGAGCACGTGACACCACTGCCGCCCTGTCTTAGCGTAACGCGAGTCGAGGCGGACGTCGTCGCGATAGCGACGACGGACGCCGAGACGAGAACGTGATACCACTGCCACCCTGTCTTACCGTAACGCGAGTCGAGGCGGACGTCGTCGCGATAGCGACGATGGACGCCGAGACGAGCACGTGACACCACTGCCACCCTGTCTATCTCAGGGCAATGCGAGTCGAGGCGGACGTCGTCGCCTTAGCGGCCAGAGACGCCGAGACGAGCATTTGACATCATTACCACCCTATCTTAGCGTAACACGAGTCGAGCCGGACGTCGTCGCGGTAGCGACGACGAACGCCGAGACGAGCACGTGACACCACTGCCACCCTGTCTGTCTTAGGGCAACGCGAGTTGAGGCGGACGTCGTCGCGGTAGCGACGACGGACGCCGAGACGAGCCCGTGACACCAATGCCACCTTGTCTATCTTAGGGTAACGCGACTCGAGGCGGACGTCGTCGCGGTAGCGACGACGGACGCCGAGACTAGCACGTGACACCACTGCCACCCTGTCTATCTTAGGGTAACGCGCGTCGAGGCGGACGTCGTCACGGTAGCGACGACCGACGCCGAGACGAGCATTTGACATCACTACCACCCAGTCTTAGCGTAACGCGAGTCGAGGCGGACGTCGTCGCGGTAGCGACGACGAACGCCGAGACGAGCACGTGACACCACTGCAACCCTGTCTATCTTAGGGCAACGCGAGTCGAGGCGGACGTCGTCGCGGTAGCGACGACGGACGCCGAGACGAGCCCGTGACACCAATGCCACCCTGTCTATCTTAGGGTAACGCGACTCGAGGCGGACGTCGTCGCGGTAGCGACGACGGACGCCAAGACTAGCACGTGACACCACTGCCACCCTGTCTATCTTAGGGTAACGCGCGTCGAGGCGGACGTCGTCGCGGTAGCGACGACGGACGCCGAGACGAGCACGTGACATCACTACCACCCTGTCTATCTTAGGGTAACGGGAGTCGAGGCGGACGTCGTCGCGGTAGCGGCGACGGACGCCGAGACGAGCACGTGACATCACTACCACCCTGTCTATCTTAGGGTAACGCGTGTCGAGGCGGACGTCGTCGCGGTAGCGGCGACGGACGCCGAGACGAGCACGTGACATCACTACCACCCTGTCTTAGCGTAACGCGAGTCGAGGCGGACGTCGTCACGGTAGCGACGACGGACGCGGAGACGAGCACGTGACACCACTGCCGCCCTGTCTTAGCGTAACGCGAGTCGAGGCGGACGTCGTCGCGATAGCGACGACGGACGCCGAGACGAGAACGTGATACCACTGCCACCCTGTCTTACCGTAACGCGAGTCGAGGCGGACGTCGTCGCGATAGCGACGATGGACGCCGAGACGAGCACGTGACACCACTGCCACCCTGTCTATCTTAGGGCAATGCGAGTCGAGGCGGACGTCGTTGCGGTAGCGACGACGGACGTCGAGACGAGCACGTGACACCACTGCCGCCCTGTCTTAGCGTAACGCGAGTCGAGGCGAACGTCGTCGCGGTAGCGATGACGGACGCCGAGACGAGAACGTGATACCACTGCCACCCTGTCTTACCGTAACGCGAGTCGAGGCGGACGTCGTCGCGATAGCGACGATGGACGCCAAGACGAGCACGTGACACCACTGCCACCCTGTCTATCTTAGGGCAATGCGAGTCGAGGCGGACGTTGACACCACTTTTTTTGTTAACTTTTCATGCATGTTCTAAAGATGCTAAGCATGGTCTTTTCAAATTTTTTACACCAAATGTCACATCACTTTTTTTTAATTACTTCCTTTTGAGTTCTGTCTTTTCATAGTTTCACATAATCATGAATAATCTCGTCTCAGATTTCAGATTCTGGCATTAGGAGTTGCTAATAACTTGAAGGGAACAAGGAAATTGTTGGCTTTCTTCAATACATCCAACCAATAGAATTTATATCAACCATGGCTGAGCAGGCAAGAGCAGTGAGTTCCTTCTAATTTTTGCATTTACATAATTTATCTCAATTGATCACTTTCTTCACTACAGAAATGTTTTTATTCCTTACACTCGCTGATCTTTTTTCTTAATAAATAGGATTTTGCAACAAAGCTCTCGCTACGGAAATTCATGGCGATGGCGCAGCGTGTAACGCTAGATCAAAGACAGCTTGCCCGTAGCATGGGCCTGGATCATCTGCTTGACCTGAAATGTGATACTCTGCCGCGCGGTGTCGTTCATTATCTGGCATCGAACTTTGATGTACCCTCAAGGGCTATTGAACTCCCCAATGGGTTCAAGTTCACAATCACACCGTCATTCATACACCAGGTCCTGGGGATACCACTTGGCGGCAGAAGCATAGAGAAGAAGCAAAACCCAGCACTTAGATCACTAATTGCTCAGCAGACAAAATGCAAAGGAAACTACCCGACCATAAACGAGCTGGATGACTTGACACAACCTGGGCTAGATGGAGATTTATTCAAAAGGATTTTCACAATGTATGCACTTACCGTGCTCCTCTGCCCTTCAAGCCATGGGGCTGCTAGTCCAGATTACTACCACATTCTGGAAGACCCTGAACAGATTGGCTCATTCGACTTCTGCATGTGCCAATGCTAAAAGCATGTGCCAACGCTGAAACCCTTCTTCGAATAATTGACACAATACCAGTTTCGTCCGATCTAGACCTGCCGCTCTACACGGAAGTATTGGAGGGGATGTACCCACGGAAAATTGAGGTTGCAGATACCGAGGCTGAACCAACCCACACTTTTAGCCTACTTCCTTATGTTCTTGATGAGAAAGCATTTTGGCACCGATCGCAGAGTCCATGAGACACAAATTTGCTAACCTCCAGGGAGCTCAATCTGTTTGAAGAATGGAAGGTCTTTACCAAGGTTGATGGTAGTCAAGGCCCAACCAGCAGCTACCCAATCAGGACGACCGAGGACATCACTAATAGAACAAAAGGACGACATGCATGTCCTTAAATGACACGGCTGACAATTGCGTTGCTTTGAAAAAAAGGGCAAGGATGTTTCAGAACATAGATGAGCTGTCGAGCAACCTTCATCGTGAGATGCCACACACTTTAACAACTGTAAGCGCATCATCACACGAGAAAGATCAGTCATCAAGCGACGCTAATCTTGGTCAAATCCAACAAACACCGGTCCATGGCACCTCTTCAGCTACCAACCAAGACTTCCCATGGGACGACCCTGATATGGTAGCGCGGTTGATTGAGTCTACCGATAGGATTGAGGAAGAGTGGTTTTCACAACAAAGACAAACTCAGTATACCACATCAGTTACACAAGACATCCACATATCAAAGATCAAGCCCAATGAGATATGTTGCAGCTTCAGCTCAAATCCAGTCGAAAGTGCTATTTTCAATGACATTGTGTCACGAATACCACCTCATTCAAGGCAAAAGAGGTATCTCAGTAACAATCTCCTCTTTTTTTGTTTTTTCTTCCTTTTTTCTCCTCAATGGGGATGCGCTGTCTGTATAACAAGCAATATTTTGTCCTTTTTCATTCCTCTTTTTTGTTCCCATCAAGCTTCTTTCCCACTCTGAATTTTCCATATTTTTCATTTTGTGGCAGCCCAAGAATAGTACAAATGGGCTCGACATGGGTTGAACATAGGGTTTTTGGCCTGAGCATGCAAGTGTATGGCCGGGTCAATAAGTAGGTGATCAATATGTTGGGAAAAGCAGTAATGGCCGAGCAGACTGAAAAGGACAGGCTCAATCTTCTCCCGCGAAGTTACTGGTCAAGATACTATGTTGAATGCGACATTGCTGTAAGTAGAAACATAAATATGTGCAGACAATACTCTTTTTTCCATCCAATGCTCTGTTTCTTTTTTGCGAGCCCCCCTCCTTTTCTTGGTGCCTTTGATGCATCTTTGATCCGATCAAAATTTTCCAGAAATTATTCCAAAAGGCATTTGAATCTTCATTGGCGTTATCTGTTCACCTGAGGGAGACAATGATAGGATTCCATCTTGACCGAATTCACATGGTATTTTTCGTAGTCCAATAAACAAGCCATATAATTTATAGTCTCCATGCAAGTCCCATGTCTTTTTCTATTTTTCAGTAAAAAGTCACCCATGGTGTTTTGTGCTAATATTGTTTTGTTTATTTTTGGATCAATGTACAGGTGTTTTTACCTTTAAGCTCATACAGTTTCTGGTACATGGTTGTTGCTAACTTTAGGAAGGAAACGTTTGAAGTCCTCTGCCCAAATAACATAATCGACTTGATTGCTGACGAAGCTCAGCTTGTAATCAAGAATTTCAAAGCGGCTTTCAAGCTGGCATACAAGAGATCACAAGTAAATGTGACTGACATGGGTGTGGCTTTCCGGAGTGTGTGCTCTTCAACTAAAGAGTAATGCAATCCAACGACTGAAATACTCAAGCAATTTTATGCATGATCCTTTTCAGTATTTTTTTCATCTAACTTTAGTGATGCAAAAAACATAATTATGAATTGCAGGGCAGATAGTGGGATCTTCACAATGAAGTTGGTACAAGGACATGATGGAGACAACACTTTGTGTTTCGAACCCGTAAGTCATAGCAACCACCCCTTTTCGTCTTTTTTGTATTTTTTGTTCAACTGATAACACACACATCACATATCCATGTAATGTAGCTCAACTTTTTGCTGCTTAAAACCTCATCCTTTTTTATGCTTTTTGTCAGGCCCATTTTTTTAGTCTCTCACAGGTGTTTTATCTTTTTTTATTCTTATATCCTGCTGCGTTTTTACACCAATATAACATGTTTTTTCCTTTTTTAGTTCAACTTAACTGTTATTTTTATGTAAAACAAAAACAGGAGCATGCAAAGAGCCTGCGCGAGAGTCTAACTTACTACATGGTTGCTCACCCTTGCAATGAAAACCTGATGCCAGAAACCAAAGAAATCTTAAGAAAATATGTGAGTATTGACTTATCTCTTTAATACCCCCCCCACACACCCCACCTCTTTTTTATTTACCTGGTTTTTGCTACATCGTTTATTTTTTTGCTTTCTTTTAGTTATTGACAATGTTCTTAAACTTCTTCTTTCATTGAAAAAATAACTTTCTTTTTTTCTATGCGTGTTTTCTTTTCCGCAGGGTGTTCCATTTGACTACTCGGTACATATGACTAAAGGAAAATTCCCTTCATTTTTCTCTGTCTTTTTTGCAAACAGATTTTTTTCTCTTTTACCGTTTTTCCAAGTTTGTATGCATTCCCCCATGATTTCTAACATTTTTCTCTTTCTTTTCTCATGAACATAAATCTCACAGACTCCAGGGTATTCTCCATGGGGTCCTGTTGCACAACAATGTTAACTACATCTGGCTGGAAAAGGTCAGATTCTTTAAGAATACTTCACAAAATCAGTACTGGAATCCTTGCCCTTTTTGTCAGTTTCATTTTTTTAGGGAAGCCACATGACCAAATACCGAAATATATTATATATAGATCATAATTTTTTTCTGAATAGTTAAGCTGGTTTTTAATACAAATAGGTTAGAATTTATACTGGGAAGTTGAAACCATGCCTGCCCCCCTCATTTTCCTTTTTTCCATTCAAACTTTCTTTATCTTCTTTTTCCAATGGTCTACTAGAGATTTTTGTCACCACTAATATACATTTTCTTTTGTATGCAGATCATCTCAACAGGACTAAATCATGACCCTAAGCTCCCGGAGGATCACCCAAGGAATGGCAAAATGCCGCACACATGAGAATGACTCATCGATAAGAGGATTATTTTGGCGAAATACAGTTTTTATTTAAATAGTTTTTTTTGCTATTTAGTATAGAAAACACATACAATTCTATATATGCTTTTTTTGGATAGTGATGACATTTTTGTCCAACACAAGTTCTTGATCTTTTTTTGTTCAGATACAAATCAATTGACAACACCGTCACCGCCGAGACAAGCACGTGACACCACCGCCACCTTGTCTTAGGGTTATATACCCCTGCGTTGCTGCGTTTATTCGAGTGATCCACAAACGATAAAAATCCCTCTTTTTGCCTAGCTCTATCTTGATGAGAGGAAACAAAAGCACTTTTTTACCTGTTGGGCAATCCTTTGATTAAGTCTTAAATGAGCCCCTCTAAAGTTTGAGGCAAATGAACGCATTTTTGTTCGTGACACCACTGCCACCATGTCTATCTTAGGGTAACGCGAGTCGAGGCGGACGTCGTCACGGTAGCGACGACGGAAGCCGAGACGAGCACGTGACACCACTGCCACCCTGTCTTACCGTAACGGGAGTCGAGGTGGACATGGACGCCGAGACGAGCACGTGACACCACTGCCACCCTGTCTATCTTATTGGAACGCGAGTCGAGTCGGACGTCGTCGCGGTAGCGACGACGGACGCCGAGACGAGCACGTGACATCACTACCAACCTGTCTTAGCGTAACGTGAGTCGAGGCGGACGTCGTCGCGGTAGGGACGACGAACGCCGAGACGAGCACGTGACACCACTGCCACCCTGTCTTAGCGTAACGCGAGTCGAGGCGGTAGCGACGACAGACGCCGAGAGGAGCACGTGACACCACTGCCACCCTGTCTTACCGTAACACGAGTCGAGGCGGACGTCGTCGCAGTAGCGACGACGGACGCCGAGACGAGCACATGACACCACTGCCATCTTGTCTATCTCAGGGTAACGCGAGTCGCGGCGGACGTCGTTGCGGTAGCGATGACGGACGTCGAGACGAGCACGTGACATCACTACCACCCTGTCTTAGCGTAACGCGAGTCGAGGCGGAAGTCGTCGCGGTAGCGACGACGGACGCCGAGACGAGCACGTGACACCACTGCCATCTTGTCTATCTCAGGGTAACGCGAGTCGCGGCGGACGTCGTCGCGGTAGCGATGACGGACGTCGAGACGAGCACGTGACATCACTACCACCCTGTCTTAGCGTAACGCGAGTCGAGGCGGAAGTCGTCGCGGTAGCGACGACGAACGCCAAGACGAGCACGTGACACCACTGCCACCCTGTCTATCTTACGGTAACGCGAGTCGAGGCGGACGTCGTTGCTGTAGCGACGACGGACGCCGAGACGAGCACGTGACACCCCTGCCACCCTGTCTATCTTAGGGTAGCGCGAGTCGAGGCGGACGTCGTCACGGTAGCGACGACGGACGCCGAGACGAGCACGTGACACCACTGCCAACCTGTCTATCTTAGGGTAGCGCGAGTCGAGGCGGACGTCGTCACGGTAGCGACGACGGACGCCGAGACGAGCACGTGACACAACCGCGACAACGTCCGCCTTGACTCGCATTGCCCTAAGATAGACAGGGTGGCAGTGGTGTCGCGTGCTCGTCTCGGCGTCCATCGTCGCTACCGCGACGACGTCTGCCTCGACTCGCGTTACGGTAAGACAGGGTGGCAGTGGTATCACGTTCTCGTCTCGGCGTCCGTCGTCGCTACCGCGACGACGTCTGCCTCGACTCGCGTTACGCAAAACAGGGTGGCAGTGGTGTCACATGCTCGTCTCGGGGGCGCGTCAGCGCACCTGCTGGGTGTAGCCCCCGAGATTCGAGCTGACTGCTGAGCAGTCGGGCCGGATCTCCCGGCGACTACTTTGTCTTCTCTCTCTTGCGGGGGCGTGTCAGCGCACCCGCTGGGTGCGTCGTCGGAGCAGGAGGCAGTCCAGCCGGCTTGGCACAGCTGGCAGCGCAGGTCACGACTGACGGTCCAAGTGGCGAAGCAGACGGACAGGTCATCCGGACGGGTTGGCCTTTTCTTCTCTTTGTCCCAGCCGATCTCTTTTCTCTTTTTTTGAGTAAGCCGGCTTGGCACCCGGCCACTTCTCTCTCAGCCGGCTTGGGCAGCCGGCACCTGACTTTTCTTCTCTGGCAGCCGGCCACTTCATTTTTTAGTCCTACCCGGACTTGGGCAGCCGGCCCGCTTCTTTTCTCTAGCACTCGGCCTCTTTTCTATCTTCTGCTTTTTTTCACTGCCTGAGCAATCGGCAGGAGCGGGACGGCGGCAGCCGGCGTCCGGGTCGCGGCGAAGCCGGCAGGCCGGGCTGTGGGGGAGCCGGCGAGGGCGAAGCCGGAGCCGGCCGGGCATGGACATTCGGACCTTTTTCTATTCTTGGTCAGCCGGCCGAGGTCGGCGGCTGGAGCGGCGGCCCAGAGCCGGCCTGGGGTGGGCGTCCGGAGGCGGACAGAGCCGGATCCGGCCAGGTGCGAGGCGGCGCTAGGGAGCTGGACGCGGCCGGGCTCGACGTGGAGCCGTCGCACGCGCAGGCCGAACGTAGGCGGCTAGCGCGGATGGGCGCAGGGCGGCCGGGGAGCCGGCCAGCGCGGGAGCCGGCCGAGCGGGCAGGTCGGGCGGGCGGCACGGGAGGCCGGCCAGCGTGGGCCCCTGGCCGCGGGCAAAAGCGGATCCGGCACGCGCGACCCGGCCGTGGGCGGAGGCGGAGCCGGAAGGCGGCAGATGAGGCTGGGGCCGGCGCTGTGGCCGGAGACGGCGACGAGCGGAGGAGCGAAAGTCCGCAGGGGCGCGGGGCGACCCGGCGGGAGCGGCCCAGCCATGGCGTAGGCGAGCCGGCCACAGCAAGGGCAGTAGCTGGGTGAGGTGCACGGGGCATCGCCCGGAGCGAGCGCGATGGAGGCCGGGTCGGTGGAAGCCGGCGGATGGGCAGCCGACCCCGGCCAGGCCCGGGGCGGCGTCGGGGAGCTGATGCGGGGTCGGATGCGGCCTAGCTTGGGGAGTCGACCTGGAGCCGGTGCGGGGACCAGGCCGAGCGCGGCAGTGGCTGGCGGGCTAGAGTGGAGCGCTATGGTGGAGCGGGGTGTTTGAAGATCGCAGGGGAGGAGGCAGCGGCCACGGCGCGGTGGCGCGCTAAAGGACGAAACAGCAGCGGGGGCAGGGCGCGGCCCCAAGCGCGAGGGGTTCCTCCCCTGGTGGCGTTTGAGCGAGGATGCAGCGGGAGCAGCTACAATCGGACAACAACACCATGGATATTGGAAGTGTTTGGGCATTGTCTGACTAATGCATGGCTAGTATCTGACCATAGTTAAGGAAGTGTACGACCATGGTATGGGGATTGAGTGGCTTGCTAGCTAGCGTGTATGGAGGAGCGAGCGCGTGCTATGGCCGGAGCTAGACAAGCGTGGAGGGGAGCGAGCGCGAGCAGCACGCGGATTGATGGAGCCGACCGAAGCGAGGCCCTGCGCGCGGCGCGCGCGGACGGGCGGCGGCGTCGCAACAGTGGCGGTGAAGAAGGCGCAACCGACGGCGAGGACACTCCACCCCTCGCGGCCGCTCCGGGGGCGTGTCGGTGTCGAGCCCTCGAGCGCTACCGGAGAGACGGCGCGACGCCGCGGTGACGACGAAGATGGCGAGGCCGATGGCAAGGACGCGCCGCCCCTCGCGGCCACTCCGGGGGCGGGTCGGTGTCGAGCCCCCGAGCGCTACCGGGGAGACGGCGCGACGCCGCGGGGGAGGCGATGAAGAAAAAAGGGTCCCGCCCGGACAGCGAAACCAGCAGCAGCGTGGTAGCATAGTAGTAGTACCGCCCCAAGGTGGGCGCCAACTGTCGTGGTATTCTCACGGGGGGCTTGCGAGTCGACAGATGCCACAAGGGCTTAGTGTGAGGGTAAGACTGCTGCTGATAGGACCGGGAGCGGGTATGCGAGTAGCACATGCTAGTTACCCAGGTTAGGGGCTCTCCGGAGAGATAACACCCCTACTCCTGCATGTCTGAGTATATCTGGTATATCTATCTGGTACAGAGTTGCTCCTGGAGCTGTATCTAAGCTCAGTGCCATAGGCATCTGGCTTTGCATATGTCTTATATGGGTGTATGAGCTAGCTAGCAAGTGGGCATGAGAGTGCTCTACCGTGCGTGGCATGTATGCATGCGTGAGGGAATTCATCCTCCCTGGATGGATGGATGTGAGCCCATATATATAGTGTGGAGCTAGCTTGATATGTAAGCTATGTGGGTAGCTTAGGAAGTAAGCTATGTAGTGGCATGAGAACAAGGGGCATGATGGGGTGTCATGCTTGTCCCCTGGGTCACTTCATAAATAGTGCCAGGGGACAAGTGACACTATACATGATGACATGAGGTACAGCCATCTCGTCCGCGGTATGGCCGCCACGTCGGGGTCTTGTCGGTGTCGGTGTCGGGTCGGGTTACAGTCGGCAGCCGGCGGCTTGGTGCAGGTGGCAGCCGGCTGGTTGGCGCAGCCGGCAGCCGGCTGGTCAGAGCAGTCGGACGGGGAGCCGGCAGGAGCGGCCGGGCAGTCGGACTGAGGGGCTTTGCTAGCCCCGATGTCTTGAAATATCGTCTTGCCATCCTCGGGGTACCCGTGGTCGATTACTCCGACAGCGGTAGCGATGACGGACGCCGAGACGAGCACGTGACACCCCTGCCACCCTGTCTATCTTAGGGTAACGCGAGTCGAGGCGGACGTCGTCGCGGTAGCGACGACGTACACCGAGACGAGCACGTGACATCACTACCATCCTATCTTAGGGTAACACGAGTCGAGGCGGATGTCGTCGCGGTAGCGACGACGGACGCCGAGCCGAGCACGTGACATCACTACCACCCTTTCTTAGCGTAACGCGAGTCGAGGCGGACGTCGTCGCGGTAGCGACGACGGACACCAAGATGAGCACGTGACACCACTGCCACCCTGTCTTACCGTCATGCGAGTTGAGGCGGACGTCGTCGCGGTAGCGACGATGGACTTCGAGACGAGCACGTGACACCACTGCCACGCTATCTATCTTACCGTAACGCGAGTCGAGGCGGACGTCGTCGCGGTAGCGACGATGGACACCGAGACGAGCATGTGACACCACTGCCACCCTGTCTATCTTAGGGTAACGCGAGTCGAGCCGGACGTCGTCGCGGTAGCGACGACGGACGCCGAGACAAGCACGTGACATCACTACCACCCTGTCTTACCGTAACGCGAGTCGAGGCGGACGTCGTCGCGGTAGCGACGACGGACGCCGAGACGAGCACGTGACACCACTGCCACCCTGTCTTACCGTCACGCAAGTCGAGGCGGACGTCGTCGCGGTAGCGACGATCGATGCCCAGACGAGCACGTGACACCACTGCACCCTATCAATCTTACCGTAATGTGAGTCGAGGCGGACGTCGTCGCGGTAGCGACGATGGACGCCGAGACGAGCACGTGACACCACTGCCACCCTGTCTATCTTAGGGAAACGCGAGTCGAGGCGGACGTCGTCGTGGTAGCGATGACGAACGCTGAGACGAGCACGTCACACCACTGCCACCCTGTCTTAGTGTAACGCGAGTCGAGGCGGACGTCGTCGCGATAGCGACGACGTACGCCGAGACGAGCACGTGACACCACTGCCCCCCTGTCTTACCGTAACGCGATTTGAGGCGGTCGTCGTCGCGGTAGCGACGATGGACCCCGAGACGAGCACGTGACACCACTGCCACCCTGTCTATCTTAGGATAACGTGAGTCGAGGCGGACATCGTCACGGTAGCGACGACGGACGCAGAGATGAGCCCGTGACACCACTGCCACCCTGTCTATCTTAGGGTAACGTGAGTCAAGGCGGACGTCGTCGCGGTAGCAACGACGGACGCCAAGACGAGCACGTGACACCACTGCCATCATGTCTTAGCGTAACAAGAGTCGAGGCGGATGTCGTCGCGATAGCGACGACGGACGCCGAGACGAGCACGTGACACCACTGCCACCCTGTCTTACCGTCACGCAAGTCGAGGCGGACGTCGTCGCGGTAGCGACGATCGATGCCCAGACGAGCACGTGACACCACTGCCAACCTATCTATCTTACTGTAATGCGAGTCGAGGCGGACGTCGTTGTGGTAGCGACGATGGACGCCGAGACGAGCACGTGACACCACTGCCACCCTGTCTATCTTAGGGAAACGCGAGTCGAGGCGGACGTCGTCGCGGTAGCGATGATGAACGCTGAGACGAGCATGTCACACCACTGCCACCCTGTCTTAGTGTAACGCGAGACGAGGCGGACGTCGTCGCGATAGCGACGACGTACGCCGAGACGAGCACGTGACACCACTGCCACGCTGTCTTACCGTCACGCGAGTCGAGGCAGACGTCGTCGCGGTAGTGACGATGGACGCCGAGACGAGCACGTGACACCACTGCCAGCCTATCTATCTTACCGTAAAGCGAGTCGAGGCGGACGTCGTCGCGGTAGCGACGATGGACGCCGAGACGAGCACGTGACACCACTGCTACCCTGTCTATCTTAGGGTAACGTGAGTCGAGGCGGACGTCGTCGCGGTAGCGACGACGAACGCTGAGACGAGCACGTCACACCACTGCCACCCTGTCTTAGCGTAACGCGAGTCAAGGCGGACGTCGTCGCGATAGCGACGACGGACGCCGAGACGAGCACGTGACACCACTGCCACCCTGTCTTACCGTAACGCGATTTGAGGCAGACGTCGTCGCGGTAGCGACGATGGACCCCGAGACGAGCACGTGACACCACTGGCACCCTGTCTATCTTAGGGTAACGTGAGTCGAGGCGGACATCGTCACGGTAGCGACGGCGGACGCCGAGACGAGCCCGTGACACCACTGCCACCCTGTCTATCTTAGGGTAACGCGAGTCAAGGCTGACGTCGTCGCGGTAGCGACGACGGACGCCAAGACGAGCATGTGACACCACTGCCATCATGTCTTACCGTAACACGATTTGAGGCAGACGATTGTTGCCGAGACGAGCACGTGAGACCACTGTCACCCTGTCTATCTTAGGGTCACGCTAGTCGAGGCGAACGTCGTCGCGGTAGCGACTACGGACGCCGAGACGAGCACGTGACACCAGTGCCACCCTGTCTTAGCGTAACGCGAGTCGAGGCGGACGTCATCGCGGTAGCGACGATGGCGGAAGCATGTGACACCACTGCTATGCTATGTATTTTAAGGTGACACGAGTCGAGGCGGACGTCGTCGCGGAACGCCGAGACGTGCACGTGACACCAAATTTACATAACAAATAATTTTGTTTTTCAAAAGTTGTTAAGAATTTCAGACATTACTCATGATTTCCAGGAAAATCACAAATTCAAAAATTGTTATAATTTTTAATATATGTTATTGCTTTGTAAATTTTTCGTTAATTTGAAATGTTGTTCGTAGTTGATCAATTAATTTGATCATGCTATTTTGAACATTCCCGAGTCAACCAAAAAGCTGTAGATCAATTCAATTGAGAATGCTATTTTTTTCTTAATAAAAATATTTTCATGGAGAAAATTAATTGAAGGGAATAGGAGGATGATAATTTATTTTTCTGTGCAAAAGTGCCAATTATTTTTGGTTAAAAGTCCTAGTTTATTTCAATTGAAAGTGGAATCTCCCGCCCACTACTGTCCCTGAAAAACCGCCGGCCCAGAAAGGGAATGGGCCCGAAAGAAATAACGTGGAAAGGGAATAGAAGCTAGGGGAGGTATTGGGCGAGCGCTGGGCCAGACTCAAGAAAGGGAATAGAGCCTAGGAGCAGTGCTCGTCACGGGGTCGATCCAGAAAGGGAATAGGACGCGGGCGCCTGATCGCTAAACATTGTCGTTTTGCTGTCGGATGTCTGCGGTCGGAAATCGAGCGCGCCATCTGGGACGCGCGCGCGCGTGCATTAGCCTCGCCCTTAACTTAATACTCTAGATGCATGCTGGATAGCGGTCGATGAGTGGAGTAATAGTAGTAGATGCAGAATCGTTTCGATCTACTTGTCACGGACGTGATGCCTATATACATGATCATGCCTAGATATTCGCATAATTATGCACAATTCTATTAATTGCTCAACAGTAATTTGTTCACCCACCGTAGAATACTTATGCTCTTGAGAGAAGCCACTAGTGAAACCTATGGTCCCCGGGTCTATTCTCATCATATCAATCTCCATCACTTTAATATTGCTTTGCTATTTACTTTTCCTTTACCTTTTCCTTTGCATCTTTATATCAAAAATACCAAAAATATTCTATCTATTAGATCTCACTCTCGTAAGTGACCATGAAGGGCTTGACAACCCCTAATCGCGTTGGTTGCGAGTAGCTATCGCTTTGTGCAGGTACGAGGGACTTGAGTGTGGCCTCCTACTGGATTGATACCTTGGTTCTCAAAAACTGAGGGAAATACTTACGCTACTCTGCTACATCATCCCTTCCTCTTCGAGGAAAACCAACGCAAGCTCAAGACGTAGCAGTATCGCAACATAGGCATAGCAAAAGAGCGAGCAACTAGCAAGCAAATATAGAAGTGATTTCGAGGGTATGGTCATCTTGCCTGAAATCCCGCAAGGAAGACGAACGAGTCCATGAAGAAGACAAACGGACGTAGTCGAACGGGTCCTCACAAACGCGACGTTATCGGAACCAACCCGAAGAAGCAACACCGGAAAGAAGCACACAACATAGTAAACAACCAACACATGAACATGGCATGATATGCGGGATGCGGTATGTGATGCATATGCATGATTTCGAAAGGAATGATTGAACCTGGCCTCAACATGGAAATCCAAGAGTACCACTGGAAAGGTGAGTTGATTTCGGTTGAAATCGATATAAAGATCACCGGAATCGGATGCACGGTTTGGAAATGGCAAGCAAAACAAATATGGCACCGGTCTGCGATTAACCGCACGAGACCATCTAAATGCATCAAGATAAATAAGCTACTGCAATCACACATGGCAACAAAATACATGGAAGGGATCCACTCATGATGCTTGACAAAATATGAACACTGAGCTACGGCTAAAACACTCATTAACAGGTTCAAACAATCATGGCAAAAGTGCTAAAGATAACAGGTTTCAGACTGAGTGAAATTAACAGCATGTCAGGAATTTATCATCAGGAAGCAATGTTTTGAGCACGATAACTACATGCTACAGGAACATATCATGGCAAAGCAAGGCATAGCATGAAGCTACTCTAAGCATATAACAAAAGTCCCTTAGTGACCATGAGCCAAAAGGGATCAGAAAATACAATTACAAGCATGTGAACATAGGAAAAACATAAACAGATTCAGACTTAGTGAAAAACTGGAGCATGGCAAAACAGATAACGAGTAGGCATGTTTACGAGCTCAATGCACTCACTACAAGGCATTGCATGACAAACTAAGCATACACCCAGCAAATAGACATGGCATAGAAGCTAGACATGGCATAGAAGCTAGACATGGCAAGAACAACAACATAGCATGCACGGAACAACAACAACAACAACAAGCTCGGCAAAATTGCTAAACATGTTAACAATCTGCCAGGAACATCTTATAGCAAAAGTAGAGCTCGATTGACTCAAGTTAGGGTGCTCCATAATTGCAAACAAAGACATGGATGGATAGAGCACCACAATATCTACAAAACATCCTTACTGATCATGCTCAAAAGAGGCACGGATCACTAGGAAACAACATGAACATATGACATAAAAATAATGACAGGGCAAGGACTGTGAAATTCTAAGTCCCTGAAATCAGCATCATTGAGTAAGCTACTTTGCATGCTTGTGCTAGTCACCACAAGGATCATAAAAATACATGGCATACACCCCTGTAAAGATAACATGGCATATAACAAAACACATGTAGGGCTCAAGATCATAGCATGCACACATTAATCATGGCAAAAATGACAAAAGTGCATTTGCTAAAACAGATCTGAAACTATCATCACATAGCCCTCTTCCAACAGCATTTCAGGCCTCAAGATGAGCTCAAATGAAAATGATGCAATGAGATGAAATGATGTACTCGTCGAGACGAACATTTTGATATGCTACACGCACGAATTGGAGCCACGATGATGAAGTTATGATGTGATCAAATAGGCATAAAATTACTGGGATTTAGTGGAATTTCAACCTCTCCGAGAAAGTCAACGGGACGGAGTGGTGCGGGATGTCTCGGTGCAGATCTGAGATGGGGTGTTTGGTTCGGGGAGTGGTGGAGCTGGTCCACCCTCACCAGATCCGGGTCAACTCCGACTCCGGCGAGCTCTAGGCTCCGGCGATCACCGGAGAGGACGAAGGAAGGCGGGAGGCGGCGCAAGGAGGTCGGGGATGGCCGGGCGGCGCGGTGGCCGGCGAAAGGCAGTGCCGAGGGAGCTTGGCGGCGGCGCATGCGAGGCGACGAGCGAGCGGGGCGGCCGGCGACGAAGGGCGCGGTGGCCGGCGCGAACTCCGGCGATGGGCGGTGGCGGCGCGGAGCAGAGAGCGAGGCGGTGGGGCTGGAACGGCTCTGTGGCAGCGCGGGCGCTCTCAGACGGCGGGGCAGGCGCGCGGAGCGCTCGGGCCGGGCGGGCCGGCCGTGGGCCCGCAGGGCCGCGGCGGCGCGGGGAGGAGAGAGAAGGGCGCCGGTGACAGGTGGCACAATGGGAGAGGTCGAGCAAGGCGGTGGGGCAGATTTGGCGCGCTGTGATTTGTCGGAGTGAGGTGGAGGGCGCGGTGGACACGTCCGGCTGCGGGAGGAGGACGAAATTAGGGTTAGACTGCGCAAAAATTCGAGAAGAGCCACATATTTATAGGTAGAGGGAGCTAGGAGAGTCCAAATGAGGTGCGGTTTTCGGCCACGCGGTCGTGATTGGACGACCGAGATGATGGAGGGGGTTTTGGTGGGTTTTGGGCCACTTTGGAGGGGTGTTGGGCTGCAACACACACGAGGCCTTTTCGGTCCCTCGGTTAACCGTTGGAGTATCAAACGAAGTCCAAATGGCACGAAACTTGACAGGCGGTCTACCGGTAGTAAACCAAGGCCGCATGACAAGTCTCGGTCCAATCCGAAAACGTTTTACACCCGCACACTAAAAGAGGTAGAAAGGGACACCGGGTGACATAGGAGCGTCGGAATGCAAAACGGACAACGGGGAAAATGCTCGGATGCATGAGACGAACATGTATGCAAATGAAATGCCCATGATGACATGATATGCAATGCATGACACGCAAGCAATGACAAGGCAACAACAACGAATAACTGGAGGACACCTGGCACATCGGTCACGGGGCGTCACATTAATCTTCCAGATAAGATAGTGATTGACAGAGTTCTCTAGTCACTATCACCAAGTTACTAGAACTTCGTGATGAACTATAATATGCAAGGGATAACGGAAACGATTCCCAAGCTCTTCATGATGCTGAAATCGACTATGGTAGAAATCAAGAAAAGCATCAAGTGTTGATGGTTGACAAGACCACTAGTTTCAAGAAAAGGGCAAAGGGAAGAAGGGGAACTTCAAGAAGAACGACAAGCAAGTTGCTGCTCAAGTGAAGAAGCCCAAGTCTGGACCTAAGCCTGAGACTAAGTGCTTCTACTGCAAAGGGACTGGTCACTGGAAGCAGAACTGCCCCAAGTATTTGGCGGATAAGAAGGATGGCAAAGTGAACAAAGGTATTTTTGATATACATGTTGTTGATGTGTACTTTACTAGTGTTTATAGAAACCCCTCAGTATTTGATACTAGTTCAGTTGCTAAGATTAGTAACTCGAAACGGGAGTTGCAGAATGAACAGAGACTAGTTAAGGGTGAAGTGACGATATGTGTTGGAAGTGGTTCCAAGATTGATATGATCATCATCGTACACTCCCTATACTTCCGGGATTAGTGTTGAACCTAAATAAATGTTATTTGGTGTTTGCATTAAGCATGAATATGATTTTATCATGTTTACTGCAATACAATTATTCATTTAAAGTCAGAGAATAATTGTTGTTCAGATTACATGAATAAAACCTTCCATGGTCATACACCCAAGTTGAATGGTTTATTGAATCTTGATCATAGTGATACACAAATTCATAATATTGAAGCCAAAAGATGCAAAGTTAATAATGATAGTGCAACTTATTTGTGGCCCTGTCATTTAGGTCATATTGGTGTAAAGCGCATGAAGAAAATCCATGCTGATGGGCTTTTGGATTCACTTGATTATGAATCAGTTGATGCTTGCGAACCATGCCTCATGGGCAAGATGACTAAAAACTCCGGTCTCCGGAACAATGGAGCGAGCAACAAACTTGTTGGAAATAATACATACTGATGTATGCAGTCCGATGAGTGTTGAGGGTCACGGCAGGTATCATTATTTTCTGACCTTCATGGATGATTTGAGCAGATATGGGTATATCTTCTTGATGAAACATAAATCTGAAGCATTTGAAAAGTTCAAATAATTTCAGAGTGAAGTGGAAAATCATCGTAACAAGAAAATAAAGTTTCTACGATCTAATCGTGGAGGAGAATATTTGAGTTATAAGTTTGGTCTTCATTTGAAACAATGTGGAATAGTTTCGCAACTCACGCCACCCGGAACACCATAGCGTAATGGTGTGTCCGAACATCGTAACCGTACTTTATTAGATATGGTGCAATCTATTATGTCTCTTACCGATTTACCACTATCGTTTTGGGGTTATGCATTAGAGATAGCTGCATTCATGTTAAATAGGGCACCATCTAAATCCGTTGAGATGACACCATATGAACTATGGTTTGGCAAGAAACCAAAGTTGTCGTCTTAAAGTTTGGGGTTGCGATGCTTATATGAAAAAAGTTTCATCCTCATAAGCTCAAACCCAAATTGGGGAAATGTATCTTCATAGGATACCCAAAGGAAACAGTTGGGTACACCTTCTATCACAAATCTGAAGGCAAGACATTCGTTGCTAAGAATGGATCCTTTCTAGAGAAGGAGTTTCTCTTGAAATAAGTGAGTGGGAGGAAAGTAGAACTTGATGAGGTAACTGTACCTGCTCCCTTATTGGAAATTAGTTCATCACAGAAATCTGTTCATGGGACTCCTACACCAATTAGTGAGGAAGCTAATGATGATGATCATATAACTTCAGATCAAGTTACTACCGAACCTCGTAGGTCAACCAGAGTGAGATCCGCACCATAGTGGTACAGTAATCCTTTCTGGAAGTCATGTTACTAGAACATGACGAACCTACGAACTATGAGGAAGCAATGATGAGCCCAGATTCCGCGAAATGGCTTGCGGCCATGAAATCTGAGATGGGATCCATGTATGAGAACAAAGTATGGACTTTGATTGACTTGCCCGATGATTAGTGAGTCATTAAGAATAAATGGATCTACAAAGCTCGAATTTTCGCAAAATGTTTTCGACAAGGTGTTGACTATGATGAGATTTTCTCACTCGTATCGATGCTTAAAAGTCTGTCCGAATCATGTTAGTAGTTGTCGCATTTTATGAAATATGGAAAATGGATGTCAAAATTGTATTCCTTAATGTAGAAGAGTTGTATATGATGCAACCAGAAGGTTTTGTCGATCCTAAAGGTGCTAACAACGTGAACAAGCTCCAGCGATCCATCTATGGACTGGTGCAAGCATCTCGGAGTTGGAATATATGCTTTGATAAAGTGATCAAAGCATATGGTTTTATATAGACTTGCGGTGAAGCCTATATTTACAAGAAAGTGAGTGGGAGCACTACATCATTTCTGATAAGTATCTGTGAATGACATATTGTTGATCGGAAATAATGTAGAATTTTCTGGAAAGCATAAAGGAGTGTTTGAAAAGAGTTTTTCAAAGAAAGACCTCGGTGAAGCTACTTAAATATTGAGCATCAAGATCTATAGAGATAGATCAAGACGCTTGATATATTTTCAATGAGTACATACCTTGACAAGATTTTGAAGTGGTTTAAAATGGAACAGCCAAAGCAGGAGTTCTTGCCTATGTTGCAAGGTGTGAAGTTGAGTAATGACTCAAAACCCGACCACGGCAAAAAATAGAAAGAGAATGAAAAGTCATTCCCTAGGCCTCAGTCATAGGTTCTACAAAGTATGCTATGCTGTGTACCAGACCTATGGTGTACCTCACCATAAGTTTGTCAAGAGCGTACAATAGTGATCCAGGAGTGGATCACTGGACAACGGTCAAAAATATCCTTAGTGGAATAAGGAAATGTTTCTCGGTTATGGAGGTGAAAAAGAGTTCGTCATAAAGAGTTACGTCGATGCAAGCTTTGACACTGATCTGGATGACTCTAAGTCTCGATCTAGATACATATCGAAAGTGGGAGCAATTAGCTAGAGTAGCTCCGTGCAAAGCATTGTAGACATAGAAAATTTGCAAAATGCATACGGCTCTGAATGTGGCAGACCCGTTGACTAAATTTCTCTCGCAAGCAAAACATGATCACTCTTTGGGTGTTAATCACAGAGATGTGAACTAGATTATTGACTCTAGTAAACCCTTTGGGTGTTAGTCACATGGAGATGTGAACTAATCACATAAAGATGTGAACTATTGGTGTTAAATCACACGACGATGTGAACTAGATTATTAACTCTAGTGCAAGTGGGAGCTTGAAGGAAATATGCCCTAGAGGCAATAATAAAGTTGTTATTTATATTTCCTTATATCATGATAAATGTTTATTATTCATGCGAGAATTGTATTAACCAGAAACTTAGTACATGTGGGAATACATAGACAAACAGAGTTTCACTAGTTTGCCTCTACTTTACTAGCTCGTTGAATCAAAGATGGTTAAGTTTCCTAGCCATAGACATGAGTTGTCATTTGATTAACGGGATCACATCATTCGAGAATGATGTGATTGAATTGACCCATTCCGTTAGCTTAGCACTTGATCGTTTAGTTTACTACTATTGCTTTCTTCATGACTCATACATGTTCCTATGACTATGAGGTTATGCAACTCCCAATTACCGGAGGAACACTTTTTGCTACCAAACGTCACAACATAACTGGGTGATTATAAAGGTGCTCTACAGGTGTCTCCGATGGTACTTGTTGAGTTGGCATAGATCAATATTAGGATTTTTCACTCCAATTGTCGGAGAGGTATCTCTGGGCCCACTCGGTAATGCACATCACTATAAGCCTTGCAAGCATTGTAACTAATGAGTTGGTTGCGAGATGATGTATTACGGAACGAGTAAAGAGACTTGCCGGTAACGAGATTGAACTAGGTATTGAGATACCGACGATCGAATCTCGGGCAAGTAACATACCGATGACAAATGGAACAACGTATGTTTTTATGCGGTTTGACCGATAAAGATCTTCGTAGAATATGTAGGAGCCAATATGAGCATCCAGGTTCCGGTATTGGTTATTGATCGGAGACGTGTCTCAGTCATGTCTACATAGTTCTCGAACCCGTAGGGTCCGCACGCTTAAAGTTCGGTGACGATCGGAATTATGAGTTTTTCTGTTTTGATGTACTGAAGGTAGTTCGGAGTCCCGGATATGATCACGGACATGACGAGGAGTCTCGAAATGGTCGAGATGTAAAGATCGATATATTGGATGACTATATTTGGACACTGAAAGTGTTCCGGGTGGTTTCGGAGAAAACCGGAGTGCCGGAGGGTTACCGGACCCCCCCGGGAGAAATAGTGGGCCTTATGGGCCTTAGTGGAGAGAGAGCACACTAGTCTAGGGCAGGCCGCGCGCCCCCTCCCCTTCTGGTCCGAATTGGACTAGGAGAGGGGGGCGGCTCCCCCCTTTCCTTCTCCCTCTCCCCCTTCCTTTCCCCCTCCTAGTAGGAGTAGGAAAGAGGGGAGTCCTACTCCTACTAGGAGGAGGACTCCTCCTCCTGGTGTGCCTACAGGGGCCGGCCGGCCTCCCCCCTTGCTCCTTTATATACGAGGGTAGGGGGCACCTCTAGACACACAAGTTGATCTGTCGATCTCTCCCAGCCGTTTGCGGTGCCCCCTCCACGATAATCCACCTCGATCATATCATAGCTGTGCTTAAGCGAAGCCCTGCGTCGGTAGCATCACCATCACCGTCATCACGCCGTCGTGCTGACAAAACTCTCCCGTGAAGCTCTGCTAGATCGGAGTTTGTGGGACGTCATCGAGCTGAACGTGTGCTGAACTCGAAGGTGACATGCATTCAGTACTTCAATCGGTCGGATCGTGAAGACGTACGACTACATCAACCGTGTTGTGCTAACACTTCCTGTTGGGGATATTACTACTGGGCGTAAACCGGCCGGGACAAGCCGGGTTAACTTCATCAGTAGTTGAGTGTGATAAAAGCCCATGAGGGCAGATGAGGGCTAAAGGCCTATAGCTATAAACCGGCGTCGGTATGTAACTTGTGTTATAGGTTAGGAATAGTGGAGACCGAACCGGACGCATCTATGAGCCGGTATCGGGACTCTGTGAACCGACGGGCGTCCCCATGTATATAAGGGGACAACCCGGCGGCGGTTGAAAGGGGGACAACAACTCGAGACATAGGCGAAGCTTATTTGCTCCCTAGTCATCGAAACACCCATCAATTCCATCACAACTAGACGTAGGCTTTTACCTTCATTGAAGGGGCCGAACTAGTATAAACTCTCTTGCGTCCTTGTGTCCGCTTTAACCCCTTCAAGCTAACCCATAGCGATGGCTCCACGACTAAGTCCTTTCTCTAGGACAACTGCCGTGACAAAACCACGACAGTTGGCGCCCACCGTGGGGCTATCGCACGATGGTTTCCGGTTCTTGTAGGGCCGCTTTGAAGGACTTGAGGGCCACGCTGTAGGCCAGATGACTAAGAGTCATCGCGGCAAACTCTACATCGACGACGCAGGCTGGGGCCCCGAGGCCGGCTCAATTGAGTACGGGTACTGGGTCCCCTTTGGTAGCATTCATGTTTTCATTGGCAAGATCGGTGAACCGGGCCCTGAGCCGGACATCTGCACCGACCTCGTCGAGACGGCTCAGTGTACGCGATCCGCCTGGATGAAACCGGCCATGAAGCGTGCCTTCGTGGGAATGATCCATGGAGGCAGTTATGAGGATGGATCGGAGCTTTGCGGGGCGACTGCCGTTCGTTCCGGTGACGAATCTTCGACCGGAGAAACCGAATCTCTTTATCAGCTACAAGATGGCCGGATTGAGAGCTGTTCCGATGGCGACAGTATTCCGGACCCCTCTGATCTGCCTAACCGGGTTGGAATATTCATGATCGGAACACAAGCAGCGCTTCACTCTTCGACAGCCGCGGCAACGATCTCCGGTTCAGCAGCGGCAACGGTTGCCGAGGCGGGAGACCCTGTGCGCCCACCAGCTCAGGTTCTATCAGAACTATTTGATGCGTTGGCTGTGCTTATGGCAGAAGTTAATCCGCCAGATCAGGACGCTCACAACACGGAGATTGCAAAGGTAAAGGAACAAATCACCCAGGCCAAAACGGATCTGGCGGCTGAGGACACCAGGATGGCCGCAGAGCGGGCCGCTTTAGATGCACAGGCCTACAGGCTTATGTTGGATCAGAGCGCGTCGCATGAAGTCATGAGGAGGAAGCACCGGTCCCTCTTACCTCCGGTTTTCGAGGCCAGAGACCTTTTAAACACTCCAGGACCAAGAGCCAGTAATCCGCTGGAGGGGAACCGGGCAGAAGCCCCTGGGACCGGTGCACCGGTTCAGCCCTGTCAGATGGACCCATGTCGTCAAAACACCGTTATACCTCGGGATGCTTTAACACCTCCGGGTCACTACTCCAACCCAATGGACAATCTTGTTGCCGCTGCTGCACGACTGGAGGCCATTCCAGTTGAAGGTGACTCGCCACAAGCAGTAGAGACGCGACGGGTCAAGGAACTTCTGAGGACAGCTTTGGCCCAACAGGAGGCGTACTCGTACAGCCGCGACCGAATCCACTCGACCCCCCGTCCAAGCCGGAGCTATAGCAGACATATGGATGAACCAGCAGTGTCGAGTAATGAACGACGTGGAGCACCCCGTGGTAACATCCCGACGGGTGGTGCTGATGACGCTCAGGAAGTGGTGAACCGGGCCCGAGCGTGTAGGGAGGCTGAGTTAGCCGCACAGCATCAGGCTCGGCAGCTCACGCCGGTTCGTCCAACCATTTCGATCGAACCTGGTGTTACTTCTAGTTCTTTGGGGGTGCCTTGCCTCGTCCTCGCTTTATGCAACGTGCGTTTGCCCAAGGATTTCAAAGGCCCACGCAAGGTACCAAATTATACGGCGGATCAACCACCAGAGACATGGGTAGAGAGCTATGAGATGGCCATGGAGATGCTTGATGTGGATGACACGGCGTGTGCGAAATACTTCACCATGATGCTTGAAGGAACGGCCCGTACTTGGTTAAAAAGCTTGCCCGCTAATTCTATCAGTTCATGGGCCCAATTACGAGCACGGTTTATCAACAATTTCAAGGATACCTGTAAACAGCCTATGTCGATAGTGGACTTAGCTGCATGCGTCCAGGAGGAAGGAGAGTCAACGACTCATTGGGTACGCCGGGTTTCACAAGTGTTGCACTCCTCAGACCACATCAACGCTGACACCGCAGTATTAACTCTAGAAGGCAACTGCCAGTTTGGGCCCCTGAAGTTGAAATTGGGACGGATGAAGCGTCATTGCACCGACATGGGGACTCTCATGGCCGCTTTGGTAAAATATGTTGATTCTGATAGTACCAAGGATCCCGAATCTGATGATGACAAGACAGGGAAGGGGAAGAAGAACAGCAGCTCCAAAGGTCAACAGCATCACTGGATAGGCAATGGCGGAGGAGGCAAGCGTAAAGCGGATGGCAACATGGATTTTGTGGCTAATACCAACGTACAGGACAATGGCCAACGGCGCAAGGGTAGGCCGAAAAATCATGGTGGAGCGCCCAACCCCAACCCAAACCGCCTGAACTATCTGCTAAGCCAGCCCTGTCCAAGACATGGGACGAAGGAGGAGCCAGCAAACCACCTTTGGAAGGATTGCTTTATTATGCAGGAGTTCAAGAATTCTAATAATTTCTGGTATGATCACGGATCTGGCGGTGGCTCAGGGTCCGGGCCGGGTTATGGTGGAGGAAGTTCCGGTTCAGGATTTAATGGTAATCCGGGCGGACATAATGGTCAAAATAGTCAGAACAACCAGGGTGGTTACTTTTGGGGAACGTAGTAATTTCAAAAAATTTCCTACGCACACGCAAGATCACGATGATGCATAGCAACGAGGGGAGAGTATGATCTACGTACCCTTGTAGATCGCAACGGAAGCGTTGACACAACGTTGAGGAAGTAGTCATACGTCTTCTTCCCGATCCGACCGATCCAAGCACCGTTACTCCGGCACCTCCGAGTTCTTAGCACACGTACAGCTCGATGACGATCCCCGGGCTCCGATCCAGCAAAGCTTCGAGGAGGAGTTCCGTCAGCACGACGGCGTGGTGACGATCTTGATGTATTACCGACACAGGGCTTCGCCTAAGCACTACAACGATATGATCGAGGTGGAATATGGTGGCAGGGGGCACCGCACACGGCTAAGGAACGATCTCAATGATCAACTTGTGTTTCTAGAGGTGCCCCCTGCCTCCGTATATAAAGGAGCCAAGGGGGAGGGGTGCGGCCAGCCCTATGGAGGCGCAGGAGGAGTCCTACTCCTACCGGGAGTAGGACTCCCCCCCCAATCCTATTCCAAATAGGACTCCCAAGGGGGAAAGAGAGAGAGAGGTGGCCGGCCACCTCTCCTAGTCCTAATAGGACTAGGGGAGGGGGGGAGGCGCGCAGTCGAGGCGGACGTCGTCGCGGTAGCGACGACGGACGCCGAGACGAGCCTGTGACACCAATGCCACCTTGTCTATCTTAGGGTAACGCGACTCGAGGCGGACGTCGTCGCGGTAGGGACGACGGACGCCAAGACTAGCACGTGACACCACTGCCACCCTGTCTATCTTAGGGTAACGCGCGTCGAGGCGGACGTCGTCGCGGTAGCGACGACGGACGCCGAGACGAGCACGTGACATCACTACCACCCTGTCTATCTTAGGGTAACGGGAGTCGAGGCGGACGTCGTCGCGGTAGCGGCGACGGACGCCGAGACGAGCACGTGACATCACTACCACCCTGTCTATCTTAGGGTAACGCGAGTCGAGGCGGACGTCGTCGCGGTAGCGGCGACGGACGCCGAGACGAGCACGTGACATCACTACCACCCTGTCTTAGCATAACGCGAGTCGAGGCGGACGTCGTCGCGGTAGCGACGACGGACGCGGAGACGAGCACGTGACACCACTGCCGCCCTGTCTTAGCGTAACGCGAGTCGAGGCGGACGTCGTCGCGGTAGCGACGAAGGACGCCAAGACGAGAACGTGATACCACTGCCACCCTGTCTTACCGTAACGCGAGTCGAGGCGGACGTCGTCGCGATAGCGACGATGGACGCCGAGAAGAGCACATGACACCACTGCCACCCTGTCTATCTTAGGGCAATGCGAGTCGAGGCGGACGTCGTTGCGGTAGCGACGACGGACGTCGAGACGAGCACGTGACACCACTGCCGCCCTGTCTTAGCGTAACGCGAGTCGAGGCGAACATCGTCGCGGTAGCGACGACGGACGCCGAGACGAGAACGTGATACCACTGCCACCCTGTCTTACCGTAACGCGAGTCGAGGCGGACGTCGTCGCGATAGCGACGATGGACGCCAAGACGAGCACGTGACACCACTGCCACCCTGTCTATCTTAGGGCAATGCGAGTCGAGGCGGACGTTGACACCACTTTTTTTGTTAACTTTTCATGCATGTTCTAAAGATGCTAAGCATGGTCTTTTCAAATTTTTTACACCAAATGTCACATCACTTTTTTTTAATTACTTCCTTTTGAGTTCTGTCTTTTCATAGTTTCATATAATCATGAATAATCTCGTCTCAGATTTCAGATTCTGGCATTAGGAGTTGCTAATAACTTGAAGGGAACAAGGAAATTGTTGGCTTTCTTCAATACATCCAACCAATAGAATTTATATCAACCATGGCTGAGCAGGCAAGAGCAGTGAGTTCCTTCTAATTTTTGCATTTACATAATTTATCTCAATTGATCACTTTCTTCACTACAGAAATGTTTTTATTCCTTACACTCGCTGATCTTTTTTCTTAATAAATAGGATTTTGCAACAAAGCTCTCGCTACGGAAATTCATGGCGACGGCGCAGCGTGTAACGCTAGATCAAAGACAGCTTGCCCGTAGCATGGGCCTGGATCATCTGCTTGACCTGAAATGTGATACTCTGCCGCGCGGTGTCGTTCATTATCTGGCATCGAACTTTGATGTACCCTCAAGGGCTATTGAACTCCCCAATGGGTTCAAGTTCACAATCACACCGTCATTCATACACCAGGTCCTGGGGATACCACTTGGCGGCAGAAGCATAGAGAAGAAGCAAAACCCAGCACTTAGATCACTAATTGCTCAGCAGACAAAATGCAAAGGAAACTACCCGACCATAAACGAGCTGGATGACTTGATACAACCTGGGCTAGATGGAGATTTACTCAAAAGGATTTTCACAATGTATGCGCTTACCGTGCTCCTCTGCCCTTCAAGCCATGGGGCTGCTAGTCCAGATTACTAACACATTCTGGAAGACCCTGAACAGATTGGCTCATTCGACTTCTGCATGTGCCAATGCTAAAAGCATGTGCCAACGCTGAAACCCTTCTTCGAATAATTGACGCAATACCAGTTTCGTCCGATCTAGACCTGCCGCTCTACACGGAAGTATTGGAGGGGATGTACCCACGGAAAATTGAGGTTGCAGATACCGAGGCTGAACCAACCCACACTTTTAGCCTACTTCCTTATGTTCTTGATGAGAAAGCATTTTGGCACCGATCGCAGAGTCCACGAGACACAAATTTGCTAACCTCCAGGGAGCTCAATCTGTTTGAAGAATGGAAGGTCTTTACCAAGGTTGATGGTAGTCAAGGCCCAACCAGCAGCTACCCAATCAGGACGACCGAGGACATCACTAATAGTACAAAAGGACGACATGCATGTCCTTAAATGACACGGCTGACAATTGCGTTGCTTTGAAAAAAAGGGCAAGGATGTTTCAGAACATAGATGAGCTGTCGAGCAACCTTCATCGTGAGATGCCACACACTTTAACAACTGTAAGCGCATCATCACACGAGAAAGATCAGTCATCAAGCGACGCTAATCTTGGTCAAATCCAACAAACACCGGTCCATGGCACCTCTTCAGCTACCAACCAAGACTTCCCATGGGACGACCCTGATATGGTAGCGCGGTTGATCGAGTCTACCGATAGGATTGAGGAAGAGTGGTTTTCACAACAAAGACAAACTCAGTATACCACATCAGTTACACAAGACATCCACATATCAGAGATGAAGCCCAATGAGATATGTTGCAGCTTCAGCTCAAATCCAGTCGAAAGTGCTGTTTTCAATGACATTGTGTCACGAATACCACCTCATTCAAGGCAAAAGAGGTATCTCAGTAACAATCTCCTCTTTTTTTTGTTTTTTCTTCCTTTTTTCTCCTCAATGGGGATGCGCTGTCTGTATAACAAGCAATATTTTGTCCTTTTTCATTCCTCTTTTTTGTTCCCATCAAGCTTCTTTCCCACTCTGAATTTTCCATATTTTTCATTTTGTGGCAGCCGAAGAATAGTACAAATGGGCTCGACATGGGTTGAACATAGGGTTTTTGGCCTGAGCATGCAAGTGTATGGCCGGGTCAATAAGTAGGTGATCAATATGTTGGGAAAAGCAGTAATGGCCGAGCAGACTGAAAAGGACAGGCTCAATCTTCTCCCGCGAAGTTACTGGTCAAGATACTATGTCGAATGCGACATTGCTGTAAGTAGAAACATAAATATGTGCAGACAATACTCTTTTTTCCATCCAATGCTCTGTTTCTTTTTTGCGAGCCCCCCTCCTTTTCTTGGTGCCTTTGATGCATCTTTGATCCGATCAAAATTTTCCAGAAATTATTCCAAAAGGCATTTGAAACTTCATTGGCGTTATCTGTTCACCTGAGGGAGACAATGATAGGATTCCATCTTGACCGAATTCACATGGTATTTTTCGTAGTCCAATAAACAAGCCATATAATTTATAGTCTCCATGCAAGTCCCATGTCTTTTTCTATTTTTCAGTAAAAAGTCACCCATGGTGTTTTGTGCTAATATTGTTTTGTTTATTTTTGGATCAATGTACAGGTGTTTTTACCTTTAAGCTCATACAGTTTCTGGTACATGGTTGTTGCTAACTTTAGGAAGGAAACGTTTGAAGTCCTCTGCCCAAATAACATAATCGACTTGATTGCTGACGAAGCTCAGCTTGTAATCAAGAATTTCAAAGCGGCTTTCAAGCTGGCATACAAGAGATCACAAGTAAATGTGACTGACATGGGTGTGGCTTTCCGGAGTGTGTGCTCTTCAACTAAAGAGTAATGCAATCCAACGACTGAAATACTCAAGCAATTTTATGCATGATCCTTTTCAGTATTTTTTTCATCTAACTTTAGTGATGCAAAAAACATAATTATGAATTGCAGGGCAGATAGTGGGATCTTCACAATGAAGTTGGTACAAGGACATGATGGAGACAACACTTTGTGTTTCGAACCCGTAAGTCATAGCAACCACCCCTTTTCGCCTTTTTTGTATTTTTTGTTCAACTGATAACACACACATCACATATCCATGTAATGTAGCTCAACTTTTTGCTGCTTAAAACCTCATCCTTTTTTATGCTTTTTGTCAGGCCCATTTTTTTAGTCTCTCACAGGTGTTTTATCTTTTTTTATTCTTATATCCTGCTGCGTTTTTACACCAATATAACATGTTTTTTCCTTTTTTAGTTCAACTTAACTGTTATTTTTATGTAAAACAAAAACAGGAGCATGCAAAGAGCCTGCGCGAGAGTCTAACTTACTACATGGTTGCTCACCCTTGCAATGAAAACCTGATGCCAGAAACCAAAGAAATCTTAAGAAAATATGTGAGTATTGACTTATCTCTTTAATACCCCCCCACACACCCCACCTCTTTTTTATTTACCTGGTTTTTGCTACATCGTTTATTTTTTTGCTTTCTTTTAGTTATTGACAATGTTCTTAAACTTCTTCTTTCATTGAAAAAATAACTTTCTTTTTTTCTATGCGTGTTTTCTTTTCCGCAGGGTGTTCCATTTGACTACTCGGTACATATGACTAAAGGAAAATTCCCTTCATTTTTCTCTGTCTTTTTTGCAAACAGATTTTTTTCTCTTTTACCGTTTTTCCAAGTTTGTATGCATTCCCCCATGATTTCTAACATTTTTCTCTTTCTTTTCTCATGAACATAAATCTCACAGACTCCAGGGTATTCTCCATGGGGTCCTGTTGCACAACAATGTTAACTACATCTGGCTGGAAAAGGTCAGATTCTTTAAGAATACTTCACAAAATCAGTACTGGAATCCTTGCCCTTTTTGTCAGTTTCATTTTTTTAGGGAAGCCACATGACCAAATACCGAAATATATTATATATAGATCATAATTTTTTTCTGAATAGTTAAGCTGGTTTTTAATACAAATAGGTTAGAATTTATACTGGGAAGTTGAAACCATGCCTGCCCCCCTCATTTTCCTTTTTTCCATTCAAACTTTCTTTATCTTCTTTTTCCAATGGTCTACTAGAGATTTTTGTCACCACTAATATACATTTTCTTTTGTATGCAGATCATCTCAACAGGACTAAATCATGACCCTAAGCTCCCGGAGGATCACCCAAGGAATGGCAAAATGCCGCACACATGAGAATGACTCATCGATAAGAGGATTATTTTGGCGAAATACAGTTTTTATTTAAATAGTTTTTTTTGCTATTTAGTATAGAAAACACATACAATTTTATATATGCTTTTTTTGGATAGTGATGACATTTTTGTCCAACACAAGTTCTTGATCTTTTTTTGTTCAGATACAAATCAATTGACAACACCGTCACCGCCGAGACAAGCACGTGACACCACCGCCACCTTGTCTTAGGGTTATATACCCCTGCGTTGCTGCGTTTATTCGAGTGATCCACAAACGATAAAAATCCCTCTTTTTGCCTAGCTCTATCTCGATGAGAGGAAACAAAAGCACTTTTTTACCTGTTGGGCAATCCTTTGATTAAGTCTTAAATGAGCCCCTCTAAAGTTTGAGGCAAATGAACGCATTTTTGTTCGTGACACCACTGCCACCATGTCTATCTTAGGGTAACGCGAGTCGAGGCGGACGTCGTCACGGTAGCGACGACGGAAGCCGAGACGAGCACGTGACACCACTGCCACCCTGTCTTACCGTAATGGGAGTCGAGGTGGACGTCGTCGCGGTAGCGACGATGGACGCCGAGACGAGCACGTGACATCACTACCACCCTGTCTTAGCGTAACGTGAGTCGAGGCGGACGTCGTCGCGGTAGGGACGACGAACGCCGAGATGAGCACGTGACACCACTGCCACCCTGTCTTAGCGTAACGCGAGTCGAGGCGGTAGCGACGACGGACGCCGAGAGGAGCACGTGACACCACTGCCACCCTGTCTTACCGTAACGCGAGTCGAGGCGGACGTCGTCGCAGTAGCGACGACGGACGCCGAGACGAGCACATGACACCACTGCACTCTTGTCTATCTCAGGGTAACGCGAGTCGCGGCGGACGTCGTCGCGGTAGCGATGACGGACGTCGAGACGAGCACGTGACATCACTACCACCCTGTCTTAGTGTAACGCGAGTCGAGGCGGAAGTCGTCGCGGTAGCAACGACGGACGCCGAGACGAGCACGTGACACCACTGCCATCTTGTCTATCTCAGGGTAACGCGAGTCGCGGCGGACGTCGTCGCGGTAGCGATGACGGACGTCGAGACGAGCACGTGACATCACTACCACCCTGTCTTAGCGTAACGCGAGTCGAGGCGGAAGTCGTCGCGGTAGCGACGACGGACGCCAAGACGAGCACGTGACACCACTGCCACCCTGTCTATCTTACGGTAACGCGAGTCGAGGCGGACGTCGTTGCTGTAGCGACGACGGACGCCGAGACGAGCACGTGACATCACTACCACCCTGTCTTTGCGTAACGCGAGTCGAGGCGGACGTCGTCGCGGTAGCGACAACGGACGCCGAGACGAGCACGTGACACCCCTGCCACCGTGTCTACCTTAGGGTAACGCGAGTCGAGGCGGACGTCGTCGCGGTAGCGACGACGGACGCCGAGACGAGCACGTGACACCACTGCCACCCTGTCTATCTTAGGGTAACGCGAGTCGAGGCGGACGTCGTCGCGGTAGCGACGACGGACGCCGAGACGAGCATTTGACATCACTACCACCGTGTCTTAGCGTAACGCGAGTCGAGGCGGACGTCGTCGCGGTAGCGACGACGAACGCCGAGACGAGCACGTGACACGACTACCACCCTGTCTTAGCGTAACGCGAGTCGAGGCGGACGTCGTCGCGGTAGCGACGACGGATGCCGAGACGAGCACGTGACACCACTACCACCCTGTCTTACCGTAACACAAGTCGAGGCGGACGTCGTCGCGGTAGCGACGATGGACGCCGAGACGAGCACGTGACACCACTGCCACCCTGTCTATCTTAGGGCAACGCGAGTCGAGGCGGACGTCGTCGCGGTAGCGACGACGGATGCCGAGACAAGCCCGTGACACCAATGCCACCTTGTCTATCTTAGGGTAACGCGACTCGAGGCGGACGTCGTCGCGGTAGCGACGACGGACGCCGAGACTAGCACGTGACACCACTGCCACCCTGTCTAACTTAGGGTAACGCGCGTCGAGGCGGACGTCGTCGCGGTAGCGACGACGAACGCCGAGACGAGCACGTGACATCACTCCCACCCTGTCTATCTTAGGGTAACGCGAGTCGAGGCGGACGTCGACGCGGTAGCGGCGATGGACGCCGAGACGAGCACGTGACATAACTACCACCCTGTCTTAGCGTAACGCGAGTCGAGGCGGACGTCGTCGCGGTAGCGACGACGGACGCCGAGACAAGCATGTGACATCACTGCCACCTTGTATTAGCGTAACGCGAGTCGAGGCGGACGTCGTCGCGGTAGCGACGACGGACGCCGAGACGAGCATGTGACACCACCGCCGCCCTGTCTTAGTGTAACGCGAGTCGAGGCGGACGTCGTCGCGGTAGCGACGACGGACGCCGAGACGAGAACGTGATATCACTGCCACCCTGTCTTACCGTAACGCGAGTCGAGGCGGACGTCGTCGCGGTAGCGACGATGGTCGCCGAGACGAGCACGTGACACCACTGCCACCCTGTCTATCTTAGGGCAATGCGAGTCAAGGCGGACGTTGTCGCGGTAGCGACGACGGACGCCGAGACGAGCACGTGACACCACTGCCACCATGTCTATCTTAGGGTAACGCGAGTCAAGGCAGACGTCGTCGCGGTAGCAACGACGAACGCTGAGATGAGCATGTGACATCACTACCACCCTGTCTATCTTAGGGTAACGCGAGTCGAGGCGGACGTCGTCGCGGTAGCGGCGACGGACGCCGTGACGAGCACGTGACACCACTGCCACCCTGTCTATCTTAGGGTAACGCGAGTCGAGGCGGACGTCGTCGCGGTAGCGACGACGGACGCCGAGACGAGCACATGACATCACTACCACCCTATCTTAGCGTAACGGGAGTCGAGGCGGACGTCGTTGCAGTAGCGACGACGGACGCCGAGACGAGCATGTGACACCACTGCCACCCTGTCTATCTTAGGGTAACGTGAGTCGAGGCGGACGTCGTCGCGGTAGCGACGACGGACGCCGATACGAGCACGTTACATCACTACCACCCTGTCTTAGCGTAACGCGAGTCGAGGCGGATGTCGTCGCGGTAGCGACGACGGACGCCAAAACATGCACGTGACACCACTGCCACCCTGTCTATCTTAGGGTAACGCAAGTCGAGGCGGATGACGTCGCGGTAGCGACGACGGACACCGAGACGAGCCCGTGACACCACTGGCACCCTGTCTATCCGCGACGACGGATGCGAGACGAGCACGTGACGCCACTGCCACCCTGTCTATCTTAGGGTAACGTGAGTCGAGGCGGACGTCGTTGCGGTAGCGACGACGGACGCCGAGACGAGCACGTGACACCACTGGCACCCTGTCTATCCGCGACGACGGATGCGAGACGAGCACGTGACACCACTGCCACCCTGTCTATCTTAGGGTAACGCGAGTCGAGGCGGACGTCATCGCAGTAGCGACGACTGACGCCGAGACGAGCACGTGACATCAGTACCACCATGTCTTAGCGTAACGCGAGTCGAGGCAGACGTCGTCGCAGTAGCGACGACGGACGCCGAGACGAGCACGTGACACCACTGCCACCCTGTCTATCTTAGGGTAACGCGAGTCGAGGCGGACATTGTCGCGGTAGCGACGACGGACGCCGAGACGAGCACGTGACATCACTACCACCCTGTCTTAGCGTAACGCGAGTCGAGGCGGATGTCGTCGCTACCCGAGACGAGCACATGACACCACTGCCACCCTGTCTTAGCGTAACGCGAGTCGAGGCGGACATCGTCGCGGTAGCGGCGACGGACGCCGAGAGGAGCACATGACACCACTACCACCCTGTCTTACCGTAACGCGAGTCGATGCGGACGTCGTCACAGTAGCGGCGATGGACGCCGAGACGAGCACGTGACACCACTGCCACCCTATCTATCTTAGGGTGACGCGAGTCGAGGCGGACATCGTCGCGGTAGCGAAGACGGACGCCGAGACGAGCATGTGACACCACTGCCACCCTGTCTATCTTAGGGTAACGTGAGTCGAGGCGGACGTCGTCGCGGTAGCGACGACGGACGCCGATACGAGCACGTTACATCACTACCACCCTGTCTTAGCGTAACGCGAGTCGAGGCGGATGTCGTCGCGGTAGCGACGACGGACGCCAAAACATGCACGTGACACCACTGCCACCCTGTCTATCTTAGGGTAACGCAAGTCGAGGCGGATGACGTCGCGGTAGCGACGACGGACACCGAGACGAGCCCGTGACACCACTGGCACCCTGTCTATCCGCGACGACGGATGCGAGACGAGCACGTGACGCCACTGCCACCCTGTCTATCTTAGGGTAACGTGAGTCGAGGCGGACGTCGTTGCGGTAGCGACGACGGACGCCGAGACGAGCACGTGACACCACTGGCACCCTGTCTATCCGCGACGACGGATGCGAGACGAGCACGTGACACCACTGCCACCCTGTCTATCTTAGGGTAACGCGAGTCGAGGCGGACGTCATCGCAGTAGCGACGACTGACGCCGAGACGAGCACGTGACATCAGTACCACCATGTCTTAGCGTAACGCGAGTCGAGGCAGACGTCGTCGCAGTAGCGACGACGGACGCCGAGACGAGCACGTGACACCACTGCCACCCTGTCTATCTTAGGGTAACGCGAGTCGAGGCGGACATTGTCGCGGTAGCGACGACGGACGCCGAGACGAGCACGTGACATCACTACCACCCTGTCTTAGCGTAACGCGAGTCGAGGCGGATGTCGTCGCTACCCGAGACGAGCACATGACACCACTGCCACCCTGTCTTAGCGTAACGCGAGTCGAGGCGGACATCGTCGCGGTAGCGGCGACGGACGCCGAGAGGAGCACATGACACCACTACCACCCTGTCTTACCGTAACGCGAGTCGATGCGGACGTCGTCACAGTAGCGGCGATGGACGCCGAGACGAGCACGTGACACCACTGCCACCCTATCTATCTTAGGGTGACGCGAGTCGAGGCGGACATCGTCGCGGTAGCGAAGACGGACGCCGAGACGAGCAAGTGACATCACTACCACCCTGTCTTAGCGTATTGCGAGTCGAGGTGGACGTCGTCGCGGTAGCAACGACGGACGCCGAGACGAGCACGTGACATCACTGCCACCCTGTCTATCTTAGGGTAACGCGAGTCGAGGCGGACGTCGTCGCGGTAGCGACAACGGACGCCGAGACGAGCACATGACATCACTACCACCCTGTCTTAGCGTAACGGGAGTCGAGGCGGACGTCGTTGCAGTAGCGACGACGGACACCGAGACGAGCACGTGACACCACTGCCACCCTGTCTTAGCGTAACGCGAGTCGAGGCGGTAGCAACGACGGACGCCGAGACGAGCACGTGACACCCCTGCCACCCTGTCTATCTTGGGGTAACGCGAGTCGAGGCGGACGTCGTCGCGGTAGCGACGACGGTCGCCGAGACGAGCACATGACACCACTGCCACCCTGTCTATCTTAGGGTAACGCGAGTCGAGGCGGACGTCGTCGCGGTAGCGACGACGGACGCCGAGACGAGCATTTGACATCACTACCACCCTGTCTTAGCGTAACGCAAGTCGAGGCGGATGTCGTCGCGGTAGCTACGACGGACGCCGAGACGAGCACGTGACACCACTGCCACCCTGTCTATCTTAGGGTAACGCGAGCCGAGGCGGACGTCGTCGCCTTAGCGGCCACAGACGCCGAGACGAGCATTTGACATCATTACCACCCTGTCTTAGCGTAACACGAGTCGAGGCGGACGTCGTCGCGGTAGCGACGACGAACGCCGAGACGAGCACGTGACACCACTGCCACCCTGTCTTTCTTAGGGCAACGCGAGTTGAGGCGGACGTCGTCGCGGTAGCGACGACGGACGCCGAGACGAGCCCGTGACACCAATGCCACCTTGTCTATCTTAGGGTAACGCGACTCGAGGCGGACGTCATCGCGGTAGCGACGACGGACGCCGAGACTAGCACGTGACACCACTGCCACCCTGTCTATCTTAGGTTAACGCGCGTCGAGGCGGACGTCGTCGCGGTAGCGACGACGGACGCCGAGACGAGCATTTGACATCACTACCACCCTGTCTTAGCGTAACGCGAGTCGAGGCGGACGTCGTCGCGGTAGCGACGACGAACGCCGAGACGAGCACGTGACACCACTGCAACCCTGTCTATCTTAGGGCAACGCGAGTCGAGGCGGACGTCGTCGCGGTAGCGACGACGGACGCCGAGACGAGCCTGTGACACCAATGCCACCTTGTCTATCTTAGGGTAACGCGACTCGAGGCGGACGTCGTCGCGGTAGGGACGACGGACGCCAAGACTAGCACGTGACACCACTGCCACCCTGTCTATCTTAGGGTAACGCGCGTCGAGGCGGACGTCGTCGCGGTAGCGACGACGGACGCCGAGACGAGCACGTGACATCACTACCACCCTGTCTATCTTAGGGTAACGGGAGTCGAGGCGGACGTCGTCGCCTTAGCGGCCACAGACGCCGAGACGAGCATTTGACATCATTACCACCCTATCTTAGCGTAACACGAGTCGAGCCGGACGTCGTCGCGGTAGCGACGACGAACGCCGAGACGAGCACGTGACACCACTGCCACCCTGTCTGTCTTAGGGCAACGCGAGTTGAGGCGGACGTCGTCGCGGTAGCGACGACGGACGCCGAGACGAGCCCGTGACACCAATGCCACCTTGTCTATCTTAGGGTAACGCGACTCGAGGCGGACGTCGTCGCGGTAGCGACGACGGACGCCGAGACTAGCACGTGACACCACTGCCACCCTGTCTATCTTAGGGTAACGCGCGTCGAGGCGGACGTCGTCGCGGTAGCGACGACCGACGCCGAGACGAGCATTTGACATCACTACCACCCTGTCTTAGCGTAACGCGAGTCGAGGCGGACGTCATCGCGGTAGCGACGACGAACGCCGAGACGAGCACGTGACACCACTGCAACCCTGTCTATCTTAGGGCAACGCGAGTCGAGGCGGACGTCGTCGCGGTAGCGACGACGGACGCCGAGACGAGCCCGTGACACCAATGCCACCCTGTCTATCTTAGGGTAACGCGACTCGAGGCGGACGTCGTCGCGGTAGCGACGACGGACGCCAAGACTAGCACGTGACACCACTGCCACCCTGTCTATCTTAGGGTAACGCGCGTCGAGGCGGACGTCGTCGCGGTAGCGACGACGGACGCCGAGACGAGCACGTGACATCACTACCACCCTGTCTATCTTAGGGTAACGGGAGTCGAGGCGGACGTCGTCGCGGTAGCGGCGACGGACGCCGAGACGAGCACGTGACATCACTACCACCCTGTCTATCTTAGGGTAACGCGAGTCGAGGCGGACGTCGTCGCGGTAGCGGCGACGGACGCCGAGACGAGCACGTGACATCACTACCACCCTGTCTTAGCGTAACGCGAGTCGAGGCGGACGTCGTCGCGGTAGCGACGACGGACGCGGAGACGAGCACGTGACACCACTGCCGCCCTGTCTTAGCGTAACGCGAGTCGAGGCGGACGTCGTCGCGATAGCGACGACGGACGCCGAGACGAGAACGTGATACCACTGCCACCCTGTCTTACCGTAATGCGAGTCGAGGCGGACGTCGTCGCGATAGCGACGATGGACGCCGAGACGAGCACGTGACACCACTGCCACCCTGTCTATCTTAGGGCAATGTGAGTCGAGGCGGACGTCGTTGCGGTAGCGACGACGGACGTCGAGACGAGCACGTGACACCACTGCCGCCCTGTCTTAGCGTAACGCGAGTCGAGGCGAACGTCGTCGCGGTAGCGATGACGGACGCCGAGACGAGAACGTGATACCACTGCCACCCTGTCTTACCGTAACGCGAGTCGAGGCGGACGTCGTCGCGATAGCGACGATGGACGCCAAGACGAGCACGTGACACCACTGCCACCCTGTCTATCTTAGGGCAATGCGAGTCGAGGCGGACGTTGACACCACTTTTTTTTGTTAACTTTTCATGCATGTTCTAAAGATGCTAAGCATGGTCTTTTCAAATTTTTTACACCAAATGTCACATCACTTTTTTTTAATTACTTCCTTTTGAGTTCTGTCTTTTCATAGTTTCACATAATCATGAATAATCTCGTCTCAGATTTCAGATTCTGGCATTAGGAGTTGCTAATAACTTGAAGGGAACAAGGAAATTGTTGGCTTTCTTCAATACATCCAACCAATAGAATTTATATCAACCATGGCTGAGCAGGCAAGAGCAGTGAGTTCCTTCTAATTTTTGCATTTACATAATTTATCTCAATTGATCACTTTCTTCACTACAGAAATGTTTTTATTCCTTACACTCGCTGATCTTTTTTCTTAATAAATAGGATTTTGCAACAAAGCTCTCGCTACGGAAATTCATGGCGACGGCGCAGCGTGTAACGCTAGATCAAAGACAGCTTGCCCGTAGCATGGGCCTGGATCATCTGCTTGACCTGAAATGTGATACTCTGCCGCGCGGTGTCGTTCATTATCTGGCATCGAACTTTGATGTACCCTCAAGGGCTATTGAACTCCCCAATGGGTTCAAGTTCACAATCACACCGTCATTCATACACCAGGTCCTGGGGATACCACTTGGCGGCAGAAGCATAGAGAAGAAGCAAAACCCAGCACTTAGATCACTAATTGCTCAGCAGACAAAATGCAAAGGAAACTACCCGACCATAAACGAGCTGGATGACTTGACACAACCTGGGCTAGATGGAGATTTATTCAAAAGGATTTTCACAATGTATGCACTTACCGTGCTCCTCTGCCCTTCAAGCCATGGGGCTGCTAGTCCAGATTACTACCACATTCTGGAAGACCCTGAACAGATTGGCTCATTCGACTTCTGCATGTGCCAATGCTAAAAGCATGTGCCAACGCTGAAACCCTTCTTCGAATAATTGACACAATACCAGTTTCGTCCGATCTAGACCTGCCGCTCTACACGGAAGTATTGGAGGGGATGTACCCACGGAAAATTGAGGTTGCAGATACCGAGGCTGAACCAACCCACACTTTTAGCCTACTTCCTTATGTTCTTGATGAGAAAGCATTTTGGCACCAATCGCAGAGTCCATGAGACACAAATTTGCTAACCTCCAGGGAGCTCAATCTGTTTGAAGAATGGAAGGTCTTTACCAAGGTTGATGGTAGTCAAGGCCCAACCAGCAGCTACCCAATCAGGACGACCGAGGACATCACTAATAGAACAAAAGGACGACATGCATGTCCTTAAATGACACGGCTGACAATTGCGTTGCTTTGAAAAAAAGGGCAAGGATGTTTCAGAACATAGATGAGCTGTCGAGCAACCTTCATCGTGAGATGCCACACACTTTAACAACTGTAAGCGCATCATCACACGAGAAAGATCAGTCATCAAGCGACGCTAATCTTGGTCAAATCCAACAAACACCGGTCCATGGCACCTCTTCAGCTACCAACCAAGACTTCCCATGGGACGACCCTGATATGGTAGCGCGGTTGATTGAGTCTACCGATAGGATTGAGGAAGAGTGGTTTTCACAACAAAGACAAACTCAGTATACCACATCAGTTACACAAGACATCCACATATCAAAGATCAAGCCCAATGAGATATGTTGCAGCTTCAGCTCAAATCCAGTCGAAAGTGCTATTTTCAATGACATTGTGTCACGAATACCACCTCATTCAAGGCAAAAGAGGTATCTCAGTAACAATCTCCTCTTTTTTTGTTTTTTCTTGCTTTTTTCTCCTCAATGGGGATGCGCTGTCTGTATAACAAGCAATATTTTGTCCTTTTTCATTCCTCTTTTTTGTTCCCATCAAGCTTCTTTCCCACTCTGAATTTTCCATATTTTTCATTTTGTGGCAGCCCAAGAATAGTACAAATGGGCTCGACATGGGTTGAACATAGGGTTTTTGGCCTGAGCATGCAAGTGTATGGCCGGGTCAATAAGTAGGTGATCAATATGTTGGGAAAAGCAGTAATGGCTGAGCAGACTGAAAAGGACAGGCTCAATCTTCTCCCGCGAAGTTACTGGTCAAGATACTATGTCGAATGCGACATTGCTGTAAGTAGAAACATAAATATGTGCAGACAATACTCTTTTTTCCATCCAATGCTCTGTTTCTTTTTTGCGAGCCCCCCTCCTTTTCTTGGTGCCTTTGATGCATCTTTGATCCGATCAAAATTTTCCAGAAATTATTCCAAAAGGCATTTGAAACTTCATTGGCGTTATCTGTTCACCTGAGGGAGACAATGATAGGATTCCATCTTGACCGAATTCACATGGTATTTTTCGTAGTCCAATAAACAAGCCATATAATTTATAGTCTCCATGCAAGTCCCATGTCTTTTTCTATTTTTCAGTAAAAAGTCACCCATGGTGTTTTGTGCTAATATTGTTTTGTTTATTTTTGGATCAATGTACAGGTGTTTTTACCTTTAAGCTCATACAGTTTCTGGTACATGGTTGTTGCTAACTTTAGGAAGGAAACGTTTGAAGTCCTCTGCCCAAATAACATAATCGACTTGATTGCTGACGAAGCTCAGCTTGTAATCAAGAATTTCAAAGCGGCTTTCAAGCTGGCATACAAGAGATCACAAGTAAATGTGACTGACATGGGTGTGGCTTTCCGGAGTGTGTGCTCTTCAACTAAAGAGTAATGCAATCCAACGACTGAAATACTCAAGCAATTTTATGCATGATCCTTTTCAGTATTTTTTTCATCTAACTTTAGTGATGCAAAAAACATAATTATGAATTGCAGGGCAGATAGTGGGATCTTCACAATGAAGTTGGTACAAGGACATGATGGAGACAACACTTTGTGTTTCGAACCCGTAAGTCATAGCAACCACCCCTTTTCGTCTTTTTTGTATTTTTTGTTCAACTGATAACACACACATCACATATCCATGTAATGTAGCTCAACTTTTTGCTGCTTAAAACCTCATCCTTTTTTATGCTTTTTGTCAGGCCCATTTTTTTAGTCTCTCACAGGTGTTTTATCTTTTTTTATTCTTATATCCTGCTGCGTTTTTACACCAATATAACATGTTTTTTCCTTTTTTAGTTCAACTTAACTGTTATTTTTATGTAAAACAAAAACAGGAGCATGCAAAGAGCCTGCGCGAGAGTCTAACTTACTACATGGTTGCTCACCCTTGCAATGAAAACCTGATGCCAGAAACCAAAGAAATCTTAAGAAAATATGTGAGTATTGACTTATCTCTTTAATACCCCCCCCACACACCCCACCTCTTTTTTATTTACCTGGTTTTTGCTACATCGTTTATTTTTTTGCTTTCTTTTAGTTATTGACAATGTTCTTAAACATCTTCTTTCATTGAACAAATAACTTTCTTTTTTTCTATGCGTGTTTTCTTTTCCGCAGGGTGTTCCATTTGACTACTCGGTACATATGACTAAAGTCAAATTCCCTTCATTTTTCTCTGTCTTTTTTGCAAACAGATTTTTTTCTCTTTTACCGTTTTTCCAAGTTTGTATGCATTCCCCCATGATTTCTAACATTTTTCTCTTTCTTTTCTCATGAACATAAATCTCACAGACTCCAGGGTATTCTCCATGGGGTCCTGTTGCACAACAATGTTAACTACATCTGGCTGGAAAAGGTCAGATTCTTTAAGAATACTTCACAAAATCAGTACTGGAATCCTTGCCCTTTTTGTCAGTTTCATTTTTTTAGGGAAGCCACATGACCAAATACCGAAATATATTATATATAGATCATAATTTTTTTCTGAATAGTTAAGCTGGTTTTTAATACAAATAGGTTAGAATTTATACTGGGAAGTTGAAACCATGCCTGCCCCCCTCATTTTCCTTTTTTCCATTCAAACTTTCTTTATCTTCTTTTTCCAATGGTCTACTAGAGATTTTTGTCACCACTAATATACATTTTCTTTTGTATGCAGATCATCTCAACAGGACTAAATCATGACCCTAAGCTCCCGGAGGATCACCCAAGGAATGGCAAAATGCCGTACACATGAGAATGACTCATCGATAAGAGGATTATTTTGGCGAAATACAGTTTTTATTTAAATAGTTTTTTTTGCTATTTAGTATAGAAAACACATACAATTTTATATATGCTTTTTTTGGATAGTGATGACATTTTTGTCCAACACAAGTTCTTGATCTTTTTTTGTTCAGATACAAATCAATTGACAACACCGTCACCGCCGAGACAAGCACGTGACACCACCGCCACCTTGTCTTAGGGTTATATACCCCTGCGTTGCTGCGTTTATTCGAGTGATCCACAAACGATAAAAATCCCTCTTTTTGCCTAGCTCTATCTCGATGAGAGGAAACAAAAGCACTTTTTTACCTGTTGGGCAATCCTTTGATTAAGTCTTAAATGAGCCCCTCTAAAGTTTGAGGCAAATGAACGCATTTTTGTTCGTGACACCACTGCCACCATGTCTATCTTAGGGTAACGCGAGTCGAGGCGGACGTCGTCACGGTAGCGACGACGGAAGCCGAGACGAGCACGTGACACCACTGCCACCCTGTCTTACCGTAACGGGAGTCGAGGTGGACATGGACGCCGAGACGAGCACGTGACACCACTGCCACCCTGTCTATCTTATTGGAACGCGAGTCGAGTCGGACGTCGTCGCGGTAGCGACGACGGACGCCGAGACGAGCATGTGACATCACTACCACCCTGTCTTAGCGTAACGTGAGTCGAGGCGGACGTCGTCGCGGTAGGGACGACGAACGCCGAGACGAGCACGTGACACCACTGCCACCCTGTCTTAGCGTAACGCGAGTCGAGGCGGGTAGCGACGACGGACGCCGAGAGGAGCACGTGACACCACTGCCACCCTGTCTTACCGTAACGCGAGTCGAGGCGGACGTCGTCGCAGTAGCGACGACGGACGCCGAGACGAGCACATGACACCACTTCCATCTTGTCTATCTCAGGGTAACGCGAGTCGCGGCGGACGTCGTCGCGGTAGCGATGACGGACGTCGAGACGAGCACGTGACATCACTATCACCCTGTCTTAGCGTAACGCGAGTCGAGGCGGAAGTCGTCGTGGTAGCGACGACGGACGCCGAGACGAGCACGTGACACCACTGCCATCTTGTCTATCTCAGGGTAACGCGAGTCGCGGCGGACGTCGTCGCGGTAGCGATGACGGACGTCGAGACGAGCACGTGACATCACTACCACCCTGTCTTAGCGTAACGCGAGTCGAGGCGGAAGTCGTCGCGGTAGCGACAACGGACGCCAAGACGAGCACGTGACACCACTGCCACCCTGTCTATCTTACGGTAACGCGAGTCGAGGCGGACGTCGTTGCTGTAGCGACGACGGACGCCGAGACGAGCACGTGACACCCCTGCCACCCTGTCTATCTTAGGGTAGCGCGAGTCGAGGCGGACGTCGTCACGGTAGCGACGACGGACGCCGAGACGAGCACGTGACACCACTGCCAACGCGAGTCGAGGCGGACGTCGTCGCGGTAGCGACGACGGACGCCGAGACGAGCATTTGACATCACTACCACCGTGTCTTAGCGTAACGCGAGTCGAGGCGGACGTCGTCGCGGTAGCGACGACGAACGCCGAGAGGAGCACGTGACACCACTACCACCCTGCCTTAGCGTAACGCGAGTCGAGGCGGACGTCCTCGCGGTAGCGACGACGGATGCCGAGACGAGCACGTGACACCACTACCACCCTGTCTTACCGTAACACGAGTCGAGGCGGACGTCGTCGCGGTAGCGACGATGGACGCCGAGACGAGCACGTGACACCACTGCCACCCTGTCTATCTTTGGGCAACGCGAGTCGAGGCGGACGTCGTCGCGGTAGCGACGACGGATGCCGAGACGAGCCCGTGACACCAATGCCACCTTGTCTATCTTAGGGTAACGCGACTCGAGGCGGACGTCGTCGCGGTAGCGACGACGGACGCCGTGACTAGCACGTGACACCACTGCCACCCTGTCTAACTTAGGGTAACGCGCGTCGAGGCGGACGTCGTCGCGGTAGCGGCGATGGACGCCGAGATGAGCACGTGACACCACTGCCATCTTGTCTATCTCAGGGTAACGCGAGTCGCGGCGGACGTCGTCGCGGTAGCGATGACGGATGTCGAGACGAGCACGTGACATCACTACCACCCTGTCTTAGCGTAACGCGAGTCGAGGCGGAAGTCGTCACGGTAGCGACGACGGACGCCGAGACGAGCACGTGACACCACTGCCATCTTGTCTATCTCAGGGTAACGCGAGTCGCGGCGGACGTCGTCGCGGTACCGATGACAGACGTCAAGACGAGCACGTGACATCACTACCACCCTGTCTTAGCGTAATGCGAGTCGAGGCGGAAGTCGTCGCGGTAGCGACGACGGACGCCAAGACGAGCACGTGACACCACTGCCACCCTGTCTAACTTACGGTAACGCGAGTCGAGGCGGACGTCGTTGCTGTAGCGACGACGGACGCCGAGATGAGCACGTGACATCACTACCACCCTGTCTTTGCGTAACGCGAGTCGAGGCGGACGTCGTCGCGGTAGCGATGACGGACGCCGAGACGAGCACGTGACACCCCTGCCACCCTGTCTATCTTAGGGTAACGCGAGTCGAGGTGGACGTCATCGCGGTAGCGACGACGGACGCCGAGACGAGCACGTGACACCACTGCCACCCTCTCTATCTTAGGGTAACGCGAGTCGAGGCAGACGTCGTTGCGGTAGCGACGACGGACGCCGAGACGAGCATTTGACATCACTACCACCCTGTCTTAGCGTAACGCGAGTCGAGGCGGACGTCGTCGCGGTAGCGACGACGAACGCCGAGACGAGCACGTGACACCACTACCACCCTGTCTTAGCGTAACATAGTCGAGGCGGACGTCGTCGCGGTAGCGACGACGGATGCCGAGACGAGCACGTGACACCACTACCACCCTGTCTTACCGTAACACGAGTCGAGGCGGACGTCGTCGCGGTAGCGACGATGGACGCCGAGACGAGCACGTGACACCACTGCCACCCTGTCTATCTTAGGGCAACGCGAGTCGAGGCGGACGTCGTCGCGGTAGCGACGACGGACGCCGAGACGAGCCCGTGACACCAATGCCACCTTGTCTATCTTAGGGTAACGCGACTCGAGGCGGACGTCGTCGCGGTAGCGACGATGGACGCCGAGACAAGCACGTGACACCACTGCCACCCTGTCTATCTTAGGACAACGCGAGTCGAGGCGGACGTCGTCGCGGTAGCGACGACGGACGCCGAGACGAGCCCGTGACACCAATGCCACCTTGTCTATCTTAGGGTAACGCGACTCGAGGCGGACGTCGTCGCGGTAGCGACGACGGACGCCGAGACTAGCACATGACACCACTGCCACCCTGTCTATCTTAGGGTAACGCGCGTCGAGGCGGACGTCGTCGCGGTAGCAACGACGGACGCCGAGACGAGCACGTGACATCACTCCCACCCTGTCTATCTTAGGGTAACGCGAGTCGAGGCGGACGTCGTCGCGGTAGCGGCGACGGACGCCGAGACGAGCACGTGACATCACTACCACCTTGTCTTAGCGTAACGCGAGTCGAGGCGGATGTCGTCGCGGTAGCGACGACGGACGCCAAGACAAGCATGTGACATCACTGCCACCCTGTATTAGCGTAACGCGAGTCGAGGCGGACGTCGTCGCTACCGCGACGACGTCTGCCTTGACTCGCATTATCCTAAGATAGACATGGTGGCAGTGGTGTCACGTGCTCATCTCGGCGTCCGTCGTCGCTACCGCGACAACGTCCGCCTTGACTCGCATTGCCCTAAGATAGACAGGGTGGCAGTGGTGTCACGTGCTCGTCTCGGCGTCCATCGTCGCTACCGCGACGACGTCTGCCTCGACTCGCATTACGGTAAGACAGGGTGGCAGTGGTATCACGTTCTCGTCTCGGCGTCCGTCGTCGCTACCGCGACGACGTCTGCCTCGACTCGCGTTACGCTAAGACAGGGTGGCAGTGGTGTCACATGCTCGTCTCGGGGGCGCGTCAGCGCACCTGCTGCGAGTCAAGGCGGACGTTGTCGCGGTAGCGACGACGGACGCCGAGATGAGCACGTGACACCACTGCCACCCTCTCTATCTTAGGGTAACGCGAGTCGAGGCAGACGTCGTTGCGGTAGCGACGACGGACGCCGAGACGAGCATTTGACATCACTACCACCCTGTCTTAGCGTAACGCGAGTCGAGGCGGACGTCGTCGCGGTAGCGACGACGAACGCCGAGACGAGCACGTGACACCACTACCACCCTGTCTTAGCGTAACATAGTCGAGGCGGACGTCGTCGCGGTAGCGACGACGGATGCCGAGACGAGCACGTGACACCACTACCACCCTGTCTTACCGTAACACGAGTCGAGGCGGACGTCGTCGCGGTAGCGACGATGGACGCCGAGACGAGCACGTGACACCACTGCCACCCTGTCTATCTTAGGGCAACGCGAGTCGAGGCGGACGTCGTCGCGGTAGCGACGACGGACGCCGAGACGAGCCCGTGACACCAATGCCACCTTGTCTATCTTAGGGTAACGCGACTCGAGGCGGACGTCGTCGCGGTAGCGACGATGGACGCCGAGACAAGCACGTGACACCACTGCCACCCTGTCTATCTTAGGACAACGCGAGTCGAGGCGGACGTCGTCGCGGTAGCGACGACGGACGCCGAGACGAGCCCGTGACACCAATGCCACCTTGTCTATCTTAGGGTAACGCGACTCGAGGCGGACGTCGTCGCGGTAGCGACGACGGACGCCGAGACTAGCACATGACACCACTGCCACCCTGTCTATCTTAGGGTAACGCGCGTCGAGGCGGACGTCGTCGCGGTAGCAACGACGGACGCCGAGACGAGCACGTGACATCACTCCCACCCTGTCTATCTTAGGGTAACGCGAGTCGAGGCGGACGTCGTCGCGGTAGCGGCGACGGACGCCGAGACGAGCACGTGACATCACTACCACCTTGTCTTAGCGTAACGCGAGTCGAGGCGGATGTCGTCGCGGTAGCGACGACGGACGCCAAGACAAGCATGTGACATCACTGCCACCCTGTATTAGCGTAACGCGAGTCGAGGCGGACGTCGTCGCTACCGCGACGACGTCTGCCTTGACTCGCATTATCCTAAGATAGACATGGTGGCAGTGGTGTCACGTGCTCATCTCGGCGTCCGTCGTCGCTACCGCGACAACGTCCGCCTTGACTCGCATTGCCCTAAGATAGACAGGGTGGCAGTGGTGTCACGTGCTCGTCTCGGCGTCCATCGTCGCTACCGCGACGACGTCTGCCTCGACTCGCATTACGGTAAGACAGGGTGGCAGTGGTATCACGTTCTCGTCTCGGCGTCCGTCGTCGCTACCGCGACGACGTCTGCCTCGACTCGCGTTACGCTAAGACAGGGTGGCAGTGGTGTCACATGCTCGTCTCGGGGGCGCGTCAGCGCACCTGCTGGGTGTAGCCCCCGAGATTCGAGCTGACTGCTGAGCAGTCGGGCCGGATCTCCCGGCGACTACTTTGTCTTCTCTCTCTTGCGGGGGCGTGTCAGCGCACCCGCTGGGTGCGTCGTCGGAGCAGGAGGCAGTCCAGCCGGCTTGGCACAGCTGGCAGCGCAGGTCACGACTGACGGTCCAAGTGGCGAAGCAGACGGACAGGTCATCCGGACGGGTTGGCCTTTTCTTCTCTTTGTCCCAGCCGATCTCTTTTCTCTTTTTTTGAGTAAGCCGGCTTGGCACCCGGCCACTTCTCTCTCAGCCGGCTTGGGCAGCCGGCACCTGACTTTTCTTCTCTGGCAGCCGGCCACTTCATTTTTTAGTCCTACCCGGACTTGGGCAGCCGGCCCGCTTCTTTTCTCTAGCACTCGGCCTCTTTTCTATCTTCTGCTTTTTTTCACTGCCTGAGCAATCGGCAGGAGCGGGACGGCGGCAGCCGGCGTCCGGGTCGCGGCGAAGCCGGCAGGCCGGGCTGTGGGGGAGCCGGCGAGGGCGAAGCCGGAGCCGGCCGGGCATGGACATTCGGACCTTTTTCTATTCTTGGTCAGCCGGCCGAGGTCGGCGGCTGGAGCGGCGGCCCAGAGCCGGCCTGGGGTGGGCGTCCGGAGGCGGACAGAGCCGGATCCGGCCAGGTGCGAGGCGGCGCTAGGGAGCTGGACGCGGCCGGGCTCGAGGTGGAGCCGTCGCACGCGCAGGCCGAACGTAGGCGGCTAGCGCGGATGGGCGCAGGGCGGCCGGGGAGCCGGCCAGCGCGGGAGCCGGCCGAGCGGGCAGGTCGGGCGGGCGGCACGGGAGGCCGGCCAGCGCGGGCCCCTGGCCGCGGGCAAAAGCGGATCCGGCACGCGCGACCCGGCCGTGGGCGGAGGCGGAGCCGGAAGGCGGCAGATGAGGCTGGGGCCGGCGCTGTGGCCGGAGACGGCGACGAGCGGAGGAGCGAAAGTCCGCAGGGGCGCGGGGCGACCCGGCGGGAGCGGCCCAGCCATGGCGTAGGCGAGCCGGCCACAGCAAGGGCAGTAGCAGGGTGAGGTGCACGGGGCATCGCCCGGAGCGAGCGCGATGGAGGCCGGGTCGGTGGAAGCCGGCGGATGGGCAGCCGACCCCGGCCAGGCCCGGGGCGGCGTCGGGGAGCTGACGCGGGGTCGGATGCGGCCTAGCTTGGGGAGTCGACCTGGAGCCGGTGCGGGGACCAGGCCGAGCGCGGCAGTGGCTGGCGGGCTAGAGTGGAGCGCTATGGTGGAGCGGGGTGTTTGAAGATCGCAGGGGAGGAGGCAGCGGCCACGGCGCGGTGGCGCGCTAAAGGACGAAACAGCAGCGGGGGCAGGGCGCGGCCCCAAGCGCGAGGGGTTCCTCCCCTGGTGGCGTTTGAGCGAGGATGCAGCGGGAGCAGCTACAATCGGACAACAACACCATGGATATTGGAAGTGTTTGGGCATTGTCTGACTAATGCATGGCTAGTATCTGACCATAGTTAAGGAAGTGTACGACCATGGTATGGGGATTGAGTGGCTTGCTAGCTAGCGTGTATGGAGGAGCGAGCGCGTGCTATGGCCGGAGCTAGACAAGCGTGGAGGGGAGCGAGCGCGAGCAGCACGCGGATTGATGGAGCCGACCGAAGCGAGGCCCTGCGCGCGGCGCGCGCGGACGGGCGGCGGCGTCGCAACAGTGGCGGTGAAGAAGGCGCAACCGACGGCGAGGACACTCCACCCCTCGCGGCCGCTCCGGGGGCGTGTCGGTGTCGAGCCCTCGAGCGCTACCGGAGAGACGGCGCGACGCCGCGGTGACGACGAAGATGGCGAGGCCGATGGCAAGGACGCGCCGCCCCTCGCGGCCACTCCGGGGGCGGGCCGGTGTCGAGCCCCCGAGCGCTACCGGGGAGACGGCGCGACGCCGCGGGGGAGGCGATGAAGAAAAAAGGGTCCCGCCCGGACAGCGAAACCAGCAGCAGCGTGGTAGCATAGTAGTAGTACCGCCCCAAGGTGGGCGCCAACTGTCGTGGTATTCTCACGGGGGGCTTGCGAGTCGACAGATGCCACAAGGGCTTAGTGTGAGGGTAAGACTGCTGCTGATAGGACCGGGAGCGGGTATGCGAGTAGCACACGCTAGTTACCCAGGTTAGGGGCTCTCCGGAGAGATAACACCCCTACTCCTGCATGTCTGAGTATATCTGGTATATCTATCTGGTACAGAGTTGCTCCTGGAGCTGTATCTAAGCTCAGTGCCATAGGCATCTGGCTTTGCATATGTCTTATATGGGTGTATGAGCTAGCTAGCAAGTGGGCATGAGAGTGCTCTACCGTGCGTGGCATGTATGCATGCGTGAGGGAATTCATCCTCCCTGGATGGATGGATGTGAGCCCATATATATAGTGTGGAGCTAGCTTGATATGTAAGCTATGTGGGTAGCTTAGGAAGTAAGCTATGTAGTGGCATGAGAACAAGGGGCATGATGGGGTGTCATGCTTGTCCCCTGGGTCACTTCATAAATAGTGCCAGGGGACAAGTGACACTATACATGATGACATGAGGTACAGCCATCTCGTCCGCGGTATGGCCGCCACGTCGGGGTCTTGTCGGTGTCGTTGTCGGGTCGGGTTGCAGTCGGCAGCCGGCGGCTTGGTGCAGTTGGCAGCCGGCTGGTTGGCGCAGTCGGCAGCCGGCTGGTCAGAGCAGTCGGACGGGGAGCCGGCAGGAGCGGCCCGGCAGTCGGACTGAGGGGCTTTGCTAGCCCCGATGTCTTGAAATATCGTCTTGCCATCCTCGGGGTACCCGTGGTCGATTACTCCGACAGCGGTAGCGATGACGGACGCCGAGACGAGCACGTGACACCCCTGCCACCCTGTCTATCTTAGGGTAACGCGAGTCGAGGCGGACGTCGTCGCGGTAGCGACGACGTACACCGAGACGAGCACGTGACATCACTACCATCCTATCTTAGGGTAACACGAGTCGAGGCGGATGTCGTCGCGGTAGCGACGACGGACGCCGAGCCGAGCACGTGACATCACTACCACCCTTTCTTAGCGTAACGCGAGTCGAGGCGGACGTCGTCGCGGTAGCGACGACGGACGCCAAGATGAGCACGTGACACCACTGCCACCCTGTCTTACCGTCATGCGAGTTGAGGCGGACGTCGTCGCGGTAGCGACGATGGACTTCGAGCCGAGCACGTGACACCACTGCCACGCTATCTATCTTACCGTAACGCGAGTCGAGGCGGACGTCGTCGCGGTAGCGACGATGGACACCGAGAAGAGCATGTGACACCACTGCCACCCTGTCTATCTTAGGGTAACGCGAGTCGAGCCGGACGTCGTCGCGGTAGCGACGACGGACGCCGAGACAAGCACGTGACATCACTACCACCCTGTCTTACCGTAACGCGAGTCGAGGCGGACGTCGTCGCGGTAGCGACGACGGACGCCGAGACGAGCACGTGACACCACTGCCACCCTGTCTTACCGTCACGCAAGTCGAGGCGGACGTCGTTGCGGTAGCGACGATCGATGCCCAGACGAGCACGTGACACCACTGCACCCTATCAATCTTACCGTAATGTGAGTCGAGGCGGACGTCGTCGCGGTAGCGACGATGGACGCCGAGACGAGCACGTGACACCACTGCCACCCTGTCTATCTTAGGGAAACGCGAGTCGAGGCGGACGTCGTCGTGGTAGCGATGACGAACGCTGAGACGAGCACGTCACACCTCTGCCACCCTGTCTTAGTGTAACGCGAGTCGAGGTGGACGTCGTCGCGATAGCGACGACGTACGCCGAGACGAGCACGTGACACCACTGCCCCCCTGTCTTACCGTAACGCGATTTGAGGCGGTCGTCGTCGCGGTAGCGACGATGGACCCCGAGACGAGCACGTGACACCACTGCCACCCTGTCTATCTTAGGATAACGTGAGTCGAGGCGGACATCGTCACGGTAGCGACGACGGACGCAGAGATGAGCCCGTGACACCACTGCCACCCTGTCTATCTTAGGGTAACGTGAGTCAAGGCGGACGTCGTCGCGGTAGCAACGACGGACGCCAAGACGAGCACGTGACACCACTGCCATCATGTCTTAGCGTAACAAGAGTCGAGGCGGATGTCGTCGCGATAGCGACGACGGACGCCGAGACGAGCACGTGACACCACTGCCACCCTGTCTTACCGTCACGCAAGTCGAGGCGGACGTCGTCGCGGTAGCGACGATCGATGCCCAGACGAGCACGTGACACCACTGCCAACCTATCTATCTTACCGTAATGCGAGTCGAGGAGGACGTCGTCGCGGTAGCGACGATGGACGCCGAGACGAGCACGTGACACCACTGCCACCCTGTCTATCTTAGGGAAACGCGAGTCGAGGCGGACGTCGTCGCGGTAGCGATGATGAACGCTGAGACGAGCACGTCACACCACTGCCACCCTGTCTTAGTGTAACGCGAGACAAGGCGGACGTCGTCGCGATAGCGACGACGTACGCCGAGACGAGCACGTGACACCACTGCCCCCCTGTCTTACCGTAACGCGATTTGAGGCGGTCGTCGTCGCGGTAGCGACGATGGACCCCGAGACGAGCACGTGACACCACTGCCACCCTGTCTATCTTAGGGTAACGTGAGTCGAGGCAGACATCGTCACGGTAGCGACGACGGACGCAGAGACGAGCCCGTGACACCACTGCCACCCTGTCTATCTTAGGGTAACGTGAGTCAAGGCGGACGTCGTTGCGGTAGCAACGACGGACGCCAAGACGAGCACGTGACACCACTACCATCATGTCTTAGCGTAACAAGAGTCGAGGCGGATGTCGTCGTGGTAGCGACGATTGTCGCCGAGACGAGCACGTGACACCACTTTCACCCTGTCTATCTTAGGGTCACGCGAGTCGAGGCGGACGTCATTGCAGTAGCGACTACGGACACCAAGACGAGCACGTGACATCACTACCACCCTGTCTTTGTGTAACGTGAGTCGAGGCGGACGTCGTCGCGGTAGCGACGACGGACGCCGAGACGAGCACGTGACACCCCTGCCACCCTGTCTATCTTAGGATAACGCGAGTCGAGGCGGACGTCGTCGCGGTAGCGAAGACAGACGCTGAGACGAGCACGTGACATCACTACCATCCTATCTTAGGGTAACACGAGTCGAGGCGGACATTGTCGCGGTAGCGACAACGGACGCCGAGCCGAGCACGTGGCATCACTACCACCCTTTCTTAGCGTAACGCGAGTCGAGGCGGACGTCGTCGCGGTAGCGACGCCAGACGCCGAGACGAGCACGTGACACCACTGCCACCCTGTCTTACCGTCACGCGAGTTGAGGCCGACGTCGTCGCGGTAGCAACGATGGATGCCGAGACGAGCACGTGAGACCACTGCCACCCTATCTATCTTACCGTAACGCGAGTCGAGGCGGACGTCGTCGCGGTAGCGACGATTGACACCGAGACGAGCATGTGACACCACTGCCACCCTGTCTATCTTAGGGTAATGCAAGTCGAGCCGGACGTCGTCGCGGTAGCGACGATGGACGCCGAGACGAGCACGTGACATCACTACCACCCTGTCTTAGCGTAACGCGAGTCGAGGCGGACGTCGTCGCGGTAGCGACGACGGACGCCGAGACGAGCACGTGACACCACTGCCACGCTGTCTTACCGTCACGCGAGTCGAGGCAGACGTCGTCGCGGTAGTGACGATGGACGCCGAGACGAGCACGTGACACCACTGCCAGCCTATCTATCTTACCGTAAAGCGAGTCGAGGCGGACGTCGTCGCGGTAGCGACGATGGACGCCGAGACGAGCACGTGACACCACTGCCACCCTGTCTATCTTAGGGTAACGCGAGTCGAGGCGGACGTCGTCGTGGTAGCGATGACGAACGCTGAGACGAGCACGTCACACCACTGCCACCCTGTCTTAGTGTAACGCGAGTCGAGGTGGACGTCGTCGCGATAGCGACGACGTACGCCGAGACGAGCACGTGACACCACTGCCCCCCTGTCTTACCGTAACGCGATTTGAGGCGGTCGTCGTCGCGGTAGCGACGATGGACCCCGAGACGAGCACGTGACACCACTGCCACCCTGTCTATCTTAGGATAACGTGAGTCGAGGCGGACATCGTCACGGTAGCGACGACGGACGCAGAGATGAGCCCGTGACACCACTGCCACCCTGTCTATCTTAGGGTAACGTGAGTCAAGGCGGACGTCGTCGCGGTAGCAACGACGGACGCCAAGACGAGCACGTGACACCACTGCCATCATGTCTTAGCGTAACAAGAGTCGAGGCGGATGTCGTCGCGATAGCGACGACGGACGCCGAGACGAGCACGTGACACCACTGCCACCCTGTCTTACCGTCACGCAAGTCGAGGCGGACGTCGTCGCGGTAGCGACGATCGATGCCCAGACGAGCACGTGACACCACTGCCAACCTATCTATCTTACCGTAATGCGAGTCGAGGAGGACGTCGTCGCGGTAGCGACGATGGACGCCGAGACGAGCACGTGACACCACTGCCACCCTGTCTATCTTAGGGAAACGCGAGTCGAGGCGGACGTCGTCGCGGTAGCGATGATGAACGCTGAGACGAGCACGTCACACCACTGCCACCCTGTCTTAGTGTAACGCGAGACAAGGCGGACGTCGTCGCGATAGCGACGACGTACGCCGAGACGAGCACGTGACACCACTGCCCCCCTGTCTTACCGTAACGCGATTTGAGGCGGTCGTCGTCGCGGTAGCGACGATGGACCCCGAGACGAGCACGTGACACCACTGCCACCCTGTCTATCTTAGGGTAACGCGAGTCGAGGCGGACGTCGTCGCGGTAGCGACGACGGACGCCGAGACGAGCCCGTGACACCACTGCCACCCTGTCTATCTTAGGGTAACGTGAGTCAAGGCGGACGTCGTTGCGGTAGCAACGACGGACGCCAAGACGAGCACGTGACACCACTACCATCATGTCTTAGCGTAACAAGAGTCGAGGCGGATGTCGTCGTGGTAGCGACGATTGTCGCCGAGACGAGCACGTGACACCACTTTCACCCTGTCTATCTTAGGGTCACGCGAGTCGAGGCGGACGTCATTGCAGTAGCGACTACGGACACCAAGACGAGCACGTGACATCACTACCACGCTGTCTTTGTGTAACGTGAGTCGAGGCGGACGTCGTCGCGGTAGCGACGACGGACGCCGAGACGAGCACGTGACACCCCTGCCACCCTGTCTATCTTAGGATAACGCGAGTCGAGGCGGACGTCGTCGCGGTAGCGAAGACAGACGCTGAGACGAGCACGTGACATCACTACCATCCTATCTTAGGGTAACACGAGTCGAGGCGGACATTGTCGCGGTAGCGACAACGGACGCCGAGCCGAGCACGTGGCATCACTACCACCCTTTCTTAGCGTAACGCGAGTCGAGGCGGACGTCGTCGCGGTAGCGACGCCAGACGCCGAGACGAGCACGTGACACCACTGCCACCCTGTCTTACCGTCACGCGAGTTGAGGCCGACGTCGTCGCGGTAGCAACGATGGATGCCGAGACGAGCACGTGAGACCACTGCCACCCTATCTATCTTACCGTAACGCGAGTCGAGGCGGACGTCGTCGCGGTAGCGACGATTGACACCGAGACGAGCATGTGACACCACTGCCACCCTGTCTATCTTAGGGTAATGCAAGTCGAGCCGGACGTCGTCGCGGTAGCGACGATGGACGCCGAGACGAGCACGTGACATCACTACCACCCTGTCTTAGCGTAACGCGAGTCGAGGCGGACGTCGTCGCGGTAGCGACGACGGACGCCGAGACGAGCACGTGACACCACTGCCACGCTGTCTTACCGTCACGCGAGTCGAGGCAGACGTCGTCGCGGTAGTGACGATGGACGCCGAGACGAGCACGTGACACCACTGCCAGCCTATCTATCTTACCGTAAAGCGAGTCGAGGCGGACGTCGTCGCGGTAGCGACGATGGACGCCGAGACGAGCACGTGACACCACTGCCACCCTGTCTATCTTAGGGTAACGCGAGTCGAGGCGGACGTCGTCACGGTAGTGACGACGAACGTTGAGACGAGCACGTCACACCACTGCCACCCTGTCTTAGCGTAACGCGAGTCAAGGCGGACGTCGTCGCGATAGCGACGACGGACGCCGAGACGAGCACGTGACACCACTGCCACCCTGTCTTACCGTAACGCGATTTGAGGCAGACGTCGTCGCGGTAGCGACGATGGACCCCGAGACGAGCACGTGACACCACTGGCACCCTGTCTATCTTAGGGTAACGTGAGTCGAGGCGGACATCGTCACGGTAGCGACGGCGGACGCCGAGACGAGCCCGTGACACCACTGCCACCCTGTCTATCTTAGGGTAACGCGAGTCAAGGCTGACGTCGTCGCGGTAGCGACGACGGACGCCAAGACGAGCATGTGACACCACTGCCATCATGTCTTACCGTAACACGATTTGAGGCAGACGATTGTTGCCGAGACGAGCACGTGACACCACTGTCACCCTGTCTATCTTAGGGTCACGCTAGTCGAGGCGAACGTCGTCGCGGTAGCGACTACGGACGCCGAGACGAGCACGTGACACCAGTGCCACCCTGTCTTAGCGTAACGCGAGTCGAGGCGGACGTCACCGCGGTAGCGACAATGGCGGAAGCATGTGACACCACTGCTATGCTATGTATTTTAAGGTGACACGAGTCGAGGCGGACGTCGTCGCGGAACGCCGAGACGTGCACGTGACACCAAATTTACATAACAAATAATTTTGTTTTTCAAAAGTTGTTAAGAATTTCAGACATTACTCATGATTTCCAGGAAAATCACAAATTCAAAAATTGTTATAATTTTTAATATATGTTATTGCTTTGTAAATTTTTCGTTAATTTGAAATGTTGTTCGTAGTTGATCAATTAATTTGATCATGCTATTTTGAACATTCCCGAGTCAACCAAAAAGCTGTAGATCAATTCAATTGAGAATGCTATTTTTTTCTTAATAAAAATATTTTCATGGAGAAAATTAATTGAAGGGAATAGGAGGATGATAATTTATTTTTCTGTGCAAAAGTGCCAATTATTTTTGGTTAAAAGTCCTAGTTTATTTCAATTGAAAGTGGAATCTCCCGCCCACTACTGTCCCTGAAAAACCGCCGGCCCAGAAAGGGAATGGGCCCGAAAGAAATAACGTGGAAAGGGAATAGAAGCTAGGGGAGGTATTGGGCGAGCGCTGGGCCAGACTCAAGAAAGGGAATAGAGCCTAGGAGCAGTGCTCGTCACGGGGTCGATCCAGAAAGGGAATAGGACGCGGGCGCCTGATCGCTAAACATTGTCGTTTTGCTGTCGGATGTCTGCGGTCGGAAATCGAGCGCGCCATCTGGGACGCGCGCGCGCGTGCATTAGCCTCGCCCTTAACTTAATACTCTAGATGCATGCTGGATAGCGGTCGATGAGTGGAGTAATAGTAGTAGATGCAGAATCGTTTCGATCTACTTGTCACGGACGTGATGCCTATATACATGATCATGCCTAGATATTCGCATAATTATGCACAATTCTATTAATTGCTCAACAGTAATTTGTTCACCCACCGTAGAATACTTATGCTCTTGAGAGAAGCCACTAGTGAAACCTATGGTCCCCGGGTCTATTCTCATCATATCAATCTCCATCACTTTAATATTGCTTTGCTATTTACTTTTCCTTTACCTTTTCCTTTGCATCTTTATATCAAAAATACCAAAAATATTCTATCTATTAGATCTCACTCTCGTAAGTGACCATGAAGGGCTTGACAACCCCTAATCGCGTTGGTTGCGAGTAGCTATCGCTTTGTGCAGGTACGAGGGACTTGAGTGTGGCCTCCTACTGGATTGATACCTTGGTTCTCAAAAATTGAGGGAAATACTTACGCTACTCTGCTACATCATCCCTTCCTCTTCGAGGAAAACCAACGCAAGCTCAAGACGTAGCAGTATCGCAACATAGGCATAGCAAAAGAGCGAGCAACTAGCAAGCAAATATAGAAGTGATTTCGAGGGTATGGTCATCTTGCCTGAAATCCTGCAAGGAAGACGAACGAGTCCATGAAGAAGACAAACGGACGTAGTCGAACGGGTCCTCACAAACGCGACGTTATCGGAACCAACCCGAAGAAGCAACACCGGAAAGAAGCACACAACATAGTAAACAACCAACACATGAACATGGCATGATATGCGGGATGCGGTATGTGATGCATATGCATGATTTCGAAAGGAATGATTGAACCTGGCATCAACATGGAAATCCAAGAGTACCACTGGAAAGGTGAGTTGATTTCGGTTGAAATCGATATAAAGATCACCGGAATCGGATGCACGGTTTGAAAATGGCAAGCAAAACAAATATGGCACCGGTCTGCGATTAACCGCACGAGACCATCTAAATGCATCAAGATAAATAAGCTACTGCAATCACACATGGCAACAAAATACATGGAAGGGATCCACTCATGATGCTTGACAAAATATGAACACTGAGCTACGGCTAAAACACTCATTAACAGGTTCAAACAATCATGGCAAAAGTGCTAAAGATAACAGGTTTCAGACTGAGTGAAATTAACAGCATGTCAGGAATTTATCATCAGGAAGCAATGTTTTGAGCACGATAACTACATGCTACAGGAACATATCATGGCAAAGCAAGGCATAGCATGAAGCTACTCTAAGCATATAACAAAAGTCCCTTAGTGACCATGAGCCAAAAGGGATCAGAAAATACAATTACAAGCATGTGAACATAGGAAAAACATAAACAGATTCAGACTTAGTGAAAAACTGGAGCATGACAAAACAGATAACGAGTAGGCATGTTTACGAGCTCAATGCACTCACTACAAGGCATTGCATGACAAACTAAGCATACACCCAGCAAATAGACATGGCATAGAAGCTAGACATGGCATAGAAGCTAGACATGGCAAGAACAACAACATAGCATGCACGGAACAACAACAACAACAAGCTCGGCAAAATCGCTAAACATGTTAACAATCTGCCAGGAACATCTTATAGCAAAAGTAGAGCTCGATTGACTCAAGTTAGGGTGCTCCATAATTGCAAACAAAGACATGGATGGATAGAGCACCACAATATCTACAAAACATCCTTACTGATCATGCTCAAAAGAGGCACGGATCACTAGGAAACAACATGAACATATGACATAAAAATAATGACAGGGCAAGGACTGTGAAATTCTAAGTCCCTGAAATCAGCATCATTGAGTAAGCTACTTTGCATGCTTGTGCTAGTCACCACAAGGATCATAAAAATACATGGCATACACCCCTGTAAAGATAACATGGCATATAACAAAACACATGTAGGGCTCAAGATCATAGCATGCACACATTAATCATGGCAAAAATGACAAAAGTGCATTTGCTAAAACAGATCTGAAACTATCATCACATAGCCCTCTTCCAACAGCATTTCAGGCCTCAAGATGAGCTCAAATGAAAATGATGCAATGAGATGAAATGATGTACTCGTCGAGACGAACATTTTGATATGCTACACGCACGAATTGGAGCCACGATGATGAAGTTATGATGTGATCAAATAGGCATAAAATTACTGGGATTTAGTGGAATTTCAACCTCTCCGAGAAAGTCAACGGGACGGAGTGGTGCGGGATGTCTCGGTGCAGATCTGAGATGGGGTGTTTGGTTCGGGGAGTGGTGGAGCTGGTCCACCCTCACCAGATCCGGGTCAACTCCGACTCCGGCGAGCTCTAGGCTCCGGCGATCACCGGAGAGGACGAAGGAAGGCGGGAGGCGGCGCAAGGAGGTCGGGGATGGCCGGGCGGCGCGGTGGCCGGCGAAAGGCAGTGCCGAGGGAGCTTGGCAGCGGCGCATGCGAGGCGACGAGCGAGCGGGGCGGCCGGCGACGAAGGGCGCGGTGGCCGGCGCGAACTCCGGCGATGGGCGGTGGCGGCGCGGAGCAGAGAGCGAGGCGGTGGGGCTGGAACGGCTCTGTGGCAGCGCGAAGCAGAGATCCGGCCCGACTGCTCAGCAGTCAGCTCGAATCTCGGGGGTACACCCAGCAGGTGCGCTGACGCGCCCCCGAGACGAGCATGTGACACCACTGCCACCCTGTCTTAGCGTAACGCGAGTCGAGGCAGACGTCGTCGCAGTAGCGACGACGGACGCCGAGACGAGAACGTGATACCACTGCCACCCTGTCTTACCGTAACGCGAGTCGAGGCAGACGTCGTCGCGGTAGCGATGACGGACGCCGAGACGAGTACGTGACACCCCTGCCACCCTGTCTATCTTAGGGTAACGCGAGTCGAGGCGGACGTCGTCGCGGTAGCGACGACGGACGCCGAGACAAGCATGTGACATCACTGCCACCCTGTATTAGCGTAACGCGAGTCGAGGCGGACGTCGTCGCAGTAGCAACGACGGACGCCTAGACGAGCATGTGACACCACCGCCGCCCTGTCTTAGTGTAACGCGAGTCGAGGCGGACGTCGTCGCGGTAGCGACGACGGACGCTGAGACGAGAACGTGATACCACTGCCACCCTGTCTTACCGTAACGCGAGTCGAGGCGGACGTCGTCGCGGTAGCGACGATGGTCGCCGAGACGAGCACGTGACACCACTGCCACCCTGTCTATCTTAGGGCAATGCGAGTCAAGGCGGACGTTGTCGCGGTAGCGACGACGGACGCCGAGACGAGCACGTGACACCACTGCCACCATGTCTATCTTAGGGTAACGCGAGTCAAGGCAGACGTCGTCGCGGTAGCAACGACGAACGCTGAGATGAGCATGTGACATCACTACCACCCTGTCTATCTTAGGGTAACGCGAGTCGAGGCGGACGTCGTCGCGGTAGCGGCGACGGACGCCGTGACGAGCACGTGACACCACTTTGTGTTTCTGGTACATGGTTGTTGCTAACTTTAGGAAGAAAACGTTTGAAGTCCTCTGCCCAAATAACATAATCGACTTGATTGCTGACGAAGCTCAGCTTGTAATCAAGAATTTCAAAGCGGCTTTCAAGCTGGCATACAAGAGATCACAAGTAAATGTGACTGACATGGGTGTGGCTTTCCGGAGTGTGTGCTCTTCAACTAAAGAGTAATGCAATCCAACGACTGAAATACTCAAGCAATTTTATGCATGATCCTTTTCAGTATTTTTTTCATCTAACTTTAGTGATGCAAAAAACATAATTATGAATTGCAGGGCAGATAGTGGGATCTTCACAATGAAGTTGGTACAAGGACATGATGGAGACAACACTTTGTGTTTCGAACCCGTAAGTCATAGCAACCACCCCTTTTCGTCTTTTTTGTATTTTTTGTTCAACTGATAACACACACATCACATATCCATGTAATGTAGCTCAACTTTTTGCTGCTTAAAACCTCATCCTTTTTTATGCTTTTTGTCAGGCCCATTTTTTTAGTCTCTCACAGGTGTTTTATCTTTTTTTATTCTTATATCCTGCTGCATTTTTACACCAATATAACATGTTTTTTCCTTTTTTAGTTCAACTTAACTGTTATTTTTATGTAAAACAAAAACAGGAGCATGCAAAGAGCCTGCGCGAGAGTCTAACTTACTACATGGTTGCTCACCCTTGCAATGAAAACCTGATGCCAGAAACCAAAGAAATCTTAAGAAAATATGTGAGTATTGACTTATCTCTTTAATACCCCCCCACACACCCCACCTCTTTTTTATTTACCTGGTTTTTGCTACATCGTTTATTTTTTGGCAAATTTTAACATGGTCCCTCTTACCTTCTTTTTTTACATGTGAGGTAAGAAGGTAAGAGTCAATCAAGCCATTCATTGATGAGATCAACGGCTAAGATCTATTTTATACTCTTACCTCTCATGTGAAAAGGGGGGTAAGAGGGACCATGTTAAAACTGCTCTTATTTTTTTGCTTTCTTTTAGTTATTGACAATGTTCTTAAACTTCTTCTTTCATTGAAAAAATAACTTTCTTTTTTTCTATGCGTGTTTTCTTTTCCGCAGGGTGTTCCATTTGACTACTCGGTACATATGACTAAAGGAAAATTCCCTTCATTTTTCTCTGTCTTTTTTGCAAACAGATTTTTTTCTCTTTTACCGTTTTTCCAAGTTTGTATGCATTCCCCCATGATTTCTAACATTTTTCTCTTTCTTTTCTCATGAACATAAATCTCACAGACTCCAGGGTATTCTCCATGGGGTCCTGTTGCACAACAATGTTAACTACATCTGGCTGGAAAAGGTCAGATTCTTTAAGAATACTTCACAAAATCAGTACTGGAATCCTTGCCCTTTTTGTCAGTTTCATTTTTTTAGGGAAGCCACATGACCAAATACCGAAATATATTATATATAGATCATAATTTTTTTCTGAATAGTTAAGCTGGTTTTTAATACAAATAGGTTAGAATTTATACTGGGAAGTTGAAACCATGCCTGCCCCCCTCATTTTCCTTTTTTCCATTCAAACTTTCTTTATCTTCTTTTTCCAATGGTCTACTAGAGATTTTTGTCACCACTAATATACATTTTCTTTTGTATGCAGATCATCTCAACAGGACTAAATCATGACCCTAAGCTCCCGGACGATCACCCAAGGAATGGCAAAATGCCGTACACATGAGAATGACTCATCGATAAGAGGATTATTTTGGCGAAATACAATTTTTATTTAAATAGTTTTTTTTGCTATTTAGTATAGAAAACACATACAATTTTATATATGCTTTTTTTGGATAGTGATGACATTTTTGTCCAACACAAGTTCTTGATCTTTTTTTGTTCAGATACAAATCAATTGACAACACCGTCACCGCCGAGACAAGCACGTGACACCACCGCCACCTTGTCTTAGGGTTATATACCCCTGCGTTGCTGCGTTTATTCGAGTGATCCACAAACAATAAAAATCCCTCTTTTTGCCTAGCTCTATCTCGATGAGAGGAAACAAAAGCACTTTTTTACCTGTTGGGCAATCCTTTGATTAAGTCTTAAATGAGCCCCTCTAAAGTTTGAGGCAAATGAACGCATTTTTGTTCGTGACACCACTGCCACCATGTCTATCTCAGGGTAACGCGAGTCGAGGCGGACGTCGTCACGGTAGCGACGACGGAAGCCGAGACGAGCACGTGACACCACTGCCACCCTGTCTTACCGTAACGGGAGTCGAGGTGGACGTCGTCGCGGTAGCGACGATGGACGCCGAGACGAGCACGTGACACCACTGCCACCCTGTCTATCTTATGGTAACGCGAGTCGAGTCGGACGTCGTCGCGGTAGCGACGACGGACGCCGAGACGAGCACGTGACATCACTACCACCCTGTCTTAGCGTAACGTGAGTCGAGGCGGACGTCGTCGCGGTAGGGACGACGAACGCCGAGACGAGCACGTGACACCACTGCCACCCTGTCTTAGCGTAACGCGAGTCGAGGCGGTAGCGACGACGGACGCCGAGAGGAGCACGTGACACCACTGCCACCCTGTCTTACCGTAACGCGAGTCGAGGCGGACGTCGTCGCAGTAGCGACGACGGACGCCGAGACGAGCACATGACACCACTGCCATCTTGTCTATCTCAGGGTAACGCGAGTCGCGGCGGACGTCGTCGCGGTAGCGATGACGGACGCCGAGACGAGCACGTGACATCACTACCCCCCTGTCTTAGTGTAACGCGAGTCGAGGCGGAAGTCGTCGCGGTAGCGACGACGGACGCCGAGACGAGCACGTGACACCACTGCCATCTTGTCTATCTCAGGGTAACGCGAGTCGCGGCGGACGTCGTCGCGGTAGCGATGACGGACGTCGAGACGAGCACGTGACATCACTACCACCCTGTCTTAGCGTAACGCGAGTCGAGGCGGAAGTCGTTGCGGTAGCGACGACGGACGCCAAGACGAGCACGTGACACCACTGCCACCCTGTCTATCTTACGGTAACGCGAGTCGAGGCGGACGTCGTTGCTGTAGCGACGACGGACGCCGAGACAAGCACGTGACATCACTACCACCCTGTCTTTGCGTAACGCGAGTCGAGGCGGACGTCGTCGCGGTAGCGACAACGGACGCCGAGACGAGCACGTGACACCCCTGCCACCCTGTCTATCTTAGGGTAACGCGAGTCGAGGCGGACGTCGTCGCGGTAGCGACGACGGACGCCGAGACGAGCACGTGACACCACTGCCACCCTGTCTATCTTAGGGTAACGCGAGTCGAGGCGGACGTCGTCGCGGTAGCGACGACGGACGCCGAGACGAGCAGTTGACATCACTACCACCGTGCCTTAGCGTAACGCGAGTCGAGGCAGACGTCGTCGCGGTAGCGACGACGAACGCCGAGACGAGCACGTGACACCACTACCACCCTGTCTTAGCGTAACGCGAGTCGAGGCGGACGTCGTCGCGGTAGCGACGACGGATGCCGAGACGAGCATGTGACACCACTACCACCCTGTCTTACCGTAACACGAGTCGAGGCGGACGTCGTCGCGGTAGCGACGATGGACGCCGAGACGAGCACGTGACACCACTGCCACCCTGTCTATCTTAGGGCAACGCGAGTCGAGGCGGACGTCGTCGCGGTAGCGACGACGGATGCCGAGACGAGCCCGTGATACGAATGCCACCTTGTCTATCTTAGGGTAACGCGACTCGAGGCAGACGTCGTCGCGGTAGCGACGACGGACGCCGAGACTAGCACGTGACACCACTGCCACCCTGTCTAACTTAGGGTAACGCGCGTCAAGGCGGACGTCGTCGCGGTAGCGACGACGAACGCCGAGACGAGCACGTGACATCACTCCCACCCTGTCTATCTTAGGGTAACGCGAGTCGAGGCGGACGTCGTCGCGGTAGCGACGATGGACGCCGAGATGAGCACGTGACATAACTACCACCCTGTCTTAGCGTAACGCGAGTCGAGGCGGACGTCATCGCGGTAGCGACGACGGACGCCGAGACAAGCATGTGACATCACTGCCACCCTGTATTAGCGTAACGCGAGTCGAGGCGGACGTCGTCGCGGTAGCGACGACGGACGCCGAGACGAGCATGTGACCCCACCGCCGCCCTGTCTTAGCGTAACGCGAGTTGAGGTGGACGTCGTCGCGGTAGCGACGACGGACGCCGAGACGAGAACGTGATACCACTGCCACCCTGTCTTACCGTAACGCGAGTCGAGGCGGACGTCGTCGCGGTAGCGACGATGGTCGCCGAGACGAGCACGTGACACCACTGCCACCCTGTCTATCTTAGGGCAATGCGAGTCAAGGCGGACGTTGTCGCGGTAGCGACGACGGACGCCGAGACGAGCACGTGACACCACTGACACCATGTCTATCTTAGGGTAACGCGAGTCAAGGCAGACGTCGTCGCGGTAGCAACGACGAACGCTGAGATGAGCATGTGACATCACTACCACCCTGTCTATCTTAGGGTAACGCGAGTCAAGACGGACGTCGTCGCGGTAGCGGCGACGGACGCCGTGACGAGCACGTGACACCACTGCCACCCTGTCTATCTTAGGGTAACGCGAGTCGAGGCGGACGTCGTCGCGGTAGCGACGACGGACGCCGAGACGAGCACATGACATCACTACCACCCTATCTTAGCGTAACGGGAGTCGAGGCAGACGTCGTTGCAGTAGCGACGACGGACGCCGAGACGAGCATGTGACACCACTGCCACCCTGTCTATCTTAGGGTAATGTGAGTCGAGGCGGACGTCGTCGCGGTAGCGACGACGGACGCCGATACGAGCACGTTACATCACTACCACCCTGTCTTAGCGCAACGCGAGTCGAGGCGGATGTCGTCGCGGTAGCGACGACGGACGCCAAGACGAGCACGTGACACCACTGCCACCCTGTCTATCTTAGGGTAACGCAAGTCGAGGCGGACGACGTCGCGGTAGCGACGACGGACACCGAGACGAGCCCGTGACACCACTGGCACCCTGTCTATCCGCGACGATGGATGCGAGACGAGCACGTGACGCCACTGCCACCCTGTCTATCTTAGGGTAACGTGAGTCGAGGCGGACGTCGTCGCGGTAGCGACGACGGACGCCGAGACGAGCACGTGACACCACTGGCACCCTGTCTATCCGCGACGACGGATGCGAGACGAGCACGTGACACCACTGCCACCCTGTCTATCTTAGGGTAACGCGAGTCGAGGCGGACGTCGTCGCAGTAGCGACGACGGACGCCGAGACGAGCACGTGACATCAGTACCACCATGTCTTAGCGTAACGCGAGTCGAGGCAGACGTCGTCGCGGTAGCGACGACGGACGCCGAGACGAGCACGTGACACCACTGCCACCCTGTCTATCTTATGGTAACGCGAGTCGAGTCGGACGTCGTCGCGGTAGCGACGACGGACGCCGAGACGAGCACGTGACACCACTGCCACCCTGTCTTAGCGTAACGCGAGTCGAGGCGGATGTCGTCGCGGTAGCGACGACGGATGCCAAGACGAGCACATGACACCACTGCCACCCTGTCTTAGCGTAACGCGAGTCGAGGCGGACATCGTCGCGGTAGCGGCGACGGACGCCGAGAGGAGCACATGACACCACTACCACCCTGTCTTACCGTAACGCGAGTCGATGCGGACGTCGTCGCAGTAGCGGCGATGGACGCCGAGACGAGCACGTGACACCACTGCCACCCTATCTATCTTAGGGTGACGCGAGTCGAGGCGGACATCGTCGCGGTAGCGAAGACGGACGCCGAGACGAGCAAGTGACATCACTACCACCCTGTCTTAGCGTAATGCGAGTCGAGGTGGACGTCATCGCGGTAGCAACGACGGACGCCGAGACGAGCACGTGACATCACTGCCACCCTGTCTATCTTAGGGTAACGCGAGTCGAGGCGGACGTCGTCGCGGTAGCGACAACGGACGCCGAGACGAGCACATGACATCACTACCACCCTGTCTTAGCGTAACGGGAGTCGAGGCGGACGTCGTTGCAGTAGCGACGACGGACACCGAGACGAGCACGTGACACCACTGCCACCCTGTCTATCTTAGGGTAACGCGAGCCGAGGCGGACGTCGTCGCCTTAGCGGCCACAGACGCCGAGACGAGCATTTGACATCATTACCACCCTGTCTTAGCGTAACACGAGTCGAGGCAGACGTCGTCGCGGTAGCGACGACGAATGCCGAGACGAGCACGTGACACCACTGCCACCCTGTCTGTCTTAGGGCAACGCGAGTTGAGGCGTACGTCGTCGCGGTAGCGACGACGGACGCCGAGACGAGCCCGTGACACCAATGCCACCTTGTCTATCTTAGGGTAACGCGACTCGAGGCGGACGTCGTCGCGGTAGCGACGACGGACGCCGAGACTAGCACGTGACACCACTGCCACCCTGTCTATCTTAGGGTAACGCGCGTCGAGGCGGACGTCGTCGCGGTAGCGACGACGGACGCCGAGACGAGCATTTGACATCACTACCACCCTGTCTTAGCGTAACGCGAGTCGAGGCGGACGTCGTCGCGGTAGCGACGACGAACGCCGAGACGAGCACGTGACACCACTGCAACCCTGTCTATCTTAGGGCAACGCGAGTCGAGGCGGACGTCGTCGCGGTAGCGACGACGGACGCCGAGACGAGCCTGTGACACCAATGCCACCTTGTCTATCTTAGGGTAACGCGACTCGAGGCGGACGTCGTCGCGGTAGGGACGACGGACGCCAAGACTAGCACGTGACACCACTGCCACCCTGTCTATCTTAGGGTAACGCGCGTCGAGGCGGACGTCGTCGCGGTAGCGACGACGGACGCCGAGACGAGCACGTGACATCACTACCACCCTGTCTATCTTAGGGTAACGGGAGTCGAGGCGGACGTCGAAGCGGTAGCGGCGACGTACGCCGAGACGAGCACGTGACATCACTACCACCCTGTCTATCTTAGGGTAACGCGAGTCGAGGCGGACGTCGTCGCGGTAGCGGCGACGGACGCCGAGACGAGCACGTGACATCACTACCACCCTGTCTTAGCGTAACGCGAGTCGAGGCGGACGTCGTCGCGGTAGCGACGACGGACGCGGAGACGAGCACGTGACACCACTGCCGCCCTGTCTTAGCGTAACGCGAGTCGAGGCGGACGTCGTCGCGGTAGCGACGAAGGACGCCGAGACGAGAACGTGATACCACTGCCACCCTGTCTTACCGTAACGCGAGTCGAGGCGGACGTCGTCGCGATAGCGACGATGGACGCCGAGACGAGCACGTGACACCACTGCCACCCTGTCTATCTTAGGGCAATGCGAGTCGAGGCGGACGTCGTTGCGGTAGCGACGACGGACGTCGAGACGAGCACGTGACACCACTGCCGCCCTGTCTTAGCGTAACGCGAGTCGAGGCGAACGTCGTCGCGGTAGCGACGACGGACGCCGAGACGAGAACGTGATACCACTGCCACCCTGTCTTACCGTAACGCGAGTCGAGGCGGACGTCGTCGCGATAGCGACGATGGACGCCAAGACGAGCACGTGACACCACTGCCACCCTGTCTATCTTAGGGCAATGCGAGTCGAGGCGGACGTTGACACCACTTTTTTTGTTAACTTTTCATTCATGTTCTAAAGATGCTAAGCATGGTCTTTTCAAATTTTTTACACCAAATGTCACATCACTTTTTTTTAATTACTTCCTTTTGAGTTCTGTCTTTTCATAGTTTCATATAATCATGAATAATCTCGTCTCAGATTTCAGATTCTGGCATTAGGAGTTGCTAATAACTTGAAGGGAACAAGGAAATTGTTGGCTTTCTTCAATACATCCAACCAATAGAATTTATATCAACCATGGCTGAGCAGGCAAGAGCAGTGAGTTCCTTCTAATTTTTGCATTTACATAATTTATCTCAATTGATCACTTTCTTCACTACAGAAATGTTTTTATTCCTTACACTCGCTGATCTTTTTTCTTAATAAATAGGATTTTGCAACAAAGCTCTCGCTACGGAAATTCATGGCGACGGCGCAGCGTGTAACGCTAGATCAAAGACAGCTTGCCCGTAGCATGGGCCTGGATCATCTGCTTGACCTGAAATGTGATACTCTGCCGCGCGGTGTCGTTCATTATCTGGCATCGAACTTTGATGTACCCTCAAGGGCTATTGAACTCCCCAATGGGTTCAAGTTCACAATCACACCGTCATTCATACACCAGGTCCTGGGGATACCACTTGGCGGCAGAAGCATAGAGAAGAAGCAAAACCCAGCACTTAGATCACTAATTGCTCAGCAGACAAAATGCAAAGGAAACTACCCGACCATAAACGAGCTGGATGACTTGACACAACCTGGGCTAGATGGAGATTTATTCAAAAGGATTTTCACAATGTATGCACTTACCGTGCTCCTCTGCCCTTCAAGCCATGGGGCTGCTAGTCCAGATTACTACCACATTCTGGAAGACCCTGAACAGATTGGCTCATTCGACTTCTGCATGTGCCAATGCTAAAAGCATGTGCCAACGCTGAAACCCTTCTTCGAATAATTGACACAATACCAGTTTCGTCCGATCTAGACCTGCCGCTCTACACGGAAGTATTGGAGGGGATGTACCCACGGAAAATTGAGGTTGCAGATACCGAGGCTGAACCAACCCACACTTTTAGCCTACTTCCTTATGTTCTTGATGAGAAAGCATTTTGGCACCGATCGCAGAGTCCATGAGACACAAATTTGCTAACCTCCAGGGAGCTCAATCTGTTTGAAGAATGGAAGGTCTTTACCAAGGTTGATGGTAGTCAAGGCCCAACCAGCAGCTACCCAATCAGGACGACCGAGGACATCACTAATAGAACAAAAGGACGACATGCATGTCCTTAAATGACACGGCTGACAATTGCGTTGCTTTGAAAAAAAGGGCAAGGATGTTTCAGAACATAGATGAGCTGTCGAGCAACCTTCATCGTGAGATGCCACACACTTTAACAACTGTAAGCGCATCATCACACGAGAAAGATCAGTCATCAAGCGACGCTAATCTTGGTCAAATCCAACAAACACCGGTCCATGGCACCTCTTCAGCTACCAACCAAGACTTCCCATGGGACGACCCTAATATGGTAGCGCGGTTGATCGAGTCTACCGATAGGATTGAGGAAGAGTGGTTTTCACAACAAAGACAAACTCAGTATACCACATCAGTTACACAAGACATCCACATATCAGAGATCAAGCCCAATGAGATATGTTGCAGCTTCAGCTCAAATCCAGTCGAAAGTGCTGTTTTCAATGACATTGTGTCACGAATACCACCTCATTCAAGGCAAAAGAGGTATCTCAGTAACAATCTCCTCTTTTTTTTGTTTTTTCTTCCTTTTTTCTCCTCAATGGGGATGCGCTGTCTGTATAACAAGCAATATTTTGTCCTTTTTCATTCCTCTTTTTTGTTCCCATCAAGCTTCTTTCCCACTCTGAATTTTCCATATTTTTCATTTTGTGGCAGCCCAAGAATAGTACAAATGGGCTCGACATGGGTTCAACATAGGGTTTTTGGCCTGAGCATGCAAGTGTATGGCCGGGTCAATAAGTAGGTGATCAATATGTTGGGAAAAGCAGTAATGGCCGAGCAGACTGAAAAGGACAGGCTCAATCTTCTCCCGCGAAGTTACTGGTCAAGATACTATGTCGAATGCGACATTGCTGTAAGTAGAAACATAAATATGTGCAGACAATACTCTTTTTTCCATCCAATGCTCTGTTTCTTTTTTGCGAGCCCCCCTCCTTTTCTTGGTGCCTTTGATGCATCTTTGATCCGATCAAAATTTTCCAGAAATTATTCCAAAAGGCATTTGAAACTTCATTGGCGTTATCTGTTCACCTGAGGGAGACAATGATAGGATTCCATCTTGACCGAATTCACATGGTATTTTTCGTAGTCCAATAAACAAGCCATATAATTTATAGTCTCCATGCAAGTCCCATGTCTTTTTCTATTTTTCAGTAAAAAGTCACCCATGGTGTTTTGTGCTAATATTGTTTTGTTTATTTTTGGATCAATGTACAGGTGTTTTTACCTTTAAGCTCATACAGTTTCTGGTACATGGTTGTTGCTAACTTTAGGAAGAAAACGTTTGAAGTCCTCTGCCCAAATAACATAATCGACTTGATTGCTGACGAAGCTCAGCTTGTAATCAAGAATTTCAAAGCGGCTTTCAAGCTGGCATACAAGAGATCACAAGTAAATGTGACTGACATGGGTGTGGCTTTCCGGAGTGTGTGCTCTTCAACTAAAGAGTAATGCAATCCAACGACTGAAATACTCAAGCAATTTTATGCATGATCCTTTTCAGTATTTTTTTCATCTAACTTTAGTGATGCAAAAAACATAATTATGAATTGCAGGGCAGATAGTGGGATCTTCACAATGAAGTTGGTACAAGGACATGATGGAGACAACACTTTGTGTTTCGAACCCGTAAGTCATAGCAACCACCCCTTTTCGTCTTTTTTGTATTTTTTGTTCAACTGATAACACACACATCACATATCCATGTAATGTAGCTCAACTTTTTGCTGCTTAAAACCTCATCCTTTTTTATGCTTTTTGTCAGGCCCATTTTTTTAGTCTCTCACAGGTGTTTTATCTTTTTTTATTCTTATATCCTGCTGCGTTTTTACACCAATATAACATGTTTTTTCCTTTTTTAGTTCAACTTAACTGTTATTTTTATGTAAAACAAAAACAGGAGCATGCAAAGAGCCTGCGCGAGAGTCTAACTTACTACATGGTTGCTCACCCTTGCAATGAAAACCTGATGCCAGAAACCAAAGAAATCTTAAGAAAATATGTGAGTATTGACTTATCTCTTTAATACCCCCCCACACACCCCACCTCTTTTTTATTTACCTGGTTTTTGCTACATCGTTTATTTTTTTGCTTTCTTTTAGTTATTGACAATGTTCTTAAACTTCTTCTTTCATTGAAAAAATAACTTTCTTTTTTTCTATGCGTGTTTTCTTTTCCGCAGGGTGTTCCATTTGACTACTCGGTACATATGACTAAAGGAAAATTCCCTTCATTTTTCTCTGTCTTTTTTGCAAACAGATTTTTTTCTCTTTTACCGTTTTTCCAAGTTTGTATGCATTCCCCCATGATTTCTAACATTTTTCTCTTTCTTTTCTCATGAACATAAATCTCACAGACTCCAGGGTATTCTCCATGGGGTCCTGTTGCACAACAATGTTAACTACATCTGGCTGGAAAAGGTCAGATTCTTTAAGAATACTTCACAAAATCAGTACTGGAATCCTTGCCCTTTTTGTCAGTTTCATTTTTTTAGGGAAGCCACATGACCAAATACCGAAATATATTATATATAGATCATAATTTTTTTCTGAATAGTTAAGCTGGTTTTTAATACAAATAGGTTAGAATTTATACTGGGAAGTTGAAACCATGCCTGCCCCCCTCATTTTCCTTTTTTCCATTCAAACTTTCTTTATCTTCTTTTTCCAATGGTCTACTAGAGATTTTTGTCACCACTAATATACATTTTCTTTTGTATGCAGATCATCTCAACAGGACTAAATCATGACCCTAAGCTCCCGGAGGATCACCCAAGGAATGGCAAAATGCCGCACACATGAGAATGACTCATCGATAAGAGGATTATTTTGGCGAAATACAGTTTTTATTTAAATAGTTTTTTTTTGCTATTTAGTATAGAAAACACATACAATTTTATATATGCTTTTTTTGGATAGTGATGACATTTTTGTCCAACACAAGTTCTTGATCTTTTTTTGTTCAGATACAAATCAATTGACAACACCGTCACCGCCGAGACAAGCACGTGACACCACCGCCACCTTGTCTTAGGGTTATATACCCCTGCGTTGCTGCGTTTATTCGAGTGATCCACAAACGATAAAAATCCCTCTTTTTGCCTAGCTCTATCTCGATGAGAGGAAACAAAAGCACTTTTTTACCTGTTGGGCAATCCTTTGATTAAGTCTTAAATGAGCCCCTCTAAAGTTTGAGGCAAATGAACGCATTTTTGTTCGTGACACCACTGCCACCATGTCTATCTTAGGGTAACGCGAGTCGAGGCGGACGTCGTCACGGTAGCGACGACGGAAGCCGAGACGAGCACGTGACACCACTGCCACCCTATCTTACCGTAACGGGAGTCGAGGTGGACGTCGTCGCGGTAGCGACGATGGACGCCGAGACGAGCACGTGACATCACTACCACCCTGTCTTAGCGTAACGTGAGTCGAGGCGGACGTCGTCGCGGTAGGGACGACGAACGCCGAGATGAGCACGTGACACCACTGCCACCCTGTCTTAGCGTAACGCGAGTCGAGGCGGTAGCGACGACGGACGCCGAGAGGAGCACGTGACACCACTGCCACCCTGTCTTACCGTAACGCGAGTCGAGGCGGACGTCGTCGCAGTAGCGACGACGGACGCCGAGACGAGCACATGACACCACTGCCATCTTGTCTATCTCAGGGTAACGCGAGTCGCGGCGGACGTCGTCGCGGTAGCGATGACGGACGTCGAGACGAGCACGTGACATCACTACCACCCTGTCTTAGTGTAACGCGAGTCGAGGCGGAAGTCGTCGCGGTAGCAACGACGGACGCCGAGACGAGCACGTGACACCACTGCCATCTTGTCTATCTCAGGGTAACGCGAGTCACGGCGGACGTCGTCGCGGTAGCGATGACGGACGTCGAGACGAGCACGTGACATCACTACCACCCTATCTTAGCGTAACGCGAGTCGAGGCGGAAGTCGTCGCGGTAGCGACGACGGACGCCAAGACGAGCACGTGACACCACTGCCACCCTGTCTATCTTACGGTAACGCGAGTCGAGGCGGACGTCGTTGCTGTAGCGACGACGGACGCCGAGACGAGCACGTGACATCACTACCACCCTGTCTTTGCGTAACGCGAGTCGAGGCGGACGTCGTCGCGGTAGCGACAACGGACGCCGAGACGAGCATGTGACACCCCTGCCACCCTGTCTATCTTAGGGTAAAGCGAGTCGAGGCGGACGTCGTCGCGGTAGCGACGACGGACGCCGAGACGAGCACGTGACACCACTGCCACCCTGTCTATCTTAGGGTAACGCGAGTCGAGGCGGACGTCGTCGCGGTAGCGACGACGGACGCCGAGACGAGCATTTGACATCACTACCACCGTGTCTTAGCGTAACGCGAGTCGAGGCGGACGTCGTCGCGGTAGCGACGACGAACGCCGAGACGAGCACGTGACACCACTACCACCCTGTCTTAGCGTAACGCGAGTCGAGGCGGACGTCGTCGCGGTAGCGACGACGGATGCCGAGACGAGCACGTGACACCACTACCACCCTGTCTTACCGTAACACGAGTCGAGGCGGACGTCGTCGCGGTAGCGACGATGGACGCCGAGACGAGCACGTGACAGCACTGCCACCCTGTCTATCTTAGGGCAACGCGAGTCGAGGCGGACGTCGTCGCGGTAGCGACGACGGATGCCGAGACAAGCCCGTGACACCAATGCCACCTTGTCTATCTTAGGGTAACGCGACTCGAGGCGGACGTCGTCGCGGTAGCGACGACGGACGCCGAGACTAGCACGTGACACCACTGCCACCCTGTCTAACTTAGGGTAACGCGCGTCGAGGCGGACGTCGTCGCGGTAGCGACGACGAACGCCGAGACGAGCACGTGACATCACTCCCACCCTGTCTATCTTAGGGTAACGCGAGTCGAGGCGGACGTCGACGCGGTAGCGGCGATGGACGCCGAGATGAGCACGTGACATAACTACCACCCTGTCTTAGCGTAACGCGAGTCGAGGCGGACGTCGTCGCGGTAGCGACGACGGACGCCGAGACAAGCATGTGACATCACTGCCACCCTGTATTAGCGTAACGCGAGTCGAGGCGGACGTCGTCGCGGTAGCGACGACGGACGCCGAGACGAGCATGTGACACCACCGCCGCCCTGTCTTAGTGTAACGCGAGTCGAGGCGGACGTCGTCGCGGTAGCGACGACGGACGCCGAGACGAGAACGTGATACCACTGCCACCCTGTCTTACCGTAACGCGAGTCGAGGCGGACGTCGTCGCGGTAGCGACGATGGTCGCCGAGACGAGCACGTGACACCACTGCCACCCTGTCTATCTTAGGGCAATGCGAGTCAAGGCGGACGTTGTCGCGGTAGCGACGACGGACGCCGAGACGAGCACGTGACACCAGTGCCACCATGTCTATCTTAGGGTAACGCGAGTCAAGGCAGACGTCGTCGCGGTAGCAACGACGAACGCTGAGATGAGCATGTGACATCACTACCACCCTGTCTATCTTAGGGTAACGCGAGTCGAGGCGGACGTCGTCGCGGTAGCGGCGACGGACGCCGTGACGAGCACGTGACACCACTGCCACCCTGTTTATCTTAGGGTAACGCGAGTCGAGGCGGACGTCGTCGCGGTAGCGACGACGGACGCCGAGACGAGCACATGACATCACTACCAACCTATCTTAGCGTAACGGGAGTCGAGGCGGACGTCGTTGCAGTAGCGACGACGGACGCCGAGACGAGCATGTGACACCACTGCCACCCTGTCTATCTTAGGGTAACGTGAGTCGAGGCGGACGTCGTCGCGGTAGCGACGACGGACGCCGATACGAGCACGTTACATCACTACCACCCTGTCTTAGCGTAACGCGAGTCGAGGCGGATGTCGTCGCGGTAGCGACGACGGACGCCAAAACGAGCACGTGACACCACTGCCACCCTGTCTATCTTAGGGTAACGCAAGTCGAGGCGGACGACGTCGCGGTAGCGACGACGGACACCGAGACGAGCCCGTGACACCACTGGCACCCTGTCTATCCGCGACGACGGATGCGAGACGAGCACGTGACGCCACTGCCACCCTGTCTATCTTAGGGTAACGTGAGTCGAGGCGGACGTCGTTGCGGTAGCGACGACGGACGCCGAGACGAGCACGTGACACCACTGGCACCCTGTCTATCCGCGACGACGGATGCGAGACGAGCACGTGACACCACTGCCACCCTGTCTATCTTAGGGTAACGCGAGTCGAGGCGGACGTCGTCGTAGTAGCGACGACGGACGCCGAGACGAGCACGTGACATCAGTACCACCATGTCTTAGCGTAACGCGAGTCGAGGCAGACGTCGTCGCAGTAGCGACGACGGACGCCGAGACGAGCACGTGACACCACTGCCACCCTGTCTATCTTAGGGTAACGCGAGTCGAGGCGGACATCGTCGCGGTAGCGACGACGGACGCCGAGACGAGCACGTGACATCACTACCACCCTGTCTTAGCGTAACGCGAGTCGAGGCGGATGTCGTCGCTACCCGAGACGAGCACATGACACCACTGCCACCATGTCTTAGCGTAACGCGAGTCGAGGCGGACATCGTCGCGGTAGCGGCGACGGACGCCGAGAGGAGCACATGACACCACTACCACCCTGTCTTACCGTAACGCGAGTCGATGCGGACGTCGTCGCAGTAGCGGCGATGGACGCCGAGACGAGCACGTGACACCACTGCCACCCTATCTATCTTAGGGTGACGCGAGTCGAGGCGGACATCGCCGCGGTAGCGAAGACGGACGCCGAGACGAGCAAGTGACATCACTACCACCCTGTCTTAGCGTATTGCGAGTCGAGGTGGACGTCGTCGCGGTAGCAACGACGGACGCCGAGACGAGCACGTGACATCACTGCCACCCTGTCTATCTTAGGGTAACGCGAGTCGAGGCGGACGTCGTCGCGGTAGCGACAACGGACGCCGAGACGAGCACATGACATCACTACCACCCTGTCTTAGCGTAACGGGAGTCGAGGCGGACGTCGTTGCAGTAGCGACGACGGACACCGAGACGAGCACGTGACACCACTGCCACCCTGTCTTAGCGTAACGCGAGTCGAGGCGGTAGCAACGACGGACGCCGAGACGAGCACGTGACACCCCTGCCACCCTGTCTATCTTGGGCTAACGCGAGTCGAGGCGGACGTCGTCGCGGTAGCGACGACAGTCGCCGAGACGAGCACGTGACACCACTGCCACCCTGTCTATCTTAGGGTAACGCGAGTCGAGGCGGACGTCGTCGCGGTAGCGACGACGGACGCCGAGACGAGCATTTGACATCACTACCACCCTGTCTTAGCGTAACGCAAGTCGAGGCGGATGTCGTCGCGGTAGCTACGACGGACGCCGAGACGAGCACGTGACACCACTGCCACCCTGTCTATCTTAGGGTAACGCGAGCCGAGGCGGACGTCGTCGCCTTAGCGGCCACAGACGCCGAGACGAGCATTTGACATCATTACCACCCTGTCTTAGCGTAACACGAGTCGAGGCGGACGTCGTCGCGGTAGCGACGACGAACGCCGAGACGAGCACGTGACACCACTGCCACCCTGTCTGTCTTAGGGCAACGCGAGTTGAGGCGGACGTCGTCGCGGTAGCGACGACGGACACCGAGACGAGCCGGTGACACCAATGCCACCTTGTCTATCTTAGGCTAACGCGACTCGAGGCGGACGTCGTCGCGGTAGCGACGACGGATGCCGAGACTAGCACGTGACACCACTGCCACCCTGTCTATCTTAGGTTAACGCGCGTCGAGGCGGACGTCGTCGCGGTAGCGACGACGGACGCCGAGACGAGCATTTGAAATCACTACCACCCTGTCTTAGCGTAACGCGAGTCTAGGCGGACGTCGTCGCGGTAGCGACGACGAACGCCGAGACGAGCACGTGACACCACTGCAACCCTGTCTATCTTAGGGCAACGCGAGTCGAGGCGGACGTCGTCGCGGTAGCGACGACGGACGCCGAGACGAGCCTGTGACACCAATGCCACCTTGTCTATCTTAGGGTAACGCGACTCGAGGCGGACGTCGTCACGGTAGGGACGACGGACGCCAAGACTAGCACGTGACACCACTCCCACCCTGTCTATCTTAGGGTAACGCGCGTCGAGGCGGACGTCGTCGCGGTAGCGACGACGGACGCCGAGACGAGCACGTGACATCACTACCACCCTGTCTATCTCAGGGTAACGGGAGTCGAGGCGGACGTCGTCGCCTTAGCGGCCACAGACGCCGAGACGAGCATTTGACATCATTACCACCCTGTCTTAGCGTAACACGAGTCGAGCCGGACGTCGTCGCGGTAGCGACGACGAACGCCGAGACGAGCACGTGACACCACTGCCACCCTGTCTGTCTTAGGGCAACGCGAGTTGAGGCGGACGTCGTCGCGGTAGCGACGACGGACGCCGAGACGAGCCCGTGACACCAATGCCACCTTGTCTATCTTAGGGTAACGCGACTCGAGGCGGACGTCGTCGCGGTAGCGACGACGGACGCCGAGACTAGCACGTGACACCACTGCCACCCTGTCTATCTTAGGGTAACGCGCGTCGAGGCGGACGTCGTCGCGGTAGCGACGACCGACGCCGAGACGAGCATTTGACATCACTACCACCCTGTCTTAGCGTAACGCGAGTCGAGGCGGACGTCGTCGCGGTAGCGACGACGAACGCCGAGACGAGCACGTGACACCACTGCAACCCTGTCTATCTTAGGGCAACGCGAGTCGAGGCGGACGTCGTCGCGGTAGCGACGACGGACGCCGAGACGAGCCCGTGACACCAATGCCACCCTGTCTATCTTAGGGTAACGCGACTCGAGGCGGACGTCGTCGCGGTAGCGACGACGGACGCCAAGACTAGCACGTGACACCACTGCCACCCTGTCTATCTTAGGGTAATGCGCGTCGAGGCGGACGTCGTCGCGGTAGCGACGACGGACGCCGAGACGAGCACGTGACATCACTACCACCCTGTCTATCTTAGGGTAACGGGAGTCGAGGCGGACGTCGTCGCGGTAGCGGCGACGGACGCCGAGACGAGGACGTGACATCACTACCACCCTGTCTATCTTAGGGTAACGCGTGTCGAGGCGGACGTCGTCGCGGTAGCGGCGACGGACGCCGAGACGAGCACGTGACATCACTACCACCCTGTCTTAGCGTAACGCGAGTCGAGGCGGACGTCGTCGCGGTAGCGACAACGGACGCCGAGACGAGCACATGACATCACTACCACCCTGTCTTAGCGTAACGGGAGTCGAGGCGGACGTCGTTGCAGTAGCGACGACGGACACCGAGACGAGCACGTGACACCACTGCCACCCTGTCTTAGCGTAACGCGAGTCGAGGCGGTAGCAACGACGGACGCCGAGACGAGCACGTGACACCCCTGCCACCCTGTCTATCTTGGGCTAACGCGAGTCGAGGCGGACGTCGTCGCGGTAGCGACGACAGTCGCCGAGACGAGCACGTGACACCACTGCCACCCTGTCTATCTTAGGGTAACGCGAGTCGAGGCGGACGTCGTCGCGGTAGCGACGACGGACGCCGAGACGAGCATTTGACATCACTACCACCCTGTCTTAGCGTAACGCAAGTCGAGGCGGATGTCGTCGCGGTAGCTACGACGGACGCCGAGACGAGCACGTGACACCACTGCCACCCTGTCTATCTTAGGGTAACGCGAGCCGAGGCGGACGTCGTCGCCTTAGCGGCCACAGACGCCGAGACGAGCATTTGACATCATTACCACCCTGTCTTAGCGTAACACGAGTCGAGGCGGACGTCGTCGCGGTAGCGACGACGAACGCCGAGACGAGCACGTGACACCACTGCCACCCTGTCTGTCTTAGGGCAACGCGAGTTGAGGCGGACGTCGTCGCGGTAGCCACGACGGACGCCGAGACGAGCCGGTGACACCAATGCCACCTTGTCTATCTTAGGCTAACGCGACTCGAGGCGGACGTCGTCGCGGTAGCGACGACGGACGCCGAGACTAGCACGTGACACCACTGCCACCCTGTCTATCTTAGGTTAACGCGCGTCGAGGCGGACGTCGTCGCGGTAGCGACGACGGACGCCGAGACGAGCATTTGAAATCACTACCACCCTGTCTTAGCGTAACGCGAGTCTAGGCGGACGTCGTCGCGGTAGCGACGACGAACGCCGAGACGAGCACGTGACACCACTGCAACCCTGTCTATCTTAGGGCAACGCGAGTCGAGGCGGACGTCGTCGCGGTAGCGACGACGGACGCCGAGACGAGCCTGTGACACCAATGCCACCTTGTCTATCTTAGGGTAACGCGACTCGAGGCGGACGTCGTCACGGTAGGGACGACGGACGCCAAGACTAGCACGTGACACCACTCCCACCCTGTCTATCTTAGGGTAACGCGCGTCGAGGCGGACGTCGTCGCGGTAGCGACGACGGACGCCGAGACGAGCACGTGACATCACTACCACCCTGTCTATCTCAGGGTAACGGGAGTCGAGGCGGACGTCGTCGCCTTAGCGGCCACAGACGCCGAGACGAGCATTTGACATCATTACCACCCTGTCTTAGCGTAACACGAGTCGAGCCGGACGTCGTCGCGGTAGCGACGACGAACGCCGAGACGAGCACGTGACACCACTGCCACCCTGTCTGTCTTAGGGCAACGCGAGTTGAGGCGGACGTCGTCGCGGTAGCGACGACGGACGCCGAGACGAGCCCGTGACACCAATGCCACCTTGTCTATCTTAGGGTAACGCGACTCGAGGCGGACGTCGTCGCGGTAGCGACGACGGACGCCGAGACTAGCACGTGACACCACTGCCACCCTGTCTATCTTAGGGTAACGCGCGTCGAGGCGGACGTCGTCGCGGTAGCGACGACCGACGCCGAGACGAGCATTTGACATCACTACCACCCTGTCTTAGCGTAACGCGAGTCGAGGCGGACGTCGTCGCGGTAGCGACGACGAACGCCGAGACGAGCACGTGACACCACTGCAACCCTGTCTATCTTAGGGCAACGCGAGTCGAGGCGGACGTCGTCGCGGTAGCGACGACGGACGCCGAGACGAGCCCGTGACACCAATGCCACCCTGTCTATCTTAGGGTAACGCGACTCGAGGCGGACGTCGTCGCGGTAGCGACGACGGACGCCAAGACTAGCACGTGACACCACTGCCACCCTGTCTATCTTAGGGTAATGCGCGTCGAGGCGGACGTCGTCGCGGTAGCGACGACGGACGCCGAGACGAGCACGTGACATCACTACCACCCTGTCTATCTTAGGGTAACGGGAGTCGAGGCGGACGTCGTCGCGGTAGCGGCGACGGACGCCGAGACGAGGACGTGACACCACTGCCACCCTGTCTTAGCGTAACGCGAGTCGAGGCGGACGTCGTCGCGGTAGCGACGACGGACGCGGAGACGAGCACGTGACACCACTGCCGCCCTGTCTTAGCGTAACGCGAGTCGAGGCGGACGTCGTCGCGATAGCGACGACGGACGCCGAGACGAGAACGTGATACCACTGCCACCCTGTCTTACCGTAACGCGAGTCGAGGCGGACGTCGTCGCGATAGCGACGATGGACGCCGAGACGAGCACGTGACACCACTGCCACCCTGTCTATCTTAGGGCAATGCGAGTCGAGGCGGACGTCGTTGCGGTAGCGACGACGGACGTCGAGACGAGCACGTGACACCACTGCCGCCCTGTCTTAGCGTAACGCGAGTCGAGGCGAACGTCGTCGCGGTAGCGATGACGGACGCCGAGACGAGAACGTGATACCACTGCCACCCTGTCTTACCATAACGCGAGTCGAGGCGGACGTCGTCGCGATAGCGACGATGGACGCCAAGACGAGCACGTGACACCACTGCCACCCTGTCTATCTTAGGGCAATGCGAGTCGAGGCGGACGTTGACACCACTTTTTTTGTTAACTTTTCATGCATGTTCTAAAGATGCTAAGCATGGTCTTTTCAAATTTTTTACACCAAATGTCACATCACTACCACCCTGTCTTACCGTAACGCGAGTCGAGGCGGACGTCGTCGCGGTAGCGACGACGGACGCCGAGACAAGCATGTGACATCACTGCCACCCTGTATTAGCGTAACGCGAGTCGAGGCGGACGTCGTCGCGGTAGCGACGACGGACGCCGAGACGAGCATGTGACACCACCGCCGCCCTGTCTTAGTGTAACGCGAGTCGAGGCGGACGTCGTCGCGGTAGCGACGACGGACGCCGAGACGAGAACGTGATACCACTGCCACCCTGTCTTACTGTAACGCGAGTCGAGGCGGACGTCGTCGCGGTAGCGACGATGGTCGCCGAGACGAGCACGTGACACCACTGCCACCCTGTCTATCTTAGGGCAATGCGAGTCAAGGCGGATGTTGTCGCGGTAGCGACGACGGACGCCGAGACGAGCACGTGACACCACTGCCACCATGTCTATCTTAGGGTAACGCGAGTCAAGGCAGACGTCGTCGCGGTAGCAACGACGAACGCTGAGATGAGCATGTGACATCACTACCACCCTGTCTATCTTAGGGTAACGCGAGTCGAGGCGGACGTCGTCGCGGTAGCGGCGACGGACGCCGTGACGAGCACGTGACACCACTGCCACCCTGTCTATCTTAGGGTAACGCGAGTCGAGGCGGACGTCGTCGCGGTAGCGACGACGGACGCCGAGACGAGCACATGACATCACTACCAACCTATCTTAGCGTAACGGGAGTCGAGGCGGACGTCGTTGCAGTAGCGACGACGGACGCCGAGATGAGCATGTGACACCACTGCCACCCTGTCTATCTTAGGGTAACGTGAGTCGAGGCGGACGTCGTCGCGGTAGCGACGACGGACGCCGATACGAGCACGTTACATCACTACCACCCTGTCTTAGCGTAACGCGAGTCGAGGCGGATGTCGTCGCGGTAGCGACGACGGACGCCAAAACGAGCACGTGACACCACTGCCACCCTGTCTATCTTAGGGTAACGCAAGTCGAGGCGGACGACGTCGCGGTAGCGACGACGGACACCGAGACGAGCCCGTGACACCACTGGCACCCTGTCTATCCGCGACGACGGATGCGAGACGAGCACGTGACGCCACTGCCACCCTGTCTATCTTAGGGTAACGTGAGTCGAGGCGGACGTCGTTGCGGTAGCGACGACGGACGCCGAGACGAGCACGTGACACCACTGGCACCCTGTCTATCCGCGACGACGGATGCGAGACGAGCACGTGACACCACTGCCACCCTGTCTATCTTAGGGTAACGCGAGTCGAGGCGGACGTCGTCGCAGTAGCGACGACGGACGCCGAGACGAGCACGTGACATCAGTACCACCATGTCTTAGCGTAACGCGAGTCGAGGCAGACGTCGTCGCAGTAGCGACGACGGACGCCGAGACGAGCACGTGACACCACTGCCACCCTGTCTATCTTAGGGTAACGCGAGTCGAGGCGGACATCGTCGCGGTAGCGACGACGGACGCCGAGACGAGCACGTGACATCACTACCACCCTGTCTTAGCGTAACGCGAGTCGAGGCGGATGTCGTCGCTACCCGAGACGAGCACATGACACCACTGCCACCCTGTCTTAGCGTAACGCGAGTCGAGGCGGACATCGTCGCGGTAGCGGCGACGGACGCCGAGAGGAGCACATGACACCACTACCACCCTGTCTTACCGTAACGCGAGTCGATGCGGACGTCGTCGCAGTAGCGGCGATGGACGCCGAGACGAGCACGTGACACCACTGCCACCCTATCTATCTTAGGGTGACGCGAGTCGAGGCGGACATCGTCGCGGTAGCGAAGACGGACGCCGAGACGAGCAAGTGACATCACTACCACCCTGTCTTAGCGTATTGCGAGTCGAGGTGGACGTCGTCGCGGTAGCAACGACGGACGCCGAGACGAGCACGTGACATCACTGCCACCCTGTCTATCTTAGGGTAACGCGAGTCGAGGCGGACGTCGTCGCGGTAGCGACAACGGACGCCGAGACGAGCACATGACATCACTACCACCCTGTCTTAGCGTAACGGGAGTCGAGGCGGACGTCGTTGCAGTAGCGACGACGGACACCGAGACGAGCACGTGACACCACTGCCACCCTGTCTTAGCGTAACGCGAGTCGAGGCGGTAGCAACGACGGACGCCGAGACGAGCACGTGACACCCCTGCCACCCTGTCTATCTTGGGCTAACGCGAGTCGAGGCGGACGTCGTCGCGGTAGCGACGACGGTCGCCGAGACGAGCACGTGACACCACTGCCACACTGTCTATCTTAGGGTAACGCGAGTCGAGGCGGACGCCGTCGCGGTAGCGACGACGGACGCCGAGACGAGCATTTGACATCACTACCACCCTGTCTTAGCGTAACGCAAGTCGAGGCGGATGTCGTCGCGGTAGCTACGACGGACGCCGAGACGAGCACGTGACACCACTGCCACCCTGTCTATCTTAGGGTAACGCGAGCCGAGGCGGACGTCGTCGCCTTAGCGGCCACAGACGCCGAGACGAGCATTTGACATCATTACCACCCTGTCTTAGCGTAACACGAGTCGAGGCGGACGTCGTCGCGGTAGCGACGACGAACGCCGAGACGAGCACGTGACACCACTGCCACCCTGTCTGTCTTAGGGCAACGCGAGTTGAGGCGGACGTCGTCGCGGTAGTGACGACGGACGCCGAGACGAGCCCGTGACACCAATGCCACCTTGTCTATCTTAGGCTAACGCGACTCGAGGCGGACGTCGTCGCGGTAGCGACGACGGACGCCGAGACTAGCACGTGACACCACTGCCACCCTGTCTATCTTAGGTTAACGCGCGTCGAGGCGGACGTCGTCGCGGTAGCGACGACGGACGCCGAGACGAGCATTTGAAATCACTACCACCCTGTCTTAGCGTAACGCGAGTCTAGGCGGACGTCGTCGCGGTAGCGACGACGAACGCCGAGACGAGCACGTGACACCACTGCAACCCTGTCTATCTTAGGGCAACGCGAGTCGAGGCGGACGTCGTCGCGGTAGCGACGACGGACGCCGAGACGAGCCTGTGACACCAATGCCACCTTGTCTATCTTAGGGTAACGCGACTCGAGGCGGACGTCGTCACGGTAGGGACGACGGACGCCAAGACTAGCACGTGACACCACTCCCACCCTGTCTATCTTAGGGTAACGCGCGTCGAGGCGGACGTCGTCGCGGTAGCGACGACGGACGCCGAGACGAGCACGTGACATCACTACCACCCTGTCTATCTTAGGGTAACGGGAGTCGAGGCGGACGTCGTCGCCTTAGCGGCCACAGACGCCGAGACGAGCATTTGACATCATTACCACCCTGTCTTAGCGTAACACGAGTCGAGCCGGACGTCGTCGCGGTAGCGACGACGAACGCCGAGACGAGCACGTGACACCACTGCCACTCTGTCTGTCTTAGGGCAACGCGAGTTGAGGCGGACGTCGTCGCGGTAGCGACGACGGACGCCGAGACGAGCCCATGACACCAATGCCACCTTGTCTATCTTAGGGTAACGCGACTCGAGGCGGACGTCGTCGCGGTAGCGACGACGGACGCCGAGACTAGCACGTGACACCACTGCCACCCTGTCTATCTTAGGGTAACGCGCGTCGAGGCGGACGTCGTCGCGGTAGCGACGACCGACGCCGAGACGAGCATTTGACATCACTACCACCCTGTCTTAGCGTAACGCGAGTCGAGGCGGACGTCGTCGCGGTAGCGACGACGAACGCCGAGACGAGCACGTGACACCACTGCAACCCTGTCTATCTTAGGGCAACGCGAGTCGAGGCGGACGTCGTCGCGGTAGCGACGACGGACGCCGAGACGAGCCCGTGACACCAATGCCACCTTGTCTATCTTAGGGTAACGCGACTCGAGGCGGACGTCGTCGCGGTAGCGACGACGGACGCCAAGACTAGCACGTGACACCACTGCCACCCTGTCTATCTTAGGGTAACGCGCGTCAAGGCGGACGTCGTCGCGGTAGCGACGACGGACGCCGAGACGAGCACGTGACATCACTACCACCCTGTCTATCTTAGGGTAACGCGAGTCGAGGCGGACGTCGTCGCGGTAGCGGCGACGGACGCCGAGACGAGCACGTGACATCACTACCACCCTGTCTATCTTAGGGTAACGCGAGTCGAGGCGGACGTCGTCGCGGTAGCGGCGACGGACGCCGAGACGAGCACGTGACATCACTACCACCCTGTCTTAGCGTAACGCGAGTCGAGGCGGACGTCGTCGCGGTAGCGACGACGGACGCGGAGACGAGCACGTGACACCACTGCCGCCCTGTCTTAGCGTAACGCGAGTCGAGGCGGACGTCGTCGCGATAGCGACGACGGACGCCGAGACGAGAACGTGATACCACTGCCACCCTGTCTTACCGTAACGCGAGTCGAGGCGGACGTCGTCGCGATAGCGACGATGGACGCCGAGACGAGCACGTGACACCACTGCCACCCTGTCTATCTCAGGGCAATGCGAGTCGAGGCGGACGTCGTCGCCTTAGCGGCCACAGACGCCGAGACGAGCATTTGACATCATTACCACCCTATCTTAGCGTAACACGAGTCGAGCCGGACGTCGTCGCGGTAGCGACGACGAACGCCGAGACGAGCACGTGACACCACTGCCACCCTGTCTGTCTTAGGGCAACGCGAGTTGAGGCGGACGTCGTCGCGGTAGCGACGACGGACGCCGAGACGAGCCCGTGACACCAATGCCACCTTGTCTATCTTAGGGTAACGCGACTCGAGGCGGACGTCGTCGCGGTAGCGACGACGGACGCCGAGACTAGCACGTGACACCACTGCCACCCTGTCTATCTTAGGGTAACGCGCGTCGAGGCGGACGTCGTCGCGGTAGCGACGACCGACGCCGAGACGAGCATTTGACATCACTACCACCCTGTCTTAGCGTAACGCGAGTCGAGGCGGACGTCGTCGCGGTAGCGACGACGAACGCCGAGACGAGCACGTGACACCACTGCAACCCTGTCTATCTTAGGGCAAAGCGAGTCGAGGCGGACGTCGTCGCGGTAGCGACGACGGACGCCGAGACGAGCCCGTGACACCAATGCCACCCTGTCTATCTTAGGGTAACGCGACTCGAGGCGGACGTCGTCGCGGTAGCGACGACGGACGCCAAGACTAGCACGTGACACCACTGCCACCCTGTCTATCTTAGGGTAACGCGCGTCGAGGCGGACGTCGTCGCGGTAGCGACGACGGACGCCGAGACGAGCACGTGACATCACTACCACCCTGTCTATCTTAGGGTAACGGGAGTCGAGGCGGACGTCGTCGCGGTAGCGGCGACGGACGCCGAGACGAGCACGTGACATCACTACCACCCTGTCTATCTTAGGGTAACGCGTGTCGAGGCGGACGTCGTCGCGGTAGCGGCGACGGACGCCGAGACGAGCACGTGACATCACTACCACCCTGTCTTAGCGTAACGCGAGTCGAGGCGGACGTCGTCGCGGTAGCGACGACGGACGCGGAGACGAGCACGTGACACCACTGCCGCCCTGTCTTAGCGTAACGCGAGTCGAGGCGGACGTCGTCGCGATAGCGACGACGGACGCCGAGACGAGAACGTGATACCACTGCCACCCTGTCTTACCGTAACGCGAGTCGAGGCGGACGTCGTCGCGATAGCGACGATGGACGCCGAGATGAGCATGTGACACCACTGCCACCCTGTCTATCTTAGGGCAATGCGAGTCGAGGCGGACGTCGTTGCGGTAGCGACGACGGACGTCGAGACGAGCACGTGACACCACTGCCGCCCTGTCTTAGCGTAACGCGAGTCGAGGCGAACGTCGTCGCGGTAGCGATGACGGACGCCGAGACGAGAACGTGATACCACTGCCACCCTGTCTTACCGTAACGCGAGTCGAGGCGGACGTCGTCGCGATAGCGACGATGGACGCCAAGACGAGCACGTGACACCACTGCCACCCTGTCTATCTTAGGGCAATGCGAGTCGAGGCGGACGTTGACACCACTTTTTTTGTTAACTTTTCATGCATGTTCTAAAGATGCTAAGCATGGTCTTTTCAAATTTTTTACACCAAATGTCACATCACTTTTTTTTAATTACTTCCTTTTGAGTTCTGTCTTTTCATAGTTTCACATAATCATGAATAATCTCGTCTCAGATTTCAGATTCTGGCATTAGGAGTTGCTAATAACTTGAAGGGAACAAGGAAATTGTTGGCTTTCTTCAATACATCCAACCAATAGAATTTATATCAACCATGGCTGAGCAGGCAAGAGCAGTGAGTTCCTTCTAATTTTTGCATTTACATAATTTATCTCAATTGATCACTTTCTTCACTACAGAAATGTTTTTATTCCTTACACTCGCTGATCTTTTTTCTTAATAAATAGGATTTTGCAACAAAGCTCTCGCTACGGAAATTCATGGCGATGGCGCAGCGTGTAACGCTAGATCAAAGACAGCTTGCCCGTAGCATGGGCCTGGATCATCTGCTTGACCTGAAATGTGATACTCTGCCGCGCGGTGTCGTTCATTATCTGGCATCGAACTTTGATGTACCCTCAAGGGCTATTGAACTCCCCAATGGGTTCAAGTTCACAATCACACCGTCATTCATACACCAGGTCCTGGGGATACCACTTGGCGGCAGAAGCATAGAGAAGAAGCAAAACCCAGCACTTAGATCACTAATTGCTCAGCAGACAAAATGCAAAGGAAACTACCCGACCATAAACGAGCTGGATGACTTGACACAACCTGGGCTAGATGGAGTTTTATTCAAAAGGATTTTCACAATGTATGCACTTACCGTGCTCCTCTGCCCTTCAAGCCATGGGGCTGCTAGTCCAGATTACTACCACATTCTGGAAGACCCTGAACAGATTGGCTCATTCGACTTCTGCATGTGCCAATGCTAAAAGCATGTGCCAACGCTGAAACCCTTCTTCGAATAATTGACACAATACCAGTTTCGTCCGATCTAGACCTGCCGCTCTACACGGAAGTATTGGAGGGGATGTACCCACGGAAAATTGAGGTTGCAGATACCGAGGCTGAACCAACCCACACTTTTAGCCTACTTCCTTATGTTCTTGATGAGAAAGCATTTTGGCACCGATCGCAGAGTCCATGAGACACAAATTTGCTAACCTCCAGGGAGCTCAATCTGTTTGAAGAATGGAAGGTCTTTACCAAGGTTGATGGTAGTCAAGGCCCAACCAGCAGCTACCCAATCAGGACGACCGAGGACATCACTAATAGAACAAAAGGACGACATGCATGTCCTTAAATGACACGGCTGACAATTGCGTTGCTTTGAAAAAAAGGGCAAGGATGTTTCAGAACATAGATGAGCTGTCGAGCAACCTTCATCGTGAGATGCCACACACTTTAACAACTGTAAGCGCATCATCACACGAGAAAGATCAGTCATCAAGCGACGCTAATCTTGGTCAAATCCAACAAACACCGGTCCATGGCACCTCTTCAGCTACCAACCAAGACTTCCCATGGGACGACCCTGATATGGTAGCGCGGTTGATTGAGTCTACCGATAGGATTGAGGAAGAGTGGTTTTCACAACAAAGACAAACTCAGTATACCACATCAGTTACACAAGACATCCACATATCAAAGATCAAGCCCAATGAGATATGTTGCAGCTTCAGCTCAAATCCAGTCGAAAGTGCTATTTTCAATGACATTGTGTCACGAATACCACCTCATTCAAGGCAAAAGAGGTATCTCAGTAACAATCTCCTCTTTTTTTGTTTTTTCTTCCTTTTTTCTCCTCAATGGGGATGCGCTGTCTGTATAACAAGCAATATTTTGTCCTTTTTCATTCCTCTTTTTTGTTCCCATCAAGCTTCTTTCCCACTCTGAATTTTCCATATTTTTCATTTTGTGGCAGCCCAAGAATAGTACAAATGGGCTCGACATGGGTTGAACATAGGGTTTTTGGCCTGAGCATGCAAGTGTATGGCCGGGTCAATAAGTAGGTGATCAATATGTTGGGAAAAGCAGTAATGGCCGAGCAGACTGAAAAGGACAGGCTCAATCTTCTCCCGCGAAGTTACTGGTCAAGATACTATGTCGAATGCGACATTGCTGTAAGTAGAAACATAAATATGTGCAGACAATACTCTTTTTTCCATCCAATGCTCTGTTTCTTTTTTGCGAGCCCCCCTCCTTTTCTTGGTGCCTTTGATGCATCTTTGATCCGATCAAAATTTTCCAGAAATTATTCCAAAAGGCATTTGAAACTTCATTGGCGTTATCTGTTCACCTGAGGGAGACAATGATAGGATTCCATCTTGACCGAATTCACATGGTATTTTTCGTAGTCCAATAAACAAGCCATATAATTTATAGTCTCCATGCAAGTCCCATGTCTTTTTCTATTTTTCAGTAAAAAGTCACCCATGGTGTTTTGTGCTAATATTGTTTTGTTTATTTTTGGATCAATGTACAGGTGTTTTTACCTTTAAGCTCATACAGTTTCTGGTACATGGTTGTTGCTAACTTTAGGAAGGAAACGTTTGAAGTCCTCTGCCCAAATAACATAATCGACTTGATTGCTGACGAAGCTCAGCTTGTAATCAAGAATTTCAAAGCGGCTTTCAAGCTGGCATACAAGAGATCACAAGTAAATGTGACTGACATGGGTGTGGCTTTCCGGAGTGTGTGCTCTTCAACTAAAGAGTAATGCAATCCAACGACTGAAATACTCAAGCAATTTTATGCATGATCCTTTTCAGTATTTTTTTCATCTAACTTTAGTGATGCAAAAAACATAATTATGAATTGCAGGGCAGATAGTGGGATCTTCACAATGAAGTTGGTACAAGGACATGATGGAGACAACACTTTGTGTTTCGAACCCGTAAGTCATAGCAACCACCCCTTTTCGTCTTTTTTGTATTTTTTGTTCAACTGATCACATATCCATGTAATGTAGCTCAACTTTTTGCTGCTTAAAACCTCATCCTTTTTTATGCTTTTTGTCAGGCCCATTTTTTTAGTCTCTCACAGGTGTTTTATCTTTTTTTATTCTTATATCCTGCTGCGTTTTTACACCAATATAACATGTTTTTCCTTTTTTAGTTCAACTTAACTGTTATTTTTATGTAAAACAAAAACAGGAGCATGCAAAGAGCCTGCGCGAGAGTCTAACTTACTACATGGTTGCTCACCCTTGCAATGAAAACCTGATGCCAGAAACCAAAGAAATCTTAAGAAAATATGTGAGTATTGACTTATCTCTTTAATACCCCCCCCACACACCCCACCTCTTTTTTATTTACCTGGTTTTTGCTACATCGTTTATTTTTTTGCTTTCTTTTAGTTATTGACAATGTTCTTAAACTTCTTCTTTCATTGAAAAAATAACTTTCTTTTTTTCTATGCGTGTTTTCTTTTCCGCAGGGTGTTCCATTTGACTACTCGGTACATATGACTAAAGGAAAATTCCCTTCATTTTTCTCTGTCTTTTTTGCAAACAGATTTTTTTCTCTTTTACCGTTTTTCCAAGTTTGTATGCATTCCCCCATGATTTCTAACATTTTTCTCTTTCTTTTCTCATGAACATAAATCTCACAGACTCCAGGGTATTCTCCATGGGGTCCTGTTGCACAACAATGTTAACTACATCTGGCTGGAAAAGGTCAGATTCTTTAAGAATACTTCACAAAATCAGTACTGGAATCCTTGCCCTTTTTGTCAGTTTCATTTTTTTAGGGAAGCCACATGACCAAATACCGAAATATATTATATATAGATCATAATTTTTTTCTGAATAGTTAAGCTGGTTTTTAATACAAATAGGTTAGAATTTATACTGGGAAGTTGAAACCATGCCTGCCCCCCTCATTTTCCTTTTTTCCATTCAAACTTTCTTTATCTTCTTTTTCCAATGGTCTACTAGAGATTTTTGTCACCACTAATATACATTTTCTTTTGTATGCAGATCATCTCAACAGGACTAAATCATGACCCTAAGCTCCCGGAGGATCACCCAAGGAATGGCAAAATGCCGCACACATGAGAATGACTCATCGATAAGAGGATTATTTTGGCGAAATACAGTTTTTATTTAAATAGTTTTTTTTGCTATTTAGTATAGAAAACACATACAATTCTATATATGCTTTTTTTGGATAGTGATGACATTTTTGTCCAACACAAGTTCTTGATCTTTTTTTGTTCAGATACAAATCAATTGACAACACCGTCACCGCCGAGACAAGCACGTGACACCACCGCCACCTTGTCTTAGGGTTATATACCCCTGCGTTGCTGCGTTTATTCGAGTGATCCACAAACGATAAAAATCCCTCTTTTTGCCTAGCTCTATCTCGATGAGAGGAAACAAAAGCACTTTTTTACCTGTTGGGCAATCCTTTGATTAAGTCTTAAATGAGCCCCTCTAAAGTTTGAGGCAAATGAACGCATTTTTGTTCGTGACACCACTGCCACCATGTCTATCTTAGGGTAACGCGAGTCGAGGCGGACGTCGTCACGGTAGCGACGACGGAAGCCGAGCCGAGCACGTGACACCACTGCCACCCTGTCTTACCGTAACGGGAGTCGAGGTGGACATGGACGCCGAGACGAGCACGTGACACCACTGCCACCCTGTCTATCTTATTGGAACGCGAGTCGAGTCGGACGTCGTCGCGGTAGCGACGACGGACGCCGAGACGAGCACGTGACATCACTACCAACCTGTCTTAGCGTAACGTGAGTCGAGGCAGACGTCGTCGCGGTAGGGACGACGAACGCCGAGACGAGCACGTGACACCACTGCCACCCTGTCTTAGCGTAACGCGAGTCGAGGCGGTAGCGACGACGGACGCCGAGAGGAGCACGTGACACCACTGCCACCCTGTCTTACCGTAACGCGAGTCGAGGCGGACGTCGTCGCAGTAGCGACGACGGACGCCGAGACGAGCACATGACACCACTGCCATCTTGTCTATCTCAGGGTAATGCGAGTCGCGGCGGACGTCGTCGCGGTAGCGATGACGGACGTCGAGACGAGCACGTGACATCACTACCACCCTGTCTTAGCGTAACGCGAGTCGAGGCGGAAGTCGTCGCGGTAGCGACGACGGACGCCGAGACGAGCACGTGACACCACTGCCATCTTGTCTATCTCAGGGTAACGCGAGTCGCGGCGGACGTCGTCGCGGTAGCGATGACGGACGTCGAGACGAGCACGTGACATCACTACCACCCTGTCTTAGCGTAACGCGAGTCGAGGCGGAAGTCGTCGCGGTAGCGACGACGGACGCCAAGACGAGCACGTGACACCACTGCCACCCTGTCTATCTTACGGTAACGCGAGTCGAGGCGGACGTCGTTGCTGTAGCGACGACGGACGCCGAGACGAGCACGTGACACCCCTGCCACCCTGTCTATCTTAGGGTAGCGCGAGTCGAGGCGGACGTCGTCACGGTAGCGACGACGGACGCCGAGACGAGCACGTGACACCACTGCCAACCTGTCTATCTTAGGGTAACGCGAGTCGAGGCGGACGTCGTCGCGGTAGCGACGACGGACGCCGAGACGAGCATTTGACATCACTACCACCGTGTCTTAGCGTAACGCGAGTCGAGGCGGACGTCGTCGCGGTAGCGACGACGAACGCCGAGACGAGCACGTGACACCACTACCACCCTGCCTTAGCGTAACGCGAGTCGAGGCGGACGTCCTCGCGGTAGCGACGACGGATGCCGAGACGAGCACGTGACACCACTACCACCCTGTCTTACCGTAACACGAGTCGAGGCGGACGTCGTCGCGGTAGCGACGATGGACGCCGAGACGAGCACGTGACACCACTGCCACCCTGTCTATCTTAGGGCAGCGCGAGTCGAGGCGGACGTCGTCGCGGTAGCGACGACGGATGCCGAGACGAGCCCGTGACACCAATGCCACCTTGTCTATCTTAGGGTAACGCGACTCGAGGCGGACGTCGTCGCGGTAGCGACGACGGACGCCGAGACTAGCACGTGACACCACTGCCACCCTGTCTAACTTAGGGTAACGCGCGTCGAGGCGGACGTCGTCGCGGTAGCGACGACGAACGCCGAGACGAGCACGTGACATCACTCCCACCCTGTCTATCTTAGGGTAACGCGAGTCGAGGCGGACGTCGTCGCGGTAGCGGCGATGGACGCCGAGACAAGCACGTGACACCACTGTCATCTTGTCTATCTCAGGGTAACGCGAGTCGTGGCGGACGTCGTCGCGGTAGCGATGACGGATGTCGAGACGAGCACGTGACATCACTACCACCCTGTCTTAGCGTAACGCGAGTCGAGGCGGAAGTCGTCACGGTAGCGACGACGGACGCCGAGACGAGCACGTGACACCACTGCCATCTTGTCTATCTCAGGGTAACGCGAGTCGCGGCGGACGTCGTCGCGGTACCGATGACGGACGTCGAGACGAGCACGTGACATCACTACCACCCAGTCTTAGCGTAACGCGAGTCGAGGCGGAAGTCGTCGCGGTAGCGACGACGGACGCCAAGACGAGCACGTGACACCACTGCCACCCTGTCTAACTTACGGTAACGCGAGTCGAGGCGGACGTCGTTGCTGTAGCGACGACGGACGCCGAGATGAGCACGTGACATCACTACCACCCTGTCTTTGCGTAACGCGAGTCGAGGCGGACGTCGTCGCGGTAGCGACGACGGACGCCGAGACGAGCACGTGACACCCCTGCCACCCTGTCTATCTTAGGGTAACGCGAGTCGAGGCGGACGTCGTCGCGGTAGCGACGACGGACGCCGAGACGAGCACGTGACACCACTGCCACCCTGTCTATCTTAGGGTAACGCGAGTCGAGGCAGACGTCGTTGCGGTAGCGACGACGGACGCCGAGACGAGCATTTGACATCACTACCACCCTGTCTTAGCGTAACGCGAGTCGAGGCGGACGTCGTCGCGGTAGCGACGACGAACGCCGAGACGAGCACGTGACACCACTACCACCCTGTCTTAGCGTAACATAGTCGAGGCGGACGTCGTCGCGGTAGCGACGACGGATGCCGAGACGAGCACGTGACACCACTACCACCCTGTCTTACCGTAACACGAGTCGAGGCGGACGTCGTCGCGGTAGCGACGATGGACGCCGAGACGAGCACGTGACACTACTGCCACCCTGTCTATCTTAGGGCAACGCGAGTCGAGGCGGACGTCGTCGCGGTAGCGACGACCGACGCCGAGACGAGCCCGTGACACCAATGCCACCTTGTCTATCTTAGGGTAACGCGACTCGAGGCGGACGTCGTCGCGGTAGCGACGATGGACGCCGAGACAAGCACGTGAGACCACTGCCACCCTGTCTATCTTAGGACAACGCGAGTCGAGGCGGACGTCGTCGCGGTAGCGACGACGGACGCCGAGACGAGCCCGTGACACCAATGCCACCTTGTCTATCTTAGGGTAACGCGACTCGAGGCGGACGTCGTCGCGGTAGCGACGACGGACGCCGAGACTAGCACATGACACCACTGCCACCCTGTCTATCTTAGGGTAACGCGCGTCGAGGCGGACGTCATCGCGGTAGCAACGACGGACGCCGAGAGGAGCACGTGACATCACTCCCACCCTGTCTATCTTAGGGTAACGCGAGTCGAGGCGGACGTCGTCGCGGTAGCGGCGACGGACGCCGAGACGAGCACGTGACATCACTACCACCCTGTCTTAGCGTTACGCGAGTCGAGGCGGATGTCGTCGCGGTAGCGACGACGGACGCCAAGGCAAGCATGTGACATCACTGCCACCCTGTATTAGCGTAACGCGAGTCGAGGCGGACGTCGTCGCTACCGCGACAACGTCTGCCTTGACTCGCATTATCCTAAGATAGACATGGTGGCAGTGGTGTCACGTGCTCATCTCGGCGTTCGTCGTCGCTACCGCGACAACGTCCGCCTTGACTCGCATTGCCCTAAGATAGACAGGGTGGCAGTGGTGTCACGTGCTCGTCTCGGCGTCCATCGTCGCTACCGCGACGACGTCTGCCTCGACTCGCGTTACGGTAAGACAGGGTGGCAGTGGTATCACGTTCTCGTCTCGGCGTCCGTCGTCGCTACCGCGACGACGTCTGCCTCGACTCGCGTTACGCTAAGACAGGGTGGCAGTGGTGTCACATGCTCGTCTCGGGAGCACGTGACATCACTGCCACCCTGTCTATCTTAGGGTAACGCGAGTCGAGGCGGACGTCGTCGCGGTAGCGACAACGGACGCCGAGACGAGCACATGACATCACTACCACCCTGTCTTAGCGTAACGGGAGTCGAGGCGGACGTCGTTGCAGTAGCGACGACGGACACCGAGACGAGCACGTGACACCACTGCCACCCTGTCTTAGCGTAACGCGAGTCGAGGCGGTAGCAACGACGGACGCCGAGACGAGCACGTGACACCCCTGCCACCCTGTCTATCTTGGGCTAACGCGAGTCGAGGCGGACGTCGTCGCGGTAGCGACGACGGTCGCCGAGACGAGCACGTGACACCACTGCCACCCTGTCTATCTTAGGGTAACGCGAGTCGAGGCGGACGCCGTCGCGGTAGCGACGACGGACGCCGAGACGAGCATTTGACATCACTACCACCCTGTCTTAGCGTAACGCAAGTCGAGGCGGATGTCGTCGCGGTAGCTACGACGGACGCCGAGACGAGCACGTGACACCACTGCCACCCTGTCTATCTTAGGGTAACGCGAGCCGAGGCGGACGTCGTCGCCTTAGCGGCCACAGACGCCGAGACGAGCATTTGACATCATTACCACCCTGTCTTAGCGTAACACGAGTCGAGGCGGACGTCGTCGCGGTAGCGACGACGAACGCCGAGACGAGCACGTGACACCACTGCCACCCTGTCTGTCTTAGGGCAACGCGAGTTGAGGCGGACGTCGTCGCGGTAGCGACGACGGACGCCGAGACGAGCCCGTGACACCAATGCCACCTTGTCTATCTTAGGCTAACGCGACTCGAGGCGGACGTCGTCGCGGTAGCGACGACGGACGCCGAGACTAGCACGTGACACCACTGCCACCCTGTCTATCTTAGGTTAACGCGCGTCGAGGCGGACGTCGTCGCGGTAGCGACGACGGACGCCGAGACGAGCATTTGAAATCACTACCACCCTGTCTTAGCGTAACGCGAGTCTAGGCGGACGTCGTCGCGGTAGCGACGACGAACGCCGAGACGAGCACGTGACACCACTGCAACCCTGTCTATCTTAGGGCAACGCGAGTCGAGGCGGACGTCGTCGCGGTAGCGACGACGGACGCCGAGACGAGCCTGTGACACCAATGCCACCTTGTCTATCTTAGGGTAACGCGACTCGAGGCGGACGTCGTCACGGTAGGGACGACGGACGCCAAGACTAGCACGTGACACCACTCCCACCCTGTCTATCTTAGGGTAACGCGCGTCGAGGCGGACGTCGTCGCGGTAGCGACGACGGACGCCGAGACGAGCACGTGACATCACTACCACCCTGTCTATCTTAGGGTAACGGGAGTCGAGGCGGACGTCGTCGCCTTAGCGGCCACAGACGCCGAGACGAGCATTTGACATCATTACCACCCTGTCTTAGCGTAACACGAGTCGAGCCGGACGTCGTCGCGGTAGCGACGACGAACGCCGAGACGAGCACGTGACACCACTGCCACCCTGTCTGTCTTAGGGCAACGCGAGTTGAGGCGGACGTCGTCGCGGTAGCGACGACGGACGCCGAGACGAGCCCGTGACACCAATGCCACCTTGTCTATCTTAGGGTAACGCGACTCGAGGCGGACGTCGTCGCGGTAGCGACGACGGACGCCGAGACTAGCACGTGACACCACTGCCACCCTGTCTATCTTAGGGTAACGCGCGTCGAGGCGGACGTCGTCGCGGTAGCGACGACCGACGCCGAGACGAGCATTTGACATCACTACCACCCTGTCTTAGCGTAACGCGAGTCGAGGCGGACGTCGTCGCGGTAGCGACGACGAACGCCGAGACGAGCACGTGACACCACTGCAACCCTGTCTATCTTAGGGCAACGCGAGTCGAGGCGGACGTCGTCGCGGTAGCGACAACGGACGCCGAGACGAGCACATGACATCACTACCACCCTGTCTTAGCGTAACGGGAGTCGAGGCGGACGTCGTTGCAGTAGCGACGACGGACACCGAGACGAGCACGTGACACCACTGCCACCCTGTCTTAGCGTAACGCGAGTCGAGGCGGTAGCAACGACGGACGCCGAGACGAGCACGTGACACCCCTGCCACCCTGTCTATCTTGGGCTAACGCGAGTCGAGGCGGACGTCGTCGCGGTAGCGACGACGGTCGCCGAGACGAGCACGTGACACCACTGCCACCCTGTCTATCTTAGGGTAACGCGAGTCGAGGCGGACGCCGTCGCGGTAGCGACGACGGACGCCGAGACGAGCATTTGACATCACTACCACCCTGTCTTAGCGTAACGCAAGTCGAGGCGGATGTCGTCGCGGTAGCTACGACGGACGCCGAGACGAGCACGTGACACCACTGCCACCCTGTCTATCTTAGGGTAACGCGAGCCGAGGCGGACGTCGTCGCCTTAGCGGCCACAGACGCCGAGACGAGCATTTGACATCATTACCACCCTGTCTTAGCGTAACACGAGTCGAGGCGGACGTCGTCGCGGTAGCGACGACGAACGCCGAGACGAGCACGTGACACCACTGCCACCCTGTCTGTCTTAGGGCAACGCGAGTTGAGGCGGACGTCGTCGCGGTAGCGACGACGGACGCCGAGACGAGCCCGTGACACCAATGCCACCTTGTCTATCTTAGGCTAACGCGACTCGAGGCGGACGTCGTCGCGGTAGCGACGACGGACGCCGAGACTAGCACGTGACACCACTGCCACCCTGTCTATCTTAGGTTAATGCGCGTCGAGGCGGACGTCGTCGCGGTAGCGACGACGGACGCCGAGACGAGCATTTGAAATCACTACCACCCTGTCTTAGCGTAACGCGAGTCTAGGCGGACGTCGTCGCGGTAGCGACGACGAACGCCGAGACGAGCACGTGACACCACTGCAACCCTGTCTATCTTAGGGCAACGCGAGTCGAGGCGGACGTCGTCGCGGTAGCGACGACGGACGCCGAGACGAGCCTGTGACACCAATGCCACCTTGTCTATCTTAGGGTAACGCGACTCGAGGCGGACGTCGTCACGGTAGGGACGACGGACGCCAAGACTAGCACGTGACACCACTCCCACCCTGTCTATCTTAGGGTAACGCGCGTCGAGGCGGACGTCGTCGCGGTAGCGACGACGGACGCCGAGACGAGCACGTGACATCACTACCACCCTGTCTATCTTAGGGTAACGGGAGTCGAGGCGGACGTCGTCGCCTTAGCGGCCACAGACGCCGAGACGAGCATTTGACATCATTACCACCCTGTCTTAGCGTAACACGAGTCGAGCCGGACGTCGTCGCGGTAGCGACGACGAACGCCGAGACGAGCACGTGACACCACTGCCACCCTGTCTGTCTTAGGGCAACGCGAGTTGAGGCGGACGTCGTCGCGGTAGCGACGACGGACGCCGAGACGAGCCCGTGACACCAATGCCACCTTGTCTATCTTAGGGTAACGCGACTCGAGGCGGACGTCGTCGCGGTAGCGACGACGGACGCCGAGACTAGCACGTGACACCACTGCCACCCTGTCTATCTTAGGGTAACGCGCGTCGAGGCGGACGTCGTCGCGGTAGCGACGACCGACGCCGAGACGAGCATTTGACATCACTACCACCCTGTCTTAGCGTAACGCGAGTCGAGGCGGACGTCGTCGCGGTAGCGACGACGAACGCCGAGACGAGCACGTGACACCACTGCAACCCTGTCTATCTTAGGGCAACGCGAGTCGAGGCGGACGTCGTCGCGGTAGCGACGACGGACGCCGAGACGAGCCCGTGACACCAATGCCACCTTGTCTATCTTAGGGTAACGCGACTCGAGGCGGACGTCGTCGCGGTAGCGACGACGGACGCCAAGACTAGCACGTGACACCACTGCCACCCTGTCTATCTTAGGGTAACGCGCGTCGAGGCGGACGTCGTCGCGGTAGCGACGACGGACGCCGAGACGAGCACGTGACATCACTACCACCCTGTCTATCTTAGGGTAACGGGAGTCGAGGCGGACGTCGTCGCGGTAGCGGCGACGGACGCCGAGACGAGCACGTGACATCACTACCACCCTGTCTATCTTAGGGTAACGCGAGTCGAGGCGGACGTCGTCGCGGTAGCGGCGACGGACGCCGAGACGAGCACGTGACATCACTACCACCCTGTCTTAGCGTAACGCGAGTCGAGGCGGACGTCGTCGCGGTAGCGACGACGGACGCGGAGACGAGCACGTGACACCACTGCCGCCCTGTCTTAGCGTAACGCGAGTCGAGGCGGACGTCGTCGCGATAGCGACGACGGACGCCGAGACGAGAACGTGATACCACTGCCACCCTGTCTTACCGTAACGCGAGTCGAGGCGGACGTCGTCGCGATAGCGACGATGGACGCCGAGACGAGCACGTGACACCACTGCCACCCTGTCTATCTCAGGGCAATGCGAGTCGAGGCGGACGTCGTCGCCTTAGCGGCCACAGACGCCGAGACGAGCATTTGACATCATTACCACCCTATCTTAGCGTAACACGAGTCGAGCCGGACGTCGTCGCGGTAGCGACGACGAACGCCGAGACGAGCACGTGACACCACTGCCACCCTGTCTGTCTTAGGGCAACGCGAGTTGAGGCGGACGTCGTCGCGGTAGCGACGACGGACGCCGAGACGAGCCCGTGACACCAATGCCACCTTGTCTATCTTAGGGTAACGCGACTCGAGGCGGACGTCGTCGCGGTAGCGACGACGGACGCCGAGACTAGCACGTGACACCACTGCCACCCTGTCTATCTTAGGGTAACGCGCGTCGAGGCGGACGTCGTCGCGGTAGCGACGACCGACGCCGAGACGAGCATTTGACATCACTACCACCCTGTCTTAGTGTAACGCGAGTCGAGGCGGACGTCGTCGCGGTAGCGACGACGAACGCCGAGACGAGCACGTGACACCACTGCAACCCTGTCTATCTTAGGGCAACGCGAGTCGAGGCGGACGTCGTCGCGGTAGCGACGACGGACGCCGAGACGAGCCCGTGACACCAATGCCACCCTGTCTATCTTAGGGTAACGCGACTCGAGGCGGACGTCGTCGCGGTAGCGACGACGGACGCCAAGACTAGCACGTGACACCACTGCCACCCTGTCTATCTTAGGGTAACGCGCGTCGAGGCGGACGTCGTCGCGGTAGCGACGACGGACGCCGAGACGAGCACGTGACATCACTACCACCCTGTCTATCTTAGGGTAACCGGAGTCGAGGCGGACGTCGTCGCGGTAGCGGCGACGGACGCCGAGACGAGCACGTGACATCACTACCACCCTGTCTATCTTAGGGTAACGCGAGTCGAGGCGGACGTCGTTGCTGTAGCGACGACGGACGCCGAGATGAGCACGTGACATCACTGCCACCCTGTCTAACTTACGGTAACGCGAGTCGAGGCGGACGTCGTTGCTGTAGCGACGACGGACGCCGAGATGAGCACGTGACATCACTACCACCCTGTCTTTGCGTAACGCGAGTCGAGGCGGACGTCGTCGCGGTAGCGACGACGGACGCCGAGACGAGCACGTGACACCCCTGCCACCCTGTCTATCTTAGGGTAACGCGAGTCGAGGCGGACGTCGTCGCGGTAGCGACGACGGACGCCGAGACGAGCACGTGACACCACTGCCACCCTGTCTATCTTAGGGTAACGCGAGTCGAGGCAGACGTCGTTGCGGTAGCGACGACGGACGCCGAGACGAGCATTTGACATCACTACCACCCTGTCTTAGCGTAACGCGAGTCGAGGCGGACGTCGTCGCGGTAGCGACGACGAACGCCGAGACGAGCACGTGACACCACTACCACCCTGTCTTTTTCTATTTTTCAGTAAAAAGTCACCCATGGTGTTTTGTGCTAATATTGTTTTGTTTATTTTTGGATCAATGTACAGGTGTTTTTACCTTTAAGCTCATACAGTTTCTGGTACATGGTTGTTGCTAACTTTAGGAAGGAAACGTTTGAAGTCCTCTGCCCAAATAACATAATCGACTTGATTGCTGACGAAGCTCAGCTTGTAATCAAGAATTTCAAAGCGGCTTTCAAGCTGGCATACAAGAGATCACAAGTAAATGTGACTGACATGGGTGTGGCTTTCCGGAGTGTGTGCTCTTCAACTAAAGAGTAATGCAATCCAACGACTGAAATACTCAAGCAATTTTATGCATGATCCTTTTCAGTATTTTTTTCATCTAACTTTAGTGATGCAAAAAACATAATTATGAATTGCAGGGCAGATAGTGGGATCTTCACAATGAAGTTGGTACAAGGACATGATGGAGACAACACTTTGTGTTTCGAACCCGTAAGTCATAGCAACCACCCCTTTTCGTCTTTTTTGTATTTTTTGTTCAACTGATAACACACACATCACATATCCATGTAATGTAGCTCAACTTTTTGCTGCTTAAAACCTCATCCTTTTTTATGCTTTTTGTCAGGCCCATTTTTTTAGTCTCTCACAGGTGTTTTATCTTTTTTTATTCTTATATCCTGCTGCGTTTTTACACCAATATAACATGTTTTTTCCTTTTTTAGTTCAACTTAACTGTTATTTTTATGTAAAACAAAAACAGGAGCATGCAAAGAGCCTGCGCGAGAGTCTAACTTACTACATGGTTGCTCACCCTTGCAATGAAAACCTGATGCCAGAAACCAAAGAAATCTTAAGAAAATATGTGAGTATTGACTTATCTCTTTAATACCCCCCCCCACACACCCCACCTCTTTTTTATTTACCTGGTTTTTGCTACATCGTTTATTGTTTTGCTTTCTTTTAGTTATTGACAATGTTCTTAAACTTCTTCTTTCATTGAAAAAATAACTTTCTTTTTTTCTATGCGTGTTTTCTTTTCCGCAGGGTGTTCCATTTGACTACTCGGTACATATGACTAAAGGAAAATTCCCTTCATTTTTCTCTGTCTTTTTTGCAAACAGATTTTTTTCTCTTTTACCGTTTTTCCAAGTTTGTATGCATTCCCCCATGATTTCTAACATTTTTCTCTTTCTTTTCTCATGAACATAAATCTCACAGACTCCAGGGTATTCTCCATGGGGTCCTGTTGCACAACAATGTTAACTACATCTGGCTGGAAAAGGTCAGATTCTTTAAGAATACTTCACAAAATCAGTACTGGAATCCTTGCCCTTTTTGTCAGTTTCATTTTTTTAGGGAAGCCACATGACCAAATACCGAAATATATTATATATAGATCATAATTTTTTTCTGAATAGTTAAGCTGGTTTTTAATACAAATAGGTTAGAATTTATACTGGGAAGTTGAAACCATGCCTGCCCCCCTCATTTTCCTTTTTTCCATTCAAACTTTCTTTATCTTCTTTTTCCAATGGTCTACTAGAGATTTTTGTCACCACTAATATACATTTTCTTTTGTATGCAGATCATCTCAACAGGACTAAATCATGACCCTAAGCTCCCGGAGGATCACCCAAGGAATGGCAAAATGCCGCACACATGAGGATGACTCATCGATAAGAGGATTATTTTGGCGAAATACAGTTTTTATTTAAATAGTTTTTTTTGCTATTTAGTATAGAAAACACATACAATTCTATATATGCTTTTTTTGGATAGTGATGACATTTTTGTCCAACACAAGTTCTTGATCTTTTTTTGTTCAGATACAAATCAATTGACAACACCGTCACCGCCGAGACAAGCACGTGACACCACCGCCACCTTGTCTTAGGGTTATATACCCCTGCGTTGCTGCGTTTATTCGAGTGATCCACAAACGATAAAAATCCCTCTTTTTGCCTAGCTCTATCTCGATGAGAGGAAACAAAAGCACTTTTTTACCTGTTGGGCAATCCTTTGATTAAGTCTTAAATGAGCCCCTCTAAAGTTTGAGGCAAATGAACGCATTTTTGTTCGTGACACCACTGCCACCATGTCTATCTTAGGGTAACGCGAGTCGAGGCGGACGTCGTCACGGTAGCGACGACGGAAGCCGAGACGAGCACGTGACACCACTGCCACCCTGTCTTACCGTAACGGGAGTCGAGGTGGACATGGACGCCGAGACGAGCACGTGACACCACTGCCACCCTGTCTATCTTATTGGAACGCGAGTCGAGTCGGACGTCGTCGCGGTAGCGACGACGGACGCCGAGACGAGCACGTGACATCACTACCAACCTGTCTTAGCGTAACGTGAGTCGAGGCAGACGTCGTCGCGGTAGGGACGACGAACGCCGAGACGAGCACGTGACACCACTGCCACCCTGTCTTAGCGTAACGCGAGTCGAGGCGGTAGCGACGACGGACGCCGAGAGGAGCACGTGACACCACTGCCACCCTGTCTTACCGTAACGCGAGTCGAGGCGGACGTCGTCGCAGTAGCGACGACGGACGCCGAGACGAGCACATGACACCACTGCCATCTTGTCTATCTCAGGGTAACGCGAGTCGCGGCGGACGTCGTCGCGGTAGCGATGACGGACGTCGAGACGAGCACGTGACATCACTACCACCCTGTCTTAGCGTAACGCGAGTCGAGGCGGAAGTCGTCGCGGTAGCGACGACGGACGCCGAGACGAGCACGTGACACCACTGCCATCTTGTCTATCTCAGGGTAACGCGAGTCGCGGCGAACGTCGTCGCGGTAGCGATGACGGACGTCGAGACGAGCACGTGACATCACTACCACCCTGTCTTAGCGTAACGCGAGTCGAGGCGGAAGTCGTCGCGGTAGCGACGACGGACGCCAAGACGAGCACGTGACACCACTGCCACCCTGTCTATCTTACGGTAACGCGAGTCGAGGCGGACGTCGTTGCTGTAGCGACGACGGACGCCGAGACGAGCACGTGACACCCCTGCCACCCTGTCTATCTTAGGGTAGCGCGAGTCGAGGCGGACGTCGTCACGGTAGCGACGACGGACGCCGAGACGAGCACGTGACACCACTGCCAACCTGTCTATCTTAGGGTAACGCGAGTCGAGGCGGACGTCGTCGCGGTAGCGACGACGGACGCCGAGACGAGCATTTGACATCACTACCACCGTGTCTTAGCGTAACGCGAGTCGAGGCGGACGTCGTCGCGGTAGCGACGACGAACGCCGAGACGAGCACGTGACACCACTACCACCCTGCCTTAGCGTAACGCGAGTCGAGGCGGACGTCCTCGCGGTAGCGACGACGGATGCCGAGACGAGCACGTGACACCACTACCACCCTGTCTTACCGTAACACGAGTCGAGGCGGACGTCGTCGCGGTAGCGACGATGGACGCCGAGACGAGCACGTGACACCACTGCCACCCTGTCTATCTTAGGGCAGCGCGAGTCGAGGCGGACGTCGTCGCGGTAGCGACGACGGATGCCGAGACGAGCCCGTGACACCAATGCCACCTTGTCTATCTTAGGGTAACGCGACTCGAGGCGGACGTCGTCGCGGTAGCGACGACGGACGCCGAGACTAGCACGTGACACCACTGCCACCCTGTCTAACTTAGGGTAACGCGCGTCGAGGCGGACGTCGTCGCGGTAGCGACGACGAACGCCGAGACGAGCACGTGACATCACTCCCACCCTGTCTATCTTAGGGTAACGCGAGTCGAGGCGGACGTCGTCGCGGTAGCGGCGATGGACGCCGAGACAAGCACGTGACACCACTGTCATCTTGTCTATCTCAGGGTAACGCGAGTCGTGGCGGACGTCGTCGCGGTAGCGATGACGGATGTCGAGACGAGCACGTGACATCACTACCACCCTGTCTTAGCGTAACGCGAGTCGAGGCGGAAGTCGTCACGGTAGCGACGACGGACGCCGAGACGAGCACGTGACACCACTGCCATCTTGTCTATCTCAGGGTAACGCGAGTCGCGGCGGACGTCGTCGCGGTACCGATGACGGACGTCGAGACGAGCACGTGACATCACTACCACCCAGTCTTAGCGTAACGCGAGTCGAGGCGGAAGTCGTCGCGGTAGCGACGACGGACGCCAAGACGAGCACGTGACACCACTGCCACCCTGTCTAACTTACGGTAACGCGAGTCGAGGCGGACGTCGTTGCTGTAGCGACGACGGACGCCGAGATGAGCACGTGACATCACTACCACCCTGTCTTTGCGTAACGTGAGTCGAGGCGGACGTCGTCGCGGTAGCGACGACGGACGCCGAGACGAGCACGTGACACCCCTGCCACCCTGTCTATTTTAGGGTAACGCGAGTCGAGGCGGACGTCGTCGCGGTAGCGACGACGGACGCCGAGACGAGCACGTGACACCACTGCCACCCTGTCTATCTTAGGGTAACGCGAGTCGAGGCAGACGTCGTTGCGGTAGCGACAACGGACGCCGAGACGAGCATTTGACATCACTACCACCCTGTCTTAGCGTAACGCGAGTCGAGGCGGACGTCGTCGCGGTAGCGACGACGAACGCCGAGACGAGCACGTGACACCACTACCACCCTGTCTTTTTCTATTTTTCAGTAAAAAGTCACCCATGGTGTTTTGTGCTAATATTGTTTTGTTTATTTTTGGATCAATGTACAGGTGTTTTTACCTTTAAGCTCATACAGTTTCTGGTACATGGTTGTTGCTAACTTTAGGAAGGAAACGTTTGAAGTCCTCTGCCCAAATAACATAATCGACTTGATTGCTGACGAAGCTCAGCTTGTAATCAAGAATTTCAAAGCGGCTTTCAAGCTGGCATACAAGAGATCACAAGTAAATGTGACTGACATGGGTGTGGCTTTCCGGAGTGTGTGCTCTTCAACTAAAGAGTAATGCAATCCAACGACTGAAATACTCAAGCAATTTTATGCATGATCCTTTTCAGTATTTTTTTCATCTAACTTTAGTGATGCAAAAAACATAATTATGAATTGCAGGGCAGATAGTGGGATCTTCACAATGAAGTTGGTACAAGGACATGATGGAGACAACACTTTGTGTTTCGAACCCGTAAGTCATAGCAACCACCCCTTTTCGTCTTTTTTGTATTTTTTGTTCAACTGATAACACACACATCACATATCCATGTAATGTAGCTCAACTTTTTGCTGCTTAAAACCTCATCCTTTTTTATGCTTTTTGTCAGGCCCATTTTTTTAGTCTCTCACAGGTGTTTTATCTTTTTTTATTCTTATATCCTGCTGCGTTTTTACACCAATATAACATGTTTTTTCCTTTTTTAGTTCAACTTAACTGTTATTTTTATGTAAAACAAAAACAGGAGCATGCAAAGAGCCTGCGCGAGAGTCTAACTTACTACATGGTTGCTCACCCTTGCAATGAAAACCTGATGCCAGAAACCAAAGAAATCTTAAGAAAATATGTGAGTATTGACTTATCTCTTTAATACCCCCCCCCACACACCCCACCTCTTTTTTATTTACCTGGTTTTTGCTACATCGTTTATTTTTTTGCTTTCTTTTAGTTATTGACAATGTTCTTAAACTTCTTCTTTCATTGAAAAAATAACTTTCTTTTTTTCTATGCGTGTTTTCTTTTCCGCAGGGTGTTCCATTTGACTACTCGGTACATATGACTAAAGGAAAATTCCCTTCATTTTTCTCTGTCTTTTTTGCAAACAGATTTTTTTCTCTTTTACCGTTTTTCCAAGTTTGTATGCATTCCCCCATGATTTCTAACATTTTTCTCTTTCTTTTCTCATGAACATAAATCTCACAGACTCCAGGGTATTCTCCATGGGGTCCTGTTGCACAACAATGTTAACTACATCTGGCTGGAAAAGGTCAGATTCTTTAAGAATACTTCACAAAATCAGTACTGGAATCCTTGCCCTTTTTGTCAGTTTCATTTTTTTAGGGAAGCCACATGACCAAATACCGAAATATATTATATATAGATCATAATTTTTTTCTGAATAGTTAAGCTGGTTTTTAATACAAATAGGTTAGAATTTATACTGGGAAGTTGAAACCATGCCTGCCCCCCTCATTTTCCTTTTTTCCATTCAAACTTTCTTTATCTTCTTTTTCCAATGGTCTACTAGAGATTTTTGTCACCACTAATATACATTTTCTTTTGTATGCAGATCATCTCAACAGGACTAAATCATGACCCTAAGCTCCCGGAGGATCACCCAAGGAATGGCAAAATGCCGCACACATGAGAATGACTCATCGATAAGAGGATTATTTTGGCGAAATACAGTTTTTATTTAAATAGTTTTTTTTGCTATTTAGTATAGAAAACACATACAATTCTATATATGCTTTTTTTGGATAGTGATGACATTTTTGTCCAACACAAGTTCTTGATCTTTTTTTGTTCAGATACAAATCAATTGACAACACCGTCACCGCCGAGACAAGCACGTGACACCACCGCCACCTTGTCTTAGGGTTATATACCCCTGCGTTGCTGCGTTTATTCGAGTGATCCACAAACGATAAAAATCCCTCTTTTTGCCTAGCTCTATCTCGATGAGAGGAAACAAAAGCACTTTTTTACCTGTTGGGCAATCCTTTGATTAAGTCTTAAATGAGCCCCTCTAAAGTTTGAGGCAAATGAACGCATTTTTGTTCGTGACACCACTGCCACCATGTCTATCTTAGGGTAACGCGAGTCGAGGCGGACGTCGTCACGGTAGCGACGACGGAAGCCGAGACGAGCACGTGACACCACTGCCACCCTGTCTTACCGTAACGGGAGTCGAGGTGGACATGGACGCCGAGACGAGCACGTGACACCACTGCCACCCTGTCTATCTTATTGGAACGCGAGTCGAGTCGGACGTCGTCGCGGTAGCGACGACGGACGCCGAGACGAGCACGTGACATCACTACCAACCTGTCTTAGCGTAACGTGAGTCGAGGCAGACGTCGTCGCGGTAGGGACGACGAACGCCGAGACGAGCACGTGACACCACTGCCACCCTGTCTTAGCGTAACGCGAGTCGAGGCGGTAGCGACGACGGACGCCGAGAGGAGCACGTGACACCACTGCCACCCTGTCTTACCGTAACGCGAGTCGAGGCGGACGTCGTCGCAGTAGCGACGACGGACGCCGAGACGAGCACATGACACCACTGCCATCTTGTCTATCTCAGGGTAACGCGAGTCGCGGCGGACGTCGTCGCGGTAGCGATGACGGACGTCGAGACGAGCACGTGACATCACTACCACCCTGTCTTAGCGTAACGCGAGTCGAGGCGGAAGTCGTCGCGGTAGCGACGACGGACGCCGAGACGAGCACGTGACACCACTGCCATCTTGTCTATCTCAGGGTAACGCGAGTCGCGGCGGACGTCGTCGCGGTAGCGATGACGGACGTCGAGACGAGCACGTGACATCACTACCACCCTGTCTTAGCGTAACGCGAGTCGAGGCGGAAGTCGTCGCGGTAGCGACGACGGACGCCAAGACGAGCACGTGACACCACTGCCACCCTGTCTATCTTACGGTAACGCGAGTCGAGGCGGACGTCGTTGCTGTAGCGACGACGGACGCCGAGACGAGCACGTGACACCCCTGCCACCCTGTCTATCTTAGGGTAGCGCGAGTCGAGGCGGACGTCGTCACGGTAGCGACAACGGACGCCGAGACGAGCACGTGACACCACTGCCAACCTGTCTATCTTAGGGTAACGCGAGTCGAGGCGGACGTCGTCGCGGTAGCGACGACGGACGCCGAGACGAGCATTTGACATCACTACCACCGTGTCTTAGCGTAACGCGAGTCGAGGCGGACGTCGTCGCGGTAGCGACGACGAACGCCGAGACGAGCACGTGACACCACTACCACCCTGCCTTAGCGTAACGCGAGTCGAGGCGGACGTCCTCGCGGTAGCGACGACGGATGCCGAGACGAGCACGTGACACCACTACCACCCTGTCTTACCGTAACACGAGTCGAGGCGGACGTCGTCGCGGTAGCGACGATGGACGCCGAGACGAGCACGTGACACCACTGCCACCCTGTCTATCTTAGGGCAGCGCGAGTCGAGGCGGACGTCGTCGCGGTAGCGACGACGGATGCCGAGACGAGCCCGTGACACCAATGCCACCTTGTCTATCTTAGGGTAACGCGACTCGAGGCGGACGTCGTCGCGGTAGCGACGACGGACGCCGAGACTAGCACGTGACACCACTGCCACCCTGTCTAACTTAGGGTAACGCGCGTCGAGGCGGACGTCGTCGCGGTAGCGACGACGAACGCCGAGACGAGCACGTGACATCACTCCCACCCTGTCTATCTTAGGGTAACGCGAGTCGAGGCGGACGTCGTCGCGGTAGCGGCGATGGACGCCGAGACAAGCACGTGACACCACTGTCATCTTGTCTATCTCAGGGTAACGCGAGTCGTGGCGGACGTCGTCGCGGTAGCGATGACGGATGTCGAGACGAGCACGTGACATCACTACCACCCTGTCTTAGCGTAACGCGAGTCGAGGCGGAAGTCGTCACGGTAGCGACGACGGACGCCGAGACGAGCACGTGACACCACTGCCATCTTGTCTATCTCAGGGTAACGCGAGTCGCGGCGGACGTCGTCGCGGTACCGATGACGGACGTCGAGACGAGCACGTGACATCACTACCACCCAGTCTTAGCGTAACGCGAGTCGAGGCGGAAGTCGTCGCGGTAGCGACGACGGACGCCAAGACGAGCACGTGACACCACTGCCACCCTGTCTAACTTACGGTAACGCGAGTCGAGGCGGACGTCGTTGCTGTAGCGACGACGGACGCCGAGATGAGCACGTGACATCACTACCACCCTGTCTTTGCGTAACGTGAGTCGAGGCGGACGTCGTCGCGGTAGCGACGACGGACGCCGAGACGAGCACGTGACACCCCTGCCACCCTGTCTATTTTAGGGTAACGCGAGTCGAGGCGGACGTCGTCGCGGTAGCGACGACGGACGCCGAGACGAGCACGTGACACCACTGCCACCCTGTCTATCTTAGGGTAACGCGAGTCGAGGCAGACGTCGTTGCGGTAGCGACAACGGACGCCGAGACGAGCATTTGACATCACTACCACCCTGTCTTAGCGTAACGCGAGTCGAGGCGGACGTCGTCGCGGTAGCGACGACGAACGCCGAGACGAGCACGTGACACCACTACCACCCTGTCTTTTTCTATTTTTCAGTAAAAAGTCACCCATGGTGTTTTGTGCTAATATTGTTTTGTTTATTTTTGGATCAATGTACAGGTGTTTTTACCTTTAAGCTCATACAGTTTCTGGTACATGGTTGTTGCTAACTTTAGGAAGGAAACGTTTGAAGTCCTCTGCCCAAATAACATAATCGACTTGATTGCTGACGAAGCTCAGCTTGTAATCAAGAATTTCAAAGCGGCTTTCAAGCTGGCATACAAGAGATCACAAGTAAATGTGACTGACATGGGTGTGGCTTTCCGGAGTGTGTGCTCTTCAACTAAAGAGTAATGCAATCCAACGACTGAAATACTCAAGCAATTTTATGCATGATCCTTTTCAGTATTTTTTTCATCTAACTTTAGTGATGCAAAAAACATAATTATGAATTGCAGGGCAGATAGTGGGATCTTCACAATGAAGTTGGTACAAGGACATGATGGAGACAACACTTTGTGTTTCGAACCCGTAAGTCATAGCAACCACCCCTTTTCGTCTTTTTTGTATTTTTTGTTCAACTGATAACACACACATCACATATCCATGTAATGTAGCTCAACTTTTTGCTGCTTAAAACCTCATCCTTTTTTATGCTTTTTGTCAGGCCCATTTTTTTAGTCTCTCACAGGTGTTTTATCTTTTTTTATTCTTATATCCTGCTGCGTTTTTACACCAATATAACATGTTTTTTCCTTTTTTAGTTCAACTTAACTGTTATTTTTATGTAAAACAAAAACAGGAGCATGCAAAGAGCCTGCGCGAGAGTCTAACTTACTACATGGTTGCTCACCCTTGCAATGAAAACCTGATGCCAGAAACCAAAGAAATCTTAAGAAAATATGTGAGTATTGACTTATCTCTTTAATACCCCCCCCCACACACCCCACCTCTTTTTTATTTACCTGGTTTTTGCTACATCGTTTATTTTTTTGCTTTCTTTTAGTTATTGACAATGTTCTTAAACTTCTTCTTTCATTGAAAAAATAACTTTCTTTTTTTCTATGCGTGTTTTCTTTTCCGCAGGGTGTTCCATTTGACTACTCGGTACATATGACTAAAGGAAAATTCCCTTCATTTTTCTCTGTCTTTTTTGCAAACAGATTTTTTTCTCTTTTACCGTTTTTCCAAGTTTGTATGCATTCCCCCATGATTTCTAACATTTTTCTCTTTCTTTTCTCATGAACATAAATCTCACAGACTCCAGGGTATTCTCCATGGGGTCCTGTTGCACAACAATGTTAACTACATCTGGCTGGAAAAGGTCAGATTCTTTAAGAATACTTCACAAAATCAGTACTGGAATCCTTGCCCTTTTTGTCAGTTTCATTTTTTTAGGGAAGCCACATGACCAAATACCGAAATATATTATATATAGATCATAATTTTTTTCTGAATAGTTAAGCTGGTTTTTAATACAAATAGGTTAGAATTTATACTGGGAAGTTGAAACCATGCCTGCCCCCCTCATTTTCCTTTTTTCCATTCAAACTTTCTTTATCTTCTTTTTCCAATGGTCTACTAGAGATTTTTGTCACCACTAATATACATTTTCTTTTGTATGCAGATCATCTCAACAGGACTAAATCATGACCCTAAGCTCCCGGAGGATCACCCAAGGAATGGCAAAATGCCGCACACATGAGAATGACTCATCGATAAGAGGATTATTTTGGCGAAATACAGTTTTTATTTAAATAGTTTTTTTTGCTATTTAGTATAGAAAACACATACAATTCTATATATGCTTTTTTTGGATAGTGATGACATTTTTGTCCAACACAAGTTCTTGATCTTTTTTTGTTCAGATACAAATCAATTGACAACACCGTCACCGCCGAGACAAGCACGTGACACCACCGCCACCTTGTCTTAGGGTTATATACCCCTGCGTTGCTGCGTTTATTCGAGTGATCCACAAACGATAAAAATCCCTCTTTTTGCCTAGCTCTATCTCGATGAGAGGAAACAAAAGCACTTTTTTACCTGTTGGGCAATCCTTTGATTAAGTCTTAAATGAGCCCCTCTAAAGTTTGAGGCAAATGAACGCATTTTTGTTCGTGACACCACTGCCACCATGTCTATCTTAGGGTAACGCGAGTCGAGGCGGACGTCGTCACGGTAGCGACGACGGAAGCCGAGACGAGCACGTGACACCACTGCCACCCTGTCTTACCGTAACGGGAGTCGAGGTGGACATGGACGCCGAGACGAGCACGTGACACCACTGCCACCCTGTCTATCTTATTGGAACGCGAGTCGAGTCGGACGTCGTCGCGGTAGCGACGACGGACGCCGAGACGAGCACGTGACATCACTACCAACCTGTCTTAGCGTAACGTGAGTCGAGGCAGACGTCGTCGCGGTAGGGACGACGAACGCCGAGACGAGCACGTGACACCACTGCCACCCTGTCTTAGCGTAACGCGAGTCGAGGCGGTAGCGACGACGGACGCCGAGAGGAGCACGTGACACCACTGCCACCCTGTCTTACCGTAACGCGAGTCGAGGCGGACGTCGTCGCAGTAGCGACGACGGACGCCGAGACGAGCACATGACACCACTGCCATCTTGTCTATCTCAGGGTAACGCGAGTCGCGGCGGACGTCGTCGCGGTAGCGATGACGGACGTCGAGACGAGCACGTGACATCACTACCACCCTGTCTTAGCGTAACGCGAGTCGAGGCGGAAGTCGTCGCGGTAGCGACGACGGACGCCGAGACGAGCACGTGACACCACTGCCATCTTGTCTATCTCAGGGTAACGCGAGTCGCGGCGGACGTCGTCGCGGTAGCGATGACGGACGTCGAGACGAGCACGTGACATCACTACCACCCTGTCTTAGCGTAACGCGAGTCGAGGCGGAAGTCGTCGCGGTAGCGACGACGGACGCCAAGACGAGCACGTGACACCACTGCCACCCTGTCTATCTTACGGTAACGCGAGTCGAGGCGGACGTCGTTGCTGTAGCGACGACGGACGCCGAGACGAGCACGTGACACCCCTGCCACCCTGTCTATCTTAGGGTAGCGCGAGTCGAGGCGGACGTCGTCACGGTAGCGACAACGGACGCCGAGACGAGCACGTGACACCACTGCCAACCTGTCTATCTTAGGGTAACGCGAGTCGAGGCGGACGTCGTCGCGGTAGCGACGACGGACGCCGAGACGAGCATTTGACATCACTACCACCGTGTCTTAGCGTAACGCGAGTCGAGGCGGACGTCGTCGCGGTAGCGACGACGAACGCCGAGACGAGCACGTGACACCACTACCACCCTGCCTTAGCGTAACGCGAGTCGAGGCGGACGTCCTCGCGGTAGCGACGACGGATGCCGAGACGAGCACGTGACACCACTACCACCCTGTCTTACCGTAACACGAGTCGAGGCGGACGTCGTCGCGGTAGCGACGATGGACGCCGAGACGAGCACGTGACACCACTGCCACCCTGTCTATCTTAGGGCAGCGCGAGTCGAGGCGGACGTCGTCGCGGTAGCGACGACGGATGCCGAGACGAGCCCGTGACACCAATGCCACCTTGTCTATCTTAGGGTAACGCGACTCGAGGCGGACGTCGTCGCGGTAGCGACGACGGACGCCGAGACTAGCACGTGACACCACTGCCACCCTGTCTAACTTAGGGTAACGCGCGTCGAGGCGGACGTCGTCGCGGTAGCGACGACGAACGCCGAGACGAGCACGTGACATCACTCCCACCCTGTCTATCTTAGGGTAACGCGAGTCGAGGCGGACGTCGTCGCGGTAGCGGCGATGGACGCCGAGACAAGCACGTGACACCACTGTCATCTTGTCTATCTCAGGGTAACGCGAGTCGTGGCGGACGTCGTCGCGGTAGCGATGACGGATGTCGAGACGAGCACGTGACATCACTACCACCCTGTCTTAGCGTAACGCGAGTCGAGGCGGAAGTCGTCACGGTAGCGACGACGGACGCCGAGACGAGCACGTGACACCACTGCCATCTTGTCTATCTCAGGGTAACGCGAGTCGCGGCGGACGTCGTCGCGGTACCGATGACGGACGTCGAGACGAGCACGTGACATCACTACCACCCAGTCTTAGCGTAACGCGAGTCGAGGCGGAAGTCGTCGCGGTAGCGACGACGGACGCCAAGACGAGCACGTGACACCACTGCCACCCTGTCTAACTTACGGTAACGCGAGTCGAGGCGGACGTCGTTGCTGTAGCGACGACGGACGCCGAGATGAGCACGTGACATCACTACCACCCTGTCTTTGCGTAACGCGAGTCGAGGCGGACGTCGTCGCGGTAGCGACGACGGACGCCGAGACGAGCACGTGACACCCCTGCCACCCTGTCTATCTTAGGGTAACGCGAGTCGAGGCGGACGTCGTCGCGGTAGCGACGACGGACGCCGAGACGAGCACGTGACACCACTGCCACCCTGTCTATCTTAGGGTAACGCGAGTCGAGGCAGACGTCGTTGCGGTAGCGACGACGGACGCCGAGACGAGCATTTGACATCACTACCACCCTGTCTTACCGTAACGCGAGTCGAGGCGGACGTCGTCGCGGTAGCGACGACGAACGCCGAGACGAGCACGTGACACCACTACCACCCTGTCTTAGCGTAACATAGTCGAGGCGGACGTCGTCGCGGTAGCGACGACGGATGCCGAGACGAGCACGTGACACCACTACCACCCTGTCTTACCGTAACACGAGTCGAGGCGGACGTCGTCGCGGTAGCGACGATGGACGCCGAGACGAGCACGTGACACCACTGCCACCCTGTCTATCTTAGGGCAACGCGAGTCGAGGCGGACGTCGTCGCGGTAGCGACGACGGACGCCGAGACGAGCCCGTGACACCAATGCCACCTTGTCTATCTTAGGGTAACGCGACTCGAGGCGGACGTCGTCGCGGTAGCGACGATGGACGCCGAGACAAGCACGTGAGACCACTGCCACCCTGTCTATCTTAGGACAACGCGAGTCGAGGCGGACGTCGTCGCGGTAGCGACGACGGACGCCGAGACGAGCCCGTGACACCAATGCCACCTTGTCTATCTTAGGGTAACGCGACTCGAGGCGGACGTCGTCGCGGTAGCGACGACGGACGCCGAGACTAGCACATGACACCACTGCCACCCTGTCTATCTTAGGGTAACGCGCGTCGAGGCGGACGTCATCGCGGTAGCAACGACGGACGCCGAGAGGAGCACGTGACATCACTCCCACCCTGTCTATCTTAGGGTAACGCGAGTCGAGGCGGACGTCGTCGCGGTAGCGGCGACGGACGCCGAGACGAGCACGTGACATCACTACCACCCTGTCTTAGCGTAACGCGAGTCGAGGCGGATGTCGTCGCGGTAGCGACGACGGACGCCAAGGCAAGCATGTGACATCACTGCCACCCTGTATTAGCGTAACGCGAGTCGAGGCGGACGTCGTCGCTACCGCGACAACGTCTGCCTTGACTCGCATTATCCTAAGATAGACATGGTGGCAGTGGTGTCACGTGCTCATCTCGGCGTTCGTCGTCGCTACCGCGACAACGTCCGCCTTGACTCGCATTGCCCTAAGATAGACAGGGTGGCAGTGGTGTCACGTGCTCGTCTCGGCGTCCATCGTCGCTACCGCGACGACGTCTGCCTCGACTCGCGTTACGGTAAGACAGGGTGGCAGTGGTATCACGTTCTCGTCTCGGCGTCCGTCGTCGCTACCGCGACGACGTCTGCCTCGACTCGCGTTACGCTAAGACAGGGTGGCAGTGGTGTCACATGCTCGTCTCGGGGGCGCGTCAGCGCACCTGCTGGGTGTAGCCCCCGAGATTCGAGCTGACTGCTGAGCAGTCGGGCCGGATCTCCCGGCGACTACTTTGTCTTCTCTCTCTTGCGGGGGCGTGTCAGCGCACCCGCTGGGTGCGTCGTCGGAGCAGGAGGCAGTCCAGCCGGCTTGGCACAGCTGGCAGCGCAGGTCACGACTGACGGTCCAAGTGGCGAAGCAGACGGACAGGTCATCCGGACGGGTTGGCCTTTTCTTCTCTTTGTCCCAGCCGATCTCTTTTCTCTTTTTTTGAGTAAGCCGGCTTGGCACCCGGCCACTTCTCTCTCAGCCGGCTTGGGCAGCCGGCACCTGACTTTTCTTCTCTGGCAGCCGGCCACTTCATTTTTTAGTCCTACCCGGACTTGGGCAGCCGGCCCGCTTCTTTTCTCTAGCACTCGGCCTCTTTTCTATCTTCTGCTTTTTTTCACTGCCTGAGCAATCGGCAGGAGCGGGACGGCGGCAGCCGGCGTCCGGGTCGCGGCGAAGCCGGCAGGCCGGGCTGTGGGGGAGCCGGCGAGGGCGAAGCCGGAGCCGGCCGGGCATGGACATTCGGACCTTTTTCTATTCTTGGTCAGCCGGCCGAGGTCGGCGGCTGGAGCGGCGGCCCAGAGCCGGCCTGGGGTGGGCGTCCGGAGGCGGACAGAGCCGGATCCGGCCAGGTGCGAGGCGGCGCTAGGGAGCTGGACGCGGCCGGGCTCGAGGTGGAGCCGTCGCACGCGCAGGCCGAACGTAGGCGGCTAGCGCGGATGGGCGCAGGGCGGCCGGGGAGCCGGCCAGCGCGGGAGCCGGCCGAGCGGGCAGGTCGGGCGGGCGGCACGGGAGGCCGGCCAGCGCGGGCCCCTGGCCGCGGGCAAAAGCGGATCCGGCATGCGCGACCCGGCCGTGGGCGGAGGCGGAGCCGGAAGGCGGCAGATGAGGCTGGGGCCGGCGCTGTGGCCGGAGACGGCGACGAGCGGAGGAGCGAAAGTCCGCAGGGGCGCGGGGCGACCCGGCGGGAGCGGCCCAGCCATGGCGTAGGCGAGCCGGCCACAGCAAGGGCAGTAGCTGGGTGAGGTGCACGGGGCATCGCCCGGAGCGAGCGCGATGGAGGCCGGGTCGGTGGAAGCCGGCGGATGGGCAGCCGACCCCGGCCAGGCCCGGGGCGGCGTCGGGGAGCTGATGCGGGGTCGGATGCGGCCTAGCTTGGGGAGTCGACCTGGAGCCGGTGCGGGGACCAGGCCGAGCGCGGCAGTGGCTGGCGGGCTAGAGTGGAGCGCTATGGTGGAGCGGGGTGTTTGAAGATCGCAGGGGAGGAGGCAGCGGCCACGGCGCGGTGGCGCGCTAAAGGACGAAACAGCAGCGGGGGCAGGGCACGGCCCCAAGCGCGAGGGGTTCCTCCCCTGGTGGCGTTTGAGCGAGGATGCAGCGGGAGCAGCTACAATCGGACAACAACACCATGGATATTGGAAGTGTTTGGGCATTGTCTGACTAATGCATGGCTAGTATCTGACCATAGTTAAGGAAGTGTACGACCATGGTATGGGGATTGAGTGGCTTGCTAGCTAGCGTGTATGGAGGAGCGAGCGCGTGCTATGGCCGGAGCTAGACAAGCGTGGAGGGGAGCGAGCGCGAGCAGCACGCGGATTGATGGAGCCGACCGAAGCGAGGCCCTGCGCGCGGCGCGCGCGGACGGGCGGCGGCGTCGCAACAGTGGCGGTGAAGAAGGCGCAACCGACGGCGAGGACACTCCACCCCTCGCGGCCGCTCCGGGGGCGTGTCGGTGTCGAGCCCTCGAGCGCTACCGGAGAGACGGCGCGACGCCGCGGTGACGACGAAGATGGCGAGGCCGATGGCAAGGACGCGCCGCCCCTCGCGGCCACTCCGGGGGCGGGTCGGTGTCGAGCCCCCGAGCGCTACCGGGGAGACGGCGCGACGCCGCGGGGGAGGCGATGAAGAAAAAAGGGTCCCGCCCGGACAGCGAAACCAGCAGCAGCGTGGTAGCATAGTAGTAGTACCGCCCCAAGGTGGGCGCCAACTGTCGTGGTATTCTCACGGGGGGCTTGCGAGTCGACAGATGCCACAAGGGCTTAGTGTGAGGGTAAGACTGCTGCTGATAGGACCGGGAGCGGGTATGCGAGTAGCACACGCTAGTTACCCAGGTTAGGGGCTCTCCGGAGAGATAACACCCCTACTCCTGCATGTCTGAGTATATCTGGTATATCTATCTGGTACAGAGTTGCTCCTGGAGCTGTATCTAAGCTCAGTGCCATAGGCATCTGGCTTTGCATATGTCTTATATGGGTGAATGAGCTAGCTAGCAAGTGGGCATGAGAGTGCTCTACCGTGCGTGGCATGTATGCATGCGTGAGGGAATTCATCCTCCCTGGATGGATGGATGTGAGCCCATATATATAGTGTGGAGCTAGCTTGATATGTAAGCTATGTGGGTAGCTTAGGAAGTAAGCTATGTAGTGGCATGAGAACAAGGGGCATGATGGGGTGTCATGCTTGTCCCCTGGGTCACTTCATAAATAGTGCCAGGGGACAAGTGACACTATACATGATGACATGAGGTACAGCCATCTCGTCCGCGGTATGGCCGCCACGTCGGGGTCTTGTCGGTGTCGGTGTCGGGTCGGGTTACAGTCGGCAGCCGGCGGCTTGGTGCAGGTGGCAGCCGGCTGGTTGGCGCAGTCGGCAGCCGGCTGGTCAGAGCAGTCGGACGGGGAGCCGGCAGGAGCGGCCGGGCAGTCGGACTGAGGGGCTTTGCTAGCCCCGATGTCTTGAAATATCGTCTTGCCATCCTCGGGGTACCCGTGGTCGATTACTCCGACAGCGGTAGCGATGACGGACGCCGAGACGAGCACGTGACACCCCTGCCACCCTGTCTATCTTAGGGTAACGCGAGTCGAGGCGGACGTCGTCGCGGTAGCGACGACGTACACCGAGACGAGCACGTGACATCACTACCATCCTATCTTAGGGTAACACGAGTCGAGGCGGATGTCGTCGCGGTAGCGACGACGGACGCCGAGCCGAGCACGTGACATCACTACCACCCTTTCTTAGCGTAACGCGAGTCGAGGCGGACGTCGTCGCGGTAGCGACGACGGACACCAAGATGAGCACGTGACACCACTGCCAGCCTGTCTTACCGTCATGCGAGTTGAGGCGGACGTCGTCGCGGTAGCGACGATGGACTTCGAGACGAGCACGTGACACCACTGCCACGCTATCTATCTTACCGTAACGCGAGTCGAGGCGGACGTCGTCGCGGTAGCGACGATGGACACCGAGACGAGCATGTGACACCACTGCCACCCTGTCTATCTTAGGGTAACGCGAGTCGAGCCGGACGTCGTCGCGGTAGCGACGACGGACGCCGAGACAAGCACGTGACATCACTACCACCCTGTCTTACCGTAACGCGAGTCGAGGCGGACGTCGTCGCGGTAGCGACGACGGACGCCGAGACGAGCACGTGACACCACTGCCACCCTGTCTTACCGTCACGCAAGTCGAGGCGGACGTCGTCGCGGTAGCGACGATCGATGCCCAGACGAGCACGTGACACCACTGCACCCTATCAATCTTACCGTAATGTGAGTCGAGGCGGACGTCGTCGCGGTAGCGACGATGGACGCCGAGACGAGCACGTGACACCACTGCCACCCTGTCTATCTTAGGGAAACGCGAGTCGAGGCGGACGTCGTCGTGGTAGCGATGACGAACGCTGAGACAAGCACGTCACACCACTGCCACCCTGTCTTAGTGTAACGCGAGTCGAGGCGGACGTCGTCGCGATAGCGACGACGTACGCCGAGACGAGCACGTGACACCACTGCCCCCCTGTCTTACCGTAACGCGATTTGAGGCGGTCGTCGTCGCGGTAGCGACGATGGACCCCGAGACGAGCACGTGACACCACTGCCACCCTGTCTATCTTAGGATAACGTGAGTCGAGGCGGACATCGTCACGGTAGCGACGACGGACGCAGAGATGAGCCCGTGACACCACTGCCACCCTGTCTATCTTAGGGTAACGTGAGTCAAGGCGGACGTCGTCGCGGTAGCAACGACGGACGCCAAGACGAGCACGTGATACCACTGCCATCATGTCTTAGCGTAACAAGAGTCGAGGCGGATGTCGTCGCGATAGCGACGACGGACGCCGAGACGAGCACGTGACACCACTGCCACCCTGTCTTACCGTCACGCAAGTCGAGGCGGACGTCGTCGCGGTAGCGACGATCGATGCCCAGACGAGCACGTGACACCACTGCCAACCTATCTATCTTACCGTAATGCGAGTCGAGGCGGACGTCGTCGCGGTAGCGACGATGGACGCCGAGACGAGCACGTGACACCACTGCCACCCTGTCTATCTTAGGGAAACGCGAGTCGAGGCGGACGTCGTCGCGGTAGCGATGATGAACGCTGAGACGAGCACGTCACACCACTGCCACCCTGTCTTAGTGTAACGCGAGACGAGGCGGACGTCGTCGCGATAGCGACGACGTACGCCGAGACGAGCACGTGACACCACTGCCCCCCTGTCTTACCGTAACGCGATTTGAGGCGGTCGTCGTCGCGGTAGCGACGATGGACCCCGAGACGAGCACGTGACACCACTGCCACCCTGTCTATCTTAGGGTAACGTGAGTCGAGGCGGACATCGTCACGGTAGCGACGACGGACGCAGAGACGAGCCCGTGACACCACTGCCACCCTGTCTTTGTGTAACGTGAGTCGAGGCGGACGTCGTCGCGGTAGCGACGACGGACGCCGAGACGAGCACGTGACACCCCTGCCACCCTGTCTATCTTAGGATAACGCGAGTCGAGGCGGACGTCGTCGCGGTAGCGAAGACAGACGCTGAGACGAGCACGTGACATCACTACCATCCTATCTTAGGGTAACACGAGTCGAGGCGGACATTGTCGCGGTAGCGACAACGGACGCCGAGCCGAGCACGTGGCATCACTACCACCCTTTCTTAGCGTAACGCGAGTCGAGGCGGACGTCGTCGCGATAGCGACGCCAGACGCCGAGACGAGCATGTGACACCACTGCCACCCTGTCTTACCGTCACGCGAGTTGAGGCCGACGTCGTCGCGGTAGCAACGATGGATGCCGAGACGAGCACGTGAGACCACTGCCACCCTATCTATCTTACCGTAACGCGAGTCGAGGCGGACGTCGTCGCGGTAGCGACGATTGACACCGAGACGAGCATGTGACACCACTGCCACCCTGTCTATCTTAGGGTAATGCAAGTCGAGCCGGACGTCGTCGCGGTAGCGACGATGGACGCCGAGACGAGCACGTGACATCACTACCACCCTGTCTTAGCGTAACGCGAGTCGAGGCGGACGTCGTCACGGTAGCGACGACGGACGCCGAGACGAGCACGTGACACCACTGCCACGCTGTCTTACCGTCACGCGAGTCGAGGCAGACGTCGTCGCGGTAGTGACGATGGACGCCGAGACGAGCACGTGACACCACTGCCAGCCTATCTATCTTACCGTAAAGCGAGTCGAGGCGGACGTCGTCGCGGTAGCGACGATGGACGCCGAGACGAGCACGTGACACCACTGCTACCCTGTCTATCTTAGGGTAACGTGAGTCGAGGCGGACGTCGTCGCGGTAGCGACGACGAACGCTGAGACGAGCACGTCACACCACTGCCACCCTGTCTTAGCGTAACGCGAGTCAAGGCGGACGTCGTCGCGATAGCGACGACGGACGCCGAGACGAGCACGTGACACCACTGCCACCCTGTCTTACCGTAACGCGATTTGAGGCAGACGTCGTCGCGGTAGTGACGATGGACCCCGAGACGAGCACGTGACACCACTGGCACCCTGTCTATCTTAGGGTAACGTGAGTCGAGGCGGACATCGTCACGGTAGCGACGGCGGACGCCGAGACGAGCCCGTGACACCACTGCCACCCTGTCTATCTTAGGGTAACGCGAGTCAAGGCTGACGTCGTCGCGGTAGCGACGACGGACGCCAAGACGAGCATGTGACACCACTGCCATCATGTCTTACCGTAACACGATTTGAGGCAGACGATTGTTGCCGAGACGAGCACGTGAGACCACTGTCACCCTGTCTATCTTAGGGTCACGCTAGTCGAGGCGAACGTCGTCGCGGTAGCGACTACGGACGCCGAGACGAGCACGTGACACCAGTGCCACCCTGTCTTAGCGTAACGCGAGTCGAGGCGGACGTCATCGCGGTAGCGACGATGGCGGAAGCATGTGACACCACTGCTATGCTATGTATTTTAAGGTGACATGAGTCGAGGCGGACGTCGTCGCGGAACGCCGAGACGTGCACGTGACACCAAATTTACATAACAAATAATTTTGTTTTTCAAAAGTTGTTAAGAATTTCAGACATTACTCATGATTTCCAGGAAAATCACAAATTCAAAAATTGTTATAATTTTTAATATATGTTATTGCTTTGTAAATTTTTCGTTAATTTGAAATGTTGTTCGTAGTTGATCAATTAATTTGATCATGCTATTTTGAACATTCCCGAGTCAACCAAAAAGCTGTAGATCAATTCAATTGAGAATGCTATTTTTTTCTTAATAAAAATATTTTCATGGAGAAAATTAATTGAAGGGAATAGGAGGATGATAATTTATTTTTCTGTGCAAAAGTGCCAATTATTTTTGGTTAAAAGTCCTAGTTTATTTCAATTGAAAGTGGAATCTCCCGCCCACTACTGTCCCTGAAAAACCGCCGGCCCAGAAAGGGAATGGGCCCGAAAGAAATAACGTGGAAAGGGAATAGAAGCTAGGGGAGGTATTGGGCGAGCGCTGGGCCAGACTCAAGAAAGGGAATAGAGCCTAGGAGCAGTGCTCGTCACGGGGTCGATCCAGAAAGGGAATAGGACGCGGGCGCCTGATCGCTAAACATTGTCGTTTTGCTGTCGGATGTCTGCGGTCGGAAATCGAGCGCGCCATCTGGGACGCGCGCGCGCGTGCATTAGCCTCGCCCTTAACTTAATACTCTAGATGCATGCTGGATAGCGGTCGATGAGTGGAGTAATAGTAGTAGATGCAGAATCGTTTCGATCTACTTGTCACGGACGTGATGCCTATATACATGATCATGCCTAGATATTCGCATAATTATGCACAATTCTATTAATTGCTCAACAGTAATTTGTTCACCCACCGTAGAATACTTATGCTCTTGAGAGAAGCCACTAGTGAAACCTATGGTCCCCGGGTCTATTCTCATCATATCAATCTCCATCACTTTAATATTGCTTTGCTATTTACTTTTCCTTTACCTTTTCCTTTGCATCTTTATATCAAAAATACCAAAAATATTCTATCTATTAGATCTCACTCTCGTAAGTGACCATGAAGGGCTTGACAACCCCTAATCGCGTTGGTTGCGAGTAGCTATCGCTTTGTGCAGGTACGAGGGACTTGAGTGTGGCCTCCTACTGGATTGATACCTTGGTTCTCAAAAACTGAGGGAAATACTTACGCTACTCTGCTACATCATCCCTTCCTCTTCGAGGAAAACCAACGCAAGCTCAAGACGTAGCAGTATCGCAACATAGGCATAGCAAAAGAGCGAGCAACTAGCAAGCAAATATAGAAGTGATTTCGAGGGTATGGTCATCTTGCCTGAAATCCCGCAAGGAAGACGAATGAGTCCATGAAGAAGACAAACGGACGTAGTCGAACGGGTCCTCACAAACGCGACGTTATCGGAACCAACCCGAAGAAGCAACACCGGAAAGAAGCACACAACATAGTAAACAACCAACACATGAACATGGCATGATATGCGGGATGCGGTATGTGATGCATATGCATGATTTCGAAAGGAATGATTGAACCTGGCCTCAACATGGAAATCCAAGAGTACCACTGGAAAGGTGAGTTGATTTCGGTTGAAATCGATATAAAGATCACCGGAATCGGATGCACGGTTTGGAAATGGCAAGCAAAACAAATATGGCACCAGTCTGCGATTAACCGCACGAGACCATCTAAATGCATCAAGATAAATAAGCTACTGCAATCACACATGGCAACAAAATACATGGAAGGGATCCACTCATGATGCTTGACAAAATATGAACACTGAGCTACGGCTAAAACACTCATTAACAGGTTCAAACAATCATGGCAAAAGTGCTAAAGATAACAGGTTTCAGACTGAGTGAAATTAACAGCATGTCAGGAATTTATCATCAGGAAGCAATGTTTTGAGCACGATAACTACATGCTACAGGAACATATCATGGCAAAGCAAGGCATAGCATGAAGCTACTCTAAGCATATAACAAAAGTCCCTTAGTGACCATGAGCCAAAAGGGATCAGAAAATACAATTACAAGCATGTGAACATAGGAAAAACATAAACAGATTCAGACTTAGTGAAAAACTGGAGCATGGCAAAACAGATAACGAGTAGGCATGTTTACGAGCTCAATGCACTCACTACAAGGCATTGCATGACAAACTAAGCATACACCCAGCAAATAGACATGGCATAGAAGCTAGACATGGCATAGAAGCTAGACATGGCAAGAACAACAACATAGCATGCACGGAACAACAACAACAACAACAAGCTCGGCAAAATTGCTAAACATGTTAACAATCTGCCAGGAACATCTTATAGCAAAAGTAGAGCTCGATTGACTCAAGTTAGGGTGCTCCATAATTGCAAACAAAGACATGGATGGATAGAGCACCACAATATCTACAAAACATCCTTACTGATCATGCTCAAAAGAGGCACGGATCACTAGGAAACAACATGAACATATGACATAAAAATAATGACAGGGCAAGGACTGTGAAATTCTAAGTCCCTGAAATCAGCATCATTGAGTAAGCTACTTTGCATGCTTGTGCTAGTCACCACAAGGATCATAAAAATACATGGCATACACCCCTGTAAAGATAACATGGCATATAACAAAACACATGTAGGGCTCAAGATCATAGCATGCACACATTAATCATGGCAAAAATGACAAAAGTGCATTTGCTAAAACAGATCTGAAACTATCATCACATAGCCCTCTTCCAACAGCATTTCAGGCCTCAAGATGAGCTCAAATGAAAATGATGCAATGAGATGAAATGATGTACTCGTCGAGACGAACATTTTGATATGCTACACGCACGAATTGGAGCCACGATGATGAAGTTATGATGTGATCAAATAGGCATAAAATTACTGGGATTTAGTGGAATTTCAACCTCTCCGAGAAAGTCAACGGGACGGAGTGGTGCGGGATGTCTCGGTGCAGATCTGAGATGGGGTGTTTGGTTCGGGGAGTGGTGGAGCTGGTCCACCCTCACCAGATCCGGGTCAACTCCGACTCCGGCGAGCTCTAGGCTCCGGCGATCACCGGAGAGGACGAAGGAAGGCGGGAGGCGGCGCAAGGAGGTCGGGGATGGCCGGGCGGCGCGGTGGCCGGCGAAAGGCAGTGGCGAGGGAGCTTGGCGGCGGCGCATGCGAGGCGACGAGCGAGCGGGGCGGCCGGCGACGAAGGGCGCGGTGGCCGGCGCGAACTCCGGCGATGGGCGGTGGCGGCGCGGAGCAGAGAGCGAGGCGGTGGGGCTGGAACGGCTCTGTGGCAGCGCGGGCGCTCTCAGACGGCGGGGCAGGCGCGCGGAGCGCTCGGGCCGGGCGGGCCGGCCGTGGGCCCGCAGGGCCGCGGCGGCGCGGGGAGGAGAGAGAAGGGCGCCGGTGACAGGTGGCACAATGGGAGAGGTCGAGCAAGGCGGTGGGGCAGATTTGGCGCGCTGTGATTTGTCGGAGTGAGGTGGAGGGCGCGGTGGACACGTCCGGCTGCGGGAGGAGGACGAAATTAGGGTTAGACTGCGCAAAAATTCGAGAAGAGCCACATATTTATAGGTAGAGGGAGCTAGGAGAGTCCAAATGAGGTGCGGTTTTCGGCCACGCGGTCGTGATTGGACAACCGAGATGATGGAGGGGGTTTTGGTGGGTTTTGGGCCACTTTGGAGGGGTGTTGGGCTGCAACACACACGAGGCCTTTTCGGTCCCTCGGTTAACCGTTGGAGTATCAAACGAAGTCCAAATGGCACGAAACTTGACAGGCGGTCTACCGGTAGTAAACCAAGGCCGCATGACAAGTCTCGGTCCAATCCGAAAACGTTTTACACCCGCACACTAAAAGAGGTAGAAAGGGACACCGGGTGACATAGGAGCGTCGGAATGCAAAACGGACAACGGGGAAAATGCTCGGATGCATGAGACGAACATGTATGCAAATGAAATGCCCATGATGACATGATATGCAATGCATGACACGCAAGCAATGACAAGGCAACAACAACGAATAACTGGAGGACACCTGGCACATCGGTCACGGGGCGTCACATTAATCTTCCAGATAAGATAGTGATTGACAGAGTTCTCTAGTCACTATCACCAAGTTACTAGAACTTCGTGATGAACTATAATATGCAAGGGATAACGGAAACGATTCCCAAGCTCTTCATGATGCTGAAATCGACTATGGTAGAAATCAAGAAAAGCATCAAGTGTTGATGGTTGACAAGACCACTAGTTTCAAGAAAAGGGCAAAGGGAAGAAGGGGAACTTCAAGAAGAACGACAAGCAAGTTGCTGCTCAAGTGAAGAAGCCCAAGTCTGGACCTAAGCCTGAGACTAAGTGCTTCTACTGCAAAGGGACTGGTCACTGGAAGCAGAACTGCCCCAAGTATTTGGCGGATAAGAAGGATGGCAAAGTGAACAAAGGTATTTTTGATATACATGTTGTTGATGTGTACTTTACTAGTGTTTATAGAAACCCCTCAGTATTTGATACTAGTTCAGTTGCTAAGATTAGTAACTCGAAACGGGAGTTGCAGAATGAACAGAGACTAGTTAAGGGTGAAGTGACGATATGTGTTGGAAGTGGTTCCAAGATTGATATGATCATCATCGTACACTCCCTATACTTCCGGGATTAGTGTTGAACCTAAATAAATGTTATTTGGTGTTTGCATTAAGCATGAATATGATTTTATCATGTTTACTGCAATACAATTATTCATTTAAAGTCAGAGAATAATTGTTGTTCAGATTACATGAATAAAACCTTCCATGGTCATACACCCAAGTTGAATGGTTTATTGAATCTTGATCATAGTGATACACAAATTCATAATATTGAAGCCAAAAGATGCAAAGTTAATAATGATAGTGCAACTTATTTGTGGCCCTGTCATTTAGGTCATATTGGTGTAAAGCGCATGAAGAAAATCCATGCTGATGGGCTTTTGGATTCACTTGATTATGAATCAGTTGATGCTTGCGAACCATGCCTCATGGGCAAGATGACTAAAAACTCCGGTCTCCGGAACAATGGAGCGAGCAACAAACTTGTTGGAAATAATACATACTGATGTATGCAGTCCGATGAGTGTTGAGGGTCACGGCAGGTATCATTATTTTCTGACCTTCATGGATGATTTGAGCAGATATGGGTATATCTTCTTGATGAAACATAAATCTGAAGCATTTGAAAAGTTCAAATAATTTCAGAGTGAAGTGGAAAATCATCGTAACAAGAAAATAAAGTTTCTACGATCTAATCGTGGAGGAGAATATTTGAGTTATAAGTTTGGTCTTCATTTGAAACAATGTGGAATAGTTTCGCAACTCACGCCACCCGGAACACCATAGCGTAATGGTGTGTCCGAACATCGTAACCGTACTTTATTAGATATGGTGCAATCTATTATGTCTCTTACCGATTTACCACTATCGTTTTGGGGTTATGCATTAGAGATAGCTGCATTCATGTTAAATAGGGCACCATCTAAATCCGTTGAGATGACACCATATGAACTATGGTTTGGCAAGAAACCAAAGTTGTCGTCTTAAAGTTTGGGGTTGCGATGCTTATATGAAAAAAGTTTCATCCTCATAAGCTCAAACCCAAATTGGGGAAATGTATCTTCATAGGATACCCAAAGGAAACAGTTGGGTACACCTTCTATCACAAATCTGAAGGCAAGACATTCGTTGCTAAGAATGGATCCTTTCTAGAGAAGGAGTTTCTCTTGAAATAAGTGAGTGGGAGGAAAGTAGAACTTGATGAGGTAACTGTACCTGCTCCCTTATTGGAAATTAGTTCATCACAGAAATCTGTTCATGGGACTCCTACACCAATTAGTGAGGAAGCTAATGATGATGATCATATAACTTCAGATCAAGTTACTACCGAACCTCGTAGGTCAACCAGAGTGAGATCCGCACCATAGTGGTACAGTAATCCTTTCTGGAAGTCATGTTACTAGAACATGACGAACCTACGAACTATGAGGAAGCAATGATGAGCCCAGATTCCGCGAAATGGCTTGCGGCCATGAAATCTGAGATGGGATCCATGTATGAGAACAAAGTATGGACTTTGATTGACTTGCCCGATGATTAGTGAGTCATTAAGAATAAATGGATCTACAAAGCTCGAATTTTCGCAAAATGTTTTCGACAAGGTGTTGACTATGATGAGATTTTCTCACTCGTATCGATGCTTAAAAGTCTGTCCGAATCATGTTAGTAGTTGTCGCATTTTATGAAATATGGAAAATGGATGTCAAAATTGTATTCCTTAATGTAGAAGAGTTGTATATGATGCAACCAGAAGGTTTTGTCGATCCTAAAGGTGCTAACAACGTGAACAAGCTCCAGCGATCCATCTATGGACTGGTGCAAGCATCTCGGAGTTGGAATATATGCTTTGATAAAGTGATCAAAGCATATGGTTTTATATAGACTTGCGGTGAAGCCTATATTTACAAGAAAGTGAGTGGGAGCACTACATCATTTCTGATAAGTATATGTGAATGACATATTGTTGATCGGAAATAATGTAGAATTTTCTGGAAAGCATAAAGGAGTGTTTGAAAAGAGTTTTTCAAAGAAAGACCTCGGTGAAGCTACTTAAATATTGAGCATCAAGATCTATAGAGATAGATCAAGACGCTTGATATATTTTCAATGAGTACATACCTTGACAAGATTTTGAAGTGGTTTAAAATGGAACAGCCAAAGCAGGAGTTCTTGCCTATGTTGCAAGGTGTGAAGTTGAGTAATGACTCAAAACCCGACCACGGCAAAAAATAGAAAGAGAATGAAAAGTCATTCCCTAGGCCTCAGTCATAGGTTCTACAAAGTATGCTATGCTGTGTACCAGACCTATGGTGTACCTCACCATAAGTTTGTCAAGAGCGTACAATAGTGATCCAGGAGTGGATCACTGGACAACGGTCAAAAATATCCTTAGTGGAATAAGGAAATGTTTCTCGGTTATGGAGGTGAAAAAGAGTTCGTCATAAAGAGTTACGTCGATGCAAGCTTTGACACTGATCTGGATGACTCTAAGTCTCGATCTAGATACATATCGAAAGTGGGAGCAATTAGCTAGAGTAGCTCCGTGCAAAGCATTGTAGACATAGAAAATTTGCAAAATGCATACGGCTCTGAATGTGGCAGACCCGTTGACTAAATTTCTCTCGCAAGCAAAACATGATCACTCTTTGGGTGTTAATCACAGAGATGTGAACTAGATTATTGACTCTAGTAAACCCTTTGGGTGTTAGTCACATGGAGATGTGAACTAATCACATAAAGATGTGAACTATTGGTGTTAAATCACACGACGATGTGAACTAGATTATTAACTCTAGTGCAAGTGGGAGCTTGAAGGAAATATGCCCTAGAGGCAATAATAAAGTTGTTATTTATATTTCCTTATATCATGATAAATGTTTATTATTCATGCGAGAATTGTATTAACCAGAAACTTAGTACATGTGGGAATACATAGACAAACAGAGTTTCACTAGTTTGCCTCTACTTTACTAGCTCGTTGAATCAAAGATGGTTAAGTTTCCTAGCCATAGACATGAGTTGTCATTTGATTAACGGGATCACATCATTCGAGAATGATGTGATTGAATTGACCCATTCCGTTAGCTTAGCACTTGATCGTTTAGTTTACTACTATTGCTTTCTTCATGACTCATACATGTTCCTATGACTATGAGGTTATGCAACTCCCAATTACCGGAGGAACACTTTGTGCTACCAAACGTCACAACATAACTGGGTGATTATAAAGGTGCTCTACAGGTGTCTCCGATGGTACTTGTTGAGTTGGCATAGATCAATATTAGGATTTTTCACTCCAATTGTCGGAGAGGTATCTCTGGGCCCACTCGGTAATGCACATCACTATAAGCCTTGCAAGCATTGTAACTAATGAGTTGGTTGCGAGATGATGTATTACGGAACGAGTAAAGAGACTTGCCGGTAACGAGATTGAACTAGGTATTGAGATACCGACGATCGAATCTCGGGCAAGTAACATACCGATGACAAATGGAACAACGTATGTTTTTATGCGGTTTGACCGATAAAGATCTTCGTAGAATATGTAGGAGCCAATATGAGCATCCAGGTTCCGGTATTGGTTATTGATCGGAGACGTGTCTCAGTCATGTCTACATAGTTCTCGAACCCGTAGGGTCCGCACGCTTAAAGTTCGGTGACGATCGGAATTATGAGTTTTTCTGTTTTGATGTACTGAAGGTAGTTCGGAGTCCCGGATATGATCACGGACATGACGAGGAGTCTCGAAATGGTCGAGATGTAAAGATCGATATATTGGATGACTATATTTGGACACTGAAAGTGTTCCGGGTGGTTTCGGAGAAAACCGGAGTGCCGGAGGGTTACCGGACCCCCCCGGGAGAAATAGTGGGCCTTATGGGCCTTAGTGGAGAGAGAGCACACTAGTCTAGGGCAGGCCGCGTGCCCCCTCCCCTTCTGGTCCGAATTGGACTAGGAGAGGGGGGCGGCTCCCCCCTTTCCTTCTCCCTCTCCCCCTTCCTTTCCCCCTCCTAGTAGGAGTAGGAAAGAGGGGAGTCCTACTCCTACTAGGAGGAGGACTCCTCCTCCTGGTGTGCCTACAGGGGCCGGCCGGCCTCCCCCCTTGCTCCTTTATATACGAGGGTAGGGGGCACCTCTAGACACACAAGTTGATCTGTCGATCTCTCCCAGCCGTGTGCGGTGCCCCCTCCACGATAATCCACCTCGATCATATCATAGCTGTGCTTAAGCGAAGCCCTGCGTCGGTAGCATCACCATCACCGTCATCACGCCGTCGTGCTGACAAAACTCTCCCGTGAAGCTCTGCTAGATCGGAGTTTGTGGGACGTCATCGAGCTGAACGTGTGCTGAACTCGAAGGTGACATGCATTCAGTACTTCAATCGGTCGGATCGTGAAGACGTACGACTACATCAACCGTGTTGTGCTAACACTTCCTGTTGGGGATATTACTACTGGGCGTAAACCGGCCGGGACAAGCCGGGTTAACTTCATCAGTAGTTGAGTGTGATAAAAGCCCATGAGGGCAGATGAGGGCTAAAGGCCCATAATCGGTTTAAGGCCTATAGCTATAAACCGGCGTCGGTATGTAACTTGTGTTATAGGTTAGGAATAGTGGAGACCGAACCGGACGCATCTATGAGCCGGTATCGGGACTCTGTGAACCGACGGGCGTCCCCATGTATATAAGGGGACAACCCGGCGGCGGTTGAAAGGGGGACAACAACTCGAGACATAGGCGAAGCTTATTTGCTCCCTAGTCATCGAAACACCCATCAATTCCATCACAACTAGACGTAGGCTTTTACCTTCATTGAAGGGGCCGAACTAGTATAAACTCTCTTGCGTCCTTGTGTCCGCTTTAACCCCTTCAAGCTAACCCATAGCGATGGCTCCACGACTAAGTCCTTTCTCTAGGACAACTGCCGTGACAAAACCACGACAGTTGGCGCCCACCGTGGGGCTATCGCACGATGGTTTCCGGTTCTTGTAGGGCCGCTTTGAAGGACTTGAGGGCCACGCTATAGGCCAGATGACTAAGAGTCATCGCGGCAAACTCTACATCGACGACGCAGGCTGGGGCCCCGAGGCCGGCTCAATTGAGTACGGGTACTGGGTCCCCTTTGGTAGCATTCATGTTTTCATTGGCAAGATCGGTGAACCGGGCCCTGAGCCGGACATCTGCACCGACCTCGTCGAGACGGCTCAGTGTACGCGATCCGCCCGGATGAAACCGGCCATGAAGCGTGCCTTCGTGGGAATGATCCATGGAGGCAGTTATGAGGATGGATCGGAGCTTTGCGGGGCGACTGCCGTTCGTTCCGGTGACGAATCTTCGACCGGAGAAACCGAATCTCTTTATCAGCTACAAGATGGCCGGATTGAGAGCTGTTCCGATGGCGACAGTATTCCGGACCCCTCTGATCTGCCTAACCGGGTTGGAATATTCATGATCGGAACACAAGCAGCGCTTCACTCTTCGACAGCCGCGGCAACGATCTCCGGTTCAGCAGCGGCAACGGTTGCCGGGGCGGGAGACCCTGTGCGCCCACCGGCTCAGGTTCTATCAGAACTATTTGATGCGTTGGCTGTGCTTATGGCAGAAGTTAATCCGCCAGATCAGGACGCTCACAACACGGAGATTGCAAAGGTAAAGGAACAAATCACCCAGGCCAAAACGGATCTGGCGGCTGAGGACACCAGGATGGCCGCAGAGCGGGCCGCTTTAGATGCACAGGCCTACAGGCTTATGTTGGATCAGAGCGCGTCGCATGAAGTCATGAGGAGGAAGCACCGGTCCCTCTTACCTCCGGTTTTCGAGGCCAGAGACCTTTTAAACACTCCAGGACCAAGAGCCAGTAATCCGCTGGAGGGGAACCGGGCAGAAGCCCCTGGGACCGGTGCACCGGTTCAGCCCTGTCAGATGGACCCATGTCGTCAAAACACCGTTATACCTCGGGATGCTTTAACACCTCCGGGTCACTACTCCAAACCAATGGACAATCTTGTTGCCGCTGCTGCACGACTGGAGGCCATTCCAGTTGAAGGTGACTCGCCACAAGCAGTAGAGACGCGACGGGTCAAGGAACTTCTGAGGACAGCTTTGGCCCAACAGGAGGCGTACTCGTACAGCCGCGACCGAATCCACTCGACCCCCCGTCCAAGCCGGAGCTATAGCAGACATATGGATGAACCAGCAGTGTCGAGTAATGAACGACGTGGAGCACCCCGTGGTAACATCCCGACGGGTGGTGCTGATGACGCTCAGGAAGTGGTGAACCGGGCCCGAGCGTGTAGGGAGGCTGAGTTAGCCGCACAGCATCAGGCTCGGCAGCTCACGCCAGTTCGTCCAACCATTTCGATCGAACCTGGTGTTACTTCTAGTTCTTTGGGGGTGCCTTGCCTCGTCCTCGCTTTATGCAACGTGCGTTTGCCCAAGGATTTCAAAGGCCCACGCAAGGTACCAAATTATACGGCGGATCAACCACCAGAGACATGGGTAGAGAGCTATGAGATGGCCATGGAGATGCTTGATGTGGATGACACGGCGTGTGCGAAATACTTCACCATGATGCTTGAAGGAACGGCCCGTACTTGGTTAAAAAGCTTGCCCGCTAATTCTATCAGTTCATGGGCCCAATTACGAGCACGGTTTATCAACAATTTCAAGGATACCTGTAAACAGCCTATGTCGATAGTGGACTTAGCTGCATGCGTCCAGGAGGAAGGAGAGTCAACGACTCATTGGGTACGCCGGGTTTCACAAGTGTTGCACTCCTCAGACCACATCAACGCTGACACCGCAGTATTAACTCTAGAAGGCAACTGCCAGTTTGGGCCCCTGAAGTTGAAATTGGGACGGATGAAGCGTCATTGCACCGACATGGGGACTCTCATGGCCGCTTTGGTAAAATATGTTGATTCTGATAGTACCAAGGATCCCGAATCTGATGATGACAAGACAGGGAAGGGGAAGAAGAACAGCAGCTCCAAAGGTCAACAGCATCACTGGATAGGCAATGGCGGAGGAGGCAAGCGTAAAGCGGATGGCAACATGGATTTTGTGGCTAATACCAACGTACAGGACAATGGCCAACGGCGCAAGGGTAGGCCGAAAAATCATGGTGGAGCGCCCAACCCCAACCCAAACCGCCTGAACTATCTGCTAAGCCAGCCCTGTCCAAGACATGGGACGAAGGAGGAGCCAGCAAACCACCTTTGGAAGGATTGCTTTATTATGCAGGAGTTCAAGAATTCTAATAATTTCTGGTATGATCACGGATCTGGCGGTGGCTCAGGGTCCGGGCCGGGTTATGGTGGAGGAAGTTCCGGTTCAGGATTTAATGGTAATCCGGGCGGACATAATGGTCAAAATAGTCAGAACAACCAGGGTGGTTACTGTTGGGGAACGTAGTAATTTCAAAAAATTTCCTACGCACACGCAAGATCACGATGATGCATAGCAACGAGGGGAGAGTATGATCTACGTACCCTTGTAGATCGCAACGGAAGCGTTGACACAACGTTGAGGAAGTAGTCATACGTCTTCTTCCCGATCCGACCGATCCAAGCACCGTTACTCCGGCACCTCCGAGTTCTTAGCACACGTACAGCTCGATGACGATCCCCGGGCTCCGATCCAGCAAAGCTTCGAGGAGGAGTTCCGTCAGCACGACGGCGTGGTGACGATCTTGATGTATTACCGACACAGGGCTTCGCCTAAGCACTACAACGATATGATCGAGGTGGAATATGGTGGCAGGGGGCACCGCACACGGCTAAGGAACGATCTCAATGATCAACTTGTGTTTCTAGAGGTGCCCCCTGCCTCCGTATATAAAGGAGCCAAGGGGGAGGGGTGCGGCCAGCCCTATGGAGGCGCAGGAGGAGTCCTACTCCTACCGGGAGTAGGACTCCCCCCCCCCAATCCTATTCCAAATAGGACTCCCAAGGGGGAAAGAGAGAGAGAGGTGGCCGGCCACCTCTCCTAGTCCTAATAGGACTAGGGGAGGGGGGGAGGCGCGCAGCCCACTATGGGCAGCCCCTTTCACCTTTCCACTAAAGCCCAATAAGGCCCATATGACTCCCGAGGGTTTCCGGTAACCTCCCGGTAATCCGGTAAAATCCTGATTTCACCGAAACACTTCCGATGTCCAAACATAGGCTTCCAATATATCAATCTTTATGTCTCGACCATTTCGAGACTCCTCGTCATGTCCGTGATCACATCCGGGACTCCGAACAACCTTCGGTACATCAAAATGCATAAAGTCATAATAACTGTCATCATAACGTTAAGCGTGCGGACCCTACGGTTCGAGAACAATGTAGACATGACCGAGACACGTCTCCGGTCAATAACCAATAGCAGGACCTAGATGCCCATATTGGCTCCTACATATTCTACGAAGATCTTTATCGGTCAGACCGCATAACAACATACGTTGTTCCCTATGTCATCGGTATGTTACTTGCCCGAGATTCGATCGTCGGTATCCAATACCTAGTTCAATCTCGTTACCGGCAAGTCTCTTTACTCGTTCTGTAATACATCATCTCACAACTACCACATTAGTTGTAATGCTTGCAAGGCTTATGTGATGTGTATTACCGAGAGGGCCCAGAGATACCTCTCCGACAATCGGAGTGACAAAACCTAATCTCAAAATACGCCAACCCAACATGTACCATTGGATACACCTGTAGTACTCCTTTATAATCACCCAGTTACGTTGTGACGTTTGGTAGTACCCAAAGTGTTCCTCCGGTAAACGGGAGTTGCATAATCTCATAGTTATAGGAACATGTATAAGTCATGAAGAAAGCAATAGCAACATACTAAACGATCGGGTGCTAAGCTAATGGAATGGGTCATGTCAATCAGATCATTCAACTAATGATGTGACCTCATTAATCAAATAACAACTCATTGTTCATGGTTAGGAAACATAACCATCTTTGATTAATGAGCTAGTCAAGTAGAGGCATACTAGTGACACTTTGTTTGTCTATGTATTCACACATGTATTATGTTTCCGGTTAATACAATTCTAGCATGAATAATAAACATTTATCATGATTATAAGGAAATAAATAATAACTTTTATTATTGCCTCTAGGGCATATTTCCTTCAGTCTCCCACTTGCACTAGAGTCAATAATCTAGATCACATCACCATGTGATTAACATCGATAGTTCACATCATCATGTGATTAACACCCATAGTTCACATCGTCATGTGACCAACACCCAAAGGGTTTACTAGATTCAGTAATCTAGTTCACATCGCTATGTGATTAACACCCAAAGAGTACTAAGGTGTGATCATGTTTTTCTTGTGAGAGAATCTTAGTCAACGGTCTTTCACATTCAGATCCGTTATGTATTTTGCAATTTTCTATGTCTACAATGCTCTGCACGGAGCTACTCTAGCTAATTGCTCCCACTTTCAATATGTATCTAGATCGAGACTTAGAGTCATCCAGATCAGTGTCAAAACTTGCATCGACGTAACCCTTTACGGCGAACCTTTTTGTCACCTCCATAATCGAGAAACATATCCTTATTCCACTAAGGATAATTTTGACCGTTGTCCAGTGATCTACTCCTAGATCACTATTGTACTCCCTTGCCAAATCAATGCAGGGTATACAATAGATCTGGTACACAGCATGACATACTTTATAGAACCTATGGCCAAGGCATAGGGAATGACTTTCATTCTCTTTCTATCTTCTGCCGTGGTCGGGCTTTGAGTCTTACTCAACTTCACACCTTGTTACACAGGCAAGAAACTTTTTCTTTGACTGTTCCATTTTGAACTACTTCAAAATCTTGTCAAGGTATGTACTCATTGAAAAAACTTATCAAGCGTCTTGATCTATCTCTATAGATCTTGATACTCAATATGTAAGCAGCTTCACCGAAGTCTTTCTTTGAAAAACTCCTTTCAAACACTCCTTTATGCTTTACAGAATAATTCTACATTATTTCCGATCAACAATATGTCATTCACATATACTTATCAGAAATACTGTAGTGCTCCCACTCACTTTCTTGTAAATACAGGCTTCACCGCAAGGCTGTATAAAACTATATGCTTTGATCAACTCATCAAAGCGTATATTCCAACTTCGAGATGCTTGCACCAGTCCACAGATGGATTGCTAGAGCTTGCACATTTTGTTAGCACCTTTCGGATTGACAAAACCTTCTGGTTGCATCATATACAACTCTTTAATAAATCCATTAAGGAATGCAGTTTTGTTTATCCATTTGCCAGATTTCATAAAATGCGGCAATTACTAACATGATTCGGACAGACTCTAGCATAGATACGAGTGAGAAACTCTCATCGTAGTCAACACCTTGAACTTGTCGAAAACCTTTTTGCGACAATTCTAGCTTTGTAGATAGTAACACTACTATCAGCGTCCGTCTTCCTCTTGAAGATCCATTTATTTTCTATGGCTTGCCGATCATCGGGCAAGTCAACCAAAGTCCATACTTTGTTCTCATACATGGATCATATCTCAGATTTCATGGCCTCAAACCATTTCGCGGAATCTGGGCTCATCATCGCTTCCTCATAGTTCGCAAGTTTGTCATGGTCTAGTAACATGACTTCCAGAACAGGATTACCGTACCACTCTGGTGCGGATCTCACTCTGGTTTACCTACGAGATTTGGTAGTAACTTGATCTGAAGTTACATGATCATCATCATTAGCTTCCTCACTAATTGGTGTAGTAGTCACAGGAACAGATTTCTGTGATGAACTACTTTCCAATAAGGGAGCAGGTACAATTACCTCATCAAGTTCTACTTTCCTCCCACTCACTTCTTTCGAGAGAAACTCCTTCTCTAGAAAAACTCCGAATTTAGCAACAAAAGTCTTGCCTTCGGATTTGTGATAGAAGGTGTACCCAACAGTCTCCTTTGGGTATCCTATGAAGACATATTTCTCCGATTTGGGTTTGAGCTTATTAGGATGAAACTTTTTCATATAAGCATCACAACCCCAAACTTTAAGAAACGACAACTTTGGTTTCTTGCCAAACCACAGTTCAGATTGTGTCGTCTCAACGGACTTAGATGGTGCCCTATTTAACGTGAATGCAGCTGTCTCTAATGCATAACCCCAAAACGATAATGGTAGATCGGTAAGAGACATCATAGATCGCACCATATCTAATAAAGTACGGTTATGACGTTCGGACACACCATTACATTGTGGTGTTCCCGGTGGCGTGAGTAGTGAAACTATTTCACATTGTTTTAACTGAAGGCCAAACTCGTAACTCAAATATCTTACCTCTGCGATCATATCGTAGAAACTTTTATTTTCTTGTTACGATGATTCTCCACTTCACTCTGAAATTCTTTGAACTTTTCAAATGTTTCAGACCTTTGTTTCATCAAGTAGATATACTCATATCTACTCAAATCATCTGTGAAGATCAGAAAATAATGATATCTATCGCGAGCCTCAATATTCATCGGACCACATACATCAGTATGTATGATTTCCAACAAATCTGTTGCTTGCTTCATTGTTCCGGAGAACGGCGTTTCAGTCATCTTGCCCATGAGGCATGGTTCGCAAGCATCAAGTGATTCATAATCAAGTGATTCCAAAATCCCATCAGCATGGAGTTTCTTCATGCGCTTTACTCCAATATGACCTAAACGGCAGTGCTACAAATAAGTTGCACTATCATTATTAACTTTGCATCTTTTGGTTTCAATATTATGATTATGTGTATCACTACGATCGAGATCCAACGAACTATTTTCATTGGGTGTGTAACCATATAAGGTTTTATTCATGTAAACAGAACAACAATTTATTCTCTTACTTAAATGAATAACCATATTACAATAAACATGATCAAATCATATTCATGCTTAACGCAAACACCAAATAACACTTATTCAGGTTCAACACTAATCCCGAAAGTATAGGGAGTGTGCGATGATGATCATATCAATCTTGGAACCACTTCCAACACACATCGTCACTTCACCCTTAACTAGTATCTGTTTATTCTGCAACTCCCGTTTCGAGTTACTAATCTTAGCAACTGATCCAGTATCAAATACTGTGGGGTTGCTATAAACACTAGTAAAGTACACATCAATAACATGTATATCAAATATACTTATGTTTACTTTGCCATCCTTCTTATCTGCCAATCACTTGGGGTAGTTCCGCTTCCAGTGACCAGTCCCTTTGAAGTAGAAGCACTTAGTCTTAGGCTTAGGATCAGACTTGGGCTTCTTCACTTGAGCAGCAACTTGCTTGCCGTTCTTCTTGAAGTTCCCCTTCTTCCCTTTGCCCTTTTCTTGAAACTAGTGGTCTTGTCAACCATCAACACTTGATGTTTTTCTTGATTTCTACCTTCGTTGATTTCAGCATCACGAAGAGCTTGGGAGTTGTTTCCGTTATCCCTTGCATATTATAGTTCATCACGAAGTTCTACTAACTTGGTGATGGTGACTAGAGAATTCTGTCAATCACTATCTTATCTGGAAGATTGACTCCCACTTGATTCAAGCGATTGTTGTACTCAGAAAATCTGGGCACATGCTCACTAGTTGAGCGATTCGAACTATTTTCATTGGGTGTGTAACCATATAAGGTTTTATTCATGTAAACAGAACAACAATTTATTCTCTTACTTAAATGAATAACCGTATTACAATAAACATGATCAAATCATATTCATGCTTAACGCAAACACCAAATAACACTTATTCAGGTTCAACACTAATCCCGAAAGTATAGGGAGTGTGCGATGATGATCATATCAATCTTGGAACCACTTCCAACACACATCGTCACTTCACCCTTAACTAGTCTCTATTTATTCTGCAACTCCCGTTTCGAGTTACTAATCTTAGCAACTGATCCAGTATCAAATACTGTGGGGTTGCTATAAACACTAGTAAAGTACACATCAATAACATGTATATCAAATATACTTATGTTTACTTTGCCATCCTTCTTATCTGCCAATCACTTGGGGTAGTTCCGCTTCCAGTGACCAGTCCCTTTGCAGTAGAAGCACTTAGTCTCAGGCTTAGGATCAGACTTGGGCTTCTTCACTTGAGCAGCAACTTGCTTGCCGTTCTTCTTGAAGTTCCCCTTCTTCCCTTTGCCCTTTTCTTGAAATTAGTGGTCTTGTCAACCATCAACACTTGATGTTTTTCTTGATTTCTACCTTCGTTGATTTCAGCATCATGAAGAGCTTGGGAGTTGTTTCCATTATCCCTTGCATATTATAGTTCATCACGAAGTTCTACTAACTTGGTGATGGTGACTAGAGAATTCTGTCAATCACTATCTTATCTGGAAGATTGACTCCCACTTGATTCAAGCGATTGTTGTACTCAGACAATCTGGGCACATGCTCACTAGTTGAGCGATTCGAACTATTTTCATTGCGTGTGTAACCATATAAGGTTTTATTCATGTAAATAGAACAACAATTTATTCTCTTACTTAAATGAATAACCGTATTACAATAAACATGATCAAATCATATTCATGCTTAACACAAACACCAAATAACACTTATTCAGGTTCAACACTAATCCCGAAAGTATAGGGAGTGTGTGATGATGATCATATCAATCTTGGAACCACTTCCAACACACATCGTCACTTCACCCTTAACTAGTCTCAGTTTATTCTGCAACTCCCGTTTCGAGTTACTAATCTTAGCAACTGATCCAGTATCAAATACTGTGGGGTTGCTATAAACACTAGTAAAGTACACATCAATAACATGTATATCAAATATACTTATGTTTACTTTGCCATCCTTCTTATCTGCCAATCACTTGGGGTAGTTCCGCTTCCAGTGACCAGTCCCTTTGCAGTAGAAGCACTTAGTCTCAGGCTTAGGATCAGACTTGGGCTTCTTCACTTGAGCAGCAACTTGCTTGTCGTTCTTCTTGAAGTTCCCCTTCTTCCCTTTGCCCTTTTCTTGAAACTAGTGGTCTTGTCAACCATCAACACTTGATGTTTTTCTTGATTTCTACCTTCGTTGATTTCAGCATCACGAAGAGCTTGGGAGTTGTTTCCGTTATCCCTTGCATATTATAGTTCATCACGAAGTTCTACTAACTTGGTGATGGTGACTAGAGAATTCTGTCAATCACTATCTTATCTGGAAGATTAACTCCCACTTGATTCAAGCGATTGTTGTACTCAGACAATCTGGGGACATGCTCACTAGTTGAGCGATTCTCCTCCATCTTTTAGCTATAGAACTTGTTGGAGACTTCATATCTCTCAACTCGGGTATTTGCTTGAAATATTAACTTCAACTCCAGGAACATCTCATATGGTCCATGACGTTCAAAACGTCTTTGAAGTCCCGATTCTAAGCCGTTAAGCATGGTGCACTAAACTATCAAGTAGTCATCATATTGAGCTAGCCAAACGTTCATAACGTCTGCATCTGCTCCTGCAATAGGTCTGTCACCTAGCGGTGCATCAAGGACATAATTCTTCTGTGCAGCAATGAGGATAAACCTCAGATCACGGATCCAATCCGCATCTTTGCTACTAACATCTTTCAACACAATTTTCTCTAGGAACATATCAAAATAAACACAGGGAAGCAACAATGCGAGCTATTGATCTACAACATAATTTGCAAATACTACCAGGACTAAGTTCATGATAAATTAAAGTTCAATTAATCATATTACTTAAGAACTCCCACTTAGATAGACATCCCTCTAATCTTCTAAGTGATCACGTGATCCAAACCAACTAAACCATGTCCGATCTTCACGTGAGATGGAGTAGTTTCATCGGTGAACATCATTATGTTGATCATATCTACTATATGATTCACGCTCGACCTTTCGGTCTCCGTGTTCCGAGGCCATATCTGCATATGCTAGGCTCGTCAAGTATAACCCGAGTATTCTGCGTGTGCAAAACTGGCTTGCACCCGTTGTAGATGGACGTAGAGCTTATCACACCCGATCATCACGTGGTGTCTGGGCACGACGAACTTTGGCAACGGTGCATACTCAGGGAGAACACTTCTTGATAATTAGTGAGAGATCATCTTATAATGCTACCGTCAATCAAAGCAAGATAAGATGCATAAAAGATAAACATCACATGCAATCAATATAAGTGATATGATATGGCCATCATCATCTTGTGCTTGTGATCTCCATCTCCGGAGCACCGTCATGATTTCTATCGTCACCGGCATGACACCATGATCTCCATCATCTTGATCTATATCAATGTGTCGTCACATGGTCGTCTCGCCAACTATTGCTCTTGCAACTATTGCTATCCCATAGCGATAAAGTAAAGCAATTATTTGGTGCTTGCATCTTATGCAATAAAGAGACGACCATAAGGCGTTTGCCAGTTGCCGATAACTTCCACAAAACATGATAATCTCATATAACAACTTATATCTCATCACGTCTTGACCATATCACATCACAACATGCCCTGCAAAAACAAGTTAGACGTCCTCTACTTTGTTGTTGCAAGTTTTACGTGGCTGCTACGGGCTTAAGCAAGAACCAATCTCACCTACGCATCAAAACCACAACGATAGTTTGTCAATTTGACTCCGTTTTAACCTTCGCAAGGACCGGGCGTAGCCACACTCGGTTCAACTAAAGTTGGAGAAACAGTTACCCGCAAGTCACCTATGTGCAAAGCACGTCGGGGAAACCGGTCTCGCGTAAGCGTACGCGTAATGTCAGTCCGGGCCGCTTCATCCAACAATACCGCCGAACCAAAGTATGACATGCTGGTAGGCAGTATGACTTATATCGCCCACAACTCACTTGTGTTCTACTCGTGCATATAACATCAAACCATAAAACCTAGGCTCGGATGCCACTGTTGGGGAACGTAGTAATTTCAAAAAATTTCCTACGCACACGCAAGATCATGATGATGCATAGCAACGAGGGGAGATTATGATCTACGTACCCTTGTAGATCACAACGGAAGCGTTGACACAACGTTGAGGAAGTAGTCGTACGTCTTCTTCCCGATCCGACCGATCCAAGCACCGTTACTCCGGCACCTCCGAGTTCTTAGCACACGTATAGCTCGATGACGATCCCCGAGCTCCAATCCAGCAAAGCTTTGGGGAGGAGTTCCGTCAGCACGACGGCGTGGTGACGATCTTGATGTATTACCGACGCAGGGCTTCGCCTAAGCACTACAATGATATGATCGAGGTGGAATATGGTGGCAGGGGGCACCGCACACGGCTAAGGAACAATCTCAATGATCAACTTGTGTGTCTAGAGGTGCCCCCTGCCTCCGTATATAAAGGAGCCAAGGGGGAGGGGTGCGGCCAGCCCTATGGAGGCGCAGGAGGAGTCCTACTCCTACCGGGAGTAGGACTCCCCCCCAATCCTATTCCAAATAGGACTCCCAAGGGGGAAAGAGAGAGAGAGGTGGCCGGCCACCTCTCCTAGTCCTAATAGGACTAGGGGAGGGGGGGAGGCGCGCAGCCCACTATGGGCAGCCCCTTTCACCTTTCCACTAAAGCCCAATAAGGCCCATATGACTCCCGGGGGTTTCCGGTAACCTCCCGGTAATCCGGTAAAATCCTGATTTCACCCGGAACACTTCCGATGTCCAAACATAGGCTTACAATATATCAATCTTTATGTCTCGACCATTTCAAGACTCCTCGTCATGTCCGTGATCACATCCGGGACTCCGAACAACCTTCGGTACATCAAAATGCATAAACTCATAATAACTGTCATCATAACGTTAAGCGTGCGGACCCTACGGTTCAAGAACAATGTAGACATGACCGAGACACGTCTCCGGTCAATAACCAATAGCGGGACCTGGATGCCCATATTGGCTCCTGCATATTCTACGAAGATCTTTATCGGTCAGACCGCATAACAACATACGTTGTTCCCTTTGTCATCGGTATGTTACTTGCCCAAGATTCGCTCGTCGGTATCCAATACCTAGTTCAATCTCGTTACCGGCAAGTCTCTTTACTCGTTCCGTAATACATCATCTCACAACTACCACATTATTTGTAATGCTTTCAAGGCTTATGTGATGTGTATTACCGAGAGGGCCCAGAGATACCTCTCCGACAATCGGAGTGACAAAACCTAATCTCGAAATACACCAACCCAACATGTACCATTGGATACACCTGTAGTACTCCTTTATAATCACCCAGTTACGTTGTGACGTTTGGTAGTAACCAAAGTGTTCCTCCGGTAAACGGGAGTTGCATAATCTCATAGTTATAGGAACATGTATAAGTCATGAAGAAAGCAATAGCAACATACTAAACGATCGGGTGCTAAGCTAATGGAATGGGTCATGTCAATCAGATCATTCAACTAATGATGTGACCTCGTTAATCAAATAACAACTCATTGTTCATGGTTAGGAAACATAACCATCTTTGATTAACGAGCTAGTCAAGTAGAGGCATACTAGTGACACTTTGTTTGTCTATGTATTCACACATGTATTATGTTTCCGGTTAATACAATTCTAGCATGAATAATAAACATTTATCATGATTATAAGGAAATAAATAATAACTTTTATTATTGCCTCTAGGGCATATTTCCTTCAGTTACAACCAATAGCAGCAACAGTCAGGTTACCAAAGCAACCCAAAGCAGTTGAGTAATGGGCAGTGCCATGTCTTTACCACTAGCTTGGAAAAGCGAGATCGGAAGGTTCAGAGGCGGGCAGTCAACTCTGTTGAACCGGCCACACCCCGTTATGTACGTTGGTCTGAACAGCCAATCATATGGAGCAGAGAGGATCACCCACTACAGGTCGATAATCCGGGTCAGTTGGCTCTGGTGGTGGCGCCTCAGGTGGGAGGTTATAAGTTCACCAAGGTGCTCATGGATGGAGGGAGCAGCATTAACATCCTATACTATGAGACCTTCCGTCGTATGGGACTTACAGATAAGAATCTCAAACCGTCCAATACAGTATTCCACGGTGTAGTGCCTGGCAGATCAGCATATCCCGTTGGTAAGATAGCTCTTGAAGTGGCCTTTGGGGATGATCATGATTCCAGATCGGAGACATTAACGTTTGAAGTGGTGAAAATCCAAAGTCCATATCATGCCTTGTTTGGGCGTCCGGCACACGCCAAGTTTATGGCTTGGCCCTGTTATGTGTATTTGCAGCTCAAGATGCCGGGTCACAAGGGGACAATAACGGTTCACGGAAGCTGCAAAATCGCTTTGGAATGCGAGGAAGGAGATGCGGCTTATGTAGAGTCGGTTTGTGCCACCGAGGAGTTGAAGTACTATAAAGACAATGTTGATCCGGCGGACATGACTCCGTTGAAGAAGCCAACTACGGAGCATGATCCGGCCCTGAAGTTCAAATCGGCAGCAGAAACTAAGCTTGTTGACTTCATGCCTGGCAATTCGTCCAAGCAGTTCAGCATTAGTGCCAACTTGGATCCGAAATAGGAAAGCGCGCTCATCGAGTTCATCCGTGAGAATCGGGACATTTTTGCATGGAAGCCCTCTGACATGCCAGGTGTACCGAGGCAACTCACTGAGCACACACTTAATGTGGATCCTAAATACAAACCGGTGAAATAGTTCCTCCGCCGGTTTAACAAAGAAAGATGCAAGGCGATTGGGGAAGAGGTAGCGAGGTTCTTAGCAGCTGGTTTTTTTGTTGAAGTTTTTCACCCTGAGTGGCTTGCCAATCCGGTGCTAGTCCTTAAGAAAAACGGCACCTGGCGTATGTGTGTGGATTACACAGATCTTAATAAAGCTTGTCCAGCAGATCCTTTTGCCCTCCCCCGTATTGATCAAATCATTGATGCTACGGCGGGTTGTGAGCGTTTAAGTTTTTTGGATGCATATTCTGGCTATCATCAGATCAAAATGGCAGTTAAGGACCAGGAGAAGACAGCATTCATAACTCCCTTTGGAGCCTTCTGCTATGTGTCTATGCCCTTTGGGCTCAAAAGTGCCCAGGCAACTTATCAATGGTGTGTACAAAATTGTCTTCACAAGCAAATTGGCCGTAATGTGCATGCTTACGTGGATGATATCATGGTTAAATCCAGGGAGAAGGAGACTCTGGTTGATGATTTGAAGGAAACCTTTGATAACCTAAGGACGTACAAGATGATGCTTATCCGGACAAGTGTGTCTTTGGTGTACCGGCGGGCAAGTTATTGGGTTTTCTGGTGTCCAACAGGGGAATTGAGGCTAATCCGGAGAAGATCACAGCCATCACCTCCCTGGCTAAACCGAAGTGTATCAATGATGTTCAACGCCTCGCAGGCCGGATTGCCGCATTAAGCCGGTTTATCAGCCGCCTGGGTGAGAAGGCGATCCCTTTGTATCAGATGTTGAAGAAGACAGATCAGTTCGTCTGGAGTTCTGCTGCTGATGAAGCATTTGAGGACTTAAAGCGGCAATTGGCCAATCCGCCTGTGCTCGCCGCTCCCATTGACAAGGAGCTGTTACTGCTATATGTTGCTGCTAATGCTCGTGCGGTCAGCGTGGCTATTGTGGTGGAACGAAAGGAGGCAGGTAAGGAGCATCCAGTTCAACGTCCGGTCTATTATATTAGCAAGGTACTCATTGAGTCCAAGAAAAGGTATCCGCATTGGCAGAAGCTGGTGTACGGAGTTTTTATGGCAAGCCAGAAGCTTAAGCAATACTTCCAAGGGCACCCAATTACGGTGGTCAGTTCTGCTCCTTTGGGAGATATCATCCAGAACCGGGAAGCAACTGGCCAGATTGCAAAGTGGGCTATAGAGCTGGGGCCGTACGGTTTGAAATATGTGCCTCGGACAGCGATTAAGTCTCAAGCACTTGTTGATTTCGTCAATGATTGGACGGAAATGCAAGCACCTGAAGAAAAGCCGGATCATACGTATTGGACCATCCATTTTGACGGATCCAGGCAGTTGGAAGGCTCGGGGGCTGGAGTCGTATTAACTTCCCCATGAGGTGATAAGTTTTGTTATGTTCTCCGTTTAATGTTCCCTTGTACTAACAATGCAGCTGAGTATGAAGCCTTGCTCCATGGTCTTCGGATGGCTAAAGAGATGAATCTAAGTCAAGTTAAGTGCTTCGGTGATTCGGACCTTGTGGCTCAGCAAGTGTCTGGCACTTGGGACTCCAAGGACCCACTCATGGCAGCATATCGTCGTGAGGTGGATATTGTTGCAGGTTATTTCAGAGGCTATCAGGTGGACCACGTGGACCGGCAGAAAAATGAAGCGGCGGACGCTTTAAGCCGGCTGGGCTCTCAGCGCAAACCGGTCCCACCCAATGTTTTTCTGGATGTGCTGCACAACCCGTCGGTGAAGATCCCTGGTGAAGAGGATTTGGCCATTCCTGATCCGGAGGCTCAATTGGTGGCAGTTCTTCATGTTATTCCGGATTGGACGCTTCCTTATCTGGCGTACAAGAACCGGGGCGAGTTGCCAGAAGATGAGATTCTGTCCCGGCAGATAATCCGGCGATCCAAGTCCATGGCTGTCATCAATGGTGAGTTACATCATTGCAGTGTATCAGGAGATTTTCAATGTTGCGTGTCTCCTGAAGAAGGCCGTGAAATTTTGCGGGAGATCCACAAAGGAGATTGTGGTCACCACGCTGGTTCAAAGTCTCTGGTGGCTAAAGCGTTTCGCCATGGTTTCTATTGGTTAACTGCTCATGCTGATGCGAAGGATCTCGTCAGACGATGTGATGGTTGCCAAAGGTTTTCAAGACGTGCTCATGTACCGGCTCAAGAATTGAGGATGATTCCAATTACTTGGCCATTCGCGACCTGGGGGCTGGATATGGTTGGGCCTTTCAAAAGGTCCAAAGATAAGAAGACCCACCTCCTGGTGGCGGTGGACAAGTTTACAAAGTGGGTGGAGGCAGAACCTGTTAGCAAGTGTAATGCGGCCACGGTGGTTCAGTTCATCAAAAAGGTGATTTTCCGGTTTGGCTTTCCGCACAGTATTATCACAGATAATGGTACCAATTTATCCAAAGGTGCTATGAAGGAGTTCTGCGAACGGGAGCACATCCGGCTCGACGTTTCATCAGTGGCACATCCACAGTCCAATGGTCAAGCAGAAAGAGCTAATCAAGAGATCTTGAGAGGCATCAAGCCCCGGCTCATGGTTCCTTTGCAGAGAATGCCGGGTTGTTGGGTAGAAGAATTACCATCTGTGTTATGGAGCATCAATACAACACCCAACAGATCAACAGGATACACACCGTTCTTCATGGTTTATGGAGCGGAGGCGGTTCTCCCCAGCGATATCCGTCATGACTCACCTCGTGTCACGGCTTATGTTGAAGCGGACAACGAGACAGCACGGCAAGATGCTTTGGACCAGTTGGATGAAGAGCGTGACATCGCAGCCGCCCGGTCGGCGATTTACCAGCAGGATCTTCGTCGTTATCATAGTCGCCGAGTCAGAACCAGAGCCTTCCAGGAAGGAGATTTGGTGCTTCGGCTCATCCAAGATCAGACTGATATGCATAAGCTATCCCCACCTTGGGAGGGGCCTTTCGTGGTCAGCAAGAATCTGCACAACGGGTCGTACTATCTGATCGATATTCGAGAGCATAAGGACTCACGTACATCAGAGGAAGAGACTAATAGGCTGTGGAATATAGCTCATCTTCGGCCTTACTATACCTGAGCCATTGGCTATACTTATGTACATACAATGTATATATTATGATTAAGTATAATAAACCAGAACCTCAGCTAAAGCGGGGTATCTGTTCTTTTACATCATGTGAGGTTACACGGAGTTGCTCTAAAACGGCCTCCGGTTTACCCCTTGAGTTCGCTTTGCTAAAAACATCGTGTTATATCACTTGGAGGATTGGTCATGTCCGAACCAATACCATGCCTCTTGATAGGCGAAAGCCACCAGATCACTTGGGGACTTGGTCATGTCTGAACCAGTCATGCCTCTTGATCGGCCTAAGGCCACATAATCACTTGGGGGCTTGGTCGAACCCGAACCATGACCACGCCATTTGGTCGGCATAAATGCCACAAGAATCACTTGGGGACCTGGCTAACTAGAACCATAGTTACACCTAACGGGAGCTTGGTCGTGTTTGGCCATGGTTACGCCATTTGATCAGCTTAAATAAATCTTTTTTGGCAAACGTTTTTGTCATTGCTTTTGCTTCATACTTTTCTTTGAAGGGGGGTTTTTGCTTTTTATTGTGTTCTTTAAACCGACAAAGTTTTTTAACCAATCAATTGACGGAACACAGTTCACGTCAATCTGGAGACTATTTGTCTGGTTTGATCCTTGTTGTTAACATCCTCTTATGGAGTAACACGGTGTTCATTATAACCCGGCACGGTTTACATGGTAACCAGTGTCATATACATATACAGGAGTTGTTATTTCCTCCAACAGTGTGGGTTTGCAAAAGCTCCGCTTCAAGGTTGGCCAAGCCAACTTCACACTCAATGGTGGCAGAAAGCATTTTGGAAAGTTCATTACCACAGGAAGAACAAGTTATGCACAAAGGCATATCAACATCAAAGGTATCAGCTAGCCTATTACAAGGCAGCATGGTGCCCATAATAACATAATTGTTTTTCACAAAGGAGAGACAGTTTTAAAACCGGCTTCCAGTTTAAGCTTGGCCACCAGCCTGGCCTGATGGTTGTGGGTCATCCTGCGCCGCTTCAGCTTCCGTTTCTCTACCCAGTGGCTGGAAATCCACAGTTGTCCAATCAATTCCCATCAATGCTTGAAAAATAGCTTTGTCATGGATTAGCGAAGACGGGTCAATATCGGGAGCGTAAGTATGCTTACGGATTGGAGGGATCAGGTTTTCCGATTCATGGATTGGTGCAGCTATTCGCTTGTTCTGGCTGTCATATTGGGCTTGATAATGAGACAAATCTGCTTCCTCAGCCAGTTGACAAGCTAGTGGACGTACCTCCCGGTTTATGGCTCGTAGATCCGCTTCACCAAATTCTGACCCGTCTTCCTTCAAACTGGGATAACCCTGAGCCGCTTCAATAGGATCAAAATCCGGCACCCAGGCTTTTGCCCGGATTAAAGCATTGATTGCACCGGTTCGAGCAGCAGATTTCTTCAGCTCTTCAACCTGGGCAGGAAGCACTAACAGTTTCATCAAAGTATCTTGAATCAAAGTGGGCGCCGGTTTGTTATGAGACGCGGTACAGATGATCCGCTGGGCACCAGTATACAATTGTTCAACCAAGGTATAGGCGGCTTTCAATTTCTTCCGCACATCTGACCCCAAGTGACCAATGCGTGTCCCTGAAATACCATAAAAGGTTAATAAACCGGTGACTCTGTAAGAAGGCAGAGCCAATTCAGAAGGCAAGCTGGCTTACCAAAGATAGCAGTGGTCATGGCATGAACGTGCCGCTTTATGCTGGTCAGTTCATCCGTCACTGGTTTCAGTGCAGCCTCGGCATCCTCTGCTCGTTTGATCAAAGCAGACTTTTCAGTGGCCCAATCTGCCCGTTTCTTCTTGAAGTTCTCCTTAAGTTGTTCCATGGCGCTTAAGGCACTGGCCAATTCCTCTTTTGCCTTGGAGGTTTCAGCCTGTTGGGTTTTCAGGTTTTCTCGCAGATCGATGACTTGGCTTTCTTTCGCCTTTAGTTCCGCCTGCAGGCATACAGATATATGTTTCAACAAATCGGTAGAAGGATTCAAGTACCAACCACATAACAAGTTATGCGCTTAGCACTTGGGGGCTAATGCATATTCGATCTTCATCTTTTAATTGTTTACAAAGTCCCAAGCTCAATACAAGTATTCAACTTGGCACTTGGGGGCTAATGGCTATTTGATCATATGTATTCTGATGCGGCAATTTCAATTACTTAAAGTACCGGTTTAACTACGCTAAGTTGAACCGGCCCTTGGGGACTACATTAGCAAATTTCAAAGCATCAAGATTCATATTATTAAGTCCCAGTTTGAAAGAATATTTCAAATCGGCCCTTAGGGGCTAGGAGAGTCAGCAAGAATGAAAGCATGCAAGCAGGAAGGAGCATATGGAAGTTACCTCATATTTATCCTTCATCATGTTAACCAGACCGGCTTCATAGTCACGGCTGGTATACAGCCGGTTCAGATAGCCGGAATGGATATCTTGGGTGTTCAGAGCAGCGTAAGCCGTCAGATCAGCATTCCACTTGCCTTTGCCAAAAGCAGCTAATTCTTCCTTGGCAGAATGTTTGGATAAAGCGACAGGATTGCTTGGCTCAGTATGGCCAGTGCCAGTAATGACAATTTCATCATCATTGGTACCGCCGGTTTGCACTGGAGCTGTGGGCTTGTCAGTAGTTTTTGTGGGACCGGTGGAGCTTTCAACCCGGAGGGAACCTGTGGGCTGATGGATAGGACCTGGGGTATCAGTAGGTATTTCCTCAGCAGTAAGATCATCATCTGGCTGCGGTGGATCATTGGGAATATCCTCAGGAATAGCCGCTTCAAGATTGGGTGTGGTGCCTGGTTCAAGAATGACATCTTCTTCGGCCGCTTTATCCAGGCGGGCCTTCTTGCTCGGCCAGTGTTTGGCCCTGAGAAGAATAACTAAATTAAATACAGCATATGTTCTAAGGCAATATACTACAAACATCACAATAAATATAGCTTACCCAAGCACCGTTTTGAGCGGTGGGAGCTGAGTAGCCGACGACTCGCCAGAAGATGAGTGGGAAATAACCTGATAATCGGAGTTAGACGGATTAAGAGGTTGACGAAAGCAGCCCGCTTTAGGACAAGCACTGACAAGCGAATTAGAGACCTCGGAATGACGTTTCCGAACCAGACTGTTCGGTAAACCGGCGGAGGTAACTACCTGGCCGCTGTGCCGGGTGGTGCGGCGAGCTTCGTGTTGTTGAGTCTTCATAAGAAGTTTAGGATCCAAATAAGCAAGAGGATGAGAAAATTTAACTTTCCGGTTTGCCTGACGGATTTTTTGTGAAGGCAAAGTTTCTGAATCGGAAGAGAGAATAATTACCTCTACAACATCCGCATGGCTGGCTTCGGCATCATCCTGACAAATATCATCATCAATAAGATGCATGAAAAATAAACCAAATGAGTCAAGCTCTACCTCAAAGTCCGGATTATCCACCTCGTCATCAAGGGCCGGATTAGAAGATGCGGTGGTTCTTTTCCGGTGGGCAGTCTTCTTCACAGCTTTAGTTTTTTGTCGGGTTGCTCTTTCCGGTTTATCTGTTTTCTCTGGTTTCTCCTGCGGCAGCTTTTTGCTCCAAAACGGATCATTGCCCTGGTTATGCAGACACTGATATTAAAAACAATGACCGGACATATCAATAACAGATTCAGCAAAGAGAAATCAAAGTCTTACAGCTGGCGGTTTGTTGGTGGCACAGAAGGGAAGCAGGCCGGTTCTAGCGCAGATGTGCTCCGGTTCATTCAGTATCTTACGCACAGCCTCTGTGATTTCTTCACAGGAAAGCTGGAGTCTTGAATGTCGCAGTGGGTCATCCACACTATCAGTATATTCGCACATCAAACCGGAGCGCTGACTAAGGGACAGTATGCTCCATGATATCCAACAGCGAGCAAGGTCAACCCCTGTTAAACCGTTGGCCATAAAGGCCCTGAGCTTTGACACCTGAGGAGCATATTTGCTACTCTCCTGGGCAGTCAATCGTTGAGGAAAAGGATGGGTATTGCTGAGCCACTCCGGACGAAAGCCAGGCAAGGGATTCTCACTAGCAGGGGAGGTGTCTTTGCAGTAGAACCATGTCTGATTCCACTCCTTGGGGTGACTGTGCAGCTTGGCATGAGGGTAGGTGACCTCTTTCCTTTTTTGAATAGCCATGCCACCCAACTCTGTATTAGAGCCATCAGTAACCTCAGTACGGCGGTTTAGATGGAAAAGATCTCTGAATAATTCCACTGTGGGCTCCTCTTGAAAGAACACCTCACAGAGCACTTGGAAGTGGCACATATTTGTAACAGAGTTGGGGCCAGTGTCTTGCGGATGGAGTTGGAAATCAGCTAGAACATCCCGGTAGAATTTAGAACCGGGCGGTTTAAAACCCCGGGCTAAGTGGTCTACGAAAACAACAACCTCTCCTTCTCGAGGTGTGGGGGGGCATTCTTTGCCAGGAGCCCTCCAATGGACGGTGTCTTTGCTGCCTAAGGCGCCAATCAGGACTAAATCGTCCAGTTGATCCTCTATGATGCGAGAAGGGACCCAATTGCACTCATACACTTGCTTGGCCATGATGAAATCTACAAAGTACATTGATATGTGCAATGTTAAACTAGAACCAGATCTATCTAAACCGGAGTTTATGAAGCAACAGCATCCCGACGGTTCAACAAGGGGACTAATGATATATGATAGATTGCTTTTTCAAAGGTGAACCGCCTATGTGGTAAAGAGGATACAGATCTAAGGCAAGAATGACTAAGGAAGGTAAAAACAGATTTCATAAGGTCGCAGTGAAATTTTGGATCTACCGTAAGATAGGAAAATAAAAGGATTTAGACCTAAAAGGTTGATCTCAAAGCAATTCACAAGGGACCAGATCAGTGTTTTATGCGCATAAAGGTTTGCTTTGGTAACAGAAGATAAGCCATTACGGGGAATACATCAGGTTTGAAGTTTTATTCATGGGCTAAAGAAGAAACAAAGGAAGAACAGCGCCAGAGTCTCGATGAACTTCGGCGAACGAGGAAACCCTAGAACAGATCTGCGGGGGAAAGGAAAGAAGATTTACCGGAGCCGAGGAAGAAGCGGAAGGTCGCCGCGATGCTCTAGTGTGCTCAGGTTGATGCAGCGGCCAAGGTTGATGCAGAGGTCGACGGTGGCGGCGGAGCTCCGAAGCTGGGCGACACGAGGAAGATGAAGCAGAAGGGGTCGGAGGGAAAGAGAAAGGAAATGACCCTTCGGTCCTATTTATAAAGAAAGGGATATGTCAGGCGCGAGAATCAAGGAGCCACGAGGTTGTAAACAAAGCTGCGGCCTTAATTGTCGCAGGCTTGTTAACAGGATAAGGTTCTTTATAACCAGTGACGTCACACCGGTCTACCGCGAGCAGAGAAGATGACATCACGGCGGTTCAACAAAATACAAGAAGATGTTGAAGATGAAGATTTTTGCTAAGGATTGACATGAACCTGTTCAAATCAATTTGGGGCCTAATGTTGGTGATATTACTACTGGGCGTAAACCGGCCAGGACAAGCCGGGTTAACTTCATCAGTAGTTGAGTGTGATAAAAGCCCATGAGGGCAGATGAGGGCTAAAGGCCCATAATCGGTTTAAGGCCTATAGCTATAAACCGGCGTCGGTATGTAACTTGTGTTATAGGTTAGGAATAGTGGAGACCGAACCGGACGCATCTATGAGCCGGTATCGGGACTCTGTGAACCGACGGGCGTCCCCATGTATATAAGGGGACAACCCGGCGGCGGTTGAAAGGGGGACAACAACTCGAGACATAGGCGAAGCTTATTTGCTCCCTAGTCATCGAAACACCCATCAATTCCATCACAACTAGACGTAGGCTTTTACCTTCATTGAAGGGGCCGAACTAGTATAAACTCTCTTGCGTCCTTGTGTCCGCTTTAACCCCTTCAAGCTAACCCGTAGCCATGGCTCCATGACTAAGTCCTTTCTCTAGGACAACTGCCGTGACAAAACCATGACACTTCCGCTTTCGGTCTACGAGGGTACGTGGACACACCCTCCCTTCTCATTGCTATGTATCACCATGATCATGTGTGTGCGTAGGATTTTTTTTGAAATTACTACGTTCCCCAACATAAACCTGCTAAATGTGTCATGGACCTTTGCAAACGGTTCTAGAAGTAAAAGCGGTTGCGATGGCTAGCCAATGCCACATAGTTTTCTTCATCAAATCATGTGTGGTATAGTTGATAAAAGCAAATGGTTAGCCAAGGAAGACCGTGTGTGGTAGTTACACCTTTCACACATGAGCCTATACATAAAACTGTGTGGGATTTACGCCCGAACGGAAAGGTTTTCCCTGGATTGACTGTGTGGGATGTACATAAGAACGGAAACGTATTCCTTGGATTGACTGTGTGTGATATACATACGAACGGAAATGTTTTTCTAGGATTCACCATGTGGGATATACATACCTATGGAAATGATTTTCTCGGATTACCGTGTGGTATGTACATACCTACGGAAATGATTTCTGGGATTCACCGTGGGGGATGTACATACCTACAGAAATGATTTATGGGATTCACCATGTGGGATGTACATACCTACAAAAATGATTGGGTTTCGATGCCTCGCCCAATCGTACATGGCCCCAGCCTGGGTCCCAGGAGGGCCTATACCCGACGATTTTTTGGGTCGTGTTGGAAGGACACCCTATCGCACACACTCACTTGGCGACGGTTCCAAATGTCGTTGTGGAAAGGGGTAAAAAACCATTTGTTTAGGACCGACGCGCACCAGTGTACATCCAGGAGTTAAACCAACACATTCATCGTCAGGAGAACCAGATGTGCGCCAGCATGATAGACCTGAAGAAGGTGATGACCAGGAACATGGAGCTAGAAGAGGAACTCAAGTCTACACGCGATGGATATGAAGAGGAAATTGCAGTGCTACTGGAAAAGAATGAAGACTTGAAGAATAAGCTAGGAGTATTCATGGGAGACCCTGCGTCAGGAGAGGACAACCATCCCAAGGACTACATCATCATCAATGACACCGACTCCGACCCCGACAGTGATGATGATTATGAAGACGAAGCTGGAGCAGATATCATGGAGTCTTCTTCCGATCAAAAATTTCTAGTCGACCACCATATTATCAGTAGTATTCCCCCATGTATATAGTAGTAGTCTGAGTATTTTGTAACGGTAGCTAGATCGAGCGTATGCCCTTGTTTGAATTGAGTGGTGTGATATGAATGTGTTTGTCTCATGTGCATATGGGTAGTGATTTCTCCTTAGACCCCATTCTATTCTAATCTCTCCCCTCTAAACCTATCAGATGCCTCCAAGACGAGACCCCGGATTTGTCTTTCCACCGAAGCTCACCCAGTTGATCCAGCAGCAGAATGCCTTGATGCAGCTACTAGTCCAGAACCAAGGCAAAAACAACAACAACAACAACAACAACAATAACAATCCACCGCCACCACCTCCAGTTGACAACTTAGCCTGTTTTCTGAGGTTGAATCCGCTGGTGTTTTCCAGTAGCACCGAGCCGATTGTTGCTGATGATTGGCTCCGCGGGATTGGAAGGGAGCTGACCACCACAGGTTGCATAGATTCTGAGAAGGTGCGCTTTGCCGCAGATCAATTGGATGGACCAGCAGCCTCATGGTGGGAGAATTACACAACCACTTTTCCCATAGCCAATGTCACATGGGATCAGTTTCAGCAAGCTTTTCGCACTGGTCATGTCTCTACAGGAGCAATGAATATGAAGAAGTGTGAGTTTTGCAACTTACGCTAGGGAAATCGTACTGTGGGGCAGTACGTGGATGAGTTTAGCAAGTTAGCTCGCTATGCCCCAGATAATGTGGCCACAGATGCCGCGAAGCAAGAGAAGTTTATGGAAGGGTTGAATGATGAGATGAGTATGCAGTTGATGGTGGCAACATTTACTAACTACCAGGAGTTGGTAGACAGGGCCCTTATGATTGAAAGCAAACAACAGCAGATAGAGAGCCACAAAAGGAAGTATGGACAGGGGAAGTATAATTCGGGAGCTCAGCAGAAGCCTCGCTTTACCCCTAACTCCGGAGGTTACACCCATAACCATGGAGGCCATACTCACAATGGAGGAAGCTCACATAACCACAGTGGGCCTAAAAATGGAAACGGGAATGGAGGAAGCAGCAGCCAGAACCGTCCCAATCCAGCAACACCCGCTAAGAAAGACCTGAGTCGTGTCACCTGTTACAAAGTGCGGGAAGACTGGACACTACGCCAATGATTGCTCAGAGTTGAAGAACAACAATGGAAATGAAAACTCTGGGAAGAAGCCCAACCCTTTCACCATAGGACAAGTGAACCACGTTAACATGGAGGAGGTTGAAGAACAGCTAGATGCAGTTATAGGTAAGTTTTTTATTAAGTCATTTACTGCAATAGTTCTTTTTGATACTGGTGCATCGCATTCATACATATCATGGGGATTTGTGGATAAATATAAGTTTCCCACCAAAGTTCTTAAGACACCTATGTTAGTAAGCTCACCTGGAGCGGAGTATATGGCAAGCAGTGGATGTTTTTAGATGCCATTGACCATAGGTAGGCATGTTTTCCCTTCAGACCTGATCATTTTGGAGTCGCAAGGATTGGATGTGATATTAGGCATGGATTGGCATCCATGTATGGAGGAAATATCTATTGTGCTAGTAAGTCAATTTTACTCACCACCCCGGAGGGAAAAAGGATCAAGTATGTGTCTAGGCATGCGCCAAGGAGGACCCAAGTAAATTCTCTCTCGGGAGTTGTTCAGGAAGAAGTGCATGTAGTGAAGGATTACCCGGATGTATTTCCAGAGGAACTACCAAGCATTCCCCCAGATCGAGACATAGAGTTTTTGATAGAGCTGTTGCCAGGCACCGGACCAATATCGAAGAGACCGTATCGGATGCCCGCAAATGATCTGGAGGAAATTAAGAAGCAGATTAAGGAGTTATTGGAGAAAGGATGTATCCGACCATGTTCATCACCGTGGGGAGCCCAAGTGCTCTTATTTGAGAAGAAGGATGGATCTTTGAGAATGGTTGTTGATTATCGGGCGTTGAATGAAGTGACAATCAAGAACAAGTACCCACTACCGATGATCAATGATCTGTTTGACCAATTGCAAGGAGCTAAAGTATTCTCCAAGATTGATCTTCAATCAGGATACCACCAGTTGAAGATTCGAGAACAGGACATACCTAAGACATCTTTTACCATAAGGTATGGGCTGTATGAGTACACGGTCATGTCTTTTGGATTGACTAATGCCCCTGTCTATTTTATGAGTATGATGAACAAGGTGTTCATGGAGTTTTTGGATAATTTTGTTGTGGTGTTCATTGATGATATTTTGGTGTACTCGAAGAATGAAGAGGAACACAAGGAACACTTGCGCTTAGTTCTCGAGAAGCTCAGGGAACACCAGCTCTATGCCAAGTTTAGCAAGTGTGAGTTTTGGTTAAAGGAAGTTGGATTTCTTGGACATGTTATATCAGGAGAAGGTATAGCCGTAGACCCTACCAAGGTTCAGTCTGTCACTGAGTGGTTGGCACCCACCTCAGTTGGAGAGATCCAAAGTTTTCTGGGACTCGCAAGTTATTATCGGAGGTTCATTGAGAATTTTTCCAAGATTGCGAAACGCATGACAGAGTTGTTGAAGAAAGACACCAAGTTCAAATGGACCGAGGATTGTGAAGCCAGTTTTCAGGAGTTGAAGAAACGTTTGGTTACAGCCCCAGTACTAATTCTTCCGGATATACGCAAAGATTTCCAAGTGTATTGCGACGCTTCTCACTTGGGACTTGGAGGTGTACTTATGCAAGATGGAAGAGTTGTTTCACATGCCTCACGGCAGCTTCGACCTCATGAGTTGAATTATGCCACCCATGATTTGGAATTAGCAGCCGTAGTGCATGCACTCAAGACCTGGAGACATTTTCTAATTGGAAACCATTGTGATGTGTACACGGATCACAAGAGTTTGAAGTACATTTTCACACAGAAGGGGTTGAATCTCAGGCAGAGGAGATGGTTCGAGCTCATAAAGGATTATGATATGAAGTTGCACTATCATCCAGGAAAGGCCAATGTCGTAGCAGACGCTTTGAGCCACAAAAGTTATGCCAATACCCTTGTAAGCGGAGGATTACCGCAGGAGTTAGTTGAAGATCTCAAGGAACTTCTTTTGGAGATAGTTCCAAGAGGTTTTGCTGCAACAATGGAGGTTCAGTCTACATTGTTGGGAAAGATTCAAGAAGCTCAGAATGATGATAAGGAAATCGCTGAGATAAAGGAGAAGATGAGCAAAGGAAAAGCCAAGGGTTTCATGAGGACGAGCACGAAACTTTATGGTTTGAGGATCGTGTTTATGTGCCCAATGACCAAGATATCAGGAAGTTAATACTTCAGGAAGCTCATGACTCGCCATACTCGATTCACTCCGAAAACACCAAGATGTATTTGGATTTGAAGGAATGTTTCTGGTGGACAAGAATGAAAAAGGATATTGCTGAGTATGTAGCAGTATGCGATGTATGTCAGAGAGTGAAGGCAGAACATCAGAAGCCAGCAGGATTATTACAGCCTATGCCGATACCCGATTGAAAGTGGGATAAACTTGGCATGGATTTCATCACTGGACTACCCAGGACGCGATCAGGATATGATTCTATCTGGGTAGTAGTTGATCTCTTGACCAAGGTAGCTCACTTTATCCCCGTGAAAACCGCATATACAAGCGCGAAGTTGGCTAAGATATATATGACCAGGATCGTATGTCTGCATGGAGTTCTGAGGACCATCGTATTAGATAGAGGGACATAGTTTACCTCGAAGTTTTGGAATAGCTGCACCAGACTTTGGGTACTAGGCTAGAGTTCAGTACAGCCTTTCATCCGCAGACAGATGGACAGACCGAGAGAGTCAATCAGATTCTGGAGGACATGTTGAGAGCTTGTGCGCTAGATTATGGATCTAGTTGGGATGACAATTTACCTTACGCAGAGTTCTCATACAACAACAGTTATTAGGCTAGTTTGAAGATGGCCCCTTTTGAAGCCTTGTATGGAAGGAGATGCAGGACACCGTTGATGTGGGATGAAGTTGGGGACCGTCAGTTGTTTGGACCAGATTTGATCAAAGAGTATGAAGAGAAGGTTAAGTTGATTCGAGATAGATTGAAGGTAGCTCAGTCCAGGCAGAAGAGTTATGCCGATACCAAACACAAGGAGGTAGTCTATGAAATTGGAGATAGAGCATATCTTCGTGTGTCACCACTCCGAGGAGTTAAACGATTTGGAGTTAAGGGAAAGTTAGCCCCGAGATTTGTAGGACCATACCGAGTTCTGGAACGTATGGGAGAGGTTGCCTACAAGTTGGAGTTACCCGAAGGATTGTCAGGAGTTCATGATGTGTTTCACGTTTCCCAGTTGAACAAGTGCCATGCTGAGATGGCCGATATTCCTCTAAGAGATACAGTGCCCCTGGAAGCGATTCAGTTGGAGAGTGATCTGACCTACGAGGAGAAACCCGTCAAGATTATCGAGTTTGCTAGCCGAGTTACACGCAGCAAGGATATCATGTTTTGCAATGTTCAGTGGAGCCACCATACCGAGGATGAAGCCACCTGGGAAAGAGAAGAAGACCTACGGAAAGACCACTTGCACCTATTTTCTAGCCAACCCAAATCTCGAGGGCGAGATTCATCTTAAGGGGGGTAGGTTTGTAACATCCCAATTTTCAATTTTGATGTTATACATAGGTCATCATATGCATATCATATTTTATTTGAATATTTGGTTCTGATCCTAGAAATCTTAAGCAACTCAAGGACCTAAGGAGAGAGTTGGGGATTTCATAAATTTTCATATTTGAATTTTCCCAAATTTGAAAAGAGGATCAATTTGGTTTTAATATTTTTCTCTCCAATTATTTCCAATATTTAAAATAAAAGAGAGAAGATAATATGACTTCTTCGAAAGAAAGGAATATTGGAGAAGAAAATTTAAAATCAAATTTATATTTCATTTGGATTTTATTTGAATTTAGAAAAATATGCATTTTTAGGCCAGAAAAATGTTCACTTTGTTCTAAATAATAGGTTTAGACGGTGAAAATTGTTTCTGGTATTTTTAGAGTTTTTTATATTTTATTAGTATTTTCTTGGGGCGAAATTTTATTTAAAAAACTTCTCGCCCGACTAGGCCAAAGCCCAGCCGGCCCACCAGCCACCGCCACCTCCTGCTCCGACTCGGGACAGAGTCCCGAGCCTCGCCACCGCCGCCGCCGTGTCCCAGTCGGATACGCGCCGCCGCGCCCCTCCCGCAAGCCTCGCCCCCTGGCCCCTTTGAAAGCCACCCACCCTGCAGCCTCCTCACCACCTCGCCCCACCGCAGCCATCGCCCGCCCGTGCTGCCGCGCCGCCGCGAGACGTCGCCGGAGCCCCGCCTCGCCGGACACGCCGGATCCCACCACCGCCGACCCGCCGGTTTTTTTAAGAACCGGTAAAGACCGCCGAACCGACGCCCCGTTTTTTTGGTTTTTCGTTAGATCAGTTTTGTTTTTTTTCGGTTTCGCTAATTAGCGGACGTTCACTCGAACATCACTATTAGCGAACGTATTCGTTCTTTTGTCCCTGATAGCGAACGTTCGTTCGATAGGTTTTTTCTTTTTTGTTTATTTTCGGCCAGGGACCTATCCGCGATTATTTTTATCACAGATTAATTAGTCCATGAACTTCAAACCCTCGCAACTTTTTGCTCCTTTGACCAAATTCAGTGAAACCAATGCCAAAATCTTCGTATTGTTCCCTCTTTCTAGATAATCAACTTGAACATGGTTTTGGCAATTTAAAATTTGGTTGCAAGCAGATTTGAATTCAAACTTCTTTTGATCGTAGTTTGAGTTTCGTAGCTCTAATTCGATTGATTCTTTTTGCAAATCGAAGTTCTTCAGTTGAAATTTCAGTTTGGATCTTGTCATTTGAGTTTTACCCTTGCATCTTATGCTTGATTGCTTATGTATGCTATTATTTGTTCACGATAGAGTTTCCGGAGTGCGAAGCGTGCTACTGCGAGTCACTAGGGTTTTCAGATCGTCAGCAAGGCAAGTAACACTTTGATCATATCCCTTATTACCCAGTTTTTATGCATTAGTCTCAGTCCTCAAACATTGCATGAGTAGGATCTGTTTAACATGTGGGTTTCGGGAAGTAGTTGTTGACGTAGTAGCTATTGCCCTTTTATTCAAACCTTGGGAGTTACTACGTTACGCTTATTATACTTTGCTATGCTATGCTCGTAGAAGTGGTTTGGTTTGAGTGATTCATGACAGTTGTGAGTATTATTATGAACTAAGGGTTTTACTTAAGGTGGCTACTTTAACACACATCTGGGTGGATTGGTTTGTGGGCACCTGGGGAAATCTAGTGCTGTCCAAAGGAGGATCCCGGGGTATTCGTGTGATTTTTCCTATGGTTCGCCACCCAGGCTCAAAGGGATCATTATGTTATTCATGCTGGAAACTTCCATGTGCAGCCACAAGCCATTATGGGCTCTGGCATAGTTGAGTAAGTTGTGGGAATCCTTTCCATGATGGGCTAGCAGATGTAGGGGATTGTAGGTGTACCGGCCTATCTATCGGTTAAGGGGACCTCTTCGGAAAGACTGTGTCTCAGTCATCCATTTCTCAAACATCATGTAGTGCGAGAAATACAACGGAGGAGATCGAGTCTTGTGGGGAAAAGTGTGCAAACCTATGCAGAGTGTACAAACTAATCATGGTTAGCCATGTCCCCAGTTATGGACATCTTGAGTATCTGGTGCTTGACTTACTATGTTGATCTCATCACTTTACTTAATTAACTTGTTGGGTTGATGATTATTAATCTTGGGATTGAGATGGGGTTACCATTCTCAATGTTCTCAACAAACTTTATAGTTAAATAAAATATATTCCTTTGTTGTAGGGGAGCTCTACCAACGGTTAGGCACGAAGGAAGGTGAAAGGGACATCTATAAGATGGCCAAGATCCGAGAGAGGAAGACGAGGGATATTGGCCAAGTCAAATGCATCAAGGACGGAGCAGGCCAACTCTTGGTGAAGGACGAGGAGATTAAGCATAGATGGCGGGAGTACTTCGACAAGCTGTTCAATGGGGAGAATGAGAGTTCTACCATTGAACTGGATGAATCCTTTGATGAGACCAGCATGCGTTTTGTGTGGCGAATCCAGGAGTCTGAGGTCAAGGAGGCTCTAAAAAGGATGAAAGGAGGCAAGGCGATGGGCCCTGATTGTATCCCCATTGAGGTGTGGAAAGGTCTCGGGGACATAGCGATAGTATGGCTAACCAAGCTTTTCAACCTCATTTTTCGGGCAAACAAGATGCCAGAAGAATGGAGACGGAGTATATTAGTACCAATCTTCAAGAACAAGGGGATTTTCAAAGTTGTACTAATTACCGTGGAATTAAGCTGATGAGCCATACAATGAAGCTATGGGAGAGAGTCATTGAGCACCGCTTAAGAAGAATGACAAGCGTGACCAAAAATCAGTTTGGTTTCATGCCTGGGAGGTCGACCATGGAAGCCATTTTCTTGGTATGACAACTTATGGAGAGATATAGGGAGCAAAAGAAGGACTTGCATATGGTGTTCATTGACTTGGAGAAGGCCTATGATAAGATACCGCGGAATGTCATGTGGTGGGCCTTGGAGAAACACAAAGTCCCAGATAATGTTGTGACAAGTGTTTGAACAAGTGATGTCGACACTGATGACTTCCCGATTAAGATAGGACTGCATCAGGGGTCAGCTTTGAGCCCTTATCTTTTTGCATTGGTGATGGATGAGGTCACAAGGGATATACAAGGAGATATCCCATGGTGTATGCTCTTTGTGGATGATGTGGTGCTAGTTGACGATAGTCGGACGGGGGTAAATAGGAAGTTAGAGTTATGGAGACAAACCTTGGAATCGAAAGGGTTTAGGCTTAGTAGAACTAAAACCGAGTACATGATGTGCGGTTTCAGTACTACTAGGTGTGAGGAGGAGGTTAGCCTTGATGGCCAGGTGGTACCTTAGAAGGACACCTTTCGGTATTTGGGGTCAATGCTGCAGGAGGATGGGGGTATTGATGAAGATGTGAACCATCGAATCAAAGCCGGATGGATGAAGTGGCGCCAAGCTTTTGGCATTCTCTGTGACAAGAGAGTGCCACAAAAGCTAAAAGGCAAGTTCTACAGGACGGCGGTTCGACCCGCAATGTTGTATGGCGCTGAGTGTTGGCCGACTAAAAGGCGACATGTTCAACAGTTAGGTTTGGCGGAGATGCGTATGTTGAGATGGATGTGTGTCCACACGAGGAAGGATCGAGTCCGGAATGATGATATACGAGATAGAGTTGGGGTAGCACCAATTGAAGAGAAGCTTGTCCAACATCGTCTGAGATGGTTTGGGCATATTCAGCGCAGGCCTCCAGAATCTCCGGTGCATAGTGGACGGCTAAAGCGTGTGGAGAATGTCAAGAGAGGGCGGGGTAGACCGAATTTGACATGGGAGGAGTCCGTAAAGAGAGACCTGAAGGATTGGAGTATCACCAAAGAGCTAGCTATGGACAGGGGTGCGTGGAAGCTTGCTATCAATGTGCCAGAGCCATGAGTTGGTTGCGACATCTTATGGGTTTCACCTCTAGCCTACCCCAACTTGTTTGGGACTAAAGGCTTTGTTGTTGTTGTTGTTGTTGTTGTTGTTGTAGGGGAAAACTAGCTTTATGCAAATGATAACCATAGAGCCTCCACCAGCCATATATGCATATAGTTATAGTTGTTACTTGTTCATTGCTCTGTAGTGTTATCTTGCCAGCATATTCCATGTTCTGACCTACACAGGCTGCTACGTATTATGTTGCAGAGTTTTCAGACGAAGATTAAGGTGCGCTAGGTCATTGTCGTGCACTCAGCTATGTCGTTGGAGTTGATGGACTCATTTTACCTTTGAACCTTCCACTGTTATCTTCATTAGATAACCTTCAGCCATATTATTGTAATTAGCACTCTCTTTGAGACATTCTATGTAATAAGTGTGTGATTGAGCTCTGTTATAAATCCTTCAAGTACTGTGTGTGTCAGCATTACCGATCCAGGGATTACACTTATACACAGAGATTTGACCGTTTGAGGTCGGATCGCTACACGTTGTTTTCTGCAGAACTACCATGGTATTGTTTTTTGTGTAGAAATAAAAGTTCTTGGAATGGAACGAAACGTTGCGAGGATTTTTTATATATATAATAAGAATTTTTGGAGCCAAGACCCACCAGAGAGGGGCCCTGGGTGGGCACAACCCACCAGGGCGCGCCCCCCTCTCCTGGCGCGCCCAGGTGGGTTGTACCCACCTGGTGGCCCCGCAGACGACCCCCTGATACTATAAAATCAGATATTTCCAGAAAAAAAAACTAGGGAGAAAGAATTATCGCGATCCATGAGACGGAGCCACCGCCAAGCCCTGTTCTTCCTCGGGAGGGCAGATCTGGAATCCATTTGGGGCTCCAGAGAAGGGGATCTTCGTTCTTTGTCATCACCAACCCTTTTCCATCGCCAATTCCATGATGCTCCCCACCGGGAGTGAGTAATTCCTTCGTAGGCTCACTGGTCGGTGAGGAGTTGTATGAGATTCATCATGTAATCGAGTTAGTTTTGTTAGGGCCTGATCCCTAGTATCCACTATGTTCTTAGATTGATGTAGCTATGATTTTGCCATGCTTAATGCTTGACACATTGGGCCCGGGTGCCATGATTTCAGATCTGAACCGTTTATGAATTCATCATTATATCCATGTTCTAGATCCGATCTTGCAAGTTATAGTCACCTACTACGGTTAAGATCCGGCAACCCCTTTGTGACAACAACCGGGCCCACTCTCAGTGATGACCGTAGTTTGAGGAGTTCATGTATTCACTATGTGTTAATGCTTTGTTCCGGTTCTCTATTAAAAGGAAACCTTAATATCCCTTAGTTTCCAATATGGACGCCGCTGCCGCGGGAGGGTAGGACAAAAGATGTCATGAAAGTTCTTTTAATAAAGCACGTATGACTATTTACGGAATACATGCCTACATTATATCGATGACCTGGAGATAGTGTTGTATCGCCCTAGGTTATAACTGTCTCATGATGAATATCATCCAACAAGTCACCGATCCAATGCCTACGAACTTTTCCATATTGTTTCTGCTAAGTTACTACTGCTATCATCACTATTACGCTTGCTACAAAATTACTGCTATCACTGTTACTGTTACTATTGCTGCTTCCACTGCTATCAAAACTATCAAACTACTTAGCTACTGATCACTTTGCTGCAAATAATTAATCTCTAGGTGTGGTTGAATTGACAACTCAGCTGCTAATACATTCAAATATTCTTTGGCTCCCCTTGTGTCGAATCTATAGATTTGGGTTGAATATTTACCTTTGAAAACTGTTGCGATCCCCTATACTTGTGGGTTATCAACAAGCACAGCTAATAGACTTGAGAACACATACTGTACAAGCTCACTTACCTAATAGTATATAACATATTCTCTTATGAACCAGAGAACACTATGAACCTATGATGGCTAATGTCTTGCTTGGTGCAGCGTGTAAGTTATTAATTTCATTGATCAATAAAAATTGATTGGTTACTTATATATTATTATTTTTCGCATAGATTATGATAGATATTATGGAAAAGATTATAGATCTTTTTAATCCATTTTAGGCCCGAATCCGCTCCGCTTCCGCTCCAAATCCATAGTACGATATAATCCGTATTCGAATCTACATCCGGTCATTATCCAATCCACTTTGAATCCAACAAAAAAATATGGTAAAGGATATGGTAAAGGCATTATCTGATCCGATGTGTTTACATCCTATAGAAGACTATATGATGGTTGAGTATGTAGGACTTGCCTAAAGGCTCCAACACGTGACTCTTCTTGAAAAGATGATGAATTGTAGTTGCAAAGTTGACTGAGAACATAGTTTGTTGGTTTCTAATAGAGTTTTTGCTTTATACTTCGATTGTGTGATGAACTATTACTAATTCATGAGCAGTATATGATGAAAGTTCTATGATAAAAGTCACACGTTTAATCTTGTTGTTGCTATAATAATCAACATGATCCTTCTATGTCTGTATTTTGTTTTTATCGACACCTCTCTCTCTCTCAAAGCATGTGGACATGTTTTTCGATTTCGGTTTTCGCTTGAGGATAAGCGAGGTCTAAGCTTGGGGGAGTTGATACGTCCATTTTGCATCATGTTTAGTTACTGTTATTTATAATGTTTTTATCCATAATAATATTTTTGGAGTAATTATACTATCTTTTCTCTCATAATTTGTAAGGTACACACCAAGAGGGAGAATTCTGGCAACTAGAAATCTAGACCTGGAAAAGCTACGCCGGGCCACCTGTTCTGCACAACTCCAAACAAGCTGAAACTTCACGGAGAATTTTATGGATTATTTAAGAATTATTGGAGCAAATAACTACCAAAGGGGGCCCACCAGGTGGGCACAACCCACCTGGGCACACCAGGGAGCCCAAGCGCGCCCTGGTGGGTTGTGCCCTCCTCGGCCCACCTCCGGTGCCCATCTATTGGTATATAAGTCATTTGGAACTCAAAAAAATAAGGGGAGGACTTCCGGGACGAAGCGCCGCCGCCTCGAGGCGGAACTTGGGCAGGAGCACTTTTGCCTTCCGACGGAGCGATTCCGCCGGGGAACTTCCCTCCCGAGGGGGAAATCATCGTCATCATCATCACCAACAACTCTCCCATCTAGGGGAGGGCAATCTCCATCAACATCTTCGATAGCACCATCTCCTCTCGAACCCTACTTCATCTCTTGTGTTCAATCTTGTTACCAGAACTATAGATTGGTACTTGTGGGTGACTAGTAGTGTTGATTACATCTTGTAGTTGATTACTATATGGTTTATTTGGTGGAAGATTATATGTTCAAATCCAATATTCTATTTAATACCCCTCTGGTCATGAGCATGTTTATCATTTGTGACTAGTTACCTTTGTTCTTGATGTCATGGGAGAAATCATGTTGCAAGTAATCATGTGAATTTGATATGTGTTTGATATTTTGATAGTATTTATGTTGTGATTCCCTTAGTGGTGTCATGTGAACGTCGACTACATGACACTTCACCATATATATTTGGGCCTAAGGGAATGCATTATGGAGTAGCAATTAGATGATGTGTTGCGAGAGTGACAAAAGCTTAAACCCCAGTTTATGCGCTATTCCGTAAGGGACCGATTGGATCCAAAAGTTTAATGCTATGGTTAGAATTTATTCTTAATACTTTTCTCATAGTTGCGGATGCTTGCGGGATGGTTAATCATAAGTACGAGGTTTGTTCAAGTAAGAACAACACCTAAGCACCGATCCACCCACATATCAAATTATCAAAGTAGCGAACACGAGTTAAACCAACATGATGAAAGTGACTAGATGAAATTCCCATGCACCCTCAAGAACGCTTTGCTTATCATAAGAGACCATTTTGGCATGTACTTTGCCTCAAAAGGATTGGGCTACCTTTCTGCACTTTTTTTACTACTATCGTTACTTGCTCGTTACAAATTATCTACTTACAATTTCAGCACTTGCACACATTACCTTAACTGAAAACTACTTGTCATTTCCTTCTGCTCCTCGTTGGGTTCGACACACTTACTTATCGAAAAGAGCTACAATTGATCCCCTATACTTGTGGGTCATCACAAAGTATGGTAGAAAAAAGCAGAGGATACAATTTACCAAAGGCATTATGTATCCGAGGAATGCTCACAAGGTTATTGAATATGGACATTGTCGGATAGAACCCAACAAAGGAACCGGTGGTCCACGAGGGATCTGATGTGAGCAAGGGTACTCAACCAGAAGAAGGAAGGATGCAAGGAGATCAGGTTATAGAAACGACTGACTAATTCAAAGCTAAAATGTAACAGAATTACGATTCCCAAATCGGGGGATCAGAAGCAGAGACTCTGATCAAAGACAAGTTGAATAGACATAGATCGACAATCAATCAAGGTTTGATTTGTCGAACACCAGCTCATGTCCAGGGTGACGTTTGAGCCGAAGGGGGGATTGATGATTGCGAGCATTCACAAACATATCAAATCAAATGCTCAAAATTACGATGGCAAAGGATGCTAATGAACTTTGGTAGACATATGGAAGTAACCATAATGTAAGCAGGTAAGGATGAACAAGAGTAATAGGCTATTGAGGATTTTTGGAAGATCGAATAACATTCCAAAGAATTTTGTGGAACACATGAACTGTGGATGAACGGACACTTGGCAAGCGCGAGTAATTATCCATAGGGGCATTCATGTGGCAAAGAACTGCAAGTCAGTAGTCTCAACGGATTCTCAAGACAACAAAGAGTAATTCGGGGCATCTTGTAATAACAAGAGCAACTAGGGGTGAAGGTATGAACGATAATGTAGTTAGTTACTCATAAGGATTTATCGGTGGTAGGGATCGCAACGGCAAAGGGCATAAGGGTCTCGGGAAAACATCGGAGAGTATGCTCATAATCTTCTGGAGCACCAAGCAATCAGCTAGAGTGAGGGGCTCTCTGGGAGTAAGTATTTACAAGAACCTAACGTTAAAGTTAGCAAAATCATTTAACCCGAATAGAAGAGAGATCAGATTCCGAGAGTATAGATGAGGAATAAAAGATCATAATACCACCCAATGGCAACGTGGGCCCGTAAGCCGCGCAGCCATGTTAGTAAAATAGTTTTTCAAGAACTAGACTCAACTTTGGCCAAGGAGTTTGAAAGGAGGATTCCTATAGGCAGCCGGCTCTGATACCAACTTGTGACGCCCCTGATTCAATCGTACACTAATCATACACGCAAATGTGTATGATCAAGATCAGGGACTCATGGCAAGATATCACAACACAATTCTAGACAGAAAATGAAATAATACAAGCTTCATATTACAAGCCAGGGGCCTCTAGGGCTCGAATACAAGCTTGATACACAAGAGTCAGTGGAAGCAACAATATCTGAGTACAGACATAAAGTTAGACAAGACTGCCTTAAGAAGGCAAGCACAAAAGCAACAACGATCGAAGAGGCAAGGCCTCCTGCCTGGGACCTCCTAACTACTCCTGGTCATTGACGGTCTCCACATAGTAGCAGGCACCATCGGGTAGTAGTAGACATCGGCGGTGGCATCTGGCTCCTAGGATCCACCATCTGGTTGCCACAACCAGAAAGAAGAAAGAAGGGGGAAAAGGGGTAGCAAAGCAACCGTGAGTACTCATCCAAAGTAATCGCAAGCATCAGATCTATACTAAGTATGCATTGGTATCAAATGGAAGGGTTGTATCTGTGGACTGAACTGCAGGATGCCAGAATAGAGGGGAAGGCCTAGCCTATCGAACACTAGCATCTTCAAGCAACTCCAAGCATCTTGCAACATGTAGAAGAGTAAAGAATAACATTTTATATTTAACAAGCATGTTGTAGTATTAATTCCCAGAGATCCTTCCTCGACTCCCTGCGAGAAAGCAATCTCGGAGCCACATATCCATCACATGTCTCAAGTAACTAGTTCTAGTTGTAATAGATCAGGATACAAGTCTGAGCGTCCATTACCGTGGACACGGTATTCGAATATATAACTTCCCTACAGGGGTGCACCACGTAACCCAACATGCTTGATTACTTTGGCCAGACACACTTTTCTGAGTCAATGCCCGGCCTCGGAAGTGTTGGGGAATGCAGTATTTCAAAAAATTTACCTACGATCACGCAATATCTATCTAGGAGATTCATAGAAACAAGCGGAGAGAGTCTGTCCACGTAACCTTGTAGACCGAAAGTGGAAGCGTTTAGTCATGTGGTTGATGTAGTCGAACGTCTTCGCGATCCAACCGATCCAAGCACCGAATGTATGGCACCTTTGCGTTCAGCACACATTCAGCTCGATGACGTCCCTCGAGCTTTTGATCCAGTTGAGGCCGAGGGAGAGTTCCGTCAGCACGACAGTGTGGCTACGGTGATGATGAAACTACCGACGCAGGGCTTCGCCTAAGCACTACGATGATATGACCGAGGTGTGTAACTGTGGAGGGGGCACCGCACACGGCTAAGAGAAGACTTTGTGTGTGCTACCTCTTGAGCACTGCGTTGGTTTTCCTTGAAGAGGAAAGGGTGATGCAGCAAAGTAGCGTAAGTATTTCCCTCAGTTTTTGCGAACCAAGGTATCCATCCAGTAGGAGACTACACGCAAGTCCCACGTACCTACACAAACAAATAAGAACCTCTCAACCAACGCGATAAAGGGGTTGTCAATCCCTTCTCGGTCACTTACGAGAGTGAGATCTGATAGAGATAATCAGATAAATATTTTTGGTATTTTTATGATATAGATAGGAAAATAAAGATTGCAAAATAAAATAGATTGGAAACTTATATGATAGAAGATAGACCCGGGGGGCATAGGTTTCACTAGTGGCTTCTCTCAACATAGCATAAGTATTATGGTGGGTAAACAAATTACTGTCGAGCAATTGAAAGAAAAGTGCATAATTATGAGAATATCTAGGCATGATCATGTATATAGGCATCATGTCCGCGATAAGTAGACCGAAACGATTCTGCCTCTACTACTATTACTCCACACATCGACCGCTATCCAGCATGTATCTAGAGTACTGATTTCATAAGAACAGAGTAATGCATTAGGCAAGATGACATGATGTAGAGGGATAAACTCAAGCAATATGATATAAACCCCATCTTTTTATGCTCGATGGCAACAATACAATACGTGCCTTGCTGCCCCTGCTGTCACTGGGAAAGGACACCGCAAGATTGAACCCAAAGCTAAGCACTTCTCCCATTACAAGAAAAATCAATCTAGTAGGCCAAACCAAACTGATAATTCGAAGATACTTTCAAAGATAACAAATCATACATAAAAGATTTCAGACAAGAATCAAATATTGTTCATACATAAACTTGATCATAAACCCACAATTCATCGGATCTCGACAAACACACCGCAAAAAGAATTACATCAAATAGATCTCCAAGAAGATCGAGGAGAACTTTGTATTGAGATCCAAACAGAGAGAAGAAGCCATCTAGCTAATAACTATGGACCCGAAGGTCTGTGGTAAACTACTCACACATCATCGGAGAGGCTATGGGGTTGATGTAGAAGCACTCCGTGATCGATTCCCGCTCCGGTGGAGTTCCGGAAAAGGCCCCAAGATGGGTTCTCTTGGATACAGAAGGTTGCGGCAGTGGAAATAGGGTTTCGTGGTGCTCCTAGAAGTTTTGAGGGTATATGGATATATATATATATATAGGAGGAGGAAGTAGGTCGATGGAGCTGCGAGGGGCCCACGAGGGTGGGGGCGCACCCACGGGGGCAGGCGTGCCTCCCTGCCTCGTGGCCTCCTTGCTTCTTTCTTGACGTCTACTCCAAGTCCCCTGGATCACGTTTGTTCCAAAAATAACTCTCCCGAAGGTTTCATTCCATTTGGATTCCATTTGATGTTCCTTTTCTGCGGAACACTGAAATAGGCCAAAAACAGCAATTTGCACTCGGCCTTGGGTTAGTAGGTTAGTCCCAAAAATTATATAAAAGTGTATAATAAAGCCCATTAAACATCTAAAACAGATAATATAATAGCATGGAACAATCAAAAAATATAGATACGTTGGAGACGTATCAGTGTGACTTTGGGGTGTCCCCTCCCACGTATATAAAGGGGGGAGGAGAGGTGGCTGGCCCAAGGGGGGCGCGCCATGGGGAGAGTCCTACTTGGACTCCCGATCCAAGTAGGATCCCCCCCTTTCCTATTCCCACTAGGAGAAGGAGGGAAGGAGGAGGAGGAGGAGAGAAGGAAAGCCCCCCCAACCCTAGTCCAATTCGATTTGGGCTTGGGGGTGCGCGCCACCACCTGGCCACCGCCTCCTCTCTCCACTAGGGCCCATGAAGGCCCATTAACTCCATGGTGGAGGGGGGTTCCGGTAACCCCCGGTACTCCGGAAAATGCCCGAACCTTTCCTAAACCATTCCGGTGTCCAAACATAACCTTCCAATATATCAATATTTATGTATCGACCATTTCTAGACTCCTCATCATGTCCGTGATCTCATCCGAGACTCCGAACAAACTCCGGTTCATCAAATCACATAACTCATAATACAAATCGTCATCGAACGTTAAGCGTGTGGACCCTACAGGTTCGAGAACTATGTAGACATGATCGAGACACATCTCCGGTCAATAACCAATAGCGGAACCTGGATGCTCATATTGGCTCCTACATATTCTACGAAGATCTTTATCGGTCAAACCGCATAACAACATACGTTGTTCCCTTTGTCATTGGTATGTTACTTGCCCGAGATTCGATCATCGATATCATCATACCTAGTTCAATCTCGTTACCGGCATGTCTCTTTACTCATTCCGTAATGCATCATCACGTGGCTAACTCATTAGACACATTGCTTGCAAGGCTCATGGTGATGCACATTACCGAGAGGGCCCAGAGATACCTCACCGATACACAGAGTGAAATATCCTAATCTCGATCTATGCCAATTCAACAAACACCATCAGAGACACCTATAGAGCATCTTTATAATCACCCATTTACGTTGTGACGTTTGATAGCACACAAGGTGTACCTCCGGTATTCAGGAGTTGCATAATCTCATAGTCAGAGGACCATGTACAAGTCATGAAGAAAGCAATAGCAATAAAACTAAACGATCATTATGCTAATCTAACATATGGGTCTTGTCCATCACATCATTCTCTAATTATGTGATCCCGTTCATCAAATGACAACGCATGTCTATGGTTTAGGAAACTTAACCATCTTTGATTAACGAGATAGTCTAGTAGAGGCATACTAGGGACACTCTGTTTGTCTATGTATTCACACATGTACTAAGTTTCCGGTTAATACAATTCTAGCATGAATAATAAACATTTATCATGATATAAGGAAATATAAATAACAACTTTATTATTGCCTCTGTGGCATATTTCCTTCAGTCTCCCACTTGCACTAGAGTCAATAATATAGTTCACATCGTTATGTGATTGGTTCATGTCTCCATGTGACTAATACCCAAAGGGTTTACTAGAGTCAATAATCTAGTTCACATCGCTATGTGATTAACACCCAAAGTGTGATCATGTTTTGCTTTGTGAGAGAATTTTAGTCAATGGGTCTTCTGCATTCAGAGCCGTATCTATTTTGCAAATTTTCTATGTCTACAATGTTCTGCACAGAGCTACTCTAGCTAATCACTCCCACTTTCAATATATATCCAGATTGAGACTTATAGTCATATGGATCAATGTCAAAGCTTGCATCGATGTAACCCTTTACGACAAAATTTTTGTCACCTTCATAACCGAGAAACATGTCCTTATTCCACTAAGGATAATTTTGACCTTTGTCAAGTGATCCACTCCTGGATCACTATTGTACCCTCTTGCCAAACTCATGGTGAGGTACACAATAGGTCTGGTACATAGCATAGCATACTTTATAGAACCTATGACTGAGGCATAGGGAATGACTTTTCATTCTCTTTCTATTTTCTATGGTGGTCGGGTTTTGAGTCTTGACTCAACTTCACACCTTAAAACTCAAGCAAGAACTCCTTCTTTGACTGATCCATTTTGAACTCCTTCAAAATCTTATCAAGGTATGTACTCGTCGAAAGTATTATCAAGAGTCTTGATCTATCTTTTATGGATCTTGATGCCCAATATGTAAGTAGCTTCACCGAGGTCTTTCTTTGAAAAATTCTTATTCAAGTATCCTTTTATGCTATCCAGAAATTATGTATTACTTCCAATCAACAATATGTCATCCATATATAATATTAGAAATGCTACAGAGCTCCCACTCACTTTCTTGTAAATACAGGCTTCTCCAAAAGTCTGTATAAAACCATATGCTTTGATCGCACTATCAAAGCGTATATTCCAACTCTGAGATTCTTGCACAAGTCCATAAAATGGATCACTGGAGCTTACACACTTTGTTAGCACCTTTCGGATTGACAAAACCTTCTGGTTGCATAATATATAACTCTTCTTTAAGAAATCCATTAAGGAATGCAGTTTTCACATCCATTTTCCAAATTTCATAAAATGCGGCAATTGCTAACATGATTCAGACAGACTTTAAGAATAGATATGAGTGAGAAACTCTCATCGTAGTCAACACCTTGAACTTGTCAAAAACCTTTTGCGACAATTCGAGCTTTGTAGATAGCAACACTACTAGCAGTGTCTGTCTTCCTCTTGAAGATCCATTTAATCTCAATGGCTCACCGATCATCGGGCAAGTCAATCAAAGTCCATACTTTGTTCTCATACATCGATCCCATCTCAAATTTCATGGCCTCAAGCCATTTCGCGGAATCTGGGCTCATCATCACTTCCTCATAGTTCGTAGGTTCGTCATGGTCTAGTAACATGACTTCCAAAAAGGATTACCGTACCACTCTGGTGTGGACTATACTCTGGTTGACCTACGAGGTTCGGTTGTAACTTAATCTGAAGTTTCATGATCATCATCATTAGCTTCCTCACTAATTGGTGTAGGAATCACTGGAACTGGTTTCTGTGATGAACTACTTTCCAATTTGGGAGAAGGTACAACTACCTCATCAAGTTCTACTTTCCACCCACTCACTTTTTTTCGAGAGAAACTCCTTCTCTAGAAAGGATCCATTCTTAGCAACAAAGATCTTGCCTTCGGATCTGTGATAGAAGTTGTACCCAACAGTTTCTCTTTGGGTATCCTATGAAGACGCACTTCTCCGATTTGGGTTCGAGCTTATCAGGCTGAAGCTTTTTCACATAAGCATCGCAACCTCAAACTTTAAGAAACGACAACTTAGGTTTCTTGTCAAACCATAGTTCATACGGTGTTGTCTCAACGGATTTAGATGGTGCCCTATCTAACATGAATGCAGTTGTCTCTAATGCATAACCCCAAAACGAGAGTGGTAAATCAGTAAGAGACATCATAGATCGCACCATATCTAATAAAGTACGGTTACGACGTTCGGACACACCATTACTCTGTGGTGTTCCAGGTGGCATGAGTTGTGAAACTATTCCACATTGTTTTTAAATGAAGGCCAAATTCGTAACTCAAATATTTGCCTCCACGATCAGATCGTAGAAGCTTTATTTTCTTGTTACGATGATTTTCCACTTCGCTCTGAATTTCTTTGAACTTTTCAAATGTTTCAGACTTGTGTTTCATTAAGTAGATATACCCATATCTACTTAAATCATCTGTGAAGGTCAGAAAATAATGATACCCGCCGTGAGCCTCAACACTCATCGGACCACATACATCAGTATGTATTATTTCCAATAAGTCAGTGGCTCGCTCCATTGTTCCAGAGAACGGGGTTTTAGTCATCTTGCCCATGAGGCATGGTTTCGCAAGCATCAAGTGATTCATAATCAAGTGATTCCAAAAGCCCATCAGCATGGAGTTTCTTCATGCACTTTACACCAATATGACCTAAAGGCAGTGCGACAACTAAGTTGCACTATCATTATTAACTTTGCATCTTTTGGCATCAATATTATGTGTATCATTGTGATCAAGATTCAGTAAACCATTTACATTGGATGTAAGACAATAGAAGGTTTTATTCATGTAAACAGAACAATAATTATTCTCTGACTTAAATGAATAATCATATCGCAATAAACATGATCCAATCATATTTATGCTCAACGAAAACACCAAATAACCTTGAAATCATTTCCAACACACATCGTCGCCTCGCCCTCAACTAGTCTTTTTTCATTTTGTAACTCCTGTTTCGAGTTACTAATCATAGCAACTGAACCGGTATCAAATACCCAGCGGCTACTATGAACACTAGTAAAGTACACATAAATAACATGTATATCATATATACTTTTGTTCACTTTGCCATCCTTCTTATCCGCCGAGTATTTAGGGCAGTTCTGCTTCCAGCGACCATTTCCTTTGCAATAGAAGCACTCAGTTTCAGGCTTGGGTCTAGCTTTGGGCTTCTTCATGGGAGTGGCAACTTGCTTGCCATTCTTCTTGAAGTTCCCTTTCTTTCCATTGCCCTTTTACTTGAAACTAGTGGTCTTTTCAACCATCAACATTTGATGCTTTTCTTGATTTCTACCTTCACCGACTTTAGCGTCATGAAGAGCTCGGGGAATCGTTTTCGTCATCCCTTGCATATTATAGTTTATCACGAAGTTCCAGTAACTTGGTGATAGTGACTAGAGAACTCTGTAAATCACTATCTTATTTGGAAGATTAAATCCCACTTGATTCAAGCGATTGTAGTACTCAGACATTCTGGGCACATGCTCACTAGTTGAGCTATTCTCCTCCATCTCGTAGGCAAAATACTTGTCAGAGGTCTCATAACTCTCGACTCAGGCATGAGTCTGAAATGCCAATTTCAGCTATTGGAACATCTTATATGCTCCGTGGCGTTCAAAACTTTTTTGAAGTCCTGGTTCTAAGCCGCAAAGCATGGTGCACTAAACTATCAAGTAGTCATCATACCGAGCTTGCCAAATGTTCATAACATCCCCAACTGCTCCTGCAATAAGTCCGTCACCTAGTGGTGCATCAAGGACATAATTCTTTTGTGCAGCAATGAGGATAGTCCTCAGATTATGGACCCAGTCCGCATCGTTGCTACTATCATCTTTCAACTTATTTTTCTCTAGGAACGTATCAAAAAATAAACGGGGAGCTACATCGCAAACTATTGATCTAGAATATAGATATGCAAATACTATCCGGACTAAGTTCATGATAAATTAAAGTTCAATTAATCATATTACTAAAGAAATCCCACTTAGATAGACATCCCTCTAGTCATCTAAATGATCACGTGATCCATATCAACTAAACCATGTCCGATCATCAGGTGAGATGGAGTAGTTTTCAATGGTGAACATCACTATGTTGATCAGATATACTATATGATTCACGTTCGACCTTTCGGTCTCAGTGTTCCGAGGCCATATCTGCATATGCTAGGCTCGTCAAGTTTAACCCGGGTATTCTGCATGTGCAAAACTGGCTTGCACCCATTGTATGTGAACTTAGAGCTTATCACACCTGATCATCATGTGGTGTCTTGGCACGATGAACTGTAGCAACGATGCATACTCAGGGAGAACAGTTATGCCTTGAAATTTAGTGAGGGATCATCTTATAATGTTACCGTTGTAGTAAGCAAAATAAGATGCATAAAGGATAAACATCACATGCAATCAAAAATATGTGACATGATATGGCGATCATCATATTGTGCCTTTGATCTCCATCTCCAAAGCACTGTCATGATCTCCATCGTCACTAGCTTGACACCTTGATCTCCATCGAAGCATCGTTGTCGTCTCGCCAACTATTGCTTCTACGACTATCGCTACCGCTTAGTGATAAAGTAAAGCAATTACATGGCGATTGCATTTCATACAATAAAGCGACAACCATAAGGCTCCAGCCAGTTGCTGATAACTTTTACAAAACATGATCATCTCATACATCAATTTATATAATCACGTCTTGACCATATCACATCACAACATGCCCTGCAAAAACAAGTTAGACGTCCTCTACTTTGTTGTTGCAAGTTTTGCGTGGCTGCTACGGGCTTCTAGCAAGAACCGTTCTTACCTACGCATCAAAACCACAATTATTTTTCGTCAAGTGTGTTGTTTTAACCTTCAACAAGGACCAGCCGTAGTCCAACTCGATTCAACTAAAGTTGGAGAAACAGAAACCCGTCGGCCACCTATGTGCGAAGCACGTCGGTAGAACCAGTCTCATGAACACGGTCATGTAATGTCGGTCTGGGCCGCTTCATCCGACAATACCGCCAAATCAAATTAAGACATTGGTGGTAAGCAGTATGACTATTATTGCCCACAACTCTTTGTGTTCTACTCGTGCATATAACATCTACGCATAGACCTGGCTCGGATGCCACTGTCGGGGAACGTAGTATTTCAAAAACTTTACCTACGATCACGCAAGATCTATCTAGGAGATGCATAGAAACGAGCGGGGAGAGTGTGTCCACGTACCCTCATAGACCAAAAGCGGAAGCATTTAGTAATGCGGTTGATGTAGTTGAACGTCTTTGCGATCCAACCGATCCATGCACCGAACGTACGACACCTCCGCGTTCAGCACACGTTTAGCTCGATGACGTCCCTCGAGCTCTTGATCTAGTTGAGGCCGAGGGAGAGTTCCGTCAGCATGACGGCATGGCTACGGTGATGATGAAGCTACCGGCACAGGGCTTCGCCTAAGCACTGTGACAATATGACCGAGGTGTGTAACTCTAGAGGGGAGCACCACACACGTCTAAGAGAAGACTTGGTGTGCATTTGGGGTGGCCCCCTCCCACGTATATAAAGGGGGAGTGAGGGAGTCTTGGATTAAGGGGTCCTCGGGCGTCCGGGCTATGTGACGTGGGCCGGATTGATGGGCCGTGAAGATACAAGATAGAAGACTTCCTCCTGTGTCCGGATCACTGTTCAAGATATCTTCCGATATTCTGATATATCAGCCGATTTATCGCTTACCGGTGTCTGACCGATAAGATAAATTGGCCGACAAATCAGCCGATATGGCGATAAATCGGCTGATATGCCGATAAACTATCCGATTTACCCCTTATCATGGGTCGGCCGATAAGTTTCCGATAAGCGATATCCCCAACATTGGTCCGGATAGGACTCTCCTTTGCGTGGAAGGCAAGCTTGGCGTTTGGATATGAAGATTCCTTCCTCTGTAAACCGACTTTGTACAACCCTAGGCCCCTCCGGTGTCTATATAAACCGAAGGGTTTAGTCCGTAGAGGCAATCACAATCATACAGGCTAGACTTCTAGGGTTTAGCCTTACGATCTCGTGGTAGATCAACTCTTGTAATCCTCATATTCATTAAGATCAATCAAGTAGGAAGTAGGGTATTACCTCCATCAAGAGGGCCCGAACCTGGGTAAACATCGTGTCCCTTGTCTCCTGTTACCATCAACCTTAGACGCAAAGTTTGGGACCCCCTACCCGAGATCTGCCAGTTTTGACACCGACATTGGTGCTTTCATTGAGAGTTCCGATGTGTCGTCATCAGAAGGTTCGATGGCTCCATTAGTCATCTAAAACAATGCTACCTTGGGGGAGGTTTTTCTCCCTGGCCAGATCTTCGTATTCGGCGGCTTCACACTGCGGGCTAACTCGCTTGGCCATCTGGAGCAGATCAACAGCTATGCCCCAGGTCACCAGATTACTTTTGGAAATCTGGACTATGTCGCGGATATCCGAGGAGACTTGATCTTCCAAGGGTTCATGACCCCAACCTCCGCTCTGGCCTTAGATCCGGAGCACATAGCCAGGTCCGAAGATGGGATTCTTGAGCCCGCCGGACTATCTGCAATCACTTAGCCCTGTACGGGAGAGCCGGAGGAAGTAGTGTTGCTGGCAACCATCATGAAGCCGGACTCTTCTCCGGGCACTGGCTCCGAACCCTCGGAGTCAGCATCGTGTGAGCTCAGCCAAGGAGTCTCCTTTCCGTCGTACTCCACGGACTCTCTTCTCCCTGGCCAAACCTCACCTTTAAGCGAGGCTCTGGACTTGATGTGATCCCTCGTCATTACAGAGGAGCAACGTCTGAACTACGCCCAGCCCGGACTAGGGGCTGAGAGCAGGGAATTTTATGTCCCACCCACCACCCACTTCATAGCCACTGTCGAGGACTTAACTGACATGCTCGATTACGGCTTCGAAGACATCGACGGTATGGACGACGATGCCGGAGAAGAGCAGGCCCAAAACCCGCCGTTTACCGGACGATGGACGGCCACCTCTTCATATGACGTGTACATGGTGGATACACCCAAAGAGGGTAACGGCGATAACGATAAAGATCCAGTCAAGGATAAACCTCCTGTGATACAGACAAAGCGACGACGTCAGCGGCGCTGCTCTAAATCACGCCATGGAAAAGACAACGATACCGACATGAGAGACAACAATACTCCGGACAACGCCGAAGACCAAGAAGACCCCGTCGAGCCAACCCCCGAACAGGACGATCGGGAAGATGGGCAGGTTAGCCCTGATGAACAGGTCGTAAACGAAGACTCGGAGGACACAAATAATCTTCCACTCTCCGAGGATGAGGTGAGCCTCGGCGATGAAGACTTTATCATGCCTGAGGAACCCCTCGAGCAGGAGCGCTTTAAGCGCTGGCTAATTGCCACTACAAGGAGCCTGAAAAAGAAGCAGCAGCAGCAGCAGCTTCAAGCTGATCAAGATCTACTCAACGACAGGTGGACTAATGTCCTGGCAGCCGAGGAACACGGCATCGAGCGCCCAACCAAAAGTTACCCGAAGCGTAAACTGCTACCTCAATTCGACGACGAGGCACTTGAGCCCGTACCATCAGCTCGTAATGCGGCTGATCGACCACCATGTGGCCTGGACAAAACGGCAACTCAAGCCGAACACCAGCCCATACTACCTCACCATAAAGGTAGAGACACAAGAACTCGGGGATATACATATGACCTGCGGCAGGACCTGGAAAATAGAGCAGGCCAGACCAGATCGATCTACGGATCACGGGGGTGTGCCCCGATGCGCGACAACGGCTATCTAACCGGACATGACAAGCATAACCACGTTCGGGCCAAAAACCGTAGACGGACTCCATCTGAGCTACCTCGCGACTTGGCCCGATATAGAGGCGCCGCACACCCCCACTGCTTCACTAATGAAGTAATGGAGCACGAACTCCCAGAAGGGTTTAAACCCGTGAATATAGAATCATACGATGGAACAACAGATCCCGCGGTATGGATTGAGGACTTTCTTCTCCATATTCATATGGCCCGCGGTGATGATCCTCATGCCATCAAATACCTCCAGTTAAAACTCAAGGGACTAGCTCGGCACTGGTTAAATAGCCTGCCAGAAAACTCCATTGGCAGTTGGGAGGAGTTGGAAGACGCCTTCCATGACAACTTCCAAGGTACATACGTCCGACCTCAGGATGCCAATGACTTAAGTCACATAGTTCAACAGTCCGGAGAGTCAGCCAGGAAATTCTAGACTAGGTTCCTAACTAAAAAGAACGAGATCGTCGACTGTCCGAATGCAGAAGCCTTAGCGGCCTTTAAGCATGGCATCCGCGATGAATGGCTCGCCCGACACCTCGGCCAAGAAAAACCGAAGTCCATGGCAGCCCTCACGGCACTTATGACCAGCTTTTGCGCGGGCGAAGATAGCTGGCTAGCCCGTAGCAACAATAATGCAAGCCAACCTGGCACCTCCAAAGCCAGAAATAGCAACGGCAAGCCCCAATGCAACAGACACAAGCGTCGAAGCAACGGTGACAATACCGATGACACGGCGGTCAACGCCGGATTCAATGGCTCCAAGACCGGCCAATGGAAGGAGCCCTTTAAAAGAAACAATTCAGGCTCATCCACCTTGGACCGCATAATTGATCGTCCATGTCAGATCCATGGCACCCCCGATAAACCAGCCAATCATACCAACAGAAGCTGTTGGGTCTTTAAACAGGTCGGTAAGTTAATACCGAGAACAAGGAGAAGGGGTCGCAAAGTGAGGACGACGACGGGGAGCCCTGTCCGCCGAACACAGGGGGACAGAAGAAGTCCCCCCCCCAAGTTAAAACCGTGAGCATGATATACGATACCCATATCCCCAAGAGGGAGCGCAAATGCGCGCTCAGGGACGTCTACGTGATAGAGCCAGTCGCCCGAAAATTCAACCCATGGTTGTCCTGCCTGATCATCTTCGATCGCAGAGACCATCTGACCAGTATCCGTCATGGTGGTTCAGCCGCACTGGTCCTCAACCCAATCATTGATGGATTCCACCTCACGCGAGTCTTCATGGACGGTGGCAGTAGCCTCAAACTGCTCTATCAAGATACAGTCCGCAAGATGGGAATCGATCCATGAAGGATCAAGCCCACAAAAACCACCTTTAAAGGAGTAATACTAGGTGTAGAGGCCCGCTGCACGGGCTCAATCACATGGGAAGTCGTCTTCGGATCCCCGGACAACTTCCGAAGCGAAGACTTGATCTTCGATATCGTCCCCTTCCGCAGTGGCTATCATGCACTCCTCGGACGAACTACATTTGCTCGATTCAATACAGTGCCACACTATGCTTATCTCAAACTCAAGATGCCCGGACCACGCGGTGTCATAACAGTCAATGGAAACATTGAACGCTCCCTTCGTACTGAGGAGCACACCGCGGCCCTAGCAACAAAAGTACAGAGCAGTCTTATCAAGCAGAACCTTAATTCAGCGGCCAAGCTCCCGGACACTGTCAAATGAGTCCGGACTACTCCTCAGCTTGACAGTCCAGCTCATCAGGAGTTCGACTAGCAATTCGTCCTCCATCTCAGTCCCGACCAAATGGATGTGTATGTACCACGCATACATAACTACGCACTCAAAATACCATGGGCATAGACGGAGGCATAACTCGATTGTGGTCCATAATACGGCTCGACCCTCCCCGGACACACACTTTTCCTTTTCTTTTTTTTCCTTTTCTTTTCCATAGGCCCCTCATGATGGCCTGATCATCGATCCTTTCGAAGGATGGATATGCCAAGGTGGAAAGTAGCATAGACATGTGACCGAATCTCTAGGTAGTCTTCTTGACGATCACTCTACCTGTTTCAGGACCCGCACGCAGCTCCCCCTTGGTCTCGGCATGTTAAATAGCCCTATTGCTTATCGCACTATTTGTACAAATACGCTTCGACGTATTAATCAAATTATAATGGAAACAATTTGCGGCCGAACTTATGTGGCACTGGCTTACTACTTCATTTTATTTCGCTATTCTTATCGATTGCACCCGTGCACTTTGGTATGCTTTAATTTGCCAGGGGCTTCATTACGCCCCATACTACGGCAACAAAGTCCGAACACTTTTATAGTATAGTTCGGCACCCCAAAATTAGCATTATATGCATCTGCTCTGAATCATGTATTTGGCCAATAGTTGGGTTGCCCGGCTCCTGTGCTTGCTACCTTACATTCCATCCTATCGGCTAGGGTAGTAAAGGGAGAACTACTGCGATTGTGTTTCTATTTTATCCGGATAAACACCTCGGTAGAGAAAGCCGAAAACTGACTGTCATGATGCGGCGAGAGCTGGTCAGCTATTCGGAGGTTAAAATCTCTTGTGATTTTTTCCCGCATTATGCGACGGATCGGCCTCCACCCGATCAGGTGTCTACAGCACCCTAGTCCGGATTAACAAATACTAACTAGGAGTTGCGCCTACATTTCTATTGTCAAACTCCTATGGCTAAGTGAGGGTGATAACGCCACATAGTCTGATTGCCTGGTTCGGTGTACTAAACACCTCCTTCAAGGACCAAACTCTTGGATCAAGAGTGTTTAGGTTCCAACCCGAACACCCCTGTACTACCTACATGGGGGCTGAAGCCGACGACTGACCAACTCTCAAATTTAATAAAACGGTCGCGCAGGAGGCAAAATTTTAAACAAACAACAAGCATTATATTACATATCAGCTTTGTTTCATAGTACAAGACAGGATTACATGAATGTCTTCATTCAAAGATAATGTCTTTTGCACACTGGCCCTCCACAATGCGGGATCCCTTCAGGACATCATCAAAATACCGCTCAGGCATGCGGTTCTCCTTGTCCGCGGGCGGTCTCTCGGTCGCGAGCTTGACGGCGTTCATCTTCACCCACTGCACCTTGACACAGGTGAAGGCCATCTGCACACCTTCGATGCGGACCGACCGCTTGATGACATCAAGCCGAGGGCAGGCATCGACCAGCCGCTTCACGAGCCCGAAGTAGCTGCTAGGTATGGCTTCGGCAGGCCACAGACGGATTATCAAATCCTTCATGGCCGATTCGGCCACCCTATGTAGTTCGGTCAGCTGTTTCAGCTGATCGCTAAAGGGCACCAGATGCTTTGGAGCAAGGTATTGTGACCAGAACAGCTTCTCCGTTAAGTTCCCCTCTTTGGCTTGGATGAACTCCGCAGCATCAGTAACACTGCGCGGCAGATCCGCATACACCCGTGGAGAACTCCGAATCCGGGTCAGTAAGAGGTACCTTTTCTTCACATATTTGCTCCGCATAATAAAGGCCTTACCCGCCACGATTTTCCTGGCCTCCTAGATTTCCTGGAGGGCGCCTTGGGCTTCAACCCGAGCCTCTTGTGCGCTTTGGTAGGCCTTAGCAAGTTCGGACTCTTGGTCTGAAATCTTGCGCTCCAAGGACTCGCGTTCCTTTGCGGCGTCCTGGAGCTCCTACTGGACCTCCCCGACCCTTGCCTCGTGTTTTTCACGGGTGGCTTGTTCCTTTGCCGCTCTCTTCTGGGCCTTGGCCAGCGTGCTCTTGAGGGTCGCTACTTCGGTCGCAGCTCCTGCGAAATATCATGATAACATGATCAACACAAACAATTCATATCTTTATAGATCTGAATAAGCCATTACATACATTTCTAGTTATTTTTTTCACTCGGTCGAGCTCTTCCTTGGCCCACTCCAGACTCTGCTTCAGTTTGGATACTTGGGCAGAATGGGAGGTCGCAGCCAGCATCGACGCCTGCTTAATCAAATAGACACATATGGTTAGTCCCCTGCAAAAATTATTTGATCCTCTGTCCGGCTTTTCTTTTCGAACACCGGACAGAGTCTCAGGGGCTACCATCTATACTATGATATCCTTTTTGCATAATTAAGTCGCATACCTCAAAGCCTATTAAAAGGTGATGTCTACTACACAACCTTCTTCTTGTAGACATTGTTGGGCCTCCAAGTGCAGAGGCTTGTAGGACAGTAGCAAATTTCCCTCAAGTGGATGACCTAAGGTTTATCAATCCGTAGGAGGCGTAGGATGAACATGTTCTCTCTCAAGCAACCCTGCAACCAAATAACAAAGAGTCTCTTGTGTCCCCAACACACCCAATACAATGGTAAATTGTATAGGTGCACTAGTTCGGCGAAGAGATGGTGATACAGGTGGTATATGGATAGTAGAGATGGGTATTTGTAATCTGAAAATATAAAAACAGCAAGGTAATGAATGATAAAAGTGAGCGTAAATGGTATTGCAATGCGTTGAAACAAGGCCTAGGGTTCATACTTTCGCTTGTGCAAGTTCCCTCAACAATACTAACATAATTGGATCACATAACTATCCCTCAACATGCAATAAAGAGTCACTCCAAAGTCACTAATAGCGGAGAACAAACGAAGAGATTATGGTAGGGTACAAAACCACCTCAAAGTTATTCTTTCCAATCAATTCGTTGGGCTATTCCTATAAGTGTCACAAATAGCCCTAGAGTTCGTACTAGAATAACACCTTAAGATACAAATCAATCAAAACCCTAATGTCACCTAGATACTCCAATGTCACCTCAAGTATCCGTGGGTATGATTATACGATATGCGTCACACAATCTCAGATTCATCTATTCAACCAACACAAAGGACCTCAAAGAGTGCCCCAAAGTTCTACCGGAGAATCATGATGAATACGTGTGCCAACCCCTATGCATAGGTTCAGGGGAGGAACCCGCAAGTTGATCACCAAAACATACATCAAGTGAATCACGTGATATCCCATTGTCACCACAGATACGCACGACAAGACATACATCAAGTGTTCTCAAATCTTTAAAGACTCAATCCGATAAGATAACTTCAAAGGGGAAACTCAATCCATTACAAGAGAGTAGAGGAGGGGAGAAACATAAGATCCAACTATAATAGCAAAGCTCGCGATACATCAAGATCGTATCACCTCAAGAACACGAGAGAGAGAGAGAGATCAAACACATAGCTACTGGTACATACCCTTAGCCCCGAGGGAGAACTACTCCCTCCTCGTCATGGAGAGTACCGGGATGATGAAGATGGCCACCGGAGAGGGATGCCCCCTCCGGCAGGGTGCCGGAACGGGTCTAGATTGGCTTTCGGTGGCTACGGAGGCTTCTGGCGGCGGAACTCCCGATCTATTATGCTCTCTGATCATTTTAGGGTACGTGGGTATATATGGGTGAAAGAGATACGTCAGGGGAGCCACGAGGGGCCCACGAGGGTGGAGGGCGCGCCTAGGGGGTGGGCGCCCCCCTACCTTGTGGCCTCCTCGAAGCTTCCCTTACGTGCACTTCAAGTCTTCTAGGCTTCTTTCCTTCCAAAAATGGGTTCCGTGAAGTTTCTGGTCAATTGGATTCCGTTTGGTTTTCCTTTTCTTCGAAACCCTAAAACAAGGTAAAACAGAAACTGGCACTGGGCTCTAGGTTAATAGGTTAGTCCCAAAAATGATATAAATGTGTATAATAAAGCCCATAAACATCCAAGACAGTAGATAATATAGCATGGAGCAATCAAAAATTATAGATACATCGGAGATGTATCAGCATCCCCAAGCTTAATTCCTGCTCGTCCTCGAGTAGGTAAATGATAAAAACAGAATTTTTGATGCGGAGTGCTACTTGGCATAATTTCAATGTAATTCTTATTAATTGTGGTATGAATGTTCATATCTGAAAGATTCAAGACAAAAGTTCATATTGACATAAAAATCATAATACTTCAAGCACACTAACTAAGCAATTATGTCTCTTCAAAATAACATGGCCAAAGAAAGTTATCCCTACAAAATCATATAGTTTGGCTATGCTCCATCTTCACCACACAACATATTTAAATCATGCACAACCCCAATGACAAGCCAAGCAATTGTTTCATACTTTTTATGTTCTCAAACTTTCTCAATCTTCATGCAATACATGAGCGTGACCATGGGCATAGCACTATAGGTGGAATAGAATGGTGGTTGTGGAGAAGATAAACAGGGAGAAGATAGTCTCACATCAACCAGGCGTATCAACGGGCTATGGAGATTCCCATTAATAGATATCAATGTGAGTGAGTAGGGATTGCCATGCAACGGATGCACTAGAGCTATAAGTGTATGAAAGCTCAAAAATAAACTAAGTGGGTGTGCATCCAACTCGCTTGCTCACGAAGACCTAGGGCATTTTGAGGAAGCCCATCACTGGAATATACAAGCCAAGTTCTATAATGAAATATTCCCACTAGTATATGAAAGTGACAACATAGGAGACTCTCTATCATGAAGATCATGGTTCTACTTTGAAGCACAAGTGTGGTCAAAGGATAGTAGCATTGCCCCTTCTCTCATTTTTTATTTTCTTTTTTTATTTGGGCCTTCTCTTTTTTATGGCCTCTTTTCTCTCTTTTATTTTCTATTTGGGCTTCTTTGGCCTCTCTTTTTTTCGTCCGGAGTCTCATCCTGACTTGTGGGGGAAGCATAGTCTCCATCATCCTTTCCTCACTAGGAAAATTGTCGGGACCCCGATCCTAAGTCACACTGATCTAGCATGTAACACTTCATATCACTTTGCGGCCTCACACACGGTATTCCCACGGGTGCCACCTTACCTGGCCCGGGACCGTTTGCGCCTTTTGGCTCACGGATATGATAGTGTCACTAGCATCCATATGATAGAGAACCCGGGCCGACATGACTAGTCGTGAACCCAAAGTGGCACTAACTTACAGGGACAGGCATACATGAATCAACCTCGAGCATGTCGGTCAACAGCATATGAATCCGGGCTGTAGCACTGGGCTAACAGGACTCCGGGAACCCGGGCTGTAGCAGGCTAGGAAGGACTCCGAATGTCACCACGTGACAATTCCCCGAAGGGATAGACACAGGAACGAAGTGAATCACATGTCGGCCAGTCAAGTGTTCCGGAGCAGTAGTGCTTGGCTAGCAGGACTCCGGTGAACCAGGCTGTAGCGGACTACTATGGCTCATGGAAGCACAAGACTACATTTCCCCATAAGAGAGGCTACCAGGGATAAACAACTAGGTTGTCGGATCCCACACATAGCAATACACGTTACACGTACGCATAACATGCAAGTATCTGCTATACAACATGGCATCACAACATAACTCAAACTCATATAGATAAAGGCCTAGAAGAGCCTCATAGCATTCAATACAAATAGGGGTCTCATGACCCATCATTCAGAGCATACAGGCAACGGAAGCATTACATGTCTGAGTACAGACAACTACAAAAGGAAAATACTAAGAAGCCTGACTAAACACGACCCTCCCAAGGGTACAAGATCGTAGCTGGGATACAAGTTACTCGTCCAAGTCACTAGTGTAACCAACTGCAAAACATAAATAAGCAAACGTGAGTACAAAGGTACTCAGCAAGTCTTACATCAGAACTATCTACATATGCAACATTATCAACAAGCAGGTGGTGGAGTTAACAGCAGCAAGCCAGCTTTGACTCAGTGGCTAGCCTATACTACGAGTATCAGAAACTTCTTTGAGGTGAGAAGACACACACGATTTCACATATTCACCATATCAATACTCCACTATGGATCCGTTCCCGTCTCCCTACGAGAAGGCCATCCATAGCACTCATGCTTATCTTGCGGATTTTAGAGTATCGACTTCAAGTTTTGTATGTACTACATAAGTCCTCCAAGTTTCCATATCTGAGGAAAACAGCTATTCGATAGATAATGTTGACCCTGCAGGGGTGTACTTCTTCACACGCGCTCTCGCCACTTATAGCCCTGTACACGTCATGTACCTCAGCAACCTTCAAGCGGAAGTCGGGCGAGGGTGTCGGCCACGACCTCATAAAGGCTTTATAAAGTAGGACAAACACTCCTCGGCTACTGGGCTCCTTAATTCGGCCACCCGTGCCCGCATTAAGGCTCGGGGGCTACTGGGCTCCGGGCTTATTATTTACAAATATTAAAGGGGCACATCGATCCCCTGATCTGGTGTTGCCACCCGACCAGTGTCTCGGGGGCTACTGCATTGCCTATCCAATGCAGAAAATTTTAAGTGCAATACAGTTTCCGAGGAGATTTTGATCCTCAGGTTGGTCGGCCGCACCCAACCTAATTCTCGAGGACTGAGCACGCCGCTTTTTGTGTCCCGGAGTATCCTGCTGAGCTAGGACTTGATCCTCAGGCCGATTTTACAAATCAACCTGACTCTCAGCGGCTACTGGGATCAGCGGTCTTACGTCATCCTTCAGGTGCATCTCGGGTTTTAAACCAATACACACCTTGAGGTCTAATGGCTATATATCTCGGCAGAGAATAAATTGCACCAATAAAAAATATTGACAAAAAAATCGACCCACAGTCGGGGTGGTGCACCACCTTAGAAGCAGTCCGGCATAAAGCTCGGGCGCTAGTGGCTGGCTCCATAGAGGGCATTTCCGGCATTAAGCCTGGCTAAACTCCTTCAAACTTCTTTGAACCAAGGTGATTTACGACACCTCGGATACAGTCCGGTGTTGGAGCTCAGATACAGTCCGGCATTGGAGCTCGGATACATAGTCCGGCGTTGGAGCTCGGATACAGTCCAGCGTTGGAACTCAGATACATAGTCCGGCATTGGAGCTCGGATATATTCCGGCGTTAGAGCTGGGAAGCGGTCCGGCATTGGTGCTCGGTTGCAAAAGATACCTTGAATGCAGTCCGGCGTTGGAGCTCGGACGCAAGAGGACGCTGCCGCCCGGGAACAATTTCAAACCCGAGGTGTGGCATAAAAATAACAAGGCATTGATAAAGGCCAGAAACTGAAAGGGGCTCCTCGGATACCCGACGTGTAAACTCGTTGAATGCATTTTGGCAATCCTCAAGAGCGAAGATGAGAAGATTTGTTGAACTAGTTTTCAAGACCGACAACCGAAGATGAAGAATAGTTCAGAAGAATCAAGGAGCGTCCCTAACTTGAAGACCGGTTCAGGGGGCTACTGACGGTGTCCTAGACTAGGGGGTACTCACCACATCGTCTCCCGATCTGTTAGATTGGGCCGAGGACCCCCATGGCCGTATACTCATGGGCCAGTTTGGACAACTACCGCATACATGGAAGATTCCACAAGACTTGGTGATCAAGACAAGGACTCCTCCCCACCGGCGCATTCGGCTAGGACTCTTGTTATCCTAGGCCTCTGGTGCATTATATAAACCGAGGCCAGGCTAGTCGATAGATAAGATACATACAATCATACCATAGGCTAGCTTCTAGGGTTTACCCTCTCTGATCTCGTGGTAGATCTACTCTTGTACTACCCATATAATCAATATTAATCAAGCAGGACGTAGGGTTTTACCTCCATCAAGAGGGCCCGAACCTGGGTAAAACATTGTGTCCCCTACCTCCTGTTACCATCCGCCTAGACGCACAATTCGGGACCCCCTACCCGAGATCCGCCGGTTTTGACACCGACACTAACCACACAAGTCTCTCATCCAGGTTTATCGCCTATTCGGGTTCCATCCGCAAGGAGATCCGGCCGGGGTGTCGCTCACGTCCCCAAACGATGTGTGCAGGGTTCCCAAGCCCACCATCCGGGTGCCACTTGGTACACCGTGCCACAGTGCCTAGTCTGTCCCAAGCTCGTCCCATCGGACGCCACCTGGTAGACAAGTAGAACTACCTACAAACGCCAGAAACTAGTTGCAACTCCTGGACAGAAATCAAGTGGATTAATAAGCCGAGAGGGGCCGGATAACCGGAACCCAATGTGTGGTAGTAACTGGACTTGGATAACATACACAGAACTTAGTGCGTAGGGACGGTTCCAATGAGACAACCCACCATGTACTCCTACATGGCCTCTCATCGCTGACTTTACCAAAACGTGTTCACACACTTAGCCTTTATCGGTAGGACATGTTCACCACTCTGATTCATTCCCGATGAATCATACCTGACACAAATCTAAGCATAGCTGGCATAAAGTAAACAAGCATGGATGAGTAGGCACATCAAGGCTCAAGCAACTCCTACTCATGCTAGTGGGTTTCAACTATTTACTATGGCAATGACAGGTCATGCAGAGGAATGGCTTCAACTACCGCAGTAGAAAGTAGCAGTTTGAATCGTTGTTGTCCTAATGCAGTATAAGGAGCAGGAGCGAGAGAGTGGGATTTATCGAAATGCTCAAGGGGGTTCGCTTGCCTGATAGAACGACGAATGGGTACGGCTCCTCTGACAGGTACTCGGGAACACCTTCCGGAGTGGAACCTATCGAGGAGAAACGGTGCCGGCGATCAACACACAAACAAATGCAACAAAATGATGCATGAACATGACATGTTCAAATGCTAGTGTTTGGGCTAATGCAAGATGCTACCAAGTTGGTTGAAACCCATTTGAATCAAAGATTCAAATGCAATTCAAAATGAAGCATTTAAAATGCCCATATTATGTTTTCACTTATACAGCATGTATAAGTTGGTTTTTCATGCATGTAACTGGCATAAATGGATTCCTTGCATTTTTCTGATAATTTTTCATATATAATTTATTTCATTCTGAGCTACGGTTGAATTTCTATGATTTTTAGAAGTTTTAGACATTTTCTGGAATTTTCTAATTATTTAAAATCCAGAAAATGATTTACTGCGTCAGCATGACATAGTTGTGACGTCAGCAGGTCAACTAGGTCAGCTAGGTCAAACCTGACCTGTGGGACCCATACGTCAGTCTCTCAGACTGGTTTGGTGGATGACAGGTGGGACCGGTCCACGTTGACTTGACCAAAGTCAAAGCTGACACATGGGGTCCACACGTATTAGTACTAATCTTAACAGAAAATTAGACTAACCTAACTATGCTCGGGGACCCACATGTCATTGACACAGGCAATAACTAAACATGATTAGCACCTAACTAATGGTGCCACGTCAGCCACCGGCGTTTAACCGCCGGCGACGACAGGGCGCGGCGGTGCCCGCGTCGGGTTTGCTCTACAGGACACCGTTTGACGAGTGGTTTGTGGCTATGGGTTGCTGGCGCTTGCGCGCATCCAGTGGTGCCCTCAGCTTCGCCGGAGATGGCCCAGAACGACGGCGGTGATGGCAAGTGTGGCGGCCGGCGTTCGGGCGTCGAACGAGTCGGCGGTGCAGGGCATGGCAGGCGCCCCGGTTAGGTGCTTTGGACTCGTGCGGGTGCGGTGAGCTCAGTGGTAAGCTTGGACGCGTGCTTGCATGGCCGTAGCCGCGGTGGCGACATGGCCGGCGGCAAGGAGCAATCGGCTCTGATGGCCACGGTGGCTAGAAGGCGTGGACGAGCACCGGGAGAGAGGGGAAAGAAACAGGGGCTCACGGCGAATCTAGCAGATTCAACGGCGAGGCCGGGGAGGGTCTGGAGCTCGCGAATCCACGCCGGCGAGCTTCAGTGGCCGACGATCAAGAATATGGAGATGGCGTTAATGCAGAGCTTCCCGGGTCGCCTGGCTCGTTGAGGACGTAGCAGGCGGCGAGGCGCAGCTCTGGGCAAGATGAGAGGCCCAGAGGGGCACGGTGGCTACGGTGAACAGCGTCGGTGGCGACGAGCGGGTTCGGGTCTACTCGGGAGAGGGGCTAGAGGCCAGGGGAGAGAGCAGAGAGCGAAGGGAGATTGAGAGAGAGTTGAGGGGGTCTGCGTGGCGTCTCCAGGGGTCGCGGGAGCAAGCAAGGAGGCAGGAGGTGGCGTGCGGCGGCCGTGCGCGCGTCGGGCATGCGCTGTGCATCCGACTGGCGGGAGGAAGAAGACCTCCCTGCCCCTGGTGGGCTGGGCCAGCCAGATGGGCTGCCAGGTGAGCGCCAGGTAAGTGCTTTCTCCCTCTCTCTCTTATTTGTTTCATTCTTTCTAATTTCTGCTACTGTTTTGCAAATAAAATACTAACCAAAACACTTTGGTTAATTCTGTAAATTTTTGTGAGGAATATTTGAAATATTTTCAAACCACACAAAAATTTCAGAATATTTGGAGCAACCAATATTTAATGGTAAATTTTAAACTCCAACTCAAATACCATAATGCTTTAATTCAATGACCAAAATGTCCTGGAAAAATATGCATCATCTCTGGTAGAGGCTTTCACCTTTTTCCATAAATCATGAACATTTTAAAAGGATATTTTGAGGTCATTGAAAATATTTTGGTTGAACCTATTTCAATTGCATTTGTGCTAGGGTTTATCAATCCCCAATTCAACTTCATTTGAAATTTAAACATGATGCACAAAGCAAACCTATAACATACCAGAGCTAGGGATGTGACAACTCGCCCCCACTCGAAAAAATCTCCTCCCGAGATTCAGGAGTTGGCGGAAAGAAAGCGGGGTACTCAAGTCTAAGATGATCTTCTCGCTCCCAAGTAGCTTCTCTATCGAAATGATGAGACCACTGAACCTCGAGAAACTTGATGTTATGACGTCGAGTGACACGCTCTGCTTGATCCAGATTGCGAACGGGGTACTCTCGATAAGTGAGGTTATCTTGGAGATCAAGCGTTTTGTGGTCCACTCCGCGGATGGAATCCGAGAAGCAACGCCTGAGTTGAGAGACGTGGAAGACATCATGAACTCGAGAAAGATGTGGGGGTAGTTCCAATTGGTAGGCAACCTCTCCTCGTTTAGCGAGAATGCGAAAAGGACCGATGTAACAAGGAGCCAACTTGCCCTTGATACCGAAACGATGGGTACCCTTCAAAGGAGTAACCCGAAGGTAAGCCTTGTCGCCAACTTCATAAGCCACTTCCTTATGACGACGGTCATACTGGCTCTTTTGACGAGATTGGGCTGTTTTCAAATTCTCACGAATGATGTGAACTTGCTCTTCTGCCTCCTGGATCATATCCGGCCCAAAGAATTGTCTCTCACCGGTTTTTGACCAGTTCAAAGGTGTTCGACATCTTCGTCCATAAAGAATCTCAAAAGGAGCTTTCTTAAGACTGGATTGGTAGCTATTGTTATAAGCAAACTCGGCAAAGGGAAGACATTTCTCCCAATCCATACCGAATGAGATAACGCAAGCTCTAAGCATGTCTTCAAGAATTTGGTTGACCCTTTTCACCTGACCACTTGACTGAGGGTGGAAAGCGGTACTGAAAGAAAGATGAGTTCCCATGGAATTCTGGAAACTTTCCCAGAAATGAGAGGTGAAAAGACTGCCACGGTCTGAATTGATCTCTAGTGGAACACCATGGAGTGACACTACTCGGGAGATATATAAGTCAGTGAGCTGACTAGCAGTGATACTCTCTTGAACAGGTAGGAAGTGAGCCACTTTGGAGAGACGATCAATGACTACGAAGATAGCATTATTTCCTTTCTTGGTCCTGGGAAAGCCGGTGATGAAGTCCATACCAACTTTGTCCCATTTCCACTCGGGAATAGCTAAAGGTTGAAGGGTGCCAGCAGCTCTTTGATGCTCTTCCTTAACGCGACGACAAACGTCACAGTTGGCAATATACTGAGCGATTTCTCTCTTCATCCTAGTCCACCAGAACCTCTGGCGTAGGTCCTGATACATCTTTGTACTACCGGGATGAATCATGAGAGGAGAGTCATGGGCCTCCTTAAGGATCAGTTGCTGCACCTGTTGACATTTGGGAACCACCAAACGGTTTCCAAAGTAAACAACACCTTGTTCATCCATAGAGAAACAGCCAGCAACTCCCTTGGAAATATTTTTCTTGATCCAGGAAATTCCCGTATCATGCTTCTGAGCCTCTATGATCTGATCCGTAAGGGTAGGTTTCGCCACCAAGGTAGAAAGGGAACCATGAGGAGCTATGTGAAGGTTAAGCTTACAGAATTCCTCATGGAGGGGTGGTTGACATTGTTGCAACATGAGGTTGTTGCAATAGGTTTTACGACTTAAAGCATCAGCCATGACATTGGCTTTGCCTGGGGTGTAGGTGATTCCTAAGTCGTAATCCGAGATCAACTCCAACCAACGTCTCTGTCTGAGATTCAGATCTGGTTGGGTGAAGATATACTTCAGACTCTGATGGTCAGTGTAGATTTCGCAACGGTTACCAAGAAGGTAATGTCGCCAAGTCTTAAGTGCATAGACTACAGCTGCAAGCTCTAGATCATGTGTAGGATAATTTTCCTCATGTGGATGCAACTGTCGAGATGCATAGGAAATCACATGACGATCCTGCATAAGAATGCAACCTAGTCCTTGACGCGAAGCGTCGCAATAGATAACAAATTCTTTAGTGAAATCCGGTGGCACGAGTATGGGCGCAGAAGTCAGGCGTCTTTTCAGTTCCTGGAAACTGTGCTCGCACTGTGGGGTCCACTCAAACCTTTTATCTTTCTTGAGAAGCTCCATGAGGGGGTTTGGCCACTTTGGAGAAGTTTTCAACAAAGCGGCGACAATAACTGGCTAGACCAAGGAAACTCCTAACTTGTTTGACCGTTTCAGATGGAGTCCAATCGAGAACGGCTTTAACTCTCTTGGGATTGACAGCAATGCCCTTACCAGAGATCACGTGGCCCAGATAGGTCACTTCTGGCAACCAAAATTCACACTTGGAGAACTTGGCATAAAGGCGGTGCTCTCTTAGTTTTTCCAACACAAGCCTAAGATGTTCTGCATGCTCTTCCTCGTTCTTCGAGTAAATAAGAATATCATCGAGATAAACCACGACGAACTTATCTAAGTACTCCATAAAGATCGAGTTTATCAAGCGGGAGAAAGTAGATGGAGCATTGGTTAGGCCAAAAGACATCACGGTGTACTCGTATTGACCATAACGAGTGACAAAGGCCGTTTTGGGGATGTCCCCATTCTTGATCTTGATTTGGTGGTAGCCTAACCTCAAATCCGCCTTGGAAAAAACTGAGGATCCAGCGAGCTGATCATACAGGCCGTTGATCCTGGGGAGCGGATACTTGTTCTTTATCGTGACCAAATTAACGGGACGATAATCTAAAACCATCCGATCCGTACCATCCTTCTTCTTGACGAAGAGGACAGGACAAGCCCAAGGAGAAGAACCGGGACAGATGAAACCCTTTTGCAAGGACTCATCAAGTTGTTTCTTAAGCTCGGCTAACTCCAAAGGTGCCATCTTGTATGGTCTCCTAGAGATTGGAACAGTTCCTGGGATAAGTTCTATGACAAACTCTACATCTCTGTCAGGTGGGACACCTGGCAGTTCTTCTGGAAAGACATCCGGGAAGTCACGGACTACCAGAATATCTTCAAGGTCTGGAAGAGGGCTGGCATTAAGAGAATAGAGTTGACGCCTTGCAACTCTAGTAGAGACAGTGACTATTTTGCCAGATGGATGTGTAAGTTGAACAGATCTAGTGTAACAATCGATCTTGGCATGATGAGCTGTCATCCAGTCCATACCCAAGATGATGTTAATATCTGAAGACTTGAGAGATATCAAAGAAGCAAGGAATATCAGTCTGTCAACAAGGATTTCATTACCATGGCTTACCTTGGAGGTTTTCCATTTGGAACCAGGAGTCTGGATTATTAGTGGAGTCGGCATATCACAAAATGACATGTCGTGCAACCAAGCGTAACCTTCGGATATGAAGGAGTGGGATGCTCCAGTATCGAACAGAACTGAAGCTGGGTGACAATTGACAAGAAGCGTACCCAGTATGACGCCGGGATCATCTTGAGCTCCTGTAGCTGAGACATGGTGCACACATGCTCGTTCAATGGAGGCTGGCTTGGTACTGATCATCTTGCCTGATGGCTTTTCACGGCCAACAGACCTCTCAGACTGGGGTGGAGTATAACTGGACTGAGGGCAGTCACATGCATAGTGTCCTGGTTCTCCGCAGGTGAAGCAAGTTCCTGAGGTAGGACGTGGACCTACATTGGCAAGTGGTCCACTAATAGGCCTGGGTGGAGCACGTTGCTGAGCTGGGTGAGGCGCCACATCGGATGGCCTCGGTGCATATCCAGGTGGAAGAGCTGAGTTCGGAATCCAAATCCGTCGCTTTTGAGACCAGAGCGGGAGGAAGAACCCGGATCACGGTTGTGCTTACGAGACTCCTCGTAAGTGAGCTGAGTTGTCTCTGCATTAATGGCCTTGTTCACAAGAGCCTGGAAGGTATCACAATGATGCAGGTGGAGATCACGACGTAACTTAGGGTTGAGACCCTTCCGGAACCTAGCCTGCTTCTTGTCATCCGTGGACACTTCTTCTGTAGCATAGTGGGCGAGGTTTCCAAACTCTCTATTGTAAGCATCAACAGGCAGCTTACCCTGGGTAAAACTACAGAACTCTTCCCTCTTGCGGTCAATGAGAGCCTGAGGAATGTGGTGCTCACGAAAAGCCTCGGTGAAATCCTTCCACGTAGGAATCTGGCCAGCTGGAAGCATAGCCTCATAGCTCTGCCACCAAATACTAGCAAGACCTTCCAGGTGATAGGTAGCATAGGTGACCTTGTCACCTTCAGCTATGTTCGTAGAATGCAACTTGTGAGTGATGCTTCGGAGCCAGTCATCTGCATCGAGTGGCTCAATGGAGTGATGGAAGGTGGGTGGTTTCAGACCAATGAAGTCGGTGATAGAAACCAACTTCTTACACTGATGTGCGGTGTTCTGCTTAATCTGTGCCAGCAAGCGGTTAGTCTCACGCTTGTTCCTCTCGGATGCTAACAAGAATTCTGCCATCAAAGGCTGGTCAGGAGGATCCTCGTCCCTACCATCTCCGTGGTTCTTTCTATGAGCAACTGAACCTCGGTTAGCAGATGACATCCTGGCACAGAAACCAAGGAAAACAAGGATGGAATTAGCATCGACATAAGGATGCGGAATGTAATGCAAAAGCATTGGAAACTCTTGAAATCCTAGGACAATTTCGGCAGCATAACGACTGTAAATGCTCAAAAGGATTTTGAGACATTCATCAAAGGAATAGCATAATCAATCAGCATCATAATATCAAGGTTCTGGGTCAAACTGAGGACACACGGAAGTAGTAGAACTGAACAGAGACACAAACCCAAGAATCCTAAGACTTTACGGTTTAGTAACACGTCATCCTGAGAGATAGAGGAGAATCCTAGGCCTTAACCCTCAAAGAAAAGAAGAGGCTAACTCAAAAAGAATGACATGAGGTAAAGGAGTAAAAAGAGCCTTACGTTCCCTTCCACAATCAATTTCCTTATATAACTAAAGCATTTGTAGACTCAACTTCGACCAGTTTGGCTTGGTAATCCTACAGTCAGTCAGGCTCTGATACCAACGCTGTCGGGACCCGGTCCTAAGTCACACTGATCTAGCATGTAACACTTCATATCACTTTGCGGCCTCACGCATGGTATTCCCACGGGTGCCACCTTACCTGGCCCGGGACCGTTTGAGCCTTTTGGCTCACGTATATGATAGTGTCGGTAGCATCCATATGACAGAGAACCCGGGCCGACATGACTAGTCGTGAACCCAAAGTGGCACTAACTTACAGGGACAGGCATACATGAATCAACCTCGAGCATGTCGGTCAACAACGTATGAATCCGGGCTGTAGCACTGGGCTAACAGGACTCCGGGAACCCAGGCTGTAGCAGGCTAGGCAGGACTCCGGATGTCACCGCGTGACATTTCCCTGAAGGGACAGACACAGGAACGAAGTGAATCACATGCCGGCCAGTCAAGTGTTCCGGAGCAATAGTGCTGGGCTAGCAGGACTCCGGTGAACCGGGCTGTAGCGGACTACTATGGCTCATGGAAGCACAAGACTACATTTCCCCATAAGAGAGGCTACCAGGGATAAACAACTAGGTTGTCGGATGCCAGACATAGCAATACACGTTACACGTACGCATAACATGCAAGTATGTGTTGTACAACATGGCATCACAACATAACTCAAACTCATATAGATAAAGGCCCAGAAGAGCCTCATAGCATTCAATACAAACAGGGGTCTCATGACCCATCATTCAGAGCATACAGGTAACGGAAGCATTACATGTCTGAGTAGAGACAACTACAAAAGGAAAAGACTAAGAAGCCTGACTAAACACGACCCTCCCAAGGGTACAAGATCGTAGCTGGGATACAAGTTACTCGTCGAAGTCACTAGTGTAACCAACTGCAAAACATAAATAAGCAAACGTGAGTACAAAGATACTCAGCAAGTCTTACATCAGAACTATCCACATATGCAACATTATCAACAAGGGGGTGGTGGAGTTAACAGCAGTAAGCCAGCTTTGACTCAGTGGCTAGCCTATACTATGAGTATCAGAAACTTCTTTTAGGTGAGAAGACGCACACGAGTCCACATATTCACCATATCAATACTCCACTATGGATCCGTTCCCGTCTCCCTACGAGAAAGCCATCCATATCACTCATGCTTATCTTGCGGATTTTAGACTATCCACTTCAAGTTTTCTATGTACTACATAAGTCCTCCAAGTTTCCATATCCGTGGAAAATGGCTATTCGAATAGATAATGTTGACCCTGCAGGGGTGTACTTCTTCACACACGCTCTCGCCACTTATAGCCCCGTACACGTCATGTACCTCGGCAACCTTCAAGCTGAAGCCGGGTGAGGGTGTCGGCCACGACCTAACTAACCACACAAGTCTCTCATCCAGGTTTATCGCCTATTCGGGTTCCATCCGCAAGGAGATCCGGCCGGGGTGTCGCTCACGTCCCCAAACGATGTGTGCAGGGTTCCCAAGCCCACCATCCGGGTGCCACTTGGTACACCGTGCCACGGTGCCTAGTTTGTCCCAAGCTCGTCCCATCGGATGTCACCTGGTAGACAAGTAGCACTACCTACAAACGCCAGAAACTAGTTGCAACTCCTGGACAGAAATCAAGTGGATTAATAAGCCGAGAGGGGCCGGGTAACCGGAACCCAATGTGTGGTAGTAACTGGACTTGGATAACATACACAGAACTCAGTGCTTAGGGACGGTTCCAATGAGACAACCCACCATGTACTCCTACATGGCCTCTCATCGCTAACTTTACCAAAACGTGTTCACACACTTAGCCTTTATCGGTAGGACATGTTCACCACTCCGATTCATTCCCGATGAATCATACCAGACACAACTCTAAGCATAGCTGGCATAAAGTAAACAAGCATGGATGAGTAGGCACATCAAGGGTCAAGCAACTCCTACTCATGCTAGTGGGTTTCAACTATTTACTATGGCAATGACAGGTCATGCAGAGGAATGGCTTCAACTACCGCAGCAGAAAGTAGCAATTTGAATCGTTGTTGTCCTAATGCAGTATAAGGAGCAGGAGCGAGAGAGTGGGATTTATCGAAATGCTCAAGGGGGTTCGCTTGCCTGATAGAACGACGAAGGGGTACGGCTCCTCTGACAGGTACTCAGGAACACCTTCCGGAGTGGAACCTATCGAGGAGAAACGGTGCCGGCGATCAACACACAAACAAATGCAACAAAATGATGCATGAACATGACATGTGCAAATGCTAGTGTTTGGGCTAATGCAAGATGCTACCAAGTTGGTTGAAGCCCATTTGAATCAAAGATTCAAATGCAATTCAAAATGAAGCATTTAAAATGCCCATATTATGTTTTCACTTATACAGCATGTATAAGTTGGTTTTTCATGCATGTAACTGGCATAAATGGATTCCTTGCATTTTTCTGATAATTTTTCATATATAATTTATTTCATTCTGAGCTACGGTTGAGTTTCTATGATTTTTAGAAGTTTTAGACATTTTCTGGAATTTTCTAATTATTTAAAATCCAGAAAATGATTTACTGCGTCAGCATGACATAGTTGTGAGGTCAGCAGGTCAACTAGGTCGGCTAGGTCAAACCTGACCTGTGGGACCCATACGTCAGTGTCTCAGACTGGTTTGGTGGATGACAGGTGGGACCGGTCCACGTTGACTTGACCAAAGTCAAAGCTGACACGTGGGGTCCACACGTATTAGTACTAATCTTAACAGAAAATCAGACTAACCTAACTATGCTTGGGGACCCACATGTCATTGACACAGGCAATAACTAAACATGATTAGCACCTAACTAATGGTGCCACGTCAGCCACCGGCGTTTAACCGCCGGCGACGACAGGCCGCGGCGGTGCCCGCATCGGGTTTGCTCTACAGGCCGCTGTTCGACGAGCGCTTTGTGGCTACGGGTTGTTGGCGCTTGCGCGCATCTAGTGGTGCCCTCAGCTTCGCCGGAGATGGCCCAGAACGACGGCGGTGAAGCAAGTGCGGCGGCCGGCGTTCGGGCGTCGAACGAGTCGACGGTGCAGGGCATGGCAGGAGCCGCGGTTAGGCGCGTTGGACACGTGGGGGTGCAGTGAGCTTAGTGGTAAGCTTGGACGTGTGCTTGCACGGCCGTAGCCGCGGTGGCGACATGGCCGGCGGCAAGGAGCAATCGGCTCCGATGGCCACGGTGGCTAGAAGGCGCAGACGAGCACGGGGAGAGAGGGAAAGAAACAGGGGCTCACGGCGAATCCAGCAGAGTCAACAGCGAGGCCAGGGAGGGTCTCTAGCTCGCGAATCCACGCCGGCGAGATTCAGTGGACGACGATGAAGAAGATGGAGATGGCATTGATGCAGAACTTCCCGGGTTGCCTGGCTCGTTGAGGACGTAGCAGGCGGCGAGGCGGAGCTCTGGGGCAAGATGAGAGGCCCAGAGGGGCACGGTGGCTACGGTGAACGGCGTCGGTGGCGACGAGCGGGCTCGGGTCTGCTCGGGAGAGGGGCTAGAGGCCAGGAGAGAGAGCAAAGAGCGAAGGGAGGGTGATAGAGAGTCGAGGGGGTCTGCGTGGCGTCTCCAGGGGTCGCGGGAGTAAGCAGGGAGGCAGGAGGTGGCGTGCGGCGGCCGTGCGCGCGTCGGGCACGCACTATGCATCCGACTGGCGGGAGGAAGAAGACCTCCCTGCCCATGGTGGGCTGGGCCAGCTACATGGGCTGCCAGGTGAGCGCCAGGTAAGTGCCTTCTCCCTCTCTCTCTTATTTGTTTCAGTTTTTCTAATTTCTGCTACTGTTTTGCAAATAAAATACTAACCAAAACACTTTGGTTAATTCTGTAAATTTTTGTGAGGAATATTTGAAATATTTTCAAACCACACAACAAATTTTAGAATATTTGGAGCAACCAATATTTAATGGTAAATTTTAAACTCCAACTCAAATACCATAATGATTTAATTCAATGACCAAAATGTCCTAGAAAAATATGCATCATCTCTGGTACAGGCTTTCACCTTTTTCCATAAATCATGAACATTTTAAAAGGATATTTTGAGGCCATTGAAAATATTTTGGTTGAACCTCTTTCAATTGCATTTGTGCTAGGATTTATCATTCCCCAATTCAACTTCATTTGAAATTTAAACATGATGCACAAAGCAAACCTATAACATATCAGAGCTAGGGATGTGACAACAATGCTCTAATAATGATGATCATAACACTTTTATTTTCTTACAACTCGATACTTAGAACAAAATATGACTCTATATGAATGCCTCCGGCGGTGTACCGGGATGTGCAATGACTCATGAGTGACATGTATGAAAGAATTATGAACGGTGGCTTTGCCACAAATACGATGTCAACTACATGATCATGCAAAGCAATATGACAATGTTGGAGCGTGTCATAATAACGAAACGGTGGAAGGTTGCATGGCAATATATCTCGGAATGGCTATGGAAATGCCATAATAGGTAGGTATGGTGGCTGTTTTGAGGAAGGTATATGGTGGGTTTATGGTACCGGCGAAAGTTCCGCGGTACTAGAGAGGCTAGCCATGGTGGAAGGGTGAGAGTGCGTATAATCCATGGACTCAACATTAGTCATAAAGAACTCACATACTTATTGCAAAAAAAACTATTAGTTATCAAAACAAAGTACTATGTGCATGCTCCTAGGGGGATAGATTGGTAGGAAAATACCATCGCTCGTCCCCGACCGCCACTCATAAGGAAGGCAATCAATAAATAAATCATGCTCCGACTTCATCACATAACGGTTCACCATACGTGCATGCTACGGGAATCACAAACTTTAACACAAGTATCTCTCAAATTCACAACTACTCACTAGCATGACTCTAATATTACCATCCTCATATCTCAAAACAATCATCAAGTATCAAACTTCTCATAGTATTCAATGCACTCTATATGAAAGTTTTTATTATATCCCTCTTGGGTGCCCATCATATTAGGACTAGTTTCATAACCAAAGCAAACTACCATGCTGTTCTAAAGACTCCCAAAATAATATAAGTGAAGCACGAGAGTTCATCTAATTCTATAAAATAAAACCACCACCATGCTCTAAAAGGATATAAGTGAAGCACTAGAGCAAATGACAAACTACTCCAAAAGATATAAGTGAAGATCAATGAGTAGTCAAATAATTATGCAACTATGTGAAGACTCTCTAACATTTAAGATTTTCAGATCTTGGTATTTTATTCAAACAGCAAGCAAAACATAATGAAATAAAATGACGCTCCAAGCAAAACACATATCATGTGGCGAATAAAAATATAGCTCCAAGTAAAGTTACCGATGAACGAAGACGAAAGAGGGGATGCCTTCCGGGGCATCCCCAAGCTTAGGCTTTTGGTTGTCCTTGAATATTACCTTGGGGTGCCTTGGGCATCCCCAAGCTTAGTCTCTTGCCACTCCTTATTCCATAGTCCATCGAATCTTTACCCAAAACTTGAAAACTTCACAACACAAAACTTAACAGAAAACTCGTAAGCTCCGTTAGTATAAGAAAATAAATCACCACTTCAAGGTACTGTAATGAACTCATTCTTTATTTATATTGGTGTTAAACCTACTGTATTCCAACTTCTCTATGGTATATAAACTCTTTTACTAGCCATAGATTCATTAAAATAAACAAACAGCACAATGAAAACAGAATCTGTCAAAAACAGAACAGTCTGTAGTAATATGGATAAAACGTATACTTATGGAACTCATAAAATTCTAAAATAAATTGCTGGACCTGAGGAATTTATCTATTAATCATATTAAAAAATAATTAACTAAATAGCACTCTCCAAATAAAAATGGCAGCAGTTCTCGTGAGCGCTAAAGTTTCTGTTTTTTTACAGCAAGCTTAACAAGACTTTCCCCAAGTCTTCCCAACGGTTCTACTTGGCACAAACACTAATTAAAAGTATAAAACCACATCTAAACAGAGGCTAGATGAATTATTTATTACTAAACAGGAACAAAAATCAAGGAACAAAAATAAAGTTGGGTTGCCTCCCAACAAGCCCTATCGTTTAACGCCCCTAGCTAGGCATGATGATTGCAATGATGCTCACATAAAGGATAGGAATTGAAACATAAAGAGAGCATCATGAAGAATATGACTAGCACATTTAAGTCTAACATACTTCCTATGCATAGGGATTTTATGAGCAAACAACTTGTGGGAACAAGAATCAACTTGCATAGGAAGGTAAAACAAGGACAACTTCAAAATTTTAAACACATAGGGAGGAAACTTGATATTATTGCAATTCCTACAAGGATAAGTTCCTACCTCATAATAATTTTCAGTAGCATTATGAATGAATTCAACAATATAACCAGCACCTAAAGCATTCTTTTCATGATCTACAAGCATAGAAATTTTATTTCTCTCCACATAAGCAAAATTCTTCTCATTCGGGATAGTGGGAGTATCATAAGAGACTTGAGTACTATAAATTGTTTCCACATTAAAAGAGTAATGTTCAGAAAAGGGGTAACCATAATCATGGCAAGTTTTATAAATATAATCATTACTTTTTATAGCATAAGTATCACCACAATAATCATCATAAATAGCAGGCATGCTATCATCATTATAAATTTGTATATCAAAACTTGGGAGACTAAAAATATCATCTTCATTAAACGTAGTGTCGGAGTAATTGGACACGGATACACCGAAGACGGTGAGACGATATTTTAGGACATCGGGGCTAGCAAAGCCCCTCAGTCCGACTGCTCGGCCGCTTCTGCCGACTCCCCATCCGGCTGCTCTGCCCGGCCGGCTGCTGACTGCAATGACCAGCCGGCTGCCGACTGCAGCCCGAAGCGACATCGACAAGACACCGACGAGACAATCGTACCCGAGCACTATTCACATGTCATCTCAGCCATCATGTATAGTGTCACTTGTCCCCTGGCACTATTTATGAAGTGACCTAGGGGACAACATGCACCATGCCTTACCCATGCCCACTACCAAGCTTACATCCTAAGCTACCCTCTCCTATATAAAGGGGCATCCATCCATCCATCCAGGGGATGGACTCTCACGCACACACACAAGCAACTAGCTAGCAAGCTAGCTAGCTATCCATCCATCCATCCACATGAGCACACATGCTCACGGCCATGAGCATGGCCGGCCACTAGCATGCCTCACATAGGCATATACAAAGCCAGATGCCTATGGCACTGAGCTCAGATACAGCTCCAGGAGCACTCTGTACCATATATACATACCAGATATACTCAGACATGCAGGAGTAGGGGTGTTATCTCTCCAGAGAGCCCCGAACCTGGGTAAACTAACGCGTGCTACTCGCATACCCACTCCCGGTCCTATCAGCAGCAGTCTTACCCTCACACTAAGCCCTTGTGACATATGTCGCACCTACCACCCGACATTTGGCGCCCCCCGTGGGTCGGTACTATGCTACCGCGCTGCTGCTGGTTTCGCTGTCCGGGCGGGACCACTTTCGTCATCACCGCGGCATCGCCATCGTCTCTCCGGTAGCGCTCGGGGGGCCCGACGTCAACACGCCCTCAGAGCAGCCGCGAGGGGCGGCGCGTCCTCGCCATCGGCATCTTCATCTTCATTATCGCGGCATCGCGCCGCCTCTCTGATAGCGGTCGGGGGCTCGACATCGGTCCTTGCCGTCGGCCTTGCCTTCATCACCCCCAACGCAACGCCGGCCGGCCGTCCGTCCGCGCGCGCCGTGCGCGTGGCCTCGCTTTGGTCGGCCGTGTCCGTCCATGCGCCGCTTGCGTCTGCTTCCCTCCATGTTGCACCTTACTCCGGCCGAAATGCGCTTTCACTCCTCCATATTTCACTTATACAAGCTAGCTAGATGCTAGTCAACCGTGGTCATACTCAGCCCATACACGTCTCGGACATAGCCTGCACACTTCCTAGATAATGGCCGGATATGGACCATACATTGGGTGCTCGTCTTCTGCTCATCTCCGTTCGTACTGACCACCAAAGCAAATCAGGCAAGCTGCTCCGCCAGGCTTCGGCCCTCTCCGCCTCCGTCCACACCCAGTGGACGCTGTCGGGCTCCTCGGGCTCCCTGCAGCTCTCCTCCACTCCGCCCGCGGCCGGCCATCTACGAGCTCGCCCACGGCTGCGCGTCTATGACTACTAGCGGCACCCCGTGCGTCCGCATCACCGCGCCCAGCCTCCACGGCTCCGCGCGTCCGTGCCCCGCCCTCCGCGTCGCGCTACTCCACTCCGCTGCCGTGCAGATGCCCGCGTCCGACCAGCACCGCCTCAAGCTCGTCCCGCTGCTCTGCGTGTCCCCTCCACTCGGAGCCGCACCTGGCCGTCCGCGCTTGCAGCGAGCTGCCATCGACTCCGACCTCCGGCCGCGTCGCCTCCCACCATCCCCACTGGCCGCGCCTCGCGCGCTACCGCGGCTAGGCTGTGCCGCGGCCTCTGCGCCACGCCCGTCCAGCTCCGGAAAACCCGCGTGCCGGCTGCTCCGTGCCCGGCTCCCGCCACTCAGCCTGCTCGGTCCGGCTCCACCTCCTCCCCCGCAGCGGCGTCTCCCTCCGCTCCCCTGCACCTGCGTCCGCCCGTGTGCGGCTCCGCGTCCTCGCTCGTGGGCGGGGTCCTGCCTCGGTCGGCCGCGCCCCCGCGCCGGCTTACCGCGGCCGGCTGCGCCTCCCCCCCGTCTCCGGGTGGCCGCCCCGCGCAGGTCGGCTCCGTTGCCCGGCTCCGCCTCACCTCGCACCGGCCGGATCTCCTCCCGACCGTTTGGACGCACCCGGCCGACTTCACGCCATCCGGCCGCGCCCGGCCTCCCCTTCGCGCGCCCGCGGCGTACCGGCTCCCGTGCGGGTTCCGCACCCGACCACCGACCCGTTGTTCCGGCCGCCTGCCGGCTTCGGGCGGGCCGGCTGCTTGTTCCGGTCCGGCTCCCCCAGCACCTGCCGGCTCGCCGCCTGCGCCCACAGGGCCGGGTCCAGCTCCTTCTGCATCGTACTGGATCCGGCTGCCCCTGTGCGCCCGCGGCTACGCCCGGCCGACTCGCTTCGCCCGAGGCCGGCTTCGACCGCGCCGCGCTGACTCCGCCCGCTAGTGCGTCCGCGGGCCAGCATCCGCCCTGCCCGCGTGGCTGCGCGCCCTGGCCGCCCCGCCTCGCCTCAAACCCCGTGCGGGCTGGCTCCGACCATGCCGCGCCGGCTGCGGCCCTGTCCTGCCTTCCCGCGCCGACTGCCGGGTCGCGGTGCTTTGGCCGCCCGCCCCGCGCCTCCTTGGCCGGCTGCCGCCTCGCGCCGCCTGGGCCGACTCGCTGCTCCGGCTGACATCCACGCGCGTTGCCGGCTCACCACTCCAGCCGGCGTCTGCGTGCCCGTCACCTCCCGCCTCCTGCCTCGCGCCGATTGGCGCCCTCGCAGGGCCGCCTGCCCCATGGCCGGCTGGAAGAAAAAGGACGGCCAGGTAGAAAAAAGTTGGAGCCCGACTGTTAGAAAAGTCAATGGTCGAGTGCCAAGCCGGCTCCCCATCAAAAAAAAAGAAAGAAGGGTCCGGCTCTTCGCGTGTAGTCGGACAGAAAGAGAGAAGAGAAAAGAAAGGGCCGACTGCCCGTGATCTAGCTAAAAAAGCCAAGGGACGACTCCCACAGCCGGCTGGCGAAAAGAAAAAAAGTGTGCGTTCGACTGCCAGATGTGCCTCCGACCGCTGGCTGCCTGGCTGGCTGCAAAGCGCCCGACTGCTGTGTCGGGGTCCGCCCGCCCAGCCGGCTGAAGAAGAAAAAAGAAGAAGACAAAGTAGTTGCCGGGAGATCCGGCCCGACTGCTCAGCAGTCGGCCCGAATCTCGGGGGCTACACCCAGCGGGTGCGCTGACGCGCCCCCGTGAATAAGAAGACAAAATAGTTGCCGGGAGCTCCGGCCCGACTGCTCAGCAGTCAGCTCGAATCTCGGGGGCTACACCTAGTGGGTGCGCTGGCGCGTCCCACGGAAGAAAATAAGAGACAAGAGAAGAGTTTTGTCCGGCTGCCAGCAGTCGGCAGAGAAAAAAAAGTGAGAAGAAAAAGGCGTTGAAGATGCCTCGCCGCCTGGCCAGTCGAGCCTAACGGGCCGGGACCCCTTCGAGCACCCGGAGGCTCAACCTCCGCCTCGGCTACACGAAAACCAATGTGAGCTCTTCACCCGCATATTTTTGCACTACGAAAGCACGGATAACCCCGAGTGATGCTCGGGGAACTATCTCCGCATTTCATTACAGTTGCATCACTGTTCGCCCCGGTGCCAGCCAGAGTTGGCCCGGGGGCTGGCCGCTTGGCCTGAGACGTTTGTTCCCGCAGACGGCTTAGTAGCGTGTGCAGTACCAAAGGCCCACTCTTAGCCACAGACCGCAGAGCGGCTGTCCGGCTAGCAAGAGTGAACGCTGGAGGCCACCCACGCGAAAAAACGTCCAGGAAGAAAAACGGTTCGGGCGACCCGGCCGTTTTCCTTTACAAGTATCTACTTGGTTGAATCTGCTCCCAGACTCTGAGTACTGTACACTCCGCTTCACGGCCCACTCTCAGCCACAGACCGCAGAGCGGCTATCCGGCGAGCGAGAGCACAAGCCAAAAAGCGGAGGGAACATGAAAAAGATTAAGGGGGCTCGGACGAAACCGAGTCGGCACCCTCCGCATAAAACTTGCAATGCTAAAAGCAAACATTTGATATATCTGCATGGACTAACTTTGTCTTTTTTCATTATCATTTCCATGAACACTCGCCTAAAAAACCTCCGCCCAACTTTGCCAAGTTGCCCAGAGGCTTGGGGGCTACTGTCGGAGTAATTAGACACGGATACACCGAAGACGGTGAGACGATATTTCAAGACATCGGGGCTAGCAAAGCCCCTCAGTCCGACTGCCCCGCCGCTTCTGCCGACTCCCCATCCGGCTGCTCTGCCCGGCCGGCTGCTGACTGCAACGACCAGCCGGCTGCCGACTGCAGCCTGAAGCGACATCGACAAGACACTGACGAGACAATCGTACTCGAGCACTATTCACATGTCATCTCAGCCATCATGTATAGTGTCACTTGTCCCTGGCACTATTTATGAAGTGACCCAGGGGACAAGGATGACATGCACCATGCCTTACCCATGCCCATTACCAAGCTTACATCCTAAGCTACCCTCTCCTATATAAAGGGGCATCCATCCATCCATCCAGGGGATGGACTCTCACGTACACACACACAAGCAACTAGCTAGCAAGCTAGCTAGCTATCCATCCATCCATCCACATGAGCACACATGCTCACGGCCATGAGCATGGCCGGCCACTAGCATGCCTCATATAGGCATATACAAAGCCAGATGCCTATGGCACTGAGCTCAGATACAGCTCCAGGAGCACTCTGTACCAGATATGCATACCAGATATACTCAGACATGCAGGAGTAGGGGTGTTATCTCTCCGGAGAGCCCCGAACCTAGGTAAACTAACGCGTGCTACTCGCATACCCGCTCCCGGTCCTATCAGCAGCAGTCTTACCCTCACACTAAGCCCTTGTGGCATATGTCACACCTACCACCCGACACGTAGCATCCCCAAGCTTGGGACAAACATTAATTTCAGCAATTATATTCTCAAATATGTCATCCTCATCAAACATAGCATCCCCAAGCTTGGGCCTTTTCGTATCATAAGCATAATCACCTTCATCATCAATAGTATGGATAGCACCAATAGTATAGCAATTATCATATTCTTACAAGCAAGTGCCAAAAAGATTTTCAAGATCATAAGAAGTATCATTATCTTCCACAATTATATTTTCATGAGGCACAATAGTAATAGGAGCAGCATTATTTGGGGGAGATATCTTTTTACCTCTCTTCCTTTTTCTTTTCTTCTTCTTCACCACATCATGTGTGGGTTCAATCATCTTTTTGGAGCTCCTTATTAATGAGATTGGTTGAATAGGAGGCTCCTCCACGTTACCTGATTCATCATAAGAAATAATAGAAGGATATTGGGAAGTCTCTTCCCTTTCATTAGTATTCTCTTCATCTTCTATTTGCTTTATTTTCTTTATGTAATTGGCAATATAAGGATTTTCAATGCAATTCACCGCACAATACATATAAATTTCCTCTATATCAAATCCAAGAAGTTTATAACGGGCAAATTCTGGAAGATATTCAGTTATATGTTTCATTTCTTCGTAACCCATAAGCAAACTAAGTTCATTATGATGTGCAAGGGAAATCAAGTCATCACAATTTTTTGGACACGATACGATCATGAAACAATTTGCATTGGGTATTGAAATGATCATGTTCATTGCAAAGCTCACAAGTATGGCCAAGATAATTTAAATTTTCAGCACATTCTTCTAGCCTTTCTTGCAACAATTTAGTTTCTAAGTACTTATGCCTCTTCCAATATCTATCTTCCCTATTTGGTGTGTACTTACAAACCCAATGTACTCCACAAAAATTGACAGGTTTATAGGAGACATCATAACTAGTGCAATCATCATTAGTATCATGGATATTCAAAGAATTCGTACTAACAACATTGCAATCATGCTCATCATTTAAAGATTTAGTGCCAAACATTTTATAGACTTCTTCCTCTAGAACTTGAGCACAGTTTTCCTTTCCATCATACTCACAAAAGATATTAAAAAGGTGATGCGTATGAGGCAAACTTAATTCCATTTTTTTGTAATTTTCTTTTATAAACTAAACTAGTGATAAAACAAGAAACTAAAAGACTCGATTGCAAGATCTAAAGATATACCTTCAAGCGCTAACCTCCCCGGCAACGGCGCCAAAAAAGAGCTTGATTGCTACTACACAACCTTCTTGTTGTAGATGTTGTTGGGCCTCCAAGTGCAGAGGTTTCTAGGACAGTAGCAAATTTCCCTCAAGTGGATGACCTAAGGTTTATCAATCCGTAGGAGGCGTAGGATGAAGATGGTCTCTCTCAAGCAACCCTGCAACCAAATAACAAAGAGTCTCTTGTGTCCCCAACACACCCATTACAATGGTAAATTGTATAGGTGCACTAGTTCGGCGAAGAGATGGTGATACAAGTGGTATATGGATAGTAGATGTGGGTATTTGTAATCTGAAATTATAAAAACAGCAAGGTAATGAATGATAAAAGTGAGCGTAAACGGTATTGCAATGCGTTGAAACAAGGCCTAGGGTTCATATTTTCGCTAGTGCAAGTTCCCTCAACAATACTAACATAATTGGATCACATAACTATCCCTAAACATGCAACAAAGAGTCACTCCAAAGTCACTAATAGCGGAGAACAAACGAAGAGAATATGGTAGGTGTCGGTGTCAAAACCGACGGATCTCGGGTAGGGGGTCCCGAACTGTGCGTCTAAGGCGGATAGTAACAGGAGGCAGGGGACACGATGTTTTATCCAGGTTCGGGCCCTCTTGATGGAGGTAAAACCCTACGTCCTGCTTGATTATTCTTGATAATATGAGTAGTAAAAGAGTTGATCTACCACGAGATCGGAGAGGCTAAACCCTAGAAGTTAGCCTATGGTATGATTGTCTATTGTCCTAGGGACTAAAACCCTCCGGTTTATATAGACACCGGAGGGGGCTAGGGTTACGCAAGGTCGGTTAAAAAGGAGGAGATATACATATCCGTATTGGCTAGCTTGCCTACCATGCCAAGTAGAGTCCCATCCGGACACGGGACGAAGTCTTCAATCTTGTGTCTTCATAGTCCAACAGTCCGGCCAAAGGATATAGTCCGGCTGTCTGGAGACCCCCTAATCCAGGACTCCCTCAGTAGCCCCTGAACCAGGCTTCAATGACAATGAGTTTGGCGCGCAGTGTTGTCTTCGGCATTGCAAGGCGGGTTCCTCCGAATACACCACAGAAGAGTTTGAATACAAGGATAGTGTCCGACCCTGCAAAATAAGTTCCACATACCACCGTAGAGAGAATAATATTTCCACAAATCTAATCTGCTGACACGTTTTGGCAGCATGACATCATGCCATGGCCCGGTAATTATTCGAACCATTTTTCTTTAACCAGCCCCACACATAACGCGAGGCGGTTTCTTGACACGTCTTCTCAAAGCAGAGATTGTGTTCCCCTTATTATGGGATCCTCATCAATGCGGACATGGGTAACCCAACCGCGCCATCAATTACGGCGCTTGGGGGATAAGTGAGTTTCACCAGGCTAGTGGGGGCGCATAGTTTAGTCCGCCCTTATAAAGGGATAAGATCTCACCTTTTTTCTTCCCACGCCTTCTTCCTCCTTACTCATCCATTCTCGCACACTCGAGCTCCAATGCCCAAGTCCACATCCTTCTCCTCAACTCTCTCCAAACATGTCCGGAGCGGGACGTAAGTGGATGGCCTCCTTCGTCACGGAGGGACACATCAAAAAGATACATGGAGCCGGATACTTAGCCGCGGATATCGCGCACCAGCTGCCAGCCGCGGGGCAGGTCATCCCTACCCCAGAACCTCACGAAAGGGTGGTCTTCCTCCCCAACTTCGTATGTGTACTAGGGTTTCCCCTCCATCCATTTGTCTGCAACCTCATGTTCTATTATGGGATGGACTTTCATGATCTGACCCCGAACTTCATCCTCAACATCTCGGCGTTCATCATCGTGTGCGAGGCCATCCTCCGCATCCGGCCCCACTTCGGCCTGTGGCTGAAGACCTTCAATATCAAGCCGAAGGTGGTGGGCGGCCAACAAGCGGAATGCGGCGGAGCCATGGTGGGCAAGATGCCCAACTTTATATGGCTCGAGGGCTCCTTCGTGGGGACCATAAAGGGGTGGCAATCGGGGTGGTTCTACATCATCGAGCCGCGCGACACCAACTGGGTGGTGACCCTCGAGTTTCGATCCAGAATCCCCACGCGGCTCACTTCCTGGAAGGAGAATGGCCTGTCCTGGGGTTCATCGGTGGAGCTGGACGGACTCCAGAAGTGTATCCAGAACATGACAAGCAAGAAACTTAAGCTTGTCAACATAGTCCAGGTCATGCTCTTCCGCCGGATCCTCTCGTGTCAACAACGGGACTTCAACTTATGGGAGTTCGACCCGGCCCAGCACCAGACTCTCAGCGAGCTCTTCGACACGACGCATAAAGACGTTTGGAGGGTGCTGTTCAAGGGCGCCGAGGTCCCTCCTCTTACCGAGGACCGCGGGCTAAGTGCGAAGTGCCATGCAAATCCGGTAAGTTCTGTACATCTGGTAGGGTATTTATTTCCCATAGCTTAACCATGTGCGGGGTCTGAGCTCCCATGCCTTTGACAGGACTGGGTGAAGACATCGGAGCAGATCAACTGTCCGGCCCCTCTGCCCGAAGACCCTGCGGACGCTCTCCTGACGGAGATGCAGACTCCAGCTCCTTATGAGGTGCCGGACAAGACCAAGAAGAAGGCCAAGGGAACCCGAAAGAGTTCCCGGTGCCAGGTGGTATCGGACTCATCGTCCAACAACACTGAGACACCCTCCTCCCGTGAAAACGAGTAGAAGGATGATGAAGATTCTCCCCCTCCAGCCAGGGGAGACAAGAAAAGGAAAGCCGCCCCAACCGGGGAGGCCGAAGGGTCCAAGAAGGGAAGGACTCTCCTTCCGGATTGCTCCACCACCGCCGCCGACGGCGAAGACGAGTGGCTGCTCAGGGCCAAGCCCCTGGCGAAGTCGTAAGTATTCGGATACCAGAGTAACTCATAGTATACCTTTGTCGCACTGCTTCTCCTAACGTCGAATATGATTATGCAGTCCACCCCAAGCCCGTATCGATGTATCATCGTCGGACGGTTCCTTGGACTCGTCGGACATGAATAGTGATACACTTCCAACCGCCTCCTCCCCTTGCCCTATGGACAATGCCGAGGTATTGTCTCAAGGGGCACCGAGCCGGGGGGAGACGGTCCCGGAGGCGCCTCAAGGCGACCTCCCGGACTCCAGGAGCAAAGGGAGCAAGGCTCCCGGGGCTCCAAGTTCGGCTCTCAGCCGAACACCACGCCGGAACCTCCAGTGGTTCCGGACTCGAGCAGGCGGCCATCTTCCAAGAGGGGCAAGCCGCCCGTGCCGGTGACCTCTGTCCATCCAGAGGCACTGGACAACCTGCTGGGAGCACTTCACGGCGCTTCCATCGACGAAGAGCACCGCACTATTATGAGTGTGGTGATCAAGAAGGTTCAGTCCGCCAAGAGCGGACTGACTGAAGCTTGTGCCAGCCTTCTAACAGGCTTTGAGGTAACTATTTAGAATATAGGAAAATATTACCGCATAGACAGTAGCCCCTAATGCTTTGTTTGGTGTTCACAAAGAAAAGCCGAATAGAGGACCAAATAATATCCGCAGGAGTCTAAAATAAGTATGTCTGTATGCGTATGCAGGCTTCGCCGCTGACCTCTGCCGCACTGACTGCGGAGGTCGCCACACTAAAGCAGGACCTCGAGGGGTCCAAGAAAGAGCTCGGCCTTGCCAAGAGGCAGCTCGAGGAGAACAAAGGTAAGTAATACCTTGTCTATATATAAAAGAAAATGTGGTTGCGAAATGACAGGATCATCATGAATGTGCCAGGGGCCATGACCGAAGTGGCGACCCTGAAGCAAGCACTGTCCGAGGCCGAAAACAAAGCGGCCAAGGAGTGCACCGAGCGGGAGAGGCAAGAGGCACGGGTGGGCGAGGTGCAGCAAGAGCTCCAGGCTCTTGTGAAGAAGCACGAGGCTTTGGAGCTTGACTCGAAGACACGAGAGTCCGAGCGTGCCGCAGCCCTCGAGAGCGCAAAGAATGCCAAGGCTGAAGCCCAAAAGGCCCTCCAGGAGATTGAGGCGATAAGGAAGATAGCGGCGGGTAAGGCATTCAATATGCAAAGCAAGTATGTGAAAGTAAATTACTTGTTACTTACCCGAGTCCGGAGCTCTCCAGGAGCATTCGCAGATTTGCCCCGCAGCGTGTCGGATTCCGCGAGATATTACCAGGCCGAGGAGGGAAGCTCGACGGAGAAGTTGTTCTGGTCTCAGTATACTGGGACCGAACACCCGATGCCCATGAGCGACCAGCTGAAGCAACTGGTCAAGCTGCACAAGGCAGCCGAACAGGCCTGAAGGGCTTTATAGTCCGGATGTGGCCTGGCAACTCCCTTCCCAACAGCTATTTCAGCCTGGTGAGGCGGCTTGTGGATGCCTGCCCATAGCTGGAAGTCATCCGGTCCGTCTGTATCGAAGGTGCCCGCCGGGCTTTTGCTCGTGCAAAGGTGCACTGGGCCAAGATGGACGCTGAGAAGCTAGTGAAGGAGGGGCCGCCGCAGGGCAAGGAGCATCGCCACCCCAAGATGTATTATGAGGGCATCCTTAAGGGTGCCCGTCTTGTAGCGGACGATTGTGCGAAAGATGTAATATTTGAATGAACTTGCTCGTGTGATCCTGTATTATGAAAACTTGTTCATATGCGCTATGCAACGCTTGTTTGAATTTAAAATATTACCTTCTGTTCGGCTGTTTATCAAATCTGAGAGATGGCTAGTCGTCGGCTTCTGCCCCCATGCCACGAGTGCTGGGGTGTTTGGGATAAACCTGAGCATTCTTTTTCCCATTTTGGGGTCCTTCGAGATCAGCACAACGAACAAGGCAATCAGACTATAATGCTTTATCACTCTCACTTAGCCATAGAATTCTATAATTTTAAATTTTGGCGAAGCCCCTAGTATTCGGAAGGCCAAATTCGGGGCTCTATACACGCCTTTAAGCCGGACAAAGCCGACTCCTCGCTCTAAGCGACATAAGTCTTTAGGGACTCGAAACCTCTCGAACAGCGACCAGCTCTCGCCTTATCATGACAGTCAGTTTTAGCTTTCTCTACTGAGGTGCTTAGCCCAGCTGAACCGGGGCACAATCGCAGTAGTTCTCCCAGTGCTACCTTAGCCGATATGGCGGAACGTAAGGTACCAAAACATGGGAGCCGGGAAAACCCAACTATTGACCCAAGAGATGATTCGAAGTTGATGCATATAATGCTATAAGTTCGGGGTGTCGCACAGTCGGAAGTGTTCGGACTTCTCACGCCGTATTATGGGGTATGCTTAAGCACCTAGCGTACTGGCCGTCCCAGAGTGTACGGGGGATGTCATGAATGAACATATCTATACCTACTAATAAAGCAAGGTGTGTTTCCTTCAATTTTTTCATCCATTCACCAAAGATTTTTTTTTTACTATTCGATGTGGTACTAATTCTTTTTGCATACATGTGCTACAAAAAGAAATACGATTTGTTCAGAATTTCATACATGGGCCACGCGGTGCAGCCCATTAGAGTCAGCCCACTTATTTCCTTACCCACACAGAGGGGACAATACTATTTTCCACATGGAGCGATAGATAGTTGGAGCTTCGCACAGATAGCCCTCGACTGGGCTGTCCCTTTTTCCTTTTTATATGTTTATTTTCTATGTAATTTTTATGTTCCTTTCTCTTTTTCTTTCTTCTTTCTTTTTTATTTTTCATTTTAAGTTATTTTTTTTACTTTTTTGATAAATTAATTTCTTTTATAATTTTTTAGAATTTCAATTTTTGTTCAAAGTTTTGAAGAAATGTTTAGAATTTCAAAACTGTATTCCTATTTTTAAAATGTCAGATATTTAAAAAAAATCTTGTTCCAAAATTTGTTCAAAATTCAAAAAATGTTTGTGTTTTACAAAATTGTTCGAGATTGAATAAAAAATATTTTTTCAAAAATGTTCCAAAATCGAAGAATGTTCTTATTGTACTGAAACGTTCACGAATTCAATATAAAAATATTTTAAATAGCCCCATATTTCTCTTTACATATAGTTGTACCAATTTATAACCGTGTGTGAAACCACATGTAGTAATAAGATGTACGAAGTATGGATCTATTAACCCGGATGAAGGATAGATGAATTGGCACGTGAGCTAGCTGGAAAAGGACATATTTTTTTAATGAAAAGAAATATTCCTATTTTTTTCAAAAAAATTGTACCTTCCAACACTGTTAAAGATTCTTAAATAATTTGCATTTTAGAAAATGCTCTAAATTTTCAAAATATTCTTGTTTTAGGGAAATTTTCACTAAATCAAATAATGTTCGCGTTTAAAAATTAGACATTTTCTAAAATTGTTTTGAATGCTCAAAACATGTTCCCGTTTTTGTTGAAAATTGTTCACATATTAAAAAATGCCCGTGTTCTTATAAAAGGTTCATCTTTTTGAATAATGTTCATGAATTTTAGAAAATGTTCTGAATTGAAATTTAGTTTCTGTACTTCTGAAAAAGTATGGAACTTTGAAAAAACAAATCGCAGTTTTGAAAATAGTTCGGGATTTTAAAATTTGTTCATGATTCCAAGAATATACGGCAATTCATAATAATAATTATTTTTTGAAAAGTTGAAAAAAGAAGTAATTGTAGAATGTTTCGAATCTGATGCTACGGTATGTTCTTAAATATATACGTTGGCCATTGGTTAGCAGGACGTGTTTGTTCGAGTGAATGGCAGCACTATGTCGGGTGTTTGAAATCGTGAGTACGATCCTTCAACTCATCTTTTTTACTGGATTTTTACTCACGCCTTACAAATATAGGTCGATTAGGTGTCAGAAAATTTCACACCCCACGCAATTTAGCCAGCCCAACTACCTACGAAATAAGGAAGAACACATTTTCAATAGTCCCATATTGCTCGTTTACATACACTCATAACAATTTATATACATGTGCGAAACTATATGTAGTAAACTGAATGAAGGATGGATGAATTAAGCCGGATGAAGGATGGATGGATTAGTAAGCGAGCTTTCTAAAAAGGAATTAAATCCAGTACATGAGCTAGATGGATGGATTGCTAGCTGAACTATCTACAAAAGGGCCCTAAATTTCTCAAGGATTCCTACTCGAGGCAAAGAGAAGAGAAGACCCGACTACGTGAGCTAGATGCATGAAAAGAAAAGATCCGGCGACCTCCCACATTATCGAACTTTAACCTTAAATCCCCTCGACTAAGGAATGCAAAAATAGTGAGGTAGAATTAACTCCGGTTGTACATATCAGTGGCTTGTACATCGAAAAGAGAAGACCCGCCTCATTTCCATATTATTGAACTTCATGCCTTAAAATCCCCTCGAATGAATGAAAATATATATTAAATAATTCATGGATCTTCTCTGGCGTGCAATGACCTAATAATACCCTTAAATCCACTCGATCAATGAATGAAAAAATAGCGGATTGATTACTTCACAGGCGGCGAAACCCAGAAACCAAATGTTCCTTGTTGACGTGCACACAGGGTTTTTCTTGCACATATAATTCTCACTAATTGATTGCACACTATATTTCCTCCCGTTGCAACGCACGCGCATATGTGCTAGTATATATTAAAAAAGAAGGATAGAGAATGCGATAATAGTCTAGTGCTATGCATTGTTTATTCAAAAAGGTGTGTTAAAGCAGAATGATACAAGTAGTGCGATAAGCAGAAAGTAGGACTATTTGACATGTCCCCTCCAAGGGCAAGCTGAAGAATGGTATTTAAAGCAAGTATTTCACTCGTTATCGGAATCCACCTGGGAGTTCAGTGGTGCGACGTAGCTTTCTGCCTCCTTGGTTGCTGCATCATATGTCCGGCAATCATACTGCCGGACAGGGTTTCCAGAGATTAAAGTCCTGAAAGAGAGAAAAATAACAAAGCGGGAAGCCCCTAGTGCGGTTGAGCCGCGTCTTGGGGCGTGCCGTAGTCGTGCCCCCCTCCCCACCTGTGCCCATGGTATTTTCAATGCGTAGTTGTGTACGCGTGGCACGGATTTTGCCGTTTGACTGGGGCTGGGGCCGGGGCTGCATTGCTATGCGAGCTCGGAACGTGCCAGGCGGTCTTGTTGCCAATTACTCCAGGCGCGCTTGAAGGTGTCCGGATCTTTAATCGCCGAACTGGTGGATTGCCTTAAGAGGCTGCTTTGCGCTTCTGTTGTGAGGGCCGCAGTGTGCTCCTTCATACGGAGAGAGCGCTCTGTGTTTCCATTAAAACGGGGGTCCTGTTGATCGGGAGGGGTGTGGCGTACCGCAAAACAGACGAACAGACTTGTGTTGGAGCGCTACGGTCGAAACGGGGGTCTTGTTCATCGGGAGGGGTGTGGCGTACCGTAGAACGGGACTCCATGGGATACTGTTCATCTCCACCGTCGACCCCCTCCAGCCTCCACGAGCTACTGTTCATCCACCGTCGACCTCCTCCAGCCTCCACATGTGACTGTTCATCCACGGGCTCCTGTTCATCCAGTCTCCACCGCGCGCTACTCCACCGGTTACTGTTCAACCAGCCCTCTCCACGGGCTCCTGTTCAACCACCCCTCCACGGGCTACTGTTCATCTTGCCCTCCACCGTCTCCTGTTCATCCAGCCCTCCACGGGGTGGTCCTGTTCATCCAGCCCCAACCGGCTCGATCGATCGGGGTCTTGTTCATCCAGAGGCAACACCACGGGGTCATGTTCATCCACCCCCACCGGGAACTGTTCATCCAACCCCCCCCCCCCCCCCCCCCGCAACGCTCACTGTTCATCCAGAGGCAGCATCGATCGGCTTCAGTTAGTAGCAGTAGTGAAGGAATCGCTCGATCGGGTTCAGTTAACAGCCATCGATCGATCGCTCGGGGTTGGTAACGCATAGCCTGCAGTGCAATCGCTCGGGTTCAGTTAGAGCCCAATGCCTCGCTCGGGTTCAGTTAGAGCCAATGCCTCACACACACGTGCGTACGTGTACGAGAGAAACATGCATCGCTCGGCCCCCGACCTCCCACCGTAACTGGGAACTCCCCGAAATTTTCCTTCCCCTCGCTTCTACCATGGTTTTTTCCGTGATGGACGGCCCAAAGAATGTCATGCAACTGCGTCTCCGGCCCGCCCAGGATGAAAAGCCCATTTTCTGTCATGATTTTTTGTCATAGAAGTAGGAGCCCACCACATCTATGATGATACCGGGTTTTGTCACAATTATCATCATAGAAGTGTAATATATATGACAGAAAAAAATTTCGTTCGGCCCAAAATGTCACGGATGTGTCTTTTTTTTGTAGTGCAACCACCATACCCATAAGGATATGGTGTTTCTCAACAATGGAAGCACTTTGCAGCGCTTCGAGTAGAGTATCTGGTGCCTCTGGATGGGCAGAGGTCACTGGCGGAATAGGTGCACCTCCTTCTTTCGAAGGAGGCTGCTTACCTGATTCTGGATCCATACGGGCCTCCGAAATAGTATTCGGCTGGGGCCGAATTGTACATGGCCCCCATCGCCAGTCTCCAGGGGGATTTCCCCTCCCCTCCCATGTGTTCAGCGGCCGAGGTATCACCCTGTGGCGCCACCCTGACGGCCTCCTGTACCTCTCCCTGGCCTGGGAAGGTCCTTCGGGACAACACCTCGGCGTCGTCTGTGGCCTTGGGAGAGGAGGCCGACGGAAGCGACCCGATGTCCATCACCTTTGGATCCAGTGAATTCCCCAAAGATGAGGATCGCTGGGGGTGGGCATGGGCTGGACTGCAGCGCATGATTCGACACATTAAAACAACGAAGTAAAGAAGTTGCATATATGTGTATATAAGTGCCTTTGAGTACTTACGATTCGGCCAGGGGCTTCTCCCTGGGGCGCCACTCGGAGCTGCTATCAGTGTCCAACACGGAGTTATCCACGAGGGAGACCCTCCCCTTCTTGGACGCCTCTGCCTCCAGATCCGTGGAGGCTATCCTTTTCTTCCTTCCCCCCTCAAGGGGAGAGTTGCTTTCTTCCTCCTCCTCATCGTCCATGGTGGCGGGGGAGGAGTGGGTTTCGGCGTCTTTGGACGTCACGTCTAAAGTGCCTCTAAGGCAAAGGCCGCCTCTTCCCACCTGGCCCTTCTTCGTGGCCTTCTTCTCCGGCGCCTGGTAGGGCGCCGGAACCAGCATCTTCATCGGAAGTGGGATAGCTGGGTTTTCAGGCAACGGAGTCGGACACTGGATCCGCTCCGCCTTCTTTATCCAGCTCTGAAAAGACAAATGGAGAAACTTAGACATCTTCCTCGAATGCGCAGGAAGAGATACACCTTGAAGTATGAAGAACTTACCGGACTGGCTAGATGGGTCAGGTCGTATCCGCGGTCCTCGGACGTCTGCGGCCATGTCTGATTGGCCTTGAAAAGCACCTTCCAGATATCTTCGTGCGTGGAGCCAAAGGACTATCGCAAGGTCTGGTGCTTGGCCGGATCGAACTCCCACAGATGGCAAGCCCGGCTTTGGCAGGGCAGGATCCGGCGAAAAAGCATCACATGGATCACATTGACGAGCTTGATGTTCTTGTCCACCAGGCTCTTGATGCGCGCCTGTGGCGCTGATATCTCGTCTAACGACGACCAGTCCAGGCCCTTTTTTAGCCAGGAGGTAAGCTGCATTGGGGGCTAGGACTTGAATTCGGGAGTCGCGGCCCAGGTGGTGTCGCGGGGCTCGGTGACACAGAACCACTGCTTCTGCCACCCCTTGACGGTTTCCACAAAGGTGCCAGTGGGCCACGTGAAATTGGATAGTTTGCTCACCATTGCACCTCCGCACTTCGCGTGTTGACCATCCACCACTTTCGGCTTCACATTGAAGATCTTTAGCCATAATCCGAAGTGGGTGGGATGCGGAGGAAGGCCTCACACATGACAATGAATGCCGAGATGTTGTGGAAATAATTCGGGGCTAGATCGTGGAAATCAAGCCCATAGTAGAACATGAGTCGACGGACAAAGGGGTGGAGGGGAAATCCTAACCTGCGGATGAAGTGGGGGATGAATACCACCCTCTCGTTAGGCTCCGGGGTGGGGACGATCTGCCCCTTGGCCGGAAGCCGGTGGGCGATTCCTTGGGCCAAGTACCCCGCTCCCTGGAGCTCCTAATGTTCCCCTCCGTGACGGAGGAGGCCATCCACTTGCCCTGCATTCCTGATCCGGACATGGTCAGAGTGCTTTTTGTAGGCGAAAAGGATGGAAGCTTGGGCGCTGGAGCTCGAGAACAGATGGGCAGAGAGGAAGAAGGCATGGGTGAAAGAATGGATCTTTATCCTCTTATAAAGGCAGCGAATGTCAAGCGCCTCCCCACTCGCCTTAAAACTCGCCTATTCCCCAAGGGTCGTGCGAACGGCGCGGTTGGATTACCCATGCCCGTATTGATGAGAATCCTGCAATAAGGGGACACGATCTCTGCTTCAACAAGACGTGCCAATGAAAACTGCGTCTCGAAATATGGAGCGGGAGGCTAAAAAATGGTTCGAAATAATGACCGGGCGGAGACGTGGCGTCTCGCTACAAAAGTTGTTAGTAGATGGGACTCATGAAATATTATACTCTCAACAGTTGTGTGTGGTACCTGTTTTGCAAAGCCGGACACGTTTTCTGTGTTCGAGGACTACTTTGGAGTATTCGGAGGAGGAACCCGCCTTGCAATGTCGAAGACAATCTGCGCGCTGGACAAATCATCATTGAAGCCTGGTTCAGGGGCTACTGGGGGAGTCCTGGATTAAGGGGTCCTCGGGCGTCCGGGCTATGCGACGTGGGCCGGATTGATGGATCGTGAATACACAAGATATAAGACTTCCTCCCATGTCCGGATAGGACTCTCCTTTGCATGGAAGGCAAGCTTGGCATTCGGATATGAAGATTCCTTCCTCTGTAAACCGACTTTGTACAGCCCTAGGCCCCTCCGGTGTTTATATAAACCGGAGCGTTTAGTCCGTAGAGGCAATCAAAATCATACGGGCTAGACTTCTAGGGTTTAGCCATTATGATCTCACGGTAGATCAACTCTTGTAATCCTCATATTCATCAAGATCAATCAAGCAGGAAGTAGGGTATTACCTCCATCAAGATGGCCCGAACCTGGGTAAACATCGTGTCCCCTGTCTCCTGTTACCATCAACCTTAGACGCACAGTTCGGGACCCCCTACCCGAGATCCGCCGGTTTTGACACCGACAGGGAGGAGAGGTGGCCGGTCCAAGGGAGCGCGCCATGGGGGAGTCCTACTTGGACTCCCGGTCCAAGTAGGATTCGCCCACCCCCTTATCCACTAGGAGAAGGAAGGAAGGAGGAGGAGTCAAGAAGGAAAGGGGGGCCGACCCCCCCCCCCCCAACACTAGTGCAATTCGGTTTGGGCTTGGGGGGCTCCACCACCTGGCCGCCGCCTCCTCTCTCCACTAGGGCCCATGAAGGCCCATTAACTCCCTGGGGGGTTCTGGTAACCCCCGGTACTCCGGAAAATGCCCGAACCTTTCCTAAACCATTCCGGTGTGCAAACATAACTTTCCAATATATCAATCTTTATGTATCGACCATTTCGAGACTCCTCATCATGTCCGTGATCTCATCTGGGACTCCGAACAAACTTCGGTTCATCAAATCACATAACTCATAATACAAATCGTCATCGAACATTAAGCGTGCGGACCCAACGGGTTCGAGAACTATGTAGACATGATCGAGACACATCTCCGGTCAATAACCAATAGCGGAACCTGGATGCTCATATTGGCTACTACATATTCTACGAAGATCTTTATCGGTCAAACCACATAACAACATACGTTGTTCCCTTTGTCATCGGTATGTTACTTGCCCGAGATGCGATCGTCGATATCATAATACCTAGTTCAATCTCGTTACCGGCATGTCTCTTTACTCGTTTCGTAATGCATCATCCCGTGGCTAACTCATTAGACACATTGCTTGCAAGGCTCATGGTGATGTGCATTACCGAGAGGGCCCAGAGATAACTCTCTGATACACGGAGTGACAAATCCTAATCTCGATCTATGCCAACTCAACAAACACCATAGGAGACACCTGTAGAGCATCTTTATAATCACCCAGTTACATTGTGACGTTTGATAGCACACAAGGTGTTCCTCTGGTATTTGGGAGTTGCATAATCTCATAGTCAGAGGAACATGTATAAATCATGAAGAAAGCAATAGCAATAAAACTAAATGATCATTATGCTAAGCTAACGGATGGGTCTTGTTCATCACATCATTCTCTAATGATACCATTCATCAAATGACAACACATGTCTATGGTTTAGGAAACTTAACAATCTTTGATTAACAGGCTAGTCTAGTAGAGGCATACTAGGGACACTCTGTTTGTCTATGTATTCACACATGTACTAAGTTTCTGGTTAATACAATTCTAGCATGAATAATAAACATTTATCATGATATATGGAAATATAAATAACAACTTTATTATTGCCTCTAGGGCATATTTCCTTCAGGAAGATCAACACGTCGCAGCCCTACCTAGGCTCAGCAGAGAGGTCACCGCCGGTCTACATCCTAAGCACTCCGGGGTCTTGGGCCCATCGCATGTTGCACTCCGGGTCGTTGTGTGCAGGATGAATACCAGCACCACCTCGGATGGTCGGCACGATCCGACCGTACCACGATGTTGAACTGGACGTCTAACAAAACTTTGGCTGATACTATGACGTCGAGGCCCATAACTATTCTCGTGTGGTGGTTAGTACGTAAAGGCCAGAGGCCAACTCAGAACAAATATCCAAACCTGTTAGTGCATCAGGGGCTCACAGAGATGAGCAGAGACTCACGGTAATGTGACCCCGTCGCCCCGTCTCGTGGACTTATGGCAAGGGCCTAGAATGCCCGACCGTGCCTCGTAAAAACTCATGGGTGCTTTACGGGCCCGCCCAACTTTCACATGAACTCGCGGGTACCCCTCAGGGCCGAACCAACTTCAACAATGGTCTCAAGTAAAGTCCAGGTAACCGTGTGTCCAAAACAACAAGGGGAATCCGAGGTATCACCCTTGATGGAATCCACTTGATGTAATCGTCAAGGTGAACTTAAGAGGAATTGATACGTCTCCGTCGTATCTATATTTTTTAATTGTTCCATGCCAATATTCTACAACTTTCATACACTTTTGGCAACTTTTTATACCATTTTTGGGACTAACATATTGATCCAGTGCCCAGTGCCAGTTCCTGTTTGTTGCATGTTTTTTGTTTCGCCGAATATCCATATCAAACGGAGTCCAAACGGGATAAAAACCGACGGAGATTTTTTTTGGAATATATATGATTTTTGGGAAGAAAAATCCACGCGAGATGGTGCCCGAGGTGGCCACGAGGCAGGGGGCGCGCCTACCCCCCTGGGCACGCCCCTGACCCTCGTGGGCCACCCGTAAGGCGGTTGATGCCCTTCTTTCGCCGCAAGAAAGCTAATATCTGGATAGAGATCGTGTTAAAATTTCAGCCCAATCGGAGTTATGGATCTCTGAGAATATAAGAAACGGTGAAAGGGAAGAATCTGGGAACGCAGAAACAGAGAGAGACAGAGAGACTGATCCAATCATGGAGGGGCTTTCGCCCCTCCCTTGCCATGGAGGCCATGGACCAGAGGGGAAACCCTTCTCCCATCTAGGGAGGAGGTCAAGGAAGAAGAAGAAGGAGGGGGGCTCTCTCCCCCTCGCTTCCGGTGGCACCGGAGTGCCACCGGGGGCCATCATCATCATCGCGATCTACACCAACACCTCTGCCATCTTCACCAACATCTCCATCACCTTCCCCCCTCTATCTACAGCGGTCCACTCTCCCGCAACCCGCTGTACCCTCTACTTGAACATGGTGCTTTATGCTTCATATTATTATCCAATGATGTGTTGCCATCCTATGATGTCTGAGTAGATCTCGTTGTCCTACCGGTGGTTGATGAATTGCTATGATTGATTTAATTTTCTTGTGGTTATGTTGATATCCTTTGGTGCCCATCATATGATTGCACGCGTGGATCACACCCTAAGGTTAGTTGTATGTTGATAGGACTATGTATTGGAGGGAAAGAGTGACAGAAGCTTCAACCTAGCATAGAAATTGATGCATACGGGATTGAAGGGGGACCAATATACCTTAATGCTATGGTTGGGTTTTACCTTAATGAACATTAGTAGTTGCGGATGCTTGCTAATAGTTCCAATCATAAGTGCATAGAATACCAAGTCAGGGATGACATGCTAGCAGTGGCCTTTCCCACATAATACTTGCTATCAGTCTAGTAAAGTAGTAAATTGCTTAGGGGCAATTTCACAACTCCCACCACCACTTTTCCACACTCGCTATATTTACTTTATTACTTCTTTACTTACAACAGCCCCTACTTTTTATTTACGTACTCTTTATTATCTTGCAAACCTATCCAACAACACCTACAAAGTAGTTCTAGTTTCATACTTGTTCTAGGTAAAGAGAATGTCAAGTGTGCATAGAGTTGTATCGACGGTTGATAGAACTTGAGGGAATTTTTTTTGCCTTTAGCTCCTCGTTGGGTTCGACACTCTTACTTATCAAAAACTGTTGCGATCCCCTATACTTGTGGGTTATCAAGACCTATTTCTGGCGCTGTTGCCGGGGAGGTCTACGCAAAAGTCAACATACCAAGTACCCATCACATACCCTTATCTCCCGCATTACATTATTTGCCATTTGCCTCTCGTTTTCCTCTCCCCCACTTCACCCTTGCCGTTTTATTCGCCCTCTCTCTCTCTATCCTCCATCTCTTTCTCTATTTGCCTCTTTTTGCCCGCTTGCTTTTTTTGCTTGTGTGTTAGTTTGTTTGCTTGTCGTTATGGCTAGTCCCTTATCTTCTCCGTTGTCTCCTGAGAGTGAAATTCTAAATTTTAAGCAAAGGGAGGGAGAAAATCTAAAAGATGCTTGGTATAGAATTTGCAATGCTCAAAATAGATCCACCAGGAAGCAATCTACTTCCATTCTTCTTCGCAATTTTTATGTAGGCATAACTCCTTGGCACATATATGTCCTTGATACTATTACTGGAGGGAACTTCTTGGGTAGCCATACTTTTCATTCTTATAATGCTATGATAGATTTGTTTGGCTCACCCTCTCTTTTGTTTAATGGAACTGTATTAACTTTGGAGCATGTAATACAAAGACTTGAAATTATTGAAAATAAGGTTGCTACCGTAGAGTTAATTGAAAATTTGGATAAAAAGATCCACAACCGGATCTCTCAATATGGATCTAAAGTAGGAGTCACTTTGAAAAATATTAAAGATAAGGAACCCATAGTTAATGAGAAAATAAATCACGATTCCACTAGAATTGATAAAATTGAGGATATTATTACCAACTTGGGAACCGCTTTTTCTTCCGTAAAGAACACTCCAAGTCCTCCCGCTAAAATTGCCAAGCTTATGGATGTTCCTAAGAATAAGGGTGAATCCTCTAGTAAGGAAACTGCGGATCTCAAATCTATAAGTGTTCATCCCAATCTTTTTGCTATCATTAAGGAACCATTTGTTACAAATGATTTTTTCGATCTTGTGCCTAAAAATTTGATGATCAATAAAAAGAAAGAAATTCCTAAAGATGGTAGATGCCTCATTGAATAATTTCCTACCAAAGATGGCAATACCTAGATCTATGCTTGCTTGTTATGCCTAGCTAGGGGCGTTAAACGATAGCGCTTGTTGGGAGGCAACCCAATTTTATTTTTATTCCTTGCTTTTTGCTCCTGTTTAGTAATAAATAATTTATCTAGCCTCTGTTTTGGTTGTGTTTTTGTGTTTAATTAGTGTTTGTGCCAAGTATAACCGTTGGGAAGACGTGGGGAAAGTCTTGTTACACTTGCTGTAAAAAACAGAAACTTTAGCGCTCATGAGAACTGCTGCAATTTTTATTTGGAAAGCGATATTTATTTAATTCTTTTTGCAGATGATTAATAGATAAATTCCTCACCTCCAGCAATTTATTTTAGAATTTTGGGTGTTCCAGATCTTGCGCTAGCTACAGATTACTACATACTGTTCTGTTTTTGACAGATTCTGTTTTTCGTGTGTTGTTTGCTTATTTTGATGAATCTATGGCTAGTAAAATAGTTTATAAACCATAGAGAAGTTGTAATAAAGTAGGTATAACACAAATATAAATAAAGAATGAGTTCATTACAGTACCTTGAAGTGGTCTTTTGTTTTCTTTCGCTAAAGGAGCTCACGAGATTTTCTACTTTAAGTTTTGTGTTGTGAAGTTTTCAAGTTTTGGGTAAAGATTTGATGGATTATGGAACAAGGAGTGGCAAGAGCCTAAGCTTGGGGATGCCCATGGAACCTCCAAGATAATCTAAGGACACCTAAAAGCCAAAGCTTGGGGATGCCCCGGAAGGCATCCCCTCTTTCGTCTACTTCTATCGGTAACTTTACTTGGAGCTATATTTTTATTCGCCACATGATATGTGTTTTGCTTGGGGCGTCTTGTATGATTTGAGTCTTTACTTTTTAGTTTACCACAATCATCCTTGCTGTACACACCTTTTGATATAGCCATACATGATTTGGAATTTGTTAGAATACTCTATGTGCTTCGCTTATATCTTTTGAGTTATGTAGTTTTGCTCTAGTACTTCACTTATATCTTTTAGAGCACAGTGGTGGATTCGTTTTATAGAAACCATTGATCTCTCATGCTTCACTTAGATTATTTTGAGGGTCTTAAATAGCATGGAAATTTGCTTAAAATCCTAATATGCTTGGTATACAAGATTAATAATAAAACTTTCTTATGAGTGTGTTGAATACTATGAGAAGTTTGATGCCTGATAATTGTTTTGACATGTGAAGATGGTGATATTGAAGTTGTGCTAGTAGAGTAAATGTGAATTTAAAGAATACTTGTGTTAAAGTTTGTGATTCCCGTAGCATGCACGTATGGTGAACCGTTATGTGATGAAGTCGGAGCATGATTTATTTTTTGATTGTCTTCCTTATGAGTGGCGGTCGGGGACGAGCGATGGTCTTTTCCTACCAATCTATCCCCCTAGGAGCATGCGCGTAATACTTTGCTTTGATAACTTGTAGATTTTTGCAATAAGTATATGAGTTCTTTATGTCTAATGTTGAGTCCATGGATTATACGCACTTTTCTCACCCTTCCACCTTTGCTAGCCTCTCTAATACCGCCCACCTTTCGCCGCTATCATACACCCACCATATACCTTCCTCAAAACAGCCACCATACCTACCTATTATGGCATTTCCATAGCCATTCCGAGATATATTGTCATGCAACTTTCCACCATTCCGTTTATTATGACACACTCCATCATTGTCATATTGCTTTTGCATGATCATGTAGTCGACATTGTATTTGTGGCAAAGCCACCATTCATAATTCTTTCATACATGTCACTCATGAGTCATTGCATATCCCGGTACACCGCCGGAGGCATTCATATAGAGTCATATTTTTTTCTAAGTATCGAGTTGTAATTGTTGAGTTGTAAGAAAAATAAAAGTGTGATGATCATCATTATTAGAGCATTGTCCAAGTGAGGAAAGGATGATGGAGACTATGATTCCCCCACAAGTTGGGATGAGACTCCGGACGAAAAATAAAAGAGGCCAAAGAAGCCCCAAAAAAGAGGCCATAAAAAAAGAGAAAAGGCCCAGATAAAAAATGAGAGAAAAAGAGAGAAGGGACAATGTTACTATCCTTTTACCACACTTGTGCTTCAATGTAGCACCATGATCTTCATAGTAGAGAGTCTCTCATCTTATCACTTTCATATACTAGTGGGAATCTTTCATTATAGAACTTGGCTTGTATATTCCAATGATGGGCTTCCTCAAATTGCCCCAGGTCTTCATGAGCAAGCAAGTTAGATGCACACCCACTTAGTTTCTTTTTGAGCTTTCATATACTTATAGCTCTAGTGCATCCGTTGCATGGCAATCCCTACTCACTCACATTGATATCTATTGATGGGCATCTCCATAGCCCGTTGATATGCCTAGTTGATGTGAGACTATCTTCTCCCTTTTTGTCTTCTCCACAACCACCACTCTATTCCACCTATAGTGCTATATCCATGGCTCACGCTCATGTATTGCGTGAACATTGAAAAAGTTTTGAGAATGTCAAAAGTATGAAACAATTGCTTGGCTTGTCATCGGGGTTGTGCATGATTTAAATATTTTGTGTGGTGAAGATAGAGCATAGCCAGACTATATGATTTTGTAGGGATAACTTTCTTTAGCCATGTTATTTTGAGAAGACATAATTGCTTTGTTAGTATGCTTGAAGTATTATTATTTTTTATGTCAATATGAACTTTTTTCTTGAATCTTTCAGATCTAAATATTCATACCACAATTAAGAAGAATTACACTAAAATTATGCCAAGTAGCACTCCGCATCAAAAATTCTGTTTTTATCATTTACCTACTCGAGGACGAGCAGGAATTAAGCTTGGGGATGCTTGATACGTCTCCAACGTATCTATAATTTTTGATTGCTCCATGCTATATTATCTACTGTTTTGGACATTATTGGGCTTTATTATCCACTTTTATATTATTTTTGGGACTAACCTATTAACCGGAGGCCCAGCCCAGACTTGTTGTTTTTGCATGTTTTAGGGTTTCGAAGAAAAGGAATGTCAAACGGAGTCCAAACGGAATGAAACCTTCGGGAACGTGATTTTCTCAACGAATAAGACCAGAGAGACTTGGACCCTACGTCAAGAAATAAAACAGGAGGCCACGAGGTAGGGGGCGTGCCTGCCTACCCTAGGCGCACCCTCCACCCTCATGGGCCCCCTGTTGCTCCACCGACGTACTCCTTCCTCATATATATATCCACGTACCCCCAAACGATCAGAAAAGGATCCAAAACCCTAATTCCACCGCCGTAACTTTCTGTATCCACGAGATCCCATCTTGGGGCCTGTTTCGGAGCTCTGTCAGAGGGGGCATCGATCACAGAGGGCTTCTACATCAACACCATAGCCCCTCCGATGAAGTGTGAGTAGTTCACCTCAGACCTACGGGTCCATAGTTAGCAGCTAGATGGCTTCTTCTCTCTTTTTGGATCTCAATACAATGTTCTCCCCCTCTCTTGTGGAGATCTATTCGATGTAATCTTCTTTTTGCGGTGTGTTTGTTGAGACCGATGAATTGTGGGTTTATGATCAAGTCTATCTATGAATAATATTTGAATCTTCTCTGAATTCTTTTATGTATGATTGGTTATCGTTGCAAGTCTCTTCGAATTATCATTTTGGTTTGGCCTACTAGATTGATCTTTCTTGCAATGGGAGAAGTGCTTAGCTTTGGGTTCAATCTTGCGGTGTCCTTTCTTGGTGACAGTAAGGGAAGCAAGGCATGTATTGTATTATTGCCATCGAGGATAAAAAGATGGGGTTTTCTTCATATTGCATGAGTCTATCCCTCTACATCATGTCATCTTGCTTAAGGCGTTACTCTATTTTTAACTTAATAATCTAGATGCATGCTGGATAGCGGTCGATGAGTGGAGTAATAGTAGTAGATGCAGGCAGGAGTCGGTCTACTTGTCTCGGACGTGATGCCTATATACATGATCATACCTAAATATTCTCATAACTATGCTCAATTCTGTCAATTGCTCAACAGTAATTTGTTCACCCACCGTAGAATACTTATGCTCTTGAGAGAAGCCACTAGTGAAACCTATGGCCCCCGGGTCTATCTTCATCATATTGATCTCCTACTACTTAGTTATTTCCTTTGCTATTTACTTTGCCTTTATTTTAATTTTCATATTTTATCATAAAAATACCAAAAATAGTATCTTATCATAGCTATCAGATCTCACTCTCATAAGTGACCCTATAGGGATTGACAACCCCTATCTGCGTTGGTTGCAAGGATTTATTTGTTTTGTGCAGGTGCAAGGGACTCGCGCGTAGCCTCCTACTGGATTGATACCTTGGTTCTCAAAAACTAAGGGAAATACTTACGCTACTTTGCTGCATCATCCCTTCCTCTTCGGGGAAAACCAACGCAGTGTTGAAGAGGTAGTAGTCTACCGGAGAGAAGAAGAGGGGGAAGAAATAGTAAATACAGAGCAAAAAAGGCATCACAAGGCATAACATGGCAATACGCAGCGCTAGGAGTGTTCTAACGCGGCACTACACGATACAAGTGAAGGGGGAAAACACCCGGGAAAGTTTTCCCGAAGTTTGGCATTTTTGGACAGACGAACCAGAGGGGGCGGTTGCAGGTTCGCTATGCTAGGGACGCGTGACAGATGAACGGACCGCGAAATTGGATTCGTCTCGTCGTCCTGAGCAACTTTCATGTACAAAGTATTTTCTTCCGAGTTACATTTTCTGGATTTAACAGATTTAATTTAATTCAAAAGCAAGTTTACTGCATCAGCATGACATCAACATGATGTCAGCAGTCAACAGTCTGTTGACTATGTCAAATTGGGCAATGGGGCCCACTGTCATATATTTTTTAGTTTAAACACTATTAAATTTACTAATCTAATTAATTATGTTAATTTGGTTAAGTTAATTAGCTTATTAAGCGGAATTAATTAAGCAAATTAATTAATTATTATTATAGTTTATCTAATTACTACAGTGGGGGCCACATGTCATACTAACAGGGGTTGCTAAACAGGGTAATTAGCGCCCCTAACTAACCGGATCCGTTAGCCGGTCGAAGTCAACCGCCGACGACATCCAGGCATGGCGGAGGTTCGCCAGAGATCTGCTTCGGCGACCGCAGGGTATGCGGGTGGGCTCTATAGAAAGCGGCTAGGGGTGGAGCAGCTGGGGCGCAGGGGACTTGCGCGAGCGCGGCACACGACAGGCGAGGCCGGCGAGGAAGCAGTAGCGGGCACGTAGCCAGGGGCGCAGCCTGAGCGGCAGGGATGGATGCGAGCGGTGCGGCCTGGAGCGACCGCCGGTGAGGCAGGGCGCGACGAGCACGTCCAGTGGCGCACGTGGTGAGCGCAGGCTCTGGGCACTACGACTAAGGCAACGGGGGGGACGCGGAACAGAGGAGCTCACATGCGCAGTGCAGCGAGAGGCGACGAGGCTTGGGGTCGCCGGCAAGGGGAAAGTCGGGGAGGTCCGGCGACGAGCGGAGGTCGAGGAGGGCGGTGGCGACCCGGTGATGGGGTCTGGCGCGTCGAGGCGGCGGGGCGGAGTAGACGACGGGGCGGCGCCAGGGATGGGCGCCGGCGTCGGTGACACGGGGTTGGACCCTTGGGCGCGGGCGAGTGCCCAAATCGAGCGGGTGCAGGGTGGGCGTGCGAGAGAGAGCGGGGGTCGAGGGGAGTGGGGGTGGTGGCAGTTTAGGGTTCCAGGCAGTGGAGGGGCAGGTGTAGTGGGGGCTAGTTGGGCCGGTCTGCCTGGGGGAGTGGGGCAGTGGCCAACTGGGCCAGTCGGCCCAGTGGGGAAGGGGGGCCTCTCTCTTTTTTCTTTTTTCACATTTTTTCTACTCTTTTCTATTAAACTGCAAAACTAAATGAGTTTGTTAGATATGAGACTTGTCACATAATTTAAGCACATTATTTCTAGGAGTCATAAAAAGTTTGAGGATAAAAGGAGTTGTCTAACCATCTTCAGAAATTGAAAAGGCCATATTTAAATGCTGCTGCACCACTAAATAAATTTTCAGGGGCACTTTGGGAATCCAAAAGAGGTGGGTTCCAACATTACAAATATCTAGGGATTATTTGCCACACTTTGAACATTTTAGTTTTGATATTTTGTAAACTTTAAACTATGACTTATTTTAAATTTGAATCCGGACCGATCTTGAATCTAAGAGAGTTTAACAACAGTAATCTTGGTGATGTGGCACTATTAACAGGGGATCACTGTAGCTTAATTACCCGGGCGTCACAACATTACTCCGTTTCTTCATGAACTTAATACACTAGATGCATGCTGGATAGCGGTCGATGTGTGGAGTAATAGTAGTAGATGCAGGCAGGAGTCGGTCTACTAATCTTGGACGTGATGCCTATATTCATGACCATTGCCTTGGATATCGTCATAATTATTTGTTCTTCTACCAATTGCCCAACAGTAATTTGTTTACCCACCGTATGCTATTTTTTGAAATAAGTACTTCTGAAATCTATGGCCCCCGGGTCTATCTTTTATCATATTGCTTTCAGATATATCTTTTATTATATTGCTTTTAGATCTATCTTTTATCATATTGCTTTCAGATCTATATTTTATCATATTGCTTTCATATCTATCTTTTATCATATTGCTTTTAGATTTATTGTTCCAAAAACCCAACAATATCTTGCCGCACTTTTTCTTTACTTATTTATTTCGTGTTTTATTCAGATCTATTTATCCAATATCAAACAAACTAATCTATCTTTTTACTGTGAAGGGATTAACAACCCCTCTTACGCGTCAGGTTACAAGTATTTGTTCTTTGTGTGCAGGTACCGTTTACATAGTGTTGCTTGGTTATCCTACTAGATTGATACCTTGGTTTCATAACTGAGGGAAATACTTACCTAGCCGTGTTGGATCGCCCCTTCCTCCTTCGGGAAATACCGACGCAGTCTCAAGCCACGTCTCCCATCTTCTCTTATTTGGTGTCATTTGACCTAAAAAATCAGAAGAAAGGTTTCAGGATGAAACGCCACTGTTGTCGAATTTCGGGTTCCGGCAGACCCTTGAGGTTCGAACACTAGGGTGCGCGCGGAGATCTCTCCCCTACCAATCTACGTCTGATCCTCTCGTGCGAACTAAGATGAAAATGATGAACAATATAAGAGACACGAGGTTTATACTGGTTCGGGCCACCGTTGTGGTGTAATACCCTACTCCGGTGTGTGGTGTGGTGGATTGCCTCTAGGGCTGATGATGGATAGTACAAGGGAAGAACAGCCTCGCAAGAGGTGTTCTTGAGCTAGTGCGATGAACTGCTAGGGTGAGTTCTGTCGCCTCTCTCTCTCTCTGCTAGGGTTCTACCAGATCTCTAGATGTCCCTCTACTCTGTGGTGGCTAGCTCTATTTATAGAGGCCCTGGGCCTCTCCCCAAATAATGAGCGGGAAGGGCACCAACAATTGGCCATTTTGAAGGGGAACATGTAGTACAAGTTATCCTGACCAAAGGTGGTCTTCGGCTGCCAAAAGTACTGGTGATGACGCCGTCTTGGGCTCCACGGCGACCTCCGTCATGCCGCTCTGCTGGTCTTGGTCTCGTTGCACCGGAATGGCAACCTTTGCATGATGCCTTGGCCTGTGCTTGCCCCCTTTGCACCAAAGGGGAAACAAGGACACTGCGTAGGTCGGCGTCCGCCTGGTCTCGATCGTCATGGCTTGCGTCACGGGTTCCTCGCGAGGTACCCCTGCCTTGATCCCTCCGCCTCCTCGCGAGCCTGCCTGATGAGGCTGCCTCTGAGGAAGCTTCCTGTCGTCCGCCCCGCGAGGCTTGGCCCCTCGCGAGGGTCTTGAGCTTGAGCTGATGAAGATGGGCCGCGCTGGGCCCCCGCTTGAGCCACGCCGCAGGCCGCAGGCAGGCAAGTCTAGGGACCTCCGTTCCCAGAACGCCGACAGTAGCCCCCGGGCCCAAGTCGTGCCCGGGCTTGGCCTAGCAGGAAAGCGAAAGGGCAAGTGCGAAGCGCCGCGGGCGCTAACAGCATGCGGCCTTGGGCGCCACGCGGTGATTGATTGGACGTGGGCGACTGCGCTTCCCCACGACGCCTCGGCGACCGCACGACTTGATAAGTCCCTGCATGCAGAGAAACCGGTCATGATTACCTGCGATCGTGGTGCTCGGCGGTTGGCCTCCTCCGGCTATAAGTACGGGGCTGGGCGACCCCCTTCGGCCTGTCCCTTCTTGCTGCTCCTTCCCTTCTTCCCGATTACTCGCCGCTCCCATGGCTCCAAAGAGATTCTCGGCCGCGGAGAAAGGGAAGGCCCCTCAGGCTGGGCCTGACTCCCCCCGGCCAAGCGCGGCCGAGGCCGCCCTCGCAAGTATACCATGGTCCCCGTGGTAGCCTCCCGCGGTCGTGGAGGCGGTTCCCTACGCGGTGGTGAGCGCCCGGTTGCCGACGGGGGGGGGGGCACACCGTGGGTGTGCACCCCCTAGACCATGCTTCCGCTCTGCGGAGGTGCTACCAGAGTTCGTCATGTGGTCGGCGGACCCATCCAGCACCCAGCTCCAGCTCCCACGTTTCTTCATAGATGAACTGCCGGCTAGCGCTCGGCGCAGCTTCTGGCTCCAGGCAGACGGCTGCTGCAGCAGGGCCTCCTGGGCTTCGCTGGAGGTCTCCGTCTCTGGGAACGGGGCCCTGACGGGTGGCTAGCAAACGTTTGCCCACGCGCGCGGCCTGGGCCGGTGGTGTACCCTGTACTTCAAGTTTGATGGCGACGCCACCCTCTACGTGAGGGTGTTTGGAGAAGATGGTCGCCGTGCCAGGTGCTACCCTGAAGGCGACGACCGCGGCCGCCTGCCCAGGCCTGGCACTGACCAGGATGAAGAAGGCGACTGGCGTACAGGCGGCGGTGCTTGGGGTTCGCCAAGTTTCAGCGACTCTCCCTCAGGCAGCAGCTCCTCCAGCGGTGGCCGCAACCAGCCCCCGCGCCGTCTCGCCCTCCTGCGTGAAGGCAGCGGGTCCAACCGCCGCCGCGCCCTGGTGAAGCGTGAGGAGGCGTCCGCCTGAACCCCAGGAGCAGCTCGAGCTTTTGCTGTAGGTTGGTGTTGGACAGGTTGTGTCCATTTTGTTTCCTTCCTTTCCTGCGTAAGAAGAAGGTAGTACAGGGCCCCGTGGGGGCGTGTTAGAACTGTTGCTGTCAAGTGTCGCGTTGCTTTTGCCATTTCTGCGCTATGTTTCCGTGCTGCGTGTCCATGTGCGGGAGTCATTTGAGCTTGGTGGAGCTTGACGTGGCCCTCGCCTCTGGAGGCTGAGGCATCACCGTGCGCTTCATGCCCTGCAAGGATTAGTTAGAGGGGTAGCTTACGGTCTTGGTTGTGGAGGCGATCAGCCTAGGTCCTGCGCTCGTGTCGCGATGCTCGTGGGGCACGGACTGGGAGGGGTGCTCCCGCAGAGGACTCGGACAGGGAAGCTCCAGACGATCGGGGCACGAAACACTCGCGAGGGCGCCCATGACTCCCTCGCGAGAGAAAACGAGGAAAGCGAGCGAGAAAGACAAAGAGTCACAAGCCAGGAACGTCAGCAACTCCAATAAAACTTCAAACGGGAATAAACAAGCCAACTGTAGAAAGCAAATGGGAAAGCCGTGTCCAGCACCTATTCTAGTCTTCGACGTCTTCTCACCAGCGCGGAGCTAAGTGCTGCCACTGGGCGTGGGCGGGAGCCCCCGAGGCCCGATGGTGGCGCTTCGGAGACTCCGGGGTGTGTACAGCCCCACTCATTATTACGTGAGAGTCTCACGGGCGGCGAGCTTCACATGCGTTTGCCTTCTTCACAGGCACCGGGCCTTTTCCAAAATGCGATAGCTTCACAGGAATTGGCCTTCTTCACAGGCACCGGGCCTTTCCCAAAACGCGATAGCTTCACAGGCATTGGCCTTCTTCACAGGCACCGAACCTTTCCCAAAACGCGATAGCTTCACAGGCATTGGCCTTCTTCACAGGCACCAGGCCTTTCCCAAAACGCGATAGCTTCACAGGCATTGGCCTTCTTCACAGGCACCGGGCCTTTCCTAGGAGCTAGGCCTCACTCAGGGGTAGAACCTCCGGAGATGTTGAATGTTCCATGCGTTCTGGATGGGTACTCCCTCCGGAGTCTCCAAGCGCTCAGAGCCAGGCCTGGAAACATGAACAACCTTGAACGGGCCCTCCCACATGGGAGAGAGCTTGTGCAGCCCCTCCCTGGAGAGAACCCGTCTGAGCACGAGATCCCCTACCTCAAGGGTCCTGGGGCGGATGTTGCGGCAGTGGTATCGTCGTAGCGCCTATTGATACCTTGCCGCTCGTAGTGCGGCTTCCCGACGGTGTTCCTCCCCCAGCACGAGATTCGTCCCCCGCATGGCGTCCTGCTGAGCCTCGTCGAATGCCAGGACCTGCGCAGAGCGACACCTGACCTCGTGAGGGAGAACAGCTTCTGCTCCATAGACGAGGAAGAACGGGGTCTCGCCAGTCGGCTTGGTCGCTGTCGTGCAGATTGACCACAGCACGGACTGGAGCTCGTTGTACCAGCCCCTACCACAGGCCTCCAGCTTCTTCTTGAAGGACCTGGCCTAGAGGCCCCTCAGGACCTCGGCGTTGGCTCGTTCAGCCTGGCCATTGCTACAGGCCTCCAGCTTCTTCTTCCAAGGTTAGCACAGTATGTTTTGAAGAGATTACTGGTGAATTGCGAACCGTTGTCAGTGATGATGCGGTTAGGCACCCCAAACCGGCTCACGAGGCCCTTGATGAACTTGAGTGCCAAGCCTGTCGGGATTGTGCGGACAGCTTCCACCTCGGCCCACTTGGTGAACTTGTCCACGGCGACGTAGAGGTAGCGATAGCCCCCTGGCGTCCGAGGAAACGGGCCCAGAATGTTGAGCCCCCAAACTGCGAATGACCATGAGAGGGGTATAGTCTGTAGACCCCCCGCAGGCTGATGGATCTGCTTAGCGTGAAACCGGCAGGCCTCGCAAGCCTTCACAAGCTCAACGGCGTCGTTGAGTGATGTGGGTCAATAGAATCCACTACAGAACGCCTTGCCGATGAGGGTCCGTGAAGACGAGTGGTGCCCGCAGTCTCCGCCATGTATGTCCGCCAGTAGCTCCTTCCCTTGCTCTCGGGAGATGCAATGTAGGGACACGTCATTCGGTCGCTTCCTGTAGAGCTCTCCATCCCTGATGCAATAAGCCGTGGCCTGCCGCACCACACGCTCCGCTTCCTCCTCATTCTCCGGCAGAGTCCCTTGTATCAGGTAGTTCTTGAGCTCCGGGATCCAACACCCTTCCTGAGGCTCTAACGCCAGGAGCAGGCATGCCCCTGAGGCTGGGCCGCAGACCAGGGCTCCTGAGGTAGGCAGCTGAGGGAGCTCCTCCCTTGGTTGTGCTGTGCTCGACAGCGACGGCACCGCCGAGGGTTTGAAGAGCTGCTCCTCAAAGACGCCAGGCTCCTGAGGCAGCCACCTAGATGCCCTCTTGGCAATGTCGTCAGCCTCCTGATTGGTGCCGCGAGGCACATGCTGCAACTCCAGTCCCCAGAACTGTTTCTCCATCTTGCGAACCTCAGCGAGGTAGGCTTCCATGTGCTCGTCCTTTGGCTCGTATATCTTGTTGGAGAAGTTGACGAGGAGTTGCGAATCTCCCTTGATGATGAGGCGCTTCACCCGTAAGGCAGTTGCGTCCTTCAACCCTGCTATTAGGCCTTCATACTCCACTATGTTGTTGGAGACCTTTTCTCCGTACTGGAAGCAAAGTTGCACGGCGTAGTAGAGTTTATCCTAGGTAGGGGATACGAGCACTGCGCCAGCTCCCGCACCGTGTCGGGAGAACGCCCCATCAAAGTACATGACCCAGCCATCCGGTGCTTCACTTCCCGGGGAAAGTGATCGGTCTTCGCCTGCCTCGAGACTCGGCGCTTCTGCCCATTCTGCCACGAAATCCGCTAGCGCGGCTCCCTTGATGACTCTGGTCGTACTGAATTCTAGCTGAAATGCCTGTAGCTCGATGTTCCATTCAGCAACCCTTCCAGCTGAGTTGGGGCTCCTGAGTACCCTCTCCAAGGGGTATGCCGAGACGACCTTGATGGGGTGGCCTTGGAAGTAGTGCCGCAGCTTGCGCGAGGCCACCAATAGCGCGAGGAGGATCTTTTGAGGCATGGGGTACCGCGCCCTCGCATCCCGTAGCACTATGCTGACGAAATACACGGGGTGCTCGACAAGGTTGAGGGTGCTGGCACTGCTTGCATCTTCCAGAGACGAAGCTCCCAGTGCTTGGTCGCCTGAAGGGGCCTCTCCTGCTCCGGGTGCGTTCTAATGCTGCGGCTATTCCTTTCTGGCTGCGGTTGCGGCCTTCGCGAGGCCCTCCTGGCTTTGCTTTGCTTCAGTTCGGTCGGTCGATGTGGCCTTGGCACAGCGCTCCTCCCTGACCGCTACCAGGGCTGCGCTAGTGGAGTAGGGGGTGGCCGCAAGGTAGAGCACCAGGGGCTCCCGAGGATGTGGAGCTACCATCACTGGTGGACTGGTAAGGTACCTCTTGAAGTCTTGGAATGCCTTGTCGGCCTCTTCAGTCCATTCGAAGGGGCCCTTTTTCTTCATCAGCTTGAAGAAGGGCAGCGCTCGTTCCCCCATCTTGGAGATGAAACGCCCCAGCGCAGTTACACGCCCGGTGAGCTTCTGCATTTCTCTAAGGGTCCTTGGAGGGCTCATGTCTTCGACTGCCTTGACCTTCTCCGGGTTGGCCTCGATGCCCCTGTGGGATACGAGGAAACCCAAGAGCTTGCCTGAGGGGACTCCAAACACGCACTTCTCCGGGTTGAGCCGTAGGTCCACTTCGTTGAGGCTCGTGAAGGTTTCTTCCAGGTCTTGTATCAGGGTCCTTGCCTCACGAGACCTCACCACAATGTCATCGACGTAAGCTTCAGCGTTCCTCCCGAGCTGCCGGCCTAAGGCGATGTGCATCAGCCGTTGAAAGGTCGCGCCTACGCTGTGCAGCCCAAACAGCATGCACGTATAGCAGTACATTCCACACGGGGTCAGGAAAGCCATCTTCTCCACGTCTTCTACCGCCATCTTGATCTGGTGATAGCCCAAGAAGGCATCCAGGAAGCACAATAGGTCACACCATGCGGTGGAGTCGACTATCTGGTCGATTCGGGGGAGCGGAAATGGATCCTGCGGGCAGGCCTTGTTGAGGTTGGTGAAGTCGACGCACATGCACTCTTTCCCCCCTTCTTTGCACGACAACAGGATTAGCCAGCCAATCGGGGTAGCAGACCTCGTGGATAACCCCTGCCGCCTCTAGCTTCCGGGTCTCTTGAACGATGAAAGCTTGTTTCTCAGTAGACTGCCGCCTTGCCTTCTGCTTCACGGGGCATACATTGGGGCACACGTTGAGGTGATGCTCAATCACTTCCCTTGGGACCCCCGCTAACTGATCTGGTTCCCACGCGAACACCTTCTTGTTCGCACACAGGAACCTGATCAGGGCCTTCTCCTGCTCGGGCTCGAGGTTGGCCCCTATGGTGAAGGTGGCGCCAGTGGACCTGTCCTCGTCGACTGGCACCTGCTTGGTTTCCGCCTTGTCTTGGGTGAACAGCTGCTTCTTTTTAGTCGGCGCAGCCCCCTTGGGCTCAAGGGCGTCGGTGCTAGCGGGCTGCGCCACCGCGGCCGCCCTGAAAACAAGCCGGAGCACCTGCATCGCATCCCTTGTTTCTCCTGACACGGTGAGGACGCCGCTACTCCCGGGCATCTTCATGAGGTTGTATGCTGGGTGAGTTGCTGCCATGAACCGAGCCAAGGCCGGATAGCCAAGGATGGCATTGTAGGGGAGGCTGATGGGGGCGATGTCGAAGTCGATCAGCTCTGTGCGGAAGTTGTCGCAGGTGCCGAAGGTCACTAGGAGGCGGATCTGTCCCAAGGAGGCAGTGGAACCGGCTCCGACGCCCGAGAAAGGCCTGCTGGGTTGGAGCCGCTCCAGCGGCACGTGGAGTAGGCTGAAAGCCTCCACCGAGAGCACGTTGAGGCCAGCACTACCGTCGACGAGGGTCCTGGTGACGGCCACCTGGCAGATGGTGGGGGTGCACAGCATCGGGAGTGCGCCCGAACCAATGGGGTTGAAGGGGTGGTCCTCCGAGTCGAAGGTTAGATCGGCCTCGGGCGCCACCCAGCCCGGGGGGGCTTCTTGGCACTTGGAGGCAGTGCTGATCCGACGAGCGAACGGCTTGACGTGATGACTCGAGGGTGGTGCCTGGGAGCCACCCAGGAGAGTTGCGATGACGGGCGGCGCTGGTGCAGCGAAACGGGCAAGGAAGAGGTCGCGCAGCTCCTCCCAGGAGGTGACAGAGGCCGTCGGCAGGTGGAGGAGCCATGCGCGGGGGATGCCGGTGAGGGCCATGGGTAACCAGTTGGCCATCACCTGATCGTCGCCCCCGGCTCTGAGGACGGCCTCCTCGTACGCCAGCAGGAAAATCATCGGGTCCGTCGCACCGTCGTAGCGCGGTGGCATCTCGGGCCTAAACTTGCGCGGCCACTGCACTTGCCGCAAGGCGGGGGCCAAGGCCCGGAGCCCCCTGGCCCCGGTGTCGGCATCCGTTGCTGGAGCGGGTGGCGCGTTGCCCGCCATGAGGGCGGGATGTGATGTCGGTGGAGAGCGGGTCGTCAGGAGGGAGGACTCCGGCGCACCCCTACCTGGCACGCCAAATGTTGGATTTCGGGTTCCGGCAGACCCTTGAGGTTCGAACACTGGGGTGCGCGCGTAGATCTCTCCCCTACCGATCTACGTCTGATCCTCTCGTGCGAACTAAGATGAAAATGATGAACAACATAAGAGACACGAGGTTTATACTGGTTCGGGCCACCGTTGTGGTGTAATACCCTACTCCAGTGTGTGGTGTGGTGGATTTGCCTCTGGGGCTGATGATGGACAGTACAAGGGAAGAACAGCCTCGCGAGAGGTGTTCTTGAGCTGGTGCGATGAACTACTAGGGTGAGTTCCGTCGCCTCTCTCTCTCTCTCTCTGTTAGGGTTCTACCAGATCTCTAGATGTCCCTCTACTCTATGGTGGCTAGCTCTATTTATAGAGGCCCTAGGCCTCTCCCCAAATAATGAGCGGGAAGGGCGCCAATAATTGGCCATTTTGAAGGGGAACATGTAGTACAAGTTATCCTAAGCAAAGGTGGTCTTCGGCTGCCAAAAGTACTGGTGATGACGCCGTCTTGGGATCCACGGTGACCTCCGTCTTGCTGCTCTGCTGGTCTTGGTCTCGTTACACCGGAATGGCAACCTTTGCTTGATGCCTTGGCCTGTGCTTGCCCCCTTTGCACCAAAGGGGAAACAAGGACACTGCGCTGGCCGGCGCCCACCTGGCGCCCGCCTGGTCTCGATCGTCATGGCTTGCGTCACGGGTTCCTCGCGAGGTACCCCTACCTTGATCTCTCCGCCTCCTCGCAAGCCTGCCTGATGAGGCTGCCTCTGAGGAAGCTTCCAGTCATCCGCCCCGCGAGGCTTGGCCCCTCGCGAGGGTCTTGAGCTTGAGCTGATGAAGATGGGCCGCATTGGGCCCCCGCTTGAGCCACGCCGCAGGCCGCAGGCAGGCAAGTCTGGGGACCCCCGTTCCCAGAACGCCGACAACTGTGTCAAGGAAGAGCCTATGCAGGAGCACTTTTGCTCTCCGGTGGAGCGATTCCACCGAGGAAACTTCCCTCCGAGAGGGGGAAATCGAAGCCAGCGGCATCACCAACGATCCTTATCTCGTGGGAGGACAAATCTGTTGGGGAACGCAGTATTTCAAAAAATATCATATGACCACGCAAGATCTATCTAGGAGATGCATAGCAATGAGAGGGGAGAGTGTGTCTACGTACCCTCGTAGACCGATAGTGGAAGCATTTAGTAACGCGGTTGATGTAGTTGAACATCTTCGTGATCCAACCGATCAAGTACCGAACGCACGGCACCTTCGCGATCTGCACACGTTCAGATCGATGATGTCCCTTGTACTCTTGATCCAGCTGACGCCGAGGGTGAGTTCCGTCAGCACGACGGTGTGTTCACGGTGATGACGAAGTTACCGACGCAGGGCTTCGCCTAAGCACTATGACAATATGACCGAGGTGGAAAACTGTGGAGGGGGGCACCGCACACGGCTAAAGATCAACTTGTGTGTCTATGGGGTGCTCCCCTCCCCCGTATATAAAGGAGGGGAGGAGGAGGAGGAGGGGAGGCCACAAGGGGCACGCCCAAGGGGGGAATCCTACTCCTAGTAGGAGTAGGTTCCCCCCTTTCCTAGTCCTAGTAGGAGAAGAAGGAAGGAGAGGAAGAAGAGAAGGAAAGGGGGGCCCGGCCCCCCTAGCCCTAGTCCAATTCGGTTTGGGCTAGGGGGCGCGCGCCACACCTTGGCTAGCCTCCTCTCTTCCACCATTAGGCCCATGAGGCCTAATAACTTCCCGGGGGGTCCGGTAACCCCCGGTGCTCCGAAACTTATCCGAAACGACCCGAACCATTCCGGTGTCCGAATGTAGCCTTCCAATATATGAATCTTTATGTCTCGACCATTTCGAGACTCCTCGTCATGTACGCGACCTCATTCGGGACTCTGAACAACCTTTGGTACATCAAATCACATGAACTCATAATACGAATCGTCATCGAACGTTAAGCGTGCGGACCCTATGGGTTCGAGAACTATGTATACATGACCGAGACACATCTCCGGTCAATAACCAATAGCGGAACCTGGATGCTCATATTGGTTCCTACATATTCTACGAAGATCTTTATGGATCAAACCGCACAATGCTACCTCTTGAGCATGCATTGGTTTTCCCTTGAAGATGAAAGGGTGATGCAGCAAAGTAGCGTAAGTATTTCCCTCAGTTTTTGAGAACCAAGGTATCAATCCAGTAGGAGACAACGCACAAGTCACCTAGTACCTGCACAAACAATAAAGAACCTTGCAACTGATACGTCTCCAACGTATCTATAATTTTTTTATTGTCCCATGCTATTATATTATCAACCTTGGATGTTTGATATGCATTACTATGCTATTTTATATGATTTTTGGGACTAACCTATTAACCTAGAGCCCAGTGCCAGTTTCTTTCTTTCCTTGTTTTGAAGTATCATAGAAAAGGAAAATCAAACGGAGTCCAATTGACCTGAAATTTCACAGAGATCATTTTTGGACCAGAACAAGCCCACGGAGTACCGAAGGTGGGCCAGAAGAGGCCCGAGGCCACCACGAGGGTGGGGGCGCGCCCTACCCCCTGGGCACCCCCCTGCCTCATGGGTTCCTCGTAGCTCCCCTGGCCGACTTCTTTCGCCTATATATATCAGTATACCCTAAAAACACCAAGGAGCTGAATAGATCGGGAGTTCCGCCGCCAGAAGCCTCCATAGCCACCGAAAACCGATCTAGACCCGTTCTGGCACCCTGCCAAAGGGAGGAATCCCTCTTCGGTGGCCATCTTCATCATCCCGGTGCTCTCCATGACGAGGAGGGAGTAGTTCACCCTCAGGGCTGAGGGTATGTACCAGTAGCTATGTGTTTGATCTCATTCTCTCGTGTTCTTGAGGTGGTACGATCTTGATGTATCGTGAGCTTTGCTATTATAGTTGGATCTTATGATGTTTCTCCCCCTCTACTCTCTTGTGATGAATTGAGTTTTCCCTTTGAAGTTATCTTATCGGATTGAGTCTTTAAGGATTTGAGAACACTTGATGTATGTCTTGCATGTGCCACTACAAAAAAAGACACATCCGTGACATTTTGGGCCGAACGAAAAAAAATTCTGTCATACATATGACACTTCTATGACGATAATTGTGACAAAACCCGGTATCATCATAGATGTGGTGGGATCCTACTTCTATGACAAAAAATCATGACAGAAAATGGGCTTTTCGTCCTGGGCGGGCCGGAGACGCAGCTGCATGACATTCTTTGGGCCGTCCATGACGGAAAAACCATGGTAGAAGCGAGGGGGAGGAAAATTTCGAGGAGTTCCCGGTTACGGTGGGAGGTCGGGGGCCGAGCGATGCGCGTTTCTCTCGTACACGTACGCGCGTGTGTGCGAGGCATTGGCTCTAACTGAACCCGAGCGAGGCGTTGGGCTCTAACTGAACCCGAGTGATTGCACTGCAGGCTACGCGTTACTGAACCCGAGTGATCGATCGATGGCTGTTAACTGAACCCGATCGAGCAATTCCTTCGCTACTGCTGCTAACTGAAGCCGATCGATGCTGCCTCTAGATGAACAGTGAGCGTTGCGGGGGGTTTGGATGAACAGTTCCCGGTGGGGGTGGATGAACAGGACCCGTGGTGTTGCCTCTGGATGAACAGGACCCCGATCGATCGAGCTGGTTGGGGCTGGATGAACAGGACCCCGTGGAGGGCTGGATGAACAGGACCACCCCATGGAGGGTAGGATGAACAATAGACGGTGGAGGGTAGGATGAACAGTAGCCCGTGGAGGGGTGGTTGAACAGGAGCCCGTGGAGAGGGCTGGTTGAACAGTAACCGGTGGAGTAGCGCGTGGTGGAGGCTGGATGAACAGGAGCCTGTGGATGAACAGTCACAGGTGGAGGCTGGAGGAGGTCGATGGTGGATGAACAGTAGCTCGTGGAGGCTGGAGGGGGTCGACGGTGGAGATGAATAGTATCCCGTGGAGTCCCGTTTTGTGGTACGCCACACCCCTCCCGATGAACAGGACCCCGTTTCGACCGTAGGAGCTCCGTTTCATCCGTTTTGTGGTACGCCACACCCCTCCCGATGAACAGGACCCCCGTTTCGACCGTAGGAGGTCCATTTCCTCCGTTTTGCGGTACGCCAGACCCCTCCCGATCAACAGGATCCCGTTTCGAACGTGGCCGGTCGAACACAAGGCCGTTTCCTCTGTTCTGCGGTACGCCAGGCCTCGTTTCCATTGCCTGTTCCGTCCAAGCCCTCCCGATGAACACGACGCATTCCGTTGCCTCCCCATGAACACGACGCATTCTGTTGCCTCCCCATGAACACGACGACGACGCTGTTTCTCTGTTCCGACCCAGCCATGTACACGAGCCATGGCCGTACGTATGCCCGAGTAGGCGTTCGAGACCCCGCCCATATGTACACATACGTGGCCGTATTTTCTTTCTTGCACCCTTGCCGTTGTACGTACGTGTAAATGCTACATTCGCGCCTCTACTATGACACGTGCGCGCCTCTACTACGACACGTGCGTGCCTCTACATCGACCAGTATGTAAGTACACATTCGCGACCAGAATGACAACGCTACGTACGCTTCGACCAGGTGGGTCCCGACTGTCAGGCACTTCCTTGCCTGCGAAGATGTAGCTGGTGGGTCCCAGCAGTCAGGGGCGAATCATTTTTTTTGCCCGGACGCACTTCCTTGCGTGCGAAGATGTAGCTGGTGGGTCCCAGCAGTCAGGGGGAAATGTTTTTTTGTGAAATACAGTGGCCCGTCCGATGGGTCCCAGCTGTCAGGTGGAGGAATCATTATTTTCCGCGTAATAAGGAGGCACTTCCTTGCTGCGGCCGTGGACCCAGCTGTCAGCCTCTCCACGTACAGTCCACATCCGATGGAAGTCGTTCCTTGACCATGTTGACAACGCCGCGCCAAGAGCACCAGGGCGGTGGACGACGGCGAGGCCTAGGAAGGGGACGACACGGAGGCAGGGAAGACTCGGCAGTTGTTTCCCACGCGGAGGGGAGTACGACTGTATGAGGGTTTACTGGTTCGTTTGCCGTCGCCGGAGAATAACAGCAGGTTCGAACTGTTTTTAATCCCGAAATTTCGACTCACATTCAAACTGATTTTAAAAATAAATGTATATCAATATAAAATCCAACAAATTCTCCATGCATAAAAATTAATGTAATTTAAAATCTTGAAATGAAAAAAAAATTTGAAACTAATTGCCGGTTTGATGTGTTTTAAAAATGTACAACCCATTGCTCATTACTGATGGGCCATTTTCTCGGCCAGCCGAATGACAGCTCTCCTCGTCTTGAAAGATTTGCAGCCTAACAGGCCTGACAAAGCGACTTACTTGGCAAATCACAAAAAAACTGGGCTGTGGCCGTGGACCCAGCTGTCAGCCTCTCCACGTACAGTACTCTTCCGATGGAAGTCGTTCCTTGACCACGTTGACCACGCCGCATGGAGAGCACCACAGCGGTGGACGACGGCGAGGCCTAGGAAGGGGACGACGTGGTAGTGGAAGCCCGCGCGGAGAGGACTACGAGGGTTCACTGGTTCGGCTGCGGTGTGAGGCTGCTGTCGCCGCAGGGCCTGGCCAGCGGTGGGAATAGTAGGGGCGGTGAGGCCTCTGCGGCAGCACAGCCGGCCACGGGAGGCAGGAGCATGCGGCACGACCGGCGCTGCTTTGGGCGGCTGGAGCAAGAAGACCAGAGGTTGAAGAAGCACTACGGCCGTTGGATGGACATCGTACGGTCACTGGAGCTAGAATCGTTCATATTGACTAAGTTGACAAAGCCCTTCGTCCCCGTCAAATTAGTAGGCCCACAAGTCAGCCTCCCAGCAAGGTGGGTCCCAGCTAGCCGGGGGAGTATTCATTTTTTGCGCGTAATAAGGAGGCACTTCCGGTGGGTCCGAGCTGACAGCGGGGGGAACGTTTTTTCGCGAAATACGGTGGCCCGTCCGGTGGGTCCCAGCAGTCAGGGGGAAACAATTTTTTTCGCAAAATACTGGTGGCCCGTCCGGTGGGTCCCCACTGTCATGTGGAGGAATAATTATTTTCCACGTAATAAGGAGGCACTTCCTTGCGGCTGCCGTGGACCCAGCCGTCAGCCTCTCCACGTACAGTACTCTTCCGATGGAAGTCGGTCGTTGACCATGTTGACCACTCCGCGCCGAGAGCACCAGGGCGCTGGACGACGGCGAGGACTAGGAAGGGGACGACTCGGAGCCGGGGAAGACGCAGCAGTGGATGCCCACGCGAAGAGGAGTACGAGGGTTCACTGGTTCGGCTGCGGTGTGAGGCTGCTGTCGCCGCAGAATAACAGGGGGTGTGGGTGAGTAGAGGGATGGCCTAGCCAGCGGTGGGAGTAGTAGCGGGCGGTGAGGCCTCCGCAGCATCACAGCCGGCCACGGGAGGCAGGAGCACGCGGCACGACCGGCGCTGGTTTGGGCGGCTGGAGCAAGAAGACCAGAGGTTGAAGAAGCACTACGGCCGTTGGATGAATATCGTACGGTAACAGGAGCTAGAATCGTTCATATTGACTAAGTTGACAAAGCCCTCCGTCCCCGTCAACTTGGTAGGCCCACAAGTCAGCCTCCCACTATGCTGGGTTCTAGCTGGCAGGGGGAATATTCATTTTTTTGTGCGTAATTAGGAGGCACTTCCTTGCGTGCGAAGATAGCTGGTGGGTCTGACATGTCAGTGGGGGGCACTTTATTTCGTGAAATACAGAGGCCCTTCCGGTGGGTCCCAGATGCCAGGTGGAGGAATCATTATTTTGCGCGTAATAAGGAGGCATTTCCTTGTGTGCGGCCGTGGACCCAGCCGCCAGCCTCTCCACGCATAGTCTACTTCCGATGGTGTCGTTCATTGACCACGCCGCACCGAGCGCATCCAAGGTGGTGGACGACGGCGAGGCCCCGGACAGCAACGAGCCGGAGATGGGAAGACGCGGGAGTAGAGTCGCAGACAGAGAGGTGTACGAGGGTTAACTAGTTCTAGTGTGGTGTGGTTCGGCAGTCGGTGGAGAAGAACAGGAGGTGTGGAGGGGTGGAGGGATGGCCTGGCCAACGGTGGAGTAGCGCTTCATAGTGAAGCGTGCTAAGCAGAGGTGCTAGTAGCAGGAGGCGGGAGGTGGTCCCGGCGGCGCTGGAGGAAGAAGACGAGAGATTGAAGATGGATGTCGTTCGTTGGATGTAAATCCAACGGCTAACATGTCAGAATCATTTGTTGACTAAATTGACAACGACTTGCATTGGCTTCGACCTATTGGCCCACATTTCAGCCTCCAAAAATGTGGCACGTATTCAACCCATTTTTTTAGAATTTACAGTCTTTTTTTGCGCGGTAGAATTTACAGTCAATTTGATCTTTTTTTTGAATTACATCCATTAGCTGGGCTGGGTGAACGAATAATGTAGCGTCCATGCGGCCCGTTTATTTTATTTCCTAAAAATTTACAGCCCATTTGCACTTTCTCGAAATACACGATTTTGCTAGGCTGATTCTAATTATAATGTTGGGTTGGGCCAACAATGTTATCAAAAAATAAAAAGGGGCTGAGCATTTTGTTGTAAATATATTTAAATAATAAGTGATATTATTACATTCGTCCTTAAATTTATAGTCTTACCAAGCTTTATATAATAACATATAAAATATATTTTTTAGAAAAATAGGGAGCATCTCCCCGGTTCCTTTGCTAAGAATGAAACCACAACATATTCTGATACAGCAGCTCAAAGAGCAGTTCGAAAGCAAAGGTAGAAAAGCTACAAACTAGGGGGTGGATGAACAAGTTCTCTGAATAACACAAATCACCCGAGCAGTGCCAAAGGCAGAGCAGATAGAGCACTCAAATGACACAAGGAGGGTCTAGCGAAGCCTTCATGGTCTTCAGCCGAGGGGCCGTGTCAGCCTGCGGCGACCAGTAAGCAAGCGGAGACACCGGGCTGGAAGGCGTAGCATGGTGGATGTCCCTCTTTTTCGGCGACAGGTGCCCATCATCTTCATCAGAGATCTTGAGACGACCCCACGGGTCCAACCCCAAAGCAGGTCGAGCCTTGTTCAACCACAAGTGATCGCCAACGATTTCTGGAGGGATCTTGTTAGGGTTTCCATGAAGCTCATCAACTTTTCCATGTCCGATCCAGAGGAGAGAATCGCCTAGTTCCTCACCATGTTCCTGATCAACCTCAAGACCTGCGGAATGGAAATCCAGGAGGTGTTACTGAAAATCATAGCATTTCTATATTTCCAGAGGCACCAAAGGACAGCTGAGCTAACAATGTTTAAAACTAAGCACTTTTTGGTAGCAATCCAGAATCTGGCGACAGATTCGAAGGATGAGCCAATCTGACTAGAGAAATATTCCTCAATGTGGGCCCAGAGATGTTTACCAACTATACATTCAAAAAATAGGTGAGAACAAGACTCTTATTGCAAGCAGTAAACACAATCAAGGGGTTTGATGATGTGTCTCTTCCAAAGGTTATCCCTAGTCATCAATTTGTTTTTGGAGAGAAGCCAGAGAAATACATGAATTTTAGGGGGAACTCTCAATTTCCAGACAAGCTTGTATGAGGATCAATCTACCTCTGTAAGAGGATCAGGAGTTAGCTGACTTCCTCTCTATGCTAGCCAAACAAGCTTGTATGAGGATCAATCTACCTCTGTAAGAGAGAAGTTTGCCCCTCCACCTAGCAATCCTTTTAATGATTTTATCCAGAAGGGGTTGGATATCCTCTCTCCTCAGTTTATCATAGTGGAGAGGGATACCTAGGTACTTAATGGGGAAGTTGCCTTTATTACAGACTAGAATAGAGAGGAAGTCAGCTAACTCCTGATCATCCATGTTGATAGGGATGAGTTCACTTTTAGAGTAGTTGATTCTCATGTCTGAGACTTGTTCAAACCAGGTTAGAACAGTTTTCAGATTTCTAGCATGTGTGGAGTCATTGTCTAAGAAAAGGATGGTATCATCTGCATATTGAAGGCAGATGATGCCACTAGGGCAGACCTCAGGACAGAGCCCTGTAATCAGACTATGATCAGCAGCTTTGCTCAGCATTTTAGTAAGAACGTCCACTACTAAATTAAACAAAAGCGGGGAGATGGGGTCACCTTGCCTAAGGCCTTTACCAGCAAGGAAAAAAACACTTTCACAGTTATTTAACTTGACCCCGACAGACCCCCCATGAGTAAGTTGCTGGATCTAACTCTCCTCTATGAAAGGCTTGGAAAAGATCTAAGAGATCATTTTTCACCAAGTCCCAAAAATGCAGGTAAAACAAGAAGGGAATCCCATCAGGACCAGGAGCCCCATCAGGATAAGAGCTAAAAATGGCTTCCTTCACCTCTGTCTCTGAAAAAGGGGCTTCTAGCAGCTCATTTTCAGCAGGAGAGACTTTTTCAGAAGCAGAGAAAAAATTGTTTTGTAGAGAGAACCCAGAAGGGTTTTCTTTCTTAAACAGGTCTTTGTAGAAGTCACTAGCCACTTTCAGCATCTCATCTACCTCAGTAACAGGGCCATTAGGGCCATCAAGGGAGTGAATGAGGGTTTTCCTCCTCCTCTGGTTAGCTACTGTATGGAAGTAAGCAGTATTTCTATCACCCTCCTTAATGTTCCTATCTCTAGACCTTTGTTTGGCTTTGATTTCTTCTTGAAGCCAATTTTTCTTGAGCTCTCCATAGACAAAGTTTAATCTATTAGTCTCAGCCTCAGAGAGGTCAGTGGTTTCTACCTTAATATCTAGAGAATCAAACTCAAGGAGAAGAAGCCTTTTGTATCTTCTAAGATTAGCTTCCTCATTGGAGTTCCACCCTTTGGTAGTTCTTCTAAATCTCCAGATTTTGATCTGCCAATTTTCTAGGGGGCAGCTGTTGGGGAACGTAGCAGAATTTTAAAATTTTCTATGCATCACCAAGATCAATCTATGGAGTCATCTAGCAACGAGGGAGAGGGGAGTGCATCTACATACCCTTGTAGATCGCGCGCGGAAGCATTCAAGAGAACGGGGTTGATGGAGTCGTACTCGTCGTGATCCCAATCACCGATGACCTAGCGCCGAACGGACGGCACCTCCGTGTTCAACACACGTACGGTTGGGAAGACGTCTCCTCCAACTTGATCCAAAAAGGGGGAAGGAGAGGTTGATGAAGATCCAGCAGCACGATGGCGTGGTGGTGGAAGCAACGTTGATCTCGGCAGGGCTTCGCCAAGCTCAGGGAGAGGGAGGAGTGTCACGGGAGGGAGAGGGAGGCGCCAGGGGCTAGGGTCCGGCTGCCCTCCCTCCCCCCCCACTATATATAGGACCCCTAGGGGGGTGCCGGCCTAGGAGATTGAATCTCCAAGGGGGGGCGGCGGCCAAGGGGGGTGGAGTGCCCCCCAAGCAAGTGGGCCGCCCCCCACCCCTAGGGTTTCCAACCCTAGGCGTAGGGGGAGGCCCATGGGGGGTGCACCAGCCCACTAGGGGCTGGTTCCCCACCCACTTTAGCCCATGGGGCCCTCCGGGATAGGTGGCCCCACCCGGTGGACCCCCGGGACCCTTCCGGTGGTCCCGGTACAATACCGATTACCCCCGAAACCTTCTTGATGGCCGAAACTTGACTTCCTATATATAAATCTTCACCTCCAGACCATTCCGGAACTCCTCGTGACGTTCGGGATCTCATCCGGGACTCCGAACAACTTTCTGGTTACCGTATACTAATATCTCAACAACCCTAGCGTCACCGAACCTTAAGTGTGTAGACCCTACGGGTTCGGGAGACACGCAGACATGACCGAGACGACTCTCCGGTCAATAACCAACAGCGGGATCTGGATACCCATGTTGGCTCCCACATGCTCCTCGATGATCTCATCGGATGAACCACGATGTCGAGGATTCAATCAATCCCGTATACAATTCCCTTTGTCAATCGGTACATTACTTGCCCGAGACTCGATCGTCGGTATCCCAATACCTCGTTCAATCTCGTTACCGGAAAGTCACTTTACTCGTACCGTAATGCATGATCCCGTGATCAACCACTTGGTCACATTGAGCTCATTATGATGATGCATTACTGAGTGGGCCCAGAGATACCTCTCCGTCATACGGAGTGACAAATCCCAGTCTCGATTCGTGCCAACCCAACAGACAATTTCGGAGATACCTGTAGTGTACCTTTATAGTCACCCAGTTACATTGTGACGTTTGGCACACCCAAAGCACTCTTACGGTATCCGGGAGTTGCACAATCTCTTGGTCTAAGGAAATGATACTTGACATTCGGAAAAGCTATAGCAAACGAACTACATGATCTTTGATCTATGCTTAGGATTGGGTCTTGTCCATCACATCATTCTCCTAATGATGTGATCCCGTTATCAATAACATACAACGTCCATAGTCAGGAAACCATGACTATCTTTTGATCAACGAGCTAGTCAACTAGAGGCTCACTAGGGACGTGTTGTGGTCTATGTATTCACACATGTATTAGGATTTCCGGATAACACAATTATAGCATGAACAATAGACAATTATCATGAACAAAGAAATATAATAATAACCATTTTATTATTGCCTCTAGGGCATATTTTCAACAATCTCCCACTTGCACTAGAGTCAATAGTCTAGTTACATTGTGATGAATCGAACACCCATGCAGTTCTGGTGTTGATCATGTTTTGCTCTAGGGAGAGGTTTAGTCAACGGATCTGCCACATTCAGGTCCGTATGTACTTTACAAATATCTATGTCTCCATTTTGAACACTTTCACAAATGGAGTTGAAGCGACGCTTGATATGCCTGGTCTTCCTGTGAAACCTGGGCTCCTTGGCAAGGGCAATAGCTCCAGTGTTGTCACAAAAGAGAGTCATTGAGCCCGATGCATTGGGTATGACTCCTAGGTCGGTAATGAACTCCTTCACCCAGATTGCCTCTTGTGCTGCCTCCGAGGCTACCATGTACTCCGCTTCACATGTAGATCCCGCCACAACACTTTGCTTGCAACTGCACCAGCTTACTGCCCCTCCGTTCAAAATATACACATATCTGGTTTGTGACTTAGAGTCATCCAGATCTGTGTCGAAGCTAGCATCGACGTAACCCTTTACGACGAGCTCTTCGTCACCTCCATAAACGAGAAACATGTCCTTAGTCCTCTTCAGGTACTTCAGGATATTCTTGACCGCTGTCCAGTGTTCCATGCCGGGATTACTTTGGTACCTTCCTACCAAACTTACGGCAAGGTTTACATCAGGTCTGGTACACAGCATAGCATACATGATAGACCCTATGGCCGAGGCATAGGGCACGACACTCATCTTTTCTCTATCTTCTATCATGGTCGGGCATTGAGCCGTGCTCAATCTCTTACCTTGCAATATAGGCAAGAACCCCTTCTTTGACTGATCCATTTTGAACTTCTTCAATATCTTGTCAAGGTACGTACTCTGTGAAAGACCAATGAGGCGTCTTGATCTATCTCTATAGATCTTGATGCCTAATATATAAGCAGCTTCTCCAAGATCCTTCATTGAAAAACACTTGTTCAAGTAGGCCTTTATGCTTTCCAAGAATTCTATATCATTTCCCATCAACAGTATGTCATCCACATACAATATGAGAATGCTACAGAGCTCCCACTCACTTTCTTGTAAATGCAGGCTTCTCCATAAGTCTACGTAAATCCAAACGCTTTGATCATCATCAAAACGAATGTTCCAACTCCGAGATGCTTGCACCAGCCCATAAATCGAGCGTTGGAGCTTGCACACCTTGTCAGCATTCTTAGGATCGACAAAACCTTCCGGCTGCATCATATACAATTCTTCCTTAAGGAAACCATTAAGGAATGTCGTTTTGACGTCCATTTGCCATATCTCATAATCATAGAATGCGGCAATTGCTAACATGATTCGGACGGACTTCAGCTTCGCTACGGGTGATAAAGTCTCATCGTAGTCAACCCCTTGAACTTGTCGATAACCCTTAGCGACAAGCCGAGCTTTATAGATGGTTACATTACCATCGGCGTCTGTCTTCTTCTTAAAGATCCATTTATTTTCTATGCCTCGCCGATCATCGGGCAAGTCAGTCAAAGTCCACACTTCATTTTCATACATGGATCCTATCTCGGATTTCATGGCTTCCAGCCATTTGTCGGAATCTAGGCCCGCCATCGCTTCTTCATAGTTCGAAGGTTCACCGTTGTCTAACAACATGATTTCCAGGACAGGGTTGCCGTACCACTCTGGTGCGGAACATGTCCTTGTGGACCTACGAAGTTCAGTAGCAACTTGATCTGAAGTTTCATGATCATCATCATTAACTTCCTCTCTAGTCGGTGCAGGCACCTCAGGAACAATTTCTTGAGCTGCGCCACTTACCGGTTCAAGAGGTAATACTTCATTGAGTTCTACTTTCCTCCCACTTATTTCTTTCGAGAGAAACTCTTTCTCTAGAAAGGATCCATTCTTGGCAGCAAAGATCTTGCCTTCGGATCTGAGGTAGAAGGTATACCCAATAGTTTCTTTAGGGTATCCTATGAAGACGCATTTTCCGACTTGGGTTCGAGCTTTTCAGGTTGAAGTTTCTTGACATAAGCATCGCATCCCCAAACTTTTAGAAACGACAGCTTAGGTTTCTTCCCAAACCATAATTCATATGGTGTCGTCTCAACGGATTTCGATGGAGCCCTATTTAAAGTGAATGCGGTAGTCTCTAAAGCATAGCCCCAAAATGACAGCGGTAAATCGGTAAGAGACATCATAGGTCGCACCATATCCAATAGAGTGCGATTACGATGTTCGGACACACCATTACGCTGAGGTGTTCCAGGTGGCGTGAGTTGTGAAACTATTCCACATTTCCTTAAGTGTGTGCCAAATACATGACTCAAGTATTCTCCCCCACGATCTGATCGCAAGAACTTGATTTTCCTGTCACGTTGATTCTCAACCTCACTCTGAAATTCCTTGAACTTTTCAAAGGTCTCAGACTTGTGTTTCATTAAGTAGACATACCCATATCTACTCAAGTCATCAGTGAGGGTGAGAACATAATGATAGCCACCGCGAGCCTCAACACTCATTGGACCGCACACATCAGTATGTATGATTTCCAATAAGTTGGTTGCTCACTCCATTGTTCCTGAGAATGGAGTCTTGGTCATTTTACCCATAAGGCATGGTTCACACATGTCAAATGATTCATAATCAAGAGACTCCAAAAGTCCATCTGCATGGAGCTTCTTCATGCGTTTGACACCTATGTGACCAAGGCGGCAGTGCCACAAGTATGTGGGACTATCATTATCAACCTTACATCTTTTGGTATTCACACTATGAATATGTGTAACATTACGCTCGAGATTCATTAAGAATAAACCATTCACCAGCGGAGCATGACCATAAAACATATCTCTCATATAAATAGAACAACCATTATTCTCGGATTTAAATGAGTAGCCATCTCGAATTAAACGAGATCCTGATACAATGTTCATGCTCAAAGTTGGCACTAAATAACAATTATTGAGGTTTAAAACTAATCCTGTAGGTAAATGTAGAGGCAGCGTGCCGACGGTGATCACATCGACCTTGGAACCATTCCCGACGCGCATCGTCACCTCGTCCTTCGCTAGTCTCCGCTTATTCCACAGCTCCTGCTTTGAGTTACAAATGTGAGCAACCGTGCCGGTATCAAATACCCAGGAGCTACTACGAGTACTGGTAAGGTACACATCAATTACATGTATATCACATATACCTTTAGTGTTGCTGGCCTTCTTGTCCGCTAAGTATTTGGGGAAGTTCCGCTTCCAGTGACCACTTCCCTTGCAATAAAAACACTCAGTCTCAGGCTTGGGTCCATTCTTTGACTTCTTCCTGGTAGCTTGCTTACCGGGCGCGGCAACTCCCTTGCCGTCCTTGAAGTTCTGTTTACCCTTGCCTTTCTTGAACTTAGTGGTTTTATTCACCATCAACACTTGATGTTCCTTTTTGATTTCCACCTGCGCTGATTTCAGCATTGAATATACATCAGGAATGGTCTTTTCCATCCCCTGCATATTGAAGTTCATCACAAAGCTCTTGTAGCTCGGTGGAAGCGACTGAAGGATTCTGTCAATGACCGCGTCATCTGGGAGATTAACTCCCAGCTGAGTCAAGCGGTTATGCAACCCAGACATTTTGAGTATGTGCTCACTGACAGAACTATTTTCCACCATCTTACAACTGAAGAACTTGTCAGAGACTTCATATCTCTCGACCCGGGCATGAGCTTGGAAAACCATTTTCAGCTCTTCGAACATCTCATATGCTTCGTGTCTCTCAAAACGCTTTTGGAGCCCCGGTTCTAAGCTGTAAAGCATGCCGCACTGAACGAGGGAGTAATCATCAGCACATTACTGCCAAGCGTTCATAACGTCTTGGTTCTATGGGATGGGTGCGTCACCTAGCGGTGCTTCTAGGACATAATCTTTCTTGGCAGCTATGAGGATGATCCTCAGGTTACGGACCCAGTCCCTATAGTTGTTGTCATCATCTTTCAGCTTGGTTTTCTCTAGGAACGCGTTGAAGTTGAGGGCAACATTAGCGTGGGCCATTTGATCTACAAGACATAGTGTAAAAATTTTAGACTAAGTTCATGATAATTAAGTTCATCTAATCAAATTATTCAATGAACTCCCACTCAGATAGACATCCCTCTAGTCATATAAGTGAAACATGATCCGAGTCAACTAGGCCGTGTCCGATCATCACGTGAGACGGACTAGTCAACATCGGTGAACATCTTCATGTTGATCGTATCTTCTGTACGACTCATGCTCGACCTTTTGGTCTTCCGTGTTCCGAGGCCATGTCTGTACATGCTAGGCTCGTCAAGTCAACCTAAGTGTATTGCGTGTGTAAATCTGGCTTACACCCGTTGTATTCGAACGTTAGAATCTATCACACCCGATCATCACGTGGTGCTTCGAAACAACAAACCTTCGCAACGGTGCACAGTTAGGGGGAACACTTTCTTGAAATTATTACAAGGGATCATCTTATTTAAGCTACCGTCGTTCTAACCAAATAATATGCAAAACATGATAAACATCACATGCAATCAAATAGTGACATGATATGGCCAATATCATTTGCTCCTTTCGATCTCCATCTTCGGGGCTTCATGATCATCGTTGTCACCGGCATGACACCATGATCTTCATCATCATGATCTCCATCATTGTCTCTTCTTAAAGTTGTCTCGTCATCTATTACTTATACTACTATGGCTAACGCTTTAGCAATAAAGTAAAGTAATTACATGATGTTTATGTTGACACGCAGGTCATAAATAAATTAAGACAACTCCTATGGCTCCGGCCGGTTGTCATACTCATCGACATGCAAGTCGTGATTCCTATTACAAGAACATGATCAATCTCATACATCACATATATCATTCATCACATCCTTTTGGCCATACCACATCACACGGCACATGCTGCAAAAACAAGTTAGACGTCCTCTAATTGTTGTTGCAAGTTTTTACGTGGCTGCTATTGGTTTCTAGCAAGAACATTTATTGCCTACGCCAAAACCACAACGTGATATGCCAATTTCTATTTACCCTTCATAAGGACCCTTTTCATCGAATCCGATCCGACTAAAGTGGGAGAGACAGACACCCGCCAGCCACCTTATGCAACTAGTGCATGTCAATCGGTGGAACCAGTCTCACGTAAGCGTACGTGTAAGGTCAGTCCGGGCCGCTTCATCCCACGATGCCACCGAATCAAGATAAGACTAGTAACAGCAAGCAAATTGACAATATCCATGCACACAACTGCTTTGTGTTCTACTCATGCATAGAAACTACGCATAGACCTAGCTCATGATGCCACTGTTGGGGAACGTAGCAGAATTTTAAAATTTTCTACGCATCACCAAGATCAATCTATGGAGTCATCTAGCAACGAGGGAGAGGGGAGTATTTCTACATACCCTTATAGATCGCGCGCGGAAGCGTTCAAGAGAACGGGGTTGATGGAGTCGTACTCATCGTGATCCAAATCACCGATGACCTAGCGCCGAACGGACGGCACCTCCGCGTTCAACACACGTACGGTTGGGAAGACGTCTCCTCCAACTTGATCCAGCAAGGGGGAAGGAGAGGTTGATGAAGATCCAGCAGCACCGGCGTGGTGGTGGAAGCTACGGTGATCTCAGCAGGGCTTCGCCAAGCTCAGGGAGAGGGAGGAGTGTCACGGGAGGGAGAGGGAGGCGCTAGGGGCTAGGGTCCGGCTGCCCTCCCTCCCCCCCACTATATATAGGACCCCTAGGGGGCGCCGGCCCTAGGAGATTGAATCTCCAAGGGGGCGGCGGCCAAGGGGGTGGAGTGCCCCCAAGCCAAGTGGGGCGCCCCCACCCCTAGGGTTTCCAACCCTAGGCGCAGGGGGAGGCCCATGGGGGGCGCACCAGCCCACTAGGGGCTGGTTCCCCAACCACTTTAGCCCATGGGGCCCTCCGGGATAGGTGGCCCCACCCGGTGGACCCCCGGGACCCTTCCGGTGGTCCCGGTACAATACCGATTACCCCCAAAACCTTCTCGATGGCCGAAACTTGACTTCCTATATATAAATCTTCACCTCCAGACCATTCCGGAACTCCTCGTGACGTCTGGGATCTCATCCGAGACTCCAAACAATTTTCGGGTTACCGTATACTAATATCTCAACAACCCTAGCGTCACTGAACCTTAAGTGTGTAGACCCTACGGGTTCGGGAGACACGCAGACATGACCGAGACGACTCTCCGGTCAATAACCAACAGCGGGATCTAGATACCCATGTTGGCTCCACATGCTCCTCGATGATCTCATCGGATGAACCATGATGTCGAGGATTCAATCAATCTCGTATACAATTCCCTTTGTCAATCGGTACGTTACTTGCCCGAGACTCGATCGTCGGTATCGCAGTACCTTGTTCATTCTCGTTACCGGCAAGTCACTTTACTCGTACCGTAATGCATGATCCCGTGATCAACCACTTGGTCACATTGAGCTCATTATGATGATGCATTACCGAGTGGCCCAGAGATACCTCTCCGTCATACGGAGTGACAAATCCCAGTCTCGATTCGTGCCAACCCAACAGACACTTTCGGAGATACCTGTAGTGTACCTTTATAGTCACCCAGTTACGTTGTGATGTTTGGCACACCCAAAGCACTCTTACGGTATCCGGGAGTTGCACGATCTCATGGTATAAGGAAATGATACTTGACATTCGGAAAAGCTATAGCAAACGAACTACACGATCTTTGAGCTATGCTTAGGATTGGGTCTTGTCCATCACATCATTCTCCTAATGATGTGATCCCGTTATCAATAACATCCAATGTCCATAGTCAGGAAACCATGACTATCTTTTGATCAACAAGCTAGTCAACTAGAGGCTCACTAGGGACGTGTTGTGGTCTATGTATTCACACATGTATTACGATTTCCAGATAACACAATTATAGAATGAACAATAGACAATTATCATGAACAAAGAAATATAATAATAACCATTTTATTATTGCCTCTAGGGCATATTTCCAACAGCAGCTGCTCCCAGTAGGCTCATTCCAGATTTTCCTGACTAGCTCAGTAAAATCTTCTCTAAGCAACCACCACTTTTCAAATTTAGAACTATTGCTCTTTGGGGTTTGGTTAAGCCAGAGTCCCAGAGCAAAGGAGTGTGGTCACTACCACATCTGGGCAGAGCTCTACAACTAGAAACGGGAAACTATCTAATTCTGTGTCACAGAAAATTCTGTCAATGGTGGACATAATCCTGGAGCAGCACTTCCAACATATCTAGCAGAACTGTGGGTTTTCCTTCTGACAGGGCAATTCTCCACTTTATGGGTAACCATTTTGCAGATAAAACAACTCTTGGGCTTGACACATTTATCCAAATGATGCCCTAGTTCCCCACAGTTGTAGCAGATCACCTCAGAGTATGCCATAAGGCCCGAAGCAGGGGCAGGAGCAGTTTTCTAGATGTCCTATCTCTTCTTTTGCTGATTCTTGCCTTGAGATTTCCCACTGATCAGAGAGTCAGAACCACCAACAGATTGATCTTGGGCAATTACAGGAGCTTGCCCAGATTGTGCCCCATTTGGGGCGGAGGTGGGCTGTACCACTGCCCAACCGGCGCTCCCCCCCCCATTGTGATAGGGGGAATTCATCGGAGTTCCTGGTTCCTTCTCATCCTCCAGCCAGATGTTGTCTCTCGGGAAGCAGAAATAACCACCAGACAGATCAATTGAAGCAGATTGCAAGCCTAATTTCAATCTTCTGCAGGTTTGGGGGAGAGGTAAGGTAGGGGATCCACCTGCTCCGGCTCTGGTGGCATGCTGGTGGGCAGGAGTCCAGTCAAGCATTCCCATCTCGCAGCACAACGTGGATCTCCTGAATTCACTTCTCCTTTCGCCCATCGAACGAACGCAATTGGCGGCTCACTGGGGTGGGGCATCCTGTGCTTCTCTGAGAAATCTCCTTCGAAGTAGATCCGCAAGGCTAGATTCAGCAGCTCCCAATCCACATGATCCTTGCACATCTGAGCATACCTGCGCGAGTGAGAGAACGGATTCGGTCCCTCCTTGGCTTCCTCCCTCGCAGCATCCTCCTCTGCTTCCCTCCATTTGCACGTGCACTGGGTCCAGGAGAGAGCGTCGTCGCGGATCCGCATCGCCCGCTCCCTCCATCTCCTCCCTCGAGTCTCCAGCAGCACTGTCGGCGCGACGGATTCGAGCGGCTGGAGCATCCACGGGAAGGCTTTGTAGACATGAGGGAGATGCATCTTGTACATCTGCCTGTCTTCTAGCCATTGCCCCGTGGATATGGCCGGCGACTCCATGGGGCGCGCGAGCGGACTTGCTGAGGGGGGCAGGCGCGCCCGGGGTCAGGAGGCGGGGGTGGAGGCGAGATCTATGGCGGCGGCGAGGGTGGAGGTAGTGGCGGGGGCGGCGGCGAGGGTGGAGGTGGTGGCGGGGGCGAAGGGGATCGCGAGAGCGGACATCTATTTGCCAATTATGTGAACTAAATAGTCAACATATAAAATAATTTAAATAAATACAATATAATTAGAAGGGAAACATAAGTTGGACCTGGCGTTCTGTCGCGTTCCGGGAATGGGGGTCCCCAGACTTGCCTCCCTATGGCCTGCGGCGTGGCTCAAGTGGGGGGCCCAGCGCAGCCCATCTTCATCAGCTCAAGCTCAAGACCCTCGCGAGGGGCCAAGCCTCGTGGGGCGGACGACGGGAAGCTTCCTCAGAGGCGGCCTCATCCGGCAGGCTTGCGAGGAGGCGGAGAGATCAAGGCGGGGATACCTCGTGAGGAACCTGTGACGCAAGCCATGACGATCGAGACCAGGCGGGCGCCAGCCTGCGCAGTGTCCTTGTTTCCCCTTTGGTGCAAAGGGAGCAAGCATAGGCCAAGGCACCGGGCAAAGGTTACCATTCTGGTGCAGCAAGACCAAGACCAGCAGAGCGGCAGGACGGAGGTCACCGTGGAGCCCAAGACGGCATCATCACCAGTGCTTTTGGAAGCCGAAGACCACCTTTGGTCAGGATAACTTGTACTATATGTTCCCCTTCAAAATGGCCAAGTGTTGGCGCCCTTCCCGCTCATTATTTGGGGAGAGGCCCGGGGCCTCTATAAATAGAGCTAGCCACCACAGAGTAGAGACATCTAGAAAACATCCAGAAATCTGGTAGAGCCCTAGCAGAGAGAGAGAGAGGCGACTGAGCTCACCCTAGCATTTCATCGCACCAGCTCAAGAACACCTCTCGCGAGGCTGTTCTTCCCTTGTACTGTTCATCATCAGCCCCTGAGGCAATCCACCACACCACACACTGGAGTAGGGTATTACACCACAACAGTGGCCCGAACCAGCATAAACCTTGTGTCCCTTGGGTTGTTCATTGTTTCAAGCTTAGATCATGCGAGGAGATTGGACGTAAATCGGTAGGGGACAGATCTCCACGCGCACCCAGTGTTCGAACCTCAAGGGTCTGCCGAAACCCGAAATCCGACATTTGGCGCGCCAGGTAGGGGTGCGCCCGAATCCTTCTTCCTCCGCATCGCGTTCCGTCGCTTCGCTGTTCAGATGTCAACCGACACAGCAGCCAACGCCGACTGCTGGGCAGGTGGCCCGCCCACGCCGTGGCACCAGCCCAGGGCGACCTCAACCTTGCGCCTCAGGCAGCCCGCGCTCCGTAGGCGCTGCGGGGCACGGGCGACGTGGCCAGATGCTGCCTGCCCTCACACCACGACAGGTGCGGGCCGCAGCAAGGGCCTCTGACCACGCCACGGCCACGGTGTCGTACACCCGACGAGAGCAAGCGAATTCCAGGGCCGCGCTCACGGTGGCCCGAGAGCTGCTATGGTGCCGACCGCTGGAGGGCGGCCGCGACGTGTTGTTGGAGCGAGTAGCTGAGCTCCTGGACATCGCCGCCTCAGGAACACCTCCTTTCTGCGTCCAGCTGCCACCCCAGACCCAAGGCGGGCCGCATGGCGTCATTGTGCACATGCACACGACTTCCAGTGGACTCCAGGACCCGTCCGGCGCCAACACCTCTGCCGGCACCGGGCGACAAGTCACGCCAGCCCCCTCTCAGGCCAGCGAAGGGGTGCATGCCACGGCCTTCGGCCTCGGCGGACCGTCGCGCCATCACCCCCAAGACGGCGCTCCAAGCCAGGCTGCATGGCATGCGGGGTGCTACGGTGGGGCGCATGGGACGGCGACCCCGGAAGCTTATGTGCCCTGCATGGTGCGTCAGGGGTGCGCACTGGAGGAAGATCATGGCTCGTTCCTCGGGCCAGGCTGGGACGAGGAGACGCCAGAAGCTAAGCTCTTTCAGGAACCCCAGGAGAGCCTCGACAACCGCACCGGCGGCAGCAATTATCAGGTACCACTCATCCCTCAGGAGCAAGCTTATGCTAACCATGGGTCGCAGGAGATACAGGTCGCCGCAGCAGGTGGCTGCCCCAATTCTGCAGCCTCATACCCCTCAGGAGGAGGGCGCAGGGGACTGCTGGAGAGGGGTCGAGATTCGGGTTCGTCACCGCGGCGGCCGGAGCAAGGCGTTCTCAGGAGGTAGGCCCCCTGTCGGGGAGGTGCCCCAAGGCCTGCCCCCGGCAGGGGACCCGTGGTCGTCGGGGGAACCACTGGCGACCGCGCTGCCTCATTGGCGTCGTCCTGGTTTCCGGTCACCGTCGATGGCGGCAGAGTGTGGCGCAAGGCGTGGCCCTCGCCTGGCCATATGAAGCAAGGCCGGTACCTATGAAGAAGGCACAGTGCCTGTGAAGCTCGCCGCCCGTGACACTCTCACGTAATAATGAGTGGGGCTGTACACGCCCCGGAGTCTCCGGAGAGCCGCCCTCGGGCCTCGGGGGCTCCCGCCCACGCCTAGTGGCAGCACTTAGCTCCGCGCTGGTGAGAAGACGTCGAAGACTAGACTAGGTGCCGGACGCGGCCTTTTTCTTTTGCCTTTCCTTGTTGACAAGTTCTTCGATTTGGATTTAAGTTGGATTTGAGCTCGATGCTTGCGTGTGTTTGGGGGAAGGGGTGTTTAGTCTCGTTCGAGCAATCTCTCGCGTTCTGGTTTTGGCTTTGCGTCCAAAGTTAGCATCGGCTGCCCCCCTCGCGAGCCCCTCGCGAGCCGGGCCGGGCCAGGCACGTTTTACAGCCGGGACCGCTATTGCCGCACCCTCTTCGGAGGTCCTCATTGCGGAATCCACAAGCTAATCAGGTGACAGCCGAGCTACGGCGGCCCCCGCAGGCCCGCTCAGGACTCGTCAGGGTCAGAAGGTACACAAGTCAGCTGACTCATCACCAGGCCAGCTGCTAAGTTCACACGCAATGTTATACTTACCAGGGTACTAATTGCAAACCTTTACATGAGGGGCTACCCCTCCCAAAATGCTCTTACATTCTTCAGGGCCAAGCCCGAACCTTCTTCGTGCAGGATAAACAACAGTGACATGCGGTCAGTCAGACATATCACTCACCGTGTCTTCTTGGGCATCCTCGGAGGCATCGCTGGCGTCGTTGACATTGCCACCGCCGCCAGCATCCCCGTCAGCACCAGGCTCGTCCACGAGCATGCCATCATCATCAGACGCAAAGGCCCTGACAAGGGCGTCCACTTTGCCCTCCACCCATCGCGCTAGGGCGCCCCGGACGGCTATGGGCACGGGTGCGGTGGCAGCGTCGAAGTCAAAGTGGGGGTCCGTGTCCAGCAGATAGCTGAAGACGCAGGAGAATGCACGCCCGAGCAAGGCTTGGAGCCTCTCTTCGACAAGCCAACTGGACCTTTCGGAGCGGTTCTCCAGAAGCGTCACCACATCGGTGAAAAACTGGAGGTTTCCGGCGTAATTGACCTCGTGCGGCTCCTTGGCGGCAGCCTCGCAGATGTTACCCAAAGCTGTGTTGGCCCTTTCTCTAAGCGTTTGAAGCATGGGGCATGCTCACGCTCCAGGACCCACCGCCGACGGATCTCGTCCTCATTCCGCCGCGCGATGGCCTCGGCGTCATCAACCCTCTGTTGGAGAAGAAGTTGCTTGGCCCGGGAAGAGGACAGCTCCGCCTGTGCTGCGCTGAGGGCGGCTACAAAGGAGTCCGCACGACGCGTCACTTCAGCCAGTTTGGCCCTGAGGGCCGCAGTCCTGCCCTCAGCCTCGGCCTTGAACAGCCCCAACCTCATCTCGTACTCGCACTCGAAGGCTGAGCGAGCTTCCGCCACGCGACGATCGACTTCTTCCTGGGCCCGGGCTTCGCGTGCAGCAACGTCATCCTCCGCCCGAGCCACCAGGCGCTCCCTCGTCTCAAACCGCTCAAGATCAAGGTTGCGCTTGGCGGCCTCCACCGTCAGCGCCTCCTCACGCTTCAGAAGCTCCGCCCAATCAACAGGGGGCCCCTCCATCGACTCAAGGGCCGCCTGGCGTAGTTCAACTTGCTGCTCCAGGGAGTTGCCCCAGGCCATGAGCTCCCACGCACGCTCCTCCGCATCCTTGCACCGACGGTCTGCTTCCCGAGCCTCCTCGACGGCCTGGGAGCAGGCCTCCTGCGAAGCTGCCAACGACGCTTCAGCCTTCGCGTTCTCGAGATCACGCTGGTGACGTGCGAGGGCGATGGCTACCTTTAGTTTGCGCCTCTCCTCATCAAGGCGCAAACCTTCGGCCTCGAGGCACGCATCCTCGTCAGCAAGCTCTGCCCCGATCCGGCTTACCGCATCCGCCGCCCTCTAGAGGAACTCTTCGTGAAGGGCGCGTCGCTCCCGAGCGCGCCTAAGCACGTCTTCCGCATCACCCTCTTCCACCGGAGCATGCGGAGGGCCCCGAGGCGGTAGGCCCCCTCCTGGCGCGGGGCTGGGGGCTGGCGCCCTAGCAATCGCCGAACGGACCTCTTGGGGAATCTGGCCTAGCGTTGGTCCACCCACGGAGGAGAAGCCAAAGACAGACTTCAGCCATTCCCCATCTATGATCAGAGGAGGAAGACGGGGCAGGCCGGATGTGCCCAGGAGGACTCATGAAGAAAGGACAGCGGGCACGCAGGCTCGAGGTGCCCTATGGAACGGACCACTCCCTCAACTGCTCTGGCAGCAGGGGTGCCGCTCAAGCTCGGCGAGCCCAGGGCCAGCGGAGAAGGCGAAGTTTGGGGGGCTGGCTCCCGGGCTGGCTCAGCGGGTTCCGCAGGGCAGGGCCTGAAAGGGCCACACTCAGTCGCAGGGATAGCAAAGTAAACGAGCAAGGAAAGAAGAAGACTTACTCGTCCATGGAAAGGTACTTCCTGCGCTTCAACAGGCGGCAAGGGCGGTCGTTGCCACCCGAGGCATCCTTCCTCTTGAGGAGGGCCTCGAAGTCTACGCGGAACCGACCTAAGCGCCCGGCGCAGGGGTCGGCCCCTGGTGTGGAAGAAGAGTCAAGATGATCAGCACTGTAGGAGTCAGCCTGGGGGGCGCCGTCAGGCGTCGCCTCGCGAGGAACGGCTGGGGGCTCGAGAGCCCCGGCCTCAGGAACCACAGGCCGCAACTCCGCACCTGACGCCGCTCCAGGGCGGGCCTTGGGAGACGCCGCCTTCAAGACTTCTTGCGGCGTCGGCACCTCGACATCGGTCGCCTCAACTCCCGCCGGCTCTCCTCTCCCCGCCCTGTTGCCCGAGGAAGGACTGCTGTGGGAGGCAGGGGAAGCAACCACGGCGGCTGGGTTCTCGCGGGGCCCCATGAAGCCAGCAGGGCACAGTCCCCACTCATCAAAGCTGGGCATCTGCCTCACAAAATCGGCCCTACCAGAGCAAAGATACAAGAGGACACCGTTACTCCGAAGGCTGCCTGGGGAAGGATCGCCAGTCAAGACCCTGAGCACCATCTGCGGCGCTTCAGGCGCCAAGTCCTCCTCCTGAAGCCGCATGCGGTCTCTGTGCCCCACGAAGTCCCACATCCGGCGAGAGTGGCGCTGGAGAGGAGCAATGCGACATTGGAGGAACTCCTTCACCACCTTGGGCGCTGTCATGTTGAGCGCCCTCAAACTCTGGAAGCGGCGCCAGATGAAGGCAAGCCGGGGGCTCGCGAGAACCTCATGATCCCAACCCGCGTGGGGAACAGCAGGCGAGGTCGGATGCGAGAGCAGAGGGTTGGGCACTCCAACATCCACGTATAGCCACCGCTCTTTGAACCTGGCCTCAGGAGAAGGAAGGCTGAAGTCGATCCCTGAAGCGGCCGTCTCTGGCACGGCGAAGAAGCTCACGCACCCTGAGCACTGAGTGGGGTCGCTCAGGCACAAGGAAAAGAAGTGGCGCAGCAGGGCCACGGAAGGAGGAATGCCTATCATCGCCTCGCAAACAAAAGCAAAGATAGCCAGAAGAGTAATGGACTCCGGCTCGAGGTGCATCATGCAGATCTAATAATGGGAGAGCACCATGTTGAAGAAGGCGGAAAAGGGGGGAACCAGACCCACCCATAGGGCATCAGCGAAGAATCGGACCTCCGTGACGATCCTATCAAGGGAGGCGTGGGACGCAGGCCAGGCCGTGGTCCTGCCGCACTCGTTGAAGATAGTTGCAAGGGTGGAGCAGACCTTGTCCAAAGCTTCTGCATTGAGTATTATCGACCGGGCGACGGTGGGGGTCACCGCTGGAGGTGTGCGGAGCAAAGGTGCAGGCTTCTTTCCCCTTCCTTTCTTCGTTGGCGCCATGGCGGTGAGAAGGAGGAAGAACTCGAGCTGGATTGGCGGCGGAGGCTGGAGCTCAAGGAAGAAGGAAAGGTGGGTGGCGGGCGAGCAGCGGAAAGAAGGAACAAATGTGTGCAACCACGGGTCCTCTTAGCCGAGCGTGTAACAAGGTGTCGTGGGGAAGCACAGACGCCCACGCCCAATCGATCGCCATGCGGCGCCCAAGGCCGCAGGCTGTTGGGGCCCGCGGCGCTTCGCGCTTGCCCCTTCGCTTTCCTGCTAGGCCAAGCCTGGGCGCGCCTTGGGCCCGGGGGCTACTGTCGGCGTTCTGGGAACGGGGGTCCCCAGACTTGCCTGCCTGCGGCGTGGCTCAAGTGGGGGGCCAAACGCGGCCCATCTTCATCAGCTCAAGCTCAAGACCCTTGCGAGGGGCCAAGCCTCGCGGGGCAGACGACAGGAAGCTTCCTCAGAGGCGGCCTCATCCGGCAGGCTCGCGAGGAGGCAGAGAGATCAAGGCGGGGATACCTCGCGAGGAACCCGTGATGCAAGCCATGACGATCGAGACCAGGCGGGCGCCGGCCTGCGCAGTGTCCTTGTTTCCCCTTTGGTGCAAAGGGGGCAAGCACATGCTAAGGCACCGGGCAAAGGTTACCATTCCGGTGCAACAAGACCAAGACCAGCAGAGCGGTAGGACGGAGGTCACCGTGGAGCCCAAGACGGCATCATCACCAGTGCTTTTGGCAGCCGAAGACCACCTTTGGTCAGGATAACTTGTACTATATGTTCCGCTTCAAAATGGCCAAGTGTTGGCGCCCTTCCCGCTCATTATTTGGGGAGAGTCCCAGGGCCTCTATAAATAGAGCTAGCCACCACAGAGTAGAGACATCTAGAAAACATCCAGAAATCTGGTAGAGCCCTAGCAGAGAGAGAGAGAGAGGCGACTGAACTCACCCTAGCAGTTCATCGCACCAGCTCAAGAACACCTCTCGCGAGGCTGTTCTTCCCTTGTACTGTTCATCATCAGCCCCCTGAGGCAATCCACCACACCACACACTGGAGTAGGGTATTACACCACAACGGTGGCCCGAACCAGTATAAACCTTGTGTCCCTTGGGTTGTTCATTGTTTCCAGCTTAGATCACGCTAGGATATTGAACGTATATCGGTAGGGGAGAGATCTCCGCGCGCACCCCAGTGTTCGAACCTCAAGGGTCTGCCGGAACCCGAAATCCGACACGTTCCTATTCTTATATAAAAATAGAACAGACCTCTGCATTTTCTTCAAAAAAAATACATAAATTAGGCTGCCAAAAATAAAACCTCGGATGGGAGGTCCATAGGCTGGTCGATACATGATGGCCCTAAGAAAATACAAATAGGCCTATGGACCTCCCATCCGAGGACGTGGGCCGCGCATGTTAAAAATGAAAGCCTAGACGGGGCAGCCCAAAACCATGTCCAACACTTGCCAAAACTTCGTCCCTCATTTTCTCTATGTTTCGCACACTCGACATTGTGTGGGCATTTTGACTGTGCATCATATGAAGATGTGCTATGCATGAATGTTGATCAGCATGATGTTAACTGGCTGGTAGTTCCATTTTCGACCATGAATAAAACTTCCAACATGATGTTAACCCTGTTTGAAAAGGCCGTGTTAATATAAATGCTCTGCCTCTGAAAGTTGCAGTTTCTTATCTGAAACTGAACTTGCAGTTTCTTATCTGAAACTTAAACTTGCAGTTTCTTCTCTGAGAATCACATTGTCTGCACTTTTATACTCCTATGAAACTACATTTTTTTAAGTGCTAAAAATAGATATCTAGAATTCATAAAATACTTCATAAGCTCAATACTGCAAATCTGAAATTCAAAAGACATTCATATCTGATAGTACTCTCAAAATTCACAACACAAAACACAATTCACAACCTGCAAATACTGACAACCCTAAGCTCCTCCTGACAATTCATGACCTGTCCAACTATTGGGCTGGGGGGCAGCCCCCTCCTATTCCTCGGCGGCAGACAGCCGCCCCGTGAGACGATGTGAACGGCGAGGGAGACGATGCCGGGGAAGCGTCGTCGGGCCAACTGCTTTTCTCCTCTTGCAGTTGGGTTCGGTCGACGAAGACTCCACCAGCTCGCTCTGGCAGGACACCCTCACAAACGGCACCATGTAGATGCTCGATCCTTCAATCTCTGGTGGATGCTCCATTTGGGATCGATACTCCCACCATCGCTCCCTCACGATCGGATTCGGTGAATATGTTTGCTCCATGGCCCAGAGGAGCAGCTCTATGTACTCCGGTGCGACTCCCTCCGGGAGCATCGCCGCCTTTTCGCTCTGTTGCAGATATTTGGCCATGGATGTCGCCGTCGCCGCTAGTTGGTCCTTGTTGTCAAACCAAGACTGTATATCCAACATCCTAGCTAGCTTCACAGGGTCGCCGTCTGCGATCCTCACGTATCGGTTGTACTCCTCCATTGATCTACTTCTCCACAGCACCTTCACTCGCCGGCGGTGGTTTTTGAATGGAAGAGGAGAGGAGCAGCGCTGGTTTTGGATTAGAACAGGAGAGGAGCGACACTGGTTTTGGACTGGAACAGGAGAGGAGGGGCAGTGGTTTTGAAATGGAAGAGGAGAGGAGCGGCGCTGCATTTAGATTGGAACAGGAGAGGAGCGGCGGTGGTTTAAGAGGAGAAGAGCGGAAGAGCGGCACTGGTCTTGGAAGTATTTTTTTGTTGTTTCGCGTATTTTGGGTCAAAGTTTGACCACGTACTATATTTGACAAGCAAAATGTGAATGCATGTCACCAAATTGATTTTGATTTTGATCCAGTCAGAGCGCGCCGGCCCTCTTGTCCAATCCTAAATCGCTGCCGCACGCTCCTCTCCCTCTTCTCCATTGCAAAACCACCTCCTCTCCTCTCCATCATCTCCATTCCAAAACCACCGTCTCGCCTCTCCCTCTTCTCTATTGCAAGACCACTGTCTCTCCTCCGTTTTCTAGATGCTTTGCTCCATGGCGCGGGCGCAATCCATGGATACAAAATTAGTATACTTTATACTATTTAAAAGTCGAGGGCGGGGCTTTTCCTGCACGGTAGGCAGCGGGGCAGTTTCGCCTAGTCGGTTCGATAGAGACGCGAGAAGACGAGGGAGTAGGCTGCCGCAAACGTAGGGTTGTGTGATTCGACAGCGAGTTACTGCTGGACAGGTGGGGCCCTGTGATTTGACTTGCCATTATCATTTTAACTGTGGCACTATGACCGGTGTGAGTCTCCCAGATTCCTGACCACCTCCATACAGGTGCCTCTCCCAATGCTCCACCATGTAGTAGAGGCTGGCTCTTGCATGAGAGCCCACTTCTCCACTTTTTCCTTGCCTCTCTTTCCTCCACATATGCAAAAATTCCATGTAAAGCGCACTATTGTACTTACTTTTACTTGCTCCTACAGGTGCTTAAGCTTGCCACATAAGCATAAAGTCTGATGTGGCAAGTTAATCGAGAAGAGAGAGACTAGTTTGGTGACCCAAGGAAGAAACGGTGCTAAGCGCGTGTACCTAGGTGAAAAGACAATTTTGAGTCTATAGCTAATTAAATGAAGCAAACTTAGCAACACCATTTCATTGGAAGAGGTCACTCCTTGGCAAATGCAATAAATACACGCGCTTAGCACCGTTTCTTCCTTGAGTACGAAGAAAGAGATAGAGAAGAGTAAAAAAATACACTTATAGCCAACCTTGTTGTAGTATGAGTGACTAAGTGATGACTAGGTATGACATGCCAACATCAAATAGCCTAACGCACCGTGTTAAATCTCCAAGGGCGCGACCGTGCGAGCGACGCGACGGTCGTGGTAGGCGCGACCATGATATGGGCTGCTGGCAGCCCTTGGATCTGAGATCAAACGGTCGCATGCTAAGTTGCTGAAAATTTGCAGAATAACCCTCCAGGATAGGATATTCACCCATAGGTCTAGAATCACGCCATGCAACCATTCGATCTCAGATCCAAGGGCTCTCGGAAGCCCGTATCATGGGAGAATGGAAAGCCACTACCCTACCGTTCGCACGCTGGTAATTCGCTCCTACTCGTCCCCACACGTCCTTCAATACTACGGCGGTTCGCTCCTAGTCGTCCTGTCCATTCACATTATGGCAGTTCCACTAATCCTAACCCTCCTCCCAAATCCATGGCGTCCCAAATCTCCACGATCGGCGGTGAGTACAAGGTTAGAACCATCACCGGTGATGAGTTTGACGTCATCTACACCCATTCTTCCGTGACGGTGAAAGGATGCCTTTCTCGCTTCAGATGCATGTTCGAAGACTCAGATGATGAGTGGGTCGCTGGGCTAGATGTTGAGTACACCACAGTCCTGGGACGAGAGAAGGATCTAAAGGACGAAGAGAGGAAGAAGCCTACCGTGATCCAGGTTTGTGTGCATGACTTATGCTTGGTCTACCACATATGCCATGCCGACGTTGAGTGCCAGGATTTTAAGGACTTCCTCGAGAGCAACCTAGTCAAATTTGTTACTGTAGACTTTGGTAATGACAAAGAAGTCCTGCATCAGATAGGCCTCGTTGTAGGAAACACCTTCGACCTCCAGAAGAATCGGCTAGTGTCCTCTCGTCAGCCTTCAATGCTGACCCTAGCAGGAGCCATGGTTCATCCTTCGTACGGTAAACTAGAGAAACCTCATTACACATTTGATCGTCATGCATGGCAGCGGAATGTACTAGATATAGACCACATCCACTACGCTGCAATGGATGGCTACCTTTGCTTCAATATCTACAAGGCTTGGATGAAGAGAAACAGCCAAGTGTGCGGTTCAAGCAAAGAAGTATCGGCCAAGAGGAACAGGGACAAGGACGAAGTCGAGGACGTGGACGAGGACTCCGAGTAAGGTGGCAGTGTCGTTGATCATGGTGTTTCTAATGCAGTGTCTACCGGAATAGTTGCAAAGTTTAATTTCAGGTGTGCTTAATTTAATTTGAGGGGTGTGTTGTGCTGAGCCCCCAGCAGAACTATGTTACGTTTCTTCTTGTTACTTTAACTCTTCAGTATGTAGATACTAGCATTTCTTACATTTCATCTTTTAGTTGGTATAGTACTACCACTCGTTTCTTCACGTTATATACGTACAATATATATGGCTAACATCATATAGCCAGCAGTTTAGTTGTCAAAGAATTTCAGGGTGCTTAGTTTTGTCAAAGAATTCCAGGATGCTTAGAGGGTGCTTGGATCCAAGGGACTTATTTTAGTCTGACTAAAAATAGTCTCTTTAAGAGGCTAAAGTTCCAAGCACCCCTGACTAAAGAGGGGTTAAAACTAGTCTTGAGACCAAAAAAATTTAGTCAGGGGTACCCCTACTAAAATGTGGATTAGTCCTCTCTCTACTCATTTAAATCCTCTCCTTTAACACAGGCGAGTTCTGGATTGGAGGGTTTGGAGGATAATAAATGCTCATTAACTTGATTTTAGCCTTTTTAGTATTTGGATCCAAGCATGGGTGAGGCTAGCATGTTTTAGTCCCACTACTTTTAGTCATGTGACTAAAACGTATCCAAGCACCCTCTTAGTTTTATTTGAGGGGTGGGTTGTGCTGGACACCATTATTGTGACTAGCCTTTTTAATAGTTCTATATGCATAATTTGGCGACGCTCTCTATATGTACCACCTTTTTTTTAATTTCAAGTTTTGCTCCATGACGCAATCCATCGATACTACTGTTGTACAAAAGTATACATTTTTTAAAAGGCTAGAGGGCGGGGCAGTCTAGCTTGGTCGGTTTCACGAGAGGCGAGGGCCTTTGTGATTTGACGGCTCATTACTGCTGGAAGGCGGGGCCTTGTGATTTGACTGCTCGTATAAATGCGCCGATGACCTGATCGAGGAGGAGCAAAGAACCGTGCGGTATACTCAAGTTTTCCACTGGAGTAGTACTGCGACGGAGGAGCACGAAACACGGCAGCCCAGTGCTATATGGCGATAAAAATGATCTAATTTGCTAGTCATCTCATTGTTAGCATTGTTCTATTCATTCTCTCAAAAAAACATTGTTCTATTCATGCCTCATAGAGAACGTGACACGTGCGGCGAAACACCCGAAGCAAAAGATGAAACACAGGAGCAAAAGAAGAAGGAAGATTATCACCCCAAATGATCTAATTCGCTGCGGAGTCGTAACTGCTTCTTCATCGCCTCCACGACCTCCATCTCCTTGCGCGTCTCCTCCGCCATCTTCATCATTGTGTCCATGACGCGGCATTTCTCGACGCGAGCCTTCATCATCTGTTCCACGGCCATATTACGTACCTTGACAGCAGTCGGGTGCTCGCTGCGGAGCTTCGCCAACTCTTCCTTCTGTTCCATGGTGAGGGCCTGCAGCATCTTCATCGAGGAACTACTATTCTCATGCAGCTTCTTCCAACTGGCATTCTTCTCCTTCAACAGGTCGGTCTCGTGGCAGAGCTTCGCATTGTCCTCCCGAAGTCGCAGGATTTCGCCGGTCGCCTTCTTCTCCGAGGCAATGCTCTTCTTCAGCAGCATCACCAAGCCGGCGGTCAACTCCCCCTGCTGATTGAGCTCAGCGGGCATGTCATCGAGGCTCTCCTTCAGCAACTCCATCAAGCCTTGGATGAACTCCTTCTGCTTATTGAGCTGATCGGGCATGCCGTCAAGGGATAACGACTCCAACTCCGCCGGCTCGGCATGTTCGCCTCCGCAGCTAGGGCGCTCCTGGGAGCCATCGCCTGCCCGTGAGAGATCTTTCGAGGTCTCTGCGTGGCGCTGAGCCCTCTCTTTTTTTTCGCGGCCTTGGTTGCCGCTCCCTTGTTACGAGTAGTTCTCGACCTAGAGCTCTGCTCACCGGCCATGGCAACGACGGACGAAGAAGAAGCACTTATGAGGAGGAAAGGTAGAGTGATTTTCGGTTAGGTAGTTCCCCTTTTCATAACCTAAGTACTAGCACTAGTACTAATACCTGCATAGTGGGAACACGTTCAGGTTTGGTATGTACTACTAGTAGGTGTGAGCAGGCTTTCGAATGTGATGGGAACAAGGTAAAGATTAATTGATGGTTTTGGTTTCGAGGCCCGAAACGGCTCCCATGAGTTTAGCGGAACATAAATTCAAGTACTATTACACTGCTCAAATGCGTAAATATTATGTTACTGTCAAAAATTGGCACAAAATACGAAGGAGACCAATGGAAGTACTACTAGCAACCCACGATTTAACTACTCGCATGCGCGCAGTGGAGTAATAATGTCTTTCTTCCGCCCTCACGTCCACTCAATTTGCATGCGCTGTATTAATTGACCATCAATGAAGTGAACGACTTTACACGCGTCAAATTATCACATGGGGTGGATCTTGGTACAAAATTGCGTCCGCCCGTGTACCCGCGTGTGCGTGCGAGGAATGAGTGCGTGCATGGCGTGCACGCACATCTTCGCTTCATGCATGTACCGCCAGTATGGCTCAGGGAGGATGAGTACATTCTTCTGGAACCAGCAGCATGTCACTGTGATCAATCCATGCAAGGAGGTCGCGACAACGCCTACACATGTGCCACATGGCTTCATGAAATGTAAGAGACACTGTGTAGCGTGCCATTGGTATTCTAATTTATGTGTTTTGCACATACTCAAAGTACTAGTAAGGTACACATGCATTGCACGCATCAGATTTTGCAACCAAATTATGAATAAATATCACACTATAGCATGTAAGCTCTGAGTCATATATGCCTGATGTAGCCCTTCGTTTAATTCTTATAGTTCATCTCATTCAAAATCAATTAGTTTTTATAAGAACGCGGGAATAGGAAAAACATGGGATTATAGTGGAATGTCGTCTTGAATCCTACAGGATTGTACGAGTGTTTGATTGTGCATAGAAAAAACGTAGAATTATTTCAAAGAGGTTTGAGTGGATGGGATGTTTCCTATGAAATCTAGTGCAAATGAATCATATGGAAAAATTCCTATGGTTTACAATCCTATGAATCAAACAACCAAGATAGGAAAAATTCCTAATGATTAGAATCCTCCAAAATTCCTTTGAGAATCCTTTGAATCAAAGAAGCCCTTGATCTATTTTATGATTCATGGAATTGTGCTTTGGAAAGCATAAAGTAAAAACAAATAATGGCAATTCAACTAGAAAAAAGTTTGGGCAGTTATGATACAGAAGATTCTAGAACAAAAGAGAACCACTGTTGTTTTGAGGTTTGTGCATTATGCTTAAGTTCAACCATGGAGTCTGCTAGATTGTACATGTGGCAAAATCCGGTGGGGAGCTAGAAGATGGTGCGAGGGGCCGAGTGGAGGGAGACTATGAAGGAATGCACAAGTGCGAGATTGATATTTAGAGAGAGAGGGCGAACACGTGCGCTGATGCGCGTAGTGGCGGAGCCATGAAAAATAAATGAGCTAGGGGGCCAAGCATTGCTAATCCTTTACGAGGAGGGTCAATTCATGAACTTAAATCATTTTTAGCAGCAATTGTCTAATGATCACATTCATATTAGCCTTGATATATAGTGATGTTAGGGGGAGGGGGCAGGGCCCTTACTACCCCCTGTCTTCGCCATTGTGCACGCGTCTGAGAGATGAAGCGGAAGGCATGGATGATGAGAGAGGGATGTTGGATACATAATTAATGTGGGTGTATTAGCTATATATGTTAATCCTATATAGAGAGGTATAGATTGATCGATGTGGACGTGGGAAAGAGGGTGAGACCTCACTGGATATATCGATTGATCGGTTTGTGTGGAAAACTATGAAAGACCTAGCTATATACACACATACATAGAGGAACATCGATCGTTGCGCATGCACGTGTGAGAGATAAAGAATGCCCGATATGATGGAGAGGGGGGTGTGTGTTGGTGTGTGCCTTCATGGGAGACCGACCTGAAGAAAAAGATTGCATGCGTGCGATGGATAATGCCGACTGGTAGTGTGTGTGCATGCATGCATGCATGAGAGAAGGTTAGTGGTACAATTATAAAGAGAAGACTACTATGTGGGTGTAAAAGAATAGCTGAATAGGTGAGGTCACAATCACTGTAAAGTTGAATTCAAATATTTGAATAAGAGATCCTGATGTTTGAAACCCATGCATGCATGAATATAACGGAGATCTGCGCGGTGTGGTTTGGAAACGAGCATGTTGGAATGTATACACATTGAACAAGGTCAGACTGATTTGAATTTGAGATACCGATGGCAGACATCATTTGGGCACGTCGCATCCGTGCATGGACACACTATTCTAATTGGAGATGATGGGTGGATTTTGCATCACATATCTATATCTATACCCCTATATATATATTATTTTTTATATTTTTTATATTGTGTGCGGGTAACTTTAACTTTGAAAGATGATTGTTGGATGAGGCGAATCTGATGGTCCAAAGATGGCAAATTTGAGCACTACTGGCCGTTGGATATCATCTAGATTCCACCAGATTTCGCCACATGTATAATCTAGAAGACTCCATGGTTGAACTTAAGCATAATGCACAAACATCAAAACACAAGCACTTCTTATTTGTTCTAGAATCTTCCGTATCAGAATTGCCCAAATGTTTTTCTACATGATTTGCCATTATTTGTTTTTACTTTATGTCTTACGACGCACAATTCCATGAATCTTAAAATAGATTAGCTTTCTTATAAAAACTAGATGATTTTGAATGAAATGAACTATAAGAATTAAATGAACATCTACATCATGCATATATGACTCAAATCTTGCATCCTATAATGTGGTATTTATTCATAATTTGGTTGCCAAATCTCATGCGTGCAATGCACGTGTACCTTACTCTAGTCTAAATGGTGTTTGTGTGTGTGTTGTGCATGTTGAGGTGCAAATTGTCTTTTTTTGGGTACACCTTAAGCTTGTTCTTCCGAAATTTCAAGCCGCGCCTTGTTATGCCGAAAATTCAAGCTAGCGTCTCTGTCTATCGTGCTGGGAAACTCCCGCCTCTTCAACCCACGCCTTGTTAGCCCGAAATATTTAAGATATATCTTTGTCTCGTTGTGCTCCGACAACTCCCTCCATCTCAACCCGCGCCTTTCTATTCCGAAATTACAACGCGCGCGAAAACTCCCACCTCCTGTGAAATCCCGACACGCGAAATGCCCGTGGTACCCCTGAACCGAAAGAACCGCCTCAAATCGGTGGGGGTACTTTCGTAATTTACCCCACATTTCGGACAAGCGCGTCTCTAAGCCATGGTTCCCCACTGCCATCCCATCCGCCCACCCATTCGTACACCGAGGCCGCGAAAACCCGCGATGAAACCCCACACCCTGCTCCGTCCGCCACCCAGCCGGAGCCTCTTCCCCACGACGTCATCCACAGCAACACCTCGACGTCCCTCATCCACTGTACCGGATGAGGATCCGTCGTTGATCTCATCGTCCCACCGGTTCTGCCACCCCGTCCTCCACCTCCAAGGAGCTGCCCCGATGTTCCCCTCGTCTTTCGCGCCACCTCCATTCCCACACCACCGTCTTCACTTGCACCACCGGAAGGGCATCATCATCACCGTTTCCTCGGATGAAGCTGCGGCCTAATTGGCGCCACGAAAGAGGTTGTACACTAATCGCCGCATTTTCTTCTTGATTCGATCTCACGGTGCTGCCGGCGCTCGGTCCCGAGCCAACACGGCGCGGCTCCATCCACGGCGGCGTCGCTGGCCACATCCTCCACGGCGTTGCTCCCTCGGCGGTGACGTCCACATCAGTAGGACCTGCTGCTGCATTAGCTCTCGCTCGCGCTGCTGCTCTGCTCTTGCTCTCAGTCCCCTGCCTAGTCTACTCTTGCTCGCGCTGCTGCTCTCGCTCTTGCTCTTGCTTGCGATGCTGCTCCGATTTAGCTACACTTCACTCCGATGCCGTCGGGGTGAAGGAAGAACCAGCCGCAGCGGGGAAGGGGGCTCGCCGGAGAGGTACCCCACTATCTATCTTAGGGTTCAGGATGGGGGCGATGGTCACCGGCGGTGGCGGGGCGTTGGCGGGGCGGTGGCGTGGGGATCACCGGAGAAAAAGCTCGGCACGGGGGGGGGCCTAGAGGGATGGTCGGGGCGGCGGCGGACCGCCGGTGGGGAGTGTTTCCGGGGCGGGCGGGGCGGCGCACCGCCGGCCGCGGGCGGCGGGGGGCTATTGTTTGGCCGGCTCAGGGGGTGGAGGTTGAAGATGAACCGCATGCCCTTGATTTCGTATCCAACGGCTGCAAAATCGACTGACCAGAGATGAAAAAGTCAGTCGACCGACGTGTAGCCTCACCTTGCTAGTGCATTCAGTTTCGACAGCAAAATTCAGTTTCGACAGCAAAATTCAGTTTCGACAGTTAAGTTCAGTTTTGACAGTTAAGTTTAGTTTCGACAGTTAAATTTAGTTTCGATAGTTAAGTTCAGAGATGAGCGGCTAATGTATTTTACATCTAGCACTTTGTGTTTATGTATTTTACATCATGTATTGGAGATGCTATTAGAATTCCACTCAGGTTAACGTTGTTCGTTGTCTCTCTTGTCCTGCTTCAGCCTCGGCGTTGTACAACTCACCGGAGCTGCCCCAACGACTAAACCTGTCGGATTTCGGGTTCTGGCAGACCCTTGAGGTTCGAACACTGGGGTGCGCGCGGAGATCTCTCCCCTACCGATCTACGTCTGATCCTCTCGTGTGCACTAAGGTGAAAATGATGAACAACACAAGAGACACGAGGTTTATACTGGTTCGGGCCACCGTTGTGGTGTAATACCCTACTCCAGTGTGTGGTGTGTTGGATTGCCTCTGGGGCTGATGATGGACAGTACAAGGGAAGAACAGCCTCGCGAGGGGTGTTCTTGAGATGATGCGGTGTGTTCTACTTAGTCTCTACTGGGTTCTTTCCCCCTCTTCTCCTCTTTCTTTTCTCCTCTCTTCCCTACCTCTTTTTCCCTTCTTTTTCCTTTGTGGAGGCTAGCTCTACTTATAGAGGCCCTGGGACTCTCCCCAAATAATTGAGCGGGAAGGGCGCCAACAATTGGCCATTTTGAAGGGGAACATCTAGTACAAGTTATCCTAACCAAAGGTGGTCTTCGGCTGCCAAAAGCACTGGTGATGACGCCGTCTTGGGCTCCACGGTGACCTCCATCCGGCCGTCCGGCTGGTCTTGGTCTCGTTGCACCGGAATGGTAACCTTTGCCTGATACCTTGGCCTGTGCTTGCCCCCTTTGCACCAAAGGGGAAACAAGGACCCTGCGCAGGCCGGCACCCGCCTGGCCTTGATCGTCACGGCTTGTGTCATGGGGTCCTCGCGAGGTACCCTCGCATTGATCTCTCCGCCTCCTCGCGAGCCTGCCTGATGAGGCCGCTCTTGAGGAAGCTTCCTGTCATCCGTACCACGAGGCTTGGCCCCTCGCGAGGGTCTTGAGCTTGGGCTGATGAAGGTGGGCCGCGCTGGGCCCCCACCCGAGCCACGCCGCAGGCCGCAGGCAGGCAAGTCTGGGGACCCCCGTTCCTAGAACACCGACAGTAGCCACTGGGCCCAAGGCGCGCGCGGGCTTGGCTTAGCAGAGAAGCGAAGGGGCAAGCACGAAGCGCCGCAGGCCCTAACAGCCCGTGGCCTTGAGCGTCGCGTGGCGGTTGATTGGACGTGGGCGTCTGCACTTCCCACGACGCCTCGGCAACTGCACGACTGACAAAAGGGGGTGCCCTAGCCAGGATTACTTGCCCTGCTCTCGTCCTTCTTGCCCTAGATCCCCTTTCTGGCTCTCCTTCCTATTGCTCCCGAAACCCTCCAGATCCGTCTCAATCCTTCGCATCTGGCACACCATGGCGCCTCGCAAGTCCCCTGCTGATGCTTGGTACTCGCCGGCCCTAGATTCCCCGAATTTGTCGGAGAAGAACCTCGCCCTCGCGCGCCTGATGACGATGGCGCAGGGCAGCGAGGGGGCAACTGTGCTCAAGGTCGGCTCTGATCAGCCTGAGGGCAAGGGGATCACCTTCTACCCATTCTTCGTGAGCGCCATTGTCGCCAGTCTGGTGCCTCCTTTCTCTGAGTTCTTCCATGTTGTTCTCCGCCAATACAACTTGCAGGCTCTGCATCTCCACCCCAACTCTGTCCTTCTCCTGGCGATTTTTACCTACTATTGCGAGGCTCATGTTGGTGTGAAGCCCTCGGTGGCCTTGTTGCGCCAGTTTTTCTCCCTCCGGGTATCTGGCGCTCGGGTCTCCGCATGCGCGAGCTTCATTGCATACTCCAGCTCCAACGCCATCTCGAAGCCTGGGAAGAGGATCGAAGGCTACCAGAGCAAGTGGGTCATGATGGATGTCAGGCGCCTCCACCCTCGTCTGGTATTGCCCACGGGGCAACCTAGGTCTGTTGACGCATGGTCCCCCGCGGAGCTCGTCGACCCTCGCGCGAAGGCGGTGTTGAGGAGGATGAACACGGACCTGAGGCCAAGCAACTCGGAGGCGGCGAAGCTGACCGGGGCCACGCTCCTTAGGGAGTTCCTGGAGCACCGGGTGGCTCCGCTCCAGGAGCACTCACTCCCACTGTGGAGGCTTGGAGGAGCAGACGCCGCCCTGCGCCTGAGCTCTGAGGCCCTCACCGACGAGGATCTGGCTGCGTCCCTCCATTCCTTGGTTGGGGGAGACGTGGCGAGCCCGGTGGGCGCCCCCGTCCCCCTGTTCCTTCATGACGACTGGGAGCAGGTGGTGAACGCCATGCCCACCTTCAACGGTGAGGGGTTGGTGCCCGCGGCAGCTCCCGAAGATCTGGCGGTCTTGGCGACGGTGAACTTGTCCTCCAGTAGCTCCAGTGGGGGAGAAGAGGAAGAAGAGGCGGAGGAGGAAGCGTCCGACTCGGAGGAGACTGGCAAGGATTGGGAGGAGTCCTTCCCTCGGCGCAGGTCCCAAGCCCTCCGCTCCATGCTGGACGACAACGAGGCCAGCGCTAGGCAAGGAGGGGGGCTCTTCCTCGGTCACGAGGAAGGGCAGGTCGAGCCTGGTTCCCCCAGGGTCTGCTCTGGTCCCCGGGGGGTCCAAGGCCAGCTCCATCCCTCCTGATGCGCCTTCTGCTTCCGGCCCCCCCAAGGCTGATTCCCGCTGCAGGCTCTTGGGCTTCAAGTTTGGCCGGAGGTTGCTTGAGTCCACGGACAACGTCCAGTAAGTGCTCGATTCGTGCTCCGCTTGGTTTCTACCGCTGAGGCTTGACGTTTGCGCTCTTTTACCAGGCCGGCACCTGCGGCCAAGCGGTTGAAGGAGGCTTCTACGGCCCTGCTTGGGGCAAATCCGTCTGCCGGGGTGACGCCTTCGGCTATTGGGGGAGAGGACGGCGAGGCCCGCGCCTCTCCGACCCAACCACCCTCGCGAGGCCAACTGGGGCACCCCGGCGAGGAGTCAGCCCCCGTGGCCCCGCTGGACCTGGAGTCGACTGTGCCCGATGCTGCGGCCGTGGTGGCCAAGGCTCAGGAGGTCCCTTCCTGCCAAGCCGTGGTCACACTGCCATCTTCTCCTCCTGCTCCACAGGTTCTTGTCTCTTCTGCTCCCTCCGCCGTTGTCCTGGACCAGGTTGCCAATGACCAGAGCCAATTGCGGGAGGATCTCCTGAGCGCGGACCCTCGTCTGGTGGCTGGGCGCCTGGAGTTGGCCTCTGGCTGGGCTAGTTCTGCTGCCTCCGTCCGAGCGGTGTTGAGCCAGGCCGTGTCGTCCTCCGATGAGGAGAGGCGGGCCGCCAACCAAGCCAAGGCCGCTCGCGATGCTGCCCTGGGCGATGTTGCAACTGCCCGGGGCCGCTGCAAGACGCTTGAGGCTGAGCTGCAGGGCCTGCGCGACGAGCTCGCCAAGGAGGTGCGCAGCCGCCAGGAGAAGGAGAAGGAGATGAAGGCTAGGGAGGCCACCGCCAAGGACCGGGACGCCAAGCTTGATGACCGCCACAGCCGACTGGAGACACTAGAGCGGTCGCTGAAGGCGGAGAGGACCGAGCTGGATGCCAAGGCAAAGGTCCTGACGGAGGACCGGGTGGACGTCGCGGAGCTGGAGAAGAAGGCTCGAGGCATACTGAAGATGCTGTATGAGAGCGGCCTGGAGGAGCCATTGGCTGGTGCGGAGGACGGCCCTGCCAAGCTGCTCCCCTTCCTGGTTGATGCGCTTGAGGATGTCGCAGACGGACTTGGTCCCACGGTCGAGGCCGAGGCGCGTGCCCTATCTTCTGCGGCGCTGACGCATGTCCTCAGCCATGTCTACTTGCGCGACCCCAACATCGAATTTGACAGCCTGCTGGAGCCCGTGAGCGGTGACCGTGCCACTGCTGCCACTGAGGCCGTGAAAGGCCGAGCCGAGGTTTTGCTGGGGAAGTTCCGCTCCCCCAGCATCCTGCCCGGGCGCGGTGCCGCCGGCTTTGCGACCTCGAGAGGCGAAGCCGTCCAGCATGACTCCACCACCGGTGACAGCGTTACTGGGGAGTGATCCCTTCGTGACTTCCATCATGTTTTATTCCTGCACATGCACCATGCCTCGCGGAGGCCTTTAAACTTGTGTTTGGCATTGTGGAACAATCTTATGGCTTGTAATATTTGCTTTGAATTTCCGGGAATTTGCATTTTCCTCTCCTACTTGCTTACGCTTTACGTCGGCAGGGCCCGGCCCTGCGCGTACCTCACCCAGCGTTAGCCCCGACCAGAAACCAAGGACGGGACTAAGGAATGAGGGGCTACGTGGCAAGTTAGGCTCCTGAGTCGCGATGCTCAGGAGTCCCCCTTGACGCGCGAGCAACAAGTAGGGAAGGGGGGAGCGAGGAGTGGATTAATCGTTCTACGTCGGCAGGGCCCGGCCCCGCGCGTACCTCACCCAGCGTTAGCCCCGACCGGAAACCAAGGACGGGACTAAGGAGTGAGGGGCTACGTGGCAAGTTAGGCTCCTGAGTCGCGATGCTCAGGAGTCCCCCTGGACGCTCAAACGGGTTTTGTACCTTGGCTCCGCTAGGGGAGTGGCGCGCGACGACCAGGTCCAAGGGACCTGGCTGGGTGGCGTGCGCTCGGGGGAGGCCCGGGCGTAGCCCCCGTGTCCAGCCCCCTCGCGCGGCCTCCCGAGGGGAGGCGTTGCGATGGTGCCGGACACCGAGCTCTGGGCTCCCTAAGGTTGGTACGGCCGTGGGCCGCCCTTAGTTGTTTATCACCAGCGCGGAGCATAGCGCTTCCGTATGTGTACGGGCATAGCCGCTCCTCGGCAGTGTCGTCAGCCAGCACGGAGCATGGTGCTTCCACTGGTGCGTGGGAGGGGGCTCCCCTCCAGGAGGAGCCCCCGGGGCATGTACAGCCCTGCCCTGACACGTGGCCGGCACGGTAGGGCTAGGAGAGGTGTATCTGGGCACCCGTGAGCCAGCACGGGACTCACGAGGCCCTACCTTGAGGCGGGTTGCGCCTGGCTCTGGGCCTTTATCAATTGGTGTGTTCCTGCAGGGTTGTTAGAATGCAAATGCTCTACGTCCTCAGGTCCTGGCCCCCGAGCGAGCTCTGCCGCCGCTGGTATGACAGGTCGCGATGCCGTGGGTCAAGGCTAGGGGTGAGGGCTAGAGAGCCAGTAAGAGCCCATGAGTCGCGATGCTCAGGCGCCCCCCTTTTAATGTGCAAGCGCTTTGCATGATGACAAGCAGTAGGTGATAATTATGGGAATCAGATTAAGCGTGAAAGAACAACTTCATCCTATGGTAAATGCTAGAAAAGCAACAGCCACTGGGTCGGGCCCGAGTGGTGTGGGGATGATGCAGCCCGAGGGGCGCCCCCAACAAGGTAAGTAAAGAGCATAAACAAAATGGATACATGCCGCGGGGACGGACCCATGCGGCCTGGGAATGGTGCAGCCCTTTGGGCGCTCCCAGCTGAAGGTAGAACTCTGAAAGATGCCACCTGGTGTTGTTGAAGATGAAGTGATGCTGAGGAAGTGAGCGATGCGCGGTGAAGACGTCGGCCCTCATGAGCCCCCAGGCCCAGGGGCCTCGGGAGGCTCCAGTGGCACGCACAGGTCTTCGGGGACCATCACCACCTCCGCCAGGACCGCGCGATGCCTGACCTCCTGAGCCTCCAGAATGCTCCTCAACAGGCGCTGATGTGCGGCGACCGCGCTCGGCAGGCCGAAGGTCATGCGAACGTAGCTATGAGGTGGTCCCATGCAGCGCCCTACGGCCGAAGGCCATAGGCGCTCCTGGGACGCAGCTCGGTTGAGCCCTGGTACATCGACGCAGACGCACAGTCCTCCATCCTCGCCCGGATGTGGGGCCACGGCAGGTAAGCGGCGGCTGCCGTGCATGACTCTGGACTCTTGTAGCTCATGGGTGTTCCTTGTGATGAACTCCTGAGGGTTTGGTCTCCTTTGCCTTGTACCTTCCTGAGGGAAGCATGCTTGAAAGCACCCCTCCAAGTGGTGCCCGAGTGCCTCCCCCGCGACCTTGGCAAGGTCGGTGGCTCTCCAAGAGAGAGCCCCCGAGCCCTGCCTGAGGAGGGCACCGGGCACGCCTTCCTATGCGTGAGAGGGTGGCGCTCCCTGATCGGGCGCAAATCCTGACGCAATGCCTCCGGAGGTGCCTGCCTCCTTGTGGCTCGGGCTAGGTGAGGTCTTCTTTTTCTTGAGGGTCGCCTTGGGAGGCCTCCCGCTCCTGTGATTTGGGTCTTCAATTGCTGCGGCTTGGAACGCACGCTCGAGCGAGCACACTATGTCCCTTTCATCACAGGGTACGGTGATGACTCCACCGCTTCCTGGCATCTTGAGGACATTGTAACCATGGTGAGTCACTGCCATAAACTTGGCTAGGGCTGGGTACCCGAGGATGGCGTTGTACGGTAGGCGGATGTGAGCGACGTCGAAGTCGATGAGCTCGGTGCGGTAGTTGTTGCGTTGCCCGAAGGTGACCGAAAGGCGAACCTGCCCATTTGGAACAGTGGAACCATCAGTGACTCCTGAGAAAGGCTTGGTCGGCTGAAGCTGGTCGTACGGCACTTGGAGATTGTCGAACGTCTCGACGGACAGGACGTTGAGTCCTGCCCCGCCATTGATGAGGGTCCTGGTGACCTGCACGTTGCTGATGACTGGGGAGCAAAGCATCGGGAGGACTCCGGCCGTTGCCGCACACTTGAGCTGGTCTGCGGAACTGAATGTGATCGCGCATGAAGACCACCTGAGAGGGCATGTGGCCTCAAGCTTGGAAGGACTGCATTCACCTCACGAGCAAACTGCTTGAAGATGCAATGTGAGGCTGGGGCCTGGGTGCCACCCAAGATGCAAGCAATTGCACGCGGGTCTCGGAAGCCCCCAGCCCCATCGTCTTGGTGTTGGTCTTCGTTCCTCCTTGGTGGAGGCGGCAGAGGAGGGAGGCATGCGTTGCCGTGCGGGTGGCCCTCACGAGGCTGGCCCCTCCAGCCTCCCTCGCGAGGCTGGTCCTGCCAGCGGTCCTCGCGAGGGCGGTCACGCCATCCCTGGTGAAGGCCACGGTCTTCCCATCGTCCGCCACCTCTTCCTCCTCCTCGGCCATAGCCCCTGCCGTTGCGCTCTGGGCGTCGGCCGATTCGCCCATCTCGCATGGCTCTGAGCTCTTGACATTCGTTGGTCTTGTGGGTGTGGAGGTCGTGGTACACGCAGTACCGTCCGCCTTGGATGATTCAGGCCGATCCCTACCTTGCTTGGTGTCCGGTTCCGCTGCTAGCACGGCAGCCCCCTTGCGCTTCACATCTTTGGCCTTGAGCTTCTTTTCTTCCGGGTCGGCAGCCGGGAGCTCGAGGAGGGAGAGACGCCCTTCCTCAGCCCTGGCGCACTTGGTCGCCAAGTTGAACAGCTCTAGGGATGTGCACAGGTCTTCATGGATTGCTAGTTCTTCCTTCATCTTGACGTCGCGCATGCCATCAGAGAAGGCTGAGATGATAGCTTCTTCAGTTACCTTGGGGATCTTGAGGCGAGCGTAGTTGAAGTGTTGGATGTACTTCTGCAGGGTTTCTCCTAGCTGTTGCTTGATGCAGCGCAGGTCGCTCATGGCTAGGGCCAGTCGCGAGTGCCCTGGAAGTTGGCGATGAAGCGGGCGCGCATCTCGCTCCAGGAGGAGATCGTGCCGGGAGCCAGGTTCAGGAGCCAGGTGCGGGCGCCGTCCTTGAGCGCCATGGGGAACCAATTGGCCATGACCTTTTCGTCTCCGTTGGCGGCTACGATGCCTAGCTTGTAGAGCTACAGGAACTCTGCGGGGTCCGCTGTGCCATCGTAGCGGGGAGGGAGGTCAGGCTTGAATTTGCCTGGCCATGTGACGCCGCGCAGCTCGGGGGTGAAGGCCAGGCAGCCCGCGGTGGTCACCGGCGCCCTTTGCTGGTGCTGGACTTGTTCTCGCGGGTCACCACGCGCCGCCACTGGGAGCAGCGCAGGGTCTTGTCGTGGAGGCGCCGGGGCGCAATCTTGGCGCGCCGACGCTGGGAGCGCGCGAGCACCTTCCCGGGGACGTGGGATCTCTTGGCAGCTCCCTTCTTGCTGCGCAGGCACCGGACGTGGAGGGTCCCGCCCTGGGGCTGCGCGCCTTGGAGCCAAGGCACCTTCTTGGGGAGGAGGCGGTGGAGGCGCCTCCTGATCCTCGCCCCCTGCACGGGACGGAGGGCGAGGCAGCGAGAGGGACCGCAAGGGGGAGCCCCCCACGGCACGGACGAGCTCGGTGATGCGGGCGAGCCAGTCCTCGTAGAGGTCGTCGACGGGGCGATAGTGCAGGAGCTCCCGCGCCAAGAGCAGTGAGGCGTGCGCATCCATGGGTGCGCGATGGGCGTGGGACGACGAGCCAGCTGGAGTCAGCAACGGGGTGGCGGTGCGGCCGTCCCGCCGCACCGAAGAATGCTGGGACGAGGCCTGCTGCTCGTTCCCCGCCGGGCCGGTGGCGGCGTTGGTGGCGGGCGACAGGGAAAGACGAGGGGGGCCGCCGACGGGCGTCGTCTGGGCGACACGAGTGGCACGAGCAGCCCGGCGCTCGGCGCGAGCCCGACGAGCGTCAGCCATGGACACGACAGAAGATCACACGTGAACAGCGGAAGAAAGATTCCGGCGCACCCCTACCTGGCGCGCCAAATGTTGGATTTCGGGTTCCGGCAGACCCTTGAGGTTCGAACACTGGGGTGCGCGCGGAGATCTCTCCCCTACCGATCTATGTCTGATCCTCTCGTGCGAACTAAGGTGAAAATGATGAACAACACAAGAGACACGAAGTTTATACTGGTTCGGGCCACCGTTGTGGTGTAATACCCTACTCCAGTGTGTGGTGTGGTGGATTGCCTCTGCGGCTGATGATGGACAGTACAAGGGAAGAACAGCCTCGCGAGGGGTGTTCTTGAGCTGATGCGGTGTGTTCTACTTTGTCTCTACAGGGTTCTTTCCCCCTCTTCTCCCCTTTCTTTTCTCCTCTCTTCCCTACCTCTTATTCCCTTCTTTTTCCTTTGTGGAGGCTAGCTCTATTTATAGAGGCCCTGGGCCTCTCCCTGAATAATTGAGCGGGAAGGATGCCAACAATTGGCCATTTTGAAGGGGAACATCTAGTACAAGTTATCCTGACCAAAGGTGGTCTTCGGCTGCCAAAAGCACTGGTGATGACGCCGTCTTGGGCTCCATGGTGACCTCCGTCTGGCCGTCTGGCTGGTCTTGGTCTAGTTGCACCGGAATGGTAACCTTTGCCTGATACCTTGGCCTGTGCTTGCCCCCTTTGCACCAAAGGGGAAACAAGGACCCTGCACAGGCCGGCGCCCGCCTGGCCTTGATCGTCACGGCTTGCGTCATGGGGTCCTCGCGAGGTACCCTCGCATTGATCTCTACACCTCCTCGCGAGCCTGCCTGATGAGGCTACTCTTGAGGAAGCTTCCTGTCGTCCACCCCGTGAGGCTTGGCCCCTCGCGAGGGTCTTGAGCTTGGGCTGATGAAGGTGGGCCGCGCTGGGCCCCCACCTGAGCCACGCCGCAGGCCGCAGGCAGGCAAGTCTGGGGACCCCCGTTCCCAGAACGCCGACAAAACCCTCCATCACAGCGGAGCAGTACCACGGGCTCTGTCGGTGTCAGAACCGACGGATCTCGGGTAGGGGGTCCCGAACTGTGCGTCTAGGCTGGATGGTAACAGGAGGTAGGGGATACAATGTTTTACCCAGGTTCGGGCCCTCTTGATGGAGGTAAAACCCTACATCCTGCTTGATTAATATTGATGATATTGGTAGTACAAGAGTAGATCTACCACGAGATTAGAGAGGCTACACCCTAGAAGCTAGCCTATGGTATGATTGTATGTTGTGGTTGTTGTCCTACGGACTAAAACCCTTCGGTTTATATAGACACCGGAGAGGGTTAGGGTTACACAAGGTCAGTTACAAAGGAGGAGATATCCATATCCGTATTGCCTAGCTTGCCTTCCACGCCAAGTAGAGTCCCACCCGGACACGAGACGAAGTCTTCAATCTTGTATCTTCGTAGTCTAACAGTCCGGCCAATGGAGATAGCCCGGCTGTCCGGAGACCCCCTAATCCAGGACTCCTTCAGTAGCCCCTGAACCAGGCTTCAATGACGATGAGTCTAGCGCGCAGTATTGTCTTCGGCATTGCAAGGCGGGTTCCTTCTCCGAATACATCACAAAAGAATTTGAATAGGAGGATAGTGTCCGACCCTGCAAAATAAGTTCCACATACCACCGTAGAGAGAATAATATTTTCGCAAATCTAATTTGCTAGCTTGTTTTGACAGTATGACGTTATGTCATGCCCCAGTGATTATTCGAACCGTTTCCTTTAACCAGCCCCGCACATAACGCGAGGCAGTTTTTTGACACGTCTTGTCAAGGCAGAGATTGTGTCCCCTTATTACGGGATTCTCATCAATACGGGCGTGGCTAACCCAACCGCGCCATCAATTACGGCGCTTGGGGGATAAGCGAGTTTTACCAGGCAAGTGGGGACGCTTAGCTTCGTCCGCCCATATAAAGGGATAAGGATTCACCTTTCTATCCACGCCTTCTTCCTCCTTTGCTCATCCGTTTTTGCACACTCGAGCTCTAGCGCCCAAGTTCGCACTTCCCACCTCAACCTTCTCCAACCATGTCCGGAGCGGGAGGCAGGTGGATGGTCTCCTCCATCACGGATGGAGACATCAAAAAACTGAGGAGAACCGGATACCTGCCGGACGACATCGCGCACCGGCTCCCAGATGAGGGGCAGCTCATCCCCACCCCTAGGCCCCATGAGAGGGTAGTGTTCCTCACCCATTTCCTCCACAGACTAGGATTCCCTCTCCATCCATTCGTCCGGGGGCTCATGTTCTATTACGGCCTGGATTTCCACGATCTAGCCCCAAACTTCATCCTCAACATCTCGGCGTTCATCGTCGTGTGCGAGGCCTTCCTCCGCATCAGGCCCCACTTTGGCTTATGGTTGAAGACCTTCAATGTCAAGCCGAAGGTTGTGGGCGGTCGCCAGGCGGAGTGCGGAGGCGCCATGGTGGGCAAGATGCCCAACATAACATGGCTCGAGGGCTCCTTTGTGAAAACCATAAAGGGGTGGCAATCGGGGTGGTTCTACATCACCGAGCCGCGCGACCCTGCATGGGCAGCGGCCCTCGAGTTCCGATCTGGCATCCCCACGCGGCTCACCTCCTGGAAAGAGAAGGGCCTGTCCTGGGGTAGTTCGCGAGAGCTGACCGGACTCCAAACATGCATTCAAAGCATGGTGAACAAAAACCTCAAACTTGTCAACGTGGTCCAGGTCATGCTCCACCACCGGATCCTCCCGTGCCAACAACGGGAGTTCAACTTGTGGGAGTTCGACCTGGCGCAGCACCGAACTCTGAACAGGCTCTTCGACACAACTCACGAAGATGCCTGGAGGGTGCTGTTCAAAAGCGCCGAGGTCCCCCCTCCCATTACCGAGGATCGCGGATTCAGCGTGAAGCGCTAGGCCAAAGCAGTAAGCTGCTTTACCCCTCACAGGATACCTATTATTTTTTATAGATTGACTCCATGCGGGATCTAAACTCCCGTACCTTTGATAGGACTGGCAGGAGACAGCCGGACAGATCGACTGTCCGGCTCCTTTGTCCGAAGGCCCAGCAGACGCTCTTCTGGCGAAGATGCTGACTCCGGCTCCTTATACGGTGCCGGAGAAGACCAAGAAGGCCAAGGGAACCCGAAAGAGTTCCCGACGCCAGGCGTCGTCGGACTCACCGTCCGATGACTCTGCGGCGCACTCCTCCCCCGAAGACGAGGAAGAAGAAGAAGATGCTCCCCCTCCTGCAGGGGGAGATAAGAAAATGAAGGCCGCCCCAACTGGGGGGCGAAGGGTCCAAGAAGGGAAGGACTCTCCTTCCGGACAGCTCCACCGCCGCTGACGAAGGCGAAGACGAGTGGTTGCCCAGGGCCAAGCCCCCGGGGAGATCGTAAGTATTCGGATACCAGAGTAACTCATAGCATTCCCTTGTCGCACTGCTTTCCCTAATGCCGAACGTAATTATGCAGGCCGCCACGAGCCAGCATCGATGTATCATCGGACGGCTCCCTGGGCTCGTCGGACATGGATAGCGATCCAGTCCCGACCGCCACCTCCCCTCATCCTGCCGACGACGCTGAGGTGTTGTCTCAAGAGGCACCGGATCGAGGGGAGACAGTCCCGGAGGCGCCTCAAGGCGACCTTCCAGACTCCGGGAGCCGAGGGGACGGGGCCCCCGAGAGCACCGAGTTCAGCCCTCAGCCGAACATCACGCCGGAACCTCCAGCGGTTCCAGGCTCGGGCAGGCGGCCTCCTTCTAAGAGGGGCAAGAAGCCTATGCCGGTGACCTCTGTAAATCCAGAGGCGCCGAACAATCTGTTGGAAGTGCTTTGCAGCGCTTCCATCGATGAGGAGCACCGTACTGTTATGAGTGCGGTGGTCCAGAAGGTTCAGTCCGCCAAGAGCGGGTTGAGTGAAGCTTGTGCCAGCCTTCTAACAGGCTTTGAGGTAAGTGTTTTAAAATGTAGTAGAAATATTACCGCATAGACAGTAGCCCCTGATGCTTTGTTCGGTGTTCACAAAGAAAAGCCTAACAGAGGATCAAATAATATCGCAGGAGTCTAATATAAGTATGTCAATATGCATATGCAGGCTTCGCTGCTGGCGTCCGCCGCACTGACTGTGGAGGTCGCCGTGCTGAAGCGGGACCTCGAGGGGTCCAGGAAAGAGCTTGGCCTTGCCAATAGGTAGCTCGAGGAGAACAAGGGTAAGTAATACCCTGTCTATAGATATGCATGTATAAAAGGAGAAGCGATTGCAAAATGACAGGATCATCGTATATTCACCAGGGGCCACGACCGAGGTGGCAACCCTGAAGCAAGCGCTAACCAAGGCCGAAGATAACGCGGCCAAGGAGCACGCCGAGCGAGAGAAGCACGAGGCTCGGGTGGGCGAGGTGCAGCAAGAGCTCCAGGCTCTCATGGTGAAGCACGAGGCGTTGGAGCTTGACTCGAAGACGCAGGAATCTAAGCTTGCTGCGGCCCTCGAGAGCGCAAAAAGTGCCAAGGCCGAAGCCCAAAGGGCCCTCCAGGAGATCGACACAATGAAGAAGATAGCGGCGGGTAAGGCTTTCTATATGCAAAGCAAGCATGTAAAAGTAAATTACCAATTACTTACCTGAATCCGGAGCTCTCCAGGAGCATTCGCAGATTTGCCCCGCAGCGTGTCCGATGCCGCACAATTTTACCAGACTGAGGATGGAAACTCAATGGAGAAGTTGTTCTGGTCTCAGTATGCTGAGGCCGAACACCCGGTGCCAATGAGCGACCAGCTGAAGCAGATGGTCGAGCTACATAAGGCGGCCGATCAGGCCATGAAGGGATTTATAGTCCGGCTGTGGCCTGGCGATGCCCTTCCGAATAGCTTCTTCGGCCTGGTGAGGCGGCTTGTGGATGCCTGTCTGCGGCTGGAGGTCGTCAAGCGATCTGTCTGCATTGAGGGTGCACGCCGGGCTTTCGCCCGTGTGAAATTGCAGTGGGCCAAGATAGACGCCGTGAAGCTGATCAAGGAGGGGCCGTCGGAGGGCAAGGAGCACCGCCACCCCGATATGTACTACGAGGGTGTTCTGCCGGGTGCCCGTCTCATAGCGGACGAGTGTTCCAAATATGTAATATTTGAGTGAGACTTGCTCGTTTTATCCTGTATTTATGAAAACTTGTTTCATATGCGCTATGTAATGCTTGTTTGAATTTAAAATATTACCTTCTGTTTGGCCGTTTATCAATCTGAGAGATGGCTAGTCCTCAGCTTCTGCCCCCATGCCACGAGTGTTGGGGTGTTCGGGATAAATCTGAGCACTCTTGTTCCCATATTTGGGTCCTTTGAGGGAGGTGCTCAGCACAACGACAAGGCAATCGGACTAATAATGCTTTATCACTCTCACTTAGCCATAGAATTCTATAATTTTAAATTTCGGCGAAGCCCCTGGTATTCGGAAGGCCGAGTTCGGGGTGCGATACACGCCTTTAAGCCGGACAGGGCCGGCCCCTCGCCCTAAGCGGCATAAGTCTTTAGGGACTCGAAAACCTCGCCGAACAGCGACTAGTCTCTCGCCTTATCATGACAGTCAGTTTTAGCTTTCTCTACTGAGGTGCTGAACCCAGCAGAACCGGGGCACAATCGTAGTAGTTCTCCTAGCGCTACCTTAGCCGATAGAGCGGAACGTAAGGTACCAAAACATAGGAGCCGGGCAAACCCAACATTTGACCAAAGACATGATTCGGAGCTGATGCATATAATGCTATAAGTTCGGGGTGCCGCACTTGTGGAAGTGTTCGGACTTTTCACACCGTATTGTGGGGTACGTAAGCCCCTGGTGTATTGGCCATACCAAAGTGTACGGTTGCAAGGCGTCATTAATGAACACACACACACATATATATATATAACAAGAATGCAATAATAGTCGTAATGTCATGCATTGTTTATTCAAAAAATTGCGTTAAAGCAGAGTGATACAGATAGTGCGATAAGCAAAGAGTAGGACTATGTCCCTTCCAAGGGCAAGCTGAGGAATGATATTAAATCAAATATTTTGCTCGTTACTGTAATCCACCTGGGAATTCCGTGGTATGACGTAGCTGTCTGCCTCCTTGGTTGCTGCATCATGTGTTCGGCAATAGTGCTACCGGACAGTGTTTCCTGAGATTAAGGTCCTAAAAAAGGAAAAATAACCAAACAGGAAGCCCCCCGTGCGGTTTAAGCCGCGTCTTGGGGCGTGCCGCAGTTGTGCCCCCCTCCCCACCTGTGCCCATGGTATTTTTAATGCATAATTATGTACGTGTGGCACGAGTTTTGCCGTTGGGCTGGGATTGGGGTGGCCGCCGTATTGCTACGCGAGCTCCGATCGCGCCGGACGGTCTATTTGCCGATTGCTCCGAGCACGCTTGAAGGTGTCCGGGCTTTGAAGCGCCGAACTGGTTGATTGCCTTGAGAGGCTGCTTTGCGCTTCTGCTGCGAGGGCCGCGGTGTGCTCCTCTGTTCGGAGAGAGCGTTATGTGTTTCCATTGACTGTAATAACTCCGCGAGGTCCTGGCATCTTGAGCTTGAGGTATGCATAATGCGGTACTGCATTGAATCTAGCAAATGCGGTTCGCCCGAGCAGCGCGTGATAACCACTGCGGAACGGGACTATATCGAAGATTAACTCTTCGCTTCGGAAGTTATCCGGGGATCCGAAGACCACTTCCAGTGTAATTGAGCCTGTGCAATGGGCCTCCACACCTGGAACGACGCCTTTAAAGGTCGTTTTCGTGGGTTTGATCCTTGAGGGGTCTATACCCATTTTGCGCACTGTGTCCTGATAAAGCAGGTTCAGGCTGCTGCCTCCATCCATAAGGACTCGAGTGAGGTGAAATTCGTCAATGATTGGGTCTAGGATCAGTGCGGCAAATCCGCCATGACAGATACTAGTGGGGTGGTCCCTGCGATCGAAGGTGATCGGACAGGAGGACCAAGGGTTGAACTTTGGGGCGACTGGTGTCGGTGGGAACGACACCTATGGGATCACAAGAATCCCTACTATGGTTAGCGGGGCGCGGGGTCGTGAGAAGAGCGGATCAAACAGATAGCACACGGTTCATTTATCCAAGTTCGGGCCGCGAGGATGCGTAAAACCCTACTCCTGCTTTGGTGGATTGTATATATGTGTTCTTGAGCTTGCTATGGGGCGTGAGGAGCTCGAAAAAGGTGAATCCTTCCTCTGGTCGCCTCGGGCCTGCTTTTATAGAAAAAAGGGGTTGCCACAGTGGCACACAGGAGGTGGAAAGGGTACAGTGCTGCGAGGTTATCCCTCGCATCACATGACAAGGCACATTTAATGCGTCTTGCTTAGGTGTCCTTGCTTTATCGGGGACGGGGGAGAAACCTGTCTCGTCCGTCGCTGCTCCTTCTTGTGTCGACATGCGCCCTGGCCAGCGACGCCTGTGATGCCATGTAGGTAGGCAGGCAGCTGAGGTGGCGCAGTGGTGGGTCTTCACGAAGATCTGCATGCCACCACGCAGGTGCCTGCCCAGCTGGTTGGGTCGGCAGCTGCATGCATGCAGTGGTGGAGGTTTAGTCGGCGTGGGCCTGATGGTGGCCCTGTGGGTGTCCTCGGTAAGGGCCTTGCGAGGGCCCCGGCAAGGGTATTGCCGAGGCGCCTGCTGTCATCCCCGGCAAGGCGCTTGCGGGGGGCCTTGTGGTCTTCCTCGGCTGGGATCCCGCCAAGGGTTGTCGTCTCCTTAGTGCGTATCTAATCTTGAATGTCTTCACAAAGATCTGCATGCCGCCACGGGGATGTCTCCCAAATCCTTGCCCTTTGGGGGCAGTGGACTCAGGGGTGATTTGCTCTGTAGGCGCGGGCTCTGTTGGAAAAGGCAGTGCCTAGGAGGCTCTTAGGCACGCTTAGGCGCTAGGCAATGGCCAAACGCCTCGCCTAGGTCTAGGTAGGGCAAGCAAGGAATTGCCTACCCAAGCAAGAAATCATGCATCATATTGCACTAATATGCCAAATGTGTTATATTCCAATGCAGTAGACGGTAATTAACTTATTTATATGCCCTAAAATAATATCAACACCCATATAATAATCACAAATACACTACGAGTAAAAACAATATTACCGCCTAGGCCATGCCTAGGGCGCTTAGGCACCACCTAGGCACTAGGCGAAGGCCAACCGCCTCGCTTACGCCTACCGCTTTTTCCAACCTGCACGGGACGAGTCGCCGCGGCAAGGGTCTTGCCGGGGTTGCTAAAACTGTCTCCTGGAAAGGATCTTGCCGGGGGAGTCCGCTTCGTCCCCTTTGCTCTTCGTGGTCTTGGCCTTGGCGTCGTTCTAGTTCTCTTGAGCTTCGGTCTTACCCTGGCTCACCTCCCTTGCCTTGCTTGGTGTGGTGGTATCCGCGGCTTAGACTGCCCGTGCACAGTTATAGGGGTACAAAAAGTGTACCCCTCTTTTTGTACACCGACAGGAGCCCCGGGCCTGGGCCACACATAAGCACAACGCGTTGTTGGGCTAGGCCCAAAAACGGTGTGCGGGCAGGCGGGGTGGTTTTTACCGCGGTAAGATTCTTCGCGCGCTGCGCTTCCCACGATTCCCACGCGTGGCGCAGCGTGGGGAGGCACGTGTGACGTGGGCGTCATGCGTGGGGTTGGTTCTCGCAGGCATGCGTCACATCGTAGTAAAGGGGCGGCTCGCACCTTCCCCATAAACGGAGGGAGGCGTGGAGGCGCGGCCCATTTACTGAATGGGGCTGAGGCGCGGTCTTCAAGGCGTCCACTCCCCACGATCACGGGGTGGGGAGTGGTCATCTCACCCGTCCCCTTGGTTCTGCACGTCCGCCACGTGTCTCCCATGCGCCTGGGGTGGCAAACGGTGGAGGCGGGAAACCGGGTCGTTGCTGGTTGGGGCGGCGGGTCGGTCCTGGCTCCCTGCGCCTTCCGTATCTTGATTGGCCGAGTGGGGCGGCCGAGCCCCAACCCCGATCCTTTATAAAGAGCGGGAGGGGGGATGGCGTCCCGCATTCTTTCATCTTCTTCTTCCTTCAGCTTCTGCTCCTCCCTTCCATCCGTCATGGAGAGAGGGAATCCCGGTCCTTCAACAGTGGCGGCGAGGGTCGCCGCTCGACAACGCGTCCCTCCTTCTCCTGCGCCTGCGGTGGCAGAGCCAGCCGCGAGGGGAAGGGGGAGGGGGCGAGGCAGTGGGCGAGGCCGGGGCGCTCGGGGAAGGGGAGGATGGGGCGGCGCGCCGGCCTCGCCTCCGCTAGCAGCTCCTCCTCCAATGGAGGGCCATGTTGGGGATGACCCTTGTGAGTTCTTCGTCAGGCTGCGCCGGCCGCCGCACCGTCGCCTTCGTCTCCCGACTCCATTTGCGCGGGAGATGGAGCTGGATCCGCCGGAGTCGTTGCGGCTGCACATGAGGGGCTACGGGATCAGTGGCACGCGGGTCCGCGTCGACTTCCCCGCCCCTCACGTGATGTATCTTCGTCGGGGATGGAAGACGTTTGCTCATATCCACCGCTTGACGGAGGGGCTCACTCTCCATTTTAAGCTGATGGAGGGTGGCCTTCTCTCCGTCAAGGTCTTTGGGCTCTTTGGGACCCGTGCAAGGTGCTGCGTGGAGAGCTCTTCTGATAGTGAAGACTCCTCCTCGAGCGGGAGTGGCGAGGAGGACAGTGGCAGCGACGACGAGGGTAGTAGGCGGCAGGATGACAGGTCCGACTAGGTGTCGGGTGCCGCTCCATGCGGCACCGGCGACCCCATCATCCGTGTCGCCGGCTCCCCGAACTTCTCGGGGTCGTCTCCTTGGGCGGCTGGCATTGGGAGGCTGCGGAAGAGGAAGAGGGCGGGCGGCAAGGCCGTCAAGTCAGAGTACGCGGGCACCGATGCCTTCGACACATGCTGACATCCTACCGCCTCGTCTTCGAGCTCTGCTTCTGGCGCTGCCATCACCATCCAGCCTTTGGACGGCCACCAAGATGTTCTCTTGGTGTCGTCTGCCACCCGTAGCTCGCCTAGGCGCTCCTTTTGTCCTTTTCGCCTCCTTGACCTGCCTCCTGAGGAGAGGGACAATAAAGGGATTACGGGCACCTTATCTCTTTTTAGTTTGTAATCCTTCGGGCCTTTGTTGAATTTAAAACTTGTAATCCCATCATTCATGTTTTTCATTCCCTATGGACTATACCTGAGTGGAATGCTTTTTTAATGAAAAAGGGATGCTTGCCGGGTCATTTGTTTGCGGGTGGAACCCACGACAAGGAGTAAATCCTTGATATCTTCAAGATAAACATTTCCTTGCCCGGCAACAGGCCTTGCTGTCTCCCCACTTCGCTCGACCTTCCTCATGCCTTTGGCGGAGGCAGGGATGAGGCGGGTTTAGGCTCCTTGTTTCATCCTTTCGCTGCCGCGACTACGACCAAACTTGGCCCCAGGAACGAGCCCTAGGGCCTAGAGTTATGGGAGCACGGTAGCTTAGGGGAAAACGAGGTTTCACATACCTCAGTCCATAATGGAATGCATGATAAGGGATGAAGAACTTATCTGAAGCTGTAGTACCCGGCAACCCTGGTTCGCCATGGGTGAATCTTTGCTCTTGCAGCCCCCGGCAATACTGGCTTGCCGGGGGCTAGATGCTGGTATGTTCCTCTTTTTTTTCCTCCCCAAGTGGTTTGGCACAGATATCTGTGTGTCCTGTGAACCAAAGAAGACAAAAGAAAGACAAAGAGATGCACGCTCGACCTCTAAGCTAGGGGTTAGTCGCCGCTAAGCACTATCAACCCTAACCAAGGACGAGACTCGACCTAGCATGCATGCTATAACTTAGGGCACCGGCGCTTCATTTATTTATGCTCAGGGTATGCGCCTGGCTTTGTACAAAGGGTTACATGCGTCATCGGCAAGGCTCGTACAAAAGGTGGCTTGCTGGGGGGGCCGGCAAGCCGCGCCTCACGGGTAAAACTTGCAAAGATGCTCAATGTTCCAGGAGTTACTCACCGGAACGGCATCTTCGGTCTCCAGGCGGACTGCGCCGGACCTGGTGACTCGTATTACCCGATAAGGGCCTTCCCACTTTGGCGTCAACTTGTTGGAATTCTTGGCCGATTGAACGCGCCAAAGAACAAGGTCGCCTTCCTCAAAGCTTCGGGCATGAACCTTGCGGCTATGGTAGCGGCGCAAGGCTTGCTGGTAGCGCGCTGCTCTCACAGCCGCCCGAAGACGATCTTCCTCAAGGAGCGTTGCATCATCTTGCCGCAATTGCTCTTGCTCAAGCTCGTCATAAGCGAGTACTCGAGGTGACCCGTATATGAGTTCCGTGGGGAGAACTGCTTCTGCCCCGTATACCAGGGCAAAGGGTGTCTGGCCGGTGGCTCGATTTGGTGTCGTTCTGATTGACCAAAGAACCACCGGCAATTCATCAATCCAGCGCCTTCCACTCTTGTGCAGTCTGTCAAAGGTCTTTGTCCTCAGGCCTCGCAGTACTTCAGCATTTGCCCTCTCAACTTGACCATTGCTTCATGGGTGAGCAACAGAAGCGAAACAGACCTTGCTGCCGAGGTCTTGAATATATTGCATGAAGGTGTGGCCTGTGAATTGCGTGCCGTTGTCGGTGATAACCCTATTGGGTACACCAAAACAGCACACCAGTCCTTTGAAGAACTTGACGGCTGACTGTGTTGTGACCTTCCTCACTTCTTCCACTTCTGGCCACTTTGTGAACTTGTCGATTGCAACGTACAAGTACTCAAAGCCCCCGACAGCGCGGGGGAAAGGGCCCAGTATGTCGAGCCCCCAGACCGAGAAAGGCCAGGACAGAGGAATGGTTTGAAGGGCTTGAGCTGGCTGATGAAGCTTCTTTGAATGGAACTGACACGCTTCACACCTGGTGACTAGTGTCGTCGCATCCTGGAGGGCCGTGGGCCATAAGAAGCCTTGCCGAAACGCTTTGCCGGCAAGGGCCCTTGACCCGATGTGGGATCCACATATGCCTCCATGTATCTCTGCCAACAGCCCCAGTCCTTCCTCTCGAGGGATACACTTCAATTTCACGCCGTTCGGCCTCTTTCTGTACAGGACGTCATCGACGAACTGGTACATAGTAGAGTGACGGGCTACTTTTTCCGCTTCTTCCTGCTCCTTAGGAAGTTTCCCTGTTTGGAGGGATCGAACGGTATGTTGTGCCCACGCTGGAGCCTGGGGCTCGACGGCGAGGAGAGGTACCTCTTCAAATCTTGCAATGTTGCTTCGGCTTCTGGCGTCCACTCCATCGGGCCCGCCTTTTTCAAAATTTTGAAAAAGGGAAGGGCGCGCTCGGCGGACCTGGAAATGAACCTGCTCATGGCGGCAACGCAACCAACAAGCCGACGCACATCCTTGACTCGCTTGGGCGCTTCAATCTGCTCTATAGCTTTGATCTTGTCCGGATTGGCCTCTATCCCACGCTGTGACACAAAGAACCCGAGAAGCTTGCCAGACGGGATGCCGAAGACGCACTTCTTAGGGTTCAGCTTGAGATTGAACTTGCGTAGGTTTGCAAATGTTTCTTGTAAATCTGATATGAGGGTTGCCCTGTTCTTGGTTTTGACCACTATATCATCCATATAAGCTTCCATATTTCTATGGAGCTGGGGTTCAAAACCAATCTGGACCGCCCTTGCAAACGTTGAACTAGCACTCTTCAACCCGAAAGGCATCCGTATAAAGCAATACGTACCACATGGGGTGATGAATGCCGTTTTCTCTTCATCTTCCCTTGTCATGAAGATCTGGTGGTAGCCGGAGTAGGCATCGAGGAATGACAACAGATCACACCCAGCTGTGGAGTCTACAATCTGGTCGATGCACGGCAATGGGAAGGGGTCTTTGGGACAAGCCTTATTAATATCTGTGTAATCAATACACAGCCTCCACTTCCCATTTGCCTTGCGCACTACCACTGGATTGGCCAACCACGTTGGATGGAACACTCCTCTTACCAAACCCGCTGCTTCCAGTTTCCGGATCTCCTCTGTGATGAACTCTTGTCGTTCCAAAGCTTGCTTTTTGACCTTCTGCTTGACGGGCCGCGCATGAGGATAGACAGCAAGGTGGTGCTCAATCACCTCCCTGGGAACGCCGGGGATGTCAGATGCTTGCCATGCAAACACATCGACATTCGCCCGCAGGAAGGTGACGAGCGCATCTTCCTATTTGTCATCAAGGGTGGAGCTTATGGTAAAAGCTCCTCCCGTGTCGTCCTCCTTGACAGAAACCTTCTTGGTTCCCGGCGGTGTGGCCCTGGACTTCTTGTTTCTGTCGGCAGAGCTCTCTGGCATGTCCTCGACGGGAGCGCTACACTCCGAAGAGGTAAACTTGCCGGAGTGGGTGCCTGAGGTCTCACCGGTCTTCTTCTTTTGCCTTCCCGGGGCTCCAGCGGCAGGAGCAAGTGCCTTAGCAGTGGCGGCTGCTGCAACTGCTTGTTGGTAGAGTTGGTCAGCGCAAATTAGCGCATCCTTCTTGTCTGATGGGACGGTGATGATCGTCACAGGCCCCGGCATCTTTAGGGTGTTGTAGGCATAATGTGACGCCGCCATGAACTTGGCCAGCGCTGGGCGGCCAAGGATCCTGTTGTAAGGCAAGGGGATCTTGGCAACGTCAAACACAATCCTTTCTGTCCTGTAGTTCAGATCACTACCAAAAGTCACGGGCAACGTGACCTTTCCCTTTGGTTGACTTCTTCCCGGGTTGACCCCCGGAAACATGCCCGTCTCTTCGAGGTCTTCATCAAGAATCTGCAATTTCTCGATCACGGTGGCGATATTAAGTTCAGACCGGCCCCGCCATTGACTAGCATTTTTGTCACCTTGAGGTTGTGTATTGTTGGTAAAACCAACAATGGCAAGCACCCGACTGCAGTAGTGCGATCAGGGTGATCCTCAGTGTCAAAAATGGTAGGTGTGCTGGACCACTTCAGCGGCCTTTGGGCATCAAACGACGGTTCCGCCACTGTAATCTCACGCGCCCACTGTTTAAGCTGGCGGTGAGAGGTATGTAGCGAGGCGCCGCCATCGACGCACATGGCCTCTGTAGCTTTCTGAAATTCTTGGTCACCAGACTCATCGTCCTCTTCGTGATCATCATCTTCTGGCTTTTTGTCATAGCCCCAGGCGGGCCTCTCCCGTTGTTTATCTTTGCCGCGACGGCCCGCCTGGCCATCACGCTTCTTGTCGGACCCCTCAGCACCGTCCCGGCCTTTCTCCTTGTCCCGCCTCTCATATTCAGCCCTCTGCTTCTCAGCAAGGAGCTCAACCTGTCGGCAGTTCTGGAGATCATGGCCTTTGGTGCGATGGATCTTGCAGTATTGCTTGTCGGAGTTTCCTGGCTTCTCGGCAGCCGCCAAGGCCCGGCAGGTGACACATCCGGCAATTTCCTTGCCGGGGTCATCTGCCTTGGTTTTCTTGGCGGAGCCGGCGTCGTCAGATCCCTCGACGGCAAGCACAGCTTTACCTTTGCGCTTCCTGTTGCGGCGCCGGCCTTTCTTCGCCGGGACGGCAGTATCCTCATCTGAGGAGTCGGTTTCCACGCCGGCATCTTCGCCGGGGTACTTCCTTCCCTCTTCAGCTCGGGCACATCTGTCAGCAAGAACATAGAGTTCTGCCACATCTTTCACCTTGTTCATTGCCAGTTCTTTGCGCATCTTGCAGTTACGCACGTTCTGATGGAACGCGCTGATGATGGCGGCAGGGTGAACATCAGGGATATTGTACTGTACCCGGCTGAACCTCTGTATATACTTGCGCAGACTCTCGCCTCCCTTCTGGGGAATGACATGCAGGTCGCTTGCTTGGCCATGGGCTTGGTGACATCGAGTAAAGGCGCCCACAAACTTATGGCACAAATCCGACCAAGAGGAAATAGAGTCTACCGGCAAGTGCATCAACCACGACATGGCGCTGGGTTTAAGAGCCAATGGAAAGTAATTCGCAAGCACCTTATCGTCGCGGGCTCCGGCGGCTTGCATCGTGATGGTGTAGATGTTGAGGAACTCAGACGGGTGAGTCTTGCCGTTGTACTTTTCGCCAACGTCAGGTTTGAAGGTGCGGTGAGTGGCCACTGGAACTGCCACAGCTCACGGGTAAAAGCCGGACAGCCTACCTCGTAAGGTAGGCCTCCAGGGCTCTCCGGGGCCGGGTGGTTCACAGCAGGCCCTGCTCGCATGTCTGACTGGTGGCGCGCTCCGCGCCGGCGCTCGATAGTGGTTCGAGTGTCTTCATGGGCTCGTTCCCAAAGAACTTGGCGCTGGTCACAGTGGGTCCGCGGGTCAGACGATGCTATGGAGATGTCGTCGCCCGCGACGTCGCGACGAGCCGGCGTCCATGGTACCGGATGGGAAGAGGTGAATGCACCGTGGTCGTGGCGCCGCCGGCTTTTCCGCCACTGGTCCACGGGACTCCATCGGAGCATCGACCCGGGGACCCCACCGGACTTGGTTCGTATTTGTTGGCCACCGCAACAAGGCTTCAGATAGTGGCTCTCCATTCATCGAGTTTCCCCGTAGTGGGAGGAAAGTCGAGGAGCAACTGCGCGCGCGCCAGGGCCTCTGCTGGCGTCGATGGAAGCGAAACCTGCACGGATCACGACGTGCTTCGACTTCTAACCATGTCAGAAGGAGCTCTATCACGACCCCGCGGTCGCATGCCGTTTTCACCAGCGCCTCGGCGAGTGGGCGGATCTTCTACGTCCCGGGAGTGGCGCTCGGGGCTCTTCCCACGGCGACGCCCGGGATCTTCGGCGTGATTACGCCGTTCGTCGCGCGCTGCCTGGGAGGAGCGCGCTGTTGGCGCCGGCGTGGGAGTCTTGGAGGCCCTTGCGTCGCCTTCGGGCGGGGCGGCGATGACCTTGGAAGGCCCCGCTCCACCCGTGAAGGGCTTGGCTCCGCCTTTGGATTTGGCGGCGTGTGGCCCATTACCAGGCACACAAACATCGCCGCCTCCCAAACTTCGGCTGGTGGGATGGTGTTGGTGTTAGCGAGCAGCGCCCCGGGTCCTTTTTGCGACCGGTCCGCTGCTCACTCACGTCGGGACGGGCTGTCCGGCTTCCGACTGGCCAACCGCCACCGTTTTCTTCTTCTTGGGTGCCATGATGATGAAGAAGCGCCGAACTGACTTCTAAAGCCGATTCTCACAACTGCGCCCCCTACCTGGCGCGCCAAAGATGTCGGTAGGAACGACACCTATGGGATCACAAGAATCCCTACTGTGGTTAGCGGGGTGCGGGGTCATGAGAAGAGCGGATCAAACAGATAGCACACGGTTCGTTTATCCAGGTTTGGGCCGCAAGGATGCGTAAAACCCTACTCCTGCTTTGGTGGATTGTATATCTGTGTTCTTAAGCTAGCTATGGGGCGTGAGGAGCTCCCAAAAGTCGAATCCTTCCTCTGGTCGCCTCAGGCCTCCTTTTATAGAAAAAAGGGGTTGGCACAGTGGCACACAGGAGGTGGAAAGGGTACAGTGCTGCGAGGTTATCCCTCGCATCACATGACAAGGCGCATTTAATGTGTCTTCCTTAGGTGTCCTTGCTTTATCAGGGACGGGGGAGAAACATGTCTTGTCCATCGCCGCTCCTTCTTGTGTCGACACGCGCACTGGTGAGGTGGCACAGTGGTGGGTCTTCACGAAGATCTGCATGCCGCCATGCAGGTGCCTGCCCAGCTGGTTGGGTCGACAGCTGCATGCATGCGGTGGTGGAGGTTTAGTCGGCGTGGGCCTGATGGTGGCCCTACAGGTGTCCTCGGTAAGGGCCTTGCCGGGGCCCCGGCAAGGGTCTTGCCGAGGCGCCTGCTGTCATCCCCGGCAAGGCGCTTGCGGGGGGCCTTGTGGTCTTCCTCGGCTGGGATCCCGCCAAGGGTTGTCGTCTCCTTAGTGCGTATCTGATCTTGAATGTCTTCATAAAGATCTGCATGCCGCCACGGGGATGTGTCCCAAATCCTTGCCCTTTGGGGGCAGTGGACTCAAGGGTGATTTGCTCCGTAGGCGCGGGACGAGTCGCCGCAGCAAGGGTCTTGCCGGGGTTGCTAAAATTATCTCCCGGCAAGGATCTTGCCGGGGGAGTCCGCTTCGTCCCCTTTGCTCTTTGTGGTCTTGGCCTTGGCGTCGTTCTAGTTCTCTTGAGCTTCGGTCTTACCCTCGCTCACCTCCCTTGCCTTGCTTGGTGTGGTGGTATCCGCAGCTCAGACTGCCCGTGCACAGTTATAGGGGTACAAAAAGTGTACCCCTCTTTTTGTACACCGACAACTGGCTCCAACGCATATACGTCCCTGAGCGCACGCTTCCGCTCCCTCTTGGGGATGTGGGTTGCGTATATCATGTTCACCGTCCGCACTTGCGGGGGAAACCTCTTGTGTCCTCCGATGTGCGGCTGCCGGGGCTCCTCCTCGTCATCGCTATGCGTCCCCTTGTCCTTGTTTTCGGCAATTAACTTGCCGGCCTGCTTGAACACCCAACAATCCCTGTTGGTGTGATTGGCTGGCTTGTCCCGGGTGCCATGTATTTGACACGAGCGATCGAGTATACGGTCCAAGCTGGACGGACCCGGCGTACTTTGTTTGAATGGCTTTTTCCGCTGACCGGGTTTAGAGCCTTTGAATCCAGCATTGACTGCCGTATCCTCGGTATTTTCTCTGTTAATGCAGCGCTTATGCTTGTTGTGACGTGACCTGCTAATGTCGTCCTTGGTATCTAGGGTACCATGGTTCTTTGATATGTTATTACTGTGAGCCAGCCAGCTGTGTTCTCCCGCACAAAAGCGGGTCATGAGCGTCGTGAGAGCTGCCATAGATTTCGGCTTTTCCTGACCAAGGTGCCGGGCTAGCCACTCGTCTCGAATGTTGTGTTTGAAAGCCGCTAAGGCCTCTGCATCCAGACAGTCGATGATTTGATTTTTCTTTGTAAGGAACCGAGTCCAGAATTGCTTGGCCGACTCTTCTGGCTGCTGAATTATGTGGCTCAAGTCATCAGCGTCTGGTGGTCGCACATAAGTGCCCCGAAAGTTGTCAATGAATGCGGCCTCCAGATCTTCCCAACAGCTAATGGAGTCCGCTGGCAAGCTGTTAAGCCAATGCCGCGCTGGCCCTTTGAGCTTTACTAGGAGGTATTTGATGGCATGTAATTCATCACCGCGGGCCATGTGGATGTGGATGAGGAAATCCTCGATCCATACTGCGGGATCTGTTGTGTCGTCGTATGATTCAATATTTACAGGTTTGAAACCTTCTGAGAATTGATGTTCCATTACTTCGTCTGTGAAGCATAAGGGGTGTGCGTCGCCTCTGTATTGGGCTATATCGCGACGCAGCTCGAATGCGTCTTGCCCGCTGTGTTCAGCCCGGCCGGATTTGCTTTTACTGTATCCGGCATGACGTTTATCGTCTCGCAGAGTGGTGCACCCTCGTGATCCGTAGATCGATCTTGCATGCTTTGCTTTGTCCTCCAATATGTCTCGCAGGTCTGGCGTATCTCCCCATGCCTTTTTTGTTGAATGGCGTCGGGGTGGAGGCTGAGTTTTTGGCTGGAATGCCTCTCTATCGCGGCCGCGAGGTGGCCGATCAGCCGTATCATATGCTTCTTCCTCCAGTCGGGGTAGTAACCTGCACTTTGGGTAATTCTTGGAGGGGCTCTTGAGTTTATATTCCTCGGCCGCGAGGACTTCAGTCCATCTGTCAGCTAGCAGATCTTGATCAGCTTGAAGCTGCTGCTGCTTTTTCTTCAGGCTATTTGCCGTGGCCATAAGCCGGCGCTTGAAGCGCTCCTGTTCGACGGGATCCTCTGGTACGGCGAATTCATCATCGCCGAGGCTTGCCTCGTCTTCGGAGGGGGGCATGTAATTGTCATCCTCCTCCTCTCCATCTGCTGCTCTCTCAGGAGGGCTGGCTCCTCCATCCTCCTGCTCTAAATCTTGCTGGAGGGGATTTTTTTGTCCTCGCCACTATCCGGAGTGTTATTATCTCCTGTGCCGGTATCACCACTTTTGCTTTGGCGGGACTTAGAGCGGCGCCGCTGACGTCGGCGCTTGGGTTGCTTCTTGGAGGGATCATCCTCTGTTGTCTCGTCGCCATTTCCTTCTTTGGGTGTATCCACCATGTATATGTCATATGACGAGGTGGCTTTCCAGTGCCCTATAGGCGCTGGTTCATGTTCGTCTCCTACATCGTTGTACATACCGTCGATGTCTTCGGAGTCGAAGTCAAGCATGTCGGTTAAATCATCGACAATGGCTACGAAGTGGGTGGTGGGTGGGCGTCGAATTTCTTCGTCGTCCGCATCCCAATCTTGTTGGACAAAGTCCGGCCAGGGCTCTCCTGACAAAGAGAGAGACCTTAGTGAATTCAGAATGTCGCCGAAGGGCGAGTGCTGAAAGATATCCGCGCCAGTGAATTCCATGATCGGCGCCCAATCGGATTCGATTGGCAGGGGCGCGGACGGTTCGGAGTCTGGAAAAGAGTCCGGCACCTTGGAGTCACGGGCTTCGCAGAGGATTAGGCTGGTGTACGGCTCGATCGCCGTTAAGACTGCAGCCCCTGAGGCGGTGTCTAGCCACCCGTCCTTGATTGGCGCAGTTGGCTCCAAGCTAAGGGTCGGAGATGATGCGGGCGCGGCCTCTGGGGTACTATTCGGCGGTAGACCTAGGTCATACCCATCGTGACAGTGCGGCACGCCCGACTGTGGCTCGAATCCGTCGAAGATCAAGTCTCCGCGGATGTCGGCCGTGTAGTTCAAACTTCCAAATCTGACCTGATGGCCAGGGGCGTAGCTTTCAATCTGCTCCAGATGGCCAAGCGAATTAGCCCGTAGTACAAAGCCGCCAAACATGAAGATCTATCCAGGGAGAAAGGTCTCACCCTGGACCGCATCGTTGTTGATGATCAGAGGAGCCATGGGGCCTAAAGGTGACGACACAGAGGAACTCTCAATGAAAGCACCAATGTCGGTGTCAAAACCGGCGGATCTCGGGTAGGGGGTCCCGAACTGTGCGTCTAGGCTGGAAGGTAACAGGAGGCAGGGGACACAATGTTTTACCCAGGTTTGGGCCCTCTTGATGGAGGTAAAACCCTACATCCTGCTTGATTAATATTGATGATATGGGTAGTACAAGAGTAGATCTACCACGAGATCAGAGAGGCTAAACCCTAGAAGCTAGCCTATGGTATGATTGTATGTTGTGCTTGTTGTCCTACGGACTAAAACCCTTCGGTTTATATAGACACCGGAGAGGGTTAGGGTTACACAAGGTCGGTTACAAAGGAGGAGATATCCATATTCGTATTGCCCAGCTTGCCTTCCACGCCAAGTAGAGTCCCACCCGGACACGAGACGAAGTCTTCAATCTTGTATCTTCATAGTCTAACAATCCGGCCAATGGAGATAGTCCGGCTGTCCGGAGACCCCCTAATCCAGGACTCCCTCAGGCTCCATCTCCAGACGCCTAAGATCTCTTCCCCTCCTCCGACAGCCAAGTCAGCCGGAGCATCCTCACCGGCCAACCCAATCACGCTGAGATCGACATGGCTTCGCCAAAGAGGTTGTACACTTGTTGCATCTCTTTTTTACTCTACATGTTATATATATTATCCACTGAGCACTTGTAGTAACGGGAAATACGATTATTTTATCCTACTATATGACAAGCAGTGAGGTACCAGGAAACTTAGCTATCCGTGATGGACTCTCTTGAATGCCATCATTATTTATCTCTGCGCGTTTGAGTTGTGCATTTGTCGATGGGCCTGGGAGTTGAGCTAGTATGGCAGTGGCCTGGGTCCAAAGTAATAGAAGTAGCACAAAGACATTTTTTTAGTGTAGGATTTTCCTTGCTCAAGCCTGCCTACTAGAATCGTCAGTGCTTGAAAGGAAAAGTGAATGAAAAACATCGGAATTGGAAAGTTTCCTACGGTACTACTTTTCATGAATTTGGTGCAAAGGAATGGAGCAAAGGAAAATTGTAGGATTTGTTCCTTTAGTGTCTCCTTGAGAGAAACACCGTAGGAATTCTAATTTCCACTTCTCCTCCTTTTCATATTCCTATTCATCAAGCACAAGACTAAGAGATAGTAGCATAATAGCATTATAACCGTACATTTTCTTATGGTTTGACTTAATCTCACCATGCTTTTTTGCATCCTATGATCTTCCAATTGTTGTGAATCAAACACCCAGATTGGCAAAAATCCTGTGTTTTTAAATTCTCTGTTTTGCACGTGCATTCCTATCCTATTGATGTCTATTTCCTATCCCTGCATTGTTAGAATCCTCAAATTCAAACAAGCCCTTACTCAATTACTTCTATTACAGATATGTGTCAAAGAAAACCTTGTGTGGTTTGTCCTGCTCCTGCGGCGCTGTGTTCCACCCCAGCTCAGCTGCTCCAACGACGGAAGGGTTCACCACAGCAGGGATCCGCTCTCCATACTGTCTTTCGCAGCCTCAGATCTTCTTCCCCGCCGCCGGCAGCCACGGCAACTGCATTACCATCATCAACTAAGCAGATAACCTTGAGGACTACACGGGTCCGCAAGAGAGGTCGCACTTTTCTGTGTCTGCTTACGTTATGCGTCGCTTAATATGATGACATGCTACATTATCATCGTGTTCACCTACTAGACTCCGAGTCAGGTCCAAACTAATGCTGAAACTTGAGTTTTTAAATGGTTGTGGGGTACATATTTGGGCAGCAATCAGTACTATTTGTCTACTATCTGGTTAATCTCCGGTGTCTACTATGAGTTTCATATTGGGTGCAAATAAACATTAAAGGAGCCATTATCTGTATTTTTTAACTAAAGCTATTATCTGCCTGCTATCATTGGTTTTGGGTCTATCCACAGTTTGCTACCATCACTCTGGATTTGTGCATGCACTCCTTACATAATCTCACTATGTTTTATTCCTATGCATGCCAGTTATTGTACACAATGGAACTGATCATGTAGAGCAAAAGAGACGAGCCTTGCATGGCAATAAAATTTCATGCAGACGTCGTTCCATGGTGGGCGCAAAGGCAGCCCCCTCCACCCATTTCGGATCGTAATCAAGAGGAAGATAACTGTTATGAGGGGGATTCAGAAGGAGAAGACCACCCCTATTTACCCCATGAGGTCTTCGCTCTAACTTGGCATGCTGATGTTGGTAATATCATGCATATGGTGCCTTGCATTGCTTACTGTATACATTAAAGATGTCATCTGCTTAGTTTAGACATGCTTTGTGTCAATGCCATCTGTTTAGTTTCTTTATCGTATATGTGAATCATGCAATGCCATCTTGTCTACACAGGCATCATATATGTGAGTTTTGCAATGCCACCCTGGTTAGCCAGCCATCTTATATGTGAATTATATCATGCCATCATTTTTTATTACGTGTTAAATTTGTCAACAATTTTAGTACATTCAATTACTCTTCCTGTGCATCAGCCATTTGGCATGGTCAAGGAAAAATCTAGAGTGGAAACAAGGTCTTCAGAGCAGACAATGCTATCTGACGAAGCGCATGTCTTACTGGTTACCGATAGCTCCTCAGAGGAGGATTCAGAGATAGATGACCAGTCATATCCCCCCCCCCCCGAGGTGCATTCCCTAACTTGGCAGGGTTATGTTGCTCATATCGTGCGTATGTATCTTGCATTGCTATGTCATTTGCTTAGTTTAGACATGCTTTGTGTGAATGCCACCTGTTTAGTGTCTAATTACCATATATGTGAATTATGCAATGCCATCTTGTTGCAAGACATTATATATGTGAATTATGCAATGTTATCTTGTTGCAAGGCATTATGTATGTGAATTATGCAATGCTATGCTGTTTAGGCAAGCGTGATATATGTGAATTATATCATGCCGTCCTTTTTTCTGTATTTCTCATTGCTTTTGTCGACAATGTTTGTATATTCAACTGCTCTTCCTATGCATCAGCCATTTGAATTGGTGATGGAGAAATCTGGAGTGAAAACAAGGTCTTCAAAGCAGACAATGCTACCTACTGAAGCAGATATCTTGCTGGTTACAGATAGCTCTTCAGAGGAGGATTCAGAGGCAGATGACCAGTCCTATTATCCCCTTGAGGTGTATGCTCAAACTTGGCAGGGTTATATTACTCATATAATGCATATGTTGTATTGCAATGCTTAGTTTTTACATCATATACACAATATTGAATGCCATCTCCTTAGTTGACACATCATATATGTGATTGCCCTCTGCTCACTTCCTTAGTATATAAATCATATATTTGAATTATGTCATGCCATGATGTTTACATAGACAGCATGTACCTGAATTATGGCATGCCAGCCCATTTTCTAAAGACATAATATAGTTATATCATCTCATCCTGTTTACATAGTCATCATATTTAAATTATGTCATTCTATCCGTGAATTATATCATGCCATCATGTTTCCATCGACGGCATGTTTGTGATTTATGGCATGCCAACCACTTTAATAGACACATCACATAGTTATATCATGTCATCATGTTTACATAGTCATCATATTTTGAAGTATGTCATTCTATCCTGTTTAGTTAGCCATCATACATGTGAAATTGTGTCATGCTATCCTGTTTAATTAGCCATCATATATGAAAAATTATGTCCTGCTATTATGTTTGCTTAGACAACATAAATGTGAATTATTCCATGCCATGTTTTCTTCCCTACTATCCATTGCACCTGTCTATCTTACAATGTCTGTACATTCAATTACTTTTCTTGTTTATCAGCCATTTCAATTGGAGGGAGTGATGGCAGTATCTGTGGGAGTAAAAACACGGTCTTCAGAAAAGATCGTGCTACCTGTTGATGCAGATAGAACCACGTTTGTACTTGCCCAAAAACCAGCCCCACCACACATAACCCACACTCATGCAGATTGTACCCCTACCCAGTTGGACAGAGAACCAGCTACACCCCTTCTAACCCCAACCCCAGCAGATAGACACCCAGTTCCCGTTGACACAGCACCGTCTCCACCACAGAGCACCCAAACACGAGCAGTTAGTAAGGCAACTGCAGTGCCCAAATCACGAGGACCACCACTCCAAACCCGAAGTCAACGCTTAAAGCAGAAGAAGAATTGTTCTCAGGTCAGGTTCCGTAGCTATGGTTCATACTACTTTGCTCTTGCATCACTTTATTTACTGATACCAACTAATTTCAAATTTGAAGGATGCAATTGAAACTCCAATGGCGCAACAGGTATGTTTTAAACCTGTTTCTTCAACATGTTTGGCTGTTTGCTGTTGTAACTTGCTCTATGTTGATTTCAGTTTCAATCGAATAAACAGTTATGTTCTCGTGCCATGCACATTACAAGTGTTGTTATTATTGTGTAGTTTCCCACACTTATATTCTGTCTATGCTGCTTTGTCTTAAATAGATATGATTCGAACTGTATCTATCTTGATTTGGCAACATAAACTAGAATGATATAGACCATACAGTAACCATACTACATAGATATATGTTTGTTTCATGTTGTTATCCTGTCCACCTTACTACTGAACTGGTTTACCAAAATGAGTTTCATATACTACATTGTAAACCTGAGATGTGTTTGTTTGTTTCTCTTTTAGAACGCGGATAAAATATTGGAGAAGAGTACCCTGTTATGCAATGGTAAAGGAAGTAATGCAGATAAGGTTCAAGATAGTGAGACATCCCTGTTGGTCTCCAAGAAAGCTGATAAAAACTATATTGAAGACACTGAGACAACCCCAAAGTCCTGTCTTGATGTAGTGTTCGAGTTACTGGCTACCACTGCTGGCACCAGCTCTTCGAACTCATTGCATGAATCAGTTCGGCTTCTTGAGTCTCAACTTCAAGTTGAAAGACATCGATCAGATGTTATGCGACAGGAAGCCAAAGGACTTAGGAAGTCCCTGCAGAATTCAGATGCATACTTTCTGGTGCAACAGCAAGCACTGGAGGACTTAAGCGCCAAACAAGAGAAACTTAATAAGCTTGCTAAGCATCTTGCCAGCATTATGGGTACCCAGGATATTGTTTCTTGAGCTCTTCTGAAGTGGTTTCAGTTCTGGACTTGTTTTGTTGCGGCGTTTATATGTTGCTGTGTTCCCTATATTTGCACTGGTGGCAAACTTTGATACCCAGTGGATGTAATATGTGTAATAGCCGTGATAGCCTAGTGTAAGTTGCTTGCTTATTTATTTCCTTGTTGTCTTGTTTATTTGTTTGCTTGTAGTCAGTGCAGTTCTTTTTCTGCGGTTTGCTAGTGGCTGCAATAACCTATTTTTTAAAACTAGGCCACAATAACCATGGGCTAATATTTACTGTAGTGACACTAGGCCTCCTACGGGCCGTAGAAATAGTGGGCCTTCTACGGATCGTAGAAACAGTGGGCCTTCTACGGGTCATAGAAACAATGGGCCTTCTACGGGCCGTATCATCAATGGGCCTTCTATGGGCCGTATCATCAATGGGCCTTATACGGGCCGTATGATCGATTGGCCAAACATGGGCCAAACAGACCGCATTCTGGCCGTAAACGGGCTAGAGTTGGAATCGTCCGTTCATGGGCCGACCATAACGGGCCATCGTTAATAGGCCGTATTTGATGACGCTGTGAAAATGGCCCAACGTATTAACGGACCACAAACGAGCCGACTGTAACCACGGGCTGAATTTGGCCCACAAGCAGAAAATGACAGTAACGGGCCGTAAGTAAACGAATGCTGGAAATGAGCCCAAGAATAAATGGGCTCTGAGAAGGCCGAAAGATAACATGGGCTGGAGACGGCCCAACGGAATAACGGGTCGTTAATGGGTATAAAGTGATACACTGTTCATTATGGGCCAGTTTCACCACGGGTCGTTAATTGGTGTAAAGTGATACACTGTTCATTACGGGCCGGTTTCAGCACGGGCCGCTAATGGGCCAAGAGTTACAAAGGGCCTCATATGGGCCGAAAGACGTCATGGGCTATACATGGGCCAGAAGTGAAAACGGGCTGGAATCATATTGGACGGCCCGGATGATGCTACTGGGCCTAATTCGGATAGAGTGTAACGGGCCTTGGGTTAGCGGGCTGTAAATGGGCTATATGTGAACAGGCCGTTAACAGGCTTTCCATGGGCCGGCCCGCCAGCTTTTGACCAAGTCAAATGGGCCGGCCTTTTCACAGGAATGGGCCACTATTGGGTCATGCCACGTGTCGACGTATCATAGCGTCTTTTGTACAATGAGTGGATGACATCTGTCCCAACGATGAGCCGACATGTGTTTCCTCTAGCCAATGATGATTTTACACGTGGAAAATCCCCATTGATCGGGGCTGTTAACGGGTTATCGGATCCAAAACACGACCCGATAGCTTAACGGCGTTCCGTTACGGTGGATGCCACGTGTCGATCACCCTTGATGAAGGCACTTCTGTGACACGCGATTTATTGTTATGGAAGTGGACACTTTCGTGATGATAATTTTGGTAATGTCATGGAACACTTCTACGACAGCACAGGTATGACTATCTTGATTCTGTCGTAAATTTGTCATGGATGTACATGCATGACAAAAAAAGCGACCTACTGTGACAAACACGTATCATCACGGAAGTGTATTTTTTTGTAGTGTGCTTATCTGTGGTGATAATGGGATATCACGTGATCCACTTGATGTATGTTTTGGTGATCAACTTGAGAGTTCCGTGAACTTATGCATAGGGGTTGGCACACGTTTTCGTCTTGAATCTTTGGTAGAAACTTTGGGGCACTCTTTGAAGTTCTTTGTGTTGGTTGAATAGATGAATCTGAGATTGTGTGATGCATATCGTATAATCATACCCACGGATACTTGAGGTGACATTGGAGTATCTAGGTGACATTAGGGTTTTGGTTGATTTGTATCTTAAGGTGTTATTCTAGTACGAACTCTATGATAGATCGAACGGAAAGAATAGCTTCATGTTATTTTACTACAGACTCTTGAATAGATCGATCAGAAAGGATAACTTTGAGGTGGTTTCGTACCCTACAATAATATCTTCGTTTGTTCTCCTCTATTAGTGACTTTGGAGTGACTCTTTGTTGCATGTTGAGGGATATTTATATGATCCATTTATGTTATTATTGTTGAGAAAACTTGCACTAGTGAAAGTATGAACCCTAGGCCTTGTTTCAACGCATGGCAATACCGTTTGTGCTCACTTTTATCATTAGTTACCTTGCTGTTTTTATATTTTCAGATTACAAAAAATTATATCTACCATCCATATTGCATTTGTATCACCATCTCTTCGCCGAACTAGTGCACCTATACAATTTACCATTGTATTGGGTGTGTTGGGGACACAAGAGACTCTTTGTTATTTGGTTGCAGGGTTGTTTGAGAGAGACCATCTTCAACCTACGCCTCCCACGGATTGATAAACCTTAGGTCATCCACTTGAGGGAAATTTGCTACTGTCCTACAAACCTCTGCACTTGGAGGCCCAACAACGTCTACAAGAAGAAGGTTGTGTAGTAGACATCAAGCTCTTTTCTGGCGCCGTTGCCGGGGAGGTTAGCACTTGAAGTATATCTTTAGATCTTGTAATCGAATCTTTTTGTTTCTTGTTTTATCACTAGTTTAGTTTATAAAAGAAAACTACAAAAAGAAAATGGAATTGAGTTTGCCTCATATGCTTGATCTTTTTAATATCTTTCGTGAGAATGATGGAAAGGAAAATTGTGCTCAAGTGCTAGAAGAAGAGGTCTATAAAATGTTTGGCACTAAATCTTTGAATGATGAGCATGATTGCAATGTTGTTAGTATGAACTCCTTGAATATCCATAGTACTAATGATGATTGCAATAGTCATGATGAAAATGTCTCTTATAAGCATGTCAACTTCTGTGGAATATATAGAGCCTCCAACTACACACCAATTATGGAAAATAGATTTAGCAAGAGGCATAAGTATTTGGAAACTAAGTGGTTGCAAGAGAGGCTAGATGTTTGTGCTGAAAATTTAAAATTTCTTCACCATACTTGTGAACTTTGCAATGAACATGGTCATTTAAATCTCAAATGCAAATTGTTTCATGATCGTATTGTGTCCAAAAATTGTGATGATTTGATTTCCCTTGCACATCATAATGAACTTAGTTTGCTTTTGGGTTATGAAGAAATGAAACGTATAACTAAGCATATTCCAGAATATAACCTTGAGAAATTCCTCGATATTGATCTAGAAGAAATTTTTATGTATTGTGCGGTGAATTGCATTGAAAATCCTTATATTGCCAATTACATAAAGAAAAGAAAACAAATAGAGGATGAAGAGAATACTAATGAAAGGGAAGAGACTTCCCAATATCCTCCTATTATTTCTTATGATGAATCGGGTAACGAGGAGCCTTCTATTCAACCAATCTCATCAATAAGGAGCTCCGAAAAGAGGATTAAACCCACACATAATGTGAAGAAGAAAAAGAAAATACAGAGAAGTAAAGGTAAAGAGGTATCCCTCCCAAATGATGTTGCCCCTATCACTCATTGTGATGATGATAATTGCTATACTATTGGTGCTATCCATACTATTGATGATGAGAGTGATTATGCTTATGATATGAAAAGGCCCAAGCTTGGGGATGCTATGTTTGATGAGAATGAAATGTTTGAGAATATATTTGCTGCAATTAATGTTTGTCCCAAGCTTGGGGATGCTATGTTTAATGAAGATGATATTTCTAGCCTCCCAAGTTTTGATATGCAAATTTGTTATGATGATAGCATGCCTCCTACTTATGACGATTATATTGATGAAAGTGGGTTTGGAAGAGTGTCAACTTTAGGAAGTAATGATCCCACTATTTTGGAGGATGTTTAATATTATTGTGATAATTATGAAAGTGGATTTGGAGAGGTCATGACTTTATTTAGTAATGATTCCACTATCTTGGAAGGGGTTTCAATTGATTATGATGAGAATAAAGTTGCTACTTATGATGATTATTGTGATGACACTTATGCTATAAAAAGTAGTGATGATTATATTTATAAAACTTGTCATGATTATGATTACCCTTTTTCTGAACATTATTCTTTCAATGTGGAAACAATTTATAGTATTCGAGTTTCTTATGATACTCCCACTATTCTGAATAAGAAGAATTTTGCTTATGTGGAGAGTGGTAAATTTTCTATGCTTGTAGATCATGAAAATAATGCTTTATGTGATGGTTATATTGTTTAATTCATTCATGATTCTACTGAAAATTATTATGAGGGAGGAACATATGCTTGTAGGAATTGCAATAATATCAAGTTTCCTCTCTATGTGCTTAAAATCCGGAAGTTATGCTTGTTTTACCTTCCTATGCAAGTTTATTCTTGTTCCCATAAGTTGTTTGCTCACAAAATCCCTATGCATAGGAAGTGGGTTAGACTTAAATGTGCTAGTCATATTCTTCATGATGCTCTCTTTATGTTACAATTCTTATCTTTTATGTGAGCATGATTGAAATCATCATGCCTAGCTAGGGGCGTTAAACGATAGCGCTTGTTGGGAGGCAACCCAACTTTATTTTTGTTCCTTGATTTTTTCTCATGTTTAGAAATAAATAATTTATCTAGACTCTGTTATGATTGAGTTTTTATGTTTTAATTAGTGTTTGTGCCAAGTAGAACCGTTGGGAAGACTTGGGGAAAGTCTTGTTGATCTTGCTGTAAAAACAGAAACTTTAGCGCTCACGAGAATTGCTGCCATTTTTTATTGGAGAGTGATATTTAGTTAATTATTTTTTCAGATGATTAATAGATAAATTCCTCACGTCCAGATATTTATTTTAGAATTTTTGGGGTTCAAGAAGTTTGCGTTAGTTACAGATTACTACAGACTGTTCTGTTTTTGACAGATTCTGTTTTTCATGTGTTGTTTACTCATTTTGATGAACCTATGGCTAGTAAAAGAGTTTATAAACCATAGAGAAGTTTGAATACAGTAGGTTTAACACCAATATAAATAAATAATGAGTTAATTATGGTACCTTGAAGTGGTGTTTTGTTTTCTTTCACTAACGGAGCTTACGAGTTTTCTGTTAAGTTTTGTGTTGTGAAGTTTTCAAGTTTTGGGTAAAGATTCGATGGACTATGGAATAAGGAGTGGCAAGAGTCTAAGCTTGGGGATGACCAAGGCACCCCAAGGTAATATTCAAGGACAACCAAGAGCTTAAGCTTGGGGATGCCCCGGATGGCATCCCCTCTTTCGTCTTCGTTCATCGGTAACTTTACTTGGAGCTATATTTTTATTCGCCACATGATATGTGTTTTGCTTGGAGCATCATTTTATTTCATTTTGTTTTTCTTTCTGTTTGAATAAAATACCAAGATCTGAAATTATTAAATATTAGAGAGTCTTCACATAGTTGCATAATTATTTAACTACTCATTGATCTTCACTTATATCTTTCAGAGTAGTTTGTCATTTGCTCTAGTGCTTCACTTATATCCTTTTAGAGCACGGTGGTGGTTTTATTTTATAGAAATAATTGATCTCTCATGCTTCACTTATATTATTTTGAGAATCCTTTAGAACAACATGGCAATTTGCTTTTAGGCATAATAAGAACTTTCATATTAGTGCATTGAATACTAAGAGAAGTTTGATACTTGATGATTGTTTTGAGATATGGAGATAGTGATATCAAAGTTGTGCTAGTTGACTAGTTGTGAATTTCGGAAATACTTGTGTTGAAGTTTGCATGTCCGTAGCATGCACGTATGGTAAACGTTGTGTAACAAATTTGAAACATGGGGTGTTATTTGATTGTCTTCCTTATGAGTGGCGGTCGGGGACAAGCGATGGTCTTTTCCTACCAATCTATCCCCGTAGGAGCATGCGCGTAATACTTGTTTTTTGATGACCTGTAGATTTTTGCAATAAGTATGTGAGTTCTTTATGACTAATGTTGAGTCCATGGATTATACGCACTCTCACCTTCCATCATTGCTAGCCTCTTCGGTACCGTGCATTGCCCTTTCTCACCTTGAGAGTTGGTGCAAACTTCGCCGGTGCATCCAAACCCCATGATATGATACGCTCTATCACACATAAACCTCCTTATATCTTCCTCAAAACAACCACCATACCTACCTATTATGGCATTTCCATAGCCATTCCGAGATATACTGCCATGCAACTTTCCACCGTTTCGTTTATTATGACACGCATCATCATTGTCATATTGCCTTGCATGATCATGTAGTCGACATCATATTTGTGGCAAAGCCACCGTTCATAATTCTTTCATACATGTCACTCATGAGTCATTGCACATCCCGGTACACCGCTGGAGGCATTCATATAGAGTCATATCTTGTTCTAGTATCGAGTTGTAATCTTTGAGTTGTAAATAAATAGAAGTGTGATGATCATCATTAATAGAGCATTGTCCCAAAAAAAGCCAAATTAAAAAAATAAAAATAAAAATAAAATAAAAGGGACAATGCTACTATCCTTTTTTCCACACTTGTGCTTCAAAGTAGCACCATGATCTTCATGATAGAGAGTCTCTTGTTTTGTCATCTTCATATACTAGTGGGAATTTTTCATTATAGAACTTGGCTTGTATATTCCAACAATGGGCCTCCTCAAGTGCCCTAGGTCTTCGTGAGCAAGCAAGTTGGATGCACACCCACTTAGTTTCTTTTGTTGAGCTTTCATACATTTATAGCTCTAGTGCATCCGTTGCATGGCAATCCCTACTCCTTGCATTGACATCAATTGATGGGCATCTCCCTAGCCCATTGATTAGCCGCGTTGATGTGAGACTTTATCCTTTTTGTCTCCTCCACATAACCCCCATCATCATATTCTATTCCACCCATAGTGATATATCCATGGCTCACGCTCATGTATTGCTTGAAAGTTGAAAAAGTTTGAGATTACTAAAGTGTGAAACAATTGCTTGGCTTGTCATCGGGGTTGTGCATGATGAGAGCATTCTTGTGTGACGAAAATGGAGCATGACCAAACTATATGATTTTGTAGGGATGAACATTCTTTTGCCATGTTATTTTGAGAAGACATGATTGCTTAGTTAGTATGCTTGAAGTATTATTATTTTTATGTCAATATTAAACTTTTATCTTGAATCTTTCGGATCTGAACATTCATGCCACAATAAAGGAAATTACATTGAGAAATATGTTACGAAGCATTCCACATCAAAAATTCTGTTTTTATCATTTACCTACTCGAGGACGAGCAGGAATTAAGCTTGGGGATGCTTGATACGTATCCAACGTATCTATAATTTTTGATTGTACCATGCTATTATATTATCAACCTTGGATGTTTTATATGCATTACTATGCTATTTTATATGATTTTCGGACTAACCTATTAACCTAGAGCCCAGTGCCAGTTTCTATTTTTTCCTTGTTTTTAAGTATCACAGAAAAGGTAAATCAAACGGAGTCCAATTGACCTGAAACTTCACGGAGATCATTTTTGGACCAGAAGAAGCCCACAGAGTACCGGAGGTGGGCCAAAAGAGCCTCGAGGCCACAACGAGGGTGGGGGCGCGCCCTACCCCCCTGGGCACACCTCCCTGCCTTGTTGGCTCCTCGTAGCTCCCCTGACCGACTTCTTTTGCCTATATATATATATATCAATATACCCTAAAAACACCGATGAGCAGAATAGATCGGGCGTTCCGCCGCCAGAAGCCTCTGTAGCCACCGAAAACCAATCTAGACCCGTTCCGGCACCCTGACGGAGGGGGGAATCCCTCTTTGGTGGCCATCTTCATCATCCCGGCGCTCTCCATGACGAGGAGGGAGTAGTTCACCCTCGGGGCTGAGGGTATGTACCAGTAGTTATGTGTTTGGTCTCTCTCTCTCTCTCTCTCGTGTTCTTGAGGTGGTACGATCTTGATGTATCGCGAGCTTTGCTATTATAGTTGGATCTTATGATGTTTCTCCCCCTCTTCTCTCTTGTGATGAATTGAGTTTTCCCTTTGAAGTTATCTTATCGTATTGAGTCTTTAAGGATTTGAGAACACTTGATGTATGTCTTGCATGTGCTTATATGTGGTGACAATGGGATATCACGTGATCCACTTGATGTATGTTTTGGTGATCAACTTGCGAGTTCCGTGAACTTATGCATAGGGGTTGGCACACGTTTTTGTCTTGACTCACCGGTAGAAACTTTGGGGCACTCTTTGAAGTTCTTTGTGTTGGTTGAACAGATGAATATGAGATTGTGTGATGCATATCGTATAATCATACCCACGGATACTTGAGGTGACATTGGAGTATCTAGGTGACATTACGGTTTGGGTTGATTTGTATCTTAAGGTGTTATTCTAGTATAAACTCTATGATAGATCGAACAGAAAGAATAGCTTCATGTTATTTTACTACGGACTCTTGAATAGATCGATCAGAAAGGATAACTTTGAGGTGGTTTCATACCCTGCAATAATCTCTTCGTTTGTTCTCCGCTATTAGTGACTTTGGAGTGACTCTTTGTTGCATGTCGAGGGATAGTTATATGATCCAATTATGTTATTATTGTTGAGAGAACTTGCACTAGTGAAATTATGAACTCTAGGCCTTGTTTCAACGCATTACAATACCGTTTGTGCTCACTTTTATCATTAGTTACCTTGCTGTTTTATATTTTCAGATTACAAAAACTTATATCTACCATCCATATTGCACTTGTATCACCATCTCTTCGCTGAACTAGTGCACCTATACAATTTACCATTGTATTGGGTGTGTTGGGGACACAAGAGACTCTTTGTTATTTGGTTGCAGGGTTGTTTGAGAGAGACCATCTTCAACCTACGCCTCCCACGGATTGATAAACCTTAGGTCATCCACTTGAGGGAAATTTGCTACTATCCTACAAACCTCTGCACTTGGAGGCCCAACAACGTCTACAAGAAGAAGGTTGTGTAGTAGACATTAGCAACCAATGCGATAAAGGGGTTGTCAATCCCTTCACGGTCACTCGCAAAAGTGAGATCCGATAAAGATAGTAAAGTTAATATTTTTGATATTTTTGTTGTATAGATTGGAAAGTAAAGATTGCAAAATAGTAAACGAGATGCGATGTAAATAAAAGAGATGCAATATAATTAGGAAGAGACCCGGGGGCCATAGGTTTCACCAGTGGCTTCTCTCAAGATAACATGTATTATGGTGGGTGAACAAATTACTGCCGAGCAACTGATAGAAAAGCGCATAGTTATGAGAATATCTAGGCAATGATCATGAATATAGGCATCACGTCCGTGTCAAGTAGAATGAAACGATCCTGCATCTACTACTATTACTCCACACATTGACCGCTATCCAGCATGCATCTAGAGTATTAAGTTCATAAGAACAAAGTAACGCTTTAAGAAAGATGACATGATGTAGAGGTATAAACTCAAACAATATGATATAAACCCCATCTATTTATCGTCGATGGCAACAATACAATACGTGCCTTACTGCCTCTACTGTCATTGGGAAAGGACACCGCAAGATTGAACCCAAAGCTAAGCACTTCTCCCATTGCAAGAAAGATCAATCTAGTAGGCCAAACTAAACCGATAATTCGAAGAGACTTGCAAAGATATCAAATCATGCATATAAGAATTCAAAGAAGAACCAAATAATATTCATAGATAATCTTATTCATAAACCCAGAATTCATCGGATCTCGGCAAACACACCGCAAAAGAGTATTACATCGAATAGATCTCCAAGAACATCAAGAACTTTGTATTGAGAATCAAAGAGAGAGAAGAAGCCATCTAGCTAATAACTATGGACCCGAAGGTCTGTGGTAAACTACTCACGCTTCATCGAAGAGGCTATGGTGTTGATGTAGAAGCCCTCCGTGATCGATTCCCCCTCCGGCAGATCGCCGGAAAAGGCCCCAAGATGGGATCTCACGGGGACATAAGGTTGCGGTGATGGAAAAGTGGTTCCGTGGCTCTCTATGATTGATCTAGGGTATAAGAGTATATATATAGGCTGAAGAAGTACGTCGGTGGAGCTACGAGGGGCCCACGAGGGTGGGGGCGCGCCTACCCCCTGGGCACGCCCTCCTGCCTCGTGGTCGCCTCGTGGCGTTCCAGACTTCAACTCCAAGTCTTCTGGTTTGCTTTCGGTCAAAGAAAGATCATCGCGAAGGTTTCATTTTGTTTGGATTTCGTTTGGTATTCCTTTTCTGCGAAACTCTAAGATAGGCAAAAAACAGAAACTGGCACTAGGCCTTCGGTTAATAGGTTAGTCCCAAAAATAATATAAAAGAGCATATTAAAGCCCATTAAACATCCAAAACAGATAATATAATAGCATGGCACAATCAAAAATTATAGATACGTTGGAGATGTATCAAGCATCCCCAAGCTTAATTCATGCTCGTCCTCGAGTAGGTAAATGATAAAAACAGAATTTTTGATGTGGAATGCTACCTAACATAATTATCAATGTAATTTTCTTTATTGTGGCATGAATGTTTAGATCCGAAAGATTCAAGAAAAAATTTTAATATTGACATAAAAATAATAATACTTCAAGCATACTAATAAAGTAATCATGTCTTCTCAAAATAACATGGCCAAAGAAACCTATCCCGACAAAATATATAGTCTGGCTATGCTCTATATTCATCACACAAAATATTTAAATCATGCACAACCCGATGACAAGCCAAGCAATTGTTTCATACTTTTGATGTTCTCAAACTTTTTCAATCTTCACACAATACATGAGCGTGAGCCATGGACATAGCACTATAGGTGGAATAGAATGGTGGTTGTGGAGAAGACAAAAAGGAGACGATAGTCTCACATAAACTAGGCGTATCAATGGGCTATGGAGATGCTCATCAATAGATATCAATGTGAGTGAGTAGGGATTGCCATGCAATGGATGCACTAGAGCTATAAGTGTATGAAAGATCAAAAAGAAACTAAGTGGGTGTGCATCCAACTCGCTTGCTCACAAAGACCTAGGGCATTTTGAGGAAGCCCATCACTGGAATATACAAGCCAAGTTCTATAATGAAAATTCCCATTAGTATATGAAACTGACAAAATAGGAGACTCTCTATCATGAAGATCATGGTGCTACTTTGAAGCACAAGTGTGTGAAAAGGGTAGTAGCATTGCCCCTTCTCTCTTTTTCTCTCATTTTTTTATTTGGGCCTTTCTTTTTTTATGGCCTCTTTTTTCTTCTTTTTTTCATTTTTCGTTCGGAGTCTCATCTCGACTTGTGGGGGAACCATAGTCTCCATCATCCTTTCCTCACATGGGAAAATGCTCTAATAATGATTATCATCACACTTTTATTTACTTACAACTCAAGAATTACAACTCAATACTTAGAACAAAATATGACTCTATGTGAATGCATCCGGCAGTGTACCGGGATGTGCAATGAATCAAGAGTGACATGTATGAAATGAACGGTGGCTTTGCCACAAATATGATGGCAACTACATGATCATGCAAAGCAATATGACAATGATGAAGCGTGTCATCATAAAAGGAACGGTGGAAAGTTGCATGGCAATATATCTCGGAATGGCTATGGAAATGCCATAATAGGTAGGTGTGGTGGCTGTTTTGAGCATGGTAAATGGTGGGTTTATGGTACCGGCGAAAGTTGCACGGTACTAGAGAGGCTAGCAACGGTGGAAGGGTGAGAGTGTTTATAATCCATGGACTCAACATTAGTCATAAAGAACTCACATACTTATTGCAAAAATCTATTAGTTATTGAAATGAAGTACTACGCGCATGCTCCTAGGGGGATAGATTGGTAGGAAAATACCATCGCTCTTCCCCGACCGCCACTCATAAGGAAGACAATCAAAAATAAATCATGCTCCGACTTCATCACATAACGGTTCACCATACGTGCATGCTACGGGAATCACAAACTTTAACACAAGTATCTCTCAAATTCACAACTAATCAACTAGCATGACTCTAATATCACCATCTTCATATCTCAAAACAATCATAAGGAATGAAACTTCTCATAGTATTCAATGCACTTTATATGAAAGTTTTTATTATACCCATCTTGGATGCCCATCATATTAGGACTAATTTTATAGTCAAAGCAAAATACCATGTTGTTCTAAAGGAATCTCAAAATAATATAAGTGAAGCATGAGAGAACAATAATTTCTATAAAATAAAACTACCACCGTGCTCTAAAAAGATATAAGTGAAGCACTAGAGCAAAATTATCTAGCTCAAAAGATATAAGTGAAGCACATAGAGTATTCTAATAAATTCCGATTCATGCGTGTCTCTCCCAAAGGGTGTGTACAGCAACGATGATTGTGGTAAACTAAAAATCAAAGACTCAAATCATACAAGATGCTCCAAGCAAAACACATATCATGTGGTGAATAAAAATATAGCCTCAAGTAAAGTTACCGATAGACGAAGACGGAAGAGGGGATGCCTTCCGGGGCATCCCCAAGCTTAGGCTTTTGGTTGTCCTTGAATTTTACCTTGGGGTGCCTTGGGCATCCCCAAGCTTAGGCTCTTGCCACTCCTTATTCCAAAATCCATCAAATCTTTACCCAAAAACTTGATAACTTCACAACACAAAACTCAACAGAAAATCTCATGAGCTCCGTTAGTATAAGAAAACAAACCACCACTTAAGGTACTATAATGAACTCATTCTTTATTTATATTGGTGTTAAACCTACTGTATTCCAACTTATATATGGTTCATACCCCCCGATACTAGCCATAGATGCATCAAAATAAGCAAACAACACGCGAAAAAAAGAATATGTCAAAAACAGAACAGTCTGTGGCAATCTGTTGGTTTCGAATACTTCTGTAACACCAAAAATTCTGAACAATTAGGACGACCAGAATAATTTGTATATTGATCTACTGCATTTGAAATTGGTATTTTCTCGCTCTCTGGTAAAAAATGAAAATTGTTTTCGTGAGCGCATACTTTCTGTTTTTATCAGCAAGATCAAACAACAATCACCCAAGAAGATCCTAAAGGCTTTACTTGGCACAAACACTAATTAAAACATAAAAAAACACAATCATAACAGAGGCTAGATGAATTATTTATTACTAAACAGGAACAAAAAGTAAATAACAAAAATAAAATTGGGTTGCCTCCCAACAAGCGCTATCTTTAACGCCCCTAGCTAGGCATAAAAACAAGAATAGATCTAGGTATTGTCATCTTTGGTATGCAATCCATAAGTGGCTCTCATAATAGATTCATAAGAAAATTTAATTTTCTTCCTAGGAAAGTGTTCCATGCCTTTCCTTAACGGAAATTTGTCGGTGTACAAAAGTAGGGGCTCTTCTTTTGACCCCTTTACTTGTGCACGGGCAGTCGGAGCCGCACGCCACGGCCACACTTAGCAGGGCAGAGGAGGGAAGCCGGAGAGAAGCTGAAGTGCGAGGCAACCAAGGCAACGCCAAGACCAGAAGCACAGGAGAGCAAGAGGGCGAGGTGAACTCCCTCGGCAAGATCCTTGCCGAGGCGGCCTCCGCGGCCCCGGCAAGAGCCTTGCCGGGGCAACTTGCCCGATGCCGGCGGAGTGAGCCACCCTTGAGCCCACAGGCTCCAACCCAACCAACTACGTTGGAACCAAGGCTCGGGAGGCGCCTCTGTGGTGGCATGCAAATCTTCATCAAGATCATAAACATATGAGATCAGATGAGGACCAGAAGACGACGACCCTCGGCGGGATCCCAGCCGAGGGAATCCACAAGACCCCCGGCAAGACCCTTGCCGGGGACGACTGCAACGCCACAGCAGCACCCTTGCCGGGCCCCCGGCAAGACCCTTGCCAAGGGCATTAGCAGGGCCACTGTCAGGCCCGTGCCAGCCAAGACTCCACCACCGTCCCCAAGCAGCTGCTAGCTCAACCAGCTGGGCAGGCACCTGCGTGGCGACGGGCGGCCTCTACACCGACTCAGCAAGCACCTGCGTGGTAGCATGCGACCCTTCATGAAGGCTCCACCACCGCGCCAGCCTAGCAGCCAGCCAACGTGGCGCCACAATGCCTCATCAGCTCGGACGCGTGTCGAGGCCAGACGAGGCGGCGACATCTGGGACGTGCTTCCCTGGCGTCCCCGATAAAGCGAGGAGGGCACGTCGGTAGCGCACTAAATGCGTTTGTTCGACGGTCCCAGAGGATAGGCTTGTCAACTGTAGACCCTTCCACCTCCTAGGTGCCACTGTGGCAACCCCTTTTTCCTATAAAAGGGGGCCCGAGGCAACCAGGAGGGGGATTCGGCTCTTTTGGGCAAAGTTGCACCCTGTAGCTAGCTCAAGAACACAAGAACACTCAAATACATCCACCAAAGCAGGACTAGGGTATTACGCATCCTCACGGCCCGAACCTGGTTAAGCGATTTGTGTGCTTCCTGTCAGACCCGCTCTTCGCACAACCTCGCGCTCGCCAACCGTAGAAGGGATCCCAGTGACCCCATAGGTGTCGTTTCCACAGACATCTCTGGCGCGCCAGGTAGGGGGCTGTAGTTGCGAGAAACTGGTCTGGTCGGGGCAGCGGCTTCATCATGGCCGTCGTTCCAAGGAAGAAGATGACCGAGCTTGGCGGCACCATTTGCAGATGCGGTGGATGCCCGTGCAACGACAGAAACGCTAAGTCATGCGAAACTTTAAGCAATTTCTTTATATATATATGGTTATTATCCTCGAAGGTCCTCCCTGTGTATGGAAAACCTGCACGCAAAGGGGCCCTTCCGCAATTGGCAATGCCCTTGTTCTATTTTGAGTCCGCTCAACAGCTCAAGCGGCCGTGTCGAGAGTGGCAGGGTAGCCTTCCGCAATTGGCAACGCTCTCGATTCTCACTCGAGTCAAGCTAGACAGTTCGAGCGGGCACGTTAAGAGCGGTAAGGTGGTTCGCCTGGCAGCAAGCACACCCGGCAGGCTATTGGGGATCCGTACCCAAGGTGCCACCCTAGGTTTACGCACTAATGAGCCTAGCCGGTTAACGTAGGGCGGACATACAAGGGAATATCAGACAGGAGAATAACATGCATTGTATCAAAAGTACTGCAGAGTTATATTACATCAATTGTTGTTGCGGTTCTAACTAAAGATATAAATTGTCTTGGCCATGAACCTATAGCGGCAACGAGAAACGGGGTGCCTAATCCCGGTGTTGGCCCTCCACCCTCTCGATTCCGCCGATGAGGCTGATGATGGGCTTGGTACGCTCCTTGAGCGTCGCGAGGTCTGCATCCTCCAGCAAGCTCTCTAGCACGGCGTCGAAGTCTAGGTTGGGGTTCCAGTGCGCCACCTTGGTGAGAACCTTGGTCATGGCACCCCGGCAAAGCCTCCGGGACTCATCGGCCAGGGAGGCCGCCCGGTTGGAGTGGAGCTGCTCCAGGGCCCAGAGGACGCCCTCGAAGAAGATGGTCAGCTTGGTGTTGGGGCTCGCGTTGCGCTCCGGGGTATACCTCACATTTGGCATCCCCATGGTAGCCAGCTGCGTGGTGATCCTACCGGCGACGCCTTCGAGGTGCCCGATCCAGCGGTTCTCGCCTTCCACAAAATCCTTGTGGTTGGAGGCTTCATTCTTCTGCAGTTGCTTCTCGATCTCCAGGTCCTTGGCCACGGCCTCCTCCCTGGCCTTGCCCTCCGACAGCATCCTCTCAAGACCCTCCAGCTTCAGCTTGAGGTCTTTGATGGAGTTGTTGGCCTCGGAGAGCTGCATGGCCTTGTCGAGGACTGCGCCCTCCGCCTCAACCAGGGCACCGTTGAGCGTGTCCTTCTCCTTGGATAGCTTCATGACCTGATCCTTCAGCTCGTCCCGCTCCACCTCCACCTCCTTCGCCTTGCCGGTGTGAACCAGAGCGGCATCGAGTGCGTCCCTGTGCCTCTGCTCCAGCTCCTGGGTCCGATGCACGGCGAGCTTCTCCACTTCCTCGTCCTTACCGTGGAGCATTGTGGCAAGCTTCTCCTCACGCGCGGCAAGGTCCTCCTCCTGGGAGTTCAGCGCGGCCTGATGCTAGGCTCGAGCGGCCTCGGCTGCGGCGGCTAGGTTCTTCGCCGTCTCCTGGGCCTTCGATGTCGGCCCTCTCCATGGTGAGCTCCACCTCGCGCCTGGCCAACTCGCCCTGGGCGTCCTTCAGCTCCACACAGGCTTGGCGGTACCAAGTCTGCGCCTCGGCGACGCGTCCCTTGAGGTCTGTCTCCGCCTTGTCCACCGTTGCCATCCTGGACTTGGCCTTGTCCAAGCGGGCGCGGTGGAGCGCCTGGAGCTTCCGAAAGCTGGCGCCCATGGCCTGGAAAAGCCGCTCCTCCTAAGAACCGTCACCACCGGCGCTTGGCTTGTCAACGACCTCGAGCCCGACGGCGGCAAGCACCTCCTCGTCGAACACCTCTCCCTCGATTTGTTCCCTGGAGCTCGACGCCCCTGGAAGGTGGACGAAAAGATCGTCACTCACCTTCAGATACCTACCGGAGCCAGAGGCAGCGGAGGAGGAAGGCTGGTCATCATCCACCTCCTCCTCGGCAGCTGACTTGTCGGCCTCCCCGGCAGGTCCCTTGCCGGCCTCCTCGGCAGTAGCCTTGCTGGGCTCCTCGGCTAGCCCCTTGGCGGCGTCCTTAGCAGCGCCCTTGGCGGCCTCCTCGACGGCGATCTTCTCGGCCTCCGCCTCAGCGGCCTTGGCCACATCCTCGATGACGGTGTCTATGTCCTCCTGGTCCGCCCACGGAGGATCTTGATATCGAGAAGGGGATGAAGCGAAGCCAAGACCAAGATTCAGAAAGAACAGAAAAAAGAAAAGGGATGGAAGGCGAGTGGCTTACCCGTGTCGGGCTGGAAAGAAGTAGCCCCTTCCTCGCCAACATTTGGCACCGAGGTGGAGCCACCGGCGCCTAAGTTCTCCTCCTCCTCCGTGTGCAAAGCTAGGTGCTTGACGCCCTCGCCGAGATGCCCCTCGGGGTGGCATGGTCAACGGAGGCGGCGTGTTGGGGGTAGCCCTCGGTGGCTCCTCCTGCTGCTGTCCCCCTCCTGCGATCACGGCAAGGTCAGTACCAAGAATCATACCCACGACACACGATGACGAGGGACGGGTGATGAGCTTACGCTGGGGGCTGTGCCGGGGGCTGCTGTCCGGGCTGCTCACCACCACCAGTGGCACCTTAGAGGTGCCCGTCGGGGGCTGGCCGCCCGCCGAAGACCTGGCCCTCTTCACCCTTTGGGCCAGTGTCTCCGTATCCCTGCCAAGATGAAGACAAGTCAAGAAAAGAGATACGGCCCGGAGGGACGGAGATGACAAGAGTTGAAGCACTTACTCGTCCCCCGTTTCTTCTTCCGCTGCCTTCCTCTTCCTCCTCGGGCTAGGAGACCCGAGGTCGAAGAAGACCTCCGTGTCGTCGCTTACAGGAGGAGGGGAAGTAGGTGGGGTTGGGGAACGCTTGGAAGAAGAAGAGGCAGATGCCTTCTTCTTCGCCACCGCGACCTTCACCAATTTCTTCGCCGCCGCAGCCCTTGTTTGGCGTGCGGACATCTCCTGGGCATGCCGGGGTTGCACGGCCCTGCCGGGCCGAACCGGCTCGTCGGAGCTGGCCTGCCGCAAGACTCGCCCTTTCCCCGCGGCTGGGGGCTCGACAGCTTCAGCCTCCTCCTCGGACGGCTCGTCGTCATCGTCTGCAACGAGAGGGGCCTCAGTGCCGGTGCTGTTGGCCTCCCTAGCAGACTCCGCCCACTGGGCGAGCTCCTTCTCCTCTGCAGCTGCAGCGGCTTTGTCCTCCATGCCGCCGGCGCTGCCGGCCTCCTTGGCGAGCTCCGCCTCCGCCACTCTGGCGGCGATGTAGTCCAGCTTCGCCTGGGTGGTGTCCTGGACGAGCCGCGGCTCGTCGTGGATATACTTCTCCTCCAGGGTGTCAAAAAACTCCTGCACTTGATCCTCCGGCGGCTCAGCCCAATTTGGGACGAGGTCGTGCGCGTTGAACTCTGGCATCATGGTGATGATGTTGCTTCTGCGCGAGTTATTGCTCAGCGGGACCACCCCCGCCGGCAACCCGAACATGGGCCCCTTAGAGACCTTGCCGGCCATCATGGCCTTGCCGTACCTCTTGGCCTTGCCGTTGCGGTCCACGTCGAGCTGGAAGAGCCGCTGGCAGAAATGAGCATGCGCCAGGATGGTGAAGTTGTAGTCGAGGCCAGGGCGGAGTCGCATGATATCCGCCGCGTTCGTGAAGAGCCAGGCCGGCCTCCCCTTGTTATGCAGCGGAGCGATTTGACGGTGAATGAAATCCGCCCCGATCATCTCAAGGGTGAGCCCGGCCTCGGTGAGGCGAAGAATTCTGGTGGTGGTGACCGTGAGCCTCGCGTCGTCAGCATCGACACTGCTCCAGTCGTTTCCGCAAACCGGCGGCGCCTGGCGAACCCGGCAGAATTCTTGTGGATCCTCCTCTTCAATCCAGCAGCACCGGCCCCGCCACTCCTCCCACCTCTCCTTCTGAGCGCCCTCCGGGTATGTCCCCTTGGACCTCGGGATCTAGGTGACACAACCGGAGATGGCGCCTCCCTGCTAGATCCGAGGGAAGAAGTAGTGGCGGAAGAGCGCCGTGTTGGGATGCACTCCGGCGAAGCCCTCGCAGAGATGGGAGAAAAGAGCCATGCATGCCACGGCATTTGGGGTGAAATCCAGGAGGTGGAAGCCGAAGGTATGCATGATGTCATTGAAGAAATTGGAGAAGGGGGGGCAGAGGCCATAGGAGAAGTAATCGACGAAGAACGGACACCGACTCGGGGCGGCTTTGCCGCAGTTGGCGGGGATGACGCGTGTGGCAGGATGCCCCGTCGTTTCTCCCCCTGTCTTGACCCCCCACAGTGGCCTGAAGTTGTCCCGAAGGTGGGCCGCATCGACCGTCGAGGGAAAGTAGGTGAGCTCCGTCCGCCGCGCCACCAACTCATTCTCCGGCGGCTCCGCCCCTCCGGCGTTCTTGGCCGCTCCCTTGCCCTTGCTAGTCTTGGGTGCCATGGCGGATGCGAGCGGTGGAAGGGAAAGGGCAGCGAAAATGCAGCGGCGGCGAGCAAGGGCTTGAGGGGGAAGAAGGAAGGAACGACGGCTCTGAGATTGGAGAAGACACAGGGGGTAAATGAGCAGCGTGCCCGCGGCCATTCCATTTTACGGGGAAGGCACGGGCCACCTCTTTACCATGATGTGACGCATGCGTGCGGAAACCGCCCCACGCATGACCCCCACGTCACACACAACCCCCCACGCCCCGCGTTCAACGCAAGTCATGAGGAAGCGCAGAGGACGAGAAGTTACTGCGGTAAAATCCGCCCCACATGCCCGCGCACCGTTCTGGGCCTAGCCCAACAACACGGCGCACTTATGTGTGGCCCAGGCCCGGGGGCTCCTGTCGATGGACAAAAGTAGGGGCTCTTCTTTTGACCCCTTTACTTGTGCACGGGCAGTCGGAGCCGCACGCCACGGCCACACTTAGCAGGGCAGAGGAGGGAAGCCGGAGAGAAGCCGAAGTGCGAGGCAACCAAGGCAGCGCCAAGACCAGAAGCGCAGGAAAGCAAGAGGGCGAGGTGGACTCCCTCGGCAAGATCCTTGCCGAGGAGGCCTCCGCAGCCCCGCCAAGAGCCTTGCCGGGGCAACTTGCCCGATGCCGGTGGAGTGAGCCACCCTTGAGCCCACAGGCTCCAACCCAACCAACTACGTTGGAACCAAGGCTCGGGAGGCGCCTTTGTGGTGGCATGCAAATCTTTGTCAAGATCATAAACATCTGAGATCAGATGAGGACCAGAAGACGGCGACCCTCGGCGGGATCCCAGCCGAGGGAATCCACAAGACCCCGGCAAGACCCTTGCCGGGGACGACTGCAACTCCATAGCAGCACCCTTGCCGGGCCCCCGGCAAGACCCTTTCCGAGGGCATCAGCAGGGCCACTGTCAGGCCTGCGCCAGCCAAGACTCCACCATCGTCCCCAAGCAGCTTCTAGCTCAACCAGCTGGGCAGGCACCTGCGTGGCGACGGACGGCCTCTACACCGACTCAGCAAGCACCTGCGTGGTGGCATGCGACCCTTCATGAAGGCTCCACCACCGCGCCAGCCTAGCAGCCAGCCAACGTGGCACCGCGATGCCTCATCAGCTCGGATGCGTTTCGAGGCCAGACGAGACACCGACAGCTGGGACGTGCTTCCCTGGAGTCCCCGATAAAGCGAGGAGGGCACGTCGGCAGCGCATTAAATGTGTTTGTCCGATGGTCCCAGAGGATAGGCTTGTCAACTATAGAACCTTCCACCTCCTGGGTGCCACTGTGGCAACCCCTTTTTCCTATAAAAGGAGGCCCGAGGCGACCAGGAGGGGGGTTTGGCTCTTTTGGGCAAAGTTGCACCTCGTAGCTAGCTCAAGAACACAAGAACACTCAAATACATCCACCAAAGCAGGACTAGGGTATTGCGCATTCTCGCGGCCCGAACCTGGGTAAACGATCCGTGTGCTTCCTGTCAGACCCGCTCTTCGCACAACCTCGCGCTCGCCAACCATAGAAGGGATCCCAGTGACCCCATAGGTGTCGTTTCCACCGACAAAATTGGAATCTAATATTTCCTTCTTTCATGTCAATAATTGCACCAATCATTCTAAGGAAAGGTCTACCAAGAATAACACGACATGTAGGATTGCAATCTATATCAAGAACAATGAAATCTGCGGGAACATAATTCCTATTTGCAACAATAAGAGCATCATTAATCCCTCCCATAGGTTTCTTAATGGTGGAATCCGCAAAATTCAAATTTAAAGAACAATCATCAAATTCACGGAAACCTAGTACATCACACAAAGTTTTTGGAATCGTGGAAACACTAGCACCCAAATCACATAAAGCATAGCATTCATAATCTTTAATCTTAATTTTAATAGTAGGTTCCCACTCATCATAAAGTTTTCTAGGGATAGAAACTTCTAGTTCAAGCTTTTCTTCATAGGATTGCATTAAAGCATCAACGATATGTTTAGTAAAAGCTTAATTTTGATTATAAGCATGGGGAGAATTTAACACAGATTGCAACAAGGAAATACAATCTATCAAAGAGCAATTATCATAATTAAATTCCTTGAAATCCAAAATGGTGGGTTCATTTCTATGTAAAGTTTTGACCTCTTCAATCCACTTTTATTAATTTTTGCATCAAGATCTAAAAACTCCGAATCATTGGGATGCCTTTTAACTAAAGTTGACTCATTTCTAGTCCCATCTTTATCAAGATTCATATTGGAAAATAAAGATCTAATAGGAGTCACATCAATCACTTTTAGATCTTCATCATTATTATCATGAAAACTAGAAGAACATGCTTTCACAAAGCAATCTTTTTTAGCACGCATCCTAGCGGTTCTTTCTTTGCACTCATCAATGGAAATTCTCATCGCTTTGAGAAACTCATTGATATCATGCTTAGGTGGGATAGATCTAAGTTTCAAAGAATCAACATCAAGAGAAATTCTATCCATGTTCCTAGCCAACTCATCAATCTTAAGCATTTTTTCTTCAACCAAAGCATTGAAATTCTTTTGCGAACTCATAAATTCTTTAACACTAATCTCAAAATCAGAGGGCATCTTATTAAAATTTCCATAAGAGTTGTTGTAGGAATTACCATAATTATTAGAGGAATTGCTAGGAAACGGCCTAGAATTAAGACTTCCTCTATACGCGTTGTTACCAAAATTGTTCCTACCAACAAAATTCACATCCATAGATTCATTATTATTCTCAATAAAAGTGGACAAAGGCATATCATTAGGATCAGAAGAAACACTTTTATTAGCAAACAATTTCATAAGTTCATCCATCTTTCCACTCAAAACATTAATCTCTTCAATCGCATGAACTTTTTTACTAGTGGATCTTTCGGTGTGCCATTAAGAATAATTAACCATAATATTGTCTAGGAGTTTAGTAGCTTCTCCTAAAGTTATTTCCATAAAAGTGCCTACCGCGGCCGAATCTAAAAGATTTCTAGAAGCAAAATTCAATCCGGCATAAATTTTTTGTATAATCATCCACAAATTCAAACCATGTGTGGGGCAATTCCGTATCATTAATTTCATCCTCTCCCAAGCTTGTGCAACATGCTCATGATCAAGTTGCTTAAAATTCATAATATCATTCCTAAGAGAGATGATCTTAGCGGGAGGAAAATACTTAGAGATAAAAGCATCTTTGCACTTATTCCATGAATCAATACTATTTTTAGGCAAAGAAGAGAACCAAGTTTTAGCACGATCTCTAAGTGAAAATGGAAATAGCTTCAATTTAACAATATCATTACCCACATCTTTCTTCTTTTTCATATAACATAAATGAACAAAGTTGTTTAGATGGGTAGAGGCATCTTCACTAGGAAGGCCAGAAAATTGATCTTTCATAACAAGATTCAACAAAGCGGTATTAATTTCACAAGATTCAGCATCGGTAGTAGGAGCAATCGGAGTGCTAATAAAATCATTGTTGTTGGTATTGGAAAAGTCACACAATTTAGTATTATCTTGAGCCATCGTGACAAACAGTCAATCCAACACACAAGCACACAAGAAGCAAGCAAAAAGAGACGAACGAAAAAGGGGCGAATAATAGGCAAAGGTTTTCAAAAATCATTTTAGAAGTAGGGGGAGTAAAATGAGAGGCGAATGGCAAATAATGTAATGCGAGGGAGAAGAGTTTATGATGGGTACTTGGTATGTCTTGCTTTGGCATAGATCTCCCCAGCAACGGCTCCCGAAATCCTTCTTGCTACCTCTTGAGCATGTGTTGGTTTTCCCTTGAAGAGGAAAGGGTGATGCAGCAAAGTAGCGTAAGTATTTCCCTCAGTTTTTGAGAACCAAGGTATCAATCCAGTAGGAGACAACGCACAAGTCACCTAGTACCTGCACAAACAATCAAGAACCTTGCAACCAACGTGATAAAGGGGTTGTCAATCCCTTCACGGTCACTCGCAAAAGTGAGATCTGATAAAGATAGTGAAGTAAATATTTTTGGTATTTTTGTTGTATAGATTGGAAAGTAAAGATTGCAAAATAATAAACGAGATGCGATGTAAATAAAAGAGATGCAATATAATAAGAAAGAGACCCGGAGGCCATAGGTTTCACTAGTGGCTTCTCTCAAGATAGCATGTATTATGGTGGGTGAACAAATTACTGTCGAGCAATTGATAGAAGAGCGCATAGTTATGAGAATATCTAGGCAATGATCATGAATATAAGCATCATGTCTGTGTCAAGTAGATCAAAATGATACTGCATCTACTACTATCACTCCACACATTGACCGCTATCCAGCATGCATCTAGAGTATTAAGTTCATAAGAACAGAGTAACACTTTAAGCAAGATGACATGATGTAGAGGGATAAACTCAAACAATATGATATAAACCCCATCTTTTTATCCTCGATGGCAACAATACAATACGTGCCTTGCTGCCCCTTCTGTCACTAGTAAAGGACATCGCAAGATTGAACTCAAAGCTAAGCACTTCTCCCATTGCAAGAAAGATCAATCTAGTTGGCCAAACTAAACCGATAATTCGAAGAGACTTGCAAAGATATCAAATCATGCATATAAGAATTCAGAGAAGAACCAAATAGTATTCATAGATAATCTTGTTCATAAACCCACAATTCATCGGATCTCGGCAAACACACCGCAAAAGAGTATTACATCGAATAGATCTCCAAGAACATCGAGGAGAACTTTGTATTGAGAATCAAAGAGAGAGAAGAAGCCATCTAGCTAATAACTATGGACCCGAAGGTCTGTGGTAAACTACTCACGCTTCATTGGAGAGGCTGTGGTGTTGATGTAGAAGCCCTCCGTGATCGATTCCCCCTCCGGCAGATCGCCGGAAAAGGCCCCAAGATGGGATCTCACGGGTACAGAAGGTTGAGGCGGTGGAAAAGTGGTTTCATGGCTCTCTGCGATCGATCTAGGGTATAAGAGTATATATAGGCGGAAGAAGTACGTTGGTGGAGCTACGAGGGGCCCACAAGGGTGGGGGCACGCCTACCCCCCTAGGCGCGCCCTCGTGCCTCGTGGCATTCCAGACTTCAACTCCAAGTCTTCTGGTTTGCTTTCGGTCCAAGAAAGATCATCGCTAAGGTTTCATTCCGTTTGGTATTCCTTTTCTGTGAAACTCTAAAATAGAAAAAAAAACAAAAACTGGCACTGGGCCTCCGGTTAATAGATTAGTCCCAAAAATAATATAAAAGAGCATATTAAAGCCCATTAAACATCCAAAACAGATAATATAATAGCATGGAACTATCAAAAATTATAGATACATTGGAGACGTATCACACAACAGCATACGTTGTTCCCTTTGTCATTGATATGTTACTTGCCCGAGATTCGATCGTCGGTATCATCATACCTAGTTCAATCTTGTTACCGGCAAGTCTCTTTACTCGTTCCGTAATGCATCATCCCGCAACTAACTCATTAGTCACATTGCTTGCAATGCTTATAGTGATGTGCATTACCGAGAGGGCCCAGAGATACCTCTCTGACAATCCGAGTGACAAATCCTAATCTGGATCTATGCCAACTCAACAAACACCATCGGAGACACCTATAGAGCATATTTATAATCACTAAGTTACGTTGTGACGTTTGATAGCACACTAAGTGTTCGTCCGATATTCAGGAGTTGCATAATCTCATAGTCATAGGAACGTGTATAAGTCATGAAGAAAGCAATGGCAATAAACTAAACGATCATAGTGCTAAGCTAACGGATGGGTCTTGTCCATCACATCATTCTCTAACGATGTGATCCCGTTCATCAAATGACAACACATGTCTATGGCTAGGAAACTTAACCATCTTTGATTAACGAGCTAGTCTAGTAGAGGCATACTAGGGACACTCTGTTTGTCTATGTATTCACACATTTACTAAGTTTCCGGTTAATACAATTCTAGCATGAATAATAAACATTTATCATGATATAAGGAAATATAAATAACAACTTTATTATTGCCTCTAGGGCATATTTCCTTCAGTCTCCCACTTGCACTAGATACAATAATCTAGATTACACAATAATGATTCTAACACCCATGGAGTCTTGGTGTTGATCATGTTTTGCTCATGAGAGAGGCTTAGTCAACAGGTCTGCAACATTTAGATCCGTATGTATCTTGCAAATCTCTATGTCTCCCTCCTTGACTTGATCGCGGATGGAATTGAAGCATTTCTTGATGTGCTTGGTTCTCTTGTGAAATCTAGATTACTTTGCCAAGGCAATTGCACCAGTATTGTCATAAAAGATTTTCATTGGACCGATGCACTAGGTATTACACATAGATCGGATATGAACTCCTTCATCCAGACTCCTTCATTTGCTGCTTCCAAAGCAGATATGTATTCCGCTTCACACGTAGATCCTGCCATGACGCTCTGCTTAGAACTACACCAACTGATAGCTCCACCATTCAATAAAAATATGTATCCGGTTTGTTACTTAGAGTCATCCGGATCAGTGTCAAAGCTTTCATCGACGTAACCGTTTACGACGAGCTCTTTGTCACCTCCATAAACAAGAAACATATCCTTAGTCCTTTTTCAGGCATTTCAGGATGTTCTTGGCTGTTGTCCAGTGATCCACTCCTGGATTACTTTGGTACCTCCCTTCTAAACTAATAGCAAGGCACACATCAGGTTTGGTACACAACATTGCATACATGATGGAACCTATGGCTGAGGCATAGGGAATGACTTTCATTTTCTCTCTATCTTCTGCAGTGGTCGAGCATCGAGTCTAACTCAACTTCACACCTTGTAACACAGGCAAGAACCCTTTCTTTGCTTGATCCATTTTGAACTTCTTCAAAACTTTATCAAGGTATGTGCTTTGTGAAACTCCAATTAAGCGTTTTGATCTATCTCTATAGATCTTGATGCCCAATATATAAACAGCTTCACCGAGGTCTTTCATTGAAAAATTCTTATTCAAGTATCCTTTTATGCTATTCAGAAATTCAGTATCATTTCCGATCAACAATATGTCATCCACATATAATATCAGAAATGCTACAGAGCTCCCACTCACTTTCTTGTAAATACAGGCTTCTCCAAAAGTCTGTATAAAACCAAATGCTTTTATCACACTATCAAAGCGTATATTCCAACTCCGAGATGCTCGCACCAGTCCATAAATGGATCACTGGAGCTTGCACACTTTTTTAGCACCTTTTGGATTGACAAAACCTTCCGGTTGCATCATATACAACTCTTCTTTAAGATATCCATTAAGGAATGCAGTATTTACATCCATTTGCCAAATTTCATAATCATAAAATACGGCAATTGCTAACATGATTCAGACGGACTTAAGCATCACTATGGGTGAGAAGGTCTCATCGTAGTCAACTCCTTGAACTTGTCGAAAACCTTTCGCAACAAGTCAAGCTTTGTAGAGTAACATTACCGTCAGCATCAGTCTTCTTCTTGAAGATCCATTTATTCTCTATGGCTTGCCGATCATCGGGCAAGTCAACCAAAGTCCACACTTTGTTCTCATACATGGATCCCATCTCAGATTTCATGGCATCAAGCCATTTTGCGGAAGCTGGGCTCATCATCGCTTCCTCATAGTTCATAGGTTCGTCATGATCAAGTAACATGACCTCCAAAACAGGATTACCGTACCACTCTGGTGCGGATCTTTCTCTGGTTGACCTACGGGGTTCGGTAGTAACTTGATCAGAAGTTTCATGATCATCATCATTAACTTCCTCACTAATTAGTGTAGGAATCACTTGAACTGATTTCTGTGATGAACTACTTTCCAATAAGGGAGAAGGTACATTTACCTCATCAAGTTCTACTTTCCTCCCACTCACTTCTTTCGAGAGAAACTCCTTCTCTAGAAAGGATCCATTCTTAGCAACGAATATCTTGCCTTCGGATCTGTGATAGAAGGTGTACCCAACAGTTTGAAGGAAATATGCCCTAGAGGCAATAATAAAGTTGTTATTTATTTCCTTATTTCATGATAAATGTTTATTATTCATTCTAGAATTGTATTAACCGGAAACATAATACATGTGTGAGTACATAGACAAACAGAGTGTCACTAGTATGCCTCTACTTGACTAGCTCGTTGATCAAAGATGGTTATGTTTTCTAACCATAGACATGAGTTGTCATTTGATAAACGGGATCACATCATTAGGATAATGATGTGATTGACTTGACCCATTCTGTTAGCTTAGCACTTGATCATTTTAGTTTACTGTTATTGCTTTCTTCATGACTTATATATGCTCCTATGACTATGAGATTATGCAACTCCCGAGTACCGGAGGAACACTTTGTGTGCTACCAAACGTCACAACGTAACTGGGTGATTATAAAGTTGCTCTACAGGTGTCTCTGATGGTACTTGTTGAGTTGGCATAGGTCGAGATTAGGATTTGTCCTTCGATTGTCGGGTGCACATCACTATAAGCCTTGCAAGCAATGCAACTAATGAGTTAGTTGTGGGATGTTGCATTTCGGAAACGAGTAAAGAGACTTGACGGTAACGAGATTGAACTAGGTATTGAGATACCAACGATCGAATCTCGAGCAAGTAACATACCGATGACAAAGGGAACAACGTATGTTGTTATGCGGTTTGACCGATAAAGATCTTCGTAGAATATGTAGGAGCCAATATGAACATCCAGGTTCCGCTATTGGTTATTGACCGTAGACGTGTCTCGGTCATGTCTACATAGTTCATGAACCTGTAGGGTCCGCACGCTTAACGTTCGTTGACGATCGGTATTATGAGTTTATGTGATTTCATGTACCGAAGGTAGTTTGGAGTCCCGGATGAGATCAGGGACATGACGAGGATTCTCGAAATGGTCGAGACGTAAAGATTGATATATTGGACGACTATATTCGTACATCGGAAAGGTTCCGAGTGATTCGGGTATTTTTGGGAGTACCGGGGAGTTACGGGAATATGGGAAAGAAGTATTGGGCCTCATGGGCCAAGTGGTGGAAGAGAGGAGGCAGGGCGCGTGGCCCCCCTAGCCCAAACCGAATTGTACTAGGGGGTCGGCCCCCCTTTCCTCCTTTACTTCCTCTCCTTCCTTCTCCCTCTCCTCCTTCCTTCCCCCCTCCTAGTAGGAGTAAGAAAGGGGAGTCCTACTCCTACTAGGAGGAGGACTCCTCTTGCTCCTAGCGCGCCCTGCAAGGGCCGGCCGGCCTCCCCCTTGCTCCTTTATATACGGGGCAGGGGGCACCCTAGAACACACAAGTTGATTGTTCCAAGCCGTGTGCGGTGCCCCCCTCCACCATAATCTGCCTCGATCATATCGTAGCGGTGCTTAGGCGAAGCCCTGCGTCGGTAGCAACATCATCACCGTCATCACGCCGTCGTGCTGACGGAACTCTCCCGTGAAGCTCGACTAGATCGGAGTTCGTGGGACGTCATCGAGTTGAATGTGTGCTGAACTCGGAGGTGGTGTACGTTCGGTACTTGGATCGGTCGGATCGTGAAGACGTACGACTACATCAACCGCGTTCTCATAACGCTTTAGCTTATGGTCTACGAGGGTTCATGGACGATACTCTTCCCTCTCATTGCTATGCATCACCATGATCTTGCGTGTGCGTAGGAATTTTTTTGAAATTGCAATGTTCCCCAACAATGGCATCCGAGCTAGGTTTATGTGTAGATGTTATATGCACGAGTAGAACAAACTGAATTGTGGGCGATACAAGTCATACTGCTTACGAGCATGCCATACTTTGGTTCGGCGGTATTGTTGGATGAAGCGGCCCGGACCGACATTATGCGTACGCTTACGCGAGACTGGTTCTACCGACGTGCTTTGCACACAGGTGGCTGGCGGGTGTCAGTTTCTCCAACTTTAGTTGAGCCGAGTGTGACTACGCCCGGTCCTTGTTGAAGGTTAAAACAGCACTAACTTAATGAAATATCGTTGTGGTTTGATGCGTAGGTAAGAACGGTTCTTGCTCAGCCCGTAGCAGCCACGTAAAACTTGCAAGAACAAAGTAGAGGACGTCTAACTTGTTTTTGCAGGGCATGTTGTGATGTGATGTGGTCATGGCATGATGCTATATTTTATTGTATGAGATGATCATGTTTTGTAACGGAGTTATCAGCAACTGGCAGGAGCCATATGGTTGTCGTTTTATTGTATGCAATGCAATCGCCCTATAATCGCTTTACTTTATCACTAAACGGTAGTGATAGTCGTGAAAGCAATATTTTGGCGAGACGACAACGATGCTATGATGGAGATCAAGGTGTCGCGCCGGTGACGATGGTGATCATGACGGTGCTTTGGAGATGAAGATCAAAGGCACAAGATGATGATGGCCATATCATATCACTTATATTGATTGCATGTGATGTTTATCCTTTATGCATCTTATTCTGCTTGATTGACGGTAGCATTATAAGATGATCTCTCACTAAATTTCAAGGTACAAGAGTTCTCCCTGAGTATGCACCGTTGCCAAAGTTCGTCGTGCCGAGACACCACGTGATGATCGGGTGTGATAAGCTCTACGTTCACATACAACGGGTGCAAGCCAGTTTTGCACACGCAAAAATACTCGGGTTAAACTTGACGAGCCTAGCATATGCAGATATGGCCTCGGAACACGGAGACCGAAAGGTCGAGCATGAATCATCTAGTAGATATGATCAACATAGTGATGTTCACCATGGAAAACTACTCCATTTCATGTGATGATCGGTCATGGTTTAGTTGATATGGATCACGTGATCACTTAGATGATTAGAGGGATGTCTATCTAAGTGGGAGTTCTTAAAATATGATTAATTGAACTTTAATTTATCATGAACTTAGTACCTGATAGTATTTTGCTTGTCTATGTTGTTGTAGATAGATGGCCCGTGCTGTTGTTCCATTAAATTTTAATGCGTTCCTTGAGAAAGCAAAGTTGAAAGATGATGATAGCAATTACACGGACTGGGTCCGTAACTTGAGGATTATCCTCATTACTGCACAGAAGAATTACGTCCTGGAAGCACCGCTAAGTTCCAAACCCGTTGTAGGAGCAACGCCAGATGTTATGAACGTCTGGCAGAGCAAAGCTGATGACTACTCGATAGTTCAGTGTGCCATGCTTTACGGCTTAGAACCGGGACTTCAACGACGTTTTGAACGTCATGGAGCATATGAGATGTTCCAGGAGTTGAAGTTAATATTTCAAGCAAATGCCCAGATTGAGAGATATGAAGTCTCCAATAAGTTCTACAGCTGCAAGATGGAGGAGAATAGTTCTGTCAGTGAACATATACTCAGAATGTCTGGGTACCATAACCACTTGACTCAACTGGGAGTTAATCTTTCTGTTGATAGTGTCATTGACAGATTTCTTCAATCACTGCCACCAAGCTACAAGAGCTTTGTGATGAACTATAATATGCAAGGGATAGATAAGATGATTCCCGAGCTCTTCGCAATGCTAAAAGTTGCGGAGGTAGAAATCAAAAAGGAGCATCAAGTGTTGATGGTCAACAAGACCACCAGTTTCAAGAAAAAGGGTAAAGGGAAGAAGAAAGGGAACTTCAAGAAGAGTGGCAAACAAGTTGCTGCTCAAGAGAAGAAACCCAAGTCTGGACCTAAGCCTGAGACTGAGTGCTTTTACTGCAAAGGGACTGGTCACTGGAAGCAGACTGCCCCAAGTATTTGGCGGATAAGAAGGATGGCAAGGTGAACAAAGGTATATGTGATATACATGTTATTGATGTGTACCTTACTAAATCTTGCAGTAGCACCTGGGTATTTGATACTGGTTCTGTTGCTAATATTTGCAACTCAAAACAGGGACTATGGGTTAAGCGAAGATTGACTAATGACAAGGTGACGATGCGTGTGGGAAATGGTTCCAAAGTCGATATGATCGCCGTCGGCACGCTACCTCTACATATACCTTCAAGATTAGGTTTAGACCTGAATAATTGTTATTTGGTGACAATATTGAGCATGAGCATTATATCTGGATCTTGTTTGATGCGAGACGGTTATTCATTTAAATCAGAGAATAATGGTTGTTCTATTTATATGAATAATATCTTTTATGGTCATGCACCCTTGAAGAGTGGTCTATTTTTAATGAATCTCGATAGTAGTGATACGCATATTCATAATGTTGAAACCAAAAGATGCAGAGTTGATAATGATAGTGCAACTTATTTGTGGCACTGTCGTTTAGGTCATATTGGTGTAAAGCGCATGAAGAAACTCCATTCTGATGGACTCTTGGAATCACTTGATTATGAATCACTTGGTACTTGCGAACCATGCCTCATGGGCAAGATGACTAAAACGCCGTTCTCCAGAACTATGGAGCGAGCAACAGATTTGTTGGAAATCATACATACTGATGTATGTGGTCCGATGAATATTGAGGCTCGCGGCGGGTATCGTTATTTTCTCACCTTCACAAATGATTTGAGCAGATATAGGTATATCTACTAGATGAAACATAAGTCTAAAACATTTGAAAAGTTCAAAGAATTTCAGAGTGAAGTGAAAAATCATCGTCACAAGAAAATCAAGTTTCTACGATCTGATCGTGGAGGTGAATATTTGAGTTACGAGCTTGGTCTTCATTTGAAACAATGCGGAATAGTTTCGCAACTCACGCCACCCGGAACACCACAGCGTAACGGTGTGTCTGAACGTCATAATCGTACTTTACTACATATGGTGCGACCTATGATGTCTCTTACTAATTCACCGCTATCATTTTGGCGTTACGCTGTAGAGAGAGCTGCATTCACATTAAATAGGGCACCATCTAAATCCGTTGAGACAACGCCTTATGAACTATGGTTTGGCAAGTAACCAAAGTTGTCGTTTCTTAATGTTTGGGGCTGCGATGCTTATGTGAAAAAGCTTCAACCTGATAAGCTCGAACCCAAATCGGAGAAATGTGTCTTCATAGGATACCCAAAGGAGACTGTTGGGTACACCTTCTATCACAGATCCGAAGGCAAGACATTTGTTGCTAAGAATGGATCCTTTCTAGAGAGGGAGTTTCTCTCGAAAGAAGTGAGTGGGAGGAAAGTATAACTTGATGAGGTAACTGTACCTGCTCCCTTATTGGAAAGTAGTCCATCACAGAAACCGGTTCCTGTGACACCTACACCAATTAGTGAGGAAGCCAATGATGATGATCATGAAACTTCAGATCAAGTTACTACCGAACCTCGTAGGTCAACCAAAGTAAGATCCGCACCAGAGTGGTATGGTAATCCTGTTTTGGAGGTCATGCTACTTGACCATGACGAACCTACGAACTATGAGGAAGCGATGATGAGCCCAGATCCCGCAAAATGGCTTGAGGCCATGAAATCTGAGATGAGATCCATGTATGAGAACAAAGTATGGACTTTGGTTGACTTGCCCGATGATCGGCAAGCCATCGAAAATTAATGGATCTTCACGAAGAAGACTGACACTGACGGTAACGTTACTGTCTACAAAGCTCGACTTGTAGCGAAAGGTTTTCGACAAGTTCAAGGAGTTGAGTACGATATGACCTTCTCACCTGTAGCGATGCTTAAGCCCGTCTGAATCATGTTAGTAATTGCCACATTTTATG